>NC_138165.1:34842989-36298887 GCF_964165515.1 Mesoplodon bidens | reverse complement strand
TCATTGCTGTACACAAGCTTTCTCTAGTTGCGGCGAGCAGGGGCTGCTCTTCGTTGCGGTGCACGGGCCTCTCATTGCAGTGGCTTCTCTTGTTGTGGAGCACAGGCTCTAGGCACATAGGCTTCAGTAGTTGTGGCTTGTGGGCTCTAGAGCACAGGCTCAGTAGTTGTGGTGCACGGGCTTAGTTGTTCTGAGGCATGTGGGATCTTCCCGGACCAGGGCTCGAACTTGTGTCCCCTGCATTGGCAGGTGGATTCTTAACCACTGCACCACCAGAGAAGTCCTCAGAGTGTATTTAATGACTATAAGCTTCTGGAGGTTAGGGACCATGCTTGTTTACCTTGGCTGGTCTCTAAAGAGGGCCCCCAACAAACCATACCTTCCTGCATTCAGGATCTTGGGTAGTTCTCTCCCACAGTGAATCCAAGCTTGTCCTGTGTAGCCAATAAAATTCAGTGAAAGTGACTCTGTATAACTTCTGAGGCTAGGAGCCTTCCAGTGTCTACCTTGGTTTTCTTGTGCTCTGGAGGAAATTTACGTCTGACTACATGGGGCTGCCTGGCTGTAAGGAAGCCCAACTTGGCTACATGCATAGGCCACATGGTGAGAAAGACAGAGATTTTGAGAGAGAAACAGACAGACAGATATACAGGTAGACAGACTTGGCCAGTTACAGCTGTTCCAGCCATCGAGGTGCGAACAAATACCTTGTACTGGTCTGGTATGTCCAGACCAGTCAAGCCTTCATGTGACTTCAGCTCCAACAACTATCTGATTGAAACTACATGAAAGACCTGACTGACAACTGCCCAGCTGGGCCCAGTCAACCCACTGAACTATGAGACATCGTAATGAATTATAGTATTAAGGTGTTAAGTTTGGGGATGGTTTGTTATACAGCAATAGACAATCAAAACGCTGTTATATTAGCTACTATATCTTCAGCCCCTAGAATGAGCTGGCATACTTGGTATACCCTAGATAATTGGAAAATTCTTGCTAAATGAGTAAATAAGCTTATAAGGTTACTTGCTGGTATATTGTTGATGACTGGAAAATATTTGCTAAATAAGTAAATAAACTTACAAGATTACTTGCACACAAATTCACACACACACGTTTGTGTGTGCATAATTGCGAGATTTCCTTAGAATGCTAAAAAAATGAGTCCCTTTTTATTTTATTTTTTCAGCCTCATTTCTCACTGGACTGGCTCAGTGAAGATTGATTTGCTATTTGTAAAACAGAGTAAAGGCAAATGTCGTAAATGGCTGATTGAAAATTTCCTTTCAGAATTACTTGTTTCTGTGGTTTGGGAAAGTTGTTTTTTAATAAGTACAATTTGGTTTTGCTTTGAAACTCCAAAATTAAAAAGAATTGAGCATCCACATGGTGTGGAGACGGTGTCGTGTCTTTGCTCGTGTTTCCGTCACAGCTCAGGGAGGACGGGTGAGGTGGGACAGCAGAGGTCTCATGAAGCCTGTGCAACTATGGCAGGTGCTTAGGGACATTGAACACGGGAAAAGGTGTGGTTTTGGGTGGTTTCTGGAACTTGAAGGAAGAAGGAAAGAACTAGAATTGTTTTTAAATATTCTTTGCCCAACCCTACTCTTTACCCTCCTGTGGCCAAAGATGGGTTTTAGAAAAAGAGCCAAGAAAATAAGAGTGGAGGAGGAGAGATGTAGAGAGATGAGAACAGGACACTCTCTTGCAGCTTGTAGCTGCTCCAAGGAAGAAACCGTTGCAGCCATCACACGAAAAGCCGAGCACTGGTTCCTCTTTTCTCGCACTCCTCCCCTCCCCCATCACCAAAGTACAGGATCCACTCCTCGTGAGGACTGGCAGAATAAAGAAAGACATTAGCCTTCCCACGAGTTGTAGAAAAGAACCAGGACTCTGGATGAGGGACAGGAGTGTGTTCCTGCTGTGTCCTGAGCCAGGTGCCACGGGGACAAATTTGCAGGCGTGGCAATCAGGGTTTTGGTATTTCTGCAACGTGAAGAGGCCAGCACAGAGCAAATACTCAACAAATCTTTGTTCCCTCTTGTTAGCGTTCAGAGTGCGGCACCCAAGAGCCTTGGGGTGCAAGTAGTCAAACCCCACAATGTCCAAGGAGGTGATTTGCAAGTATGAAGTATTGAAAATAAGGAGCATTCTGTGCTATCGGATATCAAAGGCCCTCTGGATGTTTGAATGGGCCCTGTCATGTTGTAGAGGGCATCCCTTCCACCTTGAACTTGTGCTATCTTGCTCCAAACACTCAAAAACGTGCCAAGAATAAACCAGCCTTAGAACTCCTACAACGTGTTCCCAGGACTGCAAATTTTATCTGAAGGAAAATCTTAGTGGAAATTACCAGCACCCCCTTGAGACTTCTGTATGTGTTTCGACATGAAACACACTGAAAAAGTGAACCTACTGAGGTTGCTGCCAAATTTCTAGTTCACAAAGGGGTGTGCTTTTCTCAAGATTCTCGTGGAGGCCTGGCTGCTTGCTGTGTACAATTGGAGATACCTCAAGAGGTTTCTTCTCACTCTAAATGTTTTCTAACTAACCTCATTCTGACTTTTGCTTTGATCAGATTATCTACTCTGCTCAGATTATCTACTTCAAACAGACAACTCTCTCTCTGTTCTCCAGGGAATGTGGGTGCTGAGTGGCTTTCTGTGGTATGTACTACTTGGTCTCACCCGGGAGCAGAGATGATTTTGCCTTCTGCACCTCCAAAAAGCTTCTTTGATAAGGTGATTTCAGTTTCTTACTTAAATAGTGAACAATCCAGCTTATTATCACTTCTAGTTTGTTTTTAAATAAATATTTTTTTATCACACCCACTAAATTCATCCAAAGAATGTCCAGTTTCTCCTTAAGCAAATTAGAAAAGCTACCCAGAGTATTAGCTCCAGGAAGGCTGAGAATTGTGGTCAGATGCAATGATACCACACCTGTTCAGGGGTCTTGTGCCTTAGTACCACCAGGCCAGAATAGTCAGCTATGAGGCAACCTGTGGAGTCTTATTGCATAAATGAGCCAGATCATGTCCAGCTAATTCTGAAAGATCAAACTCAGCAGACTCATTGGTGAAACAGTGAACCAACTTAAATAAATTATTTACAATGAATGGAGTGCTAGGTCAAACCACAGGGCAGCTGCTGCTAATTGGGATATTCCATCATCCACAGGATATTTATTGATATTAAGCCAAATATTAGTGATCCTTCAAGCATAGCTTGAGAAGTGCTGAGTCAGACAATGTGGATTGAAACGGTTTCACTAGATTATCTCTACTTCAGGATTCAGACATGGATCACCTCCTCCAGGGATCCCTGTCTGACTCCACAACAATTTTCCTCTATTGTACCACTCACTCTGGAATGCATTATTCAAGTTCTCTGTCTGCTCCCCATGGGACTGTGTGCTCTTCAAATGTATTAACCACAAGTTTGGCTTTGAGGAGTTAATGAATGAGTAAATGGATGGATGAGTGCAGTGTCCAATGGCTGTCACATTGGAATCGTGTTGTACACACAAGTAGCTGTAGAACACAGGACTTTCTTCCAGTAACAGCGATAGTATCACCCATCTCGCATGGTTGTAGAGGACACAAAAAATGAGATAAGCAATATGATTTTATTTAACAAGCTTATAACTGAGTTCCACTTGGAGCTAAACACTGGGAAAGCATTCCAAGTCCTTAAGAAAATGACATTGTTTCCATTTATATCATAACAGAATTTGGTTGGCCACTGTCTCTAACTGTACATACACCACTAGGCAGGGCAGGTTTTCACTGTTCTCAAAAATCCTGTTTTTGGATTTTCCAGCAAGGAGTTCACATTTCCTCATAGTTTACTGCTACTTCTACTTTGCAGTGCTATAGCGATATGGATGGTCCCTTAGGGAATCTGAACTGTAAGCATTTTGATACTCAACTTTATGATCCTGCTTGGTTTAATTTGGACAGGGTCCAGGAAAAAGAAAACAGAAAAAAAAAACCTTCACAGATTTGTTTTTTAATAATGAAATATAATCCCTTAAGGATACAATGCCATTTAATTTTAATTTTTATTATGCTTGGTGTGTTCCAAATAATCAGAGTGTACTTTGGGTGTGGAAAACAAGTTTGATAAAAATCTGAATTTATGTTTGCTTGGCACCTGAATACCAAAGAGAAATGTAAGAAATCTTTTCAAGATTGGAGACTATTTAGATTTTTTTAAAGTATGTGTTATGTAAGTTAATGTTTACATGGCTTTGAAATGGTACATGCACTAATATATGACTGACAGGAAAGGTCAGGGGATAAAAGGCATCTTCACTAAGGAATGGCTAAATTTGGGAATTATCAAGAGTAGAGCAGATAGATAATTCAGTAAGTTGTTGCATGGAATAAACTTACTATAGTAAAAACCCCATCTACTTTGAGAACATTCCTATATTTTTCAAAATAAGTCATGACATCATTTTGTATAATGGATGAATTTCTTTCTGTGGTCATGGTTCCATAATTTGTAAAACCTAAAAAATATTTAACCTTCTAGTTGGAATCTTTGTTTTTGTAGTTCTTTTCTAGAGTGTAATAACATTAAATTGCTTTGGGTTGAGTGTTTCAAATTCCAAGAGATATGGCTCCCAAAGGCACTCAGATAAACGGGCGGAATGACAGTCATAGTCCTCCGACAGCTATTTAAGTCAAATAAAGGATTGTACATGATTACAGACTGGACTGTGGTTTTTAACTAATGAAAAAGTTGGGTTTCAAAACTTTGAGGTTGGGACTTCCCTGGTGGCACAGTGGTTAAGAATCTGCCTACCAATGCAAGGGACACGGGTTTGAGCCCTGGTCCAGGAAGATCCCACGTGCCGCAGAGCAACTAAGCCTGTGCACAACAACTACTGAGTCTGAGTTCTAGAGCCTGCATGCCACAACTACTGAGCCCCTGGGCAGCAACTAGTGAAGCCTGCATGCCTAGAGCCCGTGCTCCACAACAAGAGAAACCCCTGCTTCCTGCAACTAGAGAAAGCCTGCATGCGGCAATGAAGACTCAATGCAGCCAAAAAAAAAAAACAAAAACAAAAACAAACTTTGAGGTTTAGCTCTCAGACCCTCATTTTCATAGAAACTCTGATATAAATATAAATAAAAGCCCCTGATATAAGTTCTGAAGCCACTCCATTGGGCCAGTTCAATGTACATGGTTGCTGGAAGGGTAACCCCAAATCTGCAATTGGGGAGTTTGTCTCATTGGTGAGTGTACCTGAAGGGCTGCCTGTGGAATCAGGGCTGGGTGGTCTCAGTGGTCCCCCTGTCCTGAGGCTGAAGCCCTGCGAAGGGAGCTGCGGACCCTAATGTGGAGGATGATTAAGCTTTGATGCTGGCAAAGGTCCCAAAGACAGGAACGGTTTCAGGAAAAAGGGGAGGCTTGGGGTCCTGTCACCACACTGTTGTGGTGGTTGAAGCTTTTTCAGCAACACATGGGAGGACTCTGGTGTCTGAGGAGACAGCTCATGGGCAGATGCTTGAAGAGCATAGAGAGGGCAGGTGTGACTGGGCTGCATGTCTTTTATAAATCGTGTCTATAAATCATGATGTTGTAGTTACCATGGCTGTGTAACAACCTCCAAGCATAGTGGTAGTGGCATAAAAAAAACTTTAGTAATGTTAATGGATTCTTTGGACAAGGCACAGTGAAGGCAGCTTGTTTCTATGAGGTCTGGGGTCTCATCCAGAAGACTGGAAGGCTGGGGACTGGAATCGTCCGAATGCTCCTTCACTCACATGTCTGGTGGTTGACTTGGTTGTTGGCTGAGGCTCTTTCTAGGCTGTCAGCTGGAAGAGCTACAAGTGGCTTCTCCGTGTAGCCTGGGCCACCAGGTGGAGAGAAAGCCCAGGCTATTATTTTGCTTAAAATGAGTTTTATTTTATTATTTTTCTAAAATTATTATTATTATTATTTTGTTTTGAATTTTATTTTATTTATTTTTTCATACAGCACGTTCTTATTAGTTATCTATTTTATACATATTAGTGTATATATGTCAATCCCAATCTCCCAATTCATCACACCGTCACACACACACACACCCACCACATTCCCCCCTTGGTGTCAATACATTTGTTGTCTGCATCTGTGTCTCAATTTCTACCCTGCAAACTGGTTCACCTCTACCATTTTTCTAGATTCCACATATATGTGTTAATATATGATATTTGTTTTTCTCTTTCTGACTTACTTCACTCTGTATGACAGTCTCTACATTTATCCATCTCTACAAATGACCCAATTTCGCTCCTTTTTATGGTTGAGTACTATTCCATTGTATATATGTACCACATCTTCTTTATCCATTCATCTGTCGATGGGCATTTAGGTTGCTTCCATGACCTGGCTATTGTAAATAGTGCTGCAATGAACATGGGTGCATGTGTCTTTTTGAATTATGGTTTTCTCTGGATATATGCCAAAGAGTGGGATTGCTGGGTCATATGGTAATTCTATTTTTAGCTTTTAAAGGAACCTCCATACTGTTCTCCACAGCGGCTGTATCAATTTACATTCCCACCAACCGTGCAAGAGGGTCCCCTTTTCTCCACACCCTCTCCAGCATTTGTGGTTTGTAGAATTTCTGATGATGCCGATTCTAACTGGTGTGAGGTGATACCTTATTGTAGTTTTGATTTGCATTTCTCTAATGATTAGTGATGTTGAGCAGCTTTTCATGCGCTTCTTGGCCATCTGTATGTCTTCTTTGGAGAAATGTCTTTTTAGGTCTTCTGCCCATTTTTGGATTAGGTTTTTTGTTTTTTTAATATTGAGCTGCATGAGCTGTTTATATATTTTGGAGATTAATCCTTTGTCTGTTGATTTGTTTGTAAATATTTTCTCCCATTCTGAGGGTTGTCTTTTCATCTTGTTTGTAGTTTCCTTTGCTGTGCATTAGACCCCATTTCATTAGGTCCCATTTGTTTATTTTTGTTTTTATTTCCATTACTCTAGGAGGTGGAACAAAAAAGATCTTGCTGTGATTTTTGTCAAGGAGTGTTCTTCCTATGTTTTCCTCTAAGAATTTTATAGTGTCCAGTCTTACACTTAGGCCTCTAATCCATTTTGAGTTTATTCTTGTGTATGGTGTTAGGTAGTGTTCTAATTTCATTCTTTTACATGTAGCTGTCCAGTTTTCCCAGCACCACTTATTAAAGAGACTGTCTTTTCTCCATTATATATCCTTGCCTCCTTTGTCATAGATTAGTTGACCATAGGTGCGTGGGTTTGTCTCTGGGCTTTCTATCGTGTTCCTTGATCTATATTTCTGTTTTTGTGTCAGTACCATATTGTCTTGATTACTGTTGCTTTGTAGTGTAGTCTGAAGTCAGGGAGTCTGATTCCTCGAGCTCCGTTTTTTTCCCTCAAGACTGCTTTGGCTATTTGGGGTCTTTTGTGTCTCCATACAAATTTTAAGATTTTTTGTTTTAGTTCTGTAAATAATGCCATTGGTAATTTGATAGGGATTGCATTGAATCTGTAGATTGCTTTCGGTAGTGTAGTCATTTTCACAATATTGATTCTTCCAATCCAAGAACATGATATATCTCTCCATCTGTTTGTTTTATCTTTAATTTCTTTCATCAGTGTCTTATAGTTTTCTGCATACAGGCCTTTTGTCTCCTTAGGTAGGTTTATTCCTAGGTATTTTATTCTTTTTGTTGCAATGGTAGATGGGGGTGTTTCCTTAATTTCTCTCTCAAATTTTTCATTATTAATGTATAGGAATGCAAGAGATTTCTGTGCATTAATTTTGTATCCTGCCACTTTGCCAAATTCATTGATTATCTCTAGTAGTTTTCTGGTGGCATCTTTAGGATTCTCTATGTATAGTATCATGTGATCTGCAAACAGTGACAGTTTTACTGCTTCTTTTCCAATTTGTATTCTTTTTTTTCTTTTCCTTCCCTGATTGCCGTGACTAGGACTTCCAAAACTATGTTCAATAATAATGGTAAGAGTGGACATCCTTGTCTTGTTCTTGATCTTAGAGGAAATGCTTTCCATTTTCCCCCATTGAGAATGATGTTTTCTGTGGGTTTGTCGTATATGCCCTTTATGGTGTTGATGCAGGTTCCTTCTATGCCCACTTTCTGGAGAGTTTTTATCATAAATTGGTGTTGAATTTTGTCAAAAGCTTTTTCTGCATCTACTGAGGTGATCATATGGTTATTCTTCTTCAATTTATTAATATGGTGTATTGATTTGCATATATTGAAGAATGGTTGCATCCCTGGGATAAATCCCACTTGATCATGGTGCATGATACCTTTAATGTGTTGTTGGATTCTGTTTCCTAGTATTTTGTTGAGGATTTTTGCATCTATATTCATGAGTGATATTGGCCTGTAATTTTCTTTTTTTGTACTATCTCTGTCTGGTTTTGCTATCAGGGTGATGGTGGCTTCATAGCATGAGTTTGGAAGCGTTCCTTCCTCTACAATTTTTTGGAAGAGTTTGAGAAGGATGGGTGTTTGCTCTTCTCTAAATATTTGATAGAATTCACCTGTGAAACCATCTGGTCCTGGACTTTTGCTTTTGGGAAGACTTTTTTTTGTGTGTGTGTGGTACGTGGGCCTCTCACTGTTTTGGCCTCTCCTGTTGCCAAGCACAGGCTCTGGACACACAGGCTCAGCGGCCATGGCTCACGGGCCCAGCCTCTCCGTGGCATGTGGGATCTTCCCGGACCGGGGCACAAACCTGTGTCTCCTGCATCGGCAGGTGGACTCTCAACCACTGCATCACCAGGGGAGCCCTGTTGGAAGATTTTTTTTTTTTTTGGTGGTGTGTGGCCTCTCACTGTTGTGGCCTCTCTTGTTGCGGAGCACAGGCTCCGGACGCACAGCCTCAGTGGCCATGGCTCATGGGCCTAGCTGCTCTGCGGCATGTGGGATCCTCCTGGACTGGGGCACAAACCTGTGTCCCCTGCATCGGCAGGCGGAATCTCAACCACTGCGCCCCCAGGGAAGCCCATGTTGGAAGATTT
Organism: Mesoplodon bidens; assembly: GCF_964165515.1. Taxonomy (NCBI): domain Eukaryota; kingdom Metazoa; phylum Chordata; class Mammalia; order Artiodactyla; family Ziphiidae; genus Mesoplodon; species Mesoplodon bidens. The sequence goes on along the minus strand of NC_138165.1, from coordinate 36,289,857 downwards.
TTAATCACAGTTTCAATTTCATTACTTGTGATTGGTCTGTGCATATTTTCTATTTCTTCCTGGTTCAGTCTTAGAAGGTTATACCTTTCTAAGAATTTGTCCATTTCTTCTAGGTTGTCCATTTTGTTGGCATACAGTTGCTTGTAGCAGTCTCTTAGGATGCTTTGTATTTCTGTGGTGTCTGTTGTAACTTCTCCTTTTTCATTCTAATTTTATTGATTTGAGTCCTCTTCCTCTTTTTCTTGATGAGTCTGGCTAAAGGTTTATCAATATTCTTTATTTTCTCAAAGAACCAGCTCTTAGTTTTATTGATCTTTGCTATTGTTTTCTTTGTTTCTATTTCATTTATTTCTGCTCTGATCTTTATGATTTCTTTTCTTCTACTAACTTTGGGTTTTGTTTGTTCTTCTTTCTCTGGTTCTTTTAGGTATAAGGTTAAATTGTTTATTTGAGATGTTTGTTATTTCTTGAGGTAGGATTGTATTGCTATAAACTTCCCTCTTAGAACTGATTTTGCTGCATCCCATAGGTTTTCGATTGTCATGTTTTCATTGTTATTTGTCTCTAGGTTTTTTTAAATTTCCTCTTTGTTTTCTTCAGTGGTCTCTAGATTAGTTAGTAACGTATTGTTTAGCCTCCATGTGTTTGTGTTTTTTTACGTTTTTTTCTCTGTAATTGATTTCTAATCTCATAATGTTGTGGTCACAAAATATGTTTGATATGATTTCAATTTTTTTAAATTTACTGAGGCTTGATTTGTGACCCAAGATGGGATTTATCCTGGAGAATGTTCCATGCACACTTGAGAAGAAAGTGTAATCTGCTGTTTTTAGATGGAATGTCCTATAAATATTGTTTAAATCTATCTGGTCTATTGTGTCATTTAAAGCTTGTGTTTCCTTATTAATGTTCTGTTTGGATGATCTGTCCATTGGTGTAAGTGAGGTGTTAAAGTCCCCCACTATTATTGTGTTACTGTCAATTTCCTCTTTTATAGCTGTTAACAGTTGCCTTATGTATTGAGGTGCTCCTATGTTGGGTGCATACATATTTATAATTGTTATATCTTCTTCCTGGATTGATCCCTTGATCATTATGTAGTGTCCTTCCTTGTCTCTTGTAACATTCTTTATTTTAAAGTCTATTTTATCTGATATGAGTATTGCCATGCCAGCTTTCTTTTGATTTCCATTTGCATGGAATATCTTTTTCCATCCCCTCACTTTCAGTCTGTATGTGTCCCTCGACCTGAAGTGGGTCTCTTATAGACAGCCTATGGGTTCTTCTTGTTTTTGTATCCATTCAGCAAGCCTGTGTCCTTTGGTTTGAGTGTTTAATCCATTCACATTTAAGGTAATTTCGATATGTATGTTCCCATTACCATTTTCTTAATTGTTTTGGGTTTGTTTTTGTAGGTCCTTTTCTTCTCTTGTGTTTCCCACTTAGAGAAGTTCCTTTAGCATGTGTTGTAGAGCTGGTTTGGTAGCGTTGAATTCTCTTAGCTTTTGCTTGTCTGTAAAGCTTTTGTTTTCTCCATCGAATCTGAACGAGATCCTTGCTGGGTAGAGTAATCTTGGTTGTAGGTTCTTCCCTTTCATCACTTTAAATATGTCATATCACTCCCTTCTGGCTTGTAGAGTTTCTGCTGAAAAATCAGCTGTTAACCTTTTGGGACTTCCCTTGTATGTTATTTGTCATTTTTCCCTTGCTGCTTTCAATACTTTTTCTTTGTCTTTAATTTTTGTCAATTTGATTATTATGTGTCTCGGCATGTTTCTCCCTGGGTTTATCCTGTATGAGACTCTCTGCGCTTCCTGAAATTTGGTGGCTATTTCCTTTCCCATGTTAGGGGAGTTTTCGACTATAATCTCTTCAATATTTTCTGGGTTGTTTTCTCTCCCCCTTCTCCTTCTTGGACCCACATACTGCTAATGTTTTTGTGTTTAATGTTGTCCCAGAAGTCTCTTAGGCTGTCTTCATTTCTTTTCATTCTTTTTTCTTTAATCTGTTCTGCAGCAGTGAATTCCACCATTCTATCTTCCAGGTCATTTATCCATTCTTCTGCCTCAGTTATTCTGCTATTGATTCCTTCTAGTGTATTTTTCATTTCAGTCATTATATTGTTCATCTCTGTTTGTTTGTTCTTTAATTCTTCTCGGTCTTTGTTTAACATTTCTTGCATCTTCTCGATCTGGTTTTCTTTTTTTTATTCCACCACAGAGTAAACAAGTAGGTGTCCATCAGGCAGGATTATTTATGGGCTCACCATACACTTCATAAGGGTTACATGCAGATTCGACCACATCTGTGAGGAACATGTATCTTCATGAGAAACCCAAACTGGACACCACTTGAAGCCCCTTGTCCATCACCAAACTCTCTCAGAGGCCATGGGAAGGAATCTGTTCCAGCGGGACCAGGACACACTTGATTCTGTCCAGGGAAAGGGAGGGGAGGTGAAGAGAGCTGCTTTTGGAGTTGACCACTGCAAATGTTTGGATTCAGTCAAGATGGAGGGCTTATATCTCCACATTTCAAAGGAGCCAAAGAATATTTTCTGTGCACCAGAGAAGTGAGTCACATGGATGGGTGATCAATGTGAGTTTATCACTGGCTCTGCCTAATAAGCTCCTAAAGGAGTGATGGACCAGAAGCCGGGTGTTGGAATTGATACCAGATTAATGAAGGGCTATAGAGCACCCACGACTAGGGTGACCCACCATCCTTGTTTTTTCCAGAACTGAGGGCTTTTCCAGGACATGGGCCTTTCAATGCTGAAACAAGAACACTACCTAACACACTGGAATGGTTGGTCACCCTACCCTTGACAACACATAATAGGATGTATCTGCCCAACTGAGACAAAGGAATCCCAGGGGAGGCATCCAAGGAGAGACCCTACAGGAGACCTATGAAAATGTCCATGAAAGAAAGACTCATTTATAAACATTTTGAATATTTAAACAAAGCCAGTTCATGAAGGACATTTCCTAGTCCTTTATCATTTCTCTCTCTTCTGGCTGTTGCTGTAAACCAGAAACTGGCTGGCAAGCTGTGGGGAGAGCACCAGGAGGGAGGAAGAAAAGCACAAGGTGGAGACATGGAGAATAAGCCACCCACAGAGAAGCAGCCCAAGCAAGGGAGCAGGAAAAGGTTTAGTGCTAAATCAGTTCTAGTTTCTGATTATGTAAGATATTCACATTACTGAATTTAACTCTACTTGTTACTGAAGTGACTGCAGATGTTCTTGTCCTGATATAGATGCCTGAGAATGTCTAGGAAAGTCCTGGGGTGTGCCTGAGTGTGACAGGCACTTCCCTTCCAGGGGCAAGGGAAGGTCAACTCCACTCAACACATGTGTAGTGGGAGTGGATCATAAAAACAGAGGTGTTGTGATTTCATCACGGATCATGTTTATTCAATATCTGTTACACTTGAAATTACATGACAAATTGAATGTCAAAGAAAGAATTTGTCAATTCTCTGACTGTTCTCCCTAACCCAATCTCCTAATGACTACAGATACCAGTGCAATTCCATTTCAACCAACACTCTTCTCCCTTCTGCACTTACAGCAGTTCTACAGAGGAAAACCAGGAGAACAAAGTATTCTAGAAGCCAGGTGAAAAAATCTGTAAGAAGGAAAGAGTGAAAAATCCTATCAAATGCAGATAATCAAAGAAGATGAAGACTGAGAAGGGATCATTGGATTTAGCAACATGTAAGTTACTGGTGAGCTTGATAAAAACAAATTTGGGGGAGTAATGGTTACAAAATCTCAGTTAGAGTAGGTTCAACAGAGAACAGAAGGAGCTCAATTGGAGGCAGCAAGAATAGAGAGCTCTTTCAAGGAGTTTTGTTGTTGTTGTTGTTGTTGTTAAGGGAAGGAGAAGAATGGGAAATAGCTAGAGAGAGAAGGAGGATGAAGAGAGTTTTTAATCAGTGAATATAGAAATAAAAGTTTGTAGGATGATTCCAGTAGAGAGGAAGAAATGGATGAGACAGGAGAGAGAGGAAGAATTGGTGGAGCAATGGCTTGAGTAAGTAGGTTAGAGAGGATGGGTTCTAGCATATCATTAGAGGGGTTGGTCTTTAGGAACATGGAAGGCTCAACTGTACTAAAAGAAACAAAGTGAAGCACAAGCACCCATGCAGTTGTGTGGGTAGATGTGAAGGGGCTCTTCTGCTTGCTATAGTTTTCTTAGTTATATAGGAGGCAAAGTCACCATCTGAGAATGAGGGTGGAGGAGGTATTGGAGTTTGAGGAGAGAGATGGTAAACATAGTCACTTAGGAGAGTAGAAGAGTAAGTGATCCAGGGAGATGCAATATAATTGCTGGATGGCTTAATCACCCACATAATATTGGTGATCATGAATCTACATTGATGTCGCCTGTGGATTTTTCTCTAGGCCTGTTCATCTCTCTGTGTGTGTGTAGGCACAGAGGAGTCAGAATGTTGAATTTAACCAGGATGGGGCTTTATCCTAGAGAGTGTGATGAAGCAAGAGCAAGGCAAAGATGTTGGGGACAGATTTACAGGGTGATTATAAGTGACCATGGAAGGGAAAGTGAGTGAGGATACAAGGAGAACCAGTAAAAATGTTGTAGGATCAATGGATTGGAGGTGTTTGTGGAGTTTAGAGATTGTTAGAATTGGAGTATAGGAAGTGAACTGGAGGAAAAAAAGGTAGTTATAAGCCAGAAAGTAAGCTGTTTAGAACTGAGATTGTGGAGGGTTTGCAGTTATTGATATAAGTTCAAGGCTACATCCATGGGAATGAGTGGCCAGGGTTAAGGGGAAGACAAGATCATTGAAAGAAGGGAAGGAAAGGAATTGAGAGGACAGACATGGAAAATATCACCTATTGGATATTGAACTCATTGAGAAGTATGAGAGGAGTAAAATTAGAAAGAGTGAATCTTAAACTATCTTCAAAGAATAACAAGGGGTGACCAAGTAGTGGTGTGGGGCAGTGGTGGGGTAGGGCTGGGGTAGATGACTTCAAAGAACCCAGTCACCTCTAGAATGACACACAGGTCTAGCTTAAAATGTTCTTGTTCCATGTAGTCAAGTGGACAATGAGGGACCAGGTTTTATGCTAGTATTCTTACTCTCATCATCATTTTTCCGTTTCAGCTGAGTACATGAGTATTATAACAGAGAGAGGAAATAATTTGGAGTAATGATAATTCCATTGCTTTAATACAGCTAAGTAATGAATTTCAAAGTGTGGACTGGAATTCCTCAAGAACTTTTTCAAGTCATAACTTTTCATTTAATGATACTAAGATGTCACTTGCCATTTTCACTTTTTGTCTCGTGAATGTACAGTGGAGTTTTCCAGAGGCTATGTGATGTATGAGAGCACAATAGATTGAGTTCAGAAGCAGACATGAGAATCCAATTGTCTTCTATTAAGCTAGAAATTAAAGAAATTTCAAAAAAATGAAAGACAACACCATTTTGGGGACTATTTTATTTTGTTTTGGAAAATTTAGGATTTTTTTTCTCCATAAAAATTGTTATTTATGTTAACTTGTAACGGGCTTTTGTTTTCATTTTATTTATTTAAAAATTCATCAATTTATTAAACAGATTTACTGATTATCTACTATATAATACATGTTGAACATCCTGAGATAATTTGTACAGCTCATTGGCTGATAGAGAAAACAGACACAGAAACAAATAAAGCTCAAAGTTATAATACTATGATAACATGGTCTCTCTGTGTGTATAACTACATTTCCCACTTTCTGTTTCTGCTTGCCAGAATGCTCCTCACCTCCATCTTCTCATAGCTGATTCTTTATCATTTGAGGTCTCAGGGAAAATATCCCCTCCTCAGGAAGAATTTTCCCCATTTTATCAGATAAATTATTTGAAGTATTCTACAGCCAGCCCCCTCCATAAACATATCTGAAGACACTAACCAATAGAATATGCCAAACGTGTAGGATATAGGTGATTGTGTGATTCTCTTACATAAGACTGCAGTGCTCATTTTTCTGGAGGTGCTTGCTGTCTCCTTTGCTGACTTTGAGGAAGCAAGTGGCCATGTTGGGGAACCCCATGTGGCGAGAAACTACAGGTGCCTCAAGGAGCTGAGGGTGGCCCTCAACCCACAGCCAGCAAGAAACTGTGTTCTGCCAACAACCTGAGTGAGTTTGGAAGCATATCCTTCCCTAGCAGAACCTCAGATGAGGCTGAAGTCTCAGACAGAATCTTTTGTTTTTTTTGTTTTTCAGCTTTCTTGAGGTATAATTGACAAATAAAATTGTAAGTCTACAATGTGAATATTTGATATATGTAAACATTGTAAAAGGATTCCCTCATCAAATTAATTAGTACATCCATAACCTCACATATTTACCTTTTTTTGGTGAGAATATTTAAGTTCTACTCCCTTAGCAAATTTCAATTATACAATTACAGTGTCAACAACTAGAGTCACCAAGTTATACATTAGATTCGCAGATCATATTCATCTTATAACTGAAACTTTGTACCATTTTACCAACCTCTCCTTATTCTGCTCACACTCCAGCCCATGGCAACGATTTTTCTACACTCTGTTTCTATGACTTTGTCCTTTATTTTTTTAAATTCCACATATAAGTGATAACATGCAGTATTTGTCTTTCTGTGTATTGTTTATTTCATATAACATCCTCCAGGTTCATACATGTCACAAATGACAGGAATTCCTTCAGTATTAAGGCTGAATAATATACATATACATATACACATATATATATATTTTTTATAAATTTATTTATTTATTTATTTTTGGCTGCCTTGGGTCTTTGTTGTCTTGGGCTTTCTCTAGTTGCAGAGACCAGGGTCTACTCTGCTGCGGTGTGGGGACTTCTCATTGAAGTGGCTTCTCCTGGTGCGGAGCTCAAGCTCTAAGCACATGGGCTCAGTAGTTGTGGCTTGCGGGCTCTAGAGTGCAGGCTTGGTTGTTGTGGTGCATGGGCTAGTTGCTCCATGGCATGTGGGAACTTCCTGGACCAGGGCTCGAACTCATGTCCCCTGCATTGGCAGGCGGATTATTAACCACTGCACCACCAAGGAAGTCCTATTTTTTTTTTCTTTATTGATTCATCCCTTGACAGACACTTAGGTTGTGTCCATATCTTGGCTATTGTGACTAATGCTTCAGTGAACTTGAGAGTACACATATCTCTTTGAGATATGATTTTGTTTACTTTGGATGTATATTCAGAAGTTCAATTTTCATATTATATGGTAGTTCTATTTTTAATTTTTTGAGGAAACTTCATAGTGTTTTCCATAGTAGTTTGTATTCCCACCAACAGTGTAAAAGTGTTCCCTTTTCTTTGTGTCCTTGACAACATTTGTGATTTCTTTTCTATTTAATAGAAGCCATCCTAACATATTTAAGGTGATAGATCACTGTGATCTTCATTTGCATTTCCCTGATGATTAGGGATGTTGAGCATCTCTTCATGTACCCTGTTGGCCATTTGTGTGTCTTCTTTGGAAAACTGTCTGTTCAGGTCTTTTGTCCCTTTTAAAATTGGGTTATTTGGTTTCTTGCTATTAAGTTGTATGAGTTCCAATATATTTTGAATATTAACCTCTTATTGGATATGTAGTTTTCAAATATTTTTATTTTGTTGATGGTTTCCCTTGTTGAGCAGAAGCTTTTAAGTTTGATGTAGCTCCACTTGTTTATTTTGGCTTTTAGTGTCAAACCCCCCAAATCATGGTCAAGACCAATGTCAAGAAGTTTACCCTCTATATTTTTTTCCAAGTGTTTTACTGTTTCAGGTCTTACATTCAAGTCTTCAATCCATTTTGAGTTGATTTTTGTGTATGGTGCAAGACTGGGGTCCAGTTTCACTCTTTTGCATGTGACAATGCAGTTTCTTCAACACCATTTATTGTAGAGACTGTCCTTTCTCCATTGTATGTATTTGGTTCCTTTGTCAAAAATTAATTGACCATATATGCATGGGTTTATTTCTGGGCTCTCTAGTCTGTTCCATTGATCTATGTGTCTGTTTTTATGCCAATACCATACTGCTTTGATTACTATAGCTTTGTAATATAGTTTCAAATCAGGTCATGTGACACCTCCAGTTTTATCCCTCTTTCTCAAGATTGCACTAACTATTTGAGGTCTTTTATGGCTCCAAACAAATTTTAGGATTGCTTTTTCTATTTCTGTGAAAAATGCTATTGTCATTTTTATAGGGATTGCATTGCATCTGTAGATCACTTTGAGTAGCATAGAAATTTTAACAGTATTAATTCTTGTAATCTATGAGCAGAGAATATCTTTCAGTTTATCTGTGTTTTCTTCAATTTCTTTCATCAACAACTTAAAGTTTCAGTGCATAGATCTTTCTTTTTCATGCTATAGTAAATGGGCTTGTTTTCTTAATTCCTTTTTCTATGGTTTGTTGTTAGTGTATAGAAATGCAACTGATTTTGTATATTTATTTTCATATACTGCAATTTTACTAAATTTGTTTATTAGTTCTAACAGTATTTTGGTTGAGTCTTTAGGATTTTCTATATATAATATTATGTCTTCTGCAAATAGAGACAATTTTACTTCTTTCTTTCCAATCTGAATGACTTTTATTTCTTTTTCTTGCATAATTGCTCTGGCTAGGACTTCCAATATGATGTTGAATAAAAGTAGTGAGAGTGTGCATCCTCCAGGGATGATCACAAACATTTCCTAGATGTGTATTAAATTAGAAGGCTGACCCTCAGGCAGCTGCTTTCAAAGTCTGCAGGTGGACCCCTTTTACAGAAAGACTGGGAAATGAGCATTTTTCCTTGCTCCCTCTGTGCTGAGCCCTGGGGAGATAGCTGCAGTGAGTGCTTGCCTGTCCCTTAAGAACTGTTTCTTTGTTTGCTGTAGTCTTGAGGGTCTCAAGGACGCAAGCCTCATTGGCTTTCAGAGCTAGGTGTTTGGGGGCCCATCTCTTGGGTGGGAGTCTTAAAAATTGGAGCACTAGATGTGGGGTCTAAATTATTCACTCCTCAGGGAGAAGCTGGGAGTTGGGAGTGCCCTCAGGATTGTATACGCTATACCAGGGGTGAGGTTTATGGCGAGAGCATGTCTCAGCCTTTCCTACCCAATTCAATGTTGGTACACGTCATTCACTCAATGTGTAGGGTTTCTGGAGTTCTTTCAGAGGTAATTTCTCTGCGTGTAGCTATACTTTCTGCATGTCCATGGGAGGAGGGCAGTTCAGGAGCCTCCTATATCATCATCTTGGTCGACCTCCTCCTTATTCTTTTATTTTAAGTGAATTAAAATAAATATGTAGAAATTTCTGTTTTAATTTTGAATATGTTGAATATTAATAGATATAACCTAAATAAACAAAAGCTCTTTGGAGTAGTCAATAATTTTTAAAAGAGTAAAGGGGCCTTAAGACCGGAAAGTTCGAGACCCACTACTTTTTAACACTTACTAGAAGATGAAGACCTGCTCTCAGGGAAAGGTTGAAAGGTTGGATCTGTGCAAAAGAAGTCAAGGTGGAGAAGCTTTCTGGAGACTGTGACCTACAACTTGAGACAATGTCTCCACAGGAATAGCAGGGAACATATGGAGAAAAATATCACAAAGTAACTTTTTGAGCTATAGAAGGCTTCTTTGAATACTGCAAGAATATTTCTATGAAAAGTTGGTCAATAAATCAATCTGTATGTATAGCTATAAAGAAAATGATATATCTTTGCAATCTCCATGAAGTCTATTTGTTTTAAAGATTTAGAAGTTTTTTTTCTGATTATGAAAGCAATACACGTTCACTGTAGAAAATACAGAAAATTCTGAAAAGTGTTAAGAAAATATGAATTAGTTGCAATTCTACCTCTTAGACAGAATGAGTTAGCATATATTCTATTTACTTCTGTCTCTATTTTTAAATTGTTATATGTATAATTTCATATCTACTATATTTACTTAACCTTCTATTATGAGCATTTTTCTCATTTGACAATCATTTGAAATCACTATATGTAGTGGAGCAAAATATTCCATTGAGATAATACAATAATTTATTTAGCCCATCTGCTACAGTTGTACATGAGGAGTTATTTTTCTCCTTTTATAAAGAATATTTGAATGTGTCCCTCTGTATGTAATCATTTATTCTGTACACACACACACACACACACACAAACACACACACTTGCATAGGCCAAGAACTCTGCATATGTTCTTACCTACATCACTGGTTCAAAAGCATTCGTTATACTTAATGGAATAAATATTGCAAAGATGTAACCTCCTCCAAAATTAACTTCTAAATTTACTGTCAAAATTATTGTTAATTCCAATAAAAGTGCCAGTAATTTTTTAAAGACAATGAAATGATTCCAAATTTCATGTGGATAAATTAATGGATTAAAAAGATTTTGAAATTGAAGACACAGTTGAGGAGTAATGGTGGTGACAAAAGATATTAAAATGTATTGTAAAACTAAAGTAATTAAAACAGCATGGTGTTGTAATAAGAATTGACAGGTAAAATAATAAGATTGCCTGGAAACATGTGTAGCACATATAGAAATTTAGTATATGATTAAAGATAGTATTACAAATAAGTAATGACACAATGAACATTCAATAAATGGTACAAAAAAACTATTAACTCTTTGAAAAACAATAGACAAAAACAAAAAGCAAATCCCATTTCTAAAAAGCTAGTTTGAGATCAAATTAGAAGGAAAGATGTAGAATGCCATCTAGTGGTGAAATGGGTAACTGCATACATATTGCTTAACGTAGCATCTATTGGCAGAAATTTAAAACAAATGGAGACTTGAGGGAGGTAAATTATTCGTTAATAAAAAGGCTTATACCTCATACTTCACAAATTTAAAGAAAGTTTTCTCAATACTGATAAGATGATTTTACTGTTTCGGAGAATATTATAAATGGTAACCTATATAGTGATCCTAAGTTAACATGTAAGAAATTACAGTGGCAGACATTCACATAAACAAGCATGCCAACCTGTCATACTTTTTTTTAGTAACACGATGAAATAAAAGAACAATTTGAGTAAAAGTGTGCTGTTTGGAAATTCACATATGAGAGTAGAACCTGCCAGTAATTATAGTTTTGAATAAGAACACATTCCCAGAACCTGTTCTCTGGATTGTAGTGCTTGATGGAGGTCCAGAGCTTGCTCTGAGCTTGTGGCTCATGTGGCTGCATAGTTCCTGGAATTAACAGAGACTTCAATTCCCCTCATTGACCCCAGATACAAGCTCCACCTATGCAACAATGTCCATACTGGCACTGCCTCCAGGTTTTCAATCAATCCATCTAAGTTGTAGTAAGGAAACTTGGGGAAAATCTGCAAAGCATCCCTTGCAGTTCTGGGAATAAGCCCTCCTTCCCCATCCAAGTGGCTGCAGCTCAGCTGCCCTGTTGTCTTGTACCTCTGCTCCCTGGCACGGCTCTTTGGTCAAGAGATGAGCTTCTAGATTAAAGATGAGCCTGGAAGTTTCCTCCATTGGCATTTAGGATTTAGACATGGGAGCACTGGACCAGTCTGAAAGCTTAAAACTCAGGAGCTTTTGGAGACCATTAGTGAAACTGGAGGAACAGAAAAAGCAAGTGGAAGGGATGAAGCTCAAAAAAGCAACAATAGGAGATGAACGAAGCACCACTTTGCTCCCACTCCTGTCTCGGTATCTCCCAACAAACATCTCTGCCCTTTGCTCAGCTTGGACGGTCAGTTCCTACTTGGATTCCTTATATTCCTAATATCCTTCAGAGAAACAGTTCCTTTTGCTAAAACAAATGTCAGTATGTTTTTCTGTCCCTTGGATTTAAAACTGTACCATATGGGACATCCCTGGTGGTTCCTGTGGGTAAGACCCTGTGCTCCCAATGCAGGGGGCCCGGGTTCGCTCCCTGGTCAGGGAACTAGATCCCACAGGTGTGCCGCAACTAAGACCAGACGCAGCCAAAAAAACAAAAAACAAACAAACAAAAAACACAACAACAACAAAAACTGTACCATAATAATGCTTTCAAAAGGACACACCTGATCTATATCTTTCAATGGTGGCTTGTTACCATTGCGTAAAAGTCCAAATTCTTTAGCATGGTTATGAGGCCTCTCATGATCCCTCAAGCCTCATCACTGACTTTCTCTTGTTCGCTCCTTCTTCCCATCCACCTTTCACCCTCCTCTGCTGCCCTCCAAGCTCCAGCCATATGCTAAGACCCTCATTTCCCATACCATGGCATTCTATCCGCCTCTTGTCCAGGCTCTTCCTTCTGCATGAAATACTCTCCACCACCCTTTCCCCCAGCAGCTCCCATTTATCCTTCAGATCCCAGCTTAGGCATCATTCCCTCTGGAAACCCTTGTAGGTCCCCTCAAACTGGGTTGGTTACTCCTCCTAAGTTTGCACCATGTCCTGAACCCCATTATAGCTTTTATCCCTTTACAGCAAAATGGCCTATTTATTTGTCTCCCCCAGGTGACTCTAAGTTCCATGAGGGAAAGGCAGAGTCTGCCTCACTGTTGCATCCTAATGCCTTGTATATAACCTGGAATACAGTCAGCACTCAAATATTTGTTCAATGAACAAATGAACATACATAGAGAACTGTATCTGTTACTTAAGTGCGAAACACTGAGGCCCAAGTGAGCCGTGAATCTTTTGAGAACACAGTGTCCAATTGGTCTAATTTCTGCTCTGATGAGGTTCTGTACATTTTTCATAACATTTTAAAGAGCTACCACTTCAGATTTCAAAACCAGACAAATACTTCTAACATATGCAACTTTCTCTTGTGTTAAATGAAAGCTGAATGCACATGAATCAATGTAAGGATTATCTGTATTTTGTGGACATGGGTGGTCCAGACACCCACGAGGAGATAAATAAATGTTTGAGGTGGGTCCTTCAATGATTTTTACAAATGATGCCAATTTGGCAAGCTTGACCAGGCCCTACCAGTATGAGGAACCATGATTTTGGTATGATGTTGGGGAATTTGTGGCTTCCATCTGCTGGTTATCTCACAAAATGTGGAGCTGAGAAAAATCACATACTGATTAAATCATAGAATCCCACACTTGGAAGGGACTTCATGAGATGATCTGGGCCCGCCTCCTGAAGGTCAATGCATAAATCATCTTGTGCAGATGGCTGTTTATACTATTTTTAAAGCTCTTTAAGGATGGAGATTACACAGCTTCCCTTGGTAGTCTGATCTTCATGGTCAAGAACTTCCTTTTTTAAAAGCCCAGCTTCTCACTGCAGTTTGGCCCATTTCCTCTTTTTCTCAGCTCTCTGTGAATATGGAGAGTACAAGATCAACCTTTCCTGCTAAGTATCTCAGGCTCACATTCCATACACCCACAATTAATTATTAAGATTTATGCTACCCCCCAAGCTACACAGTTGCAATTCATTTAGTTTTCAGAAGACTTATTTTTTTCCCTCTACAATGATTTTTGTAATTAAGATTTTTCTCCTTAGAGTCTATTCTATACCTCACTATATAAAACTGGTAATCGCATTTCTTCTCAAATCCAAATCAGCTGTAAATAAACAGCAAAGTTTTCTTCTTATCTTACACCAGCATCATATTTGCTGTTTAAATTACAGCATTTCCTTTTTGTTTCTGGCATAGATTATGGTCCACGATAAATCTCAAGCCTTTTACTGTCAAACTGCTATGTTTTATATGTCATATCTGTATAATTTGTCTTGGGTTTTGGGTAGGCTAAAGAATGTCCCGCCAAAGATGTCCGAATCCTGATCCCCAGAACCTCTGACTATGCTACCTTACATGGAAAAGGGGACTTTGCAGATGCTGTTAAATTAAAGATCTTGAAAGGCAGAGGTTATCCTGGATTATCCAGGTGGACCCAATGTAATTACAAGCGTGCTTATAAAAGGGAGATAGGAGGGTAAGGCGACAAAAAAGATATGACAGGAGCAGAGATTGGAGACACTTTGAAGACAGAGGAAGAGTCAGGAATGCAGAGGAATGCAGGCAGCCTTTAAGAAGTTGGAAGAAGCGAGGAAACAGAGTTTTCCCTAGAGCCCCTGGAAGGAGTGTGGCCCTGCCAATACCTTGATTTCAGCCTATTGAAACCCATTTTGGGCTTCCGAACTGCAGAAGTGTAAGATAATAAATTCATGTTGCAATGAGCAACTAAGTTTGAGGTAATTTTTTACAGCAGCAATAAGAAATGAATACAGCTTTATTCATGAAAATATCTGTGCTCGTCTTGAACTTCATGGTTTTACTTAACAGACCACTTTTGGATTCATAACGGTTATTTAGTATTATGTTCCCATCACCCAGAGCCACAACAAAACTAGTGGGTATTTACTAGACTATTGATAACTTGAACTTCTTATCAACTGTTTTAAAATAATTTATGTAATAGAAGATTCCATTTATTGAAAGGGTTCTATTTGCCAGGGACTACAGCATGAACTTGGAATGTGCTGTCTCACTTAATGAGGTAGGGATTATTATCCTCATTTTATTCACTGATAGAACTGACATTCAAGCCTCAGTATGCCTCATTTTAAAGCCCATCTTCTCTCAACCCCACCATGTTGATCTGCCACCGCCTTCTGCTCCATTTCTCTAGCTGGGGTATAAAATTGTTAAGAATGTGAAGCACCATGAATTTTCAAGGAAGATGTGTTACTCTAAATGTAAGTTTTTTGAAAAAAAAAAAAAAAGAAAAAGCTAGTTCCCTAGAAATGCCATGCGTTTGTTCCAGACGTCAGATAGAAATTATTTCAAACATCAAATGAAATGATAATTATTGGAAAAGTGAGAGGGATCACTCAAAAACATTGGGGGGAAGGCAAGAACTCTCTCTGTCTTGGCAGGAACATGTGATTTCCCTGGGGAAATAGCATTTGTAAAGAGAAAAACTTCAGAGTTAGTTTCAAGCAAAGTTATTGTTTAAACTCATATTCTGCCCTGTGAAAGTCTCTGAACTCGTGTTGTTCTTCAGTCGTTGTTTTTGGTTATCTACATAATTTGACATGTTAGGTTATGAAGGGTGGTATTTTATCTCTGTGCCCTGTTCCTTCTCTTACTTCTCTCTGTTTGAAAGAGAAGAGAGTGCAATTTCATTTGAATAGCAACCTCCCCCAATTCTGCTTTCCATGTGGTCTGCCCAGGCTGGGAGGGAGGGGATACAAATTTCTTCTCAAGTCATCTCATCTTAACAAACCAACCAACAAATATTCAATCAACCAACAACCACTCCTTAGTTCTACTAACCAGCCCTCTCTCTCCTCCTTTTTCCATCTGAACAACTGGTAAGTTTTCTCCATTCTATATAAAACATTATGCAAAGATAGCATCAAATCCCACCCGTCTTGCAACCATACTGTTCCTATGTCCTTCTTATGTATAAACATTACAGTTGTTCCTACCCTTTTCCTTTAGGGCAAAACTTGAAAGACCACAGTGGTTTATACTTGGCGTCTGCACCCCTCATTTTCTTGTCTCTTCTTAATCCACTATAATTCTGTTGCTCCATTACTCTTTGGTGAGACAAGTTTCAGTGGGTTCTCACAGGGTAGGGGTGGGTGTAGAATTCAGCTGGATATCTTTTATATGTTCCAACTAAACCCACCGTTTTCTCTCCAGTTTCTAAAACCTGCTCCTCAGCCAGTATGTACTCTTTAGTGAAGGACACCACCTAGATGCCAAACCAGAAATCTAGAATGCAACTCTCTTCTGTCTTCTTATATTCATGCCACCTCCTTAAGATTTTGCCTACATCTTCCTTTCTATTCACTATCAGTTCTTCAATTCAAGTCTTCATCATTTTTCAACTAAACTGCTGAAATCCTCTTCAACCTGCTGCTTCCCTCTAATCTTTAAAGTTGTTTTATGAGATTCCACTTCATTCCTGATAAAAGAGGAAAAAAGAAAACAGAGGACATTGCTCATGTGTAGGAAACATAGATATCTGTGTCAAAAGTCAAAGATATCCAGAGAAATAAGATGGCCAAAGGAAGAATGGAAGAAAATAAGGAAAGAAATTGAAATTAGACAGAAGATATGGGCTAAAATGTGAGGGTCACAGTGACTGGTCTAAAATACATGTGAGCTAGTGTGCTCCTAAACACGCCTGTGTCCTGGAATATTATGTCTAATTGGACATGAGTAGATGAAATATAGTCTATGTATGCGTATATTATGCAGTGAGAGTTGTTAAGGTGATGAGAGGAGCTCAGCTTATAGAAGTATAATCAGAATCACCAGCCATGGCTACAAAATAATAGATTATTGTTATTATTATTTATTTTTATCATTATTTTGTCTTTATGGGTATTTTATTGAGAAGTTGGAACACAATAGCCTTTCCTTCTCATTCTCTTTCCTTATCATCATTTCATCTATAATTTACTGTGACACTTTTAAGACATTTAAGAAAATATGAAGACTAATGAACACCAATATACTCACCACCAACCCTAAAATATAAACTTCCAAATTCCATAACAATTGAAGTACTATGCTCAATCTCTGCTTCCTTCCCTTGACTCTTAACCAGAGGTAACCCACTCTTTTAAAATTAGTATTCTTTCATTCCCACATGTGTTCACTTTGAATGCCCAAATTACAATGGCTCTCACTCACCTGATGTAGCATCTCAGCCACACCACCCAATCACTGAAGATAAAAATTTAAGAGTAACCCTTAATTCATCACTTTTTCTCATCTTGTGGAATGATGCTGTGGGCTCGTACACTGGGGAGTAACAATAGTGCACATTTCTTCCCAAATCCATGTTCAGTGTGAGATTGGCCATAGTGGGGGTACTCACACCATGAACACTGGCAATAACTACAAATCAAGTGTTTCCTCCTCATTCCCCTCCCACTCCCTGAGAATGGGCCATTAAACATTTACCAACATGTTACTGTTCATCTCAGAGGTGGCAATTTTGGGTGTGAAGGAGATGCCAGTGGGGGTGGAAGGAATAACAGGGGAACAGGGTCTCTCATGGATGCATCAGGAGGGAAGAAAGGCTGTAATCTAGGACACTGAGCAGGGAACACAGCAGCCAGAAGTCCCTGACCTTGGGATCTAAGCAGGTCAAGCTAGGGGTGTTTTGAGGAAGCACCTTATTATGGCTAGTATGGTTTTGAATACATTGTTTGGCTTCACATTGAGGTGAATGATGTTTAGTGCTGCCAGGCAGTTGGCAGGAGACTTAGGGTTTTGCAAGTGTTTTGATAGAGGCATGTTTCTCGGGGCAAGCAGTTAGTTATTCAGAAAACTAGTATTCTACAGGGTCCTCTAAGCTGACCAACTGGAGGCATTTTTGCAACTCAGCCTCCAGGCTGATAGTCATCACAGCCATCTCCCTCCTGGTGGGGAGGTGATGTGGGGAAGGGTGGGATTCTAATGTCTAGTGAGGCTGAGGTGTGTTGACTGAGGTGCTGTCATCTCCAGTGGTGACCTCTTGGGCTGGGGTGACATCCTCTGAAGCACTGGTGTCTTGGGGGTGGTGAAGGCCAACTTGGGGGAAGGTGACTTTTCTGGGTGGGACACATGAAGGAGTGGCTGGCTGCTGTCAGTTCTAAGTATATATGCTAGAGGCCTATCTCAGGATGAAATTACAAGTACAGGATCTACTGCTAGTTGAGCAGATCTCAGTGAGCTCTGTAGGATCCTCAGGGGCGCCTTGCAAAGGAGTGTGTGATGTCTATGACGGAGCTTTGTGCGGACTCCATCCATGATGTATGTAGCTTCTGGGCATATTGACGGGCTAATTGTAGGAACATTTTGTGGATGGCAGCTTTAAAATCCAGAGATTGCGCCATTAAGACTATATAGTAGAACCATTAGGGCACAAATCTGCCAGCCAGATGGGTCTGATTTAGTTACACTGGAAAGCCATTCTGCCTGGGATATAATTTGAAGCATGGTATAAGGTGGGAGCAGCTCATTTAAGTATGGCTTCCATTGGAGCCATTTAATATAGAAGGAAGTGAGCTCTGAGTCGGAATCCACTCCTGGTGGCAGGCTGGCTAAAGCCCTTCCAACAGGGCCTGTCACTCAGCCATCCTCCTGTGTAGTTGTTCACCTGGCTGGTATTCCCACACATCTCCTGAGACAGGATTAGGCCTGCAGGGTCCACTAGCAACTCTATCATCCAGGCTGTACACAATTAAGAGCAATAACCATAATAAAGGAGTGTGTTTGCATTGGACTAGCTTGCTGGGGCCTCCTTCAGAGCAAGTAATCTGGATACTGATCAAAGGTAGAGTTGCTTTGGATCAGTAGGTTGTTTCCTCCTCCCCCAAGGTGCTGTAGTGACCTGGATTCCAGGGTTCCTTTATGGATTTCACTTCCTAATGTGACTGGCATCCATTAGGCAGAGGGCCTGTGTTCTTCTCTCTGAGACCCACACAGTTATTCGTTAGTGGCTTCTGGAGCTATAATTTCCATCTCTTGTAAAATTTTTGATGAATTTGCTTTAATTAACCAACTTTTATTACCTGAATAGTGAGGCAGAGCCAGTGGCCTGACCTTCACGTCTGGTACTGGACCATCATCTGGGCCAATGATATCTGTATAATCATGATTTCTAAACAATTTTCTTCCCTTGGTTTCTCTGTTATAAGAGGGTCATATTGCACAATCCACCCTCAGTTGGGTTGCCAGTATGTGGAAGATGGTGAGATTATTGAAAAGTCAAAATGACAAGGGAAGCATTTATCTGTAAGCAGACTTGAATGACCTCCTCTCTGCTATGGAGGGAGTGAGAGTTCCCTGTAAGTACCAGTAGGGAAGCCTTTGGAGAAGACTGTCGGTGATGTGAGGGGTTTGGAGACTTGGAGGCCAGGAGTTGAGGAGTATGAGAGCTTGGGGTAAAAATTTTGTCTATTTAGGTGATCATGTATTGTTTAAAAGCTTGAGGAACATGTCTTTGAGTAGGTCACTGTCCTTCTCTATAAGTCTGGTCACTTGGGGTCAGTAAGCTAGGTGGAAATTCCATAAGATTCCATGTTCTGGATAGATCTTAGCTAGATGTAGGACATGATTGAACAGCTTGGGAAAGTGAAATGATACCTTGATCTGACTCTACAATGTCTGGTGGGCCAAAGTGAATGAGTACCTGCTTAAGAAGGAGATTACACAATGGGAAGCAGCATTTCAGGAAGAAGCAGCCAGTAGGAGTCTGCCCCCTAATAGTGTCCCCTAATACTACGTTGCTTGTCCAACATATGGACCAGGGAGTTACAGCGACTTTCGAGAAATATTATTTATGTCACACTTTCCTCAGGCAGTAAAGGCGAGTGATGAATCAGGAACAACCTTGTGACAATTTTGGAAGGACTATAACATCTACAAGGCCATAAAAAACCTTGACTTTGCTTGGAGTGAGGTTACGGCCGTCACCATGAATGGGGTTTGGGAGAACCTTTGCCCGCAGCTTGTTAATGATTTTCATGGATATAGGAAGGTGGATGACGAGTCCAAAGAGGTCTTCAGCAACTTAGTGACCCTCAGCAAGAAGCTGGAGCTAGATCTGCAAGAGGACGACTTCACTGAAATCCTTGCTGTGCAAGACGAGGAGCTTACTAATGAAGACCTGATGGAATCGGAGGCCCAGAGAAAGGACGAAGAGAGACAAGAGGAAGAAGAAGTAATTGAAGAACTGAAGAGATTCACGATGCAGGAAATGACGAGGGGATTTTGTTTATTTGATGAGGCACTGTTAGTTCTTGAGGCACAGGACCCGAATGTAGAACAGTACATGAAGGTTGCAGCAGCCGTTCAGAATGCAATCCAGTGTTACCGTGTCATCTATGATGAGAAAAAAAAGAGCTACAACCCAGACATCACTGGATCGCTTTTTCAGGAGGGCAGATAGGATTGAAGCCAGCAAGGAACCAGACCCTGTGCCATCAACGTTCAGGCCTGAGTGAAATTGCAGCTTGCCCTCTGTCTCCTATTGCTGATGATCCTTCAACTCTACCATCTCCCACCTCCTCTCCCTCCTGCAGTCAGTAACTCTTCTTGCCTGTTCACTCGATGCCAGCCCCTGTATGCCAGCTGTTGTTCTGTACTACTGTACTTTTCAAGGTACTGTACTGTAAGATTAAAAATGTTTTCTCTATTTTTTGTTTATTTTTTATGTATTATTTGGGTGAAAATATTATAAACCTATTACAGTACAGTACTATATAGCCAATTGTGTTAGTTGGGTACCTAGGCTAGCTTTGTTGCACTATGAACAAATTGGAGTTATGAACACACTCTCGGAATGGAACTCGTTCGTATGTAGGGGACTTACTGTATCCACAGTGGTGGTTTCATACCTACTAGCTCCAGGAGAGGGCGGTGGCCATCAAATAAAAATCATTTGCCATAGCAGTAAGGTCTATCGCCCCAGGGAACACGTCCCCACCTGGGAGCCTCCCAGAGTTTTGTTTGGGAGCAAAGGGGGCAATTATCTGCCACCATTTTGTCTAGAACCAGGGTGAGGAAGATGCTGTGCGTATTTGCCCAGTCAGTCACTACCTGATGTCCTGATGTGATGTGGTCCCATTCTGCTAGTGGGTATGACATCTCTGGAGGAATAGTTGTTTCCAGGGCTATGTCTGGTACTCTGGGGTGTGGCTCATGTGGGGCCTTGGAACAGGTGTGTAACTTGGATAAAGAGTCTGCAATGCTATTATAATGTGCTTTTGGTGTTTGTTTATGTGTGTATGTGTCTGTGTGTGTGCACGTGTGCAGAGATATATAAGTGACCACAATCGACATGTGTGAGCTGGCTATCTCCAGATGAAGACATCCCAGAGAGGCTTTCCTTGAATCATGAAATTACCCTTTTGCCAGTGTCCAGGCCAGGCTGTGAACCCCCTGATGGCAGCCCAGGAGTCAGTAAAAATGCATGTCTTTAAGAGTCTCTCTCCTAGCAGTTTCAGAATTATTATATAAGGGTTCAGAACAGGCCTCCCCAGGATGTGCTACTTTGGCATGTGGACTATTTTGAGCTAAAGGCAGTGGAGACCCTATAGGCTCAAGAGAAACTACTGTCCCTCCCTTAACTACCTAGAAGGATTTAGATTGGAGATTTTCCCCAGTAAAAGAGTTATGACCAAGAATCTCTCATGTATTGGGGTTCCTGCATGTGTGAAATGAAATTTGATTTTCTCCTGTTAATCTAATGTTAATTTAATTTTAGACCAGCCAGAAGAAACTAGAAGAGCAAAGGAAAGTCTTTTTCTTCCCCAACAATTACACTAATACTACTGGAAACAAACCTATCTTTATGAACTGAAACTCATTCTTCTTCTTTTTTAATGGCTATACAGTTCCCTATTTCATGGATGTATCTTGATTCATTCAACTAGTATCGTATGGGTATTCAGGTTATTTCTAATTTTTTACAATGAATAATCAATATCCACAAAGAGTAACCTTGTATGTAAGTAGATTTTTATTTTTTATTTTATTTTATTTATTTTTAAAATAAATTTATTTATTTATTTATTTTTGGCTGTGTTGGGTCTGTTGCTGCATGTGGGCCTTCTCTAGTTGCAGCGATTGGGGGCTACTTTTCATTGCAGTGTGCAGGCTTCTCACTGCGGTGGCTTCTCTTGTTGAGAAGCATGGGCTCTAGGCACGCGGGCTTCAGTAGTTGCAGCACGTGGGCTCAGTAGTTGTAGCTTGTGGGCTCAAGAGCGCAGGCTCAGTAGTTGTGGTGCATGGGCTTAGTTGCTCCACTGCATGTGGGATCTTCCCGGGCCAGGGCTCGAACCCATGTCCCCTGCATTGGCAGGAGGATTCTTAACCACTGTGCCACCAGGGAAGCCCCTAGACCTGGTGACTTTTTATGAGATGATACTTTGATATTTTTGTCCATTTCTTCTATGGAAATTGGTTTATTTATGCTTTTTTTTATCTGTACTAATGTCAATTTTTTAAATTACATTTTCTTTCAAATTTCATCTCTCTCTTCTAGGTTTTCAAATACATTTTATTCTAATAAATCAGACATTTTCAATAGTCTCATATTTGTTTTAATTTCATTTGCTTCAGTAGTTGTTTCCAAATTCATTTTATTTTATATATTGTCGTTTCTTCTTATTCCTTGTTTGTTTGTTCTGTAATATTTCTTTTATATATTGCTAGATTTGATTCATCAGTGTTTTATATAGGATTTTTTTACCTATGTTCAGTCAGATCGATCTATTGTGTTCCTTTTCTGTAAAATCTTTGTCAGATTTTGGTATCAAGGTTATCCTGGTCTCATAAAATGAGGTAGGAAATGTTTTATATTTGCTCCTCATTTTGAAGAATTTATGTAATATTCGTGTTTTTTCTTCCTTAAATGTTTAGAAGAATTCACCTGTTAAGCCATCTGGGCCTGGAGTTCCTTTCTGGAAAAGTTTTAAAAATAACAGATCCAATTTCCATAATAGACAGAGGACTATTAAGATTTTCCAATTATTTGTGTCTATTTAAGTAACATTTTTAAAAAGAATTTGTCCACTTTATCTAATTGTCAAATTTACCAGGCATAGAATTTTATGTACTATATACTTATTATCATTATATTATCTGTAAGATCTTTAGAGATGTCCCCTTTTATTATAGGTATTGGTAGTTTTTCCTCTTTTTGTCCTTGCCTAGTCTTGCTAGGGATTTATTAATTTTATTAATCTACTCAAAGCACTGAGCACTAACTTTTGGCTTTGTTAATTTTAGTACCAATTTTTATCTATTTCATTATTTTCTTCTAGTTTTTTAAAATTTCCTTTCTTTTACTTTCTGAAATTTGCTGTCCTTTTTCCCCCAGCTTTTAGAGGTAAAAGCTTAGGCTATTGATTTCCAAACTTTCTTCTTTCCTAACAAATACATTTAAAGCTATGTTTTATTCTTAAATACAGCTTTAGTTGTATCTTTCATTTGTATTTATCTTATTTTCATTATAGTACAGTTCAAAAGTATTTTTTGATTTCCTTTATGATGTCTTTGACTGATGGGTTATTTAGAAGTGATTGCCTAGTTTCAAGCAGTTGTGAATTTTTAAGCTATCTTTTTTGATTTTTAACTTAATTCCACTATGGTCTGAATGATTCCAATCTTCAAAATTTGTACAATTATTTGTATAATTAAGGTTTTCTTTGTGGCCAACAATGTGGTCAATTTTTGTGACTTTTCCATTCCATTTTGAAGAACATGTATCCTCTTTCATCAGAATTCATAGTTCAATTTAGATCTATAAGATCTATCCTATTGATTATGTTGTTTAGGTCTCTGTATCCTAATTTTTTTTCCCTGACTCTATTTGAGTTAAGAGAGGAGAGTTTAGATTTCTTTTTATCAGTGTATTTCTGACTATTGCTTCTTGAATCTCATGTAGTTTCTGCTTTATGAAAGTGGTTGATGTGTTATTGGGTGCATAAATATTAACAGCTGTTATAGATCTTCATTATGATTCAGAACACTCAGCATTTTAAAGTGTCCTTCTGTTCCTTAATATTTTTTTGCTGGAGTTTTAACTTTTGGTGCCAATAGTTCAACCCCTGCTTTCTTTTATATTTATAGCCGCCTGGCTCATTCAACATGACTGCTTTATAGTCTTATCCCCATTATTTAATCTTAGTTCTATAATTAAAGACATAAAATGCTTGTATGAGTCTTATCTAAATGTTCTACAGTAATCTTTGTTGGGTGCTTTACTTTTATCACATTGAATTCAGAAGGAGTCCAGGTTTTGCAAACCTGATTGGACTTAGGCCAATGAAACTTCAAACTACAAAGGTGGCACTCAGCAAAATGTGGCTTGGGCATCTCAACCCTGACTGTGGTAATGCACCGTTTGATTCTAATTTCATACATATATTCATTCTCTTACCTTTCCTTACTAATATAATCCTGTTTTGTATGGGCTGCAACATATTCATCTGAAAGAAAAAATTCCCTAGCCTTCCTTGTAGCTAGGATGAGGTCATGAGAGACATTTCTGGCCGAAAAAGAAAAGAAAAAATCAAGATTCCTGGAAATGTTTTGCTTTTTCAAAATTTGTGCATTCCGGGCTTCCCTGGTGGTGCAGTGGTTGAGAGTCTGCCTGCCGATGCAGGGGACACAGGTTCGTGCCCCGGATCGGGAAGATCCCACATGCCGCGGAGCAGCTGGGCCCGTGAGCCATGGCCGCTGAGCCTGCGCATCCAGAGCCTGCGCTCCGCAACGGGAGAGGCCACAACAGTGAGAGGCCTGCGTACCGCAAAAAAAAAAAAAAAGTGTGCATTCCCTTCCTGATTGTCAGTTCTCCTTTTACTTATTCTCATTTTCCTCCTCTTCTTCTTCCTCTTTATCCTCCTACCCATCCTTTTTTTCTCTTTATCTTCCCTAAAAAATGGACAGGAAACTTGGAGATGGATCAGTCATTTTTCAACTTTGAGATGACTGTGAGAGGAAAGCCATTTGCTAAGATGGCAAAGCAGAAGAATAAAGAGTAGGTGTTATTGCTGATATGCTTACTTTTGGACTTCCTGTTTCTGGACTTCTTGTTTTGTAAAAAGTATATATCCTCCTATTTAGTTCAGTCTCTGTGATTGGGTTTGTATTACACACAGGTAAACATAGTATGTAACTAATATATTCAACTTCATTTCTCGGCTTGCAGTCCCCATCCTTAGCTTTATCTCCCATGGTCGTCCCTTAGTTTGCTTTTTAAACCTAAGGGAAGATTAATCTCTGATTTTGACCTTTGGCATTATTTTGGGCTTGACTCATATTTGCTGTTTTATGCTTCCCTTTTCCATTCACTCCAGCTAGGTGTCAGTTTCCTTAGCTGCCTACCTCCTTTCCTTTGTATCCCTGGTTCTGAAAGCTGCTGCTTAACTGGAGTGGGCATGGAGGTGTTCTCAAGCTTTTGAACAACAGCCCTACTCAGAAAGAACTTGTGCAGCCTATGAGCCTTCCCCTTTCAGATGCTTTGGAGGAAAACATGTTAGTTTTGGTTCTGGAGAAGCTGACTGACATAATCTTGATACATACAAAGGTAACTTCTGCCCTGAGTAGCTCCATAATAATGATCTTAGGATATATACTTCAGGATCCTATTATTACTGAGAACTCATTGTAAGACAAATACAGAGTTATAAACAAAGATTTCTGAAAGATATGGTGGTGATTAGGCACTTTTAGTCTAATTTTTTCTCATGAGGAATTTAGGCCCAGGCAGCTTAAATTACCTGCTCAGGCTCCCACAGCTGGCACTAAACCTACTTAGATAATGTTAATCTTAAATTTTCTTTCCAGATCAGGAAAAGTTTATCATTATGTAAATGGGTGAGAGGATTATTACAGATATTACAGATATTACTCCTTTTGGTCAAAGTATGTAAGTAATTTATAGGGCTTCCCTGGTGGCGCAGTGGTTGAGAGTCCACCTGCCAATGCAGGGGACACGGGTTCGTGCCCTGGTCTGGGAGGATCCCACATGCCGCGGAGCGGCTGGGGCCATGAGCCATGGCCGCTGAGCCTGCACGTCCGGAGCCTGTGCTCCGCAACGGAAGAGGCCATGGCAGTGAGAGACCCACGTACCGCAAAAAAAAAAAAAAAAAAAAAAAAAGTATATAAGTAATTTATAAACTTTGGAAACTTATTGGTGGGTAGCTGGGAAATTCTGGCTTACAGGCACTTTAGAGATAGAGGAAGAGGATCCAACTCAAATTGATGTCAGCATCATTTTGGCATAATACATTCCTCCTTTCGGTCCCCTTTTTAACACCTAAAAACCAGTATCCATTTATGAACAAAAGTACGTCTGTAGAGTTGTGGGATCGAGCACCATATGTCAAGGGACCTGGAAGGAGTCTCTCCCAACTGTGCATCTGGCAAAAGGAAGACAGACCTTTGTATAGTCTGCGAACCAGCAGGAGTTGGTGAACCTTCCCCAACACCCCTTGGTGGCAGTTGAGGAAAACCTGGAGAGTGCTGACTTGGGCAGCCATCCAAGAAAAGAGAGACTTTGTAGAGGTCTAGCCTTCCTGAGGGGCTATTCCAACACTCCATTGGAGCAAAAACAAAAACAAAAATGAAAAGTAAAACCAAATTTGGATGCTTTGGAGAGGGTGAGAGGAACCACCCAGCTCTGTCCCTCCCCCAAGGTGACACAGTGCAGGGATGAACTAACTGGTGGCAACTTCTCTTGGGGGAGAAAAGGTGAGTGGTGAATGAGTGCCAGGCTACCCCAGCTGTGTGGGAAGCTACTGGAGAAACTCATTTCTCTCCAGCAGTACCCACAGTACTGAAGGGAGGACATCCATGACTGGAGGATGAGAGAGGCAGATAAGAATATCAAAGGGCATTAGAGAGTCCTGCTGACTGCTTTCAGGACTCCAAAGGAAGCCCACCTGTGAGAATCCCCCCAGCAGAACTGCAGGCATCCTCAATGCCCCAATTACTAAACACACACCTCGGCCCACTCTTCTGCTGGTTCCTTGTGTGGGCTCCCAAGTGTGGCAAATGGAGTGTGCTCAGAAAATCAGACCGAAGTCTGTGCGCAAGGGAGAAATCACAAACTTGAGCTGTAGTGCTACTTTTTGGAAAAAAGAGATAGGTTTCCAGCAGCTCACCTGGTGAGTAGTAAGAACCAGAGAAGGCATTAAAGCTTAAGAATTCTGCCACGAGAGGGAGCAAGAAGTGTGGAGTTGGTGTATCCATAGAAGGTCAGAGAAACCCCAGATATAATAGGACAAAGGATCAATGTATCTCACCTGATGGGAACTAGTAAAGATTTGTGGGTGATTCTGCTACTTCAAATGTGAAATCAGCAATGCAGAACTCCAAAAATATGAAGAATCAAGGAAATTTGTCATCATCAAAATAAAATAATAATCTCCAATTACCAAACTCAAAGACATGGAATTTTGCAATATACTCGATAAAGAATTCAAAATCGTTCAATGAGCTACAAGAAAACACAGTAAGACAATTGAACAAAATCAGGAAAACAATAGATGAACAAAATGAGAAATTTAACAGAGATAGAAATCATAAAAAAGAACCAAACAGAAATTCTGGAGCTGAAGAATCTAATGAATGAAATAGAAAATGCAATAGAAAGAATCTATAGCAGAGTAGCTACCATAATTTGTTAACAAACACATAATATAAAAAGACATAGCTTGTGATATAAAAAATATAAAAGTTGGGGGGTAGAAGTGTAGAGTATTCATATGTGATTGAAGTTAAGTGGCTATCACATTAAAATGAACTGTTTTTTCCATAAGACGTTTTATGTAAGCCTCCTGGCAACCAGAAAACTAAAACCTAGAGTAGATTCACAAAAGATAAAGAAAAGGGAATCAGAGTGGAAAATCAAGAAAAGCAGTCAGAACAGAAAAAGAGACTAAGTCTTGCTTAATCCAGAATGACTACTCTAATCTATGTTATTAAGGAAAATACAGAACCAGGCATCCATGTGGCATCTAAGGAGAGACTGAAGCTGGGGTCTAGGACTTCAGTCATAGTCTTAGATGGGAGATCTTAAGTTTCAACATCACATGTTTGCAAAATGTTTGATTTTCCAACAGCCTTACCTAAAGCCACCAGAAAGTCTTTAGGAACTGTCAACAGAGCTACAAAAAAAAATCAGTAAAGACTAATAGATGCCTCAGAGACAAACTTCTCTGCCAAAAAGATGACCAAAAGCACTGTTAAAGAAAAAGTTCTGTTCCTGCCTCAAATGATACCTATCCAGACATAGAGACACATTTCCCCTTCAATCCTCTAGATTTTAAGGGTTTTGACCTGCCTTAAAAGCACCAAATTGGACACCTCCCCTTGAATGGAGTGTCTCTCATGATTCTCAGTGAGGAGATGAAACTTGAAAAGTTGTTATACCTTGGCCCCTCTTCACCTTTGAAGATTCCCTCTTCATCAGGGGAATCTAATCTGTTGCAGTTTCTTTCAAGCAATTTGTCAACTCTGGATGTTGAATTGCCACCTGTTTGCTCTGACTTAGATATTTAAATTTCTTATTGCTTTATACTTTGTGTGTGCTTTTGTATTAATAAGCAATTTTTTTGTTTAACAAGAAGAAAATGGAAAATCACTAATTTAAAATGGTAAGCAGATATATAGGAAAAAAGAAACAACGGAACTACAAAACACCTAAAAAGCAACTAATAAATGACATTAATAAGGCCTAACATATCAATAATTACTCTAAATGTAAATGGAATAAATTCACCAACCAAAAGTCACAGAGTGTATAAAGGGATAAAAAAACAAGACCTAACCATATGATGCCTATAGGAAGCTCACTTCAGCTTTAAGGACATACATAGGCTCAAAATGAAAAGATGGAAAAAGATAATCCTTGCAAGTGGAAACCAAAATAAAGTGGGGGTGGCTATACTTATAATAGACTTTAAGCCAATACAGTAACAAGAAACAAAGAAGGTCATTATATAATAATTAAGGGGTCAATTTATCAAAAAGATATAACAATCATAAAAATATAGATACTCAACAGTGGAGCAGCTGAATATATTAAGCAAATACTAACATATCTGAAGGGAGAAATAGACAACAATATAATGATAGCAGGGGACTTCAATATCCTACTTTCAGCAATGGATAGATCATCTAGATGGAAAATCAAGAAGGAAATGTTAGACTTGAAATATATATTAGACTAAAAGGATCTAACAGATATTTATAGAACATTCCATCCAACAGCAGCAAAATACGCATTCTTCTCAAGTGCACATAGAACCTTCTCCAGGATAGGTCATATGACAGGTAACAGAACAAGTCTTAGTAGATTTAAGAAGATTGAAATCATACCAACTATCTTTTCTGATAACAATGATATGAAACTAGAAATCAACAACAAGAGAAAAGCTGGAATGTTTATGAGCATGTGGAAACTAAACAACACACTTGAACAAACAATGGTTATCAGGACCTAGGGGGTGGGGAAGTTGTTATTAAAGGTTACACCTTTGCAACTAGAAGATGAGTGAGTTCTGGAGATCTAATGGGTAGTATAGAGATTATAGTCAATAATACAGTATTACATACTTCAAAATTGCTAGGAGACTAGATCTTAAATGTTCTCACTACAGAAAAGAAATAATTGTGTGACCTGACAGAGGAGTTAGCTAAAGCTCTGGTGGTAATCATATGGCAATATATAAATGTAAATTGACATGTTCACCATAAACAAACACAATGTTATGTGTTTATTATATCTCAATAATAAAAGAGAGAAAGAGAGTTGACAATGCTGTCTGTATACAGAAAAGAAATGTCTCTGACACGGCAATCAGCATCAGACTGGCCCAAGATACTGGATACTGCAGGACAGGGAGATAAGAGTACAGGGTATGATAGACACATTTAAATGCCTGCAGGTGCCGGGCAAGTAAGATATATAAATAAAGTGGATCGGGGAAAGTGGCTACCTGTGTATATTATCTGGTTGTGAATGTATAATATACACAGGTGTGTGTGTGTGTGGGGGCACAATAGTGAGCTGAAAAGCATGTGACCATTCAGAAGAAGGCAGCTGGCTCTCAGCTTCAGAAGAGATTTGTTTTGTGGGTCTAATATTTCCTGAGGACCCAATTTTTCAAGAAATGTAAGAGGTCAACATTTTAATGTAAAAACTTTGATTTTTCAATGTTGGCCAAAAACGTTAAAGCACTGTGTAACAACTTAAAACATGAAACCACGGCTGGGCATCAGGTTTGGCTTATGGGCTACCAGCTTAGGAAGCAGGGGTATTTGGAAGGAGTGGGAGCACAGAGAAGAGAGAAAACAGACCATGGTGAAGAAGCTTGACATTTTTATTCAGTCTATCTTTTATATATTGAAAGCTGAGCATTTTTACGACAAAAGTTTTAAGAAGAAAGTTCTCTTTCAGTTTCAGAACTGTGGCTACCAGTCCTTCCTTTATCCTATTATTATAACACAGATAGGTTGTGATTGGAGTAATTTATATATACAAACTATATCATAGAACAACAATTTCATTGCTAAGTGTAAGCAGGTTAGGGTACTTCATCCAAAATAAGAAGAAAATAAGAGAATTCTGCATTTTTTTTATTTTAAAGCTGACATTTTCACACTATTTTGACAATGGTTTATTTATTTATGATCTTTTGGTTACACAATATTAAAAGGGAATTTATTTATTGGCATGCAAAGCAATATGGCTTTAGAATACACCTCTTAAATGTACAGAACTTAAAATTTCAAACATCCCACATGGCTGGCAGGTGATATTGTGAAGATGAACTTGAGTAATGACACACTTACTTCCTGGAGATTAAAAAAAAAAGAGAAAATGACTTAACATAGTATAATACACAGATGATATAGTTAACTTATCCAGGGAATATTTCAATGATTTATTTTGATCAAAGTTATTTATGTCTTTTCATCTTATATATCCCTTTGTCTTTTGGACTTTTCAAATATTTACATTTGAAGATGGCTTACCCTAAAGTGTCCCTATCAAGAAATATAAAGTGTATGAATAATTATAAAAAAGGCAATTACAACCTACCAAGATAAGTGGTTAATTTTGGCATTTAAATTTTTACTACTATGCTTATTACATTAAGTATTTAATACCATATATACTGGTATTTTACTTTGTGCTAAAATTTCAACATACATAGCAATTTGCAATGTGTTTCGAATGCCTTGTCCCTTATTGACACTCAGGAAATGTGTTTGGAATAAATGAGTGAATGGATAAAATTGTAATGACAGAAACAAATATAATAATGTGCTCTTGAATGATTCATAATTTTGATTATATACCAAGAGAGTAAAGACTCTCTCCCCACATAGGAAAAACCTGTAGCTGTATGATAATATTTATGAAAGTGTTGATGGTTTTCAGAATGAACTAAAATAAATCACCTGTCAGTAATTTTTGTCTGAAGCAACCAGTTTATAAAGTCTCGAGTGGCAAGATTATCGAGAACTGTGCTCATCTCATCAGAGAAAGAGCCATCGGCGTGTCTGCGGCGGAGTTCTTCAACGATGGTGACTTCTTCTGGGAAACTGAGAAAAAGACAGGTAAAATCAGTACTTGGTTAAACGTTTCAAATAAATACTTATTGGTTGCCTATCACTGGCAACATGTGTAAGCATCGCTGAGAAAACCATATGTTTCTATTTACAGAGGGCCTATCACGAAAAGCCTCATAGAAACTTGCATATCAGAAAGGGAATTAGGTAGAATAGCGCAGAGCTGGGACCTGAAACTAAGGCCTTTCCCATATTCCAGCTGCTTCAAAGATTTTAGTGTATTGCCAACACAGAAGTTATTATTGAGAGTATTAATTTGTTTATAATTCATAAAAATATATTCTAGCCTATAGAACTAGTGATTATCAAAACAGCCTTGCCAAGTGCAGTATTAAGGGATTAAACCTTAGTCTATATCAGATTTTCTCTTCGATTGATTTATTTAACAGAATTTTTGGTATCCCTTTAAAACACTATAAAATAGTCTCAAGTGTAAGTGACTATTTTCCCACTGATTTTGTAAATTTGATTGTTAATGTTTTAAAAATCAGCACAATACTAGTTCCCTTTTGCCCTGAGAGCTCTTTAAAGTCTCACTAAAAATAAAAATAGAGTGGAACATGAATTTCCTGCTTCTCATAATTCAAATGTCAATCAAAATGGTCACAAGAAAACGGAATGGTTCAGGGGTCTGATTGGTTGTGGTAAGATCCAAGAAAGTACCTAAAGGTCTTGGGCGTATTTTCAGCTGTGATAATTTAATGGTTATCTTTATGACAGTCCCATAAAAACTGGGCATGTTGTTAAATATATGGATGTTGCCACATATCTGTATTTTGAATGTCATTTCATTAAATGTCTTAAGTTTAATTCCTTTCAGTCTTTATCACATTTTTACCTCAATACTTACTAACACAATACTTACTAACACATAAATTATGTAAATATTTAAAGTGAAACTAAGTTTTCTGCATTATTTCTTCTTTTCCTTTATCCCTAGTTTTCCTGGACAGTCCTAGTTTAAGCTTATTTTCCTGGTGTAGTTATCAAAAGCACTCTGTTTATTCTCAAAAGTATCCTGGATTGGCAAATTAATACCCTGATTATAATACAACTATAATGGGGGATAAAAAGTAACCTGTTTGACTCTATTAATACTTGCTAACAGAGGTAAAACAGATGAGACTTTTGTAAATTGTCTCCCACCAACAGGAGTTATTTCTTTACTCTGTGAGACTACACTAATGGCTTGTGTAACGCAGATCCATATATAGATAACCGTATTCTAAGTTTTTTACATCAAGCAAAAAAAAAAAAAAAAAGAAGAAAAAAGAAAAGTTGAGTAAGAATGTACAGACTTACTCTCGCCTTCCTCGGCCTTTCACCAGCCAAGCAATGAATTCCTTGGCAGCTTGGCCTTCCAGATAAGAACTTACATCACTGGTAAAGGTCCCTTCAGCATGTCTCTCAAATTCATCATGACGTTTGGCAATGTTATTCCTGAAAGAAATGTGAAAGTTAAATTGAAGATCTGCCTCTTTAGCAATATGGTTCTCACCTATAAGCAAGCAGTGGCAGCTTTGAGTTCGGGATTCTGTGTGGTTTTTTTTTTTTTTTTTTTTTGCGGTACACGGGCCTCTCACTATTGTGGCCTCTCCCGTTGCGGAGCACAGGCTCCGGACGCGCAGGCTCAGCGGCCATGGCTCACAGGCCCAGCCGCTCCGCGGCATGTGGGATCTTCCCGGGCCGGGGCACGAACCCGTGTCCCCTGCATCGGCAGGCGGACTCTCAACCACTGCGCCACCAGGGAAGCCCTCTGTGTGGTTTTGAGAGATGAGGGTGGGTAGAGGACTTGTCTGGAAGCTACATTAATTATCTGGAGTGAAGGTTGATGGGGGGCTAATAAAAATTATAGGGGGCTAAGGTCCCTCACTCCGCCTAGTGACCCATTTTCACCTGCCCTGCTTATCTGTGCCATTGACTATTACAGCAGCATTTTCTTCAGTCTCAATGTATGGAGGCTATCCACTGTGCTATGCTACCTGCAAACAAAGCAGCAGCTTGTCATTAGTACATATGGGGTCAGAGTTAGTTAACTGAATCAAGGGAAAACAAAGGAGCATCTCAAAATGTCATCAAAAGACCACACGTTATTGGATTAAAGGAAATGTGTGATGGGCTAACAGTGAGGAAAGCTAAGAAGATGACCCCGTATCACCCTCAAATGTGTACAGAGTGCTCTGTGGAGGTGGTTGACCAGGTAGATGGTCAGTCGCTCCATCATATATTAGCCCTGGAAGGTTTCATCTTAAACACAACAGAAACTGCCTGGGAGCTAGGATTGTTTTACATTAGTTTACCAAGTCATGGTATTCTCTTTCTAGAAATGAACATAGTTGTTTGCATTTTTTCAAATAAGTGATTTCTCCCATTTCACCAATGGCCCCATCTGTAATCCTTAACGAGGACTTCTCTCAGTGTCTTCTCTGACCATGACCACCATCTTTCCTGTACTCTCTAGTTTAAGGATTTTTGGTCAACAGCTCTCTTTTATTCTTCCTGCTGGCTCATCTCTCTCTGTCCCCCTTCTCCATTCTATCCAGACAAATTTATTCCCTTTTCCTGATTTTTAGATTCCTTCAGCTGCTTTGTGTGCATAACTCCCTTCCCCTTGTGGGTCACCCTCCAAAGAAATTGTGAAATTCCACCATCCCTGTGAAACTCTTGTGGCTGATTTCGTCCAGTAGCCTGGATGCAGCAAAAAAAAAAAAAAAAACCCTGAAACTGTCAAAGCAAATCCAGCATTAAAATGTATGCCTTGTGATAGGCTTGTGTTCTTATATACCTTCTTCTTTCTTTATGCTGTGCAGGTAGGCTGTAATTTTAAATGTGTATCTTGGATTGTATTCTACAAGAAAAAGACTGCATCTGTTTCCATTCCTTACCATGACTAACTTGGCTAGAGGATACTTTGTGATCATAATCATGAGTTTGAATCCTACAAGGGAATGTTGAATTTGCTCTTATCTTTTGGTCAGGGATTAGATTTCTAATCTTGCAGGTCCATAAAGGTCAGCTTTCAATTTTAAAGGAAAATGGGCATGAAGTGAGTATTGCTAAGACCACAGCTCGGAAAATTTAAATTCTATGTCCCATTGGAGGGTGGGTAAGAGTTTTGGAGGGACGAGGGGTGGGACCTTCAGAGGCACATTA
The DNA here is from genome assembly GCF_964165515.1 of Mesoplodon bidens. NCBI lineage: Eukaryota > Metazoa > Chordata > Mammalia > Artiodactyla > Ziphiidae > Mesoplodon > Mesoplodon bidens. Next base: position 36,255,602 of record NC_138165.1, on the reverse strand, counting down.
TGAAGGATAGCATCACCAACCTTGAAAATCATCAAAATTGAAAGAGCTTATGGGGCTTTCCTGGTGGCACAGTGGTTGAGAGTCCGCCTGCCAATGCAGGCGACATGGGTTCGTGCCCCGGTCCGGGAAGATCCCACATGCCACGGAGCAGCTGGGCCCATGAGCCATGGCCGCTGAGCCTGCGCGTCCGGAGCCTGTGCTCCGCAACGGGAGAGGCCACAACAGTGAGAGGCCCGCGTACCGCAAAAAAAAAAAAAAAAAAAAGAGCTATGGGCACTATTTGATATGCATGATAACTTAAGAAAGTCAGGAGGAATTTTAGACATATTTAAGTAATACATTTGTGTGCAAATTTCTGATCAGGTTCAGACTCTTACTTATTCCTCTTGGTGTTCATCAACCACTGCACAAAATCCTGGGCACGCCTGGAGTCCAGATACTTGCTGTAGTCACTGGTGAACGTGCCCTGCGAGTGGCGCTTGTCTTCATTCATCTGATCTGGATCATTGAGCGGGTCGGTCTGGGAAGCTGGGAATGATCTGTGAAGAAGAGTGACTGGTGCAATTAAATCTCTCCTCAAGAGTAGATTCACTTGAGAAGCAGCTTCTCTACAAAATACAGAACCACATGAAGTTGGAAGGAAGGTTCCTTGAGTATTTCAGTTGGCAGTTCAGAAAGACCTTAATTTGCCATGGGAATCCCATGGTTTTACCAGAGTTGAATACACTCCGATTTGGAATTCTAGCAATTGATTTTTCAACTGGCTTCTTTTTTCTGAAATAGGATTAAATAAATCTTTTTTTAACAATTTCATCTACTCGTAATTATGTTAATAATGCCAGAAGAGAGCAACGTCTTGAATATTTTAAAAGAGTGAAGAATACCAAACCGTTTTTTGGGGGGGGCAGCAGATTTATGTTCCGAATTCTGTTTTGCATATATTAATATAAAAAAGTAGCTCCATTACCTGGCTATGTGGTAGCTAATGGTGAAGGAAAGACAATTAAAAATTCAAAGAAAGGCAAGAAAAAGCCCACTTGCTAATTTGAAACTGTGTAGTGGATAATCCACATGCCAGTAATCAACAGTTGGTTGGCACGGCTATGTGGGGAAATATTCAATATGATTAAAACTCAAAAATAGAAATGAGATACTATTTTTACCTATCAAATTAGCAAGGATTAAATACCGAGGAGGATATTATGAGAGGAGTATTTCTATAATGCTGATGGGAGTGTGCATGTGTATGACTTTTCTGGAAAGCAAGTTGGCAAGATAAAAAATTTAAACTCATTCAGATCCTTTGACATGATTATTTTACTACTAGAAATAAATCCTCAGAAAAAATAGTAAGAAATGTAGGAAGAAATGTTATTTGCAGCATTCTTTGTGGGAAAATTTGAAGAACCCTTACATATTCAATAGAGCAGGAGTAGCTAAATAAATATTGTATATTTATGCAGTGAAATAGTATGTAGCCATTAAATATCATATACTTAATAGATATTTGTAATGATGTAATAAAAATAAGCTAACAATACAATGCTAAGAGACAGAACATAATACAAAGCTGTAACTGATTGGGATATATTTATATACATTACATGCATATTTTCTATAATGAACACGTATGACTTTTACAGTTAGTAAGAAACAGTGTTATTTTTTAGAAAAGAATAAAAGAGGAAAAGTTGGTGTGAATAATTAAAATGACCTACTCTGCAGTGTGAGTAATGAATGAACGGGGAGTATTAGCTAAAGATTTCAAAGAGCTATAATTTCCCATGTAACATATTTTTCAACATTGCCCACCCCTTTGTTATGAAACAACATACTCTGATCTGTACTCTAGAAAAGCCTTTATCACAATGATACTTTAAACATTTGAAAATTGTGCAGAGTATTTACTCCAAATTACTGAGACTTATTTATTAATCACAGTTATCTCGGGCTGTATTCTAACCATAGTGCTATGTTAGTTCAAGTCTAACGATATAATACCTGGATTTCTCCTCTGTGTCCTGAAGCGAACGTTGCCAGCTGCCTTGGACCAGCATTACAAGCAATCCAGCCACAAAGTAAATGCTTTTCATTTTTGCTGCCTGTTGGAGCACAGAGTCAAGGGAAAGATAGAGATCCTCAACCATATTTAAACCAGTCAGACTAAATTAGTTCAATTTTGATTAAGTAAATATTATAAATAGAACAAAAAGCTAGTCATCAATTTTATTCTGATTATATTTCAAGTAATTTCAAATATTAGCTTATATTTTTCCTGCAGTTTTTTGGTGGCGAAAAAGAATACAAAAGATGTGTAGCACTATGAAGCTTTTTCATTAGTGTAGGACACTTCTGTTAATGATTAGAAGGCTCATTTCCAGACTTGAAATTAAAAATGTCCACAATAAACATTGAAAATACCCACTGTAGATGATATGCTACATATGGTTAGCCTGAATGGCGCCTTATCCGTAATGCCACCCTCTTCACTATCAGTCTGGCTTTCAATTAATAGTCCTTCACTTCCAAGCATTTACATTATACTGCATTTCAACCATCTTAAAGCAGCCTCAGGCTACAACTTGGCATACCAGCTGTCGGTTCAGATGTATTATTCATTTATATTTTAAATAGTGTAACTTGGTCTAGACTTTGTAATTATAAAGCGGCCAACAGATTTGAGGTATTTTAGGGTGCTTTGACCTGTTCTAAATTAAAGGAAAAAAATCATTTTAAAGACAAGCAATTTGCAACAAGAACTAATGCTTCTGGCAACTTGAACAATCACAACTAAGAAACTAAGAGATCACTGTCATAAAGAAAATTAATGCTTGCTTCTGAAGTCTTGGAAGTCCCCTGGTTGTTTTATAATTGGACTGAGTCCAGGACGTATCATTCACTGCTAGTGACACCCTACACCAGGTTGTAGAATACCTCGCAGCACAAGCAGATGCCTCATGAAGCCATGGGATGCCATGGACATCATGATGCAGTGTGGATGGGCGGGGTGGGACCAACATGAATGTGGCCAGAAAGTCCCCACAGGACAAGCACCCCTATTTTCTGAATGAAAACCTCCAGTCCAGTGTTTGTCATGAACTTCCCTCTGCTACTTTCAACCGACCATGTTTACTTTGAGATGTGGGGATTTCAATCCAAGTTTGATCATGCTTATCCATAAAATATTTGAATGAGTATTTTTAGCAAATGGCATGTGGTTTGAAATAAGTATTTTATAAATATTATCATTTTAAACTATCAGTCTTTTCTTTAACATCTTAGCCATACTTACTATCGGTCTTTGGCACTAAAACATGGAGACTGTAATACCTGCGCGATATTTTTTTTCCTTTGAAATATTAACTCTTTTTAGATTAAGAGGTCAGTTAGACAAAGCCACACAATAGGCATTACATATTCATCCTTCTTCATTCATCAACATTCAATTACTACTATGGCATTTTGCTGTGCTTCAGTTTATCTGGTTGGCAAACTTTGGAAACCTTGCCAAATATATAGGCAGGGTCTTCTGATTATAATTTTTAATGATAAATTTATGCTTTCAGAAACTTAAAAAATTAAAGTAAGCATTTCTCTTTAGGATTACGTCACTGTTGGAAAGTCAATTGAGAACTGTAATCCCTTCCACACAATGTCCCTAACAGTTTTACAGTATCTTCTATGATGTCCTCTGGAGGCAGATATGGAGCAGGTGGTTTTCTGCCCCCGAGAGAGCTGGTAGAAGAAACAACCATACAGAAGAGAATGTTCGAAGTCCTCTCCAGGCAGCAGAATGAGCTCTACTGAAAGAAGTAACTGATTTTTAAAATGGTATTTATTCATTGTGTAAAAGTCAACAGAACTGTGAAAAATTTAAGAATAAGGTTGTTTGAATACCACGACTTGAGAAAGCAAATAGTTGCATTATTTTGGTATCAAAATCTTATTCAATAAGAGAAGACTTTCCAATTACTTCCCACCCCTGCTTTAGGCAGCCTACAGAAAGAATCTGCAGTTTTATAAGAACCTTACATTTCCACTCAAATTTAAAAGGAGATAGGGTACCCATAATATTTCCTGAATAGAAAGTCTTTCAGAAAGATTAATCTTTGACCTAGACAAGGTGACATACAGTATATCCCTAAATATATTGGTGCTTTAGGCCAAATACTTTAAAAACTGGCTAGATCATTTCCTCTCACAGGTGTTAATTACTATGTGTGGAAAAGAAACCATACCACATGATCATTTACCCATTGAGGCTCTCCATAAAAGTGTTCTTTGTCCTTAAGAGCTTAAGTAGGTACTTTAGAACACCTGATTTTTTTTCTAATGGTATTTACTAAAATTTCATTTTGAAATGTAAACATTTTAGATATTTTATTTATTACTATTGGTCCTCAATACATAGTAAGTAATTATTAATCTATGCTTTTACTCAGTTCCATCCACAGAATTCCCAGTAATCGATGATATTTGTTCTCTGCACAAAATATGCTATGTCTTATTTACAAAGAGCCGATTTCATGGACTTTGATTTTTTGATAGCCTTATCAGCCTTATTTGAATATTTGAATGATGATGTTGATTCTGCTCTTTTGGAAAACCATACGTTTTCATTGGTAAGGAGCAATTGCTGTTATAACGTCTCTAATGGACACATTTCTGCTGAATTTAAAAGGCTCCTTCTGTTCACAATAGTATACACATTTATCAAATCCAAAGAAAAGTATTTGCTTTTCAAAATGTTACCACTAATTTTTAAAATGCAGTTCTCACAACAGTTAAATCTTGTAGTAAGTGCATTGATTTGAATCTTTGTTTTTCTTTCTATTTTCTATCTTTGCATTGAATTATTTCTTCAACTCACTTTGCGGCTACAGTATGTTGAAGTTTATGTAAATGCATTTTATATCAGTTTTTCATCTCAACTCTGCCCTGTGTATTATAGTCATAAAGTATAAGATGAAAAAACAGCACTATAATTCATAATATGTTGCCCCCTTATGAAAACTGTACCCCAAACAGGATTTTCAATCTTACAATCTGTCAGTATTAATCTTACCTTCTGACACCAGGAGGTGGAACAGAGCAGGTAGAGAGAGAGAGAGCCCTCTTTTTGGGACTTTGGTGTGCAGTGTCCTGAGCTCTGTAGTTCTGCACCAAAGCGCACTGATTTTATATCCTCTCCAGTGTTGTTTAGCCTCACAGATATTACGCTGACAATATAAATTTTTCATCTGTGAATAATGTGTTTTTGTTACAAACAATTTCACTCGCTCACTCACTTTGCTCATCTGCATTCTACGTTTATATTGAGTGGGAAGTCAGAGACCAGGAAACTTTTTATTTACTCTTGTCTTTTTTTTTTTTTTTTTTTTTTTTTTTGCTGAGAAGGGTGGAAAGGGCAGCTTGGAGATTGACCTTTCACTCTTGGTCAGGCATGAAAATCACTTAAGTACTCTAAAGTGAATTTTTATGCTGCAGACAAAAGAACGTGAAATTACATAGTCCGTGGCCAACGCACTTTGAGCATAGCCTTATTCGAGGGTCTGGTAAGCCCCTCTTTGCTATTTAGTTATGATGAATTTATCTTAGTCTAATAATCTATTCATCCTTTCATCTACCCAAATAATAAATCACTCACTCAAAACATACTTATTAAGAATCTTCTCATCTACACTATATGAAATTAATTTGTATTAATTACTGTATTTCTTACTGTATTATTTTGGTGGGGAAGTTTAAAGAATATCAGTTAAGACCTGATGTGTCCTGTTGTTAAAAATGGGATTCAGGAAGAAAGGATAAAGCAAAGTGAGGATTAAACATCCAAGATAGGTGATGCTAATAAGACAGGGTCTAGTATTTCTTTTCCCTTCTAATGGATATTTAAAGGCTAACTCTGCTGATAAGAGAGTTGGACACTAATTTACAACAGAATGAGTTACTAGGTATACTATCATATTTACTGAGCTTTTTGATCTGCCACTTAGGACTTCAGTGACCTATGGGATTTAGCAGATATGAGTCTGGTCACCTTAGAGAAAGAGAAAAGTGGGAAATGATCTGGACAGACAGCATGAGGGCAGTGTTGGTGTAATTAGATTTTAGTTTGGCTGCTATAAACAAGCTGTTTGGCCTCAGTCAAGTCACATACTCTCTTTATGCCTCAGCTTCCTGTTTGGAAATGAGAGAGTTGGTTAAATGACTCTTCTAAAATAAAAATTTGTTTTCATTTGACCAAATCATTGCAACATGTGTTATCTAGATTCCAATATTCTAATATAATCGACTGCATGGTGAAACTTGTACAGGAGTAAATCATTGAGATAACTGTAGAAACATTCCCAATGAATTTAAATTGTTCACTTTGTGGATTGGACCCACTGTTGGATGTAGAGCTATTTAAAGGCCATAGAGATCAGTTCTCTGTGAAACTGGGGGACCTCAAGAAGTGTTTGTGCTGGTGATTACTGATGTTATATCATTAATGTTAGCCTTGCTATTCAGTGTGGTCCAAGGACCAGCACCACTTGGGAGTTTGCCAGAAATGCAGACTCTCAGGCACAAGCCCAGACTTAGTAAGTAATTTACATTTTACCAAGATTCCCAGGCAATTAATATGCATATTAAAGTTTGAGAAGCACAACTGTGTAAAATACATATCTCATTTTCCTCACCTTCTCCCGGTGTTTGCTCATGTTTCGACCTGAAGACGGCTTTCACCAGCAGAGGGGGCAAAAGAGCAGAGAACTGTGGCACACCTCAGGGCTGTCTGGATTAACACTTAACACATGCTGTAATGATTTGAGAGTGTGGATTAGTTTACTATATGATCAAATTGTTCTTCCCTCTGGCCTCAATCCTCATGAGTATATTGGCTATATTTTTATTAAATTGTTTGGCATTCAGTTCTATTTTTTTCCCCTTGCCTATTTGAGTAGATGTTTCTTCCTCTCTTTCTCTGCCTCTGTCAGTCTGTCTGTCTCTCTTTCCTTTGCAGATGCTACTTGTTTGTGGGAGCAGCCTGAAGAAGGGGGCTCTGCAATGACGTATATAAGGGCGTTAACATGGCACCTGGCATCTCAGTAAATGCCCTCTCCCAATATATCATGAAAAAACTTCTTTTTTTCCCTCCACTCCACTTGCTTTCTATTATTTCAGAAGTGACTATCTCGAGTTTTTTCAGGAAATTTCCTCTAGCGTCATCTCCAGCCCAACAACACTGATTCTTGGGGGTCCCCAATACCATTAATGATAAGCGTTCTGAGAGTGCAGAAACACTAAGAATGCCACTGAATAAGGCACTACTCTCCTCCCTTGGAAGGGGAAATCAGGCTCCCTAACAGACATTGTGTCATCAGAAATTAAGACAAACAACAAGTGCAACTTGGACTAGTGGATCTTCTTGCAATGACTGTCCCAACATCAACATCCACTGGGCCTTCAGTTCCCATCATCGCAGTTATTCAGTTATTTAGACGTGAGGCGGGGAGAGTGGTGGCCCTGCATTTATATAACTAGTATTAAAAAGCTTGTCTGGGAGCAGGGAAGTTCTGGGAGAAGTCATCTAGAGTTCTCCCATCAGGCTGTGTGGTGGCACCTGAGGTATGGCCATGTGATAGCTATGATATGCCTTCCTGAAAGGTCAATTTGACTTGATAAGGTTAATTTAAAACATGACTATTATATGGAGTGGAGTGCAAAAATGTACATCACATTTTAAGGTAAAATAAGTTCCTACTCAAAGCTCTCTTACTTTCTTTACAGGGCCGCATGCTTGGCTTAATGTTCTACTCTCGCCATGTTGAAATTCTTAATAATTTTTGAACAAGGACTCCACATTTTTGTTTTCTACTTGGCCGCACAAAGTAAGTAGCAGATTCTGCTTAGGACCTCACCTCACAAAATCATAGGGTGCCGGGGTTTTGCACGTTTATTTTCCTCAGCTGTTCAGGAAACTTGAGTTGAAATGCTTGAGAATGGCAAAGATCCAGGTTCACAGTGCACTCTGGTAGCAAGACTATGGTCGAGGGGAACGCTCATGCATTGCTGATGGGATTACAGCATGTCACAACACGTTTGGGGCACAATTTGGCAACATTAACAAAATTACAAATACCTATCACCCTTGGCTAGTAAGGCTAAAGCACCATTCTGGAAATCTATCCCATCTATCTTCCTACATATATATGTAATGATGCAGGTAAAAGTTTCTTCATTGCGGCCTATGTATAGTAGTAACATGTTGGAACCAATCCAAGGGGCCATGGATAGAGCAGTTTTAATAAAAAGAATGAGGAACCTATTTATTCACCAATACGGAAAGTCTCTAAGATATGTTGTTAGGTGAAAATAAGAAGGTGTATTATGGATATATAGTAGGTTACCTTTTGTGTTAGAAGAGGGAAAGGGACAAATGTATGTTTATTTACTCATCACTCTTTAAAAAAATTGGAAGAATGCACAAGAGATTAATAAAAGTGCTTATCTGTAGGAGGCAGTGTGGAGCAGTGGGCTAGACAGGAACAGAGTACAAAGAATACTTCTTAATGTATACTCATGCTGTCTGGAATTTTTTACCATTTCATTTAATTATTTATTCAAAATGCAATTTAAAAAGGGATGAAAGCTTAAGCTTTAAAGCTAACTGTACAGCTACACTTTGACCTAGTAATTCCACTTCTAGGTGTTTTACCCAAAAGAAATGAAAACGTATGTCCACGAAAAGACATGTATAAAAATATTCACAACAGCTAAAAACTGGGAAGAACCAAACTATCCATCAACAAAAGAAAAAATAGACAAATTGTGGTGTGGAATTCATATAATGGAATCCTACTGAACAATAACAGATATCGGCAGCAATATGGATGAATTTCACAGATATGATGCTGAGTGAAAGAAGGTGGACACAAAAAACTGCATACAGTATGAATCCATTCATAGAAGTTGCAGAAGCAAAACTAAGGTTAAATAAAACGCAGAACTGTGGTTGTCTCTTGGAAGAGGAGGATAGTCTGGGGGTAACTTTCTGGGGACGTGGAAATATTCCATATCGTGAAAGGGGTGTGTTTTACCAAGGCATGTCCAGTTGTCAAAATAGTGCAGGTAAGATTTGTGATTTCAATTTATGTAAATTTTAACTAAAAGAAAAAAACAGTAAAATTAAAAGTGGTGTGGAGAGGCATGGCAGAATATTGATAATCGTTGAAATTGACTGATGAGTTATTACAATGAGGTTTTATTATGTGATTCTACTTACTCTAGACACGTTTGAAATTTTCCAAACTAAAAAGCTAAATTAAAGCTATAATAAAATAAATGTGTGGGTGGGCCATTAACACCAATTAATCAGTTACTCTGGAAGCTAAAGAGTTTGACCCTTCAGTTACCAAGGATGTAAATGAAGTAAACGTAAATGAAGTTCAGAGACACATGGGGGCCACAAAGCTTGGAGGTAAATTGGTAGCACAGGGCCAGGCCTGGGTAATGGAAAAACAACTTCAAGAAGGCAGGGTGTGAGAAACACCGTTCAGAGGTAGTGGAACAGTGATCGCAGCTCCTTCTCAATCATTTTCAAGGCCTATCCCTAGGGTACGCCTCTGTCCTCATGTAAGGCTTAATAGTGACCACTAACACTTTCCCGATGAGTTTGAGGTCCATTTTTGTTTCTTGGAGATAATTCTCTCAATATGCATGCTATTCCTCTTCTCCATAACAAGGGTCTTCTGAAAATAACCCATGAGCCTGCAAAAGATCACCCCTCCCCACCCCAAAAATTTGTCTATAGCATGTGAGAGAAAAGTTTACATTAATTCAGGTTGGTTTGTTTTTTTTTAACTTGGAAGAAAAAAAGTAGCAAGGGATTTAAAAAAACCCTTTGAAACGGTAAAAATTGAGTACATAGAACGTAATGATCAGATGCCTTTCACATCTCCTGAGAGTCTTGATGAACACAGGGGTCCAGAGGCAATAAAAGAAGAACATCCAAGGCGAGTTCTGAGTTTGCCAGAGGATGTGAGATAGATTTTTACTGAGATATATTTAAGAAACAGATCATGACCCTTTCATCTGGAATGATTCCAAAGAAGCCTGCTGGGTGAGGGGAAATTCCGTAATAAGATCAGTGGACAGTTTTCCCACCCTGAGGCTCTGAGACCCTGTAGACAGCGCAGCTCACAAGTCTGAGGAGGGGACCGAGCGGCATCATGGCTTTGCATATGTTGATTTTATCTCTTGCTAGATCCCTGGTATAATGAGATGTTTAAAATTGTTCTAAGTTTCAGTTGTTATTTTTATTCATAAAGGGAACAAGGAAGAGAAATAAAACAAAATCACATTGATACAAAATAATCATATTTCATAATGTATAATCAGAATATATATTTATATGTATAAATACATATATATCATTGAATACATGTGTTATGCTTCTATTTTTCGCATATTGTGACTATAAAAAACAAACCATATGTCATTACATTTATCCAACCTCTTGCTCATCTGGAAAGACTTTTCCCTCAAGCTTCTAAGAGTCTTTAATGTGAACCAATTAAAACATTGCAATTCCTCAAAGGCTTCTGTAAAAAGAAGTAAGCTCAGCCATTAGAATATTTAAAATTTGAAATCTGTGTCCTAAAAAAATGCTGAAAATGCAAAATGGACACTTTTTTTTATTCATGATGTCTTATAATCAGGCTTGTCCCCTGCCCGAAACTTGCTCAGGGCTGGTGCTGCCACATCATATTTTATCAGATGTATTGCAAAGATATGCCCAGTTTTTTGGTGATATTAAAATGACATAATCATAGACTGAAGGCTAATTTATAAAGCCCTCTAGGCTATTATCATAGTTTTACGTAGAATTTTATCTAATTTAAAACAATCCATTGTTTGACTATTTTATTCTTCAAACATAGAGAATTAATTCCTACAATTTCATTTTGTAATAAATTACCCCAAATAATTTATCTCTGAACTCAGAAACCGTTCTATGGCCTCGGTACTGTGTTCTAATCCTGACTCCTTCTGACTGAAGAGTAAATTGTTTCTTTGTTGGAAAGCTGTCAGAGGAAGTAAAGACTGATTTTTCACTTCCATTTTAATAAAAATCTTTTTATCCTCATAGAGCACACCAGAGTATTAACTGTGAGCCCTGTCTAATGCTGAAGAAATGTAGATTCTCCCTTTCTTTCTCATAAATCTAGTGCATGGTCAGCAGCATCCTCCTCCATAAACACTGATCAGCTAACTCTAGAAGTCAAAGTCTGGATATTAGACCTTTTTCTCCACCGCTTCCTCTCAACCCTAGGCATAATGCATAGCAAAAAAGCAACTCACTGAATATCTTAAATTTGGCTTTAATTTATTAAGCAGCAATTTGCATCTAATGTTTTTCTGGACAATTGTCCTACATAAATGTATCATTTAGGACAGTTGACATTAATGAAAACAATCAAGTATAAATTATAATTCCAGGACAACGTTTGACTTAGCACATGGATGAAAGTGTAAAGCCATTCATTTCAGTGGGTAGCACGTTATACTAACCACCTGATTAGGTGATTGCTTTTTTACATTTTTACCTGTGATTCATATATTGGCTTAGTTATAGGCAACCAATGTAGAAAATATTTGAGGAGCAAGTCCTCTAAGATAATTGAGATAGCTACCATTTATTAATGCCTACTAAAAGCAAAACTCTCTGAATATATTATTGTTTCATCCTCATAATACACAGTGAGTTAAATATTCTTTCCTCCATTTTACAAATACGAGGCAGGGGCTTAGAACAGGTAAGCAAGTTGCTTAAAGCCGCATCTGGATCTGAATCCAGATCATACTGCCTTTCTAGAGAAAGGCTCTACAAAGCAGTGGTGAGAATCCCGGCAGAATCTCCTAACCTCCTCAGAATCTGCCTTGACTTCTGTCTGAATCCATTCACAGACGCCAGATGGCTAAGATAGCAAGAGGACTAAAAAATAAACAATTGGCAATTCCAGGTATTTTATAGTTTAGCTTTTAAAAAGTGTATGATTTTTGGTTTATTCACAATGGTTGTATAACCATCACCACTGTCTACTTTCAGAACCTTTTCATTACTCTCAAAAGAAACCCTGTACCATTAGCAGTTTTTCCCCATTGCCTCTTTTCCTGCCCTTGACAACCACTGAAGTACTTTCTCTCTGTATATTTGCCTATTCTGTGCACATATCCTATAAATGGAATTGCTCAATACATGCATGTAACTTCTTTTACTTAGCATAATATTTTCAAAGTTCATCAATGTTGTAGCATGAATCAGTACATCATTGTGTTTTATGATTGCATAATATTCCATTATATGTATACATAACATTTTTGTTTAACTATTCATCAATTGATGAACACTTGGTTTGTTTCCACTTCTGAGCTACTGTGAATAATGCTGCTATAAATAATTGTCTGGACTATGCTTTTAATTCCCTTAGGTAAAGTAGAATTCTAGAAGAATTCTAAAGAAGAATTCTAGAAGGAGAATTGATGGGTTATGTTTAACTTATCAAGAGACTGTCAGAGTGCTTTCTAAAGTGACTGTGGAGATTCCATTTTTGAAGAATCAGATCCATGAGTTTTGGAGATGTCACTCAATTGACTTTTCACCCTTTCCAACAGCTACAGATTTCACTTTCTGATGAAGAAGCTGGAACATTGAAAGAACATAGGATTGAGAGCGGAGTAAGGGAATGAGACAGGTCTTGGCAAAGAGAGTTTGTTCTTATAGTTTTCTTTAGACTGATGTGTAAACAGAATGCAAGGAGCAAAGAAGGAGGCAGCCTGAGGTTGGGTATTGGAAAGAGTCATTTTGGAAGAACTGCTATACTGAGTGCGGTTGAGCAGGAAGTTGGAAGAACAGAATTTAAGAGGCAGACAAGCGAATATCTGGTATTTGAAAAGTCTGTTTTGAATGCTAATGAGGTGTAAGGTATGACTCAGGGGGTGACTTCTATGGATTTTCTCTCATCCACATCCAGAGGTGTGACGGTGTGAATGACAACTGGTTAAATAAGTATAACAAATTTTAATCTTTTCTTTAATTGAGAATAAAAATATTCCTTTATTGGCAATGAGGATGGATCAAAATAAATATTTATAAAACACCCAAGAGCCTAATTTCCTACAACATACCTTTCTTTTAGATTAAAAACTTGAGTCTACTGATTCTAGAAAGGGTGCCATAATTATCATGGATTGCTTATGCTGAAAATCTTTACAAATAGAGTTTTTGAGATTAGATTTTTTTTAAAAATTATTAAGATTAAATTCACATAACAAAACCAAACTGTTTAAAGTGAACAATTCAGTGGTATTTAGTACATTCACAATGTTGCGTAACCACCAACTCCATCTAGTACCAAAACATTTCAATCACTGCAAAAGAAAATATCCCTTCTCCATTAAGCAGTTTCTTCTCATCCTCAGGAAACTACCAATCTGTATTCTGTCTTGTGGACTTACTTATTCTGGATATTTCAAATAAATGGAATCATACAGTAGCCTTTTGTGTCTGGGCTTCTTTCACTTAGCTTGTTTTCGAGCATCTCTCACATTGTAGCATCTATCAGTACTTCTTTTTATGGCTGAATAATATTCTTTATATGTATATACCACAATTTGTTCATCCATTCACCCACTGATGGACGTTTGTGCTGCTTCCACCCTTTTGACTATTGTGAATCAGTGCTGCTATGAACATGTATGCCTATACATGTATTTGTTTGAGAACCTGTTTTCAGTTCTTTCGGGTTACAACTAGAAGTGAATTGCTGGGTTGTATAGTAATTCTATGTTTAAATTTTAGAAGAGCTACTAAACTGTTTTCCACAGCAGCTGAACCATTTTACATTCCTGCCAGCAGTATATGAGGGCTCCAATTTATCCATATCTTTGTCAATACTTTTCTTTTCTTTCCTTTTCTTTTCCTTTCTTTTCTTTTCTTTTCAATAACCATCTTTGTAGGTGTAAAGTGGTACTTCATTGTGGTTTTGATCTACACTTTTTCTGATGACTAAGGATATTGAACATCTTTTCATGTGCTTGTTGGTCATTTGTATAACTTCTCTGGAAAAATGTTTATTCATGTTCTTTGCTCATTTTTTAATTGTGTTGTTGAACTGTAAGATACACAAGGCCACACTTAGCGGTATCAGTTGGATCCTGGAAAGTTCAATTCACCCATTTTGAATGGTCACCTAGAAAAATATGATCTTAACTGTACAACTTTTGGAAGATATATTTCACTGGCTTATTTTTGATAACTCCAAGTTTAAAATCTGAATTTAAAAGAACCAACCAATCAAACGTTCAGGGTTTGAACTTATGATCTATCTGATCAGGAGACAGAAACAGTGTAAAGCATGAGTATCCTTGTTTTACAATGTGAAAGAAACCTCTAGTACTTGAAATATATTAATTAAGTGAAATATATTTTTTAAACTACTTTCTTTTAAAAAAATGAAAGATGCTAAAATAATCAATAGCATTCCAGAGACTTATCTGACTTTTTTCAGTCTCAACATTTTGTGCTAAACTTACCCAGTCCGCGAAGTCATCTAGGGGCAGTGAGAATCAGGGGTAGGTCTGTGCAGTAGGCTGGTTTCTATTTCCTAACCCAAATTATTTTTTGTTCCAAAGACCAACTTCTTTTTTTGTTGTTGTTTAAGGTACATTCTCAGAGATTACTTCTTTTTTTACTACATTAAAAAAATTTTATTTATTTATTTTTGGCTGTGTTGGGTCTTCATTGCTGTGCGTGGGCTTTCTCTAGTTGCGGGAAGCGGGGGCTACTCTTTGTTGTGGTGTGTGGGCTTCTCTTGCGGTGGCTTCTCTTGTTGCAGAGCACAGGCTCTAGGCACATGGGCTTCAGTAGTTGTGGTTCGCAGGCTCTAGAGGGCAGGCTCAGTAGTTGTGGTGCACAAGCTTAGTTGCTCCGTGGCATGTGGGATCTTCCCAGACAAGGGCTTGAACCCGTGTCCCCTACATTGGCAGGCAGATTCTTAACCACTGTGCCACCAGGGAAGTCCCAAAGACCAACTTCTTAGATCTCTGGCTAAGATTCATGTCCTCCCCATTCTCCTGACTGTGGATCACCTGCTGCTCAGGGAGTTTTTTCTTTCTTTTCGCTTTGAAGGGGAAAAGGCAAGTTTCTATTACATACTCATTTCCAGAAAGGGTGACATCTGTTTCCACTGTGAGAGCACACATAAGGATTCTAGTTTCATAGGCCTTCTTATCGGCAAAATGTGGGAATACATTCAGCAAATGTTTATCAAGCTCCTTCTACCTTATTCCAAAGTCTATCAAGGCCCTGGGTGCAGAGAGGTGAAAAGACAGATAGGGTCACTCCTTGTAGAGAGCTTATATTTGAGTGGGAGAACAAAGTACCAAGCACGTATCTAACTAAACATGCTTTACAGTGCTATCAAATTATAAGTTGTTTATAAGTGCTATTAA
Organism: Mesoplodon bidens; assembly: GCF_964165515.1. NCBI lineage: Eukaryota > Metazoa > Chordata > Mammalia > Artiodactyla > Ziphiidae > Mesoplodon > Mesoplodon bidens. The sequence continues at coordinate 36,240,104 of NC_138165.1, read as the reverse complement.
GCAAACTAAATTAGATATTGTGGTTGGAAGTCTCTGCCTGTGGAAGAAGCAACAGTAAATCCAGTGACCATTAAAGCTAGAGAAGTTCTCTCTAAAGTGCTGACACCCGGGCTGAGACCTCGATGGGCAAGGACACAGCCAAATGAAAATGTGTGAAATCCACATTCGAGGCCCTGAAACAGAAATAAGCTTGGTCTGCACAAAAAAACAGGAAGGAGACCAGTGGGGCTGGAGTTTGGAGGGCAGCGGGTGGAGATAGAGCCAGAGCAGAAGGACCCGTGTGGTGCTTTGTAGGTTGTTTTGTGAAGCTGGGTGAGGGAACTGTCCGTGTCATTTAAGCGCACATTTCCTTGGTGGTCTGTCTTCCCCCAAGGTGTTTCCACTACTACTGTCAAATATTGACAATATTACTATTGTCAAATGATTCATTCAGGGTCGATGAATTTCCTCATCTTACTGGTTCTTCTTAAAAGGCCACATTGTTTCAGAAAAAGACAGAGATTCATTTGAAAGTGATGGATGGTTCTGATACTTCTACGAAACTCACTGATGTGGGAAAGAAATGATTGGCTTCAGATTAAACTATTAATTTCTTGAGAATTAATTCACTGAAAATGCCAACTAAAAAGTTGGTTTACTTTATGTATCTAGGCAGACCCCTACAAAATACTTACTATATGCCAGGCACTATGAGCTCTATGAATAACAACTAATTTCAACCTCCAAATAATGCTATGGGATAGGAACTGTTATTATTCCCCACTTCACATATAAGAAAACCGAAGCAGAAAGAATGTATGAACACTCACCAAAGTTACACAGCTAGTACATTGCTGAGCTGGGATTTAAACCACGTAGTCTAACTTTAGCATTTGTGCCCTTACCTGTTACAGTCCACTGCCTTTAAAATAAGTTATAATGAACATATTATATTTAAAAGAATTGGCACGTGAGCTATCTTGTATTTCATTTGAAAGGGAGGCATTCGCAATATTGCAAAGTATTGCTTTAATCTTCTAAAGAAAATGAGAGAGCAGCATTGTCTCCTGTCGGTATATAAAAGTACTTGCATATAGTAAAGCATCATCTCTTACAGCTGGAAATTTAGCCAAGTGTCAGTGTGTTGCAAGCAAATTTTATGACCTACCTAAAATTTTCTATTATGTCCATGAATATCTGAAAGGATGTTTCAATAACAAACTGAATCATGAGTGAATGAATAGTAGCTTTTTAGCAAATAAATAACATTTATATCCTTTTAAATGATTTGTTAAGACATTTATTTCAAAAATTCACTTTCTGTAACAATGAGAAAAATTCCTACCCCCAATAAATCATGGCTAGCAAAGATGCTCCTGCCTTTGCTTGTCAATGACCAGTAATTATGAAAGTAGGAACATGAGTTGTCAAACCATGGTGGCATGACCTCGGCTTGATTACCCCTCCCTCTTATGAATGTGGTATGGACTCTGTATAACCACAGAGCAAAGGCTGTACCGCTGCACCAACAAATATTTGTTAAATCATGTATTGTCAAAGCCATTTTAAAAGTGAGTACAGTAAGTAATGGGATATTAATTAGAGGCCAATAAAATGAAATCATACTGCTCTAGCTTGCCAACGACATACCTGTGTGTCAAAAAGAAGTGTCTCTGGGCTTCCCTGGTGGCGCAGTGGTTGAGAGTCCGCCTGCCGATGCAGGGGACACGGGTTCGTGCCCCGATCCCGGAAGATCCCACATGCCGCGGAGCGGCTGGGCCCGCGAGCCATGGCCGCGGAGCCTGTGTGTCCGGAGCCTGTGCTCCGCAACGGGAGGGGCCACAGCAGTGAGAGGCCCGCGTACAGCAAAAAAAAAAAAAAAAAAAAAAAAAAAAAGAAGTGTCTGTGACCAGCATGCTAGTATTGCATGCCAATAATCTGAGCAGGTGGTCAGTAGAGACTTTTGTTAGGAGCCAGATCTTTTTCCCCATGAATAATAGTTCGGTAAGGTCTAGGCACTCATTTCTCCCTGAATTAGAAATTATTTCACTTCAGATTGCTAGGGTACCTGTTCATAAAGCCAAGGAAGTGTTTTTAGCAGTTCTTTCACAAGCAGGGAATGACTTACTATGTTCAGAATTTTTAAATCTGTTTTATTAGATAAACTCAAAGTATCTACTTTACTGGATACATTTAAAATATCTGTTGGGTGCCTTCTTTCTTCTTTACAAACAGGATAATTGAAAATGTTGTTTTGGTGGAATCTTCTCAGTAGACCACATAATCACCATTTAAATTAGCCCTACTTCATTTCACATTTGCTTATTTTACTGTTGTTTTCCAGAACTGTATTTTTTTTTTTACAATTAGAACATCTGAATTTTAATTACATTACCATCAAGAAGCTCATTAAAGTCACTTAATTGGCAACATTTCAAAAAAAAACCTTAGCTGGGTTTAATATATTTTAAAGAGTTACTGTCAAAGTATAATTTCACCATTACAAACAGCTTGGCAACAACATTTGCATAAAGATCTGTCAGTTTCTGAAAAATGCTTAAATGTTGGGAAAATCAGATTCGTTAAGTTGCCTTTACTGAAACAGTCTAGAAATGGAGAACTTGTCACATACATTCATCTTTGTAACCCCTGCAGTACCCAGAATACTGCCATGCACAGTATAGGATCTCAAAAAATGTTTCTTGAAGGAAATAAATCATACATTTTATACTTTGGAGAAGATTTTTTTAAAACTTAACCTCAATCAAAATTCCCTCATTTGTGTTAAATTTAAAAAGATACCCATTTTTTTGCTGCTTTTTTCTCATTCACTCTGACAAATATTTGATGATCATTTAGAATTTTGAAACCTTTAAAAATAGCTCTAAGGCCAGCATTGCAGGGTTGAAATTTGAGGTTATTTTGAAATGGCATCATTTTTTATGGTTTTCCTCTTACACCTACTAGAATCTCACCCCCAGAGTACTGATGTCATTTGAACTTGCATTGTAGTTACTCACATTCATATCTCATCTTTACAAGCCTTAAGCTCTGCCCACAGATATGCATACTGTTTAACATACATGTCTTCTGCGGGGGAGGGTCACCTATAGTACCTGAGTCATTGGCTTGCAATTGCATTTGTTGAATGAATGCATGAAAATCCCTAGTTTGAGATATGTGAAGGATGATTCTACCCTGCAGCATGAATTAGGATGTTGGGACAACCTCCTCCCCAAATCACATATGAAAGAATAAAGTGTGGCAAACCGTAGTTATTATTATAATTCACTTCCTACAAATGGAAAAGGTAAGACGTTTAATCATCCCTTTTAGTTTGGTATTTTCTACTAAAATCTTTGTACTTTATGTACCTCTTATTTTCCAAGCCAAAAGAAAAATCTAGGAAAGCTGTACAAAATGTGAGTGTTAAAAAAAAAATTAAAAAACAACCCTGCCACTCTAGTTGCTGCCTTGCTCTGCACTCTGTCCTCAAAGCCTTGTCAGGTATACAGACAGCCTCAATAGATGGTTGTTGAATGGACGAATAAGTACATAAACACACACTGATAGTCCTGAGGAGTGCCTGAGGGGTCAGGGGAGGCTGCATCAACGGTGATGTAGAAAACCCGAGTCTTCCATGAAGACAGAGTTGCTCAATCATTCACTGGTTGGCGAGCTTCTACCATATGCTATGTTCCAAGATATGGTCTGTGAAGATTCCTCTAGGATAGCACCATCGAATAGCACTTTCTGTGATGATGAAAATTCTACATAGAATATCTACAATGTTATTTTCCAGAACATGGAGAATCCCTGGAGGTTTCTACTTGGGAAAATGACGCAGTTAGATCTGTCTTGTAGAAGTTGCCTCTGTGGCAGTGGGAACCAAGGCCTGAGGCTGGAGACTACTTCTTGCACATTGATATTAAACACCAGGTCTGCATATTCCACAAAGGCAGAAGATAAGTTGGGGTAACAAGACTTCCTTATTATACAAAGAATAATTACAAAATTGCCCTCCTGTCTCCCTTAACACAGTGTTAGGAAAGGACTGTTTGGCTCGTCTCCCCTTCCTAGCGGGAGAGAGCGAATGAGGAGAAAATTATGCAGAAATCTCTTGGGCTTGCTTCACAGGCTGCTCCAGGTGGAAGAGAAAAGGAGAAGTAGTAGCTTCCCTCTGACCCTGAGGGCATCAGCAGTTGTATAGATGTGCAGAGGAGGGGCTGTGGCCAGTCCTGAATCTGTGAGGGTGTTGCCGGGGCTCCCTGACCTCCACCAAGTACCCTTCCTGACAGGTGAGGTGGGTGGGACTCTGTGGCCTGAATGGGAGCATGATTTCAGAAAATCATAGGAGAAAGAGTGCTGGACTGAGAAAGGTCTGAAAACTCTAGAAGAGTCTGTGGTGTATGACCTTTGAGGTCCCTGCCTGCTGTAAGTTTTCCTGCCTGGACTTGTTCTTCTAGTTATACAGCATGACAGAAGGTGTGAGGGTCTTCTACCTGACACTGTGAAGAATCAAACCAAGGATGGGGAAAAATCATCCAGGGCAATTGAATGCTGGGAACCATGTCAATGGAAAGTCCTCTCGGCAGCAGCTTCATGATACTTTCAGCATTCATTTAAGACATCTTCTGGTGATCTGGTGTGGATCTTTTTAATTCTGTGGCCATCACAGAGATGGCGTACTGCCTGTGTTTCTAATTGATGGGGACAGTTGTTGACAGAGCACTGCCTTTGGGATTGCTGGCATTATGGCTCTCTTTTCTTTTTTCCAAAATAAACACTATAACATAGAACTAAAACCCCAGCATAATCTCACAGATGTAACATTTCCCTTCTCCAGCTGTTGATGTCCATTTTATCTAATTTTTTGTTTTATTTAGTTTGGTGTGGCTTAGCAATCAGAAAACAGTTAACCATTACTCATTCTAAAAAGGGATCCAAAATAGGAACATTTCCAAATTTGAAGCATTTCTTAAAAGGAGCCTGGATCCAAAATTCTGACTTTATCTTTATCAAATGCTTTTGGCAATGTTGAAGAAATCTTCTGGGAGAAATTTAATAAACATTTCTTGGAGGGACAGCACAGAGTGCAAATGTCAGGGTGCCTTTACAAACTGCATTGCTAACCTGATTTCTGAACAATGCTTTTGCACACTCTGAGCTCTGTGTTCCAGCATTTGGAGTTCTAATTACAAAAATCCAAAACTGCTTCTAGATTCTTCTCCTTCATGACCACTCTAATATTATTCAAGCACTTGCCTAACATAAGCATTTCTTTCTCTGATAGAAACGGGAACATGAAATTAATGCACACAGAGAAAATCATAGCATTTTAACTTCTGACTTTATTCTTTTCCCCTCAAACGAACAGGTGATAAAACACTGTTTGTGTCCAAAGCAAAAGGTATGGCCTCCTTTTCTCTTCTTTCACAGAGTGCCAGAAAATGTAAACAATATTTAGGTTGAACTTCTGAGTCCTCTGAATTTTCTGTCAGCCTTCAGAACAACATTTGTTTGTTTGTTTATACCAACATTTAACAGCATAAAGAGTAAAACAAGCAAACAGTCTGAGGCATTTATAGGAAGTGTTCAGATTGTGATACAGTCTTGTATCTGCATCGTTTTTACTCTTACAAAGAAAAACATTGCTTTAGGAAGTGGGTCATGTGGGTGTATAAGTGCTTCGTGGACAGGCCGGATATGCCATGGTTCTGGTCTGAGTACCACTGAAACACAAAGGGAAGAAACCTGTTTTATTCCTGCAGACACACAATGCATCCAGCTTTGGCTTTTTGTGCTCTCAGGACCTGATAATTTTTCTAATATTATGGCTGGAATTCTACCTAAGAACACTTGCATAAATAAAATAGGTTACAGGTAAACATTTAGAACAGCAAGATTTAAAGCCTTTTTATTAACCTTCACTACTGTTTCATATTTTTCAAACTTCTATTTGAGATCTTGGTGGCTGAACTTCCACAGCGGCCAACATCCCGGGTTCCAGAGCTAGGGTGTTAGGTCAGTTACTTTGCTTCTCTGGAGCTTGGTTTCCTCATTTGAAAAATGAGGGGGTTGGAATTGATTTTCTCTAAGGCTCTTTCTAGCTCAAAAATTCCATGAATTTAATTCCTATCTGTTGCAGAAAATTCACAATACATGTAACTGTAAACACCCTCCATAGGAGTTAAAAATAGTATCATTAAAAAAAAACCCAGGGAGATGGCATTACAAATTTAAACTTTATTGCTGGAGAGTTGCCAGTTAGATTATTGTTTTCACTGAATAAATGTGGCTAGTGGTTATTGATGTAATGCTATATACTTATGAGTTGAATTTACTTTGGGAGTCACAATTTCAAAAATGGGTGAAAGGGGTAAAAAAAAGATCAGAAAAATCTCACCTCACCCTCTTTAAATTATTTTCAGAAACCAAATTTCCAAAAGATGGGGGTTTCCTTTTCTAGGTGCTTGGGCAACATAAGCAAGCGAGGGAGAATTTATGTTCCCTGAAGAGGGGGAACAATAGCCACCAGGGACTGTCTCCCTTGCTTTGGCTTTTGCCTTATTTTCCTCTCTGTTTCCATTTCCCATTCTTCATGCAACTGGATTTCAAAGCTAGCTCATCTATTCATTTACTCAGTAAAAGTATGACCTTCTGTGATGGGCCGGCCACATGCCAGGCACTGAGACCACAGAGCTGGAAGGATTCTCTAATTCTGTGGAACCGCCTGATTTCAGGGAGCCTCTGAGGTCTCGTAACATTCTGCGATTGCTTCTTACTGAATAAACAGAATCTTCTAGCTGCTTTGAGCCTCTCAGAGTTTACAGGGACTCTAAGCACATAGCTACACTTAATACGTAGGACCACAGAACTATTGGATGTTTGAGCTAGAAGATACTCTAATCTTGTGGATGCCTTTATTTTATATATGACTCAACTGGGATCAGCAGAGGTGACACGGTTTGCCTAGTGTCCTTCAGGGAGTTCATGAAAAACCCAGGCGTCATTTGCTAATGTTCTGTCTACTCTACCTTACAGCCTCCTTGTCAGGTTTTAGTGTTAAAAAAAAAAAGAAGAGTCCTCCTTTTAGCTTAGGGGTCTAAGGCCATGAACATGAGTAAAACAAAATGATGTACCATTGCCTGGAAATCCACTTGTGCATTAACCAGAGCTTTAGCAATCTGTGCTGAGTTTTGAAAGTGCACATTATCTGCAACAAAGAGAGAGAGTTAAAGTGCTGTTAAATACCAGAAAGCATAGAGTGACAATGTACCGCCTGGAAATGAACACCAACAATTATCTAGTCATGCAGTTGACATTGTCAGCAGTGAGTACTCACACTCGCTTATGGAAATGTCCCTGACTCTTAGGTATTGACCCTGAGCACAGGCATAGGAGGATGCTTAATGTTTCTTAAACAAAGTGATGCTGGCTCAGTATTTTTATGTGTAAGAGTCTTGCTTAAACCTCACCATCTGCTGTTCCGTGGATGAGAAGATAGTCTACATTTCTGAAATATTCTGCTCTTGTCATCACAGTTGAATTCTGGAAAAGGGGAAAAATTAACATCTTAGTTGCTGCAAGTTCTAATAGAAAACTAGCTAAATCATTGTTGCAATGGACTTAGCACCAATACTGAAATTATGTATTGCTTTGGTTGATAAATATTTAAGAGTCAGAGCAACACATTTTCATCATCATTTGCATTACTTCCATCTGATTCTTAGTTTGAAACACTGAAAGTGTATGTGTCATATGTTACATATAAGTGAGACCTTAGGCAGAGAGGATGCCCGCTCAAGCTGTGGAGGAGTAGGGGCTGGGGAGGGGGATGAGGAAAAGGAAAGTTAGGGAAGGAGGATGGGGAAAGAAAAAATAGAACCCAAAGGGAGTCAATTCCTTGTTAGTGAGGTGTTTTGCAGCTGACAAAAGATCATCATACTTGCTTTGGGGACCCAGCCAAACTGTAAACTTGGAATGACTGCTTTACAATGATTTAGCACATTTGGAATAAATTAATGACCTAGATCAAACAGAAAATGCTTACTTTATAATGCTCGAGATTATCGTCCTTTGTTGGGAGGCCCATGAATCGCTCTGTGTAGATAGATGCTGTAAAATATATGAGTATATGAGTGTGTTGTTTGCATGAGATGTGTGTCATTTCATTAACCAACCAGACCCCCCACCCCCACCCCCGAGTTTGATAACTGCCCGTCAATCTCCCAGGTGGAGCTGCCGAGGAAGGTTCTTGCTGCCCTTTCCTGTAACGCTCCACCCAAGTCATTCGCTCTGCAAGTTGCCTCAGTAGGGCTGGAGAAGCAATGCAGGAGAAGACTGTGGAAACAGGAGCAGCTAAGGATAGAAAGGGCTGCTCTTAAGCTTTTTCACTTCTACCCAAAGTTCTTCAGTGGGGGGAATGTTGAGCTAGGAATGACCTCATGATATTTTAAAAGAAATCACAAATGCAGCCACCTCTAGTACGTTTATTGGTGTCTTAATTAATTTGGGATGGAACTATATCCCCCAAGTCCTCCCCCAAAACACACACACGTTTTTCTCTGAATGGAGATTCCCTACAAGTCACAATTGTCTCATTTCCACCACAACACAGGGAAGAGGATCTAATGAAAGCTAATTTTCGTGCATTTATTAGAGTTATTTCCAAATAATCATCCTGCATTGATGTTCATCATAAAAATAGGCACACACGGGGTTTCCCTCGTGGCGCAGTGGTTGAAAGTCCGCCTGCCGATGCAGGGGACACGGGTTCGTGCCCCGGTCCGGGAAGATCCCACATGCCGCGGAGCGGCTGGGCCCGTGAGCCACGGCCGCTGAGCCTGTGCGTCCAGAGCCTGTGCTCCACAGCGGGAGGGGCCGCAACGGTGAGAGGCCCGCGTACCGGGGGCGGGGGGAAGGCACCCACGGAAGGTGTACTTCTTGAACAAATTTTTGTTTCTTTGATTCCTAGAGCAATGTAACAGGCAGCTGCAAACTGTGGCGTGGCGGTGATTTGCTTGGTCCCGTCCTGACTTTCCCTAAGATGTGCTTAAAAGCTAGTTCAGCTGCCCCTGTGTGTCTGTGAAACAGACTTAACTCTGATTTTAAAGATTTGGTTCATCAGTGGGCACACGGTTTCTGGAAGAGAATAACTTACGTTGGGTTTTGGAAGAGTCCTTCCTGGTCTTAAAATTGCTGTGATTATTGCAACATGATTATAATGAATCATATAAACAACCTCATTTATAGATTATATTTTTCCCAGTGATGCTGGGGTGAATTTTACTGCATAATTTGTTTTCCTAGCAACCTTAAATATAGAGTAATTATGTGTTAAATGTTTTCGCAGCAACATTTATGAAATGTTTCCATACCGTAATATTCCCAGCTGGAGACTGGAGCCACTGCTATTCCACATTTGAAAAGACCACTTCCTGAAGCAAGGGCCAGCGATGAAACATAACCTCCATAGGACTATAGAGACATTGTTACAAGTCAGTCCCAGATTGACTCTCATCAACTCTCTAAGGTATTTGTATAGCAATTCTACTCAAAATAAGTGCCGATGGGAGCTGGGGAGTATGGATAGGGTAGATTAAATGTCTATCTTGCACTCTTGGTAGCCATCTCCACCAGACATGACAACAATTTCAGCTTAGTCAATTACAAATACTTGGTGTGCTGATCCCAACATGGTGCGGGCAGTTTAAGAGATACTATAATTGCAATGTTTCTGCAAAATTCTTTTTTCCCCCTCTATGTTTTTCCAACTAGGACCTTGCTATGGCAAAAACAGGATTTTTACTTTAAAAAAATGCACAAAAAAGAAGATCATTCCCCAAAAGTAAAAGCAAGATACTTCCCACAACGTGCAAAAAACTCCTGTGAGGCAGCACTTATATCTGTATATTTATTCATTTATTTTCATAACAGAACAGCAAGGGAAGGACACAAGAACCTTTTGAGTAGTTTAAGACACGGCCAGAGTCTGTGTATAAGGTAGCGTTACGTATTCTGTTTTGAGGATTTCTGGCATAGCAGCTCAAAGGAGGAAAAGCCACTGGTGTCTTTAAAAATCTTACATGCCCCCCTCCCCAACTTAATGGAAAAATAAAGTAATACAAAAGGGGATACAAATTGCAGAGTCTGGAGTAGGTTTAGCACTCATCAATTTTCTTCCCCAGGGTATTGGTAGGTGATTCAGAAATGTGACCCTCATAACAGAAGGAGATGTGTGCCTGTGTCACATGAAAATTTGAACCTTTTCCTAAAAATGAAGAAATGAACAGGGTGTCACAGTAAAGCTCATCTCTCCCTGGAAGGCAAATTTGGTCTGTATTAACCTGCTGGGAGAGAGATGCTTCCTCTAGGAACATGGATTAAGCAGTGTTCTGGGACGTGGACCCTCCTCCCCCCTCTCCGCCACCCCAAATGTGTGTGCTAGATTAGGAAGTGACTCTCAGTGCTATTCTTGCCCCAACACAGGAACTTTCCTTACAAATCAAAAAAGGACAGTGTGACTCTCTAACTAAGGGTGTGCCTTGCGTTTAGGACTTTATTGCCACAAACTTCTGGGAATCATTTTTCCTCCGGTCAGGAGAGATCGTATCATCCTTTGCTACCGAAAAGTCAGTCTTGAGAGAGGGTGAAAGAGACAGTGGGAGTGAGAACCCTACAGAGCAAGGGAGAGACAGGAGACAGACGTGGTGAAATCAGGCAGCAGGTCAGTGGCCTGGGTCTAGTCTTAATCCGTGAAATACATGGCCTGAGGGAATAAGCTAAACCATCTTGCTGAATTCAATTGTTAGAGAAAGAATGCTAACTAACTAGTTTACAGTCTTATGTTTCCAACTCTGGGGAATCTTATCGAGGACCCTTGGCTACAAAACACAGACTAAAAGTGGCAGCTCCAATTATACCGTGGCCTCCTTTCATTATACTTGGAGGAGAACTGAAATGTGTTTTAATAGAGGAAAAATATATTTTAAAATAGAAGGAACATGTGGGTTTAAAAATCATTTTGATAAGTGAAAATTCTCTATCAGGATCGAACTTTCACTTAAAACATAAAAATAATCTGTTTTGATTAGCAGGTTAGCAACAACTATTACTGAAACAAAAGATTTCTTCTTCCTTCTTAATTTTTGATTTAAATGAAAGTAGAGTAAGCCCGAGTCCTTTAGAAATATGATTACTGTTTATGGTTTTATTGGAAAAGTGTGATCACTGCAAATTATAATACTGGGTTCTGCTTCTCCTCTCCTATGCCCCAGAACAGAAAATAGCATGGAGTGACATTTGAAATTAAAGCATTTGCATACAGTAAAAAGGGTTTTGAATATTTCCGTCCAAAATCTTAGGAATTATAAAAATATTAATTTTTATCTACTCAGTGATTAGATAATAGGGCAGTATGTAAATAAAATTGTCATGCTTTCAACATGAATACAAATTGCCTCTAGGAATTTGTAAAAGCAAACTAGTGTAGCAACAGCACAATAAAAGAAGGTGTACTTGAAATTCTCAGGCAGCTTAGAAAAGCTGTTTCTATTGTAGAAATAAAGAGAAAAAAAACCACCCGAGCTGACTTTTTTCTGCTCTCCCATGGGTGGGGCTCCAAGGCAGAGTGGGTGGCTGCAGAAAGAAAAGAACCCACGGAGCAGATTGGCCATGAGAATTCTAGAATTTTGTCCTTTGCACTTAGATGCCTTGCCATTTTGTTTAAATGAAGGATATCTTTAAAAACATTCTTAGAAGGGCACAGAATTTTGAAGGATTTATGGAATAGTACTCTGATGGGAGCTATAATGCAGATTGGAACATTTCACCTACAGAGAATAATAATAACTAGCTAATGTTTGTATGGCCAAGGTCATTGTAACAGTCTTTGTGGTCCCACAGGCTCTGTGTCCTTTCTCTCCCCCCTCCCACTTCCCCTTGCTCACTGGCTCTCTTGATGTTCTTTGAACTCTCCAAGCGTGATCTAGCCCCAGAACTTCTGCAAGTGCTGCCACCCTCTGCCTGGAATTCTCTATCCCCAGAAATTGGCATGGTTCACTCCCTCCCATTTGAAGTCTTAACTCAAAAAAAAAAAAGTCTCACCTGTCCTAATCTAAAATTGCACCAATCCTGTATGATGCTCCTTGCTCCTTTCTTGCTTGGTTTTGCTTTTCTCCATTGCACTGATCATTGTTTAACATCCTGTATATGTTACTTATTTATCTTGCTTATTGCCTTTCTCCCCAACCATTCCCAACTCGATAAAGGTAGAGATTTTTGTCTGTCTGGTTAATGAATGTCTCCCTAGCACTGACAATACAATCTGAAACACAGTGGGAATAGAATAAATATTTGTTTAATATATGACTTCCTATTAACTCATCTAACTCTCACACTGACTTGATGAGGAAATTATTGTTGCATTTCGTGATGAGGAAACCGAGGCTCAGAATAAATTTAGAGTAAGCGGTGGAGTTGAGACTCAACTGCAGAATGCCTGATAACAAGCCAGTTCCTCTATATCCCTACATTAGGGCAACCTCTTTGGGCAGTTTTAAGTTCAGAGTCTAATATAGTTTCATTAGAGGTGCATTTGTCCTGCTTTTACATCGTCGATCACACATAGCAATTCAAATTGCTTATAATTAGTCACTGGAAGAGAAGGGAGCTAAGATTAAATCACGAACTAATGCTTATTCAACACCACCTGTCTAGGTCTATATTAACAAAGCAAAGCCCATAAATGAGGTTGTTATTCTAATAATTTAGGCAAAACCCCTGCTGCTCTTCAATTGTCAGAATAATTGCTTCAATTTTTCTTCATATAAATTAGGGTTGTTTAACCTCAGCACTATTGACTTTTTGGGTTGGATAATTCTTTTTTGTTGGGTGCTGTCCTGTGCATTGTGGGATATTTAACAGCATCTCTGGCCTCTATCCACTAGACACTAGTAGCACTCCCCTAGTTCTGACAACCAACGACATCTCCAGACGTTGCCAAATGTCCCCTAAGGGGTAAAATTGCCCAGGTCAGAACGACTGTCATAACAGACACTTCCTAGGCATAGTGCTGTGTGCATAGTAGATGTCTAAGAGGTAGCTAAAAAACAGGCTACTGGACTTTAATTTGTGTGCCAGAAAATTGAAAGTGTAAGATAAAAAGATAAACATGCCTTCTCTCCCCTTCTTAATCTGGATAATGGAGGGAAATGTGAGATTTGCAACTTATTGACCAATTGACCAAAGAAAAAAATTGCGTGGCTAGCTTTAGAGTATTTCTCAGACCACTAAGGTATCTAATACTTCGTAGAAACAGGTACTTATGGAACACAGTGATAGCTAAACAAACCCACATGGTCATTCTCCACGTCTTTCTCTTTCCCTTCTCCAATTTCCCATAGGTCTCTGCTTATTATACTATAAAAGAGCACTCAGAGCTATGACCTATTCCTGCCCCCTTCTTCACTGCCTAAATTCAGGCCCTTGGTATTTGTTGCCCGTATTACTGCTCTCTTAGCCCCTTGGTCCACTCTCTCCCCCAACATCAGGCTACTCTTCATTCTGCAGCCAAGAGTATCTTTCTAAGGCTCCAATTCCACTCCCTACTGACTTCAAGACCACTATTAAAAGAGGTACCCATGGAATCAAATACTTTTTGGTAATACGGTATTAAACAAAATTCAACAGGATTCTTTACTATAGGGGCTATATACACTATTATATAGACTTCATAGTTTACCAAATTATTAGACCAGAGAACATTTCCCCCAAATTTCCTGATACTAACATGACACATTTGGGGGAACATTGACTTACAGGATTAAATTCAGTTTAAACAGCATCATAGATATGTGAGATAGCCAATATTGTGCTAAACATTTGAGAAACAAAGTTGAAGAAAGACAAAGTCCATTCCTTGACTCTTGTGAGACCAAACAATGCACAAACAAGATAAAGCATGGCTGTTCCTATAAAAGTAGTATAAAGAGCTATTGGAGCACAAAAAGTCACATCTGAGTTGGGTCTTAAAGAACAAGCAGGAATTTTGTGTTTTGGAGAGAGGAAGACATGGGGAATGGGAGAAGAGGATGGGCATTGCAGGTGTAGGGAACAGGACGGATCAACACATGGGAAAAAGGAAGCACAGACATAAAACAAATTACTCATAAAGTGTGGGGAGAAGTGGAGGGAGAGAGACTGGAAAAGTAGGAGCAACCAGATTGCCAAGGGCCTTGCATGCAAGGAAATGTGTTTGGGCACTAGGCTGAGGTCAACATGCAGCCCTAGAAAATTCATAAGCAAAAAGGCAACGTGGTAAGAATTGTGTTTTGGAACAATAACTTCATTAGCAACATCGGAGTTTGTGAGACCAAAGCAAGGAGGCTAGTTAAGAAGCAACTGGAATAGTTAAGCCTGTACCACCCAATCTATGGCCCATGTAAGTGGACCCTCAGACTCCACCCTGGAGTACTTGTTGGGGAGGGGGTGCCTGGAAACCGTTTTAACACGTTCTCCAGGTGATGCTTATGCAAGCTAAAGTTTGAGAAGCTCTGATTTAGATTACATATAAAGAAACTTGAACTAAAGCAATGTCAGTGGGGATGATGAGAATAGACTTCAAATGTTTGAAGGCAGAATTGATAGAATTTACTAATCAACAGAGTATTGGAGTCAGGGAGCAGGGGAAGCTGAAAATAGCTCTGAACTTACTAATTTGGGTGACTAGGTGTGTGGTGAGGTCCTTATTAAAGGTGAAGACTTGTTTTAAAGTAGACTATAATATGTTTAACTTGGGCAAGTTAAGCTCGAGTCCTCTGTAAGACATTTGGGAAATATGATCAGTAGCCATTTGAAATGTGAAGCTCAGAAGAGAGAGGAGGGTGCTGGTGGCAGGCATCTTGCAGTCATCATCATCTTTGAAACCAATGGGTTTCCCCAAGGAAATGAAGAACAACAAGAATCAAGACCAGACCCAGAAAAACACTGACATTTAAGGAATGGAGTGTAATGATCACAGAAACATAGAAAAATAAGAAGAGAAACATGTCACATAGTCATGGATAAAGCTCACTCTCCTTCATGTGATGAGTGGGTTTCTTAAATCATCCCACACACATGGTTCTCTACCAAACCACTTATATCTAGAAAGTTCTAGAAGTGAAGTTAAAAGGTGGCTTTTGGTTATTTCAAAGACTGAAGTAAAAGCAAAGTGAAACCCTAAGAGAAACGTTAATATTATATGTAAGTGTTCAGTTCAAAATGTGAATCTTTCAAGGATTTACTTTAGGAAATTTCATAAAAATGGATGGTAAGAAAGGTCTTATCTGAACTATTTCACTATAAAAATATTTCATTTATTTCCACCCGTTTGAATTCCATTCTGTTTAGATACTTAACATTTGATAGTTTTAAGAAGGACCAAATGGCTTGAAGTAACAACTTTCCACAAATTCATAACAGCTCTTCATCTGGTCACTGAGCTGAGAGATGAGTGGAATCCTGAAGATTCCCTTCAATATTGGGTTTCATTCCCTCCATCTTGTGCAGGCCGCGCTCGGAGAAAACAGCCAAGAAAAACAACCCAAGCACAAATGGCTGCAAATTGACTTGCAAATGTACAAATTCAGACCAAAAAGTGAAACAGGAAATCTTCTTTGAAGGGTAATTATCATAATTTATAATGGGCAAATCTAAACTCTTTCCCATATTTCTCAAAACTTTCCAGTGACTTCATTGCCCATGACTGATAAATGTTGCCACTTCCTTTTAATGTGTGTTTAAAAAACCTGTGTAGCTCTTCAAACATGGGAAATTATCTCCATGATCTATAACTAGTAATAAATAATTATTTCTCTCCAGTTAGCACAAATTAACATTAAGTCTGGTAAAAGAATTTGTTTGCAAGGAAAAAAAAAAAAAAAAAAGGAATCAAAACAGCCAAGATATAACTAGGATAGGCTAGGTACTAGGAAATTTATATTCTGAAAGTTTCTATAATTTCAAACTTTATCTTAGCTTTTCATGAAAATGAAATGATGACATATAAAAGAAATATATTAACCCTAAAATAACAAAGGAAATTAAAGTTCTGATGAATATGGTTCAGTTCAGTATACTCTAATACCAGAAATTAAGTGAAAATGTGTCAATTATGAGTTAATTTGCTATACAGGGAAGAAACTAAATGATTGAAAAAAAGGAACAGACACTTAAAGCCACTACTTTGAAGCCCAGATTATCCAAATTGACTGTTTCCATTGACAGATTAAATTATGTTGCAACATTAACATTTCATGAGAAACCTTATAAGCGAACACTTTAGAAAATGATGAACCAAATAACAGGCATAAAACATACAAAACAACTCACCCAGCCCCATATGGCTATTCTTTTTTCATCAATGAAACCCATTTCTATGAATTTTCTAAAGTAAAAGAAACAAATTTTTAGAATTTTAAGTGCGTACACATGACATTTACTTCATTACACAAGCATATTTAATCCAAAGATTTAATAGAAACGCTACATTTTCTTTGTTTAAACACTTGCATAAGAAGGCTGCATTTACAAATAGTTAAAAGAACATTATCATGCTTCCTGCAAGGGATAAAAGGATCCTTTAGACTCTATGGTACATCTATTGAGTAATACTTTCAGGGCTGTAAGGCCTCCTACCCTAACTGTGCTGGTGAGTTACTTGGGACTCAGGTTAAGAGACAGGCTCATATTCAGCAAATGAGAATGGACTGAAAGGGGAAAATGTTTTTTAATGCAGTGACCAAACAAATGGTTAACTCAGGTTCTAACACTACAGCCACATGTTTTTGAGTTTACTATTAAATGCACTTAAGATATTTTAAAGAAAAAAAAAGAGATACTGGCTCATAGTAACACCAGAAGTAATAGCACCATGACTAGGACCAAATTTCCAAATCTCCAGCTTTTGGAAAAAAGGGTTTCATTATTGCTGTTTTAAAATTTATTAATTCTTATGATTTTGTTTGCTTAGATGTTAATGTAAAATAATTTCAACCTAAAATGGGACTGAAGAATATAAATGAAAAATTGCACACATGTGCCCTCAGGAGTGAGAGACTGATTTCCATATATGCCTGATTTCCATAAAACTGGTCATATTGAAATTTTCTTAAATGATAGGGAGTTGGCCAGGGGTTGCCTCATATCAACCTTGGGAAGTTTTGTTTATGGTTTCCAGAGGCGTGAACAAGAAATGACCCAAGGTGGGTTGGTTTCTCAAAATACGCTGAATTGAGCGTTGTTTGTAGGACGGGATTGGTTTTGTCTGCCCAGGGAGTAGTCAAAGCTGGTCTCTGTTTTTTTTTTTTTTTTTAATAGACTCTCACTGAACTCTCCCCTCTTTTATTCCCTCCCTATAAATACATCCTTCCTCAAACCCTCAATGGACGGGCCTATAGCTTGCTACAGTTTGTGAGTCCAGAATTTCAATTCCTCTGCTATTCCTGAATAAACTCATTTTTTGGCAATTTTGAGCTTGCCTTGTTTTAACCTTTTATTTAGGTTGACATGCATTATAATCACTGTCTTATTTTTGGTCACATCCATCCATGGAAAAATATCTATCCCTCTCCCATTTCACACTTAGGTATCCTAAGTTCATCATGGTTTGGACAATTGTATGCAGCTTTAAGGATATGAACATTATTCATTCAATTTCCCTCACAGAAGAGCCTCCATTTAAAAATGAGTTTGAAAATAAATCTATCCTTAGGAGCAAGGGACCATGCTGAAGGATAACCTTCAAAAAGTCCTGGGAAGCCCTCAGAAATCTAACTACGTCATTGGTACAAAAAGAGAGTGTTTTAGGCTAATTTATTCCATGCTTCCTTGATGGCTAGTGTTCTAGAGCAATTGTGATTTATTTGGGGAGCGTTTTAATAAAAACTCAAGAAACTCTTAGAGAAGCAGAAGCAGTGGAAGAAAAAAGCAAAGTGGATGAGCCATTATAGAGGCCTGGATGAGACAGTGAAGGAAAAGAGGGGAAGAGACAAAAGTGACACTCATGACCCCAGAATAATACTATTTTTTTGGTTGCCTTAAGTGACGTTAATGCCCTTTCTCATTCTTCTCTGGAACTAGGACCGAGTGATTTGCATTAGTTAAATAATGGAATTTCTTAAAGGGATTTCACAGCAACCATTTTGCTCGTTGCATGCATTCAAAATGCACGTTTCTGATGCATAGAGGAGTTGGGCAGATGCCCGGCACAAACAGATGGGAAGAAGCCCCGTCAGTCACAGCTTACTCGACACTGATTTTGAGGGACACCGAGGGGTCTACAGGGGAGAAACGCAGTAGCAAACGGAAAGTTGCTACCTGTGTTGACGCTTGGTCATGGTAAAGTAGAGACAACGGGCAGCAAATTGTGGCATTTCGGCAATTCTCCCACAAACTTCAAAAGCCAAGTGAAAGAAAAGAAGGTTCACTTTCTTTGTCAAAAAAAATGATCTTGCTGCTAGTGCTTGAAGCCAGTTCTGAGCCATAAAATCAATCGTGATTTTATGATCTCCCAGAAGCTAGCAATCATATTGCCTTGCATTTGGGGTAAAAGCAAATAACAGGTGATACATGGGAACAGGAAATTCTTAACAGCTCCCTTCCTAGGTTTATTCCGAAAGGATGACATTTACAGGAAATGATAGTGCAATAGTTAACATGGAAATGAAACATTAACACTTACTGTGGAAGGACTAGGTTAAAGGTTAGCTAGATAATCTGAGACCAACAAGCCTCTATAAAATTTACTTCCAAATTCTGAAGAGCTTCCAGGAGGGATATCAGAGATACTGTTGACAGTGTGGTTAAATCAACAAAATGTTAATAGCAAGTGAAAAAGCATTTTTTCTAATTTTGGAGGCTGGACTGGACATTACAACTTTTCTCTCATAAAAATGCCCTAAATCTAAGGTCAGTTTGAAACCTTAGTAATCAATTACTATTATTCTATTTTGGAAATGTTCTTATTGATACCATGTATAACAGTATGATATATTTTTTTCTCATATAATCCTTCTTTACTGCTATCCCTGAAGTTATATAAAATTTCAAAATTGTGGGAATGTCAAAAATGCCAAACCTACCCCAAATGAGCAGATTTCATCCTATAACTACTGAAAATTTAAGGGTCTCACATATGAACCACTTGCAGAGGAGCCTGAAGAAAGCAGGTCTCAATTTTACTTAAGCTTTGACCTCACAAGCATATCCTTTGGGGCTTTCTCTTATGTATATTCAAAATATGTGAAGTTGTAGGGCCTCTCTTTTTTTTCCTGCTTTGCTTTGCTTGAGTCTGTTTCTTGACCCTGACTAGTATTTACTGTTGTTTCCAAATATGTACTTATGATTTTTTTTTTTGGTATATAAAAAATTTAGCCAGATTACATTTCATAAGAGATTCCAGGGAAAAATCTCATTCTTTGAGGGGAGGTAATTTGGGGACTACCATAGAGGAATTACAATCCCCATTCCTCAAGTCAGACGTTCAGTGTCTGATTCCTAAAACACTTCTCAGGAAGATATGTGATTGAATTATTTCTAGAATTATCACTATAAGTCTATTCTTTTAGCCTTTGGTTTCTCAAAGCATAGGGTTTCAAGGCTTCCCTTTCCCTTTTGCAGAATAATGGTTTCAAGCAAAGCCAAGGCCAGCCCCAACTGGCATCTCCACTGCTGTATATGTGCTTTGCCATACAGCTGCCTCTGTTCTCTAAGGTGAATACAAAATGTTCCATCTAATAACCATGTTCTCTTGAGTGCATGTGGTTTATTCACTCTTCAAAAACTGTAAGTGCACTGAATGTTGAGATTGTAAATTGAACAATTTTATACAGAGTATTGTAATAGCATATACTAATATTTCATCTGTTCTTGAATGGCTGAGTCAATGAGTGAACATATGCCTGATCTATAGTAGGAAGACATTCTTCAGGTTCCATCCTAAAAATGGCTCAGAGAAGGTAAATGTAGCCAATTACCGCCTCTGGTCCATCTTCCTTTCAATTCTAAATGCCAAAGACATTTATATTATTGTGAAAATCAATAGAATTTGTGGCTTCATGTCCTATATGTTGGACACCAGAAATAACAATTTTTGTTAAGGTCTATACATGGGTTTCATGTTCAAATTTTCATTTCATCCAAGGAAAAACATTAAGAAGCTATCAGTTCTATCTGTTCTGTTTCTTGAGGTATTCATCTTAAATTTGAATGCTGCGTTTTTGGTGGTAAATAAATGCACAAAAATATAATGATGTATGATGTTAATGATGATTTTTTTTTAACCAGTGCCAAAACAAACCACTTTTTAGCTCTGCCAACTTTGGAAAGTTGAATTACAAACCATAATTTACATCTCTGTCTTTTGATGTTGTCCCAGGATTACATGTCCTTGGTGTTTATTGCATGGTTTAAATACAAATAAATGTGACCCTACCCACAATGCCAAAAACAATACCGTAAAGAATTAAGTCTATAATGTTGACAATTGTGTTAATATTCTTAAGGCATACCACAGTCTTTACATGAACGATTGAATCTCAGAGTTTTTCTTTGAACTATCTTTTCTATGACTCTCTATCAGGCCAAAGACTCCCTCAAAAAAGTTAAAATAGTGGAAAGGCCAAAAATCTGGATCAGTAAGAAAGACGGAGCCTCCTAAAGGTTAGGTGTGAATGATACCTACAGATTGTATAGTGTTATTTAATAATTTAGTTATCAATTTTTCAGATTTTACTCAAATAGACTTTGTTTTTAATTGAATGTTTTAGGTGTTAGTGTGTGTATATTACTGTTCACAGAATGAAAGAAAAAATTGAAAGCATATGGGTTATGATTACTTTTCTATTTAAAAAAAAATTACTTGTGAGTCTAAATTCTTCTGCTTTGATTACAGAAAAGTGTTGTCTGGGCCTGGCTCCTAGTTATTAAATATAATCTGTGTTATGTGTGCTGCATTGAAATCAATAACTGCTAATGATATTAAGATGATAAAAGAAACATACTAATTAATTTTCTAAATTGCTCTTTGCTGTGAAACAGTGTTTGACCTTTAGACATCACTCATGCACATATATCCATGACTAAGAGTACAGTCAGCCTGTGTTAGCTTTTACATTTACAATCTAGTATTCTCCAACTTCACCTACTCACATCACAATAACAGAAACCCAACAACTATATAGAAATATCCAGAAGAATCCTGCACAGTGTTTCCAAATTAGGAACAATTTCGGTGACTCTATTCTTTTTGTTTCAGGAAGAGATGACTGAGCCATAAATTGTGGTTGAGAATGTAGTTGGGAAGAAGAACTCAGATTATAAATCTGTCTTTCCCCTAAATGTTTTGGTAAATTTCTATTATGTAAAAGAAATTTTTTGTTGAATGAAAATAGGAAAACACATTCTTGCTAAAATAGCTAGTTTAATTACAAAAGAATGTTAATATCTATAAGTATATAGTGCTGATGAAATCTTGAGCCATTTCTAAATTTATGAGGTAGAATCCACAAGGCTTGAGCAAATTCAGATGTCTGGTTTCCTACAGACCATCCCTAAAGTTATACAAAGTTTTCTGCTAATTGTGAGCCATGGTAATGAAAGTCTGTTAGAATGACTGAAACATGGAAAGATAGTATTTCACCATAAATCATTTTTCTTCTCTCTTCCGTGAATAATTTTTTCTTATATTGGGTAAAAATATGACTTTAAGGTTAATGATAGCTTTAGATGACGTTAGGAAAATAGACCAAAAAAATTTAAGACATTAAGGATGGGGAAACCCGAGAATGACTGCATGACTTTTGCTGACATCAGTTTCTGTTTGAATGAGAAGGCGCTCACCTGACAGCTGTGATCTGGTCCTCAACTTCATAAACACCCAGCTTTCGATACACTGCATACAGAAGTTTGTCACCTTGGAAAGCTGTTCCTCGACCATCCACCAAGGCAATGACTATCCCTTCCTTACTTGCAAGATAAGATATCCAACTAATAGCGAATACAGACCTTACACTTTGACTGCAGGGACCACCATACCTACAGAAAAAAGAAAAAGATAGAATCTCTGATTCCTTTGTGAAACTCAACTTCCCATCATGGCCAAGAATTGCCTTTAGTATTTCCCAGTACATTTGTATGATAAAATTTCAATAACAGTGGCATTAGAACTGGCTCAAAATCAAGAGAGGACCAGGCTTTTCCCAGAGGTTTGCTACAAGGAAGTTGTTTTGGGACACAGCCTCTCCTATTCCCCAAAACGGATACATCTAGGGTTGGCATTTCAAGGAATATGTGTGGGTTTTTCGTCATTTCTGCCACCTGCCACTTGCTAAAAGCAGGCATAAGATATACTAAAAAAAATGCATGGTGTTTTAAGCAAATTGTGTGTAGGTCAGCACTGATTTTGGGTGTGATTCCACAAAATGTATTCCATTCCCTTATTTCATTTCTAACTCAATTACATAAGATGTTAAGATGATTTACAATATTTTTTGGCTGCAATTTCTCTATCTCAAAGGTATTCTGACACATTAGGCAATTTGCCATACAAAGGAAATTCAAAACAGTAAATGCAAGCAAGTCCATCTAAAAATCTCAAAACTTTCTCAGGCTATTTTAAATAGCCATATTTTATTTACTCTGATTAGTTGAGGAATATATAAAAACAGCATCAATAGGAACTGTTACAGAGGAGAATGGTTCATTCTATCTCACAAATGTGTATTTAATCCAACATATTTTCAGTAAATAGTTTTTAAACCAAAGAAAATATTACATACACTTGAATTAGCAAGGGATACTTCTTTGATCTGTCAAACCGAGGAGGAAGAATCATCTTGTACCATAAAGCTTGAAAAACAAAAACAGAGAAAAATCTTCATTCCACTATACTCATAGCATTATTTATTTTCTTTAATAACAACATATAACATAAATTCAATTTATAACTAGTAAATTATTAAGAACAAAGACTATGTTTTACTTGATTTTTATTACATATTTTTGTCCAATTTACAAGTTGCTAGAAATGTTGAACTATTATTTTTCTAGAAGCACACATTTTAAAATTAAAATTAGATAAACTCTTTTTAAAAGTATCAGTGTTGAAATGGAGCTATAGAAAAGTATAAGATCAACCTATCCACAAACATATGAAAGATATTTCATAAAAATTTAATGTGACAGTAAGATTTTTAAAATTAAGATCCTGTAATATTGTAGAGATTGGATTATAATATTTACCCTACAATTTTGTTTTAAAAAAGCAAAAGCTGATAAGTGTTCAGCTTCATATCTATTCATGAGAAATTTTTAAAAGATCTTACTAATATCATCCACTTCAAGTTTCTTAATTTCCTCTTTAGGCAGCTGGATATTTTTCAAAGCATTTTCCAATTCCTTGTTTTCTTCCAGGATTTTAATTTCTTAAAAAAAAAGTAAAATGTTCATTTTTAATTAATAGAAATTCCATAAGAAAATTATTTCTTAAAATGTCTTTGGCTTTACTATGGATGAAACTGAAACTGTATAAGGATTGCTTAAGGAGTTTCATATTGACAAGGATATTTTTAATCCAGCCTTTAAAGCAGGGATGAACTTATGAAGGACATCAGTCATTGTCTCTTAAACGAACCCTGATGGCATCAAAATACATTTTGAGCAGAATCACAGAAGTAACGATGTTTATTCAGCCACATTTTCCTGTTTCTAACTTTTTTTTTGCAACATGAAGCCATGACCTGAGTAGGTGACATTTAAAAAAATTATTTTTACTGAAAAAGTGCTAGAAGCAAAATCTATATTGCTGAAACCTCAAATTTAAAATAATTAAGTATGTATTATAGTTACAAAGTTTGTTTTAAAATCTTCAATGTGTAAGGTCAAATATTAATTCTGTGACTTTTTTATATCTATTTCTTTCTTAAACTTTTCCTGCTGTACTTGCTTAATATAGGATATTCTTCCTTTTTTTTTCTTTTTGTGATATTCTTCCTTTTTTTTCTCTTTTTGTAATTGAATTACTGTGCATCCTATTCCTTCAATTCCTTTCTTTCAAGGTAGTTATATATCTTAAAAAAACAACAGTATATACACACTATGATTTCTATCTTTCACCTTAAAATATCTCCTAAACAACTCTTGTTTATCTTTCAGCTTAGTTATGTTTCACACTTTAATTTTTTTTTTTTTTTTTTTTTTTTTTTTTTTTTGCGGTACGCGGGCCTCTGACTGTTGTGGCCTCTCCCGTTGCGGAGCACAGGCTCCAGACGCGCAGGCTCAGCGGCCATGGCTCACGGACCCAGCCACTCCGCGGCATGTGGGATCTTCCCAGACGGGGGCACGAACCCGTGTCCCCTGCATCGGCAGGCGGACTCTCAACCACTGCGCCACCAGGGAAGCCCTCACACTTTAATTTTTGTAACTGAACAAATATATTGATCTCCTGATGCTGTAGATCAGTGATACATTCGAATGGGTTTCTAGCAGTAGAGGACTTTTTGTAAGCTTTGTTTTGACCTGGATAGATATCAGGTATCGTCTAGAGAGAAGTTAGATTTTTGTATAATAAGTGGAGTTTGTGGCTTTATTTTTTAAAAGAGGGTCTGGATGACTTCTGAGGTATGCCAGTCCTGTGGTCTCCGTGTTTTTGTGACTTTTTAAAAAAGTGGTCCTTGAAGATGGGGAGCTGGGGGAGTACTTGTAACTACACTAAGTTTGCCAAACCACTTCCCTTGTAACTCTCAGTTTTCATATACTCATGGCATTTTGCTCCAAAGTGTTACATTTAATCTTAGAACAAGTATAGATGTTTTGGTATGAGTTGTATAAGATACATAATACATTTCATTTTAACTTTGGACAATCCATCAGGAAAGAGATACTTGTGGCAACTTAAAAGTTAAAACTAGAAAAAGGGATAGCAGTGGGTGGGGAGAAGGATAAATTAGGAGTTTGGGATTAACATATACACACAACTATATATAAAATAGGTAAACAACAAGGACCCTATTGTATAGCACAGAGAACTATATTCAG
Source organism: Mesoplodon bidens (assembly GCF_964165515.1). Taxonomy (NCBI): domain Eukaryota; kingdom Metazoa; phylum Chordata; class Mammalia; order Artiodactyla; family Ziphiidae; genus Mesoplodon; species Mesoplodon bidens. Next base: position 36,215,048 of record NC_138165.1, on the reverse strand, counting down.
TATATTATAATAACCTATAATGGAAAAGAATCTGAAAAAGAACATGTGTATGTGTATAACTGAGTCACTTTGCTGTACACCTGAAACTAACACAACATTGTAAATTAACTATAATTCAATTTAAAAAGTTAAAACTAAAAAAGAAAATAAAATGAATACTCAATTATAACCACAATGCAGCCAGCTCTTCCTTCTTGTGTGGGTTCTCAGTGTGGAACTGTCAAGGATAAAGGGAATCTATGTGGAGTAAGTACAAAGAATGGTTGCAATATTTATTTATGTAGACCATGTTTATCATTCTGTAGACAGATACTGGAAGTCAGAGACAACACGCAGATGTTGCCTGGTTGGGTTGACCTTGATTCCTTTTCTATTCTGTTCCTAGCTACTGAAATTTTCTGATTCATGACTTACTGAAATGACAAGTTGAATGGAAAATCTTATTAACGTCTCTACAGTCCAGGGTTGCATTTTTATGGATAGTAAATGTGCAATTTTCCCACCCCTTGGAGGCAAAATGGAATTTCATACGGTTGTGAGGAGAGGGAGGGGTGGCAATTGGGCTTCTCTATGTGGCTGTGCATTAGCAATGTATAATGTGGCAAGGAGTGCTACAGCCCAGACTGTACCTTTTACCTTCTTTCACTCATCATTGTATACTCAGCACTCAGCATGCTCAGTACCAAGTGCATGATATGTAGTATGTGCTCTCCAAATGTTTGAAGACTCTTCATTACAATGAAATCAAGTGGTAAGAATGATGGATCATATGTGAGATTTTTGTTTAAACCCTATTAACTATGACATATTGTTCATTGATTAAATTATGTGAAGAATCTGCAGAAAATCTGATAAATAAGGTTATTCAATCAGTTAGGTAATTTTAATGAAGATCTGCTCTGCCAGAAGCAACTAAGCCTCACCTGGGCCCTCCATGTCAAGTGCCAACTCTTCTGGGTTTTTATAGCATCTGGTTCAAGTACTATCTGTTATTTTCCAATGACTTTACTCCACTTTGCAGAGAAAATAAAGCCATTGTACTGTTTTCTTCAAACTTTCATATAATTCCATCGGTAATTTCCTCATTCTCTCTCATCACAATGCTGGAGATTAATCTCCTCACCTGTCTCTGGACTCCACTTTGCCCACCTTCTCAGCGACCTCCCTCCTTTATGCCTTCAACAGCTTTTGGTCTCCAAATTTCTTCCATCAGCATTCAACCATGCTCAAATGTTTATCAGCTTTCAAAAACTAGCTTAAACCTCTATCAATCTCTTCCAGTCATTATCCCACCTCTTTGCTCATCAGTCAGACCTACTGAAAATAGTTTCTTTTTATTTATTTACCTCCTATGCAGACCTAAATTTGCTTCAGTCTGGCCTCTACCTCCACTGTTCCAATGAAACTGCTCTGACCAAGCTAATGCTCATCCTTATTTCGCTAAGCTCATTGATTTAGAGCAGGTCTTGCTTCACTCTCTGAAGCACTTGACACAGATAAGCACTCTCTTTTTCTTGAGATACTTTCTTCCCCTGCCCTTCATGACTCCATACTCTCAAGGTTGTCCTCCTTCTTGTTCCCCCTTGGTCTCCTTTACAGGTTCATTTTTTGCTTTGCATTTCTCGTGTTGGTTTTCTGCACAGTTTTACTCTAGGCTCACTTTCCACTACCCTTGCCCACCTTCATTTTCCCCACTCTGCTGCATCATCCATTTCCATGGACTTAGTAACCATGTATTCCTTAAATGAATGATTTCATGATCATTATCTTCAGTTCAAACCAATCCTCCAACATCCAGATCCAAAACTCTGTCACTCCAGGACAGCTCTTCTTAGTTATATGCCATCAGTATCTCAAACTCAACATTGAAAACAAAATTCATTATCTCTCCAAAATGTTCTCTCCACTGTGAATCCCATCTTTCAGTAAAAAGCATCAATACCAATCCACTTGAGCAAGCTAGACATCCAAACAGCATCAATCCCTCCTTTATATTTATGAGTCTTAAAGTCAATGTAGCTATCATTAGGAAACATTTCCTAAGCCCCCTACCCCAGATGAGGTGCCCTTCTTATATGTTTTTATGCTATCTCTATTTCCCCTATCTTAATACCTTACCCCACTGTGTTGTAACTGCCCATTCACACGTTTGCATTCCCCACTGATCTATAATCTCCTTAAGGACAGGGACCATATCTAACCCAGTATCTGTTCATTTTAAGGATCTAGTATCTAGTACAGTGTCTGTTTTAATGTAATAGTGCTTAATAAATATCTATTGAATGAAAATTTGGGGCACCAAATACAATGGAAAATGGCTGAGAAAACTAGAACTAAATAGAAGAAATATCATCTGCTCTAAAAAGCAACTCCAAAACTTATTTGGGGATTTATTAAAAATACAGATTCCCTAACCCAATATAAGACCTACCGAACTGGAATTTCTGGGGGCAGCCTGAGAATCTGTATTTATAATAAACCTCTCTGGAGAATTTCATCATGAAGCAAGTTTGCAGAACTGTGCTGTAAAAGACTTTGCATTATGTTTTGAGAGTTAGAAAACATATAAATACATATGACATATATGAGACTGACATGAACACTGTCCCTATTTTGTAAGTGTTGGGTGAAGTAACAAGACTTTGTAAGCAACACAGAAATTTGTATCTGGCAGGAATATGAGAAGGATAGTAAGAAAGTAGAAACTCAGTAAAAAAAGGAAGCTGACCTTTATTTTGCGGTCATGATAAAATGAGAATTATACATTTATGGTGACTTCCATTAACACAAAAACTTACAAATTTCAAACTATCCTTGCTTTAAAATTTCTCTCACTGCAGGTTGAAATGAGAAATACAATCTATTATTCTTAAAAGTATTTCATTATTAGACACAAGGTAAAAAAAAAAAAACCAAAACTTCAAACTGAAACTAAATTCACAGTGTCATTATTACAATGCCTGTCCTGTCCTGGGCTCCTGAATCTACTCTGTTTTTCCTCATTGCTTTATCTTCACCTATACTTAGGCCATTGAGCTGGCAGCCAAACTAATTCCAAAGCAGAGTACTGAAGTCCCTCATTGTCCCTAGACTCCATCAACTTCAACCCTATAATGTTTAATAGTAAATTAAAAGATAACAGAGAACTGCAGGAAGAGTCTCAGGGCAGTTATACACTTTGATATCTCCAATGAGAGCAAAAACGGTCATCTTTGAGCTGTGAACTATTTTGAACCAATATCACAAATGCAGGATGGAGGAGTTCTGTCTTGATAGAAATTGAAAATGGAAAGAGCCTCCAAATTTCAGGGCTCTCATACGTGGCAACAGTGTGATGTAGCTGTTAAAACAAAAAAGCTAGCGTGATAGTCACCCTCTGCTTCGAACTGGAGTTATATCTGGAACTCTTCTCCAGTTTGGGATGTTACCAAAAAAACAGGTCTTCTTATTTGGGAGGGAGATTGTACTAAAAATCTTAAGTTTCCTTCCAATTCTAAGCTTCCGTGTTTTTGATAAGGGTGATTGGGGGAGACAGGATTAATCCCTCTTATATATTTGCATTATGCCAGGTTCTTACTGCAAATAATTATTAAAGTTCATATGATCAGGTTTGACTCAAAGAATAGGCTGATCTATATAATCATAAGCTATACAATAAGAGAATCCATCACTGTTCCCCTTGTTTGTGTGGGGAAACTGTCTTGTTTCCTCTAGTGTCATAAGAGTCCAGGATTTCTTAAGACAAGACAAAAGCATGGGAGAGAGAGTACCTTGATCAGTGTGGCCGTCATGAAGGGTGGAAATTGGGAGGCCTGGGCCTGTACATAGGATGAAAACAAAAACGTGGGTTAGTTTTAAAATAACATTTAGTTTTCAACAAGAACTTCTGGTAGTATTTGTGATTACTGTCAAGTTCAATTACCTCTTTTAATTCTACAACTATTTTTTTTCTCCCCATAGAGAAGTAAACATCACCTTTTAAGTTACATTGAAAGAACACATGAGTCCAGAGCCCAATCAAAGGACAGACATAAGAGAAGAGTTGCCTGTGCACTTTTCCCAGAGTGATCCTAAATAGTTAAGATCTAATTACACAAATGGGTCCCAGAAGCTGCAGTGATAAACGGCCTTCTGGGAAGATATGCTGTATGGGCCAGTTTTAGCTGTGTTTTTATTATCAAATGACCTTCTCCAGTACCTAGAATGTATTTTCAATCTGGCTTCTTGATTTGATGTACAGTTTATTTTGGTAGGTAGAACCCAGCATCTCTTTTTCTTTCATTTAGTTACTATATGCAGAAATTAATTTATATAGAAAATATTTTCTGCTCAAATATGCTTTGATGGGTCACATTCCCCACGAAACAGGCCCAGAAGGAGTTTTGTGCACCAAAAGTTCATCTGGGGTGTGGTGTTGACCTCAGCCAACCCCACTGGGAGCTCTGGAGATATATGGCCTGCACAGTTGTCTTGAATGGTGCCAACTGAGCTGGCTTTTATACCGCAGAATGAAGTGGTAATTGGCTGTGGCCTGGGATGAGAGCAATCTCTGGGGTGGGAGTGGGGGGCCCAGCTGTGAGGTGTCTGCCACCAGCCCTCTCAGCAGCTAGAGAAATGAATGATTCAGATCTGAAGATGGGACGTCTGGGTGGCAAACCACTGTCCACCATATATTCCAACATGGAATTCAGGTTCTCTGTGAAGAAATTGGCCCTTTTAACAAAATCTACAAATATTAAACACTATCACTTACTGGAACTATAGAATAAATAATACCTGGAAATACATTTTTAAAGGGTAAATTTGCTCAGGCAGCCAAAGAGTTAAAAGCAACAAACATGGAGGTTGAGAGATGTTCATTTGCACTCCTGATGCTTCCTCCTCTGTGGTGGGAGTTCCATTAGAGCATCCTTGGTCCCAAGCAAGGAGAGGGGGAATGACCTATGTTTCTGAGAAAACCAGAGTATGAGTAGCTCCTTCTTCTACCTTGTTCCTGGCATCTTTCAGCCTGCAGAGAACAGGACTGTTTTGATCTATTCCACTGCTATAAGTGTGACAGTGGCCAATGGGCGAAGCCAGTGGCTGTCTAGTTGTACCCATATTTGTGTGAGTAATTGTAATTCTGGGGTGCAGTATTAGGAAGCTTCACACCTTAGCCACATTTTCCAATTAACCTTTACAGGTAATAAAGCTAATATTGATTTCCTGCCTGACTCCTCAGTCTAACCTGAGAGCAAGGAGAAGCGATATTGTTTATAAGGCTCCCTCAAAAGCCAGCAGTTCTTTACTGTGTGGAGTCTCATAATTTTACAGAATTTAATTTCAGAGATTTTCATTTTGGTTAGCTTTTCTTCAACGTTATTAAAAGGGACAAATACACATTTTATTTTTTGTTAGAATGTAAGGCAATGAGACATGAATCTGAATTTCTAGACTTTAGTCCATCAACATTGACCTTATGGAATTTTCATGGGTGTGCAGTTCCAATAGAGAAACTGGCATATATATCTCTTTTGCCCAAACTATGAGACAAACTAATGACTGACTGCCCTTGACACAAGTGGTCTGAGGGTGTGGTCCTAGTGGCATAAACATCCTTTGCATTGCTTTTGTTCCATCAGCATCATCAGTATGATTTTACCTGTATCAAAATCCTATTATCTGGGATTTACTCACCATCCCTTTTGGAGAGTTTGAAGTTACATAATGAAGCTTTACTCTTAGTCCTAAAGGGAAAGATTTCAAGGTTTTTCCTATGATGGTGCAGTGACTCATTTTACTGGAGCTTCAAAAACACCAGACGATGTGATGCTTCCCACACAGTATATTTTTTGCTAAATGGGAAATTACCATACTGCCGAGGAAGAGTGAGTGTGGAAAAGTCAGGCGATTCAAGTTCTAGAAAGGAGTCTTTCACCAACTTTTGATGAGAGCTTAGTCTTTGATTCCTTACTCTTCAGGGGGCACTTAGGCTCAAGTAGATCTCAGAAAAACAAAGTGATATAAAAAGTGGTATAGTGCTTTCAAAAAGCATTAAAGCACTGTACAAATGCAGAATGCATATAAATATAAATGCATGTTTCTATGTGTAGGGTCACTGATGTTGTTATCAGTAAATATATCAGCATAAAAATGAGGTTTGGGGTACACTTTGCAAAAGGCAGCAATGTTTTTATCTTCCCTAGAACCTATGTTCATTCCGCAAACCTTCATTGTCTATTATGCACTAATCATTCTTTTTGGCCTTATGAATATAAAGATGAAAGGAAAGCAGATTCTGCCTTCAGAAGAGAAAATAGACAACCAGATGACTCAGGACAGTTAGTTCAATGATACTATGTGCCTGGCATGTAAGCTTTCAATATATGCTCCATAAACATATAGCTTGGGATGAAAAATGTTGCACATAACTTGAGAGGGACATTTAATGTATACCTTGAAATGCCATAACCACAATCAGCACATATGGTCATGAACAACAATCTTTTGACTTTTCAGAGATGCCACTGACCAAACCTTTTGTGAAAATGTTGTATTAAACTGACATCTTGTGCCATCTTGAAGGGAGCATTTGGATTAAAATGCTTACTCATTTCCACTGCTGGGGCTGAGGTTCTGGGCCCAGGTGATTGGACTGAGGTAGTGGCATGTCAGGGTGGTCTTCCATCTGGGAAGTAAAGGAGACCTCAGGGTCCTCTACAACTGAGCAGGGATCTCAGTCAGTCAAAGATTCTATTTATTCTCTGAGCTGTCCACCTGAATATGGGGAGTTGATATCAGAAACAGGAGAGTGGCATATGTTTGGTAATAACCCCCTTTGTTTTCTGTCCCCCCTCAGCTCCCATGGAAACTCAGGGATTAATGGGGGTAGGGGGACGGTGTCGGGACAGAGAATGGAGGGGTAGATATTTTACAGATCAGTTTTCCTAATCCCCATGATGACTACCAAGGTCCTAATGTATCTCATTGATCTACTGATGGCCTAACCCAACTTTACTACGTGTCCAAGATAGAGATGAAAGGTTACACATAAAATGAAATTATCTGGATAGAAATTATTTGCTAAATGGACATATAGCTTAAACATCCAGGAAATGTCTAGTATATTTTATTACTTGTTTATTTTATACTTGAATGAATTACTTATCATGTTTCCCAAGTTTAGAAAGAACATGCTATGTGACAAAAGCTCATTTTCCATCTGCATTGAAGCTATAGTTCAAAGAATTGTTGGCCTCCAAGGCAAAGAGCTCAGGTTTCTTTCGCTGGCTATAGGAGATTGACATTTCTGCAGGTAAATGGGGCTGAAGTCCAGCATCCATTTTATCAGAGGACACGTATTTTTATGATATTGTTTTGGCAATACAACATTATGGTGCTGTGGCACTTGGTGGGTAAGAGGTTGGGATTTACAGCCAAAGGACTCTTGCTCCCATCTGGCTCTCATGCTTACCAGCAGTGTGGACCTTTAACAGAAGGTCTGTTTCCTCAACCGCAAAAAATGGAGATAATAACTCCTTCCTATCCTCCTTACATTTTTCCCCATAAGCATTAGATAAGATAACTTAGATAAGTTCCTCACATATAACAGGTGCTCAGTAACCTGTAGCTAAGGATTGATCAGATAGTGATGACGAGGACAAAGAAAGTGGCAGAGGAGGGTAGAGAATGCGTTAGGTCCATTACCTACCATAGCAGACGAGTGCATAGTACTTGGCATAGTCGCTGAAACTTGCTGTGTAATATTGGCACCTTTTTCTCCTTAGATGGCAAGTAATGCACTTCTTGCTTGGAGGATAGCTTCCAATGCTAATTCTAGAGGAAAATGAAAATAAAACTAAGCTGAAATTTTGAGATTGTATTTATCAAAATGTACTACTCCATGTAAAATGACTAATTTACATATTGACATCAAACTCACTCTATTTTTCTGTTGCCAATATCGTTTGAAGTAAAGGGGGAATCACAGGATTTTGATTTGTCTGATTTTCAGTCCATCTTTGCCTGAATAGGCACAGACTTTGAGAGAGAAGCCCTCTGTGGTTTTCCTGCGGTGTGAGAAATATCTAACACCTCGAATGGGAGCCAAGGAGTCACTTCTCCTAACCATCACTTTCTTACACTTTACAAAGTGGTTGAGAATGCATAGTTCTTCCACGTCCCATCTTTCTTCCTGTGTTCCCATGGCAAAAGATATAATGAAGATCTGACAGTGTCACCAAAAAAAGGGGTCCGTGTCCTTATCATATATCTAGAAGGGGAAATTAGTAATAAGCCAATTGCAAATAAGAAACACGGTTCGAAGTAGCTCCTGTGGCTTTCATTTTATTTGGCAGGAAATTTGGGCTCATGGAAGCTCTTCCTGGAAATGTTCCCTCCACACATTCCTACACAAGCCATCCTGTACCTACCAAGTTTGGGCCCATTCTCTGGGTGACTGGCTTTAACAAACAGCCTCCCAGACTTTACCCCAAATGCTCAGAATCTCATTTGGGGATGACCAGGTGGAATTATGCCAGGATGGAGGCACAGTTGGAGTCCTGCTGTGGCTAGTAAGGTTACCTGTGGCCACTGCAGTGTTCCTTCTGCTGCTGCCCCTGACCTTGCCTTGGACATGTTAGAGGGTGGTCAGAGCTATTGCTATCATCAGAGAGGGAGTCTTCTCAACAGATGAGAAGCCATGATCCAGGAGGGAACAGAGGAATGCAGCAGAGGGAAAAATTTCTTATTTTCTCAGCTACAGTTAGTAGTATTCATGTTCATATTTTGGTGTGATCTTGGAAAACATTAGGTAGGCAGTTAACAGTAAGGGGTCAAGGTCAGCATGCCCAAGTATAAATTTTGGCTCCAACAATATCACCAACCTCATAGAGTTGTTGTGGGGATTAAATGAAATTACATATGTAAAGCAGATAAAAATGTGCCTATAGCAGACCACCAGCCCATGGTAACTATTGTTTTTGCTTCCACAACCAGAGGGGCTTTAAAGACCACCATTCCAGCCACCATGGGGGCCAGTGGACTAACTTAAACACTAATTTAGGAACAGAGGTGAATTCTTTCCAATCGTAATAGGCTTATGACAAAGAAAGTCACATTAAAAGAAAGCACACATTATGGGAATAAATACAATGCCTGGTACACAGTAGGAAAATGAATTTCCTCAATTACCTGTAAATTTAGTTGAAAAGATTAGTACCATGTTTATATCAGCATTAAAATTTCTTGATTTTTCTTTTTGAAAACAAACATTTTGAGTCAGCTAATATGCCGGGTGTGTGTGTGTGTGTGTGTGTGTGTGTATTTTTGTACTGATGTGGTGTACAACAGTCTTAATATTTTATTTTAATTCACAAATTAATTTTATTACATTTCAGCTTTTTAAAAATATTCTATACATTCTGAGGACTCTGATTTTTATTTAAATTTCAATATATAAAAATACTAGAATAAATTGATATAAATTACCTATAGATATTTCGTCTTCCAGGGTAGCCTTCAAATTCATTGCTAGAATAAAACCTGAAAATATATTCAGAAGTTAGTAAATAAGTATTGATGACTAAATGGTGATAGAATTGTTAATACTAGTACTAATATAGTAAATAATATAGTCTAATGTTCATTTATGAAACAATTAATTGGCACTTATGTGCACAGATCCCTGCTGTTTATACCTCTGAATTTTGTGTTCTTACTCTGACTTTATAAATTATAATTCATATATAAATATATTTATAGCTACATAAAATATACTTATAAATATGTTTATAAATTATAGGAGAAATATTAAATTATGTTGAGTACTCTTTTTTCTTATATGTGTATTATACTCTGATGTATTAGTTATGAGCCACACAAAATAAACTAGGATGTTTGATTAATATCACCCCTTTCATTTCCATAATTAACAGCTTACTGATTTTTTATGCTATACTATTTAATTTTGTCTATGATTCTGAACATCTTTAGAACTTAGTTTACAGAAGCACTGACAGTAGATAACTTTTCTATAAATCAGGAAACTCGTCCACCCAGGGATACCACACAAAGGGCCATGTGAATTTACCCAGGAGCAGAACAAGTCACAAGAGAACACACTTGTTACTTAAGTATCTGGGTCCCAGTTTTAACCTGTTTTACTATAGCCACGAAGTGGGAAATCCAATTTAGTGGCATGATTTTTACTCCTCTGTGAGTTCATCTGAATATCACAAAGTAACTGACTTTTAATTTTTATTTTTAGGACGAGCTCTATTTTTAGAGTGTTAAAAGTTTGGAATAACCTAGGTTTGGTTACTAATTTTCAATTCTCAGAACTTTTTATTAACCCAGGTACTTGTATATCCTCACTGAAATAAAAATCTTGTTATCCCCAGTAAAAGGAAAAAGCAACAGAATACACCCTACGCCTAGTATTAATTTTACATTTTAAACCAGCATCCTTCTAAATGTCTTTACTGACTTCACGGGACTCCAAACATCACTTATACTTGCCTTTCCCACATCACCTCAAACTACCTGTGAATAAACTGTTCAGTAGCTTTTCCAAACAGCCTCCTGCAGTTTTCTTGCCATGTCAAAGATTTCACAGTTGTCTTTATCTCTAACACTTAGAACAGAGTCTACTTTCCCTTTTTCCTTTTCCCTCACAGCCACTGACCCACCAGTGCTGTTCAGCCTCTCTCTTCACTGTCTGTCTACTCTTCCTTTTATTCATTTGACAGTAGTGTGCCAGGCACTATATGCCAAGTTCCAAAGATGCAAAAAAAAGGAGCCATAGTTTTCCCTTGGAGTCCACGTTTCATGGCCACTTTTCTAGTTCAGTCCTCTGTCACCTCAGGCCTAGATTATGACCATACCTGGGTCTTCCTGCTTTCAGTTTTCCCCTACCTCCTAAACATATTATTTCTGAACTGTCCCATTTGTTTTTATCTTGTCACTCCTCTTACACGGGCGGTTTTAATGGCTGCCCCATGTAATGTCCAAACTCCTTTGCCGACAGTTCAAAGAATTCCATGGATTAGCAATAGGTTTCTAAAGAGTTTTTATCCAGTGAGGCTGGACTAATGATCCTCCTCTTTTGCTCTTAGAATTCTAGCTAATGGCAGGCAGGTTACAAGAGAGTGCCCTGGATTTGGACTTTATTAAAAGTAATGGGAAGGAACTGCACACTTGATTAGAGATGTTTGATCATAAATGCTTATTTTAAGAAGATTTATTTAGACAGTACGCAGGATGGACTGAAAAGGAAAGACCTGGAAGGAAGAAGCCCCATGTTGAGGTTAATAATAAGAACCTTAGATTTAATGTGTTTTAGGTTTAAATCCTAGTTCTGCCACTATGTAACCTTGGCCAAGTTAATTAAATTTCCAAGTATCAGTTTTCTCGTCTGTAAAACTGGGATCATCATTTCTACTTTACAGTACATTGTACACAACAATCGCTCAATAAATAATAGCTGTTATAGATAATAATCTTAAACTTATATAACAGTGAATCACTATAAGAACATTTCTTTATCAAGGGGCTGTCATCGTGGACTTCTGCACCTTGCTTATTGCTTCAAGTGCTAGGGGGGATATCTATCTTTAGAACCAGTTACTATTTTAAAATTTTTATACTTTTAATGTAATTATATACCAAGTACCAGAAGAGAAATAACCACCTACTAAATCTTCTTTCCAAAAGGAAATCATGTTTACTAGTTATTAAAGAATGTGCAAACTTAAAGAAACCACAGCTGTCTGAACTAAACTATAGAATAAGTAACAAAAATCCTCTTAACTGAAAGAAGTGGTGCCGTATCCTTTGTATGTCCATCAGTGCCAATTAAAACCTGAATGGTGCATCAAGCTTCATGCAATACTTACAGTGAATCCTGTGTTACTCTGAATATATTTATGGCCTCCCACTTGCCACTTGTAATTTGAATAGCATTTTCCTATAAAAAGACAAACATTATGTTGTGTGAAGCTGAGCGTTATTTGAGCAACCTCAAGTGAATGATCTTTGAGGAGATAAATCTTGGAAGGAACATACCACAGTGTCTTTGATATAGTGAATATGTTTGTAGCCATTCTTGTCGCTAAATATTTTGTAGTATGAAATGGCATCATAGCTGAAAACTGGTGTTGAAACAAAGAACTGAAAGAAATGAACAGAGGTTATGTTCAGAAGACAAACCAAACTATAGATTCTTTTAAAACCATGTGTAGTTATAATTATCAGGACCAGAATGCCTTGCTTCCCCTCCTTCCGTCACTCACACCTGAAGTTCCATTCTTTCAGATGGACAGCTTTTCTGGTGCTTCTAACAAGCACTTACATATTCCAACTACTACTTAATTGCTACTACATACCCGTGGGTTTATATTGTTTAGTTTGATCGAATTTCTATGTTCTGAGATTATGTGATTTGAAATAGAGTTAAGCGAATCACAAATGAATGTTGATGTTTAACCAAGTCAATCTTCAAAATGTGGCTTTTGACCAAAGTGACTCTTCTGAAGCTCTTTTAACTCTTGACTTGTCTGATGCCAAGCACCTAATGCTAATGCTACAATAAAGACATTTTAAAGATTAAAATATCATGACCTGCTAGCCACAGTTTTTAATGGCAAGAAGAGACTTCTGGACTTGAGAGAAAAATGTAATGCATGACAAGCCAACAGAAGGATTACTCCTTGAACTCAGAGAGCAGAGCAGACCTCATTGCTCATCTCTGACCTCTTCCCAGGGCCCATGTTCTCCACCTGCTGGGAATTTCGGATGACCTAAGGAGTCCCTGCCACAGGTCTAGTGTGACCTGAACAGAACAAGCCACACCTCAGCATCCTGAAAGGTACAGATAACTAAAGTCCTGCAAATGTCCTCACACCAAATTTTAGCTAGTAATTTCTCCCTTCAAAAAACAGACTCATTTTACATCTGTTGGTTTCCTTTTTTTTCCCGGTCATTGGGTTGGGGAAGGATGGTAACGTGATGAAAGTGTCCCATGAGGAAAGAGCTATTCTACATCACGCAGAGCAGAGTAGATATTCCTACAAGTTATCCCAAACCAGCTCTCTTAGCTGGAATGCTTCCACATGACAGCAAACCAAGACTTTCAGATTCTTTAAAACTGCCCAAGCAACAACAACCAAAAGACTACTGGTATCTTTTAGCGATAAACACCTATTTTGCTGATACCATCTTGCTGGGACCCACTTCTGAGCAAAAAGAAAGCAAAGGAAGTAGCTGTAGGCCTCTTTAATGATGCTCCTACCTGTGATTTGATACTTGATGCTTTTTGATAAAAGTCATGATTAGAATTTCATGATATTAAAATGCAACTTATTTGATGTGGTGTTGGTAGGGTCTAAATAGTGTTCCCCTAAATTCTTTTCAAACCAACCTCAGAAGACAACTGTTGTGGACTGAATGTTTGTGTGCCCCCAAAATTCATGTGTTGAAACCCAATCCCCCAATAGGACGGTATTTGGTATTAGGAGGTGGGGCCTTCGGGAGGTAATTAGGATTACATGAAGTCATAAGGTAGGGCCCTCACGAATGGGATTAGTGCCCTTACAAGAATCACCAGAGAGAGTGCTCTCTCCACTCTGCTCTCCGCCATTGAGGATACAACAAGAAGTTGACGCTTTGCAACCCGGAAGAGAGCTCTCACCAGAACCTGACCATGCTGGCATACTCATCTCAGACTTCCAACCTCCAGAAATGTGAGAAATAATTTTCTGTTGTTTATAAGCCACTCAGTCTATGGTATGTTGTTATAGCAGCTCAAATGGACTAAGACAATGACCCTATCTGAAAATAGGGTCTTCGCAGATGTAATCAAGGTAAGAACTGAGATGCAATCATAGTGGATCAGACTGGACCCTATATCCAATGGCTGGTGTCCTCATAAGAAGAGATGTGGACTCAAAGAGACCCAGGGAAGAAGGTCATATGAAGACAGAAGCAGGTATCGGAGCTGGTGGAGCTCTAGCCAAGGAAGTCCAAGGATTGCCAGGGGCCACCAGAAGCTGAAAGAGGTGAGGAAGGATTCTTCCCTGGAGACTTCAAAGTATGGCCCTGCTAACCCCTTGACTTTGGACTTCTAGCCTCCAGAATGATGAATTTTTGTTGTTTTAAGCCTAATTTGTGGTAATTTGTTACAGCAACTCTAGAGAACTAATATAGTGTCCTAAGTCTTATCTATTTGGCATAGAATTGATGTTTCTAACAAAATGTAAAATGGAATAATGAGAAACTGTTGTCTCCTTACGTGATTTCTTTATTAGTTTCATTAATAATAAGGCCAGCCCTGGTAGGATTTTGTGTATTGAGACTCAGTGAAATTGAGAGCCAAGAGGCCCTGGAATAGGAAATTCTGATTAGCAATTTTGCTGATGGAATTTCATTAGCATAGGCCTGACAAATCACTCTTTCATTTTAGAACGAGGCTTTACCCTCTTAGCCAAATGATTACTTACTAGTAACCACTTTACAGTGTCTCCCTCTCCCCCCACCTCAAGATGAAAGACAAAAACTGGCTCTCCATTGTCTTAACCACTACAATGGAACTGGGGTCACAAAATATTATAAGGTGCCCTAGTAAAAAAAATACTCTCTTTACATCTGCAATTAGTTAGGGAACTCTAAAAAAAAAAAAAAGATTTAGTTCTAGCTTAAAACTGAAAACTTCATTTTCACTGAAAATAAAAAATAAGAGGGCAGAGTGTTATGTTTTAAGATATTAGAATTGGGCAAACAGGAAGAATATTTTGCTAGGTAAAGACTGTTATCTTCTCCCCTTTTATTGCAGACATCCAAGATAGCTGCTTTAGATGAGCAGGTAACTTGGGTGCGGTAAAGAGAGTGTGAAATATTTCCGCCTTCACTTTGCCAGAGCGAGGTCCTTAATGCATCCTGAGTTAAATCCCCCTCGAGGCAGGTCACGCCTGGACCCTAGATAAGCTCATGTCACTAGGTGGGCCTCAGTTTTAACAAGTCCTCTTCACAGGTCCCTTTATCATGCTTAGATGTGCTGGTAAATTCCTCACCTTTACGTGTAAAGCACTTAAAATATTTTTCTTGGAAGGTAAGGTTATGTACCACCTGTTAATTTCTTGCCACAGTTGGTAAATAACCTGAGGAACTACTTATCTAAGGCTTGTGCCTAAACTGAGTCCACATGCAGTCAAAAGCACGGACTTTCAAGCATCAAGTAGAACATCCATTTTTCCGAGCCAAAGGATTTTGCCAACCGCCTAAAGGAAGTGTGGTGTGTTGCTTAATTACTTTAAAATAATTTAAATGTGGTTTTGCAATCTAATCATTATGTTTTCAGTGTTTGTTCTTCACATTTTAGTAATTAAATATTAGATTATTTGATTAAATCTTCCTTTTTGTCTGTTCTCCACAGGGTAAAAAATATATACATATTCAAAGTGAATTTGCTGTTGTTATTTTTCTAATCAAATACCAAAGAAGAAGTTATGGTACTTCCTCCAAATTAAGACACAATATCTCATGAAGGAGGAAAGGAAAGTGACAAGTAAAGTTCTCAAGAAACTATTTGCTAGTTCTGTGCCTGAAACTAACATGTTAACTACTTTTAGCAAGTCATTTAATCGCACATTTCTAATTCATAGGTGATATCCAAAGGTTTTTTCAATTTAAATCTCTTTGATAAACACTAAAGGAACAACTCCTCTAAAATTGCTCTTTAAATTTATATTAATATGACTAGCCTGTACACTTTATCCAAAACCCTCATAAATATTATTTGAACAAATGTCTGAAAGACAAACATTTCTAGGTTATTTCTGGGCACTTTTATTAAGCCACTGGTTTGATGATAGGTCCAAGGAAGCTATGCAGCATATTACCACACATGAGTTATAGCTAAATAAAATCATGAGTTCAAAAGATGTGTCAGAACTTATAAAATCTAATGACTGACCTCTTGAAAGCAGTTGCCTTGAGGAAGTGTGAACTTACTCTTGAAAGCTATCATTTAAAAAAAAATTTGACAATTCCTCTTCTGATATTCAGAAAGTTTACTGACTATTGGATACATTTGAAGAGATTGAGATTAGTACACAAGAAAAATAATTTTCCCAATAGAATTCTAAAGCTACAGATATTAAAATGATCTAGTGCAAAATCACATGTTGCAGATACATATTTCACTTATTCACTAGATTTATGTTGGCATGACTTTTGATTTAATGTAGAGACATCATCTTCCCTCAAAGGACACATATGTGCTCCCACTGACAGTATTTAAAACAATATTATTAGAAGGCAATTAATTAATTCATTCATCCATTCATCCAGCTATTTTTTGCTGAGATTGCAAGGCTGGTGCTATACAAACTATAAAAATTGATAAGATACAATTGTTTTCCTCAAGATGCTTATACATAGGAGATTTCAAAAGATGCATTCTAAAATAGTTCAGTGTGTTTTGAATGGTGGCACTATTTTCAGAATAAATATGTATGGATTCTTAGATCATGTCTTTGATAAGGTTGTTGGTATCGTTATCTATTTGTAAAATCACATCATACATGTTACTTTATAGAAACTCTAGTTATATTATCTTCATGGAGAACACAGCTAAAGGACATATTCAAGTGCTCTTTCTTCCCTTATTCTTTACAGAAAATCTCTATAATGGCAGTAAACTCATAAATTAATTTTTTCCCTTTCCTCAAGTTTTCAAATGCTGATCTAGGAATTATCTCTCTGGAAGGTGAGCTTCTGATTGACCTAGAATCCACAAAAATTAGAAAATCCTGTTCTTTCACTGACTACTTCTCATTTTTCCTGTGTTATTTAGTACAGCATTGAAGAGTGAATTAAAATAGGATTTCCAGGACTTCCCTGGTGGTCCAGTGGTTAAGACTCTGTGCTCTCAATACAGGGGGCCCAGGTTGCATGCTACAACTAAGAGCCCACCTACTGCAGTGAAAAAGATCCCGTGTGCCACAACTAAGTCCCAGTGCAGTCAAATAAATAAATAAATATTAAAAATAAAATAAAATAGGGTTTTCCTTTTTTTCTGAATTACACACTTATCCTTGTTACCTTGTTATTTTAGAATGCAATGTACATTTACTTATACAATTAATAAAGTAATAACTATTCTCTAGTTAATGAATAAAACTGAAGTATCTTTAACTGAAAGTAAATAGATGTAAGCTAAAATTGCTGAATCCAGGAAAGTATACGGAAAAGAATTTTGAATATCTGAAGATTTTTACTTCACTTCACATCCCATCTTAATTTCAAGTTTTACAAGACATCATCTTAGAATTGATTTCTGAATTCTTTATTGTCCCTTGTCTTGGGTTAATGTGTTAAACTAGTTCTTAAGAATTTCTTTTTTCTTTGCATGTGTCCAAATCTCAGAAGAAGTAGCCTTTTTTTCCCACCCAAATGCTAGTTGAATTCAACCACATGTGTGTGGTAAATGGAGCATCCACATAGCATTCACTTATTATCTGTCCTATTTTGTATTCTCCATATAGGATATAAGATACAATTGATATTTTC
The DNA here is from genome assembly GCF_964165515.1 of Mesoplodon bidens. NCBI lineage: Eukaryota > Metazoa > Chordata > Mammalia > Artiodactyla > Ziphiidae > Mesoplodon > Mesoplodon bidens. The sequence continues at coordinate 36,197,504 of NC_138165.1, read as the reverse complement.
CTAAAACATGATTTATTTTTACACAAAAAAATCCTTATAAACCACTGAATAAAACTATCCAAAAAAATCCAGATATATGTGATCACAAACCATAACAAAACGCAGACTTTCCTATTTGATACCACTTTACTTAAAAACTAGAATGAATATGCATATATATGAAATACATCTAATCATTTTAATTTATATAAAATTTAATAAACAGTAGGTTGTCTCTAAACAAGGATACCCAATGTAATTATTTTCCTTGGATTCAATGGCTAATAATTATTCAGATTATTTTAAGCAAATCAAGGATTGTGTTCTCTTTTGAAAAATGATCTTTATTGTATTTTTAAAGAGGTAATATTAATTATGGATATCAGAGAGTTGATTGAAAAAGTGAAGTTTGGAACATGAGGTATATGATTTATTCTTAGTAAAATTCTAAATATATACACATTAAAAATTGTCTGGGGCTTCCCTGGTGGCGCAGTGGTTGAGAGTCCGCCTGCCGATGCAGGGGACACGGGTTCGTGCCCCGGTCCAGGAAGATCCCACATGCTGTGGAGTGGCTGGGCCCATGAGCCATGGCCACTGAGCCTGCGTGTCCGGAGCCTGTGCTCCGCAATGGGAGAGGCCACAACAGTGAGAGGCCCGCGTACCGCAAAAAAAAAAAAAAAAAAAAAAAAAAATTGTCTGGCACAAAATTGCTGAAGGGATCACTACCTTTGTGTTTTTTACCTTGATATTTTTCTATAAAAGCAAGTAGTGCCAGTTTGGATACATTTCAAATAGTCCTTTGATAGCTGAGAATTTCATTAAAAGATAAGGAAAAGATAGCAATCATACTCCACCAGCCCATCCAGTTCTGCTTTCTTCTATATGTTCCTGGGTCTAAAAGAAGAAAAAGATCAAATAAAGCATAGTATTAACAGGACAGTTTTCCCTAAATATAATCTGGACATTTGAACAAGTTAAGCTGCCTGGTCGGAGTATATTATTGCTAGTCAGCTAACTTCACACTTGAGTTTAAGATGACTATATTCAAAATCTAATACAACAACACCATTGCATACACAAGGATGATCTAAGGGCCATATCTTATTGCAAACCATTCATAATTCTGGTTAAATTTTCCATAAGGCAGTGACTGGAATTATGACAATATCTATGGAGGCTTAGAACAAGCCAGACACTTGGTGTCATGTAGGTAAAAAGGCATTTCACAGTGGAGTTTAGGTTAATTTTTTTCTTTTCTCAATCTTATGAAGCAGCTAGAAATCTTAAAATTTGCACTGAATCTTATTTTGGAAGATATTTTAGCATAGTACAATCAATCATTTATTGAACAGATGTTTAATAAGCCTAAAAAAATGAATAGACTTTTCTAGACAATTAGAGGAAAAACATTCTAGATAGAATGAAAAGCATAGAGACAAGGCCAGCTTAGAAAACCACATGTGGCTCAGTATGGCTGAATGGAGGGTGACTGTGGGGAAGAGAAGATGAGAGAATGTAGAGGGATCAGCAAGATTGTACAGAAAATTTTATTCCACCCTAGGAAATTTGGATTTCTCCTGTAGGTAAGTCCTTTGAAAGACTTCAGAATCACAATTTAAAAAATATAATTGGGAACATGATACAGAGAATGGATTAAGTGGGTAAGATAGAAGGAAGCACAAAGAGCCATTAGAAGGCTACTATAATGTTGGAAAAAGGATGCTGAAGACCCAAATCTACGTAGCGGTAGTGAGGGTGGAGCAGAGAAGATGTAGCCAGAGATACATAAAAGTTCAAATCCTCAGAATGAACTTGTAGGGCAAGTGGTAATTGAAAACCTCTAGTATTAGATAAAAATCACCTAGGAGAATAATAGAGAGTTGTGACAGAGACTGTAGGATAATTAGCAACCATTTCCTGTTTTTGCTAGGACTTCAGGTAGGCTACATTTTCCAGGCCCCCTTCCAGTTGGATGTGGTCATGTGTTAAGTTCTAACCCAGGGTATATGACCAGAAGTGACTCGTGCTGTTTCTACACTTAATCTGTAAAACCCTCTCACATGATCCTCCATTCTTTTTCCACTCGCCACCTCCCTCCCTCCCCGGTGGATGTTGATGACCAGGTTTGAATAACCTTGAATACCCTTAGATGCCACTAGATGAAGATAGCAGAAATGTTATCAGCCTGTGTTCCTGAATGACTCTGTTAAGCAGGGGACCCCATCCCATACCCTCACCATTCCCCACTTACCTGGACTCACTATTAGATGGTTACATGAATGTGCAAAAAATTTCTATTGTATTAACCCACTGAATTTTTGGAGGGGTTTTGTTGTTGTTATTGTTATAGAAGTTAGCCTATCTTGAAAATACATTAACTTGGAAAATAATAAGATTTCTAGAGAAGTCAGAAGAGGAAGAGCTGGAAAGGAAAAGAACAGTCAGTAAAGTAGAAGGAGAACCACGAGAGAGTACTGTCAAAAAAAGCAAGGGAATAATAAATTTTAAAACACAGTTTGGATTTTCTCTTACAAGGATAGGCCAGTGTCTCAGAGAGAACAAGTTAAGACAAGACTTAATAAAGTAAAACTTTTTTGATTCATTGTTTCTAGTTATTAAGATAAAATTAATTTTAATTCCCTTTTCAGAGAAGAAAGAATACTATGATGCTTCTCCCCCAAACTACAAATTTCTTAATAAATCTTATTAATATTGTTATATTAAGCAATTATTGCCAGTTTCCTTTGCCTCTTTGTTTTGGGTATGACTCCCAACATGAATAAAGTGTTGCCAAGTCACTTAACCTTAAATGTTATTTGTTTTCAAAACAAAACACACACACACACACACACACACACACACACACACACACCCCAATCATGAGTATTGTTACTGGAAAATTCAACCCTGTTTTTCTTAAATCTGAAAATACGTTCCATGAACTTACCAGACTATTTTGAAACAGAGGTTGTTTTGAAATTCTAAGGTTATTGAAACCTGGTATTCTAAACTTAATCACTGATTTTGGCCATAAAACTAAAGCTTATATTCCAGGGAATTCCACATCTCATTGAATGAGCATCTTATATGTTCTGTCAGTTTGGATTAAGTTGTCTCAGATTTGATAAATTAGAATTTCAAATTCCAAAGCAATCACAGTTTTAAATGCCTAGTTTTAAGAGCTAAAAATTGTATCTAAATGACCAATCTTATAGTTTTACACTAGTAAAATTAAAGCAATAATTCCTAGTATCTAGATTCAATGAAAACGTTAAAGATATATTCACCCAAAGTTGACTAATCAGATAGATGGCTTTTAATTAACTAGAACAATCAAGTTTATTCTTTTTTTTCTTTTATTGCCTATGATACTGCATTAAAGCCAAAAAATCTTTTTGCTTTGTATATCAAACTATAAATAAGATAAAAATCAGCTCTAGCATATTCCATCAAAATTAGTCAAGCTTCTTATAGACACAGTAGTGATTTAAAAATATTTTTAGCCTGAGTAATGTTGACTATTATAGTCCTGATATACTTCCAAACAGATTCATATGACTTTTTTCTTGCAAAACATAATGTCCTAATTTCTAGATGGAATTTAGTGTTTTACTTTGATTGCTTTGTGCTTTTTTTCTTACTTTATAAAATAGGTTTATTCTATATTTGGTTTAATGAAACATTTCTTCATAATTAGATGTCTCATGAAATGTACCCATAAAATTTCCTATTTAAAGAAAACATTTTGTGTTTCTTAGTCTCTAATATGAGTACTTATGAACAGGCTTATTTTGAAGCTTTTCTATTGGTGAAGTAGTTTTCTGACTCATTAATTCAACAGATTATGTTTGGATTTGAGCAATAAAAACAATTAAAACTCAACTATAAATCTGTGCCTAGTTTTTAAGTTTTTTCTCCCTAAAATTAGCACAGTATTGAGCACTCTTCTAAGATAACAGGATAGCAAGATAATTTGATCTGTTTCATGTCATTCTTAGTTATTTACGTTTGATTTTCAAATGGGAGTATTTGGCTTTCCTTTGATAATATTTGTTTACTTTGGAGTTTTCATTTTTCAGTTTTGACATTGAATAGAACATGTTACCATTTGCATTTTTTCTCTAATTCTTTTGAATAGAACACATCTATTTCCTTAATGGACCCATCTTATCTTTTCATCTTCATTATTTTGATTTTTTTGACTGCCAACCTTATAATCTTAAAAGGATGGATTTCCATCCTAATTCAAAACCAGATACCTGATTTTCCCAGTATTACATTGTTTCATTTAGTCTTTTTCTCTATTCAGTTTCAATACTAAAGTCTTTCAAGAAAACAAAAGGTATCTTATTTATTTAATGAAAATAATGAAACTTTGAATAGAGAGTGTTTTTTTGCAATCGGGAGTTGAATGCAGTAATTCTGCTTTATAATATAAAATGTTAGCTATAAATAAGTCATCACTCTTGTACTTTCATCTTCAGAAACACACCTCTGTGGTTTTAATACAACCTACCTTTGGACAACTCCATGTCTTCCAGTCTTCTCTGAAATCACATATAGATAAGACTGAAACATTCTGGATTCTTTTCAGCCACTGCAAACATATTCGCTCATCAGTAACCCATGTAAGCCAACTGAAATAATAATCACTGCAAACAAATCAAAACAGACAGTCACAACCATAAATCAATATCACATTCAAATAATTTCTTAATTTGTGCTTTCTAAAGGATGTATTTTGTTACTCTGTAATATTTATTCCATAGATAAGGAAGGCAAAACATTTCTTTCTCTTCAGAGAGAGTTTAAATATACCTGCTGACTTTTAAAGAATATCTATAAGAGAGTTCATTCATCTAATAGAATTACTTTACACTTTAGTTTTCTCCCAGTTGGTATTTTTATATCTCAGGAAAAAATTTAAGACAGAAGGCCAAAGCTACTGGTTAATCTAGAGGAGAAAAAGCATTAAACTGGCTATTTTCCCATAGCTAAACTCAAGTTTTCACTTCTCAACTAGTTGAAAGAGAGCTAAGTGGGTAAAAGATAGGCAGGCTTGTGTTGGAAGCCGAGTTTTAACTGTGACCATGGTCAGGGGTTGAAATTCAGGTTAATAAAATGGAGATGATGTATGCAAAGTAACTCAAACAATGCTTGGCACAAAGTGGATGTCAATGAAAGGCAGCAATGGTTACTTGGCTCTGAGGGTGAACTTGTAGTTAAGAGAACAGCAATGTAAATGAACCACAGAATGTTGGACATAAATCTAAAAGAACTCACAGAGCTAGAAGGGGTCTCTGGCTCAGATTCTGGCTTTATCTCCTACTAGTTATACTACCTTAGGCTAATTACTTAACATATCCATGCCTCTGTTTCTATATAAAATGGGAATAATAATAGTACCAGTTTTAAAGCTTTCTGTAAAGATCTACTGAGAACGCTTAAAGTGCTTACAGACTATGCTCACTACATAGTGAGTGCTCAAAAAATGTTAGCTATTACTATTGTATTGTTAGTATTTTACAGATGCTTTAAACAAGCCTCATGACTCCTTACATGATGCTCTTCCTATCATTCTGCTTGTTTCCTAAGGAGAATGACACATAAAAAAACAGATGCATTCAGTCAAGTTTTCATCAACTAGATTAGGGTGGGGAATAATGGATAATTTAAAAAATTAAAGCTATTTTTGATTATCTGAGAGGAGATTCATCTTGGCAAAGCCCAGCAGAGGCCTCTGATGAGGATTTTTTTCCTATTAGTGATCAATCATCTGGCCCCGGCTGACTTCCTTCCTGAGGCAGGAGGAGAGGAGTCAAGCCTTGGCCTGATAGGGTGTGGGAAGGGCTAAGGAAGACCACCAGGCAGGGCTTGTGGACCCCTCCAATTTACCCACTTCCACCTGAATGACCAGGACTAATCAGACAAGATGTACGTAGGGCACCATGCTGGGGAAGTGAGAATGCTTCAGTCCCTGTCTGCCTGCAGTTAATCACAAAACAGATAATTCTACAACCAGACCGTTTCAAATAGACTGCATCCTAGTGAAAAATGCTAATATTTGGAGAGGGTTGGCATATCTTCTCCTGTTTGTCATACACATGTGATAAGCATGATCTACAAACCCTGGGAGAAAGTAGGTCAGACTTGGAAGAAGCCAGGATGAGGATATATATGAATCTTACTATCTCTCTGTTTGTCTCTAACTTACACTCACACATCCAGAAGTAGCACTTAGACTGAGCACCATGGTCATCTTTACATGTGTGAAAAGGGCTAATACTTTCAAATCAATTTAAAAAACTTATTTGTGAATTTTGATTTTGTTATATATTTAGCTGGGTATGCTAATTTTACTTATTTTTGCTGTAGCATATACATCATAAACTCATTAGAAAAGAAATGTAAACCTTGATGAAGAAATTTCAGTGTTAAAATTCAGTTTGAAAAGGGAAGCAACAGAGATGAATATACCTTGAGGCTATCATTGCTGGAACTGGCACTTCTCTGGGACCTACATGCTCAGGGTAAGTGGCATCAACAATAAAGATCCGAACAATGGGATTCTTAGCTCCAGCCTGTGAAGAAAATGGAGATATATAAGCTCATAATATTCTAATTATCACCAACATTTTAAAGACAGTTTAGGAATTTAGGCATATTTTTATAAGCTAACAATGTTAGGTATATTATTGTTGAAAACATTCTAATTATAACATGACCACGAATTTCACTTCAGTGCAATTACAAATATTGTGCAACCAGAGTGAAAACACATATTTTAAGTGATTAACGAGGGAGTTTTGATTCATAGGGAAAAATATTTGGGCTATAAAAATCAGTTCTGTAAGTGATATTCTCTTTTCTGACTTTTAAGACAGATATTTCCCGTTATAATGGTTATTAGGATAATTAATTATAATAATATTGCTTCACGTGCCAAGGGGAGTGCCAAGGGGGATTGATTTTGGTAAGAAAGGGTAAAGAACAGATAATGAAAGATACCTTTTGCTTTTATCCTGTAATTTGGTCTAGGACAATTACCAGATAGTCTACTAGCTGGTTACATTATTACTGCTATCAATACTCCCAAATTAGGAAAATTCCACCTCAAAATAAAGTATCATGGGATTTACACTGTTCTAGCTTTGTGCTTTACGTGCTAGTATATGCCCTAGATTTACATGACAGTATAGTTCATGCCCAGACATCTACTTAGAGTTCAGTTACTTTACCACAGAAAAAGAGAATCTTATAATTGTCAAACAATTTAAATCCACAAAATTTAGATATATAGCCATAAATGGCTCCATGCTATTTGGCTTTATCAAAGAAATTGTCCAGGCTCTCCTCACACCTTCCTGTTTCACTCTGAGCTTTAGGTGGGACTTTCTGCTTCTTTCAAGTTGCTTCACTCCTCAGTTCAATGTCAGATGTTTCAGCAACTTCAGCCTTCAAAGAAACATGAGAATTGGGGTCCTGACTTCTCTATCCATGTGAGTTACTTCTCAATTCTGGATTTCTGCATCTCTTCCTGCACCCTACCACCTTCTAAAGATCCAAGTTCTTTTACATCTTTTGGGTCCCAAGTATCATACCTCTCACTTCCAAACATCTCAGCTTCCAGACTTTATATACAACCCTGAGGTGTCTCTTACCTAAACACTCATCTCCCACCCATTGCCTTTTCTCAAAAGACTTTTAACATAAATTTTAGACTATCTGGAATTTCTGTTTCTCTTGATATGGTCACTTTGACTTGCTTTGGAATCCACTTGTGTGTATGCATATCCATCCCGTCTTTGTCACATATAGGGACCCATTGGCTCCATCTATGACAGTGTTCCCCTTGACAAGGGAAAAAAATTGTGACTTAAGAACAAAGAGCTAAATTCTAAAATCACTTCCACTCCTTGTGCAAGAGGAGAATTTATGATTTGATCCCCTTTCAGATTTCTTGTCTAAATTAAATTAGGATACGACGTTTCTCCACTGTGACCTGGCCGTTCTTCTTTTGCATACAGGTTGACTGTCTTGAGACATGGGACTGTATGTGAAGTATGTAAGTTAAGGATTCTAGACATGGGACTGTATGTGAAGTATGTAAGTTAAGGATTCTAGAATGTTTATACGAGAAACTGAGGGCTTACACCATGTCTAATTCCCTCAAAGAAGAACCTAGGCTCATAAACTTAACCTACCATGTATGTCCAGAAAAGACCATAACTCAGGCTTACTTCGACATGAGAGGAACACCACATTCAACATTTTAATTTCCCATTCTACTTTGAATTTACATGAGAATTCAAGAGGGAATTGCAAAACAGAACTTTACCCGAATTTGGAGCATGAAATATGAAAAAAATTAAAATTAAGTTAAGCTTGTTTTTCCTCCATGATCTAGACCATATGTTTTTCAAAGACTCTGCAATGGATTTTGCAAAGACTACTTCATCCAGCCCAACCAGATGTCCAAAGCAACAGATGTCCACATAAATAATAGAGCACAGTACAATGTTTGCCTTACAATGCACAAGGATAAGAAGCTCTCCAAACTTGTTGATCCCACCTCTATTCATGGTATTGGTTGCTCATTTTGACACCAGGGAAATGGAAGCATCTGCTAAAAGTATTCCACATACCTTTGGGTATGGAATATTTATTGTTCTAGGATATTGTTCATCGCCATAATAGGAATAGGCAATAACTGGTATCTCTGTGTCATTAAATTCTGCATATGCCAAAAATTTTCCATTAGGAGACCACCAGAGAGCATATTTTGTAGCAAGCATTTCCTCTGAAAAATAAATACTACCATATTAATTACTATGACAGTGTACTGTTAAAATCATCATAAATACTTCAAAATACATTGTATATAACCATTTATTAACTGAAATAATTTATTTAATGTGGATATGACATATGCCATGCTTTGGTTATCAAAAGATAAATGATCTAGGTTTAGAGGAATAGTTTAACTTAATACCCTATATCAAACATCAATTAGTCTTCTGGGGAATTGACATTAATCAGAAATGTAATTTTAAAAATAAATAGTAAACATCTCAGCAATAATTAATTTTCCCTTTTGGGGCCGCTTCTGATTTTTACAGTCATCTAAAGTAGCCAAAGCAAGGAGAACTGTACTTATACTACAGAGTGACATAAATTTGAAAGTTAACTTTCTCTCCTGGGAATATTTTAAATAAAAACAGTTAATTCAGTTATATACATTTTTAATAAAGGCAAGGACTAGAAAACCTTTTAAAGTCCAGTTAATTCCTAGATACTACATGACCCAGAAAGAGGACAAAATTCATGAAAGCATCAAGAGCCGAGAATATTTTCCTGCAAAATAATACAGACAGTTGTTTGGTTTTGGAAAAAAGGTTTATTTTGCAAGAAAAAAACAAACCCGAGAAAATGTACTAACGCAGCATCTAAGGACCAGATACTTCTTGGAATATAAATTATTACTACCACTTTATAATGCTCATGAAAATAAATTCTGCAAGTCAGATAACAAGAGTTTGTTCTTTCAGAATTTGCACGTCCTGTTCATAACCTGATAACAGCTTTCAGAAATGCCACCATTCATCTCAGTAACATACCACTCATCTAAACGTTACTAAACGTGTGCGATTATTTTCAATTAAAAGCCTAACGGTAGCAGTAAAAAAAGAATACAGCGTACCTTCATAAACCCAGTCTGGGATTCCATTAAATATTTTATTTTCTTTTCCATTATATGTTATTTGAAAAGGTGGGTCTTCTGGTCTTTGTTTCAGATAGATATTGTTTTGATAGACATATGCCTAGAAGTGGTGGTAAGTTAGTTAACAAGGAGAAATTTCATAAGAAATACAATAAAGCCTGCATGTTTGTGTTAATTATTCACCTAATACTTATAAAAAGAGTGATAATCCAGATGCAAAAAGCCTCACGCCTAAGATATCATTTTAATAGGTCAAGAAACCCCAACCAACTTATATTAACATTATGATTTTTAACATAACATAAAAATTATTATTTTAAAGTCTATATATTAAATAGAGAATAAAGCCTGCTATTATATTCGTTGCCTTTATTACCTAAATAAATAATTGTGTATATTGACAGAAAGTCAAATAAATCTCTGAATATTAATAGCTAGCCAGATCTAATCTTTATTTAGAGTCCTTAAATAAGAGCTTGGACAAAATTTCATGTTGTCTGAAGCTAGTCTGGGAAACTTGTGAAAACCATATTTTTCCTGAGCTTTCTGGCACAACGCATTCTGGCTGAGTATAAGGATAAAGTTTTTGACTGCGATATTTAAAGAAGTCTATCCATGAGCTTGAGATTTTACGGAATTCTCAGATGGGTTTCAATTTATCAAAACTCTTCCCGTTTTTAACCACTTAAAATAGTCATAAATGTATTTTTTTTTTCTTTCAGGCATGGAAATTTAACAAAGGCCAAAATCAAATGGCTCCTCTTTTATTTGAATGATTAAACACTTCTATAATTTAAACATTTACTAATTTACTCCCAACAGGCGACCAGCATAAATACTGAATTGGACGAGGAAGCTCATTTCTTCTTATAAACTCTCTAGAAGAAAAGAAAGAAAATAAATAAATAAACTTTGCTGTTCAATGCAAATAACAGGTATAAAAAGAAAAAATAAACAAACAATAAACATAAAGCATCATCGTTTCTGCTTCTTCAAACCTAATGGAAAAAATGTGACAACATGGGACAGAGGACATGGGGTAGTAGTTGGAATTCTTCACTAGTTACTTACAGGTCGTTTAACTTCTGACCTTTTATATTGAGGTGAGTGGATTAATGGGTTATAGACTGAGAAAGTGGGAATACCTCCAGAAATTACCTAATGGAACCCCCCTCATCTTATAGAAAATAAACTTGAGGTTAGAGAAATGATAAGACTTTTTAAACATCATATTGCTAGCTCTTGGAAGACCCCTCATTAAAACTCAAGCCCTTTAACCCTCAGGACTGTAAAATGTGTACACACCAGGCTGAGATGGTTGCTGAAGCCTTCCAGCTCTGAAATTCTATAATTGTGCTGAAGTTTAATATGTACTCTTCCACATTTTCATTCACAACCGCCATCTCTGTGAATGCATATGCATTTCAAATTTTTGAAAATAAGATGCCATTTGACAATCTCCCCAAGGATCTGACTTGAAATCAGAAAAGGAAAGGAACATCTGATCTCAAGCTAAACTGAAAAAACAGATCATATACTGGGCAGTATGCCTTAAGCTTGAAAGTCCTCCACTCCACCCATGGGGAAATTTCAAATATATTATTGACCAAAAATCTCACTTTGATGCTTAGAGTAGCCCTGCAAATACTCAATTGACTGACTTGCTCTGTGGAGTTTCTACAGTTCTTCAGCAAGAATGTGTTCAGATTTTTATAAGTGTTAAAGAGTTGTAGGATGCTGTGTTTAAGTTTTGACTATTATCTTCTTGAAGACTGTATGAATAGTTTCATCAAGAATGCTTTTGTGGAGATGCAAAACAAGACCTGCCTCCAAAGTATAATTTGAAGAGCCTGAAGGAAGACTCCTTGTCTGCCCCCTCCAAAAAAAATCTCTCCAACTTGGACCTAACATATGCTTGATATTTCTACTTTTCCCATTCTTTTAAATTTTGGACACCTGTGAAGACTTGCAACACATGTTAACTTATTAGGTCATGAAGTACGAGGCCTAGCGACCAATGAGGGAACATGGCACTAGACAGATCAGCTTTGATTGGAGAAAGAGTGATGGCCCCGGAGGAAGGAGACTGTTGGTGCTGCAGTGGGAATCCTGATTGCTGGAGGGAAGTTTATGAGCACCAGGCCCCTGGGAAGTCTGGAACAGATCAACATACGAGGGCACAGGCAAAAGAATGTCCCAGAAGAGAAGACATTCATCCTTGATTTACAATTCTCTCTCCAACCAGTGTCCACGTTACCTTTGACATTGTAACACTGTCTTAGGTTTCCATATACCATGGAATCTCAAGCATGCCGACAGCACCAAGCTGAAAATCTCAGTGTGCAGTTTCTTCATGGCAGGCAGGTCACCACAGCTGCCATTGTCTGTGTTTTACAGTATGAGAGAAAGTGGAGGAGTGTGCTTTACAAAGGCTGTCATGTCCTCAGTAATCCTTCCCTTGCTTGAAATCAGAACTGTCTTCATTTTCTCTATGGTAGATTTTTTATAAACCTTTAGGAGGCACATAGAAGACTTGGAATGAGTGATATTCAGTCTTGCCTTGAATCTCAACAAATTTGTCATTCTTCACTCCTTAAATTATGGTGTATTTACCTGACAAAAAACCAGTCTCGCAAATTAGATAGTTGTGCAAGAAAAAAACAAACAAAATAGTGGTTTGATTAAATTCACTGCACAAAAGCTAAATATTTAAAATGATTCTAGGCCATAAAGCTTATACAAACCATGATTGAAATATTAGTATTGTCATCTTCTTTTGGAGTGCTGTTTAATTTGGTGGACCTCAACATAGGTAGGACGTGGAGAATTTCATAATGATTAAAAGAAAAACAAGGAGGACTTCCCTGATGGCGCAGTGGTTGAACGTCCGCCTGCCAATGCAGGGGACACGGGTTCGTGCCGCGGTCCGGGAAGATCCCACATGCCACGGAGTGGCTGGGCCCGTGAGTTATGGCCTCTGAGCCTGTGCGTCTGGAGCCTGTGCTCCACAATGGGAGAGGCCCCAACAGTGAGAGGCCCGCATACCGCAAAAATAAAAAAAGAATTAAAAAAAAAGAAAAACAAGGAAATGATTAAAGCCTTAAGAAATTCTACTGAAAGAGTAAGGTTTCCACTTCACTAGTCTAAAGGTTTCTTGAGAATAGGGTTGGTACCTCAAGCTCATTTGTGTCTCCCCACATATACTTTTCACATAGTAGGTGCTCAATAAACACTTCTTGAATTTGGTAATGATGTGGATACAGAGAAAAAGACTCAGAGTGCATTAGATAGATTTAGGGTCTACGTTACATAGCAGTTCCTATTTCTTAATTTGACAGTTTAAGAAGATCAGAGTTATTCTTTTCTGAACATTTAAAAGAAGTAGAAACATAAAGTTTTAAAAAATTTTTGTGTTCTTACTAGACAAAAGGGGAAATAGACCATAAGATTTTTCAGTACCTCTTCAAGCCATACAAGTATTTTCACTTTTATATAACAGCAAATAGGATATCACATTAAGATGAATAATTTAACCAATTCATTGTCCATACTTAGTCAGAAAGATTTTTCTAAAGTGCAAATCTGATCATGTCATTTCCCATTTAAAACTGTTCAGTGATTCCCTATTGTCATCAGAATGGGATCTAAACTCTTCTTAATGGTTTCCTCATTATTATTTGGTCCATGATTTCTGGCCTCAACTCCTTCCCAAACTTACACCACCTCCTACTAGTAAGCATGCCCTCCTCCAATTTCAACTTATCTGACCTATTTTGAGTGTCCCGAACACTCCGTGCTTTCGTTTCCTTTTGGGCCTTTACATGTTGTTCTTTCTGCCAGGAATTCTCTCCCTCAGTCCTTTGCCTACCTACTCATTCATTTACTTTTTTTTCTTGTAAGCTGTAAATATTTCAAATAATTAAACATAAAGATAAAAAATAATATAATAGATGACAATTTAGCATCTAAATTTAAAAGATATTAACATTTTACATTTTAAAAAACAATTCATTTAAAATTAATTAAATTTAAATTAAATACTGCATCTCCCTCCCTTCTGCTTCCTTCCAATGAAGGAGTCCCCTCTCCCCAACATTGTGTATCATTCCCATTCATTTTTTGTACTTTTATAAATTTGTGTACTTTTATAAATTACATATTTATAATTTGGTGTTCAAAAGTAGGAAAAGTAAAACTATAGAGTGTATAAAATGTAAGATATGAGTCAAATAAAAAGAGGTGAATATTCCAAAGGAGTATTTCTTTGAATTTCTTAAGTTGTACAGGTATACATATATTGTAAAGAAGTAAGAAATTAAGACCAGAAACAAGAGAACTCAGTCTTAATCTCAAATCAGAGTCTGGGGTGCAAAAGTCTCTATATGAGACTTAAGTAGTGTTAATTAAAAGACATGAAGTTTTACCCATTTGTAAGGCGGTAGATGTGATACGTTGCTGTGTAAGAGTATCTCCAAAGCTGTCAGGAAGAAGAGGCAAAGACAAATCATGATTCTTAAAAAGCTTAGGTCAATAATGTATAATCATGGGTCATTCAATTCAAGGTTCAGAATTATAAAAGGACTATTTTCACAAAGCACTAGGAAAGGCATGTTTCAATTCTAAATGAGTCTCATTTAAAGAGTTTTACTGTGGACTTTTGTGCTGTTCGTCCAAATTCCAGAACTAATCTCAGCAATGATTCAATCCTCACTCCATAAAAAGCATATCCAAAGACATTTCTTAACATAAAAAGCTTTTCTCTGACACACTCTACCCTAAAAAATGTTCCCCTTATGCTTTACCTTGATTGAAGTAAAACCACTATAATTTCCAAGTCCCATAAAGATTACCCTGCACCTGGGTAATTATTATGATAATAACCCTTTAAAATTGGGTGAAGAGAAGTTATTCGACATATAGTTTTGTTGCTAAATGCTTGCTTTTCTTTGAGCATAGTTTTTTAAAATAGTAGAGACTGAAAAAATAAATAAGAGATATATAGCATGTAATTCCTCCAGAAAAAAACTGCTCGTTTCTCATTAAGTTTATTTGTGCCGTAGTTGGTGAATAAAGCAAGTATTATTCTGGATTTTGTTTCCTAAAGGGCTTTCAAACTTTTGGCAAAGAAGCTCCAGTGGATTGAAACATATCTTTCTGAAGATTGCAGGTGACCAAGACCTGGTCCACTGGAAAATAATCAGCTGTCTGAACAATGGGGAAGGGGCAAGCTTGACTTTTCATTCTGTGTATTAAGGGAGTTTAGCATCTCAAGTAGAAAGAATATGAAAAATGGCAGTTAAAACAAAAGGTTCTTGATCTAAGAGTAACTATTAGAAGTTGAATTTGATAGTAAATTCTTCTTCCCTTTTACCAGCATAAGTAGAAAAAATAAGGTGATTATCTTCCATCCACAACTTCATTCAGGAGGGGGAAATTAAGTAAGGCCTAATAGTCCAGCTATGTGGGATTCTCCTACACTAGGCTTTCGAAGACAGATTTAAACCCCTGGTCTACCAGGGTTAATTTATATATATATATATATATATATATATATATATATATATATATGTATATATATATATTAATATACTGACTGTGGAGAAAAGGGAACCCTCTTGCACTGTTGGTGGGAATGTAAATTGAAACAGCCACTATGGAGAACAGTACGGGGGTTCCTTAAAAAGCAAGTGAATTCAATAAGGTATATCTTGATTTTTCCATTTTCAATAATAATAAATATCAACAAGGTTAAAATATGTGAGAATTGACTAATGATTCATGATACCAAATAACTTTTTTCTGATGAATATCAGTGTCCCCAAAATAAGTTTTTCCCTTAAGATGAAAGTAGTTTCTACTACTTGATGGTAACCAGACAAGAATGCCAAATTCTGAATTATTTGTATATGTTTCTGTTATGCTTTGGGGGTTCAGCTAGAATTGCATCAATTTCTTGAATATTTAGAGATAAAGATAGACTCTTGCTTCCTCTTACTTTTATAAACCAGTCTGTGGGCTAGTAGGAGATACAATCAGATAAGCCCAAATTAAATAGTCAATACCTTTGAATAATCACTTTCTAGATATGCAAATTGCCGATCAGGTGATAAACCATAACTTGAAGCATTCACACTTTTCTGAAATTATGAAGAAGTTGATTAGAATACAGAAAAAATAACAGAGCCATATAAATTTGTAGTTCTAAAAGAATATTATATCATCGATATACTCCCACATATACATTCAAAGCAATTTTTTTAAAGTTTAAGTAGTACCTACTGTATACAAAGAAATTTACTACACATTAGGGGATGAGGATGTGATAAATAGGATATACTTTGTGATTTCAAGAAGCTTATAATAGTAAACTTCTAAATAAATAACATTACAATTTAGAAAATTTTATAAAAGAGATATAACATTGCAAAAGTGTTAAACAGGGAGTGATTGAATGCAAATGATAAGATGGTTTGTTGCACAGAGAAGGAGAAATATCAGCTGAGCTTGACTCTAAAACATTATTAGGCTCTTAAAGGTAGAGAAAGTAGGTCTGAGAGTCCAGGAGGCCAGAATAACATGTGCCCATGTATCATAGGACCAGTCACTGAGCCTTTATTAGGTACTGTCCTAAGCACTTTCAAATGTTACTTCATTTAATTCTTATACTAACCCAAAGAGGTATTATTATTCCTACTTTACAGAGGAAGAACCTGAGGCATGGTGAGGATGGAATAATATGGAATCTTACCCAAGGCTCCATAACTAGTAAATGACAGAGCCAGGATTTGAACCTCAGTTTGCCTGATTATAAGAACTGAGTTTGTACATTTTATCTCATAGGATACCTGTTCTGCAGAGGAAGAAAAATGCTAAGTGATTTGAGCGGGCAAGGGCAATAATCTAGTGTGACTAGAAGAGAGAATGGGAGGATAACTGTGGTGGGGGATGGTGCTGAGAAGGCAGGTTGGGTCCAGATCAGGTGCTCAGTTTGTACTCTGTTCTTTGGTCAGTGAAGAGCTGGCAGAGGTTTTTGAGGAGGAAGATAATGGAGGATACATACCATGGTGGTATTACTCAAAATAGTATATGATTCTCCTGTTTCAATATTATAAAATACTATATTATTATCTGTAGATTGACGAAGATATTCTTGTCCTTTAAACAAGAAGGAAAACAAAACTTGAAATGATCTCCCTTAACAGGAAATACATTTATAACAAAGAGAAGCCTCTCTTATTTCACATACTGACTTTCTTCTTCCTCTCTGTCTGGTACATATTGCTTTGTCAAATTTAAAATATGATAGTAAGTTGATGGTGGAAGGGAGGAAAGTGTTGTTTTTCTATATTACACAAAAATGCCATATTTGCTAGTAGGAGCCTTATTCTAACCAGTTCAGGGTGCTTAGGAGTCAATTTGGATTTTCTCTGTGTTACAAAGAGAATAAACCAGTTTAAAATTGTATGTTTCTTCTGCAATAAAAAAATATATATTCCATTTAGGCCGTGTTTGACTTAGTTTAAAACCTATTTTATATGCTTATTATTTTCTAAAGAGAAAATGAAAATATTCTATTTTGTTTAGTGGCACTTTAGACATGAATTATATATAATATAAACAATTTAGTTACTCTTACCACTTGTTTGATTAGACTCATTTGACAACATACTCTTTTGAAAAACTATATGTAAGTATCAATTTTATGGACCTTAAAGGATTTGTCTTCAAGTTAGGATTTGTTCAT
This sequence comes from Mesoplodon bidens, assembly GCF_964165515.1. Lineage (NCBI taxonomy): Eukaryota > Metazoa > Chordata > Mammalia > Artiodactyla > Ziphiidae > Mesoplodon > Mesoplodon bidens. The sequence goes on along the minus strand of NC_138165.1, from coordinate 36,180,057 downwards.
TTCTCAGATTATCTAGATTAACAATGGAATTTTTCTTTTGGTAAAATACTCATGACCTCTTCTAAATAGGTGCTTATTTCCCATTCTGAAAAGCTATATATATCATATGATCAATTTATTCTAACAGTGCATTCTCAGATTTTACTGTTCTGCTAAAGCTACTACTGTATTGGCATCATTACTATTGGACAAACCCTGCCTAAATAGTTCTGTGAAAAAATATTTTGTTGGCCACTTGACTTATCTAAATAATTGCTGCTTTTATCCATTTCAACTAAGATGGCTTATGTTACCATAGAGAATTGTTGGCAATAAAAATAAAAACCAAAAATCATACATTTGAAAAAAACCCAAAAGGTAAAGAAATAATTCACTTACCTGAAATCCAGTTTGGAAAAAATGTTTTATAAGAAAATGTCCCATTTAAAATATCCTTCAGTGTGAGTGCTCTTGTTGTACTTCCTTCAGAGTTATGAACTTTGGGGGAGGAAGAAACATATTATTACTTAAAAGAAGATGAATAACTCAAACGTCTCTCATCTGTTATTCCTCATATAATGAAAAGATCTGCCATTACTAAATCCTTGTTTAACTCTTGTCTTAATAGCTCTGAGTAGTATTTCCTTTTTGATAGACAAGCTAATGAGGCTTAGAGAAGTAGTTTGATTGCCTGGAAAGGAACACTGGTGGGAAAATCTCGAGGAGTGTGACAGGGACCATGCTGAGCAGCAGGGACATTATTCTTCAGACAGTGAAGAATTTTCAGAGGTTTTTAAGAAGAAAGATGAGATGAGGTTCCAATAACTCTAGGTCTTGCAAAGCTGGGATTGCAGACCATGCAGGTTTCACTAAAAATTTAGCCTTTTAAGCAGTTCATTGTAGTTCCTCACATATGCTTGGCTTGGATTGCTACTGATTTATCAGTGATACATTTTAGCATCCCAATTGGTCAAATGACATCATCCAGAATCCTTACTTTCAGACATCTCAAGAAAGGCATTAATGAAGGTAGATAATTTCTTATCCTGGCTAGGGGTTTTTATAAAGAGAAAATGGACCAGAAGAAAAGAAAACCACATCATCTATACAAATGACCTTGGAAATTCCAAGAGTAGAGGTTCTCCATATAAAAACTAACCTAAAGTAGCTCACAAACCACAAGCAAATTTCTCCTGTATTTGAACCCTCCAAAACAATTTTATGTTTCAAACGTGATTTCCATTATCAGAACAAATTCATTATAGAGCCCTGAAACAGTCAGATATACCAGAAACTCTGGCAACCAACTTCCAATCCTTCTTCAATCCATATTCCTGTTCTCCATCCCTCCCACCTTACCCCTTCTCCAGGCCATCACTTACAGAACCAAAACTTAGAAAAGTGTCCTATACCTTGAATAGCATATATGAATCTGGTATTTGTTCATGTAAAAATAAAACTGTCAAAGATGAGCTTACATTTATATCTTCCTGTTAAACTCTTCCACAGCTTTCTATGACTCTTAAGATAAAGACCAAAAATGTTAGTCTGTACTATAGGCCCTAGCTGGTCTGGAATGGTCTACCTCTCCAGCCCCTTCTTGCCCCACTCTCACTACTTTGTAGACTCCAAACATGCTGGGCTTTCTGTTTCTCAAATACTGATTTCTTTCACCAGGGCTACTGAACCTCTTCCCACCTTCTCCCTTCTCCTTATAACTTCTCTTCAGCCTTTAGTGCTTAATATAAGTGCCACTTTCTCTGGGAAGCCCTTTCCTGATCCCCTGGTTTAGGTCTGGTTCCCTTGTTATACATTACCATAGGCCAGGTTCCCTTTTTTAAGAACATTTGTCTTGGTTTGTAATCTTGTATGTATTTGAGTGATTATTTTATTCATATTTCTTCACCTTCCTGGTAGCTATAAGAACATAAGTGGCTGATAAACCCCTATGCAACCAGGCACTAAATACTTAATAACATTAGATTATTCTAATAATCATCTTTGTACAGGTTCTTTGCATCCTAAGTAAGGTTGTACATGCCATACAATTATTCATAATGAAAGTGCTTCTATTTAATTAAATGGTCTTGTGCAAAATTCATACCACTGATTTTATTTTATTTTTTTTTATTTTTTATTTTTTATTTTTTTGCTGTACGCGGGCCTCTCACTGCTGTGGCCTCTCCCGTTGCGGAGCACAGGCTCCGGACACACAGGCTCCGCGGCCATGGCTCGCGGGCCCAGCCGCTCCGCGGCATGTGGGATCTTCCAGGATAGGGGCACGAACCCGTGTCCCCTGCATCGGCAGGCGGACTCTCAACCACTGCGCCACCAGGGAAGCCCATACCACTGATTTTATAATTTCCATTCTATGAATAAAATACTACCATTTTACTGCAACAGCATTAGTATAATTGCTAAGTATTTTAACTCAATTTTATTTAACTCTCTTAAGATCAAATTGTAATCTGTTTCTAATATAGTCAAGGGGAAATTCTAACACTATTTATAATGGAAATTATTTTCCTTTTGAGATATATTTAATTTGTGTCCTCACAACCCTGAACATACAGATGAAAAAAATTTTAATTTAGAGAATTCCTTTATTGTGAATACAAAAAAACTAGGTAATTGTTTTTCTTTAAAGTTTTTTCAATATTAATTCAATAAATGAATATAGTCTTGGTGATATCTTTTTTTTGTCTAGCATAAATAATGGTTTGATTATGGCTAATGACTTATATAATAGATTTTCCTATTTAAGTATCCTTGCATATAATTTTCCTTACTTGCAATTATGTTTAATTGAGAAATTCTTAGCTATAATTAATCTTCATTTTTATAGAAGGTTAAATTAAGTGAGCTAATTCAAGTGAAACATTTAGCTCTATGCTTGGCTGTCAATAAATGTTAGCTTTTGTTATTGTCATAGCTTATCAGTAGTCTTCAAATAAATATTTTTGATCATTGTTTCTCAAACTAATTTGACCACTGGGATTGTTTTTTTAATATCTACTAAAATCACAGTATGGGAAATGCAGTTTCAGATTAAGCTATTAGTATATGTAATTAAGGTTAACTTTTATTTTAATATAATGGAATTCATCAGTTATACTTAGAACATCTTGGTCATCCTAGGGCTCCATAAGTGAAATAGTCCAATTATGATCATAAATAGAGTTAGTACTAATACCCCACATATGAATAAATAAAATTTATAAAAAACAAGAGTTTCAAATTATTTTAAAAATTCCTACTCATTTTCCTTTTTTAACATTAATAATCATGCTGATCCTTATCAGATTTCCCAAAAAGATTTCAAGGGTTAGTTATTTATTCTTTTTAACCTCTAATTTAGATTATCCTCAAAAGTTGCATGAGATTATATTTCATATTACTTCCCAGTTAGTCATTTATTTTAAATGGGTGCATAGTAGTTACAAATACCAATGATCTATAGAGAGAACTTAACATATGTCATATAACTCAATATCTATAAAGCAATATAAATATATATTAATTGTACTACTAATTATTGTAATGATAATAAGCCCCACCAGCACCAATGAAGTGATAAGGGGATATACAGAACACTTCCAGAGGAGCCAGCTGTGTTTATGCGGAAATAGGCTTGTGGCACAGATTTGGGGTAGGTGATTACTCCTAACCTCACATGGGCTCAGAAGGTGTGATTATCCTGGCATCAGGCTGGGCTCAGAGTGATACCAAATCAAATGGGGAGAATTTAAATTAGGCATTCTTCTCTTCCTGCTGAAAATGACCACATGTTCTTAGATGCAATAGAGTAATGTATCTGCTCTAAGACGATGCTTTAGGTCACATATTAAGAGTTATAAGACATGTACTTAGAATTTCCAATCCAAGTTCTGGTCCTTTGTACCAGCTAGGACAGTCCTCGGCATACAGTGGAAGCATGATAAATATTTGTTGAATGAAAAAATAAATCAACTGGACAGATTTTATTTTAGTTTGTTTTCACTAATTCTCCCCCAAAGATACACCTGCCCTTACTCTTTATCCTCCTGTCCATGTTGTACATTTCATGTATAATTCTACCTGGACATGCCATCCTTTAAATATGTATCAAAATTTTGTCCTTGGAGTTAACTGGAGTGCTTGTTTGAAAAGCAAGTTTCCTAGTCCTTATATCAAATCTACTGATTCAGAATCTCTGGGGATAAGGCCCTGATTTTCAGTTTTTACCAAGCCCCACAGGTGATTCTTCTGCAAAGAATCCAAATTTAGTGATTTCACTGAATCTATTGTACTTGGTTCAATGTTCTCCTGTGCCTGTCGGTGGAATGGCTCCTTGCTTATAAACCCCTGGTAGGTGGATGGGTCTGGCCTGCATAACAATTCACACTTCATGGACAGACTCCCCCCAGCTAATGTTAATCATGGCTTTCAAGGAATGTTAATGGTCTCCTGTAATGTTTATGTCCCTATTCAGTCCTCTTGCTCATTGTCCAGATGGACTCTTCTTTAGGTACATTCCCTCTGCTGATCCTTGAGCAGAGGAGAAAGGGCAAAGGGAGTGATTCTGCCCCAGATTAGATTTAAACAAGATAACAGGGAAAGCACTGGTAGGGGAAGGGGTCATTGTTTTCTAGTGTTTTGAATGTGTGTGTGTGTGTGTATGCATGTGTGTGTGTGTGTTTCTGTGTAAGTCAGTATAAAATGCATCTCTATGGCATCAATCACACTAAACAAGTTCTAGTCACCTGAAAAATATTCCACTAATAATTACTGAATGAATACGTGGATTTTCATGCCTTTTTCCAAATAATGTTTTAATGTTGAATTATAATCTTTTGATTATTTTGGAAGTTTAGTTTTGGCATCTACAATTTTTAAACTCTAAGTAGCTGAGCAGAAGTAGAAAAGAATTCTGAGAGCATATCTCTCTTCTATACGTAACTGACACTCACTTAACACTTAATTCTTGACAGTGCCCCTATAGTCAATTTGGCCCATCTTTAGCACAGTTATTTATACACTGAAAAACACTCCAATTTACTATAGTTTAATTATTTGCGTTTTCAACTTTTTAAAGCACAGCTGGAAATTATTTCACTTATAAATCCAAGAAATGACAATTCACAGAAATGATTCCCAAGTAAATAATGATTCACTATTCTCCTAATTTTTCTTAAAACTTTGTATTTATTCTTTATTAGGGTTCTATTTCTATTTCTGCCATTTAATTTTCTAGTCCTAAAAAATTACAAATAAGTATCAGAACAGAGACATCTGATGTCAGCTCCAATATTCATCATAAATTAAATGAGAAAATATGGTTTATTAAGTGAGCACACGAATGGCTGGTAGGTCTTTTTGTTCTCACTTTCATACTTGTTTTGGAGCTGATGCTTATGAGGCCACCCCAATGAAAATGATGTGGGCTCCCAGGCACACTGAACCTGTCTCTCTGCTGGCTGTGCAAAGATGTTGTCCTCAGATAGGCAATGTCTCCAGCCATTGCATCAACTCATGTTTGTTTTTGGAGTGAGCACCACAGGGGCAAATGTTGGAGATATTTGGTTGGGAAATAAACTATTTAAAACTAATATTATATTTGGACAAAGACTGACAACTTTGAAAAAAATGGAACTGAGGTAGCTTTAGGCCAGTAATAAGTGTTATAATTTACTAGGTTTTAATAAGTACCAAGCACTCTGCATGCATGGTCCTGTGAAACACTCACAGCAATTCTCTAAGTACTATTATTAACACCATTTTACAGATTAGGAAATGGAAATTAGAGAGTTAAAGTAACTTGCGTAATACATAACAGAGCTGGGGTTTAAATCCAGCTCCATCTAATCTTAGAGACTGGACACTTTACCACTACCTTTTGATTTAAAGTGAAGGCATACGTGTGATAAAACAAGACAAAACAAACACAAAAATAAGGTCAAGAACCAAGCAACACACAAGGGGGGTTGAATAATTATACCTCAAAATGAACGTTAAGAGAAAATGAGACAGTTTGAGTTTTGTCAAAGCAAAGAGGTTGCTATAAGCTTTCAATGTCTCACTGAAGAATGTAGTAGCTCTCAGTTCTGAAAGAATTTCCCATGGTTCTCTCTACAGGTAACACTGATCAACATATGTTACTCAAAGTTATTGTCAGGTGTAAGTTCATTTTGTGTATTATGTTATTGTTGTGCTATGTTAATTAGGGCTATTTTTTTCATGATCGCTGAAGCAGTAAAGGTCATAGGGTATGGTCAACATAATTCACAAGAACATGTTGGTAAATGTCAAATATTTTGGTGACCCTGAAGATGAAAATAAACCTCATCTATATCTGAAGGCCCACTCAGTCTCCTTTGCCAGCTCATTTTCCTCTAATCTCTGCTTTAAGTTGTGGTGTGGCTTATATTAGTTTTACTTGGGACCTCAGAAAGAGTCACTTTCCTCAACCATTTAATTCTCCCGGGGTTTCTATCACATCTTCTTAGCTGGCTCACCCCCACCCCCACTGCCACCCCTCACCCCTCACTGGATTTCTTCTCTGAGATCCAGACGATATATTAAACTTCCTCTTTAACATCTCCACCTGCATATCTCACAGGCACTTCAAAATCAGTATGTCTAATAGGTAACTAATGAGAACCTACTGTATAGCACAGGGAATTCTACTCAGTGCTCTGTGGTGACCTTAATCATGTTGAGTCTCTTTTCATGAGCTTATTGGTCACTTTTATATCTTCTTTGGGGTAAATGTCTATCCTTTGTCTATTTTTTGAATTTGGTTATTTGCCTTTTATTATTGATTTGTAAGAGTTTTAAAAAATATATTCTGGATGCAAGTTGCATATCAGATGTATGTATGTGCAAACATTTTCCCCCCACTTTGTGGGTAGTCTTTTCACTTCCTTGATGATAGCCTTTGCAACTGAAGTGTTAAATTTCAAAGAAGTCCAATTTATGTACTTTTTCCTTTGTTGCTTGCGCATTGGGTCATGTCTAAGAAACCACTGCCTGATCCAAGGACAAGAAGATTTATTCCTAGGTTTTGTTTTTAAGTGTTTTATAGTTTTAGCTCTTACATATATGTCTTTGATCCATTTTGAGTTAATTTTTATGTATGGTGTGAGGAAGTGGGTCCAACATTTTTTGCATGTTGATATCCAGTTGTCCAATTGTTGAAAAGACTTTCTCCATTAAGTTGCTATGGCATCCTTATTGAAAATCAATTAACCATAAATGTAAGGCTTTTACACTTATTTCTGGGCTCTCAGTTCTATTTGATTGATCTATATGTCTATCCTTTATTTATTTATTTATTTGTTTATTTATTTTTGGCTGCGTTGGGTTTTTGTTGCTACGCTCAGGCTTTCTCTAGTTGCGGTGAGTGGGGGCTTCTCTTGTTGCAGAGCAAGGGCTCTAGGCGCATGGGTTTCAGTAGTTGTGATATGCGAGCTCCGTAGTTGTGGCTCGCAGTCTCTGGAGCACAGGCTCAGTAGTTGTGGCACACGGGCTTCGCTGCTCCATGGCATGTGGGATCTTCCCAGACCAGGGCTCAAACCTGTGTTCCCTGCACCGGCAGGTGGATTCTTAACCACTGCGCCACCAGGGAAGTCCCTATATGTCTATCCTTATGCCAGTATCACATGGTCTTGATTATGTAAGCTTTGTAGTAAGTTTTGAAATAAGAAAGTGTGATTCCTCCAACTTTGTTCTTCATTTTCAATATAGCTATTATGGATCCCTTGCATTTCCATACGAATTTTGGAATCAGCTTGTCAATTTCTGCAAAAAAAAAAGTCATCTGGGATTTGGATAGGGACTGCATTTAATGTGTGGATAAATTTGGGGAGTATTGCCCTCTTAAACATACTGTTTTCTGATCTATAAATATAGGATCTCTTTCCATTTATTTATATCTTTTTTGTATTGTTTATTGGTAATGTATAGAAATCCAATTGATTTTTTATATATTGATCTTGTGTTTTGCAAATTTTCTCAACTTGTTTATTAGTCCCAATATTTTTTGGTGAGTTCCTTAGGATTTTCTATAAACAATGTCATCAGCAAATAGAGATAGTTTTACTTTCTCCTTTCCAGTCTGGATACTTTTTATTTCTTTTCCTTATCTAATTGCCCTGGTTACAACCACCAATAAAATATTAAACTGAAGTAAGAGCAGACTTGATGTCTTGTTCTTGATCTTAGGGGAAGAGCACTGAATCTTTCACCAGTGTGATGTTAGCTGTGAGGTTTTTGTGGATGCCCTTTGTCAGATAGAGGAAATTCCTCCTATTTCTAGTCTGCAGAGTGTTTTTACAATGAGAGGCTGCTGTGTTTTGTTAAATACTTTTTCTGTGTCTATTGAAATGACCATGTTGTTTTTGTCCTTTTTTCTATTAATATAGCTTATTATAGTAATTGATTTTTGGATATTAAACCTTGCATTCTTGGGATAAATCTCACTTGGTCTTGGTGAATAGTCCTTTTTATACTTGCTGGATTTGGCTTGCTAGTATTATGTTGAGTGTTTTTCCATTTATATTCATAATAAATACTGGTCTGTAACTACTATTGGTCTGTAACTTCTTTTCTTGTAATGTTTTTGAATATTTTTGGTATCACAGTAATACTGGCCTTACAGCATGGGTTGAGACATGTTCTCCTTTATTTTTTGGAAGAGTTTGTGAAGGATTGGTAATAATTCTTAAAAAGTTTGGTAGAGTTTACCAGTAAAGCCAGCTGGGCTTGGGGTTTTCTTGGCAGGAAGTTAAAAATCACTAAATCAATTTCTTCAGTTGTTATAGTTCTATTCAGGTTTTCTATTTATTCTTGAGTGAATTGTGGTAGTTTGTATCTTTCTAGAAATCTGTTCTTTTCTTCTAAGTTATCTGATTTTTTGACAGTTTTTCTATCCTGTTCCTTTAAGGAGTCCTACCATATCAGTTTTTCTACCAAGTATAAAAACCATAATCAGTTTGAAAAAAAATTAATTTAGGTATTAAGCAACCCTATTTTTTAAATTATTAACAGGAATAAAGGTTAATAAAGATTGTAAATTATTCTGTTTTTACTACATAATTTTGGTTAATTCACAAGGATACTAAAATGAAAAATAAATTCTTTGCTCTCTATATAATAACCAATAAGTAAGTAAAAGACTGATTAGTGTTGATTATCCCATTGAAATATTATTTTAATTTATGCCTAACATGTTGCTAGATTTTAAGGCTCAGTTTGACTGTCTCTGGTTCTTAAGAACCTTTAGCCTTGATTCCACCTCCCCTATTTGAACTTTAGAACATGTTTTTCTCAAGGACTATATATGACTAGATATTCTTGTGTAAGTTGTAACAATTCACTTTGGAAATCAGAGACAGGTAAACTCCTCTGCATAGTGGGAGTCATCCAAAGACTTGGATTATTTTCTAAATTATGTAGAATTTGACAAAGCTCAAAGAATTTTCCAAGATTCGTCTTCTGTGATTTTAAAATCCAAGTGCAAAGTAGAGAAATATAATCTGCAAGGTTGATGTGTTTACACTCAACTCAAAAGCTCTGTTATGTCCATGAACTTTCTGAAACTTTTCCTCAGCACTTTAGACTTCCCCATATTTCCTCCAAAAGAACAGTGAATAAATAAGCTTAAAACTCTTAAGATATTCGAGGGAATCTGTTTCACAGTTCTGAATGTTGATACTGGGAAAATTTTAAGCCTTAAAAACATATTCACATCTCCTTTGATGATAATTTGGTCTCACAAATATCTTATTTTATAAAAAGTGATTGTTGAGGTTATAATAGTAGTAATAGTAACAATAATGATAATAATAACAATGGTTTTCTGCCTAAAATATAGACATTCTAAATGATATTTATTCTTATAAAATATTGATTTATATTCTGTCTAAATCATCTGTGACTTCAGATATCTTCTGAAATAAATTATATAAGGTATTACTTACTTAAGTAAGCAATCACTGTAAATTTTATATGTGTGTACAGTCATAAGTACATATGTATATATGTATTTTCCTGTGTTCATTTGTTTACATAATTTTGGCCTCACAGCTATCACTTTCCTTTTGATTCCTTGAACTTCCCAAATATACTTTCCTGCTTCAGAGCCTTTGTATCTGCTTTTCTCTCTGCATTGAGGATCTAGCCCCCAGCTTGCGTCCTTCCATCCTTAAGGTCTTGGCTCAAATATCATCTCAGAGAAGGCTTCCTTGACCACTTCTGTTATGAACTGAATTGTGTCCCCCCAAAATACATAAATTGAAACTCTAACCCTCAGTGGAACTGTATTTGTAGGTAAGTCCTTTAACAAGGTAATTAAGATTACATAAGACCATAATGGTGGAGGCTTAATCTGATAGAACTGGTGGTGCCCTTATTGGAAGAAGAAGAGACACCAGGAGTGTACATGCACAGAGGAAAAGCCATATGAGGACAAAACAAGAAGGCAGCCATCTACAAGCCAAGGAGAGAAGCCTCCAGAAAAACTAAACCTGACTATACCTTGATCCTGGACTTCCAGCCTCCAGAAGTGTAAGAATATAAATTTCTGTTGTTTAAGCCACCCAGTCTGTGATATTTTGTCATGGCAGCCCTAGATGTCTAACAGCCTCCACTCCAGTTGCTTTCTGTAGCACTTTTATGAATTTGAAATACTCTATTAATTCACTTATTTACTTGTTTATTATCAGATTGTCCTTTCCTAAGGCCAGAGACCTTGTCATTCATGCCTTATACCTGTGCCTGATATTTAGAAGGTGCTCAATAAATAATTCATTGAACAAATAGCCAAAGTATCCTGGAACACAGTGGACTGGGCATTGTGGATAATGGATAACTATGGATGTTAATCTCTGTTTTTTCATATTCAGTAGATTGTTATTTTTAATCTCAGGAAGAATACTATAGCTTCTTCAGTCCAAAGATTAAAAATCCAAGTGTTTATAGGAGTCAAGCAGATGTTGTAAGTGAATATGGTACCTTGTGTAAATAAAATAGAAAATATTTTCTATTTTCTATTGGGGTATGTAGCAAACTGGAGAATTCATTGTCAATCTAAAGACAACGGCTTCTCAGCTGACTATTACCTTGGGCCCAATGTTGCCAGATCTAATATTTAAAAAGAAGCCAAAAGTGTACATTTCTATGTGAAATCTTTCTGATTTTAAAAAGTTGACAACTAATACAAACTTGTATAAAACACTGCAGGCCAAAACCACCACCACCAACAACAACAACAAAAAAAAAACAATAAAAGAAAAAGTGTGCAAAGGTAAACAGGAGGACTTCAGGGAGATCTGAGGCTAGGCTAATGATGGTTCTCCTTTCACAGAAGGTACTGGAGGCCCTCCCTGCCCAGGAGAACTTGGATTTCTCCACACTACATAATGTCCCTCTTCTTTCTCTCTCACTCAGTCTTATTCTGCACCCTCACCCACCTCAGCTTCCTTTATCATATCTCTTCCTCTCTTCAATCTTGCTTTTGCCTCAGAGCTGCCAATATCCTTTATGAGGGCCTTGCACACAAAATTTCTGAAAAAAATATTTGTTTTTGATCCAAGGAGGTGGGGGATAGGAACAGGGATGGTGTCCAGGGATAAGTACTCCCTATTCTCAGACTTAAGAAGAGCATTGTTGAAATCAAAATGCATCACACAGAAGGCCTAGTTGCCATCTTTGTGTGCTAGGATGGAGAGCACAATAAAATGGTAGCTACCATTTATTAAGCTGCTACAAAATGTTAGAAATCTTAGAAAAAAATAGTTAGTGTTTATTGAGTGTTTGCTTATCACCATGTAGGGAACTCTATACTTGACAGAAATCAAGAAGAGTGCAGACAGCTCCCACAATTCCTTTCACAAACGTCCAGGAATTCAGAAACTATTTATCATGAAGCAAGGCGATATAGAATTTACTTGCAAAATTCTGTAGCTTCTGTTACTTTCCAATTCTAGCTTTTTGTTTGTTTGGTTTTTGTTTTGTCACCTCTGTATATCTCTTGAAACAAAAAGTCCTGTATTTATCCTTGGGGTTGGCGAAAATGAGGAAAAGGTGAGGAGTTTAGTTTCCACTCTTGGTTTGGTTGCATCTTTACATAGGAAGAGGAGTGATGCTTGAGAAGAAGAATCTCAAGAGAAAAAATAGAGACAGGAGAAAAGAAAGGGAATCGGTTGAAGAAGTAGGCTGAGGCCAAGGAGGACGGCCTGGGTCTAAGGGGTGGAAACTCATATGTGTTTCCCATTTTGTGAAAATAAAAATGGGAAAACTTGGCAATCCCAAACAAAGTTTTCTGTTATTTTTATTATTATGTGAGTGAGCTAAACGAATCTTTCTCATTTCACCATTCCATTGCCCTATTTGTTCCTAAAATCCTGCCTAATTCCTCCAAAGCTCTTTTAATCCTGAGATTGGTGTTCCTGGGACCTGCTCCCTCCTTGGAAAAGCCCCTCTCTCTTCTCCTTTCACTTAGACTCAGTGGTTTAAGTGAGCCAGTGGTCTCAGTGAACTCCTGATCTCATATTCGTGGTGATGACTGAGCATCCATTCTGGGTGCTTACCGTGCTTTCAGAAGAAAGTCTAAACTGCAGTATCTTTGTTTCCCCAACTAGCACAATGATGGGTAGGTGGAACTCAGTTAGTTTAGTGGGACTAACTAGTGGGACTTCATTTGTTATTATATAAATAAATGAATGAGTGTTTCATAGGGGGTCTTTAATTTTATCAAAGGAAGACTGTTCTTATGCTGGCGCATATATCTTGGGTTAGGAATACGAGGGCACTTAAGGCAAATGTGACGTAATCGGATTTCTGATGAAGCGTGAAAAGAAGGCTAAAGAGAAGCTTATTTGGCTCTGAATTTTCCGTTCTTCCTTCCCCTTTCTCCTTCCCTTCTCCTGCCTTGCCACCTCAGATCCTCCCTCACCAGCCACTGGGCAGATGTGAGACTGAGAACTGGACCTGAAGTTCCACACTGGGGTTGGCTGAGGAGCAGGGTGTGAGGAGAAAAGAGGGAAGTCATCAGAGTACACTTCACATCAGGGCTGCCTGGACCACTGACTCAAGGCAAGAAGAGTCTCAACCCCAGTCCTGCTCAGGAAAGTAGATAAATGAAGTGTCCCCTGTACAATTTACTTAAGTGACATTCTGATAAGTTCTTCAGCAAATTTAGAATAGAAAAAGAATGGTATTATGGAAGAAAATAGTTCTCAGCTTTTTTATGATTTTCTGTTGCTGAAAGAGTACTAAAATTTCATTTGGGACTTCCCTGGCGGTGCAGTGGTTAAGAATCTGCCTGCCAATGCAGGGGACACGGGTTCAAGCCCTGGTCCGGGAAGATCCCACATACCCATACCGTGGAGCAACTAAGCCCGTGCACCACAACTACTGAGCTCGCGTGCCACAACTACTGAAGCCTGCGCACCTAGAGCCTGTGCTCTGCAACAAGAGAAACCACCACAATGAGAAGCCTGCACACCGCAACGAAGAGTAGCCCCCGCTCGCCACAACTAGAGAAAGTCCACGCACAGTGAAGAAAACCCAATGCAGCCCCAAATAAATAAATAAATAAAATATTAAATTACTTCAAAAAGACTTATAATAAATAAATAAATAAATAAAATTTCATCTGAAGCTTAAACTGATTATTTCACTCTATCTGAAAATTACTTTGCTCTGAGAATCTCCTGTTGATTGAAACAGAAAATTAGCTTATAAAGAACATAGGGCTTTTATAATATATGTAGATTATAACATATATCTATGTTAAACTTGGGGAGAGGGTAAGGATTGGGATTATATATAATTAGACAAATATCTATGAATGTGTATACTTACATATTATAACTGTAGTATATTTCTTATTAGAAATTATGACTCTATAATTCCAAAGTGCAAATGCAACCCATCCTTGCCTGTAGACAAGGTGCAGGCTCACCATAAAATCCACACACTTTTGTTCTCAGAACATTTGTTTCTGATGGAACAAAGTGTCCATTTCAAGTATTGGGGAGTTTTCTTTAAAATTCAGGAACTAATTTTGAATGTATTAACATCCAAAGGGCCAATAGGAACTAATTTACTACCTGACAATTGCTGGTGTGAGGAAAATATGGCCCCCAAATGAGGAAAGACACCGGTCTGAAAATAATTTTAACTTGAAAAAATATAAAAAATATGAACTCAGTCTATCTCAACAACCTCAGAATAATCTTGTGCTAGCAGAGAGGAATGAGGACTGAAAATCAACACTGAAGATACAAGAACATTGCCTTTGTTTTATTGGTTAACCTCTTCATTTTCTAATTCTGTGAAAATCCCATGAGCATTTTGAAATTTTCAAAATATTTTTCTATATTTCATTTTTTAAAGCAACAAATCATTCAGGACTCATACTTTCTTCAGCTAAAGGCTGGTCATTGATCTTCCTTTACTGTCAGTTAGCTTTTAACCAAAGATATTTTCCACTTTAGCTATCATAAGATTTTAATATTTGCCTGTACAAAGTTTTTTGCTTTCCCTGGACCCCAAGGCAGAAGACTTGTTATTATTGTACATTTTTCCTGTTTAGAACTTGAGCTTCTTTTCAGAGTTTCATAAAAATCTATTTCTCTAATATTACTGAAATATTTATAGACAGAGTCTTAATTTAAATCCAAACTAGCCCCCAACATCAGTCTCCCAAGTTTTAGCAAAGTGAGATCAGTCTTAATCTAAGCTTTTCTAAAAAGAATAAATTTATAACTAAACATAACGCTTGCTTAATAATATTTAGTCTTCTAACTTGATTTTCTTGGCTACTGCATCTAGAACAACAATTTCACTTTTTCTATGCAGCTATTCTCGAGATCTCTATTCTTGACTGCCTCCCTAAATTTTTGGAAAGACTCATAATAAAAATTTCCATAGGTTCTGTTTTAACTTTTCCATTCTTACTCATCTTTACTTTCCATGAGGCAATCCAATAACGAAAGCAATGTTAGTTAAAAATATTGTCTCTAAAGGCCTGTCAAAGCTTGGAATTTAGCACATACTTTGCAGAGATGTAGGGGTGATATAGAAGAGCACTCAGGTTTTTCTATTGCTGAAATAATACTGGAAACCTCTTCCTACCCATGCCTTACATTCCTCAGTATTTCTGGTTGCTCAACAACATATCTGGGAGCTTATAAGTCTTCTTAGAAATAACAGATTTACTTTGGAAAATAAGCACTTAGGAAATGTTCGATCACTTGTGACCAAGCACTAGTGCATTTTCTGAACTATTCTCGGCAGACAGAGCAAATTAGAGAAAATTCTTACCTCTTGAAGGACGTAAGACAATGCACATCACCAATAAGGCAAGCACAGCAGAAGTGGCAACTCCAAGTACAATTTTTAACCATGTCTACATAAAATAAAGAAAATTAGACATATAAATGGTTTCTGCTAAATAGTAGAATTGGCAAGCTTTTGTTTACACCTAAATCCTCTTTCTCCCTCCCCATAAAGCTTTTGATTGTCTTCCACTGATCTGGCTATAATTGCTGGAATTCTTCCAGCTCTGCAAGGAGAAATGTTTCTACAGTATATTTAGAACAAATTTCCCAATCCCAACCCACTCCAGGAAGTACATACTTATGTACAAATCCTCACCTTCTAAACGATAGAGAACTCTGATTGCGCTCAATTCAGCCAGCCCCCATGCTTTAGCAAGTATCTGAGGCTGCATATACTAACCTTCATTTTTTCCAGATGTTTTTGAAAGTTAGCTAATTCTGACTTCAGAGCGTGGGTCACCGGATCTGTGAAAACCGTTGAAAGAAGTAAGTCTGTCTTCGTAGTTGGAAGCCGAAGCTAGGGCAAGGGTTTTTTTTCTTTCCACAGACTTTTGAATACCGTGCCAAATTTCAAAAGATTTCTGTAAAATCAGAAACAGATTTTGGGGGCGTTCTTGGCCTTGAAATGAACTGTGAGTGGCTCAAGGGAGGTTTTATAGCATTCTCATCCTTGTAAATTCTACACCAACATCTGCTTACGTTGCCACACAGAAGTTTTTTTTAAATTATTTTTTACAAGTTTAGGTTTTTGTTTCATTTTCTTCTAGAAATCACTTACAGATCACATTGGCAAGCCATTGGGTTTTGGATAACCTTTCTATTTGCAACCAAAAGAAGAATTTAAAATAATATAAATTCCAGGTGTGTACAGTACACATATATCTCATTTTTAGCAGGAAGAAAATTAAAGTCATATAAGATTTTGTGAGAAAGACACCACATTACTGCAATTTCTTTTCTTCCTCTGGGAGATTATGAGGTACTGCAGACAGAAATGTTTTTCTTTCAGCACAATTTCTTTGTCCATATAGCACCATATGCACTTTCAGTAAATACAGAAGTTTAAAAATTCAACTGTCTAAACCCACGACTGCTTTACTTTAAAGAAATAAAATGCCATCTGGTGAAATTTAGGATGGGTTAGGTGTGTATGCACAGGCCAGAAAGATGGAAAGATCAGTAAGAATAATTTACCAGCAGACCTTTGAAAGAATGAAAATGGCTTTGCAAAAGTGATATTTTTGCTTCCCTCTCAGAATAGCTTCTGAGAGAGGAGAACAGTTAGTAATTATAAAGCCTTTAAAATAAATAAAAAAGCGTTTGAAAAGAGAAGTAAGTTGTATGTACAATTTCATTTTGGATAAATTTACATAAATCCAAAGCAATCGGTCAACTTGACATCAGTAAAATGGTAGTCTGAATTAAAACACACACACCCATACACACACACACACACACACACACCAGTTTCTTGGAGTATATTGGCTGGTTCAATGCAATTCATTTGGATAGATTCTGTTATTCCACATAAATACGGTTGTTAACCTACTGTCTTTTAGTTCTTCCACTAATGGTTTTCTTCTTCGGACATTTGTAATGGTCACAACCTGACTAAAACAAACTTCATGGTGAGCTTTCATGGATCTTTCATGAAAAGTTATGAGGAAATGTTCCTGAAATCTTTTGCTGTTTGCTTTATTCAACTGGTCTGATTACCATGGGAGGCTTTCTCCAGCAAAGAGCAGGACGGTGGCTTATGAACTTCCTCTTAAACATTCTCCAGACATCCCTCCCTGAATTCCAGCCTTATGAAACTTCTGTTGAGGAAAATGAGTCATTAAGCACTTACTGGCAGAGAGGTGTAACCACCATGAGTTAGAGAGGAGCCCCTCCTTCCTTTCCAGTTGATGGGGCCAGCTCTTTACAAACTGAAGCATGCATTAAGATAAACATCCGAGTTATGCTATATGCTTGTAGGCATCTCCGTGTGATCGTGAAATCCTCAAATCTAAGATAAAAGCCACCAACCAGGTCCCAAATGGACTGCTCCCATGTGAGTCCTCTTGGATTGATTGCCTTCTTTGGAAAATTCACACGTGTTCTCAGAAGTGCTGTCCCAGCCTGCCAAAGCCTCAAAGTCCTCAAATACTTTTTAGTGAGTTATTCCCATGACTTTACATCCTGAAGAGAAACTGACTATAATAAATGATTAGGGCGTGATTAAAATGGTTACTCTTGGCCTTAGCAATTAAAAATGCACTGACGTGTGACTGGTCTGAGTACCACTTAGGACTGCAGTCAAGTGTGGGTGTCTGCAAAAAAAATCATTTTGACAGGATCTAAGGAGAAATCAGGGTGCTTTAAGAGGGAGAAATTTAAATGGAAACTGATAGTGAGAAGGAAAATTATAGGCTAAAACACATTTCTTTAGTTTTGTTTGTTTTTTCCTTGGATGGTTGGGTGATTCAAACTGCAACTTCTGGAAAATTCTGACTGGTTTGAATGGTTTTAAGAAAAATGAGACTGACTGCAGAAATAAAGATGTCAAGATTTTTTCCATCTGATTCCATGAGTTAGGGATACATTGCTTATAACAGAACTACAAATGTCCATCCCTTTGAGATAATGTGTAAGTGCTCTAATTTTCATCCAAACAAGTACTCCCACAAAAAAATTTAGATTCTTTTAATATTATAACATCTTCACTGACTTTTTCTCCTTTTACAGTCAAAATGAAAATGCTTATACTAGCATTTTTTAAACATTGAGGAAACTGACTACTATTCTTATTTTATACAGTTAGTTAATATCTAGTCAATATTTTTGTTGGGAAAACAAATATGAATAAGCTACAGTCTGCATCTTCAGGAAGCTTACATTCTTCTACAAGCTTGGCATGTAAGTCCTTACATATTTGTTTCTTTTCCCTCTCTGGAACTCTTGCTGAGAATGAGCCTGAAGCTAAGTTTGTGCTTAGTAGAAAAGAACCTACTTTTCTGGGTTTGTTGACTGCTGCACGGACTCAGAAGGAGAGACAGAAAATAAACATGGCTCATGTTTGTGATTCTTAATTCAAGTCCTATTTTTGCCAAGACTGGGACTTTTCTCAGAAAGCAACTCTGGATCTATTCATTGCTCCAAAAACAGAAAGCATGACTTTGGCCTGTAAAAAATTAAGAGCAAGAATTAGGATAGTAGAGGCTCAGTGAGCTTTTTCCAGAGATGGACCTTATAAGGCTTAATTTAGAATATGACTGCATTTTAGTAAGCCCACTGGATAAGTTAACTATAACATAAATCCTTAGCTTGCTAAGAGAGCTTTCTAGAACTATTTAGTAATAGCCACTGTGTGCCTGCCAAAAATGATTTTGATTTAGATGTTTTCCCAGAAAACACATTCAGCTATATATTCCTACAGTGTGAGGGTTAAGATAATGCTGAAAGCATAAATAAGGATGTTGTGTTTTTAATTGGGGGTAGGGAGATAAGAAAGAGACATACATTCATTAACCAAAGGCTAAAATAGATTATTTAAGTTTGAGTGATACTCTAAAATAAAAATTTGCTCCAAAGAAGGCCATGCCTGCCCATTTGATTCCTCAGATTTGGTAAAAATTTCCTGTCACCTGTTTTATACGAAGTGTTTTAATACATTTCACTTAACTCATACCAAAACTCATTTTAATGATTAGGAAATGGAGCCCTGAAATATTAGGTAACTTGCCTAAGATTCCAACAGGAACCAATGTTACTATGTTATATTGCTTCTTTATGATAATTCCTGAAGCTGATTCCAAAGCAATAAATGTGTTTTTAAAAATAAATAAGTAAAAATTTTAATTAACATCTCTTTGATTTTCTTTTGAAAGACATCTTAAGGGAGTGATGGTAAAATAATTACAGCTAAAATATGCGTAATCCTCACATCTTCAGAGGACATTGTTACACATGCCTCAAAAGACCACAGTCTTACTCTGCAGGGACTGTGTCCAAAATGTTAACTTGGTTAGAGTTTTGTTAGAATTGAGGTCTAATAATCAGAGCACTAGTTATATAGTACCTGGGGTTAGAAGGTCTTCCTCCAGGGACTTGTTTAAATTAAGGAATTCATCAGAATATCCAACATCAAAGATATTTGAGACCTAAGCTAAGAAAAGCTAAGATTGAGACTTCCCTGGTGGCACAGTGGTTAAGAATCTGCCTTCCAATCCAGGGGATGCTGGTTCGATCCCTGGTCAGGGAACTAGATCCCACATGCATGCTGCAACTAAGAGTTTGCATGCCACAACTGAGGACCGCACGACCCGCAACTAAGACCTGACACAACCTAAAAAAATAAATAAAATAACTAATAATAATTAAAAAAAGAAGAGCTAAGATTGTCAAAGCTCATAGTAACTATCGCATAGTTATAGATCTGGAAGACATGACATAACAGCAACAATGAAAAACGATACAGCTTAAACTACTTTTGAATCTGATTTATTTTCTAAAACCCCAGTTGCTACAAGAGGGAGAATACGAAACAACATGCCTCCTAGTTTGTAATTGATACCTACTTTCTTAATAGATGTTATAATTAGATGCCAGTGGTTTATTATCCTCTAATAATTAGGGCAAGATCTCCTTAGTGGCCCAGAGAGTTAACAGTCAAGTTGGATTAGAAAAGAAACAGTAGGGAAACAACCTGTTTCTTTGGGTGTTTTGATGCAGTTTAAAAATGCAAATATTGGACTTCCCTGGTGGCACACTTGTTAAGAATCTGCCTGCCAATGCAGGGGACATGGGTTCGAGACCAGGTCCAGGAAGACCCCACAAGCCGTAGAGCAAATAAGCCCGTGCGCCACAACTACTGAGCCTGTGCTCTAGAGCCTGTGAGCTGCAACTACTGAGTCCATGTGCTGCAACTACTGAAGCCTGCGTGCCTAGAGCCTGTGCTCTGCAACAAGAGAAGCCACCACAATAAGAAGCCTGCGCACCACAACGAAGAGTAGCTCCCCCTCGCCGCAAGTAGAGAAAGCCTGTGTGCAGCAATGAAGACCCAACACAGCCAATGATAAATAAAATAAAATAAATAAATTTTAAAAAATAAAAATGCAAATATTACATTTCCTTAGAAGTAGTTAATCAGTAGGTTTGATCATATTAAATAGTTTAAATTGAATGTGTAAGCATTTTATATACTTTGATAAAACTTATTAAAGACACTGCTACTTCACTAGTATTTTAGAGTAGAGAATATTACTACTGATAGCTAATGCTTACTGAACACTTTTATTAATCCTGACATTTTTCTAAGCACGGCACCTGTACTCTCTCATTTCATCTTCAGAACATTAGTGCCATTATGATCTTCATTTGAAACATAAGGACATGGATGCACAGAAAATGTAAGTAACTCCCTCACAGTCATATAGCTTATGACTATGTGTTCATGAGCAATGTGGGCAGTAGCAATGGCACATGAACCCAAACGGTCTTATTCTATAACACGATTTGACTGGTCCATGTTTAAGTTTCTGCCAAGAGGGTATATATAGGTATAGTGATGGGATGTGTAATCGAGACTGGATCTAGGAGGAGGTAAAGCAGAAGGAAGATATTAGATGGGCTAATAAACTGGATATCTTGATGAGGCCAGTGATAGAATAGGAAGTAAAGAAGTTGTTACCAGAAAGGAGCAGGTTTCAGTTTAAGCTTTCAGTTCAAAGTGCTGACAAGGTCTAGGGTGTGGATACAGAAGTAGTGACTGAGGAAGAGGAAAGAAGTGAAGTTACCTAGAGATATAAATAGTTGTCAAAACAGTGAGAGGCAAGGGAGTCATTTGAGATGTTTATCTGGGAACTTAATTTACCTCAAGTTATGGCAATACTTGTGGAGGGGGAAGAAATACACTGACTCACATTCTAAACTCTTTATAAAAGATTTGGAGAGATTCCCAGATCAAACTGGTAGAATGAACATGTACATCAATTTCTTTGCCTTCTGAAACACGATTAAACTGATTGCAAAAGGAAGAAAAGCATAAGGCATGTAACAATGGAGAGATGGAGAGAGTATCACCAGTGGATAAAGCAGAGCAGAAATAGCAACTGCCTGGGACACATCTAGAAAGAAACTTGCATGGAACAGTTCCAGAATTGAAATGGCATTTACCACTGAGGGTAGGAGAGAGAAATGGTGTTGGAAAAAAGGAGGCTAGTTAGATATCCATATATGGACTCTTCATCTCTGGATGCAAAACAATCTGCAGCTGAGCATTTACCCCAGGCAAAAAACAAAGGATTAAATTTTAAGAGATATTAAACTACTGTTGTGGAGTACCAGAGGAGCCAGTTGGGAGTCAGTGTAACAAAGTAAATTCAGTCCTCCAGCTCAAGGGCTTCCTGACCCCTTCTCCTTAAACAAAACCCACCAGCTGACAAGCCCCACCTGCATAACAGGGTCTCTCCGTCCTTCCCTCATTTTTATGTCTGCTACAAAAACCAAGTATCAGTAGACAAGGATAATATTTTTTTAAAAAAAGAAGAATCCAAACCTTAAAACATGAAAGAAAAATAAAGACACTAAGAAGGACAAGTAGGAAAAAAAAAGACACTCAAGAAAAATAGAAAAAAATGACCAGGAAGATAATTATGAGAACAGAAGACAACCTTTAAAAAAGCTTGAATTCAGCAATCCCACTTCTGGCTCATATCCAAAGGAAATGAAGACAAGATATCAAACAGATATCTGCACTTCCATGTTCAGTGCAGCATTATTCACAATAGCCAAAATATGGAAACAACCTAAGTGTCCATCAACAGGTGAGTGGATAAGGAATTCTGGTATACATATACAATGGAATATCATTCAACCATGAGAAAGAAGGGATCCTGCCATTTGTAACAACATGGATGGATCTGGGAGGCATTATGCGAGGTGAAATAAACAAGACAAAGAAAGACAAATATGTCATGTTAACATTTACATTTAAAATCTTTTAAAAAATGTCAAACTCATAAACACAGAGTAGAAAAGTGGTTGCTGGGGGAAATAGGGGGAGCTTGGTAAAGGGTACAAACTTTCAGCTATAAGCTGAATAATGTCTGAGGATCTAATGTAAAGCATGGTGATTACAGGTGATAACACTGTATTGTACAAACAAAAGTTGCTAAGAGAGAAGAACTTAAATATTCTTATAAAAAATGTGAGGTGATGCATGTATTAATTAACTCAAGGGGAGTTCCTTTCATAATGTATATGTATATCAAATCACCACGATTTACACCTTAAATATCTTGCAATTTTACTTGTCAGTAATACCCCAATAAAGCTAAAATTTAAAAAAAATTAAAAAGCTTGAATTAGCATCCTCACTGTGATTCAATAAGATATTGCCACAATTTAGACAACAGGTTATGATAAAGTAATATTAAAAAAACTCTTACATATTGAAAATACAATTGCCAGATTTTTAAAAATCGATATAGGTTTTGGGAAATGAAATTGAAGAAACCTCTCAGAACAGAAAGACGAAGATGGATAATATGATGAAAAATATAAGACACATAGAATATAAACTCAGAAAGTCCAACATCCAATTAGTAGGAGTTTGAGAAAGAAATGTCAAAAAAAGCAGACAGTAAAGTATTATTATATAATGAAGGCAAGAGAATTTCCCAAAGATGAAGAAGAAAATACATCTTCTGGGCCTACAAAATGCCCAGGGCAAAATATGAGAAAAAACTCATACAAAGACATATAATTGTGAACTTCTAAAATATTAATTACAAAGAGAAAATTCTAAATTCTTCCAGAGAGAAAAAATTGCCTACAAAAGAAGCAAGAATTAGACTGACAACAAATTTACCATCTGCCAACTAGATGCTGCAGAACAAAGGTGTAATGGTTTTAAAGTTCTGAGAGAAAATGCTTGTTATGCTAGAATCTACTTAGTCAAGATAGGAGTCAAATATGAGGACAAAATAAAGATAGCTTCAGATGTATAAAATCTCAGAAAGCTTACACCCCAGATATCCTTTCTTAGGAAGACACTTGAGGGTCTATTTCAGCAAAATGAGGCATTAAAGTACTGAAGTCATCATTCAGGGCAGAGAAAAGCTGAGCCAAGAAAGAATCTGGTCTTTGAAAACCCGATGCTAGCATTGTATGAACCCCTGTCTCCAGTCTTTTCTTAAGACAGATCTATTCCTTTGCATAACTAATTTTTTCTAAGTTTGAATTGTTTTTCATGCCACTTGTAAATAAGAGTCCCAATAGTCACACAACTGATGGAAGTAATTGATGGTATGTAAAAGTAGGATCTTAGAAACATTCTCTACTAAGCAGCATGAGTTCTATTAGACCCACAGAGAAAGAAAAGTAATCCTGCTAAACTACTTAGCTCAAAAGGAATACTTACCTAGTCACAATAGTTTGAGTGTTTATTGGTTTTACATTTTTACAATTCATGTGGACAAATCACAAAAGACTATTTTGTAGTCAGAAATTATTGATCAAAATGATTTATTATTTATAGGTTAATAAAATTAAATGTATAGCTAACAAAGTTGGAAAGTGGAAGGGGGATGAAGAAACACGGATAGATGGACAGGAAAACACATGCCCTCATCTCCCAAAGCAGGCAGTCAAGAGATCTCATCCATGATGAACAGAATAAGAATTGGAAGTACACGTAACTGTCCCTGCCATGTCATCTCCAAATGGTACTGAGGGCACAGTGTAGGAAGAGAATATTTACCTTAGTAGAAATATAGAACCATGTGATTTTTCATATTGTTTTAGAAAGTTTAAAAGATAAATATGAAAATTCATATGATGAATTAGCAGGTCTTCTTCACTAAGTAGTCTCATACAGTAGGTGACATTTGTGGATTTACCTGGGTAAACTGCCTGTTTCTACCATTTACCTTTTTTTTTCTATTGTGCTATGGAGCAAATGTGTCTGGCAGACGGTGTAGGGAAAGATTATGATAGCAAAGTAAGAATTATGGATGAGAAAATAGGAAAGACATTACCAACATGGGCTCAAGTTTTTGCTTGTGTCACCTTCTCAATGAGGCTGAATCACTCCCTTAAAGTTGACCCCCCTCCACCTCCAGTTTTTCTTAGCTTACTCTTCTTTTTTTCCATAGATTTTGCCACTTCCCAATATCCTGGAATATGTATGTATGTATGTATTATTTTTTTTTTTAGAGGGAACAAGTATGTGTTTATTACCTATTAAAGTGAAGCTGCTTCTTATAGCTGTTTTTGTGGGGGTTTTTTGGCGTTACGTGGGCTTCTCACAGTTGTGGCCTCTCCCATTGTGGAGCACAGGCTCCAGACGCGCAGGCTCAGCGGCCATGGCTCACGGGCCCAGCCGCTCCGCAGCATGTGGGATCTTCCCGGACCGGGGCACGAACCCGTGTCCCCTGCATCGGCAGGCGGACTCTCAACCACTGCGCCACCAGGGAAGCCCTGTATGTATTATTTTTAAGGCTTATTCCTCTTTATCTCCCATACTATCTCCATTTTTGGCTTGTTTCACTCATATAGCCCAAGGACATAGGAACAATTCTTGGTGTAAAGTAAATGCTTAATAAATATTGTTATCTGAATGAATGCATGAAGAAGAATATAGAGGATTTGGTGCTCACTGGCTGCTCACTGTGGGCCCAAGCTAGATATGGCTCAAAGAGAGCACATCCAGGTGTGACCAGTAAAGGGCAAGCTCATGATTATTAAACAATGAGATATTAACAATTGTTATCTTAACAATTATCGCTTAATCCTTGTGTTACTGTTTCAGGGTGCCTTTCAACATGAATTGCAGTTTAGTTCATTATAACATGGAGAATTAGTCATAGGAGATTTTACTGCAGATATTCAGTTATCTTTTCCTGAGAACTGAGGAAAGATTACCAACTATGTATGAGAAGTATCTGTTTTATGTGTTAGTAAAGTGAGAATTAGTTGAACTTCGTGTCTACTTCCTTTTGACATTCTAATTAGTGAAATTTCAATTAATACATAATCTAATCAATTCTGTGTTCCACTCTGATAATTTTTCTAATGTTGACCTGAAATAAATAGATCACCAGATATTTCTCCAGCAAAGAGGGGTTTATTCGGGATCAGCAGAGAATTGTTATTTGGGGTCTGTGACCATGATGAGCCAAGTGCAAGTTCCCCCGCACAGCAAGCGAAGGAGAATGCTTTGTAGGGAGGAAAAGGAGGTTGAGAGGGCTGTAGTAAACAAAGAGTCCATAGCTTTTCATTGGCTGAGTCCTCGCCAGGAAAGAAGAGTACTTTTTCTTCTTCCTGTTGGGCCCTGCTATCCTTGAAGGGCGTGAGAGCTCCCTCTTCTGGTCTCCCAATTGAACTGATGTTTCTGTTTATTAATATTTTACATCTCCCCCTTTTGATCAAGATATTTCTCTGAGGGACTCCCCTAGCAGTCCAGTGGTTAGGACTCCGAGCTTCCACTGCAGGGAGCACAGGTTCTATCCCTGGTCAAGGATATGTCGCATGGCACAGCCAGGAAAAAATCTCTGAATGCATTGCTTATCAACAGTTAGGTTTTCTGGTTTCAGTGACCTTTTATCTTTTACTGTCAGGAAGGACCTTTCCTAGGTATAGTATCTTATATATCATACCTAGTGTCCAGATTAGAAAACTATTAAGGTCACATTAGAGAAACAAGGAGGAGTAGGAAGGAGAACTCCCAGGCATTTTTTATCTCAAGTCCATATGCTATCAAGATCATAGACACTGGAGATCATCTGAAGCATTATGTCATCATCAAAGTTTTGGCAACAAACTTCCAACATGCTTAGTCTGCATATTTTAGGAAAGCTGTCTTATCAGATGTCATCTACTTCAATTCTCTGGAATCTTTACTTTTAGGTCACCAGATGATGATCTAGTCAATGTTTGGTGCTTTCTTTAGGTGTGTCTTGCGAATCCAAGAGTCTATCCCTTGGAGTTTGACAGCACAACGGTTAGTTAGTAGTACCTGATAGGGGCCTTTTGAGAAAGGTTGAAGAGAGGTATTCTGGAAGTGCCTTTTCCAGTAGATGAGCCTCCAGGTTGCAAGGTACGATGCTTAAGGTCTTCATCTCCCAAGGGCACACTGTGAAATTATTGCTCTACCAAAGCATGATTATTTTTATTAGAAGCAATTAGGCCTTTGCAATATTGGAATATATCTCCTTTTAACAGTCATGTGTCAAAAAAAGCAGGAGCCAAGTTCACTGGGTATCCCATGACTGTCTCAAAGGGTGAGAATTTGTGAGTTCCACAAGGGGTGGATCTGAGATTTAGAAGGACCAATGGCAATGCTTTTGGCCAAGGTATTTGGAGGGCCTTGACCAATTCTGCCAATTGAGTTTTTTTTAATAATGTCGTTAATGCATTCAGCTAAACCAGAGTATTTGGGGTAGTAAGCACAGGGAAAGTTTTCCAGATCAGACTTCAGGATTTGTGAGGAATTAGACCTCTCGGTAAAAGCCCAAGGCATTACTGTGCAGGTGAATTATTTTTCTTCTCAAGTGAAGGCAAAAATGTATTGGTTAGCTTCACCAACTGCAATACTAGAGAATGCGCTGCATAAATCAGTTACAGTAAAGAATTTACTTCTGGTGGGAATGAATGTTAGTAATGTATGAGAGTTAGAAAAACAGGGTGTCAAGGGATAGCACTGTTGTTTATTGCTTGGAGGTCCTGGACAAACCTCCACCTTTGGCCCTGAGTTTTTCTC
This sequence comes from Mesoplodon bidens, assembly GCF_964165515.1. Lineage (NCBI taxonomy): Eukaryota > Metazoa > Chordata > Mammalia > Artiodactyla > Ziphiidae > Mesoplodon > Mesoplodon bidens. Next base: position 36,153,009 of record NC_138165.1, on the reverse strand, counting down.
ACAGGTGAGAAAATGGGACTAGTATGAGGGTTAATGAGGCCTTGAGCCTTGTAATCTTTTGTTATAGGCTTTCTGCCTTATAGGATTTATTTACTTATAGGGTATTGATAATTTTGGGAAGAGGTCTTGAGGATTCTATTTGAAACTTGATGGGAGGTGAACTGTGAATTTTGCCAACTTCAGTTGGAGATTTTGCTCATAAGGAAAGTGGTAGCTTATTCAATAGGGACAAAAGATCAGTGTTTTCAGAAACAGCTCTAGTACCTTCAGGGACTGGACAAATAAGTAATGTCAAAGGGTTATTTAATTCACCTGGTTGATTATTTTGAGGACTACTGTCAAATCTCAGAATTATTTTCCACTTTTGGAAGAAAGAAATACCAGCATGGTACTTCTCTAAGAAGTCTCAGCCTAATAAATGAATAAGGGTGGAGGAACTAAGGAGGAAAGGCGGTGTATCTCTCAAAGGGTCTAAACAAAAGGGAATAAGTTCAGAGACAGGAACCTCTTAAGGTTCATTAGAGATCCCCACTATTTTGACTGTTTTAGTACTCCAAGACAGGGGCTGCTTTGTTGTAGTGGGGCTGAGCACGAAGAGTGTGGTTCTGGTGTCATTTAGGACAGGAAGAGAGTCATCCTCAGTCTAGAGAAATGTTTCTCCAAGCCAGTGAAGAAGATTGAGAAGAGCCCCGGGAATTCCTCGGAGCCATGTCATTGAGAATCAGGAGGACACTGGAAAGGCTGGTTAGAAGGCTGAAGGCACCTAAAGTGCTTAAATTTGTAATAATCTCTTTTTCAATGTCCTGGCTCTTTGTAACAGTAGAAGAAACTAGGAAGGTTTTGTTTTGTTTAGGACACTTCATTTGCTGGAGTTGAAGAATTTTGGCCATATTTTTTTGAGGTGACTCATCTGGAGTTTGAGAGAGCTGGTTTGCCAGATTAACTAAATCTGGAATAGGCATAGTTCCCCATTCCATTCTGGTCCTTTTTACTAGAAGGGAAAGGTCACAGTTCAGCTCATTAATAAGTATAAAGTTAAAAGCTACCTAGGTAGAATCAGTATCTGGAAAAAAAAAAGCCAGAATTTTCTTTAAAAGTAATCTGAAGTCGATTGTAAGAATCTTGAACAGATTCATCAGATTCTATGTGCAAATTTGAATTTTGTTCCAACTAACAGGCTTTGGAAAAGCCTTAAGAATGACTTCATAAAGTTGCCTGGTGATTGCTTGAGCCTGATCAAATAATAAGGTAGGGGGCTTGTCTCCCATTTGTAATTTTAGAGATCTTTCAGGATTTTCCCAATTAGTGGTTTTCATCCAATGCTGGGCTTGACCTTCACTGACAAACATATGAACTAGATGATATAAGTCAGAGAAACCAGGTCAACAAGTTTGAATGACTATATTAAATTCCTCAGAAAATCTGTGAGGATCTTCAGTTACTTTGGAAAAATCTTTGGCTATGGCTCGCAGTTCAGCTTTGATTCAGGGGATATAAGAAATTAAAGGTTTCGCCTCTGAATCCACAGAAGGCTTCATTTAAAAAGGACAATTTCTGACAAGTTCAGAGGAAAAGGGAGTGGGTAGAGTTTCAGAAAAGGGGAAGTCTGGCAAGAGAATGAGTATAAGGGAGCTGAGGGTATAGAGGAGACGTGGGTGGTGTAGAAGGGAAGGAGGAAGATGGTGCTGGTGACTGGTGCCTCAGTTAATCTTAAAAATCTTATTTTGCAGAGAAGCAATTTTAGACTCCTGATAATGTTGAGAAGCCTTAAAATACCAATTGAAATAAGCATTCCACTAAGCTCTGGAAATTTTTGAGCTATTGCAGTCCAATTCAGTTTTAAGGAAATTAAATTTAGAGATTCCAAAAGTTCTCCATAATGGCTATTGATATTCTAAATTGCCTTTGGTCAGGTTGGTCCATTTTGTTAGAAATGAACATGAGGAAAAAGCACAGTTTTTAAACACAAAATTGACCAGAGACCTTGTAGGGGGACACCCTCAAAATATTTAGATAACTGGGATCCTATTCTCAGAGGTTTTTCTCTCGAGTGGAGAACACTTTTCAAACAGCTTAAACAGCTTATAGCACAAACAGCTCAATTCAAACAGCTTGCAAGCAGTACCAGCCAATTCTAAGGAAACAGCTTGGTCCCAGAAGAGTGAGGCCAAAGGCTTTTTCAGCCAGTTTCCAGAGAATAGCCCCTTCCAAAGGAATAGGCCAAAGGCTGAAAACAGCAGTTTCAGAGAAGCAGACCCTGTTCCCAAAGGAATTGGCCGAAGGCTTTTTTAGACAGCTTCAGTTGAAAGACTGATCTCGAAATCAAACCAAAGTGCCAAAAAGGTACTGATATACAGAACAAGCCTTTAACCAGAAAGACAAAACTTTAAAATAGATCTCAGATAAATCCCGGAGAGCTTCAAATGCAAAGAGGATGTGAGTTCTGATCCAGGAGAAAGAAGGGCTTTCAAACTCCAGGGTTGGCAAGAAAGCAGTGAGTGACAATGGGCTCTATTGTGGATACTGCACCTGTTTGCTAACCAACCCCAGAGCTATTGGAGGTCTTCTCTGGCCCCAGTACAGGTCAACATTTTGGTAGCTGGAAATATTTATTTGGAAATAAATAGACTGCCAGATATTTCTATAGCAAAGATAGGTTCATTCAGGATCAGTAAACAACTGTAATTCAGGATCTGCAACAATGTGAGCCACATGCAAGTCTCCGCACAGCAAAAGAAGAACTCTTTTACAGAGGGGAAAAAGAAGTTGGGAGGGCATAGTAAACAAAGAGTCCATGGCTTTTCATTGGCCGAGTCCTTGCCAGGAAAGAAGAGGAGGCTTTCTTCTTCCAGTTGGGCTCTGCTATCCTCCAGGGCATGAGAGCTCCCCCTTGTGGTTCCCCAACTGTACTTAATTGAGGTTTCTGTTTATTAATTTTTTACACCAGCAACTTGTAGTTTAAAATATATACATATAATAGTATCAGAATATTATAATTAATTATAAGAGCAATCATTTGATCAAATTCTAGAGAGAGAGAAAAAAGTCTGTGGGGTTCATGTGCCACATTTGTGGGACTTTAAAAACTTTTTTATTGAGGTACAGTTGATGTACAATATTATATGTTTCAGGTGTACAACATAGTGATTCACAATTTTTAAAGGTTATACTCCATTTATAGTTATCATAAAATATTGGCTACATTCCCTGTGCTGTTCCATGCTCATGGTGGATGACTTGGTGTAACAATCAATTTGAATGGCAAGGCTTAGCTGATGTGGTCAAGGAGTCGTATGGGAGCCTGTGGGATCCAAAAAGACTGTGGGCTGTCTGGACCATCTGGTGGCTAAGGGATTGTGCTTTTCCACTAATTAGCACCGACTCTGATGCAGCAAGTTCTCCCTTTCATGCTGCCTCCTCAGAGCTCATACTGATGAACTGTCACAGGGGAGGAAGTTGTGAAGAAGGATGAAGGAAACAGCAGGCAGGAGAGAGGAAAAGCAGATGGTGGACTCTGTGGAAACACGCAGTCTGGTCAGGCATGAATCTGTTGTCCTATAATGTGATGCCACAACTGGTTACACTGAGGCATGAGTGCAAACCCACAATTTCTCTCTTGGTGAACACTGAAGGTCAGAGAAATTACTTTTGTTGTGATATGGAGGCATGGCCCTTTATTCTGTTGTTACCCTGTTCCTACTGTAACAGGAAAAAGGAACAACAACATTGCCTTCCCCCATATAAACTCCCATTTCCTGACGGAAGGTAAAAGAAGAAAATTCCCTTTGTTGAAAACAGGAGGGGCCATGCTTGACTGCATGAGGACTTGCTCTAGTTTTGATTTTATTCAAATAAAATATCCAATGTGCATTACTAGATATTTTCAAATGTATTCTTACAGCCTGAAGTACTATTTATGCCAGAATCTCCTTATCCCTATGATTCACACAATTTGTCCTTCGCTAAATGTAGGGTCCCTCCTTTGAAAAATCCATAGTCTCGCTGACCTCTGGGTGCCATTACAGTATCAGCCTAGTGGTAAGCCTAATATTTCATAGAAGCACAGAGACTTTTATGGTTTCAGTATGTCTAACATGGTCATATCTTAGTTATAGACAAGATAAAAATACCCAGAAAAAAACATTTTTTCATAATACTTCAGGAAAACATCCACTTGTTCTAAAATTCTTTTCTACCACCCCTCTGAATGTTTCCAGGACCAAAGAGGTACCAAGGTTTTTGAGGAAAAGACACATTGTCGACCTTGTGTAAGACTTTATCCAATCTTGAATTTGTGGGCTAGAAAAGATTTGCAGGACACAAAACACTTTTAATCATTATTTTGCTACACTCTATTTAACAATTAGGTAATAGAATACTCCAGACATTAAACCAGTCACAAAAACTTTGGTAAGAGAAAAAAATCAGATGGAGAATCAAGAACTAAGTACCTCATCCTATTTAGAGGACTTGAGGTATAGGGGCGGGGAGGGGAAAATGATGGGAATGATGCCTTCCTTCTTCCATTTCCCTAGATCATAATGTTCTTTGCTGTAACAATAAGCAATTGATTATGACTTGGTGAGATCTGGAAGAAAGCCATCCGAAGTGCTGTGCAGAACAAACTGTCATTAACCTGGATGAGTATGTGTGTGTATGTGTGTGTAAGACAGAGATATGAAGTCATCCAAGAAGGTTAAAGGAGGAATAGTAACAGGTAACAATCTCCAGGAGAATAAAATAAGATGTTTGTGAGTCACAGATCTCTGTGTGGCAGACAAGCCCACGTTTTAAGACAAGGGAGATCTTGATTTCCCCCTTCAACAGGATTGATTTCCCCTTTCTCACTTTGACCCAGTGCTGATTCATCCCAGTTTTGACCATACCCTTTACTCGGTTGTCACTTTGGCCTTTGGGAGACAAAAGATACAGGAAAAAAACTAAAGATAATGGGAGTGAACAGACGTATAGAGAGGAAGGGTCAGAGAGGGCTCTGGCCTTGTTCACCTGAAGGTGAGTCTAGTTTAATACACGGATGTCAATCAAAGCGTGCCTCCTGCTTTTTCCTCACTTCACTTCACACAGTGCCTATAATCTTGCTTTGTAGAATAAAGATTACTTTATCTTCTCTCTTTACCTGGGTTCCCTGGAAACAGATTCTGAGATGGAGAGATGCAAGCAGGGTTTGTTTTGGCGGTGAGATCAAGAGCAGAAAGATCTCTCAGCAGATCCACTAGTAGGCAAGTGAAGAGGGCAGGATGGGGCAGTGAGAGATGCTGACCAGCAGTACAATTGCAAAGGACGCCTCATTATATGGGGACCTCAGGAGCTTGGATGGCCCTTCAGAGTGTTCCCAAATGAAGTAAGGGAGGATAGGCCTGTGTTCCCTCATTCATCAGTCATTGAGTTCAGGCCACCCCAAAAGGGCATAACCTTAGGGGAGAATGTTCCCAGGGCCTAGGGTAGTACCAAGTGAGGGAGGCAGCTGTGGGCTCTTGGGAGCCATATTCCCAGGGCTGGGCCAGGGGGTATCCCCGTCCTGAAGAGGGGATCTGAGCAGAGAACTATGGTGTCCATTATGTTCTCTCACAAGTAATTGTTTTACCGGATATAAAAATATGCAAAACCAGGAAGATAAGACTTTGGAGAAAATAAGAATTCAAAGTTGGATAGTAACTTACAAGGAGAAGATTGGAACTTCACATATAAACTGATTTTATCTATATCCTTCTTAAAAACTAAAGTGTCTAAAATGACACTATCCACTATAGTGACAACTAGCCAAATGTGTTCATTGAGCCCTTGAAATATGGCAAGTCCAAATTGAGATGTACTACAAGTGTAAAATGCACAAATTTTGGAGACTTAGTAGGAAAAAAATAATGTGAAATATCTTATTAACAATTTTTACATTGATAACATCAATATAATATTTCTGCCATTCAAATTGATTGTTACACCAATATAATCAATAGGACAATATAATATAAATAAAATGTTATTAAAATTGATCTCACCTGTTTAACTTTTTCAATGCAGCTATTGGCAAATTTTACAGTAATTTTGTGTATCATATGTGTATTGGACAGAGCTGGTCCAGAATAATCTTAAATCCCGACAAAGTGTCATGATCTCAAGTCACAGCCTAAGACAGAGCAGCACTGGAAAGGGCCACAGAATGGGGAGTGCAGAAACCATCTCCCCCCCTTACCAGAAATTCATTTCCCGCAGGCACATAGCACAGGGAGATGAGCTTGGTGCTTTGTGACCACGTAGAGGGGTGGGATACGGAGGGTGGGAGGGAGGGAGATGCAAGAGGGAGGGGATATGGGGATATATGTATATGTATAGCTGATTCACTATATTATACAGCATAAACTAACACCATTGTAAAGCAATTATACTCCGATAAAGATGTTAAAAAAAAAAAAGATAGATAAATAAATAAATAAATAAATAAAAGAAATTCATTTCCCTAGCCTTACTAACACGGGGACCCCAAAGCACCTTATTTAGCTCTTGAGAGACCAAGATAACACCTGGGTCATACAACCAGTTGGGCCTCATTTGTAGAGTGGGAGTGGATGGAGGAAGTAAGCAAGATCCATTGTGCCAGCGTCCTTGGGAACCAGAGCCTCTGGCAAGTAAAAGGTTTTGCTTTATTCACAAATCAACAGATTCTGACTCATTTCAAACCTTTTCCTCAGGACAAAGGAATTGTATCTACCACAGCTCAGTGATCCGTTTGGGTGGACCAGGGAACAGCTGGAGCCCAGTGAGCAAGCTCTTGGATGTTGTGAAACAATTACTCCATATGCCAGGAACATGACCACACGTGGCACTAGATGACGACCAAACAGAACTGAGTCACACTGAGAGCAAAAATAAGGTAATGTAAAGAAGTGACTTGTATTTGTTTCTATCACCAACTGTGCAGTCCTTTTGTACTGATTGTGTTGATTGCCATCGATTCTATGCCAGCCGTGTTTTCCCCAGCTCGTGATTTTATTTCAACATCATCCAGAACCACTCATTTCTCTCACTCTCACTGCCAAAGACCGAGTCCAGATTTTCATCACCTCAGCCCGAATGACTGCAACCAGCTCCTTCCTTAATCTTTTCCTTCCAAGTTTTCTCTCTTCAATGTGATTTAGCTTGTTAACTCCTTGTAGACCATCTTTTCTAAAACACGTCACTCCACTGCGCAAAAAAACTAGAATGACTTCATTTGTATTGGTCACCCAGTCAAACCCAAGCTCAGTCTGGCATTCCAATAGATGTGCAAAGCACATTCATTTCTCTTCTTCCTTCTTCCTCATTACCTCCATTTGTAATGTATTTCCTACTCTTTCCCTTTTAAAATTATTTTAAAGAACTATGAACATCTATTATACACAAGGCATTATTCAAATTCCTTATTTACTCTAATTCAGAAGCTTTTCTCAATCCCTGGCTTTTCAGAACTCTACAATACCTATAATTTGTATACCACCCAATTGTTGTATACTCATATTTTTCCTGATAATTTTGTGCCTATAATCTTTGAACTCTCAACCTATTTGTTAACTCCCCAAGGTCAGAGATTACTCCTTATACTTCGTCAGGAAAGGAAATTAATATTTATTGAATGCCTTCTTTGTGTCAGTCACTGTAAAATGTGTTCAGCATTTGTTATCTGCAATTTCTCTGTATCCCCTTTTCCTTGTATGTGTGCTTTCCCTTCATTGTTTCTGTATTTCCCTGCCAGACTGCCCCAGTGCCTGATGCCAAATAACACCGACTCAAGTAAGAAGCAGATTTACTTGTGTTTTGGGACAATGATGGTAGAATTTCCACCGGTAATTTCTACTTGGGCTGCAGCCTCCTGCCTTGCTCCTGGGATTCCCTCTCTCTTCAACATTTTCTCCCTTCTTCTTTAGCTCCTTCTAAATGATTCTGTTTTATGCAAAACTTTTAAGCTATTTCTTTGACTCATGACCAATGCCGTAAGAAGGTCTCATCTTCAAAAATAAGCACACACTTTAGCGGGGGCTTTCTAAAACCAAGGTAGTTCTCTCTCTCAGAGTTATTCTGTGAGTTTTAGTTACTTAAAAAAATATATCATACACACATTTTCTCGTTTCATCCTCTCAACAACTCATTTCACGGTCTTTCATGTAAGATAGGAATTTGAGGTTCAGTTATTGGTATGATAAAACTGATTGTTTGGATTCAGAAAATGAAATTATTTAGTGATAAAATACATTCTGTCCTGTTTCTAAATTTTTTGGTTAGAGAATTGGTCAGATGCATTTGAATCATTTCCTATGTGAAATTCAATGCTTATACATAAGAGAACATAGCTGGATATTTGAAAATTATAACTTCTTATGACTAATTCTCTTATTCCTTTAGATATTACTGTATGAGTCTGAGTTCAGTCTAGTTGGAGAAACCACAAAGTAATTTAAACAGGTAAATTTTAATATAAACAATTATTAACTATGATGGGATTGGAGTAACAGAGCATTAGCTAAGAAGAAGTAAAAAGAACCTTAAAGAATATCGAAATAGCAGACATATGAAGCAGCCACTTCCCTTGTGGCTGAGATAGGGCACCCAAGGCTGATTCAGACCTTATTGGATAGGGCAATTGCAGGTTACTGAAAGCAAGGAAGTTGCCATGGTGCCACCAGAACTTGCCAGAAGTCTGTCTACCTTTTGGAGCATACTGGAAATGTGCTCTCTGGGGACCAGGGAAAGCTGTTAAAGGGGAGGTGTCTTACTGGAGGTGCTCTACACAAAACTGCCTGGGAATATGCGGTTGCTGGTCACTGAGTGCTGTGGGCTGCCATGCAAGACGCTGGTGCTGGAGAAAGCCATGTGTACTGCAGGAACTGGATGCTAGAGAAGCCACTCAGGCTGCTGAAGCTTGAACCAGGAAACAAAACCGTTTCTTTCTGCACTGCCTCTCCAGCACCCTCTACAGGCAAACTTTAATGTCATGCCAACAGGCAAAGCAAAAATGTTTAAAGGGCCCAGATGCATCTTTAGGGAACAGATAAAAAGGTTGAATTTGGAGATAAAAAGCAACAAATTGATAATTGTCGCTGTTATTTTCTGATATTCCAGGGACTAAAAATGTTAGTATGGATATTCACAAAAATACCCCACCTCCCAGTGCACACTTCCAAGGTGGAAAAACCCTTTGTGGTTCAGGCATCCATCAATCCTAGGATAATGAAGGGAGAAAAAGAAATGAACACAGTAAAACAATACTGATTTACATTAAAAGGAAGAGACTGGGAGAAGGAGTAGGGAAGATAAAAGGTAATACAGGATGATATAGGGAGATAATTTTGAGGAGTTTGGAAAAGAGAAAAAGAGGTGGTGAAGTAGTTCTCATGTATAATGTTTTTGTTCTCATGTATAATGTATAATGTTCTCATGTATAATGTGTTTCTTTGGGAAACGGAGTTTAAAAGATTTGAAGATATTTTTATAATATGCAATTTCCATTTGGATTTTTTTTTGCATGCCAGAAAAAAATATTTAAATTAATTTTTAATTAGTCTGGCTGTTGATGTTAGGTTTCTTGTAATACAACTTCATGCTGAGAGAAGCTATAAACAGAACCGGCTATATTTGGGTTACACTGACCATAACATTTTAAAGCTTTGTGAGTCCATCAGATTTTTAAACATTCAGATTTTTTTCCTTTTACGCACCAAGAATAAACATAACAGAACTTAGTCTAACATCCTGCACATAAATATTTATTAAAGTATTATTTCTACATTTATTATTTCCAATTAGGTTAGTCCTGATACTGCGTGGCAATCTTCTTCTCTGTTTCTAATTAGTCAGTTTGCCTTCATCAAAGCATGTTTAAAAATCTTTACTACTTTCTTTATGTCCCCAATGTCCATCCTCAAATCCCAAACCCAACTCATCAGATAGCCTAGTGATTGATGCCAGGGGAATAATTCCATCAGCCTCCTACTTCTGTACCTTTAAGCTGTATCTTTTATGCATATTTATGTTTCTCCTTCTTTAGAAGCAGCAGCAACTATCCTTCCACCAAACTTAGTCTTTCCTGTGCTCTTGGTTTCATCTTCTTCCTTCTTCCCACACATTTTGTTTCAACAATTGTGTCCTCATCTCTCCCTCTTGAATCTTGACTCTCTCCTTGTTTCTTGACTCTAACTCTTTGGCCTGTACACAGGCTTGAAACTTTGGATTCCCTTTCAAAATTTTTCCCCCATCTCGTTCCCTCTTTTGATTAATTTTTTTTACAATTCTCATTTAAAGATCATCTATGCTTATTACATCCATTTCTTCACCTCCCCAAATTCAATCTTTGTTGAAGAATGTCTACCAAGCTCACTTGGTATAGGTCAGTTTTCCTTAGCCCAAACACATAGTGCAGTCAAATTGAGCACTCTTTACAAAGCTTTTTAAAGAACATTTTTTAAGTATCCTAATCATTGGATATTGTGATTAAAGATGTACATGGCATCAACTATCCATCCCTCCATCCACCACCTTGGTTCCAGAGCAAACTATGATTGTCTAGGCATTCTTTTCCTCACACTGCTTATGAGGTAATGACCTTACCTGGGCCAGAAGATGACTCTGCTGGACCAGTTGCTAAGGCCTTTGTCTTGGAGAACGTTGGAAAAATAGGATTGTGTCTCGAGGCATCTTTTGAACAGGATGGATATGATCAGAGCACAGGCATCTTACAATTTTCCTGCTGTGTCTAGCTTCATTCAGAGAAGTCCTGACCTCTCCCCATGACTGTTACATCAAAAGTTGGCATCTTCTTTCATCAGTCTAGTCCTTTTTCAAACCGTTACAGAGGAGTTGAATCTTTTTAATGCTATTTTATAATTACTTAGGTAGATAAAATGATGTTTTTAAATTAAATGTTATGTTATCTACAAAACTCTCTGAAAGTTATTATACGTTTTAAACCAAAAATATTTTATTCTAAACATAGCTAGAACAACTTTTCCTTTTCTAATGGGAGGTTATCTAACAATATTTGCTGGTAAAATTCTCTTTTCTAAATTGTTACATGTTCTTTTTTCTTATTGTTATACTATCCATCCTCGACACACACTCCCCAAGATAGGATAACCCCCAAAAGGACTTTGAGAAATCTCCTGGACACTCCACAATCCAATGCAATCCTCTATCTTCCATCCTTGTTGGAAATAACCTCTCTTTCCCCTCTTTTATGGCACTGAATCACTGTCTTTCATATATTATTGATATTTATGAATGTGGCTAATCTCTACAAGTGAATCTTAAAAGCAAAATCCTTATTCTACTCATTATGGAGTAAAAGATCCTTACTCTTGGGTAAAAGATCTTGTGGGCAAGATCCTCATTTTACTAACTGTTCTCTGTGCCTAAAATACAGTACCTTACAAATAGCAGGACTTAAAAATATTTGATGAAATAAAGATGTTAAAAAATTTGATGAGTAGATAAAGAGATAATTGGCCATTTATTAAAACTATACATATCCCTCAGTAAATTCATGTTTCCTTCTTCCTTTCTCATTTCTTTGTCTACATGTTTTAATGTGGGTGTCTATTTAGCCTCTATGCTTCTGTTTCTATTTTTTTCTTCATTTAGTTTCTATTCCCTTTTTACCGTCATTTTCTCTTCTTTTTCCTCTCCTGCTTGGAAGACATTTTAAATGGAATGAAACATTATTTTTATTTGTTTCTTGAAGTTATTCAAGTTCTGCATTTTACCTCAAAACAAATGAGTGATAAAAATAAAATGCTAAACTAAACTGTTTATTACAAAATTTGGAGAACCTTAACTGATCTTTTCCCATGAAGTTAGTGGCTTTCAATAGAAAAAAATATTTAGTCTAATTAAACACAAGAAACATCAATGTTTTAGAGAAAGATATGGGATTTATTTGTCAAATGTAATAAACGCTTTGAAAGTTATATTAAGCTGCAATTTTGAACTCAACAGATTATTTAGCATGAATTGTGCAAAGTCAAGTCATGAAATTATAAATCTGGGTCAAATGCTAAATTTAGTAGTAGAAACCTTGGTGTGGTACTGAATTGATATTAATCTCAGGTGGGCAACCCTGTCCAAGATAACACTAAATCATTTGTTCTGGTCATTTTAGCGATATAAAAATCCTTACATCTTAGTGAATTAAGATCATTTCCATGCCTGTTAAGAGATTCAGAATGAAAGAACTAACAACCCAACAATCCATTCATCCTATGTGTGTACAATAAAATACAAGCACTCATTAAAGCGAGCAGAAGGCAGAGTTTGAAGGAAATATTTAAGCTGAAAAAATGCTCATCTTTGGTTCATTATTATTTTATATATATATAACTGAATTAAACATTTAAATTTCTTTCATAAATGTCAAAATAATGTCCGGTTTTTAAATTAGTATGTAAAAATTAATATATTTCATCAAATATATTCAACTTAAATAGTGGTTGAAATGTATTCTAACAACTGCATGGTTAAATATTACTTCCTATAAACAGTCTGCTCCTCTTCTCACTTAGAATGTGGGCTTTAATTTGGATTTTAACTTATAAACTAATAGGGCTCAGCACTATCTAATGTCATCCTCAAATGAGATGCTTATGGGATGATTAATTTCCTGTAAAGAGGGACTTGGTAATACTCTGTGTAGAAAATATCTAAAAAATTTAAAGAATATCTGCAATGTTTTCCATATATATTTCATATTTTATAACCTATGATCTGAAAAAAAAAGTTTAGAGATTTAGAAACAAATAAAAAACCACCATCATTTGTGCTGGACATAAATTACTGTTTATATGTTACAGTGGAATCTGTCTCTCTCTCTTTCTCTCTTTTCAGCAATTGCTGGCCTGCTCCGTACAACATTATTATATTATTATTTTTTAAATTTGTATACAATTTTAAATGTTACTTTCTATTTACAGTTATTACAAAATATTGGCTATATTCCCTGTGTTGTACAATACATCCTTGAACCTCTCTTACACCCAATAGTTTGTACCTCCCACTCCCCCACCCCTATATTCCACCCCCGTGTTATATGCACTAGTTTGTTGTATATTTTGTATTGCACATATAAGTGATATCATAGTGTATTTGTCATTCTCTGTCTGACTTATTTCATTTAGCATAATGCCCTCCAAGTCCATCCATGTTTCTGCAAATGGCAAAATTTCATTTTTTTTTATAGCTGAGTAGTATTCCATTGTATATCTATACACCACATCTTCTTTATCCATTCCTCTGTTGATGGACACTTAGGTTGCTTCCATTATTATATTCTTCTTGAAGGTGAAGACAGGCTCTAATTAAAATTGTATCTACATGACAGACCTACATAAGTCCTACAGCCACTTAATAAAAAAGTGTTGATCTTTCTATTTATATTGATACCTATCTTTGTATTGCAACTATAGAAGATCTGGACATTAAATCTTTCCTCTAGCTACACTGCATAGCATATTGATAGCAATCATGTTTCACCACAGCTACTATTTACTTCTTGAGATAAACCCTCTGGGCTAAACATTGAGTGTTTATAATACTCATAATACTCATAATCAAACATAGGTCTAAAATTTACAATTATTAAGCTATACCCACAGTTGTGCTTCTAATACTGCTTCTGCTTTTCTGGAAACTCTTACTAATATATTCTATACATATATTATATTTGGAAATTATACAAGAAACCAAATGCATTTGACAACTACTGGGTGTGTTTCATATAGTATCCAAAGTCTCATGACAGTTCCTCAAGGCTGTTATTAACTTCCTATAGTCTCAGAGAGATTAAGTAACTTGCTCAAGTCACAAAGCTGGTGGGGATCCAAACCCAAGTTTGTCTCACTTCATGCTCTCCCCATAAAAACAAAGATATAAAATTCTATATCTAGTATGACTAATTAAGGAGAAATTCACAAACTAAAAAAGACAAACATTCACTTCAAATTAACTTCATAACTCTTAGAAGAAAATAAAATAATTTTCTTGTTTTTTCTTTATTGCTATGATTCATGTAATTGTTTACCAGATTTTGGAAATGAGCACTTTGTTATGCTCAGCATGCGTGAACATTACTTTCCAGGGATGTGCTCTCTGTTCTAGTTCTGAAAACATGAACTATGCTAGACGCTGGGAAGTGACACATGGATTTTGTCTTTGAAAAACAAAGGATGTCTGCTGAAGAGGTGGCAAAGAAGGACTTATACCTCTGTGGAAAGGCATCAGGGTGAGAAAGGATCAGGGTGAGCAGAAAATTCTGTAGCAAGAATATTTGGTAGGAAATATCAGTAACACCCAATAAGCAATTTACTTTGGGGCTGAACATTGCTAATTTTCTCACTTCTTGTTGTTCTTTCCCATTAGCACCTAAAAGTGTTCAAGTCTCTCACAGCTTAAAAGCAACAGTGACAACAAGAGACACCAAATCAATCCTCTTTGGCTTTAGGTTCAACCAACTGAAAACAATGCCAGAAGCTTTCCTTTCCCTAAGCCTTCCTTTTCCACTCTGCTATAGGGACTATTAAATCGCAGAGAGGAAAATATTCACCTCTCTTATAGCGTTTTTCACTTTCAACAATTGCTTGTGACTTGCACTGATCATCCTGTGGAAAACCATTTCTTACTCATTTTTGTGTTGCCTCAATGCCTTATATTCAAAATATCTGTATAAACTATAACTTACTGTATTTTAATTTCATATGGTCTGAAATGATTTCAGATTTTTGGTAGTAAGCCTTTACATTTCTTATGCCCAAGGTTGGCCAATGATTTATTGGCTTGGAAATGCTTGTTGTTGTAAAATTCCCTGACCCCTTTGGGCCTTTCAAACCTGCCTTAAGGTGCATGACTCCATCCAGTGTACCTGTTCTGTGAGACCCCTGCAATGCCCTTCAGCAAATAGGAGCTACCTTCAAATCTGTAACGTATTCAGTAGATATTTAGCCCACAGCTGATATTACCACAAATCACTAAACAGGGTCTCCGTATGAAAGGAGCCAGGGAGCCAGAAGAATGAACTATGAGAATGCTAGCGTTGTAAGGAAACTTTGATACCATTTAATACAATCTCTGATTTTCCAGGAAAGCAAACACAAGCCCTGTGAAGTGAGGTTGCTCAGTCACCCAACTAATAGAAGGTTTTGTGGGTACTGAAACTCAGGCATCTAACAGGGTGTCTACCTGTCATGAGCATATTCTGTTAAATGACCTTAAAATGTCATGAGTATTAAACTGTTCATTAACAATCAAAACTTTAGAATGATTACAATTATTTTTGAATGCATCGTAGTTTGAGTTCTCAAGTACAATTGCATATTAAGTTTTATGCTACTTGAAACATGTATTTCAAACCTTTGCAGTAGAAATAATACCTCTTTATTGAAAAAAATTACTAGAAAACATAGATGAAAAAAACCTGATATTTGCTGGCATCTTAAAAACAGTCTACATATGTTACGGTAGTATATTTAGCTATTTTATGCATTTGGTTTCTTGCATAATTTCCAAAATGTTCTAGAAGACAGCAATATTTTAAATGGAGTCAGCTGGAGCTTTAAAAAGTATTTTAAGAAAACCACAATCATCTGTCCTCTTGACAGAATGTTCTAGAAGACAGCAATACTTTAAATGGAGTCAGCTGGATTTTTAAAAAGTATTTTAAGAAAACCACAATCATCTTCTGTCCTCTTGCATTCTGAAGAGCTCTGACTGGTTAATATTCATCTTTGCTTAGGTCTTAATCAAAAGATTCAAAGCTACCGTTAGATTGAATTTAATTAATCCAAAAACCGCAGAAGAATTTACTTTTCACTCCCTCCAACATTTTGTTTCTCCTTAGTCATAGGAGGTAACTATCTGTGGAGCAGACCATCTGTGAGACGGGGTAAGTCTGGGTTAAAATGGTCAGCTGTGGTTCTGTCTTGATCATGTGGTTCTTCCATGACAAAAGAGGCTGTTTATTTGCTGGGAGAAGGTTCTGTTGTACTGGGCCCTGTGTCTATCTCCAAATGATCACACTTAGTTCAGGAACACTGACCATGTCCCAGACACAGAGATGTTACTCTTCTGCTTAGGACTAGGGAGTGGTAGAGGAGGGCATTTTCTATTTATTCTCTAATGACATCCAGCATCTGCTGCCTGCTCAACCCTGTGTGAACCCTGGACATCTCCACTGACACAGGTAATCTTCTGTGTATTCATAACTAGGCTGGATTTAGCCTCCATTCTTGTTAGGTAATTTTTGAGCATAGTGTTATGTTCATGGAGGGAAAGCTGTGGAAGTAAGCCTTAACCTGCCTGATGGCTGCTTCTCAATAATACCTTGCCTTTCATGGTGCTTCATGTTTTTCAAAGTGCTTTCATATATACACATATATGACTTAATCACAAAAACTGGGCAAGTGGTGTGGGAAGCAGAATTCTAAGAAGGCCTCCAAGATCTCCGCCTGCAGCGTATATTCCCTGAAAATTCCCCTGACCTTGAGTGTGGGTGGGACCTGTGAGTATGATGGGATTACAGTTAAGACTGCCTTAGCAGACTTGAGACAGTCTCCTGCTGGCCGTGAAGAAGCAAATAGCTGTGAGAGGCCCCGTGAGCAGGCCACGCGGTGAGGGTGCCCTTGGAGCTTAGACTGATCCCCAGTAGACAGCTAGTAAGAAAACAGGAATCCTAGTCTTCAGCTGCAAGGAGGTGACAGCCAGCAACCTGAAAGAGCTTGGAAGTGATTCTTCCCCCAGTGTATCGATGAGAACATCATCTGGCTGACACCTTGATTTCGGCCTTCCGAGACACTGAGCAGAGGACCCCGCCTTGACCTCTGGCCTACAGGACATGTGCAATAATAAACGGGTGTTGTTTTAAGCCACTAAATTTGTGGTAATTTGTTATGGAGCAATAGAAAGCTAATAAAAGCAAAGGCAGATAATACCATAACCATTTCACCAACAAGGAGACTAATTCAGAAAGATGAACTGATTTGCTTAATTTTATTCTGAAAATTAGTGACAGGACTGAGATTAGTACCTCAGATTTATATCCGAGCATTCTTTCCACTGTACTATAATGCTCCACACTAAAGAGTTTTACTGGTAGCTTTTCTTTACCTCTGCCCACTAACAAGGTAGAAATTGAAAGTATAATATATTGTCTTCTTGAATACAGCTCAACACAGAGTAAAGCAATGATTTTTATTAATTCTCACATCAGTTCTGTAGTATAATGAAAACAATCATCAAAATCATGTTAAATGTCAAGTTGACAATATTTTAAAAGAATCTTGAATCAAATGTCAATCTTCATCACTAAACAAACAATATTCTGAATAGTTAAGATCGGGAAATGTCATGGGTAACTCTACCCACTTTTTGTATTGTTTCTTTGGTAAATTGTTTTTGAAAACCACTACAAAATTCTTTATTTTGAGACAAGGCAAATCCAGGCCTTTGTGCACCATCATCGTTCCCCAAGCCTGGAAAACAAAAGAGAGAGAGCAAAAGGAAAAATTAAATGCACATTCATGGGCTTCCCTGGTGGCACAGTGGTTAAGAATCCACCTGCCAATGCAGGGGACACATGTTCAATCCCTGGTCTCGGAAGATCCCACATGCCGTGTGAGCCAACTACTGAGCCTGCGAGCCGCAACTACTGAAGCCCGCATGCCTAAAGCCCGTGCTCTGCAAGAAGAGAAGCCACCACAATGAGAAGCCTGCGCACTGCAACGAAGAGTAGCCCCCTCTCGCCGCAGATAGAGAAAGCCCGCGCACAGCAATGAAGACCCAATGCAGCCAAAGATAAATAAATAAATATATATATGTGTATATATATATATATATATATATATATATATATATTTTTTTTTTTAAAGCACATTCAATTAAGAATTCCTTTTGGCCAAAGTAAAATTAAGCCCACAGCAATTTACTTACTTGGCCACATTCTTTGCAGATTATCTCTCCATTTGTTTGATAGTCAGCAAACTTTGTTTGCAGTGCTTTGTTTCCTCTCACAATGTACAGTTTCCTAAAATTATCAAGGAGTCAGAATCACCCCTGAGAATTCACACAGGACCAGTATGCAGCACATGGTATGCATTGCCACTTGTCCACATGCATGCACCAGCCAGCACCTCATCCCTTCTTCCAGATCAGCAGGCACCTCTCAAGGGGTATGTTGCCTTTTGTAGCTTCTTTCAAGTCTGCTGATTACTTTAACTAGACTTAAGTTGTTCAAGAAGTTGAGAACAAATATGAGCATTCACAAACTGATGTGCCTTGGATGAAAGTGGCTTTCACTTCTCCTTTCCTGCCCCAGTGCATATATTTGAAAACTGTACACAAAATAGGGTTTATAATTTGGGGGCTGAGAAAGGAAAGGTCTGAAAAATAATGTATCTCATTTGTACTATTTTGGAAGAACAGTTACAATACAACCTGCTTCATCCCTTATAAAGAAACTTAAAATTAAGTCTTCCTGGACTTACTTGAACTCTGGTGTCATATTGACATGGTGCATCTTTTCAATTACTTGGATATCTTCTCCAGAGCAGGCTAGCACACTACAGTTTTTACAGAGAAAACTTATTAATGATGGGTTGTCCTTGAACTGCTTTGCAATACTTCTCTTGATTTTCATTTTCTTTTCCAATATACTTTGCATCTGTAATTCCAAAATCTGCATCAAGAAAAGAATATTCAATGTAGTCTTTTTCATAGTTTCACTGAACTAAGCCTCCTGGAATTCAGAGATCTTAGACAGTTATGAAAATGTACACTTGACTCATGAAATTCTACACTTGGTCTAGAAATAGAAGTAATGAGGTGATGGCCCCCAAAGAATTTAGTATAGAATCTTCTCCTGTAATCACAGAAATATGGAATCCTCAGGTGTTCAAAACACAGCCCATTCTGTTGTGAGAAAGTCTTTGGCAATATTTACAAAAAAAAATCCCTCTAAGCCCCACCTCCATTAGTTTTAATTCTGTCTCATAAAATAAGTCTAATTTTTCTTCCACATGGAGTCTCTTTAAAGAACTAAACACTGTTGCTTCATCACCCTTAGTCGTTTCTTATCCATGATAAGCCCCCGGTTTCTTTCATTTTTCTTCATATGTTGTAATTTCCAGACTCTTAGCTATCTTTATCTCCTCTATACATTTGTGACAGAAAATACTAGTTTCCCACTCAGCAGCCATTCTTCGTAGGAACAGAACTATAATTTTATTCTGAGTGGAAATATGCCAGCTAAATGAAGACATTTCCAAGCCAGTGGCCTTTGAGACATAAGAAGATGTTGAGTGAAATTTCCAGGAAAGTTCCTTAAGTATCAGATAGTTGGCATGGGCACTGTTGCCTTTTCCATCTTCCTATTCCTTCCTTCTTAGAGTGAACATGCAGCAGCTGAAATTCTAAGAGCTTTGACCTTGAGAATGGAAGCCAAATAATAAAAGGGCAGAGAAGAGAGAGAGAGGAGTTTTGGCTTCCTCATGACGTCATGGAGCGATTTTATGGGTGTAGATTGCCCATTGCCCACATTCTTTATATGAGAGAATAAGTCCTTAAATTTTTATATCCCCCATTCTGTGGCTAGTAGAGAAACTTATCAATATTTCATAACAGAGAAAATATAGTTTATGAGACATATAAAACTTGAGGTAGGGACTGGCCAGTTCTCATACCTATACAATTTCACAATAGAAAACATAGTTCTTAAATAATTTACTTCCAAACTAAACCTCTCAGAGATGACAAATTTATATTAAGTTGTGGAGGAAGCCATTGTTTTCCTTAAGATCGAAGGAAAGTTTTCAGTAAAAGTAAAATATCAGTGCTGAGGAGCAAAGCTGAATGGCCCATCTCTGTGGCTCTCGCCTCTGTGTTTTAGACCTTGATTTGAGGCAGCCATATTTAGCAGAGAAAAGAGAACAAAACCTTGCAAGCGTGCCTGCAGGCTATGACCTAATTTAATCAGACAAGTATGAAGACTAATTTCCCATGTAAATTATAACAATGTAATGAATTGAAGTATTCTGTTCTTTAAAAGTTTAATTAGGTTGTTCTTGCAAGCTATTTATAGGTCAGGGAGCTGGTGCAAAGATGATTTGGCATACAGGAACAAATACACGTGGGCAATTAAGAAACACCTATGAGCTCGACCGAAAAAAAGACAGCAAAACCAAGGTCAGTGTTTGGATATGTGATCAGAACATCAGAAACCAAAAGAGTAGCTCTAAACTAGTAAAGAATATGAAACAATTAGAGGGGCAAAAAGAGAAAAGAAATCATAACAAATATATGGTAGGCACAG
Source organism: Mesoplodon bidens (assembly GCF_964165515.1). Taxonomy (NCBI): domain Eukaryota; kingdom Metazoa; phylum Chordata; class Mammalia; order Artiodactyla; family Ziphiidae; genus Mesoplodon; species Mesoplodon bidens. Next base: position 36,132,677 of record NC_138165.1, on the reverse strand, counting down.
CTATGATCAAAGCCCAAATAAAATGTAAAAATGTGGCAAATGTTGTTGGGTGAAAGCCAGGGAACATGTTTAACATCTTCAACTTGCTCCTAGAAGTCTGATTTGATTGAAGAAGCTTTCGGTTATGTATAAACTCAGTATAGGACATGGAAAATAAACCTCCCCTTATGTGTCAACTCTCACCACTAATTAGTGGTTGCCTGAAAGTTGTGTTGAGGAAGTTCTTAAATCAGAAGGAAGAAGTGCTTTGACCTGGTGGCAATGGGTGCTGGGGGCTTTGTACAGAGTAGTGGTGGCATATACCCCACGTCATTGCCATCCCTTCTCTGGGTTTGTCTACCTGGAGTAGTTTCAGGAGAGTAGGTCTCTTAGCCAAAGGAGACCTAAAAATTAGTCCATTCTGGGGCCCCCAAAGGAACTGGGTCTTTTTCTAGAGATTATCTGGAAAAATGTGACTCATAAACTCCAGAGATGGTTCTAGAGTTTATACAAAACAACAGGTCTTGAAACATCAACCTTTGAAAACATCCCGCTTGACTGATTTATTTAGGACTTTAAATGTAAAACAATAACTTTCCAGGGGTATTATATGGCCACAAATGTTTGATCTGACACCGCAAAATGTTTGGTTTGCCTTATATTTAAAGGGGTTTTAAAATATAAATTCATGTAGAAACCTGGCCAGGAAACCTTGGAGTTGGTTATAGCAATGCACACCAATTTGAAAGCATCCCTTTTGTGAAACTCTATTTAGGGTAGAGCCAATTCCAATGTTAAGAAACTAACATTCACACCCATATGCAAGGGTGTGAATTTTCTTCTAAATGGATTGTTTGCTATTATAGTAGTTACAGTCTTTAATTCAGTGGTATGGGGGATTTCCTGAAATATTGTAGAAATACATTCTTCCTTCACTGCATTCCTCTCACAACTCAAATGACTCCATGTTAGTAAACTGAGATGCAGCTAGATGATATATGATGTATTTTCTTACCATTCAGGGCTAGCCTCAATGTGTCTCCCTCTAAGAACCTTTCCCAAACACCTAACCTAAAGTGCCCATCTAGAAGCTTGTTTCACATTGTCCTGTTCTAATTCTCCAGCTCTTCTTTCCATTCGATGTTTTAGTTGCCTTATTTCTGTTTATTGTTTCCCCTCCTCAAATCTCACCATGTACGTACTCGAATATAAGTTTCATACAGCAGAGATCTATCTGCGTTGCTTGCCGCTATGTTCTGTTTCTACAATGTTGCCTGACACACAGTAGGCACTTCACAGATATTTCTGGAATGAAAAAATTGTACCTGTACAGATTAGACCAGACCAAAATGACCAGGTAGGGTTGAACAAGTGAGCCGCACTAGTCTTTCTGGATTAGGGACAACCTAAATTTATATTATCAAAGTTTATAGAACAGTTCCCTGACAATTTCTGCCCACCATGGATCTTGATTCTTTGTATGTGAATCTGGACTCAGCACAGCTCATCAAACAGGAATTTATAATTCAGCACAATTTCTATCTGGAGACTTAGCCACAGAGATATCAATGGTAACCACAGGCAGCCATTGTAAAGGGAAAACCAAAATTCAGTGTTGGCCCAAAACAATACCTTACGAGCATACTCCTCTGGTTTCATATTTTGAACACGGTCTATAGCTTTATACATCATTTTCTCTCGGAAATCATTAACTGTCTCACGTTCAATAACTCCTGAGCCTCTCTGGGCAACCAGGACATAGGTGCTCTCGTCAGCTCTGGCTCGACCACGGGCCTGAGAACAGAAAGAAATCAAGTCAATGAAGGACTATGCCTTGCTGTGAATGCTCCCATTTTTGTCCTGGAATGATATTCACTGCTCAGTATCCCAGTCCTTAAATGATCCCTCTATTCTCTGTAAAGTTAATTATTTTTCATTCTTTATTAGTCGGCTATTTCAAACTCAAAATGTACCTTAATGCAGAAAAAATGTTCTAGAATGAGGGTGGTTAAATCCCCACACCAGCCTTCAAAAGCCACAATAACACAAGACCGTCCTGTCCTGCCTTTCTCTTCCCCGGGGCACCCCTCTCAAACCCTGTGAACCATCATCAGTGATTTGGGCTGGAAAAGTCCCACTGCCCCCCACCTCATAGAAGGGATGAATGGGGAGAAGGGCATCTCTGACCTTGCCACCAGAGCTGTGGAGAGTGCTGCTCTGTTCCTGGCACCCTACCTTCAATGTTGAGCACATATTTCCATGAAAACATGCTCAACATGGTGATACATTTCTATAGTCTTCTGTATGAAGTGCTAATATTTAGGTACATTTTCTTTTTTATTTATTTATCTATTTTATTATTATTATTATTATTTTTGCGGTATGCGGGCCTTTCACTGTTGTGGCCTCTCCCGTTGCGGAGCACAGGCTCCGGACGCGCAGGCTCAGCGGCCATGGCTCACGGGCCCAGCCGCTCCACGGCATGTGGGATCTTCCCGGACCAGGGCACGAACCCGTGTCCCCTGCATTGGCAGGTGGACTCTCAACCACTGCGCCACCAGGGAAGCCCTAGGTACATTTTCAGTAACAGAAAATGTTATAGCCTTGCCCAGGAACCTCACTATCAACAATAATATCATCCTCATGAAAAATGCATTCTGAGTAGTGAGGCACTGAATAACACATGGACTCCTGAAATCCAAGTATTTCTTAATGTGGTGGCTGTCTGGTTATCTGGCTGATTTCTCTTTTCGTAGGAAAAGATATATTTTTAAAACTATGTGTGCTGTTTTACTAAAAGAAAACAAAACAAGAACACAAAATCAAAAATTAACATAATCGAGGTATTTGAATGTACCTGGACCATGGCTATTTCGTTAGTGACGAGACCGTAACGGATAACGATATTACATTCTTTAATATCCAGACCTTCTTCTGCCACTGTGGTAGCGATAAGCAGATTTATTTTTCCCGAGCGAAATTTACTAATGACTTCTTTTTGTTCATTCTGAAGAAACATTTTAGTAAATTAAATGTTGTAACACTAAACACATTAAAATCTCCTAATTAGGAAAAGAAATATTAAATTGCAACTGGTCAGTGTAAATTAAAGGATTAAATCATACACGGATTTGCTGCCATCTGTTTTTGGCGTTGAACAAAGACATGATGGTGAGACAACATTTGATTTCCAATCTGGGATTACTACACAATGACAAAAATATTTCCATCCTCCAGTCTGGAGGTGGGAAGGCCATCATTTATGCCAAGGAAACAAATTGATGGGTGACTTGGGAGGAAGAAAGGAGATGCTTTCAGTTGAGAAGAGGATATAGCAATGAGAAACGAAAATAGGCTTTGCTTTTTACTATTGATACATTAATTTCAGACTCTTTAACAGAGGATAAGATGCAGTGACAATTTTAAAGATGTAGTTGAATTTTGAGTCACAGAGAAAATACACACAGTATACTGCATTTGGTCATTTTAAGAGACATTCAAGCAAAACAAAAAAAAAGAAAGAAATATTCCTGGAAGAAACTGAAAACATTGGCTGCCTCCAGCGAGGGGAGCTGGGAGACTGGAGGACAGTGGTACATCCTGTACCTTATTAATTTTGAAAGAGGTAAATATATTATCTGTTCAAAAGGATATAAATAAAAATGAAAGAATAAGTTATTAAAACATAATTAAAACAGCTATATTTGCAATTAGAGAAAGAAGAACAAAAACATCCCAAAGTTAGCAGAAGGAAAGAAATCATAAAAATCAGATCAGAAATAAATGAAAAAGAAATGAAGGAAACGATAGCAAAGATCAAGAAAACTAAAAGCTGGTTCTTTGAGAAGATAAACAAAATTGACAAACCATTAGCCAGACTCATCAAGAAAAAAAGGGAGAAGACTCAAATCAATAGAATTAGAAATGAAAAAGGAGAACTAACAACTGACACTGCAGAAATACAAAAGATCATGAGAGATTACTACAAGCAACTCTATGCCAATAAAATGGACAACCTGGAAGAAATGGACAAATTCTTAGAAATGCACAACCTGCCAAGACTGAATCAGGAAGAAATAGAAAATATGAACAGACCAATCACAAGCACTGAAATTGAAACTGTGATAAAAAATCTTCCAACAAACAAAAGCCCAGGACCAGATGGCTTCACAGGCGAATTCTATCAAGCATTTAGAGAAGAGCTAACACCTATCCTTCTCAAACTCTTCCAAAATATAGCAGAGGGAGGAACACTCCCAAACTCATTCTACGAGGCCCCCATCACCTTGATACCAAAACCAGACAAGGATGTCACAAAGAAAGAAAACTACAGGCCAATATCACTGATGAACATAGATGCAAAAATCCTCAACAAAATACTAGCAAACAGAATCCAACAGCACATTAAAAGGATCATACACCATGATCAAGTGGGGTTTATTCCAGGAATGCAAGGATTCTTCAATATACGCAAATCAATCATCGTGATATACCATATTAACAAATTGAAGGAGAAAAACCATATGATCACCTCAATAGATGCAGAGAAAGCTTTCGACAAAATTCAACACCCATTTATGATAAAAACCCTGCAGAAAGTAGGCATAGAAGGAACTTTCCTCAACATAATAAAGGCCATATATGACAAACCCACAGCCAGCATCGTCCTCAATGGTGAAAAACTGAAACCATTTCCACTAAGATCAGGAACAAGACAAGGTTGCCCACTCTCACCACTCTTATTCAACCTAGTTTTGGAAGTTTTAGCCACAGCAATCAGAGAAGAAAAGGAAATAAAAGGAATCCAAATCGGAAAAGAACAAGTAAAGCTGTCACTGTTTGCAGATGACATGATACTATACATAGAGAATCCTAAAGATGCTACCAGAAAACTACTAGAGCTAATCAATGAATTTGGTAAAGTTGCAGGATACAAAATTGATGCACAGAAACCTCTGGCATTCCTATATACTAATGATGAAAAATCTGAAAGTGAAATCAAGAAAACACTCCCATTTACCATTGCAACAAAAAGAATAAAATATCTAGGAATAAACCTACCTAAGGAGACAAAAGACCTGTATGCAGAAAATTATAAGACACTGATGAAAGAAATTAAAGATGATACAAATAGATGGAGAGATGTACCATGTTCTTGGATTGGAAGAATCAACATTGTGAAAATGACTCTACTACCCAAAGCAATCTACAGATTCAATGCAATCCCTATCAAACTACCACTGGCATTTTTCACAGAACTAGAGCAAAAAATTTCACAATTTGTATGGAAACACAAAAGACCCCGAATAGCCAAAGCAATCTTGAGAAAGAAAAATGGAGCTGGAGGAATCAGGCTCCCTGACTTCAGACTATACTACAAAGCTACAGTAATCAAGACAGTATGGTACTGGCACAAAAACAGAAAGATAGATCAATGGAACAGGATAGAAAGCCCAGAGATAAACCCACGGACATATGGTCACCTTATCTTTGATAAAGGAGGCAGGAATGTACAGTGGAGAAAGGACAGTCTCTTCAATAAGTGGTGCTGGGAAAACTGGATAGGGACATGTAAAAGTATGAGATTCGATCACTCCCTAACACCATACACAAAAATAAGCTCAAAATGGATTAAAGACCTAAATGTAAGGCCAGACACTATCAAACTCTTAGAGGAAAACATAGGCAGAACACTCTATGACATAAATCACAGCAAGATCCTTTTTGACCCACCTCCTAGAGAAATGGAAATAAAGACAAAAATAAACACATGGGACCTAATGAGACTTAAAAGCTTTTGCACAGCAAAGGAAACCATAAACAAGACCAAAAGACAACCCTCAGAATGGGAGAAAATATTTGTAAATGAAGCAACTGACAAAGGATTAATCTCCAAAATTTATAAGCAGCTCATGCAGCTCAATAGCAAAAAAACAAACAACCCAATCCAAAAATGGGCAGAAGACCTAAATAGACATTTCTCCACAGAAGATATACAGACTGCCAACAAACACATGAAAGGATGCTCAACATCTTTGCTCATTAGAGAAATGCAAATCAAAACTACAATGAGATATCATCTCACACCAGTCAGAATGGCCATCATCAAAAAATCTAGAAACAATAAATGCTGGAGAGGGTGTGGAAAAAAAGGAACACTCTTGCACTGCTGGTGGGAATGTGAATTGGTAGAGCCACTATGGAGAACAGTATGGAGGTTCCTTAAAAAACTACAAATAGAGCTACCATATGACCCAGCAATCCCACTACTGGGCATATACCCTGAGAAAACCATAATTCAAAAAGAGACATGTACCAAAATGTTCATAGCAGCCCTATTTACAATAGCCCAGAGATGGAAACAACCTAAGTGTCCATCATCGGATGAATGGGTAAAGAAGAAGTGGCACATATATACAATGGAATATTACTCATCCATAAAAAGAAATGAAATTGAGCTATTTGTAATGAGGTGGATGGACCTAGAGTCTGTCATACAGAGTGAAGTAAGTCAGAAAGAGAAAGACAAATACTGTATGCTGACACATATATATGGAATTTAAGGAAAAAAATGTCATGAAGAACATAGGGGTAAGACAGGAATAAAGACACAGACCTACTAGAGAATGGACATGAGGATATGGGGAGGGGGAAGGGTAAGCTGTGACAAAGTGAAAGAGCGGCATGGACATATATACACTACCAAACGTAAGGTAGATAGTGGGAAGCAGCCGCATAGCACAGGGAGATCAGCTCGGTGCTTTGTGACCGCCTGGAGGGGTGGGATAGGGAGGGTGGGAGGGAGACGCAAAAGGGAGGGGATATGGGAACATATGTATATGTATAACTGATTAAATTTGTTATAAAGCAAAAAGTAAAAAATAAAATAATAAAAAATAAAAAATAAATGATTAAAAAAAAAAGAAAGTGAAAAAAAAAACAGCTATATTTGTGAAAAAATCTGAATTTTGAAAGTTAACATAGGTAAAGAAATCAAATATGCACTCTGGCCCTTGCATAGGAGGAATGATTGAGCATAATCCTAGCTTGACGTGGCCAGTGGAGTTTTATTTTCATAACCATTCTTATCAAAGCTGTTGGTCCAGTGGCCTTTGGTGCACATTCACCCTATCTTTTGCCCCCAAACATTAAACAAAAATACACCTGTCAGACAAACGTATGTTCTCCTATTCCCATCCCTTTCTTTTCAGAGGCAGCATGTCAGGTGTCTTTATTTGACTCCTAACTGCTGGAGAATCCTGCAGAAAGATAGCTCTCCAGTCTTCTCTGATAATTTCTCCTTGCACTCATATCCACTGATAAAAAAACTTACATGTCTTTGGATTTTAGCAGATGTTTGTGCCTTCATTCACAGGAGCAACTTTAATAAGGAAAATTTCAGACACAGTGTCAGACCCTCAAATCATATCACATAGATGCCTAAGTCCTCTTCCAGTAAGTCCAGCTCAGTTTACAGGTGAGGATGTGGGGAGTGAGGAAGGGGGCATGTTCTAAATTTTGGCATGCAGCCACCAAGTCTGAAATGGATAAGGAGCAAAAACTAGCTTGAATGCATACCTTCCATTTTTACCCCATCTCTTTTCAAAGAGGAGCTGAGGCCACATAAAATCAGTCTTAACACTAAAGTTAATAGAATAAAAACTTAAAAACAGGACCAAAAGTGAAAGAGTATAGATGTATTACTTGCAAGGATTAACACATAGGCTGAGAAAATGAACTTCAATTTTGCCTGTGAGTTTCCTGGAAGCTAGGGCAAAAAGGGAAACATATTAAGTAAACCAGCTCTCATCATAAAAAAGGATGTAAACTCCTTATCCAACAAGGAGTTTGTTTTTTGAAAGAAAACAATGCTTTCTCTGGCATAAACTTTAGAGGCAACTTTAACATGAGTACTTGTAGAGAGTATACTGAGAGTTATGGTGGACAATTTCAAGAATGACTTTTTTCATCAAACATTAAAACAGATTTAATTTGCTCCAGTGGACCAAATGATGATGAGCATAACAGAACTGAAGTGTCCCCTTGTCCAGCAAGACTGAGGACCAATATGACTTCAGAAGAACATTTTACTCTAAAAGCTATCCTGGTTTCACCCATGTTTATAATCTCTATGACTGTCTTTTTTCTCTCCCAAGTGTTTTTTTTAATACTGTGCACAAAAGTAGTATAATGAATTGAAAACAAAACAAAACAAATCTTAAAAAGGAAAAGAAAATCTCTCATAGTCCCAAATCTCTAACACATCAAATGTCTTAATTTTTCCAAGTTCCCTTAAAGATCTCATTCTATGCAAACATATTTTACATAATTCTAATTATAATGCACACATTTTTGTGGAAATTTGATTTTTCCACTTGATATTATATTGTAATTGTTTTCCCATTTTGTTACTAAGTTTAAATGTCAATCATTTTTTGCAAAGGAAACTCAATCTAGAAAGTTCCTCCAAGAATGTGGAAAAAATGATTCCTAGAACAATGGTTAGCCTATCAAATACCACAGATTGATTGCTATTAAACAATTTTCTTTCAAGAACAAGTGTTTCATTCCATTAAAGTATTGGTGGGTTGGTGGGAAGATTGATGAAAAAAAGACTACAACTAAACTGGGAAGGGAAATAACGGCATAAGGAAAAAAAAATCCAAAAGGATGTTTTCACCTGCGTCATGGGCTTGAACTCACTGCTGTGTCCAGCTCCAATCAGATGGTGGGCTTTGACTCCTACTTCTGCAAATTTTTCATTTTCAGTAATCCACTGGGAAAGGGCATATGCACTTTGTCGTGTTTTTGTGAAAATTATTCCTCGTGCTGATTCCTCGGCCTTTGTATATTGCTCCATTATGGTGTTTCTCAATTTGGTCAGCTTTTCATTTTCATGTTCTGGGTTTACAGCCAGCTTTTTCAACATTTTCTTATTTTCTTTAAGAAATAATTAGTTTATTTATTTTCTTTGTTATTGAAGTATACTTGATTTACAATGTATTAGTTTTGGGTGTACAGTAAAGTGACTCAGTTATATATACATAAGTATTATATATATATATTCTTTTTCAGATTCTTTTCCATTATGGTTTATTACAATATATTGAATACAATATTACAAGATATTGAATATAGCTCCCTGTGCTACACTGTAGGACCTTGTTATTCATCTATTTTATAAATAGTAGTTTGTATCTGCTCATCCCAAACTCCTAATTTATCCCTCTCCCACTACCTTTCCCCTTTAGTAACCATAAGCTTGTTTTCTATGTCTGTGAGTCTGTTTCTCTTTTATAAATAAGTTCCTTTGTATCATATTTGAGATTCCACATATAAGTGGTATCATATAATTATTTCTCTTTCTGACTTACTTCACTTAGTATGATAATCTCTAGGTCCATCCATGTTGCTGCAAATGGAATTTTTTTCATTCTTTTTTATGGCTGAGTAGTATTCCATTATCTATCTATATCTATATCTATCTATTTATCTGTCTATCTATCTATACCACATATTGTATCCATTCATCTATTGATGGATTTTTAGGTTTCTTCCATGTCTTGGCTATTATAAATAGTGCTGCTATGATTGCAGTGTTTGCATCTTTCAGAATTAGAGTTTTCTCTGGATATATGCCCAGGAGTGGGATTGCTGGATCATATAGTAACTCTATTTTTAGATATTTGAGGAGCTTCCATATTGTTCTCCATAGTGGCTGCACCAATTTACATTTCCACCAGCAGTATAGGAGGACTCTCTTTTCTCCACACCCTCTCCAGCATTTACTATTTGTAGACTTTTTAATGATGGCCATTCTGACTGAGTGTGGTGATACCTCATTACAGTTTTGATTTGCAAGAAATAGTTTAAATTAGTAAAATATGTGAATAACTAACTGGAAGATTTTATATAATGAAGTACTAAGATGTTCAACTACAGTTACTCTTGTGCCATATCTAATAATTAGGCTAGTTTTTAAGATAAATTTATTGCAGTCATCTTGACAATAAAACCAGATGACCAAATGATTAATTATGATCATACAGCTCATGGCTACTTAATCCCATCAATCAGAAATAGCCCCAATATGAGGGGGATTTCTTCTTTCATAATGAAAGATTATTTTAAGAAGGACTTTTGGAGAGCTCTTGAGAAGCAGTGGGTTCATGCCAAAGAGGTAAATGCATGAGACCATGCAAAAATGTTACACTGATTCTTACCCAAAAATAAAGTCATGAGAAATCCATCTGTCTCATCCAGCTTCAAAGGTTTCTTTTCATCACCTGCATCTTCATCATCATCACCATCATCATCACTCTCATCACTGTCATCTCCTAGGACTGCAAACTTCTTTTCTTTCTCATCGGTGTAGAAAGTTTCAAGGTGATTATATGCATCAATCATTCGGATTGTATCATTAATTTGTAGGGCCTCATTGTACTTCCTCAGATGTTCTGCACAAACACGATCTTTGCGATTTCCTTCTCTTGCAGCTATGAAAAATATGTTATGTAGAGTGAAATAATGATAGAACACCCCCTCAACTGTGCTGTGGACTTGAAAATGTTTATGATACTGACTCGAAAATAGGCTTCACCATGTCTTTGAAATGAGCAAATTAAGGCTCAAAACGTGCCATGAGCACTAAAAGGGGGCAAGTTTTTTGACTCCTAGACTTGCTACTTGTATTCTGCGTCAGCAAGAAAACATACTTGACTCGTGCTGACTCAGAGGAATGGCATGAAAAACATATTGTTTGCGTTTGCATTTGGAAACAGAGACACTAATATTTATCTTAATATTTTAAATATACAATAAGTGAAAGACTCTGGAGATAAAGAGAAAATGAATTGGTGCCTCTTTCCTTAGATAAGGAATTAGAACGTGTTTATCCTTGTCCTACTCAGAACACAGAAATTCCATTGGCTCTTACACTTACTTTCAGTTTGCTTAGGAATATGTGATCTGGAATCATGGCATAAACATGGGATAAATTGTGTTATGTCAAAACCCAAATTACCTTTTTTTTCCATTTGAATGAGCCATTGTTCATAGGGCTGAGTTCCAAAATCTGACATTGGACTAATTTGGCAAAAAGTTTGAATCTTTGTCATTATTTCTAGAAGTTTATCTTTAAATGGATCCTAAAAACAAATTATACACTTATTCTTACATGTTTATATTGCTGAATGAATAACATTATCTTTGTTAAAATAATTTCCATGTTATAACAAATTTGATTCAGAATCTTTGTCTATACAAAGTAACAAGTCACTCTGATCACCTCTTTGTACACTGATTTTTTTTTTTTTTTTTTGCGGTATGCGGGCCTCTCACTGTTGTGGCCTCTACCGTTGCGGAGCACAGGCTCCGGACGCGCAGGCTCAGTGGTCATGGCTCACGGGCCCAGCCGCTCCGCGGCATGTGGGATCCTCCCGGACCGGGGCACGAACCCGTGTCCCCTGCATCGGCAGGCGGACTCTCAACCACTGCGCCACCAGGGAAGCCCAGCACTGACTTTTTTTATCAGCTTCTCTTTTACTTCCACCCTCGAGCCACACCACACCAATACCAGGTATCCCTGCTGGAATTTCCAATTTAAAAGTTTGCAAAAATAAAATTAATGAATGATAGACACTTTGAATGCTAATAGTAATTTTTAAAATATATATTAAAGTAATGCCCCAATTATCTAGAAAGCTTGTAATTTAATTTAGAAAACATTCCTTTTTGAAGAATTGGTTTCAGTATTATTTCTATCAAAATAAAAAGTTAAAAGGTAGAGTTTTGAAAAAAGCCAGACACAGAAGAGTACATACTATAGGATTTCATTTATATAAAGTTCAAAAGCAGTCAAAAGCCATCTTTGGTGTTAGAAGTCAGGATAGTAGTCATCCCATGGGGGGTGGGTGACTGGAGGGGAGAATGGGAAGTTTTGAGGGTTGTGGCAGTGTTCTGTCTCTTGATCTGGATTTTTCTTTTTTCTTTTTTTGGCCGCACTGCGCAGCATGTGGGATCTTAGTTCTCCAGGAATCAAACCGGAGCCCCCCTGCATTGGAAGGGCAGATTCTTAACTACTGGACCACCAGGGAAGTCCCTTGATCTGGATTTTGGTTATACAGGTGTGTTCAGTTTATGAAAATACAGCAATCTGTACATTTACGAGTTTGAACTTTTCTGTACATGTGTTATGCTTCAATAAAAAGTATAACCAAAGTTAATTAAGGTAAAAGGTAAGATAGCAAATTCTTTTAAAATATACCCTAAGGGGACTTCCCTGGTGGTCCAGTAGGTAAAGCTCTGCACTCCCAATGCAGGGGCCCCGGGTCTGATCCCTGGTCAGGGAACTAGATCCCACATGCATCCCTCATGCATGCCACAACTAAGAGTCCGCATGCTGCAACTAGGAAGTCTGCATGTCACAACCAAGAAGTCTGCGTGCCACAACTGGGAACCAGCACAGCCAAAATAAATAAATAAATTAATTAATTAAAAAATAAATAAATAAAATAAAATATACTCTGAGGATGTTGTGGATTTTTTTTTAGACTGAAGGTCAAATATATTCATTATCACATACATATAAATGAGATAAACATAGCAATTAAAAGGTAAAATGCTGTGAGATTTAAAACTCAGGTATGTCCTACATACAAGAATCAAACAGTTATAACATTCTCAAAATGAAAAAATTATATACAAGAGATAAATTATATAGGAGAACAGATTAATAACTATTACTTTGCTTTTTTATGGAGATATAACTGACATATAACACTACATTAGGGGTTTTTTACATCACTTTTTTTTTCACACACACACACTGTATTTTATTTTTACGAGATCAATAAACTGACACCAAGCATTGTAAATGGATGACCACAGATGTTGTGGATTTTTTTTAATGATTACAATTAGAAACATGCATTTAAACTTATCAAATAAAACTGAATAAGTAACAAAAAGTGAAGAAAAATAAAGTACATTCAAATGTGCCACTTCAGCTGGAATAGATAGTGCTGTTTTTCAGAATTTCCAAAAAAGAATGACCTATGGCAATTGGTTGCTAATGTTAGTTCAGTTCCTACATTTCAAACACAATGTTATCTGTTCTGCATATTTCATAATTCAACATCCTTATGAGGTAGATTTGCAAAGATTACACTTATTATCAAGTACACACAGCTAAAATTTATGATGCTTTTTATATTTTACAAAAGAAAGTACTGACATAATGTACTGGTTATAATGTTCAAACTGACTCTCAGTTGGTTTTTATAATCAGTGAAGGTGTTCATCACAAAAATACCATTAAATTAAATATTTCACTGCTTTACTGTAAGTAATTTCATAAGAAAGTAAATGTGTCAGGTAGGTAGGATTCCCATTATCATTGCCAACTGTAATCTGTTGCCTCTGTTCAATGTCAGGAAATCAATTCTGGAATTCATCAAGAAAGTAAAAAGAATAAAAGAAACTATGGTGATCCCTCTAGTTTAGCCTTACAACCCTCCTCATCCCCTCCGCCACCCCTACCCCATTGTGGCTCATATGCAGTCAACCAACTACTGAGCTACTCTTCATATAAACTAGAAAACTGAAAGGAGAATTGAAGAGAGACTTCACAGCAGTGCTTTGCTGCCCAATATCAATAAAAAAGGAATAACACTGTAACTTTTTTGCTAAAAATTTAAAATAACATTCTTCAGATGGTCAGTATAAATAATCTTTGCATTGTTCAGTTGTGTACCGTATCATCCATCAAATGAATATAAAAATTTAAGCACATACTTCTTTGGTGTCATCTGCGATTACGAACTTTTTACATGGCTCCTTTATTTGGTCTTTAAGTTGATTAGTATTTTCTTTCACGGTTTTAATGGTAAATGCATCAAGATTGGCACATATCTGAAAAAGAGACATTTTTCAATATTCAAATACTTTTCCCTTTCAATTGATTCAATGTAGAATTCTTTCTCATGTAAGAAATAGGTAGCATGATTTGCTAAACATAGCATTTTAGTATTGCTTTACTGTGGATCTGACTAACCAAAAACATTTATCCTGATAGAGTAAAAAAAGAACTTCTAAATCAAGTTGGTGAAAAATTCCAGAACAAAAAAGTATTTATTTTCATTCCTTACATTCCATTTTCCAGCTGGAGAGTACAGAAAATTGCAGAGATGGGAAGAGAATGGTTATGAGCTAACCATATTACATGAGGCATTTTAAGGCTCATCTTGACATCCATGGATCATATTACCACTTTCTTCTACATATAAAAGAGGGCAGTGCAAAGACAGGAGCAGCCAAAGCCCATGTGCCTGGATTTGGATTGGAGTTAGTCCTAAATGCTAGTAATTAATTATATGTTGGACCCAATAATTGTGCTTTTGTCTACTCTATATGATTTTTACTTACTTCAACTTAAAGGGACTTAAAATACAAATGCAATGCCTTGGTGCCAACATACTTTGTGAGTTACTCTGAATTCATTCAATGCTTGAGATCAACAACAGTACTTTATGTGTTGTTACCATTTGGGGGCAGCTGACAAGAAATACACCTTTAATTAAAGGTTCTCATATCTCCATTTTCCTATTTAATTTGAATTGCCCAGAATCTGAGTATCACACAGAACAAAAAAAGGCACAGAAGAAAATAAATTTTGAAACTCATGGAATGTGTATAAAAATTAGAAACTTTCATAGTTTATGCATATTTCTATATCAAGTAGATCATTACGTTTAACAATAGGGGTAGATATTTAAAAGAAGGTATTTCATTTGTCCCAATTTTTCACTAATTATGTTTGCTTTCCACAATTTTTGTGATTTTTTCTGTGTCATAGTTATTTATTAAGGCACTTACTGTTTTGTAGAAGATTGAGTGTATTTACTTTGAAGTGTATAGATTTCACTTAAGTGACGATCATGGAATACCATGTTTCATGCATGCCATGGCACTTGGACTTAATCTTACCCAAGAAGCACTGGCATTTTCTTTAACTTTGGTTTTCTTGGTTATGCATAAAGTTAATGATTTACTTACTTTTAAAATGTGTTCTTCAGCTTTGGCTTGCTTTTGGGCTCCTCCAACACCTGGTGATGCTGTCAGTCCCAGTATCTGAGGTAAGGGAATCACTGGTTTGTTTTCTTTCTCAAGTCTGTTATTTTTCAACTTCTGGTTCAAATAACGCCTCATGATGTTATTATAGACTGCTTCTTTGTTGGTGTGATGGCATTCATCAATAATGATGAGAGAAAAGTCTTAAAAGAGAATTCAAATGGTTCATTTGTCCATCTTGGCAAGGTACAGTGTAAAAGTACCTTTAAGCTAGGAAACTGAGCAGCCAAGCACCTTTCACCTTTTAAGGGGAAATGTAACTATCCTAGCCACCTGTATATACAGATGTTTGTGTATATTAATCATGAAACTATCCCTGTTAGACACTATCCCCACTTAATAGATGAGTTTTGGAAAATTTATAGATCTAAAAAGTGTTATGGGATGGACTTCAAACCCTGGCTTTTTCCTCAAAACTCTCAGGATTACATTTTTGTTCTTTAAAAAATATTTAACTTTAAGTTGGTGAATTTTATTTGCATTCTATCAAATGAAAAACATGATTTAAAAAGGAATAATTTTACCTTGTTTTAACATTGCATTTAATTATTATGATTATATATACTTCTTTCCCTACCTTTTCTTCCCATCCCCCACAAAATAGAAAGGATTGTATTTATTCTATGGAGAAGGCATATCTAACAGGATCCACTAATATGTAAAAAGAACTTGTCAGTAATTAAAAATACAGAGTAAATGAAAAGTCCAGTAAGTGTTTGATTTAATGATGATATTCTTATGCAGAATAAAGTGATCTAATTAAGAGCTTATCCAACTTTTTGTTTGCTTCCCTAAGGAAGAAGGATTTGAATGAAAACTTAAGCAATGGAAGACAATCTAAATCAAAATTAATGAGTGGGAGGTTAGGGTTAGCAGATGTAAGCTTGTATACCTAGAATGGATAAACAACAAGATCCTACTGTACAGCACAGAGAACTATATTCAATGTCCTATGATAAATGATAATGGAAAAGAATATAAAAAAGAATGAATTATATGTAGAAATGAATCATTTTTCTGTACAGCAGAAATTAATACATTGTAAATCAAGTATACATCAATTAAAAATTGATAAAAAAATAATAAATCAAAATTAATCAACATTTTAAAAAGTATGTAACTAATACAGCCTCTGTTACTACCTTTAGTATTACTAATTATTTTTACAAAAATAAACATTTCAACCAACCTGACAACTGTACACCATCATCTTCGCCTTCTTCTAAGTTTAAAAGTGAGTTTTCAAGGATTTGAGCTGTACTGATAACAACATCATGAGACTTGACAACTTCTGGAAATGTTATTTTCAATTGGGTATCACCACTTAATCTAGTAACATGATACCATTTCTTCAAAAATGGTTCGAACTCTTTGCGGAAGAGCTGTTCAACTAATGGTACCTTTAAAAATGCCAAAGTTAAAAAGAGAGAAAGAGCATTGTCAAACAAAAGGAGTATTGATCAAAGGCCTACTATGTGTCAAGCATTAACAGAGGTGTTTGCATTATCAGTTAATTAGGTGTAACAACCTATCCATCATTCCATTCATTCACGTGTCAATAAGCATTTACTGAATGTCTATTAGGTGTAGACACTGTGTCTGGGACACAAAGATGTTTAAATTATGGTTGACAAATGTCAGGAACTCATTCTAGTTGAGCACATGGACCAAGAATCAACAAAACAAAACAAATTATCACAACACAATGTGATCATTCTCCCTTGGAAACACATAGAAAGTGACAGCAAAATGGAGGAAGCAACTGACCCCTCAAAAGAGGGGTTTAGGAGGAATTTTAATCATGTAAACCATGGGTCAGTGAAGAGATAAACTGAACTAAGGCTGAATAAGAAATAAATTTTGAGATTGTAAAACAGGGTCAAGCTATAAAGGGCTATGAACACCAAGCAAAGTACTTTAAATTTTGTATAACAGTTCATAGGACCCTTATGAATTGTTCTGTAGAGTTATTTTTTGGGAATCAGGCCAGAGGCAACCTGCCTAAGGAATTGGAGGAAGCAGAAAACCAAAGGTGAAGAGGCAAGACATTGCCTAAGGGAAAGGATGGCAGTGAAGGGATGGACTGCTGGACTAATTTTGGTGGCTGAGAAAGAACAAAATAGCAGGTTCCTTAAAAAATAAAAATTCAGTAACCATATGATTCAGCAATCCCACTCCTGGGTGTATATCTGGAAAAAATGAAAACCCTAATTTGAAAAGACACATGCACCCCAGTGTTCATAGCAGCATTATTTACAATAGCCAAGACATGGAAGCAACCTAAATGTCCATCAGAAGATGAATGGATAAAAAAGATTTGGTATATATACACAATGGAATATTACTTAGCCATAAAAAAGAATTAAATAATGCCACTTGTAGCAACATGGATGGACTTGGAGATTATCCTACTAAGTGAAGTAAGTCAGACTGAGAAAGACAAATAATGATATGATATCACTTATATGAGGAATCTTAAAAAATGATACAAACGAACTTATTTACAAAATAGAAATAGACTCACAGACATAGAAAACAAACTTATGGGAGTTCCCTAGTGACCTAGTGGTTAGGATTCCGGCCTTTCACTGCCATGGCCCAGGTTCAATCCCTGGTCGGGGAACTGAGATCCCACAAGTTGCGTGGTGCAGTCAAAAAGAAAAAAAAAAGGAAAACAAAAACAAACTTATGATTACCAAAGGGGAAAGGCAGGGGAGGGATAAATTGGGAATTTGGGATTAACAGATACACACTACTATATATAAAATAGATAAATAATAAGGACCTACTGTATAGAACAGGGAACTATGTTCAATATCTTGTAATAACCTATAGTGGAAAAGAATCTGAAAAAGAGTATTATAATATATATACATATAAAAACCTGAAGCACTGTGTTGTACACCTGAAACACTGTAAATCAATTATACTTCAATTAAAAAACAAAACAAAAACAAAAAACACCAAATCAGTGAAAACTCTTTCAGAGAGGCTGTCCAGTGAGTGCGTTGGCACTGAGGTGACTCCACCTGATTGGTGACTCACAGTATTTTCACATTCGCTAACAGGAAAATGCAAATCTCCGTGAAGACCCTGACCTGAAGGACCATCACCCTGGAGGAGAAACCCAGTGATATCGTGGAAAATATAAGTGAAAGCTAAAATCCAGAATAAAGAAGGCATCCCCACTGGCCAGCGGAGCTCATCTCTACAGGCAAGCAGATGGAAGATAGCCTCACTCTATCTGACTACAACGTCCAGAAAACATTGCCCTTGCACGTGCTCCTCTGTCGGAGGGGTGGCTGTCAATTCTTCAGTCTTTCATTCACAATGCCCAAATGATGGCATTACTCTTCGCTCTACCCCAATTTACATTTAGAAATTACCAGCTTTGGTAATAGCTGAACCTGTTCAAAGTGTTAATAAAGATTTTGTTGCATGTAGAGAAAAAAAGAGCTGACTCTCTGTATGTTGTAGTGCCTGCTGAAGGTGGCTGAGTTGACACCTCAAGGCTACATATCACTAGTCATTCAGAATAGCTCCTATACTGGGGAAAGGAATACCCAGGCCATCTTGAAAGTCATATCTTAGGAGAATTTGTACAATGGAAGCCCAGGAGGGTACAGTGTGGCAAATAGAGTTGGCAGGAAGAGTTTCAAGGGCAAACATCAAAGAATGTGCATTATACTCCTCATAATTTAATTACCTGATAATGTGATCAGTGGTTATCTTTCCACTGGTCTGCAAGGTATGCATTATTCTTTTTTTTTTTTTTTTTTTTTTTACTTGAGATGAACTCCACTTAAGTGAAAAATAAGGGCTGGCTGATCCTCCTGGCTGGAGAGAACCGTGTAGGAAGAACATGTCTTTGTATTATTATTTAGTCAAAATGTTGAGGGCTTCCAAGAGTGAATGTGAGGGGAGAAGGGGTTAAATGGAATCCATGAATTCCAAGGAAACAAAGTGAATCAATAACCAAGTTTGGTAAGTGAAAGAGCATAACACAGGGTAGAAACAGAACTTTTCAGTTAGTGGTTCCCGCCTATCCACCCGCCTCCAACCCCAAAGTGAAGTCTCTGGTCTACTTGCCACAAAATCAACTCAGAGATGTGGAAAATACAGACTCCTGAGCCCCACCCAAGAACTACTTAATCTAGGGACCGACCATCTCTGGGGACTGCGTCTTGAAGCTTGTGCTTTTTTTTTTTTTTTAATTTATTTATTTATTTTTGGCTGCATTAGGTTTTCATTGCTGTGTGCGGGCTTTCTCTAGTTGCGGCAAGCAGGGGCTACTCTTTGTTGCGGTGCACAGGCTTCTCATTGCGGTGGCTTCTCTTGTTGCAGAGCACGGTCTATAGGCGCGCGGGCTTCAGTAGTTGTGGCTTGCAGGCTCTAGAGCACAGGCTCAGTAGTTGTGGAGCATGGCTTAGTTGCTCTGCAGCATGTGGGCTTTTCCCGGACCAGGACTCGAACCCATGTCCCCTGCATTGGCAGGTGGATTCTTAACCACTGAGCCACCAGGGAAGCGGAAGTCTGCCCTTTTATGAAGCTTCCAATATGACATTTAGGTCTTTTTAAAATTTGAGAACCACAGCTCTTTTCTTTCTTCCACAAAGTCATTTCCAATTCACTTTTCTAGAACTATTCTTTTCCTTCTACTTATAAGAAAGAGGAAATAATCTAAGAAGGAAGTCAGCAAAAAAGATTCTGGGGAAGAGAAGGAAAATTAAATTTAGTGGAGATGGGATGCTCCAGAGGAGAGAAAGTGAGCTCTGGAAACAACTGCTCCAGCTACTTGCTTATTGTGTGACCTTGGACAAAGTTCTTAATCATCTCGATTTCCACATTAATAAAGTCAGGAAAATATTAACCTGTGGTGGAATTGTTAAGAAAATTAAATGAAATAGAGGCTGACATATTGCCAGTACTCAGAAAACTTCCCTGGTATTTCACCATCCTTTTATTCTAGCAGTGGAGAATGACAGAAGGGAGGACCAGTTCATTTCAGAAGAAAAGCGTTCAAGTCTCAGCTCTGCTGCTGATTGGCTGGATGACCCCTGACAGGCCAATTAAAGCCTCAAAGCCTCTGTTTCCTGATTGGTAAAATGGAGATAATTATGGTTACTTCAAAGAATAGCTGTGTGGTTTTAATGAGATAATATAAAGTGTAATATAATATTTATTATTATATTAATACATATCTCTCATTTCCTAGACTGTAGATTCCTTGAGGGCAGGATTTGCATTTGATTTGTCTTTAAATACTCTCATGTTGTTGAATGATTTAAGAATCTCTACACTATGGACTGGCATAAAAACCTGAGGTTCTGCCCATAAAGGGTGGGCCGAGATCTTCCAAGGAAGCAGCATCTTCTTGTCTACAGAACAAAAAGACATTGTCACAGGTGGTAGCAGGTGTTGGAAATCCTGAGACTCACTTTGGGTGGTGTTGACTTCCTACTGAAGGACACAGAGAGAGCCAGATGCAAGCCTGACATGGCCAACTAGGAGGCGTGTGGGCCTCTTGGAGCCTTTTCCTGAGGTGTGACAGAGTGCCTGCCAAGACTAATCAAACCCAACTGCTACCCACTTCTGCTGAATCATATGGGGCTGCATTATAGCATCTGAAGGAACCTGGGACTTCTCTCTCATGATGTTGAAGCCCTAGATAGGAAATAGAAAGTCTGGGAACACAGGTGGTGTTTTCATTTTTCCCTGCATCTAAAGGCGATAACTTTGGAAAGGATGGAGGGAGATAGAAGTAAATGGTGTTAGGAACAGGATTTCTCCTTCCTAGATCAAGGGTTATAATACCTTGCCATTGGGCCAAATACAGAATGCAGGTTATATTGACTTACTGGGCCTGAGATTACCTGACTCAATCAAAAAGAATTAAAGCTGAAATTACTTTAAAATTCAAAGAAATGGGATAATAAAGTAAACGATTATGATATAGATGGAAGATCTAGTGGAGGGATTTCTAATAATTCTTAGGGAAAAACAACAGGGAAACAGATCAGGAATTAGACCCATGTCCTTAAATGTCTACACAACAATGCAATGAATATGAGTAACTAATAAGGATAATTTAACATTTAAACATGGCTGCAAATGTGCATTTGTAAGTATCACCTCGATCCAATGGGATGAAAGATTCGCAACCAGAATACAGCACTGAGAGGATAAGGAGTTATACAGAAAGGAAGGTGAGTGAGATGCATACAAAAACATGAGACCTGAAAAGATCAATCAAGATGAATAATATGAAAAAGATAAATGTAAGTATTTGCATTCAGGCTCAAAATTAACTGCACAAAAATAACAAGAGAGGCCTAGTTTAACAGATTTTCAAATGAAAAGGAGCTGAGGATTCTTAGGTTATAGAAAACTCCAGATGAGTCTGCGGTGCCAGAACTGGTGACAAAGGCAAACCCAGTCACAGACCAAATGTCACATCTCATCTCTCCTATGCTCTGCACTAAGACTATATCTATAGTATTTCGTCCAGCCCTAGACACTGTGTTTTAACAGGGTTTTAGATAATGTCTGGAAAAGTATGAGCTCTCAGGATGATGAAAAGTCTGGAAACCATGTTATATGAAGATTGTATAAAGCAACTGGAAGTATTTATCCCAGGAAACTAAGAGAAAAATCACTTTAGAGTCACATGATGCAAGCCTTCCTTCTCTATGTGAAGGGCTGTCATAAGGCAGAAGAATTAAGACTCAGCTTACTCTGTATAATCACAGAGGAACGAACACTAACCAATGAGTGTGTATTCCAGAGAAACAGATTTTGATGAATGCAGGTAGGGCTTTCCAGAAGTGACAGTTGTTCAAAGAATGGATTGAGCTGTCTTGTTAGAAGGAGGACCTCCTTGATATGAGAAGTTACTCAGCAGAGGTGAGAGAACCACTCAACAATGGATAAAAACTGGATCTCGAAGGAGTCTTTCAACTCTAATAGTCGATGATGCTGTGACCCGACAAGGGAAGAAAAGGAAGGTGATGAATCAAAAATAATTCATAGGTTTTGAGGTTATGTGCTTCGGAGGAGGTAATATAACCAACAGAGAGACAGACAAGTAGGGAAGGAGAGCTCTTTGGGAGAGTAGATGAAGGGAATGAGTTTGAGGAAATGGCAGAATGTTCAAACGGTATCAAGAGGATCAGCTTAAGTGGTTTCAAATCCAGTTAACTTTGTTCTCTTCTCTGGACCTGGCACTTAAGACCCTGCTCACTGGTTAAGGAATTCCACTTTATTAGTTATAAAGGTGAGGAGGAAGGGATGGAAGAAAGAACTAATATTTACTGAGTCACTCTTAGGCTTTAGATAGATTATCTAATTTAAACTTCCAACCCTGTATAGGGTAGTATTCTTTTATTCACTTTACAGATGAGGAAACTAAAGTAAGAGAAGTTAATGATTTGCCCAAGATCAAATTACTGGTAGGTAGAAATTGTATTAACACCTGGATTTCTTTTATTTCAAAAGATAATGTCCTTCATAAAGGAAATACATGAAAAGCTATGGAAAAAAATTCTAACGTATCGCCATTACCACACACACACACATACACAAAAACTGTTCTAATAGTGGGCATGTAAGAATAAAGGAGCAGTCTTTAGGCTTAGCATGTACATACAAAGTGCATTTGGAGCTACATGACATAAATCATTAAGATAGTGGATTCTGAGTATGTTTCTTTAGTACTGAAAAGCAGGTTGCAACTAAAACTTTCAGCATAATAGAAATCCAAAAAAATAGAGGAAAGTTACATATATAGTCTATTACTATAATTTCTGTAAAGGAGTAAATGAGAATCTAGTTACCATAAGTAATGGGAAAAAAGACTGTTTCTGGTCATGGAAAAGTGTACTCAATTTTACTCCATAAAATGGTAAAGACTAATATCCCCAATTTGCAAATTTATAAATTAATAAACTCTGATGTATCTGAATAAAGCTCAGATAACTAGATTTTGTTTAAAATGAAGGAGACCTATACCTGTTTATGAAGATAGGCTTCAAAAATCCTAAGATATAAATACTAAAGAAAATCTCAGTTGCATTGAATGATATATGTGTATATTTACATATACAAAATATCTGAAAATTATTTATCTATTTAATTTGATATAAATCAGCCAAATATTCACTTAATTTTCTCTTCATCTTCAAACCAAATTGCATATATTCTGAATAAAAAGCACTTGCCACTTTTGACTAAGGGTCAGTGGTTAAAGAGATTCTAGAACACAATGCTTAAGCCTAGATTCCAGGGATATTTTGAGGTCATTTATGTTCATATGTAGTGATAAATTAGTACCAGTTCACCTTAAAGAAAATCTGGGTAAAATACTCTTTATACCTCAGTTACAGCTATTTAACTTAATGTTCTGGCTTAAGAGGAAAAAAATCGACTTTAACGGCTAATAACTGAGATATTACATATAGCTGGAAAAGCAAAGATTTAAAATAAATTACTTATTTTGACATTTTTCCTAATTAAACTAAATGTGTGATCCATTGTTACAAATGTCACTATACAAATGCTTCAGAAAAATAAAATGAAAATAAACCACGTTCTATTTATGTGCTGTTTGAATACCTTATTGACAAGGACTATAACTTTTCCAAGTTCAGATGCTTTTTTCTTCTTGTCCAAGTGATCCTTGGCAATGTAAACGGCCACTCTGGTTTTCCCACTCCCTGTAGGGAGGCATATAATGATATTCTTCCCCTCCAAGGCTGGCTGGGCCACTTCCAGTTGGTAAGGCCTGAGATGCATTTCTGGCTCAGGGGATGCTCTTTGTACCGCATTCTCTTCATCTGAAGGAGGTGAAAAGGAAGAAAAATAAGGAAATAGGCAACAAAATAACTAAGGCTAGGAGGCCTGAAACTGAACATAAATATTGTGGCTTAAATTCCCTTTCATGTGTGGTCCAAACCAAATTTCTATCTTCTGTACCAAATGGGTGCCAGCTCTCTGCATCTGCAGGATACAACCCAAGCACTATGGAAGTGGCCTGGGGAGATGGGGGTACAGAGGGAATGAATTAACAGGATGGAGGCCTAAGAGGGGGCAACACAGAAGAGTCTTTTCACAGAGTGGGCAAAGCCAAGTGGAAATGACTGTGGTGCAGACTTGGCAGTTTATGGTTCTTAATGCATCAGACTTGCCATTTCTCTGTGGAACCATTCTGTCCCACTTTTTTCTCTTAGCCTTTCCACCAACAGATCAAGAGGAACTGGGAAAGTAGGACTCATTAGTCCTCCTTGTTCTGTATTTCCCCTCACTTTTTACTGCAAAGAAATATTAGAGCTGATGCTACTTTCCTTCATTTGAAAAACTTTACCTGACAAACCAAATACCAAAGAGCACTTCTATCTATCTATCTATCTATCATCTATCTCAAATATCTAAAAATGGTTCTCCCCAAATCCCATTTTTGCCATTTAAGACAAACAGATTAAACAGAACCAATATTTAGGGAAAAGGAAAACCTCCCGTGCTAGCCTTTAATTTTTATGTTTTCACTGAAAGATGAAAAACGATTTTGTTGGTTTTAACTGAATTGTAACTAATTTTGCCATTTGGTTTTGAATGTGATTTTTATCACTTCTTTATAAGTATGTCTCCACGTATTCATATTTTCCTGAAACTCAAAGCACAATATATTAAAAATATTTCCAATTAACATAGATTTCTAAATTTAAAGTACTGATAAGATAAGTACTAACATACATTAATTTTATAAACATTAGAATCAAATCATTATAATATATCTTGGTTTAAATATATTTTGTTTAGAAGTGACCATATTTATCTAATTAGTCAGGGGAAAAGATCTAAAAATGTATAGCTTACCATGTGGAATGCAGTAAAGTAAATATTACATCAATTTAAAAGCCCATCTTATGCTTTATGTAATTACAGAAAAAGTGAAATGACAGCACTTATCAGTATTTCATTACACGTGAAGTAAGCGTTCTTTCTCTTATCAATGATTGCAATAGAACTAAACTAACATAATCCCATTAACTTCAGAAAAGTTGCTGATTTTTCCATTTCAGGAACTGGATGATTCTATTTAACTGGGTTTTAACTTGTTGTTATAGCACTATCTGAACAGGTAGGAAAATTCACACCAAATACCACTTAGTAAGGGTCATCTACTAACCTGGCAGGAAATTTGCCTTCTATATGGATGAGTAAACACATATGCAATACATTTACATTATCATTGGCTCATCTGCTGATTCATTTACTATGACTGTCAGGAAAAACTCATTCAAGATCACCAGCTTTTAAAAACATACTTTGACAAGTTTTCTTTCCATGCTGGTTTTGAACTCTATAGCAATTATAATTCATCTTTATTATATTTATGTAAGATTCAAGTTGATTTAAGAATATCATTATTTCTCTAAGTGGCTTTTATAGATTATCAAAATTCTAATATTCCACCTATATTTTGAGCATTTGCCACCTAACTTTTACAAAAGAGCCAGAATGTTTGCAAAGGAAGATGTATTTTAAATTGTGTTTTAACACCAAGATCCAGGAATCTACTTTTGCTAGATTGTCATTTGAGGTAGGAAATTTATTAAAAGATATAGCACATTCTCTCTGTTTAATTTCACTCTAGGTACATTTTTTCATAGATTTAAGAAAATAATAAAATTCAGCTTCCCTCAAAATAGTTGCATGTACTTTTTTAAATAATCATTTTCCCCTTTTGTTTTTCATGCTTACTACTACATCCTTGGGTAAAAAAATTAAAAAGAGAAACTGAGACCAATTTTCTAAGTCTCTTTTCCAGGAATCTAAAATGAAGTCAAACGAGTAAGACATCAATATCACTCATGTATATTAGATATTTGTTGTACTAATACGCTTAAGAAGAGTTAAGAGCTATCATGTTCAAAATTTAATTCTTCAACCAAATGCATGATGTTTACTGTTACTTATCTAGTCATGTACCACTAATTCATTCCGAAGTAAACATTTACTGGGTGCCTACTAAATGCCAGGCACTCCCAAGAACACAGTCCTTGTTTTCAAGGACTTCAGAGGCTGGGGCACTCCGCTACTGCCACTGAAAATATCTGGCTAGTGGACAGCTCAATATCTTCCATACTTTTTTGAGTCAAGTCCAGGAAACCTGATGGATGCCCCCAAGTTTAAAAGAGAGGCACAGAGTGAATATGGAAAAATTAGAGCTGGATTCATTGTGAGGATAGCATCCAAAGAAAAAGAGCTGGGTGAGTGCTAAATATTCAGCCTGATTCTTGCCTTATCACATCCTCTGACATAGGGATGGAAGAATGTATCCACATAAGCAACGAAAAGAGAATTTTCTCTTCTCTGCCACCAGAAGGAGAGAATTGGGCTGGTATCAAGGAGCCAGGAGCCAATTTCCTTTATAAAAAAAAAAAAATGTTTGGGTTTTGTTTGTTTGTTGTTTTTGGCTCCCTTTGAAAAGCAAAATCAATTAAATGCAACAACGAAAATGGTATTTAAAATATGCACAGGCTTTGAATAACACTGTGCCCATCCTCTACGACAAATATTAATCAAAGACCTTAATGTTATACTATACCATACAAATGGTCAAAAAATGAAATCAAATAGGGCTTAAATAATAACATTCTATTGGAACTACACCATGTGGCAAATTTCATTCTCACATTGATTTTGACAGCTGAGTTATTCTTGGAGAGAAAAGGTCTGTCACTGCATGTGTTTGAAATCGACAAAGTATTCCTTTACCTATAGTATGTAACCCCAGAAAATACACCATTCCAGCTGGAGAAATATTAACAGATATTACCTCGAAATAGTAAGGAAACACTTTCTATATATCAGGCCAATGTGCATTGCCAAAAATATTGCCACTTTGAGAGAAGCAGTATATCTCTCTGAGAATGAGAAACAGAGAAACAAAAAAGCCTCCCACAGCATAATTAGAATATTTAAACTTTAAAAGTGCCACTAATTATGCTTTACTAGGGCATAATAATATTTCTAAGAAGGAACATAATGTCACGTCCATGATCCTTATGGCCCATCATGTAACCTTTGAAGGTGGACAAAGGGCATGTGGAATAGGGTCCCTCTGATGTCAATCTCAAAACATAATCCCAAACACTGCAATGCTTTCAGTGATTCAATATGTGTTTAACAATTCACAGTTTACATAAACCTGTTTTTGAATTGATTTCCACTTCAGCCTATATATATCATGCACCTGAGGGAAAGGAATTTCAGAATTTTATAATTTCAGAATTTTTCTACCCACCATGCAATTTTAAACCCACTAGTCTTTGTTCCTAAACACTGACCATCCAGAGCTTCAATGAGTGCCCTTTAAAAATGTGTTTGTCTTCAAATGTATTTGCCTTTGAAAATGTATTTGCTTTTTAAAAGTAGGTTGCATTCAGATTTATCATGTCTTTCATGCCACATTGAAGACTGGAAATCAGTAAATAGTTACATTTGCTAATAGCTCTAAACTGACAAAATTCCCGGCACATAGAGAATATCCATTAAATATTTATTAAATGAATGAATATTGTTGAAAAGCCCTTACTTAGACAAACAAAAATTAGGATGAGGTTCAGAAGCTTAAAGCAACCATAAAGATGTTAAATATTAGCTAAAGTATATTTTGAGTTCTAGCATCAATAGCATTTAATAAAAATGTTAAATATTAAATTTAACAGTTGTATAACAAGCATAGAAAAAAGAAATACAATCTACAGAAATATGCACATGGCAAGAACTTAATAAACACTGACTAAATTGAACAGAAAATTAATTAACCCTTTTTAATTAACATTAAAGTTATGACTGACATTTGGTGAATTGTGTTTCCTCAAACCAACTTGTTCTAAGAGATTCAGGGGTGTTACTAAGAGAAAAGGGCATTTAAATAAAAGAGGTGGTACATTCCAATTGGGAAAGCTTTTAGGGCAGATGGCCATCTTTATGTAAACTGTTTTGCCCCTTTAGGCCTATTGTAGATGTAAATTTCTAGAATCCTTCTGACAGTGAAGGATAATGTAAAGTACACAATATTTTCTCCGTGTTTTCTACAACTCAATCACAGAACGAATGAAGAATGAAGTAATTTGTTCTTAATTTGCCATTTTGCTGCTGCTTCTTAGCTGGCCACATTGCAAAACATTGTTTTTTGTTTGCGCTCATTTGTTAAGTTTAGTTATAAAATATTTCAAACATATAACCAAATATTAGAAAGTTGTGTAACAGACATCCAAGGACCCATCATCCATTCTTAAAAGATGTTAACATTTTACCTCAGTAATAATAATGGAAGTGCACATTCAAAGAACAGAAAGAAGAGATTTGAAATCGATCAGACTGACAAAAGTTGGGGAGTCTGATAACAGGAAGTCTTGCTAAAGTGTGGGGATTGGGAAGAGGCACTCTTATTTATTGCTGGCGGGATATTCAACTGATATGAGGAACAATTTTGGGAAATACTTAGTAAATTTCTCATTCAGTGATGAAAATATTTTGCAAACTCAATTAAAGAGGTGTTTATACAAATTGAAATTCTTTTAACTATATGTGTACATTCTAGCTCTTATTTTAAGAAGGACTCATTATATGCCATTAACTACAGTCATACTATGACTACAGTCATACTCATCTTATTGATAGTAATTTTTATTTATTTTATTTATAAATAATTTTTATTTATAATGTATTTTAATTTTAAAAAATTAGGGGTTGGAAATAAATGTACAAAATTGAGTACATAATTTGAAAGCAGTCAGATTAATTGAAACAGATCACATAAATAACATAGATTACATGATTCTATGGAACGTGGCATATGCCAGACCAAAAAGCTATGTGCTGGATCAAAATTAGAGAGCTTGATTCTAAGACTTTTGTAAGTTGTACTTTTAAAGAAAGTGAATGGCAAAGTTCCAAAACTACTTCAACTGTAGAAAAGAATTGCTTTAATTGCATAAATACATTAGGAAGGGTATGAACAGCCCCCATGCTTTCCACTATATGGTGTCTTATTTCACACTTTTTAAGGTTTACACAACAGTTAGGCAGTACCTGAATCACTTCCCATGGTGCCTGAATCACTGCCCATGTTGCTGTTATGTCCAAGACTTTCATCTAAGCAGCTGACACTTCCTTCTGCCAAACTTGTGTCTGATTCTGCAAAGGAAAACATTTTAAAATATTTTAAAAATATTTCTGAGAATAAACGTATTTTAACTGCACACCTCTACAGCACACAGTACATACAGTTCAATGCAAGTGGAGAAGGCACACCCAGATGACTACGAATAAAAGGTAAGACTTTCTGGCAAGCGACGTTTAAAAATTCCACTATGGATGAGCAGCTGGCGGGGACTGAATCAAATACATATATCTACCTACTTAAAGGACCATTCATCCAATATGAGAGGTCATGTAAATTTGTAAGGGTTTATGACTTTTGTCGTCCCCCATGTGTAAATTTTGTCCAAAGAAAGAAGATCTAGGCCTGATAATGTCATTTAAGCAAAAGTACTATATAGAAACCATTGAGTCATTTCCATGTAAAATGGTAGAGAATTAATGAATTATAGAAAAAATTAATGAAGTACATGGTTCTACTGATAGGTTATGAAAATAGCAGTTCAGTGATACACATAAAATCTCACAAAGAATTTATTCGGGAAGAATATCATGAAAGCCTGGCATTGCAGTGGCACTAGGAGCTTATGTGAAGTTGGAAATAATTTCTTTTCTTTACTGTACTTAAACTAAGCTTCCATCAAAGAGTTACAATTAATATGAGGGGCAAGGGTACGTCTTTCACTTATTAATCCTGATTTTTTCTTTTCAGTACTCAGTGTCAATTCCTTTTGAAAAACCTTCCTTCCCTCAAGGGAAAACTTCCCTCCTTACAGTTTATTTCCAAGGATTTATGCAATCCCACCCGCAAGGATCAGAACTATTGCTAAACTGGTAAAAATAAATGAAAGATGGTTACAGATGTTGGTTTTGGAATTAGAAAGACTTGTGAAATTTGCTGTTGGCAATGCTGTGAGCCTAACTTCCTTCCCCTTATTTAAAATGGGGCCAGTAGAGGCACAAGCTATTATAAAATACCTTATTACAAAATAAGCTACAGGATATATTGTACAACACAGGGAATATAGCCAATCGTTTACAATAACTATAAACAGGGTATAACCTTTAAAAATTGTGTACTCCTGTAACCTATATAAATATTGTGCATCAACTATACTTCAATAAAATAAATATAAATGAATAAAATAAAAAATAAAATGGAGCTAGCACAATTTATCTCACAGGATTTGACAACCATGGAGTAATATTAGGTACAACAAGCTCTTTGCACTTTAATTGCTGGTGATTGGAAAATGAAATAAAATTCAAGTAGTTGTTGGTGGATTACTAGGGCAATATGTCATTTAAAAATCTCTTGGAAATTCCCTGGCTGTCCAGTGGTTAGGACTCCATGCTTTCACTGCTGGGGCCTGGGTTCAATCCCTGGTTGGGGAACTAAGATCCTGCAAGCCATGTGGTGCGGCTTAAATAAATAAATAAATAGATAGATAGATAAAATATCTTTACAATTAATAATATTTCATAATATTTATATGTGTTAGATAATTATTATTTTATGCTTAAGCTTCAAAATACACTAAATAAATTATATTAAAGAAGGCTTAAGCTATGTAAAACTAGTCTGAGTGTCACATACTTAAACTGGAAATAGAAACGGGTGAAAAACAGACAGATAGTGTGTTATCAATAAAATGTCTCTGGAAAGGGACAACATACAACTCCTTAAAACTACAAGTATCTTCTTTTTCTTTAACTGGTTATTTCTTTTTTTAAGTCAGGTATGTTGAGGTATAATTTTCATACTGTAAGAAATCATTCTTTTTAGGTGGATAGTTTGATAAGTTGACAAATGTATAGTTTTGTAACCACCATCACAATCAAGATTTTTCCATCACCCCAAAATCCCCTCAAGCCCCTTTGTTGTCACTGCCCTCCTGCGGTCCCCTGGCAATCACTGATTTGGTTTCTGTTCCTAGAGTTTTGCCTTTTCCAGAATGTCATATTAATGAATTCAGGCAATAGGTAGCCTTTATGTTTGGCTTTGTTAACTTAGCATAAGACATTCAAGATGCATTCACATTGCTGTTTATATCAGTAATTTGTTCCTTTTTATTGACGACTACTATTCCATTGAGCATCTGTGACGTGTGTCTGTGACATCTCCCTTCCAACTTGGATAAGCCCATTTAGCTTGGGAAATATAATGAAATTACAGCCAATGCCAATTAACTATGTAAGATAGCTTTCTTAAAAGTTAAAAGAAAGCTTACAAGAAATTTGTAAAAAAAAAAAATTGTCAATGGACTTACATACTGTTTAAATATATTAGCACAACACAAATATACTCCTGTGAAAATACTGTGCTTATCAGTTGTCATAGATTAGCTTTGAAACTCAGATTTGAGGAATCCCTTATGATCACACGGGAAAGCCTGTGTATCTCACTGAGAGATTTTAAATATGGCACTTTGCAATTCCCAGAGGTATGCCTTGTTAGGATCTCAGAGGCGAGTGTGGGATAGAACTGTCAAGTAGGAGAGCATTTGGGGCAGATATAATGATGAAAAGAGAATATGAGTTGTAAGGAAAAAGCAAGGTGTAAAATGAGATGGGGAAAATGTCACTGCAAGGATAATTCTAGATCTAGAAAGAGAGACCAAGATTTTTAAGGCAAAAAAAGTGAATTTTGACCTGCTTTTCACTTGTTTTAAATGTGGTATTGAGAACTGAAGACAATGCCAAAAACACTGAAAAACACTAACAAATATTATCTAAAACTGAACACTGTATCTTTAAGTTTTCCACTAAGTATAGTCCAGATGGAAATTATACTTGATTTTCATTTCATTTTCTAATCACTAGCAGTTAAACCACTGTCTTAGACCTCCTCCGTGTATATGTAAAGTCAGGATTTTCCCCAAGCTTTGTACAAACATACATAAGGTTTGGGAGAGCTGCTTAATGCAATGTGCATGAATAATTTATGAATAATAAAGAAAGGTACTACCAAAATGGGGTGTTATTAATTAAGTTCATTATCTGGATTATTTTGATTTAGCAGACAAATCTACAATGTGTCAGAGGACACTGAGCTCAGTGCTTTCACAGATGTAATATAAGTGATATTTTAAGCTCTCAACATCCTATGTGGTAGATACCTATTATCACCTCAGTTTCATAGGTGAGAAACCAAGTCTCAGAGAGGTTAAATGATTTATCCAGGTCACACAGCTAAAATGGAGCAGAACTGGGAGTCTCATTTTCTGAATCCAAGTCTAACATTCCAGCGCTTTTTTCTTTTCTAAGCAACTTAAAAAGTTTATTTTCAAAGTAATAAATGAAAACTTTTCATGGTTAAGATGAGCAACTCCAGTTTTTCTCTTCCTGTGACTTCTGAGGTTTGTTTTTTTAATAGATGTTTATTGGAGTATAATTGCTTCACAACACTGTGTTAGTTTATGTTGCACAATAAAGCGAATCAGCCATATGCATACACATGTCCCCATATCCCATCCCTCTTGAGTCTCCCTCCCATCCTCCTTATCCCACCCCTCTAGGTCATTGCAAAGCACAGAGCCGATCTCCCTGTGCTATGCTGCTGTTTTCCACCAGTCAGCTATTTTACATTTGGTAGTGTATATATGTCGATGCTACTCTCACTTTGCCCCAGCTTCACCCTCCCACCCCATGTCATCGAGTCCATTCTCTATGCCTACCTCTTTATTCCTGCCCTGCGACTAGAGGCCAAGAGGCACATGAAAAGATGCTCAACATCACTAATCATTAGAGAAATGCAAATCAAAACTACGATGAGGTATCACCTCACGCCAGTCAGAATGGCCATTACCAAAAAATCTAGAAACAATAAATGCTGGAAAGCGTGTGGTGAAAAGGGAACCCTCCTGCACTGTTGGTGGGAATGTAAGCTGATACAACCACTATGGAAAACAGTATGGAGTTTCCTTAAAAACTGACCCAGCAATCCCACTACTGGGCATATACCCTGAGAAAACCATAATTCAGAAAGAGTCATGTACCACAATGTTCATTGCAGCACTGTTTAAAATAGCCAGGGGGCTTCCCTGGTGGCGCAGTGGTTGAGAGTCTGCCTGCTAATGCAGGGGACACGGGTTCGAGCCCTGGTCTGGGAGGATCCCACATGCCACGGAGCAACTAGGCCCGTGAGCCACAACTACTGAGCCTGCACGTCTGGAGCCTGTGCTCCGCAGCAAGAGAGGCCACGATGGTGAGAGGCCCGCGCACCGCGATGAGGAGTGGCCCCCGCTTGCCACAACTAGAGAAAGCCCTCACACAGAAACGAAGACCCAACACAGCAAAAATAAATAAATAAAATTAAAAATAAAATAAAATAAAATAAAATAAAATAAAAAATAAAATAAAATAGCCAGGACATGGAAGCAACCTAAGTGTCCATCAACAGATGAATGGATAAAGAAGATGTGGCACATATATACAGTGGAATATTACTCAGCCATAAAAATAAATGAAGTTCCAGTGCTTTTTGCCCAATGTCTAGCATGGCTGATGATCATTGTAAAGCTTTGTAAACAAGCAAACAGTACTGTATCCATAGTGTTAAGTGAAATGAATGTTTTTTTTTTTAAGTTTTCATTGTAATGTCAAGTTTTCTATCAATCTTGAAGTAGCTTATCTTTCCAGGAAAAAGTTAGAGATTATTTTATTTTGCTAACTAACATCTCTGATTTCACCCACAAACTTTCATTTACTTTACTTTAAACATCCACAGTTTCTTTTTTAATTTTTATTTTATATTGGAGTATAGTTGATTAAACATCCACACTAAGTTTTAAACTTTTTTCTGCACACAAATAAAAGAAGAGCATTTCTATCTTCCTTAAAAATTAAAATTAAATAAAATTAATTGCAATAATTTGGCTAGAGGTCATTATGAAAATGAACATATAGAGGTCTATTTCTTAGTCTTTTTTTTTTTTTTTTTTTTTTTTGCAGTACGCGGGCCTCTCACTGTTGTGGCCTCTCCTGTTGTGGGGCACAGGCTCCAGACGTGCAGGCTCAGCGGCCATGGCTCACGGACCCAGCCGCTCCGTGGCATGTGGGACCTTCCCGGACCGGGGCACGAACCCGTGTCCCCTGCATCGGCAGGTGGACTCTCAACCACTGCGCCACCAGGGAAGCCCTATTTCTTTGTAATTTTAAGGATATATAAATCTCCAGTTTCTCAACACAAAAATAATTTTGTTTCCTTGGCAGCAAATTCTTATTCGTTTGATTTTTTTTTGATTTCATAGAAATAGAAGTACTAAAGGAAATAACTCTAATAATTAAAGAAAATATATTGTCTCTCCAGCAGCATTGAGAATGGCTTTTCCAGATATTTTCTTCCTGAATTTACCTAAAGAAATCATGTTACACACACACACACACACACACACACACACACACACCAAAAAGTCAGATCAAAAATGTTTTATGTGGGGCTCCCCTGGTGGCGCAGTGGTTGAGGGTCTGTCTGCTGATGCGGGGGGCACGGGTTCATGCCCCGGTCTGGGAAGATTCCACATGCTGTGGAGCGGCTGGACCCATGGGCCATGGCCGCTGAGCCTGCGCGTCCGGAGCCTGTGCTCCGCAGCGGGAGAGGCCACAACAGTGAGAGGCCCCCATACCGCCAAAAAAAAAAAAAAAGTGTTATGTGATGACAAAATTAAATCAACCTATTGAGTTTATAAGCCAAGAATTCCTACAATTGATTAAATAGGATTATAATGTTTCATTCTTTGAATCACTATTTTTCACACTATCAATCTGGACTTATGTCCTAATGAATAGTCATGTGTCTATGATTTTAAAATAGATCAGATAAATAGTCAATTGGAGACTGGGTGTTCCCATGAAAAGAACATGTGCTGTGGAGTCAAACAGATCAGTCTCCAGATCTGAGCTCAGCCACTGATAACAAGTGACTTAATCTTTAAAAATTTTTTAAATATAGATAGCAGTTTCTACTTTCTCCTTTATCGTGAGAATGATTCTGTTAGATCAAGGAAATAAATCTTTAAGAGAAACAAATCTTAAATTCTCATGAAGTTGCTGTTTAAATGAGCGTTGAATATTAGAGTTAGATTATATAATAAGTTTAGTTAGCTTTTAGATAGGTGTCATTTCCTCTAGGAAAAATATCAAAGCTAGCTATGAAACAGATTAGAAAACACTGGTGATTCCTGTTAAAGAAAAGCAGTTATTCCTATCAAAATCTATTGGAATGAAGAAAAACAATACTCATCCAGTTAAAAGATAGGATTTCTAGAATAATTTTGTAAACAACACAATACAGAACAGCTTTGCTTACAATAATAGTGTCTAAGACCAGTCCATAAGCCATGGAAAAAAACTGCCTCATTTTATAATCACATCTTGAATAGCTTACTAATATGGCAGAAATATTAACTTGAATCTGAGAAATTTTATATTTAACATCTTCTGGAACTTTAAATACTTTAAAATATTTTTAAACCATTTAGAAGCCAAAGAAAATTGAAATTAAAAAATTTCAATTGAAAAAAACCTCTTCCTTGAAAGCCTTTTTAGATCTATTCCAATGTAAAGTATGCCCTCTGCTGGAGGAATGATATTATAACAATTAGTTGATAAGTATGCTGTTTATTCAGCCCAAGAACTGAGCTTCATTAGATAAGATACAGATTGGTTCTTCTACCCCTACCAGGTAGTGTCCCTCCTATTTTCAGCCTAAGATGCATGTCTAACTCCACAGAAGATTTCTCCTCTTACCCCTTGCCCTCAGACTGTCAGTCTCTTTGCTGGAAAATCATTTTGCATTACATTAGGAAGGGGGCCAAGCCTCTGTGCTACTGAGAAAGAAGAAGGGCACCAACAGATCCATTCTCCTGAGAGGTAGTGCTTACAGGGTCTGCACATAGTCTACTTTCACTTGCCAGATAACGGTATATTTATTCCAGTTCTGACCTCGTGACGCACATCAGCTTCACTTCTTCAACTATCCCCACCTTCCCTCCAGTTGCATAATCCCCACAGTCTGGAACAGCAAAGACCACCCTATAGCTTCAAGTACATGTGCACATATGGGCACATACACAGACTCATGAGCTTCTTAAGTGTGCTTATTGTCATACTAATAATACCTAATTCCTTTCCTTTTGAAATAATCTTTTTTGAGAGGAGATAGAGGACTTTTATTTTCAGCTCTATGTATATGGATTTGTGTGTGTGTGCGCGCGCACACACACACACACACACGCTAACATTTTGGTCTGTCAGACTCTGCTCTCTGTGCCGGGGAACATGTGTTCCCACAGAATGGAGAGAAGCCACCTCCACCCACCTTGCATATTCTCTCCTGGATCCAAGCTTCTAGGAAATGAGTTCCCCAAAGAGAAGAAAAAAAAAAAAAAAATCTCCTAGAGCCACAGGCCCACGTCGCTATCCATGGAGCTCCTGTGCTCCTGTTTATAGAATTCACACTGCTGAAATGTTTCAGCCAGAATTAAATTGGAATTGTGTATATTGATGTTGGCTGAAATTGTATCATCCATGCCCTTTAGCCTTTGGACTTGGGTCTCAAAGGGAAAGATGATGATTCAAGTACAGGGTTGTGGGGATAACCATACCCACTAGAGTGACCCATTCATTCATTGCTAGTCAGAGGCAGAGGCAAAAAGTCCAAGAGCAGAGTCAGTTAAGAGTGATAAGCCTGATGACCACATGGGAAGTAAGTCTTGGCAATCCAAGGTGGCAAGATAGAAGATGATGAACTGGAAACCTCTTTGGCTGGTAGGCACCCTTAAGGAAGAGCTATTCAAGTTAAGTAGACCTGAGGAAAGTATGGGGAGAGATTTGTTTAAAGCTATCCTGGTAATTATTCAATAGCAGCTCTTGGGGAGAAAAAAGCGACAGTTTTAAAGTGTTTGCCAATATTGATGGTATTCATATTCCCACCATGGCTGATTTCAAGCTACCAGCACGACGTCACCAAGTGGAACTGGGAAGACACATGCACACTGGGCTCCTGCAAGCTGGAAGGAGCCCATTCCAGCACCCTGATGGATACATCCCTCTAACTAAGGACTTTCCCACAAACACCATCTGAAATAATTACACATGCTTTGGGCTAATATTCCATAATTGTCCAAACAACGAATGATAAACACTTAAGTATTATTTTGCCTTAGGACAAGGCTTTGTAAAAGTCATAGTAAGAGAAACCCACTCATTCTCATTGATCCTAGAAGTCTTATCTCCAACCACCCCCCTCCATAAATGTTCCCCTCTAATCCAACTGTTCCCCTACCCACATTTTTTATAAAACTTTGCTATGTTTATTACAGCTGGATTTTGATGTGTTTATTATAGCTGGATGAATTTTTTATAGATTTTCTTTCCTAGCATTTTAGTTTTGCAGCAAAATTGAGTGG
Source organism: Mesoplodon bidens (assembly GCF_964165515.1). NCBI lineage: Eukaryota > Metazoa > Chordata > Mammalia > Artiodactyla > Ziphiidae > Mesoplodon > Mesoplodon bidens. The sequence goes on along the minus strand of NC_138165.1, from coordinate 36,094,989 downwards.
AAGGTAGAGAGATTACCCATATCCCCCCACTCCCACATAGGGATAGTCTCCTCCATTATCAATATCCCCCCAACACACACACACACACACACACACCACATTTTGAACTTTCCTATACCTGCACTTTTGCTCATGGTGTCCATGTAACGGGAAGTGTTGGCTACCACTTCTGTTTACAGGTCCAACACAGGACCTTCAAGGTGAAGATGAACTGCCTCACATTCCTCCTCTCTGGTAAGCTTTCTCTAAGTCTTCCTTCTTTCGCCAGGCTTCTTCCCTCATCCTTTAATACTTTCTCTTTTGCTAGAGATAGATTACTGGCTCTCTTTGAGGACATGAAACTTGTTTTCTTGAACGGGATTATAAACTCTCTGAGGGTGAGCACAATACCCCAGTGCTTGGTTTTCTCAATAATATGACCTGACGAGCTCATTCTCATCTTCTAGTCCTCATTCATATGCCAAAATAGAGAAGGTAAGATCTAACGATCAAATTAAAACCACTGCTTTTGTTAAAACTCTGCTAAAAAAGCTTTAGGCTCGTAGTCATAAAAAGATGTCAAGAAAATAAATCCAACATGTATTAGCTGAGCAGTAAAGAGGTTTCTCTCCATCAAAATACTTACATTCTCACTCCTGAGATATGAACAGTCACCCTCCTAGAACTATTATGCAATTGGAGGTCATATAACTAACCTAGATGACTCTTGGTGGGTTTCATATAAAATACAAACCTATATTATCCTTTAACAAGCACCAATATCAGCATCTGTAACAGCATCTCTTCCTCCCTCTCCCTCTCTCTCTCTCTCTTTCTCAGCTCACAATAATATTTGCCTTTTGGACTGCCGTAGTAGTATTTCTACTTCCCAATAATTAATGTAACTAAATTTAGAAAATATATAGATGTAAAGGAGAGCTATCTTAATTCAGAGCAATCCTGTAACAGTATGGGTGATCTCTCACAGTATTATTGCAGACTGCTACATCAATTATCTTTCCCACTAAGCTCTCAAGGTCTATGTGGTATGTATTTCTAGAGATTCTAAAAATCTCTAAATTTCTAGAGGTTAGTACTATAGAACATTATTCTTGTCCTCAAGTGCAAGGATAAATTTTGTGGCATTTTTACAGAGATTACTATAGACCAAATCTAAGATTGGACTTTGGTCTATAAAAAGGGAAAACAAAACAACAACAAAAAAAGTGCACTAACAGATTGGGCCAGAAAGAAGGAGGCTGTTTTATAAAGGTCAATTTTTAAACCCCTCCTACAGAAGATGATCTATGCAAAATATATCCACAATATATTCCAAAGCATAATGTCACCGGATAAACCTAAGGAGTGGAACATATGGGGGAATATGAAAAAGAAGGTACTAAAGTCTGAAAACAAGCAGGTTGGTAAGCTCATTAGCTTGGGTGGAATTTTAAAATCTTCACGTGAACGAATATATAAATCAAAATATACACATGCACTCACAGTCATGCGCACTGTGTATTCACACATGGCACACTCACCCTGTACGTTATAATCGTCCACCCTGGAACAGTGACATTCCAGTCTCTTTATAAATGTCACAGCGCCCTCTGCTGACCAACCTGCGGTACTTGCATTTTCTAGTTTCATAACAGGGAGATCAACAAAGATGATAAAAGAAATTTGGGGGATTTTCTGTGGAACTCTGCATAAAAGTAAGTTCATTCCAAATACAGTAAATTTTATTATTTCGTTTTGAACCTCATTTGCTTTATTTTTTATTTTATATATGTCATTAGTTCCTAAAATAGTATATTAAAAAGGTCAATGTAAAATAACCACTCACTTGTTTTAACAAAGCAACAGTAGCAGACAATTAAAAATGACTGCATAACCAACTTTACTGTAAGCCTATAGAATTAACATAAACCAGATAACTGTGTACTTGCTATACTTAAAATATTTTTAATAGAAGAAAATGAATGTGGGCATTGTGCCCCTCTGATGTTTTCTAGGGAAGTGTGGTCTAGAGAAACACCAAAGTTTTCCAATAATTTCTTGTTAGAAAATGACCAGTGACCTCAGAAAGCAGAATTATTACATCCAGCATTAAAATTCTATGAATAGTCTGAGAACTATTCAAATATCCTTTAGAAATGGTTGTATTAGTGTGGCAAAAGCAAATTTTTAAAAATGGGGTATATTTTAATTATTAACCACTTTTTAATAGGAAGAAGTTGAAAGGAGAAAGGAAGAAGAAATGCCAGCCTCCGATGTGGAGGCATGACAAAATCCCTGTCCAGAACTACCCACTAGGGAATTCTCGTCTATCACCCCAGGCTGAAGGAGAGATTAAATTTGGTGATTAAATCACTGATTTAATCACTGAAGGAGTGATTAAAATTGGTTTCAGGGTGGACCATTATTACTAATACTAGTGTGTCTTACCTGTCAGGTGTGTTAAGGAGTAAAAAAGGCTAGAAACAATATACAAAGAATCTTTGCATTAAAACTATAAATAATTAACATTTGTATCCACAAAGACTATTATGCACTGAAAAACAATATTTTAGAAATTGATTTGGAAATAAAAATTAGAGAAGTCTTAATTTAAAATTAGAAATAGGGCTTCCCTGCTGGCACAGTGGTTGAGAGTCCGCCTGCCGATGCAGGGGACGCGGGTTCGTGCCCCGGTCCGGGAAGATACCACATGCCGCAGAGCGGCTGGGCCCGTGAGCCATGGCCACTGAGTCTGCGCGTCCGGAGCCTGTGCTCCGCAACGGGAGGGGCCACAGCAGTGAGAGGCCCGTGTACCGCAAAAAATAAATAAATAAATAATTAGAAATAATTCAAGTCACATTTTTTTTGCCTATGAAAATTCATATTTATAGAATGTGTGTAGCTTAAATAATAAGTTTCTTTCAATGCTACCTTGGTAACTGTATTTGAAATCTTAACCCAATGTACTGAAATTCAAAATAAAGATTATATTTTGTAAATATCATTAAGATACACACAAAAAATTATGCAAATAAATATTACAGATTATTGAATATTATCTTATTTATTTTGATGGTTAATCCTGTAAAAGAATGCCAACGTAGGCAAAATCCTTCTACAGTTAATTTTGCAACAAAAACTTCAGTCCAAAGAACTACAATAACTTCTTTGGGTTAATGATACTTTACAAGTCATTTACATCGGTAATTCTTAGTTCTGAAGAGCAGCAAGAAAAGAAATGAATACCTGGGATGATCCACAACATCTATTAGAAGCAGAGGCAAAGGCCTAAAGCAAAAGCACTCCATTTTCATAAATCAGTTACCTTTTCTTACTGCTCTGGAAAGAACCAGAATGCATTGGACGAACCTGTTCCCTAATCCACATGAGAAGTCCAGACACCACAAGAATCTTACAGACTAGAAGACTGTTAAAGTCTGTGAATTGGATGGAGTCCTTAGATTACTGTACAGTTTGTTGTACCCTCACATGTTCTCAGACTAGTACACATTTTAATAGTCTGTACTTTTCTTTCACAGCACTTACTGTGCAGCTATATAATGACTACCATTTGACATGCCCATCATTTGAAAGCTCCATGGGAGCAGAAACCACATCTGGTTTGCTCCACCACAATATTTACAGTGCTGAACACTGAACAGTGCATGCCTGGCACACGATAGGAGTTTAATAAGATTCGTTAAATGAAAGAAGTGAAAGGAAGGGAGGGAGGGGACCCCAAGAGGGAAAAACAAAACCCCTTTCTGTCCCTTAAGGCCATTATTAAGGTCCAGATTTTTTTCACTTGATGCAGCTTTAAGTTTTATATTAAATAGTAAGAAAACAGATTTTTTAAAAAAGGTTTTGTCTTTAATTTTGTCCTTGTTGAGACTCAGAATGCTCCACAGATAAATAAACTACAGGCTGACAAGATGCATTAGGTTGGCAACCTTGGATGAAAAACCTTCATTTGAGATGCAGGATCAATTCCCAGCCTCAGTTCTGGCTTCAATTCTTTCTAGTGCGAATTTAGAAAATAGCCAGTAACCCACAGAGATGTCAGGTAGCCTACCAAGGAAGTTTATTAAAATGTGAAAAACCCACATTCAGGTAGTAGATTTGGCATTCCTATGCAATCATGATTTCTGAAAGAAAGCGCAGCTGCTCAAATGAAAAAAAAAAAAAAAAGGCCCTCTAGAATTCAGGTTTAAAAGCTTTGCTATTCTGTACAGTAAACCTTGCTACTTAAAGTGTAGTCCAAGACCAGCAGTAGCAGCATCACCTGGGAGCAAGTGAGAAAGGCAGAATCTCAGGCTCCATACAGAACCTACTGAATCAAAATCTGCATATCAGTAAGACCTCCTCTTCCAGGTGACTCATAAGCACATTAAAGCTTCAGAAGTATTCCACTAAAAAAACAAACACCTTAAACAAGGCTAAATAGCAGGCAAACTATAAAAAATCTTGATACTATTTTATTGACAAAAGATTGCTATCCTGTATATTTAGCTAATTCACATAAACCAGCAAGAATATAAAATACCTTAATAGAAAAATAGGCAGTTAGCAACAACAAAAGGAATGAACTTGTAAAAACATTTTTCATTAGAAAAAAATTCAAATTCAAGTAGTAAAATACCAAATTGGCAAAGTTTAAAAATAATATTACCCACTCTTATAGAATAGGCTTCAGGGCAGTAAGTACTCTCCTATACTGTTAGAGCACATGTAATTTGGTACAAGTTCCTGGAATGAAATATAACATTAAGTATCAAATGTCTTAAAACTGTACAAATCATTGATCCAGAAATTTCAATTATGTAATATGTTTTTAAGAATTAAACTGGGTGGGGTAGGAATGGATTGGGAGTTTGGGGTTAGCAGATGCAAACTATTATATAGAGGATGGATAAACAACAAGGTCCTACTGTGTAGCACAAAGAACTAGAGTCAATATCCGGTTATAAACCATAACAGAAAAGAATGTGAAAAAGCATGTATATATATAACTGAATTACTTTGCTGTACAGCAGAAATTAACACAACATTGTAAATCAACTATACTTCAATAAAATAAATTTTAAAAATTAAAAATAAATTTAAAAAGAATTAAACTGAGAGATAAATATGAAGAGAGTTATGCAGCATTACTCATGATGTAGAAATTTAGAAACATCCTACATGATCAACAGTTGGTTAATTAATCATAAAACATCCAATGGATGGAATTATTATTCAATTGTTAAAAACCATGCTGTAGAAGAATATCTAATGAATACAGGAGAAATGTCATTATATATAAACATCCAGGTATGTAAAAAAAAAACGGGATACCCAAATGTGAAGAGTAATATATCTTACTGTAAAAGTGTGCGTGACTTTTTCTTTGTAGGTTTCTATGTTTTCCAAATTTCCTGCAATGCAGCTATATTACTTTTCTGAGTTGAAAATAGTATACTTTGTAATAGTGTGATGGAGTCAGCTCATACTGCTCATACAGCACAAGAACAATTGTTAAATTTTCTAGAATTTCATGAGCCAGTTGTTAATGTTAAGCGCAGGCAATTTTAAAAATTAAATTATATGGACTTACTAAAAAATTATATTAAAACAAAGGTAAAGAATACTTAAAACTCATCAATTTCTAATCATTTTACTAGATTTTACAATCATCAGTGACGTTGAGGCTATTTAAGCCTGTTGTCTCTGTATAATGGAAATGGCAAATAGTGGTGTGCTACTGCACACCTATTCCTGACTTAGTGGTCGGTGACATGTGGGCACTTGAAAGTAGCCTTAGTGGGAGTATTTACACCATGAAGATTGGCATATGCTACAAATCAGGGCTTTTTTCTTTTCCCCCGAGAGCCACTTGGTAAACATTTACCAGCACACCAGACTTCAACCTATTTCTAGTGAAAAATGAATGTGGCCATTTGGGGGAAAGAGGGAAGGAGAGAAGGATTCTCCTATTATGAGCAAATTAGGGAGGGGAAATAATTAAATTAGTTTGATTCTTCCAGGGCTGTTTCATATCTAAAAGGTGGACATGGTGGATCTAGTACCCACACCAATTAGTTACTGAAATTCAAACCAACTCCTGTTTAGCACCCATTCATCTTCTTTTCTAAAGCCTTGGTTTTGGTCTCTATAACCCAGTTGAACCTCTCTGCGACACACCAGTCTGTAAAAAGAGGAAAACGTAATGGCCTCATTTAATTCTCAGAAATTTGGATGAGTCAAACTAATTCATGGGGACTTCCCTGGTGGTCCAGTGGGTAAGACTCCATGCTCTCAATGCAGGGGCCTGGGTTCGATCTCTGGTCGGGAAACTAGATCCCACATGCTGCAACTAAGAGTTCACATGTTGCAACTAAGAAGCCCACATGCTACAACTAAGAAGTCGCATGCCACAACTAAAAGATCACACGTGCCGTAATGAAGATTCCGCGTGCCACAGCTAAGACCCGGTGCAGCCAAAATAGATAAATAAATAAATAAATCTTTTTTTTTTAAAAACCCACTAATTCATGTATTTGAAAGTACTTCGAAAATCATGAAATGCAGGACTTGCTTATGATATTTACCACATGACAAGGACCACGGATATCTTATAAAATAAAATTAGAACCCAATGTGTTCATGTTCATAACATATTAATATTGCATTAGTTTTGAAACATTTTTAGGCACAAAGAGCAATTATTTTCATTTAATCTCCTCCAGAAATATTATTTTAACACAAATACTCACAAAACCCCAAAGCCCAAAATTTCTCCCTCTGTTTAATAGATCCTAATGTCATCAAGGCAGCAACTGATTTTTCCAGAAGTAGTTAATTAGTGCATGTAAAAGTATGTGTGTGTCCCAAGTACCTGAAGCTACAGAAGAATCTGCAAAAGACGGTTCCAATGAATTATTCTCTGTGTCCCAGACCTCCAGACTGGGCTGATCTGTGACTAAAAGGAGGGGCTCTTTGACTTCAGGACCATCTTCTGGTGATAAATTCTCAGACTCTGTGAATAAAAGTATTAGAATCTAAACAATAGTGCCATGCAAGTTTTCTTTACAGTATACATAACTGTCATTGTTATTTTGAAAACAGAATAGGGGTTCCTAATAGAGATTAACTTGAATATACTTAAATTTGAAATTCTAAACAGAATGCAAATTGTATTGCAATGCAAGTTTTTATACAATATAAAGAGCTGTCATTTTTATTTTGAAAACCAAGTGGGGTCCCTAGTAGAGATCTGCCTAAATATACTACAATACTTTGACATTTTGTAAGGCTTGGAACATGTTTTTATGTTGTGACAAAGTATTTTTATTTTTTTATGTGAACACAGTGAGTAATTCTTTTGTGATGACTAAATTTTATCTAAAAAGCCAATATAATAAGTTTTATGCTAATCCTAAGTGTGACGATTTCCTATCTGACCATCAGCTTTAGGAAGTAAGCCACTTGTTCAGTGATACAAAGTCACATGTAAGGCTGCGTTAATGAAAATGCAAACTTGGTGGTAGTTTTTCTTCAGCTTGTGCTCTAGCCTTTTTGTTCTCTCACTGAGTGTTCTACACGAGATGTACATATGCTTTAATGTCAGCCTACATTCATGTATTCTGGATTTCTGGAGATTTTTTAGAAATTTAATGAAATATTCTGAATCCTTCCTTTCTCCTTCCCACCATTTCTTCCACCTGACCTTTTTTTTCCTTCAGCCAACATGTATTGAGTGTTTTCTTAAGGACTTTTGAAAGAAAGTTACAAAGAAAGACAAGAGTTTCTGCCCTTCTGAAGTAGAATGCGTCAGAGACTGATGCCATAAAGAACATTTCTTAAAGTATCATTTTCGATTAACCCATCTTAAAGAATAAGGAGAAAATGTGTGCTGTGTATGGAGAATTTCCTGAAGAAAACTGTTCTGACTTTGGAGTTTGTCTTTAGACAAGATGATTTTATAATATTTGTAGGTACATATTAAGTATGTTTGGGGTTTATAATAATAATAGTCAATTTATTTTGTGCTTTACAAATGTTAAATCTTTTAATCCTCAAAATAATCCTGGGTAATCAGTAATATTATTATCACCATTTCATAGAGGAGTAAACCGAGGCACAGAGAGGGCAAGTACCCAGTGAAAGTCACACATCCAGGGACATGAAGGAGCCAGGACTCAGTAAGTGTCAGGATCCAGAGCCCAGGCTCTTGTGTTAGTCAGCATGGGCCAACATGATAAAGTACCATAGACAGAGTGACTTAAGTCACAGAAAAGTATTTTCTCACAGTTCTAGAATTAGGAAGTCCCCGGTCAATGTGCCAGCAGGTTGGTGTCTGGTGAGAGCATGTTCCTGAGGTTGCAGAATGTCACCTTCTCACTTTGTACTCACATGGTGGGGAGAGAGAAAGAGACAGAGATCTCTCTTCCTCTTCGTATAAGGCCTCAGTCCTATCAGATTGGGACCCAACCTTTGGATCTCATTTAACTTTAATTACCTCCTAAAGACCTAGCTCCAGATACAGTCACATTGCAGGTTAAGGCTTCAATATATGAATTTGGTGGCAGGGGGTCTCGATTCCATCCACAGCAGCTCCTACCACAGCTAACTTTGAATAATGACAGCTAACTTTGTTCTGGGCATCAAGACCTGCTAGAAAAATGGTTAGATTCCCTTAATAATATATACAGGTTAGCAAACAATATTTAAATTCCTGACTCCCCTGATTGGATTTTCAGGGGAGGACATGAGAAGTAAGCCCTACTTATTTGGAATGAGTTGGTCAGGAGCACCCTGACTGCTGGTAGGGGTAGTGAGAGTGTAAGGATGCTGAGTCCCAGAAGGGGATTGCATCTTCCATCCAACCTTCAAAAGAAGCTTAGAAATCCCTTTCTCCTGGGCTCCCTGTCTTTGTAAGAGCCCACATACCTGGGGCAACATCCATCATCACCCACTTTGGTTGAAAGAAAGAAAAGCCCTAAATGTAAGAGGATCATGTCAGGGGACCAGGGAGGGCGAAAAGAATGTTGGATAATTGGTGCCACTTTTTTCTTTTCAGAAGGCCTTTATCCCTTTTATAAAATGTTTGGCCTTGGCCAGCCAATATTATGTGCACAGGCTAGGAGAGTTTGGATAAACTAGTCCCCAAGCCATTCTGAAACAGACATGTAAAGACTTAATCATAATACAAAGTTATGGCATATAATAAGGAAAGTAAAGAGGAAGGCATGTGAATATTAGATGAGGTATATGATGAGGTGTGTTATTATACAGGTATTACGTGTATATACTTTACCTAGGATTGCTATCGTTCAAAGCATTAGAATTTGAAAAATCACATTAGCTTCCAACAAGGCACCTTGTAAAGTGGAACTTAAAAATATCTTAGAAAGAAATATGTTGTATGTAACTTGTTGCTCCGCTCCCCCCCAACAAAAAAAAGACAGAAATATGGCGAGACGTTGCCTATGTCAGGAGAAGCTAGAAGACACTTAGAGTTGGTCTTCTAGACTTTTTCCTAAACTAGTACACAACCGTAAAATGGGTAAGTACCCTCTACGTTGGGGGATGGATATAACAAGGTCTTTTGTGATCTGCAAGGCTGCTCTTTCTAATATCCCTTGATACACTGAGGCCAAAATTTCCCAGGGAACAAAAAAATTGAGACTGTAGCCATTTCCCTTTGAAGTTCAAGTCCTAGGGTGTTTGCCATGGATGGAAATGGTCCCACGAGGTCTTGAAAGGGAACTCATCATGAGAGGGTGTGATCTGCACTGGGGTGCAGCTCATCCTTGAGGTATGTAGGAGAAATTTGGCCCCATTATTGTATGTAAGTTTGGCCTGAAGTCCCTTTAGAATTAGCAAACTGGCATTAGAGTTACATTGTGGAAATAATAGCTGGGCCATAATCTTGATGTTGCAAGCAAGTGGCACCACTGAGCCCACTCCAGAGAACTGAAGCAAAATCAAGGTGATTCTACTGAGAGGGATTTTTTTTTAAAATACAGTTACACTTTGCTGTGGAAATAGAAACAATGACAGTAGAAACTGGGGGACCTGCTAGTGGACAGATCATGGAATTACTGCTTGGCTTTTGAAAGCTGGATTAACCACATTTGGCTGAATAAATCCCCCTCAAATCCCTAGATAATCTCAAAAAGGGGAGCCTCTTGAGCTTTTCACTTTGTGGCCTTCTCAAACATATGACACCATACAGCATTTGCTTTGGGCTGAAGCAAGAAGACCTTCCTTAAACAGGGATTACACTTCACTCCCCATGATTCATTTACACACAGGTCCATTAATATTATTTTGTAATTCTTCTGGGCTTTTCAATATTTCATAGTAAAAACATTTGTGTTTGTTTGTGTTTGTCTCTCTCTATATATATATACATATACACACACATACGTACACAATGTTGTGTGTATGTGTATATATATACTAGATATATATACACACAGATAATATATGTGTATATATATTGTGTGTAATTCTAACCACTGAGCAAAATTAAGCTATTTCATAAATAATACAGCATAAAATCATAATATGCTGTTTACTCTAATAATTTAGTAACTATCTGTTTTTCTTTTGCATAAGTAGCTTAGAAAATTGTTCACTGTGTTTCTTATTCCGTTAGAAAGTGTGGTTTATGGGAATGGGGACTTTGTATGTCTCGTTTAAATCCATATCCCCAGCACCTAGAACAGTGTCTGGCACATTGTTTGTACTCACATGTTGATTGAATGACTGACTGAATAAAAGAAGTGAAGTAAGCTTGAAATGATTATAATCATTTAAATTATATATAATTGTGAATAAATTATACCAATTATAAATTGGTAATCATTCATTACCAATTAAACTTCAATTTGTCTTACATATGATATTTTTAAAAGCATAGGATACATACTCTGTAAAGAAAAATAAGATGGCAGATTATATTAGATTTACAAATGATATATGTGAAAGAGCTCTAAACTGTTATTTTATTATTATAATTGAATACTTTTTAAAACTCACAGAAGGTAACACTGTGATATGTTAGCAATTACAGGCCTTTTATCAAATGTTTAATAAATTCCTTCAAAATTTATATAAATGTCCAGAAGACTATGCAGCAGTTGTAATAACCACTAACATATTTTCTTCCAATTTATTTGTCTAGGCAGTGTTAAAATTATCTTGATAAAAATATCAGACAATCACTTTGTTTCCAAAATAAGATGGGAAATGGAAAACATGTTGGACAAGGAGTCAGCTGCCAATATTCCAGCCCAGCTTGCTGAGCGCTGTGGTCTTTGGAAGGTTCATCTTTTCCCAAGCAGCAGTTTCCTCATTTGTAAAAAGAAGAAAACATACCTCTCAAAATCGCTTGAAAATTTGATTCTAAATACCCTAGTATTTGGCACTGTGTCTACAGGTTTTTAAACTCTCAGTCACTAGGCGAAACACAAAAACCCTTTGCAGAATTAGCAATACCTGCATTGCTTTCATAGCAGTCGGTGCCTGTTAACTCCTGGGCAAGCGCATAGTTTCCTGTTTGCCTCAGAACAGTCAGAAACGTAGAAAACCAGTTTTCTTTCTGCACGATCCTTTTCAGTAGCTCTCTTACCCCTGCTTCATTTCCATTATTTTCTGCAGCAGAAACCTGTTTTAAGAGAAAAGTAGAATTAAAGAAGTCCAACTATCTTATGAATAAATTTAAACAGGAACTAGCCTTTAGAAAAATTGCACAATTAAGTATATGTATAAAGGCTTATATTCAAATACTAAAGAAAACAGCAATACCGCTTACAGAAATTTTGGATTCTAGGGGGAAAAAAATCCCTGGGCCAATCCCCCTTTTAAATATACACTATTTTTTAAAGCTATTGAGATATTCAAAGCTGACACTTAGGAAACAGATGTTTTACCTCCGCCATTCTGAATAAGGGGTGCAAAAGAAGGCGTCTTTAATGTCTAGCCATGTTATGTCTATTTGCATCAATTTCTTTCTGTATATCTAGGGCTTGCTATTTCTTTTCAACTCATGTGGAGTCTATAAATAGGAAATCAAACATTTCTTATCCGACCTCTCTTTCTTCACTATTACCATTATGGAATAAGTAATTACTATCAGAGATTTATATTCTTTAATATTTGTATTATTAATTACTGCTATAATACATTTTTTAAAAAATTTGTATTTACTTAATATTATAAGACAAATTTATTTCTATATTCTTTTTTTAAGTATTGGGCAGAAGCATTTCTATATCCATTCATTACTATTTTTAACCTTCATTTAATTTCTCCTTTAGATTAATCTAGTAAATCTTTTTAAGTGTGAATCATTAGTGTAATCATTATTACAGTGCATCTCCCCAGTTCTTAATACAGCACCAGACATTTGGAGAAAAGATCACATTTAGACCAGAAAGAAATTAGGCAGGACACCATCACCTTGCTGGGCCATTAGTCAAGCCACTTCCTCTCCAGACCTCAGTTTCTACATGTGTAAAATGAAGCAACTGAAATGAAATTACAACGTTTGTCTGTCCTAGCTGCATGTTAGAATCACCTGAGGAGCTTTAGAAAATACTGATGTCTGAAATCTACCCCCCGAGATTCTGATTTGTCCATGGGGGGAAACCAGAAGGTTTTTTTCAAAAGCACCTCTTGATTCTAATCAGCAGCTTAGGTAAGAAGTACTAACTTACATACTCTCAAAGGTCTTTCTCAACATTTGCCCATCTTCTGCATGTATAATATGGACTATTCGGCTAGATTAATTGTTTCCTACGAATTTGTGTATTTTCTAGTCCTCTAAATATATCCAATAACCATTTAATTTCAGGAATTCACATTTTTGGAACAATGTCTGGTACAAATTCACTGTTTATTATTATGATGACTGGGAAAAGCATCTATCTTTACAAACATTTCACCAGCAGATGCTACTTAGTACAAGATTATACCACATGATTTCTACCCAAAGGATATGTTCGTTTCATTAGCTAATAGATAATTATGCCATTATACATGTTTTGCGTATATCAACCCAACAACTCTGAAGAAGATACCGATATTAACCCATTTTACAGATCAGAAATCCAAGGCTCAGAGAAGTCCAGTTACCTCCCTAAGGCCACAAAGCTAGTAAATGGCAGAGGTAGAATTAGATCCCAGACATTGGCTTCAGAGGCTGAATATTGCCTTACTGAGCTATAATTATAGCTGGTAATTGTCTCCAATTTTAAGTTCATTTTCTGACAAGAAGTGGTTAAAATGACTACTTGACTTAATAAAATTTAGGCTATTTCAGTCCATCTCCCCCACAGCATTTCTAAGCAGATTCTTGCTGATTTCCTACTTTTCTTTAATTTTGTTAATTTTCTAATGGAAATTCTTTGTCTTCTCTGATGTTTGTAACATCTCTATTATTATCTGCTAACTTAAGCAGTAGTCTCTAAAGATGCTAAATGAGACTGGTTTGAGCACCTTATTTTAACTCAACCATTTCCATTTTTAATTATCTCAGCCTTTTATCAGCTTTAAACTCATTCCACAGAAGTAGTCATCAGAAAGCATTTCTCTAAAATGAACAAGTGAAGCACTGTAATAAATACTTATACTTAAAAACCTAACCGTATTATATCCACTAAATTTTTTTGACTATTGACCAGTTATTCGATCTTTACTGTAGAATTGTATTTGTCAAGCTTGCTTTGTCCTTACTGAGTTCAGGCATTTGAGAATCATTATGCCATTATTTCCTGCAAATATTTTTATTATTTGAATGTGGAACTACATATAATACCTGTGCAATTTTAGCAGGGTCATCAAGATTCTGAATTTTTAAGAAATCTTCCTAGTTTGGGTGCTAGAAAGTACATCAATTCCCTTTAAAGCAATTACACAATGTTTTTTACTTAATCTGTTCTCCTATATATAAGATCCCAATATATACACTTGATTACTGAAATTCTTGGGAAATGAATATTTAGACTTGAGCCTGAAACAGGACATATAATGATTCCCACTCATGTTCCTTCCCCACTGAATGTATTCTCTGAATATGAAGTTAAAAATGTCTATGGATACACTGTTAACTAATTTATACAGTGTAAAATAAATATGAATTTGTGGGTAATACAGTTCAATGCTTTCATATCCTGAATTCTTTGATCTATGTTTTTTCTAACAGAAATCAGTAGAGAAACCAAAGATACTTCGTTTAAGCACTGGCTTGCCAACACAATTGTAAAGTTAGATAAAAATGCTTTCTCCCCCCTCAGAACAACCGTAGATAGCTATTTAAATATAATGGTGACTTTTTAATATAGCAGAGCTCAACCCTCAGTACCAGTAAATCCGGAAGCAAAACTCTTATGTTAAAAACAAAGAATTTTTAAAGAACAAGTTCCCTCCAAGAGTTAATGTCTTTCTGAATGACTATGTACTGTCACAATGACATAACTAATTTCTTATTTGTACTTTTTGTTGCTAATAAAATTCTTACCCATCCTAATTTACCTGACATTACAATGAGCTAGAAGGAGATTAACTCTAATACTCAACTTCATGTAGATGGAACTGGAGGGTTTCTAGCTGGACTGGTGATATTATCTGCGGTTCTAATGTGTAAATGAAAGGTACAGAGGGTCTTCTAGGACTCTAGATATTTGATGCTTTGAACTGGGCAGGGCTGAAACACGCAGCTTACTTAAACTGTTCAAATTGATATTAAGACACTGTGGAGGGGCTTCCCTGGTGGTGCAGTGGTTAAGAATCCACTTGCCAATGCAGGGGACACGGGTTCGAGCCCTGGTCCAGGAAGACCCTACATGCTGCAGAGCAACTAAGCCCATGTGCCACAACTACTGAGACTGCGCTCTAGAGCCCATGAGCCACAACTACTGAGCTTGCGTGCCAAAACTACTGAAGCCGGCGTACCCAGAGCCCTTGCTCTGCAACAAAAAGAGAAGCCACTGCAGTGAGATACCAGCACACCACAATGAAGAGTAGGCCCCGCCCGCGGCAACTAGAGAAAGCCCGCGCAGCAACGAAGACCCAACACAGCCAAAAATACATAAATGAATAAATTAATTAATTAATGTTTTAAAAAACACTATAGAAATGTTTATATGATCCACAGTTCATGGTTGTCTAAGTCATGGACGTGCTATGATGTCACTTAGCATCCTAAATAGAAGCAGGCCGGTACAGGGACACCCCCTTACTGTTAGGGAGCATTCTATTATAATGATCTATAAAGTGATTCTTGTATTTATTGCTGAGTCCTCAGAGTTTGCAATAGTGCTTCACATATACTAGACATTCTTTAATTATTTGTTAGAAGAATGAACATTGATCAACACTGCATCGTAAACTCCATGAAAGCACAGAGAGTATTTGTGTTATTCTCCAATCATTTCAGCACTAGCATGGTGTCTGATGCAAGGTGCCGCTCCATAAATTTAAACCGAATGAATGAATAATCAGTCAATTAAATAAATTTCTTTGGGTACCTGCTGGTCACAAAACTAAATCTAGGATCATGTTTTTAGAAGTGCTTATGTAAGAGGGGCAGGGGTTGGGAGGTGGAGGTGAGAATCCAAGACCAAGTAGAAAGTGTCAACTGGAAAACCGGAAAAGCATTAAAATAAAGTGTTTTTTAGAAGTTCTGATTTCTTAGTTAAATGCAATTTTAAGGTGTCAAAAAAGCAGATTTGGAGATCTTATTTATATTCATCATCCACCCATCCATTCCCCAATGGCTGGCAAGGCAATTCATTACTCCAAGTGTTTTCATTTCTTATTCCAGACAATTCCTTGGAAATAAATCCAATCAATCAACACTTATTAAGCACCAATATTATACTTAGTCCTAACTGGGTTCTGGTTTCATCCTTAGATGAAAAACATTGTTTCTTCCTCAGATCACAGTTTAATCCAGGGACTTTAGGAGACAGATCTCAATTTCAACATGGGGTATTTACCTAAATCCCTGAAACTTTAAATTCACAAGGAAATGTGACCAAATAAATAATAGAAGTCATCATCATAACCAAACAGCTCTTTCTTATTTATAAAGCTTTTTCATAAACACTATTTCTCACTCATGTTCAATAAAATACTGTGAATGAGAGAGGAAATTATTATTATGTCCATGTTCATGGGTACACTTAGGATCAGGAAACAAATAATTTGGTCCGAAGTAACACAGATGGTAAGAAACAGAGATAGATCTCAAATCCAGGTCTTGCCATTCCAAATTCCCATGCTTTCCCCACTACACTTGGCTGTTATACGATAAACATTCCTCAAGGACCCCATATCAACATGCTGTGGATTCTTCTAAACCTCGTGGTGCCTTTCCATCATCCGCCATTGATTCCTTTTGAGACTGATGGTACCTGTAAAATGACGTGTACAAAAACTATTCCAAAGTTTCACACAGACACTATTGCTCCTTTGAAAGCCTCAGATACATAGCTCCTCTAGCTTTCAGGGCCTCCTTTGAAATACAACTCTGAGGGAGAATTTGGGTTGCTTTGGCCTTAACTGCTACCACTACACAAATGTCCCTTTACTCTATATCTTCTTTGTGTCAAATCCCTTGCATTCCTGCTAGCTGCCTCCAAGCTTGCCAGAATCAAGAACTTGGATAAAAACTAGCTGGCAGAAATTCAATCCAGGCAAGACAAAAGTGATGCTGATAGGCAGACATATTTAGAGTAAATAAGGAGAAGTGCTGTTTCGCTGGCAATCGGGACATCGTACCCACCAAACATAAACAGCTTTGTGGTGTTACTGGACTCTGTTGCTTCTGGACTTCCTAACAGCTACTGTGGCTGGAAATGCCATCTTCCATCTCCAGCTGGCTTGAAGGCTGCATACTGTCTTCCAAATTAAGTTTCTGCCACAGTGATGTACACATTTGTCATATCCAGCTGGACTACTATAATGCGTTCTAGCTGGTTCTCAATACACAAAACTACATAAACGTTACCGACAACAGTGTAAAGTAATTTACTAGTTGGGAAAACCAGTCATCAAAATTAGATGCATGCTTGGGTCTTTGGACAGGCCCTATGGCTGTCAAGTGGACAAAGGAGTATTAACTTTAGTCACCAGAGACTAAGTCACATCATAGGCTGATAGGAATCCCGTGCCCAGAACTTTGTAACAAGGATACAAACAGTTGATGAATTAAAAAGAAAGAGAGAAAGAAAGTGTCAAAAATCATAGCATGTTAGACTTTGACCCCCAAAATGGGTTTATTTGCCTACATGCCTTTCAAAATAAGACTTCTGACACACACCCTGAGTAAGTCAGATTTAAACAGGTAAGCATTTCTATACTCCACAGTACATCCTCACTCACTGAAAGACAATGAACAATAAAACATTAAGTGTAAAGTCACCTGTAAAATTCATCCTGTCAAAACGCCACGTAAAAAAATCCACTATTCTGGGCTTCGCTGGTGGCTTAGTGGTTGAGAGTTCGCCTGCCGATGCAGGGGACACGGGTTCGTGCCCCGGTCCGGGAAGATCCCACATGCCGCGGAGCGGCTGGGCCCGTGAGCCATGGCCGCTGACCCTGTGCGTCCGGAGCCTGTGCTCCGCAACGGGAGAGGCCACAACAGTGAGAGGCCCACGTACCGGAAAAAAAAAAAAATCCACTGTTCTTTTATTAATATGGAAAATTGCAACTAGCAACATATTTTTTTAGTTATCTCCAATTTTTGATTCCCAGAGAGTTGAAACTTTGAGTAAAGAAAAAAAAAAGTGTGTGTGTCTGTGTGTGTGTGTACTATGTAGTTTCCCCGTTTGGACCAAAATTAAATGGTATAGTGCATAATATAGGCCAGAAATTGGCAAAACTTTTGTTCAAAGCCCAGATAATAAATATTTTAGGCTATACGTCTCTGTTCAAATGCTCTTAAAGTGCAAGAGCAATCATAGCATGTAAATGAATGAGCATGGCTGTGTTCCAATAAAACTTTCTCTATGAACTGAAAATTTAAAAATTTAAACACCATTCTTAGGTTTCGGGCTGGATTTAGCCCATGGATCATGGTTTGCTGATCCCTGTTCTATGGAACTTTATAAAATAAGATATAAAATTTCACACCATCAGGAACTAAATCCCTAGCTCTGCTAATGTCTTCCTGGGAGAACTCGGCAAGTTATTTAAACTGCCTCAGTTTTCTCATCTGTAAAACGGCACAGTTAATAACATTAAAAAAAACCCTCAATAGATTATTGTGAGCATGAACTCTGATAATACATTTTGCAAATGATACCAACTGCACACAGTAAGTGTTTAATAAATGTTGTCTGTTAGCATACATTATTATTCTAGAGTTAACTCCTCTTTAGTTTATTTCAGTGAAAGAATTAGAAAAGTAGCCGTTTTCAAAATTATGTTTTTAAAAGCCTAGATATTCTCTTCTCAAGGAGGGATCCGAATTTACCAAAAGATATCAAAGAACATTTGGAATGGGGCAAATGGAGGAACAACCCCGAGTTACAATACCTGTATCTGCCTACAAGTCCAGCTCCATTTGAACTGACACCTACCCGATTTCTGTCTTCAACTGTCAACAGCTCCGCCTCCACACATCTATCCAAGACATCTGTAACCAGAAGCTTGTCCACCAGTGTGGGCTGAAGGAGGTTCAGCAATTGGAGACATTCATCGTGAGCATTCTCAAAGGATGGAGAGGGCAAGTCGTTGAGCTCAGGGTTCACGTAGCGGGCGGCTAAGGGGTTGCCTGCTAGTCGGAGGGCGTCCACAAATATCCTAGTCCAGCCGGGGGGCCAGACCCCCTTCTCCAAGGTGTTCAGAAGCAGATCAGCTGCCTGCATGTTCCCGGTGGTGGCGGCCGTCCTCTGAATCTGCTCTTTCACCTCTGCAGGTAGAAAGGTCAGGTAGTCCAGTACTGGCTCTACCTGGATGTACATTTTCACTCGGGCCCTGAAACACGAAATGAGATAGCAGAAATTCTTGTCTGCGGAATACCCATCCGACGACATCTTTCCTTCTCAGAGGCGGGAGAAGATTCTCCTCAATAGACGGACAAGTTGCTGTTCTCAGCTCAGCGGACGAGATGTGTGGCCCGCTGCTTTGGAGCGGCAGGGTCTGCAGCGATGCTCCTGGCAACGACGGGGTTGCCCGCACGACGCCCAGGCGGGCGCGCGAGGGCGCGGTCGCACCTGGGCAGGTGAGCAGGTAGGCAGGACGCGGCGGCGGCGGGCGCTCGCAGGGGCCAGGGACCGGTGCACCTCGTGGGCGCACTGGGGTGGAAGCTTCGGGGCCAGCTTTCCGCCAGGTAGTTATATCGTTTGCCTGATTTCGGTTTCTGTTTCGATTCTCTTCTTCAGGACTTTCCAAACGTAGTCCGCCGGGCGGGGAGTGTCTGGTCTGGGAGGAGCCACCCTTTGGTCGGTTCCGGTACGCACAGTCCTTCCGTCAAGGGCCCTGTGGGAAAAAGAAAATGAAAGGGAATTCTCTCTTCCAGCGAGTAAGACAGCAGCGCTCCAGCAATGCCAGCGGGTATTTCGTCTACCTTGCAGGGTTCGGCCTTAAAATTCAGACTTCTTTCCCAGGGAAAAAAAGTCCCTCGCATCACCCCTTGTCAGCTAAAATGTGGAGGGGGTAAAGCGCGTGACTGGGCGCTTCCCAGCCCAGAGGGGAAGAGAAACTGCCACTGACCCTGATGTCAACAGCAAGGTGTTAGCGTTGGCTGGTGAATGCAGGCAGCCCCTGGCCGCGCCTGAGTGGTAAGATTACAGGGGACAGGCAGAGAGATGAAGCTAAGAAGACATCTTTTCAGAGATGTGTTAAGCCCAGAACCCCAGGATGAAGTGACCTCTGTACCCTTTCCAGGACAAACCTGCCCTTCTGTGGGTCCCCAAAAAGTAACTCTTTGGGAATTTGTGGGTGGGTATGCAAAAGAGCAAGTAATGATAAACAATTAACTGTATTGCCTCATGCATAGATAGTAGTATTTATTTGGCTTTGACCAAGGCCTGGTGACAGACGCTGAAGGACTTGAACCACCAACTCAGCTTAGGAGGAAGCCTAGACTGAAGGTTTCCCATCTCCCAGTATGTAAGAGCCCCATATTCTTTAATATACAACTTTCCTTTAATAAAACAAAACAAAATCCCCAACAACTTATTTTTGATGTAGCTGCCATTCTTTTCTTGGATTCAGTACAGCAAGTTTTGGCTGAAGCAGCTAGAAACTTAATTAGCAACTAATGTACCAACTTGTAGTAAACATCAACATTTGTCTATGTCATGAGGGAAAAGAAAAGACACCCACACTGAAAAGTGGCAGCTTTGGGGGGCTTCCCTGGTGGTGCAGTGGTTGAGAGTCCGCCTGCCGATGCAGGGGACACGGGTTCGTGCCCTGGTCCGGGAAGGTCCCACATGCCGCGGAGCGGCTGGGTCCGTGAGCCATGGCCACTGAGCCTGCGCGTCCAGAGCCTGTGCTCCGCAACGGGAGAGGCCACAACAGTGAGAGGCCCGCATACCGCAAAAAAAAAAAAAAAGGGGGCAGCTTTGGTTCAGTACAGAAGCCACATAAATGTGAGTCCTTCACGTTGCTACTCATTCAGGTGTTCTGCAGCCCTGGATGACTGTGGGTGGTAGTTTATCTGCTTCATAATGAGAACGTCATGGTCCAGAATTATATGGAGGAGGAAGGGGTCATTTAGGCTATCAAAAAGATATATTTAGGAAAAGGAATCTGCTAGCAATGCACATTCAATGAAGTTTGGATAGGCCAGGGAAGCTTGGTGGAGCTTTGGACTGGATAAGTGAAACACAGAATCTTTGTATTTACCGGAGGCATAGAAAATACCCAATTGAGTACTTTATAGCTGTCGTCTTATATTATTTGCTAATTATATTATGTAGCTAAGCCTTTTTTCTTCCCCAAGGATTGTAAGCTGCTTGAAGAAAGGACATATTTACACAGGACCAGTACAATACTCTACAAATAGTAGGCCCTTGATGATTTTCCCCCTGAATGGGGATTTTATTTGCCTTGACCCAGCAGCTGGCTTAATGTCAAACACACAGTGAAAGTTCTTGAAGTGAAATAGAACCTTGGCCTTGCAGAGGAGCCTGATTTATACTATTCTTTGCTGTCTCTTCATAAAATATTACCATATCTTTATTTACTTTGGAGAGTTTATCTTGTAGGTAGAAGATAACCACATTAGACATTTCTACAGAAGTATTCAAATTATCAATTTTAGTTATGTGTCTACAAAGATATCTGTTAGGGCTGTTAAAGTCCCCCTCACCCCCTCAGGTACTGGCAGGTTTTATTCAGTATGTTAAAGCAAGTACAAACAAACAAACCAAAAAACATTCTGTCCCCTGTTACTCATCCGTCCGTCCTTTAGTTTCAAACATTGGGGAATAAAAAGGGGTTGCTTATTAAATATGGGGAAATAATGACATCTTCTTAACTCCACAGAATTGCTGTCCTGGTGAAAGAGGGTCAAAAATGGAAGTTTAAATGTTTGGTATTTAGATTATATCATTCATTCATTCATTCAATCACTTAAAAAATTGTTATTATTAAAAAAAATTGTTATTAAGAACCTACTATGTGGGGCTTCCCTGGTGGCACTTAAGAATCCGCCTGCCAATGCAGGAGACATGGGTTCGAGCCCTGGTCTGGGAAGATCCCACATGCCGTGGAGCAACTAAGCCCGTGTGCCACAATTACTGAGCGTGCGTGCCACAACTACTGAAGCCTGTGTGCCTAGAGCCCGTGCTCCACAGCAAGAGAAGCCACCGCAATGAGAAGCCCTCGCACTGCAATGAAGAGTAGCACCCATTCACCGCAACTAGAGAAAGCCTGCGCACAGCAATGAAGACCCAAAGCAGCCAAAAAATAAGCTAAGTAAATCTTTTTTTTTAAAAAAAAAAAAAGAACCTACTACGTGACCAGTGTTGCTCTAGGGGCAGTTTATAAAACTAAAGAAAGTTCCTACTTTTATGGGTCTGACATTCTAATGGGAGTGGGAAGACAGAAAATAAATAATAACTAGAAAATATACAGTGTGTCAGGTGAGGATAAGTGCTATGAGGACTCTGGTAAGATCTAGCTAATAATGCACATGGCAGTTTCACTGGTTGATTTTCCATATAGATGCCCTCTCCTGACCCTCACCGTTAGCATCACATAATACCCATCAATAAAAATTATCAATACATATTTACTTTCAGGTAAGAGTCACTTTGCTGGATGAAGATTGAGTGATGAGGACTGATCCTGAGGGAAAATAGAAACCTCTTCTTTTTTAGGAATCTACCATAGTCTTGATAGGGCCACTGCTGGAGGAAGGAAGTTGAGGAAAAAGAAAGCCAACCTCTCAAAATGTGTCCTTTTTCTTCATCTATATTTTTGCACCATGGTTTAGTTTATTTTCTTCTTTTTGTTTTAATAGGGATTTCCTCTGTCACATTTCTTTTATTATCATCCTCCTTATTGTTTCTAAACATAAGTTTCTGTTTCCTTTCTCCTTTGAGGGGAAGTCATACTGAGCTATATCTTTTCTTTTTTTCTAGAGCTGCCTTTTCTTTTTAAACCCAGAAGAAATATTTCAGTCTCCATCAGTTTTAAAAGTCACCTTTTAGTATTTTGTTTTTTAAATTGTAATTCAGGAAGATACTAGGTAACAGATTCTTGCTGTTATCCAACTTACCATTTGAGTTTTCTACAGCTAAGAAGTAGTAAAATTCATAACTGCCACTTCTCTGACAAACTAGAACTACAATTTAATGGCTACACATGGCAGTAATGCCTTTTCCAAAGAAAATGACAATAAATTTAATTTGATGAGGAAATGCTTCTAGAATTGTTGCTCTGTTTTTTTCATTTGTTTACTAAATTGTATCAATAAAGAGCCTATTCTGTGTAATTTACAGTTAGATGCCCTTTGACTAGCAGAATAGAGCTGTGATTAAGCTTAGAGACTGTGAGCTCAGGATATCAGGATTCATATCTCAGCACTGCCTCTTAATTGCTGTGTGATCTTAGGAAAATAACCTCAAATTTCTCAGTTGTAAAACGAGGATGATGATGATACCAGTACTATGTCATAAGGTTGTTGGAAGCACTTAGGACTAATCCTGGCATGTTATACATGCCCTATACATGACTGCCAGCATTTTTATACAAACGATGAGTAAGAGATGTTGCTAGCCCTCAACGAATGTACAGCTGACAGAGGAAATAACTTAGTTATACACATAAACATTATATAATAACTAGCCATCTAACGGATACTTACACAGGATCCCTTTTTGCAAGAAACAAAAGCTGATAGGCTGATTTAGCAGAAAAGTTTATTGAAAGGATACCGTCTCTATGTCAATGCTACTCTCTCACTTCGTCCCAGCTTACCCTTCCCCCTCCCCGTGTCCTCAAGTCCATTCTCAAATAGATAGCTAGTGGGAAGCAGCTGCATAGTGCAGGGAGGTCAGCTGGATGCTTTCTGACCACCTAGAGGGATCGGATAGGGAGGGTGGGAGAGAGGCGCAAGAGAGAGGGGACATGGGGATATATGTATATGTATAACTGATTCACTTTGCTGCACAGCAGAAACTAACACAACATTGTAGAGCAAGTATACGCCAATAAAGATGTTAAAAAAAAAGATATTGTTTATATTTCAAAAACATAAATAGGTCCAAAATAGAAAAACATTCTAAGTTTACTAGATCATGATACCCATTTCTTAATTACTTCCAAAAATTCAGTTATAAACGTTTGGTTTTAAGTGTGCACATGTGAAAGCTTTTCTACATAATGAAAAGTTTTGGCAAAAAAAATCAGGTGTCAGTGAAACATTTTCCAAACATCTATTTTTCTAAATACTTCCTCCATAGCTTAAGTCCTTTTAAAAGCAGTTACTTGCATATTTTCACACCTTTAAAACACCTTTGCCTCAAAGGCATAAATTGGCTGAGCTTTTCTTTTTCTTTTACTTTATTTTACAATAAATGCTCAAGAACAAACTACTGTCAAATGTAGGTAGAGTGCCATTGTCTTTTCCTTGAAATCCTGGTTGACATTTAGCTGATGAGCACTGTGGGGTTAGATGTCTCGGCCTGTGTCCGTTCTGATTGAGGAGTGGCTGCTCTAGAGCTTAATACCCACCCCATATACTTAGTTAAATATTTTCATTTCACCTCTGCTCCTATATAGCTGACAAAGTCTTGAAGTAGGATTAGGAGACATGAGTTATTGCTGTAGAATGAGTTATTGAAGTCAAATATTGAGATAAATTGAACCAAACTTTTGAGCTGCTAAATCACATGGTTACACTAAGATTTAAAAAAAAAATAAAGCATTGTCAATTACAAATTATTTTTATTATTAATACAGTAGAATATATCAGTTGCATTTTAAAATCTTATTTCACTTTTGTCTGATCCCTTACTTTTAAGTTTGTATTGTTGTTTGTATTTTAGGATATGTCATTATATTTGTACATGTAAAGAGTTTCTAAATATATATATATATATATATATATATATATATATATATATTGGGGTCCGTGTTCAAATATTTTAGCTGATAGGGATCAATGACAAAATACTTGGGACTTCCCTGGTGGTGCAGTGGTTGAGAATCTGCCTGCCAATACAGGGGACACGGGTTTGAGCCCTGGTCTGGGAAAATCCCACATGCCGTGGAGCGGCTGGGCCCGTGAGCCATGGCCGCTGAGCCTGCGCATCCGGAGCCTGTGCTCCGCAACAAGAGAGGCCGCTATAGTGAGAGGCCCCCGCTTGCCACAACTAGAGAAAGCCCTCGCACAGAAACGAAGACCCAACACAGCAAAAATAAATAAATAAATAAATGTATTTGAAAAAAAGGAACAAAGTACTTGGAGACTACAGCTCTAGAGAGCTTTCCAAGGGCTAGAGATTGTGTTAAATTTGAAGAGCAGTATTAATAAGAATGAAGGGGGAAGGTGTGGATGTGAAAGAAGAGAAAGCTCTGGGAGGAAAACAATTCAACGTTTAGATCTTAGAAGTAGAATATTCCACATTGCTAGCATTATTAATGCTTTGTGACAAATGTTGGTATATTAAGTTAATTCATGGAACTTGAATATATTTCATAGGCTATTGCCAGACATGCTGTCCAGCAGATTTGTTCCAGAATTGAATCCTTTTTAAAAAATTAATTTTTATTTAAAAAACAGTTTATATTCACTGTAGAAATTTCAGGGGGAAAATCACATCATATTGAAGAAGATTATATGAATTACTTATAATCCTATCACCGAGAGATAAGCATTATTAATATTTCAAATGCATTTCCTACCAATATTTAATTGCACAAATATATGTGTAAATGCATGTGTGTGCACATACCTATACACACTCAACATCTGTTCATCGGAGAGTGAGCTGAGGTGGGCTCAGCTGTGAGGAAGAGATCTCCAAGGAAGAGATCTCCATAGGTAGATTGCATTGACATTCCAAGGGGAGAAAGAATCTGTGAGAGATTCCCTGTGGCAGGGATGGCCAGGATATAATAAGTTCATTCCTGAGTTGCCTTTGCTGTACTGACTCTTCTTAGTCCCAGGTCTTCCGTGAAAGGCTGCCACATGTAGTAGGTTTGTTTTGTGGTGCTTTGGTTAATAAAGGAGAGGCAGTGGCCCCATGTGGTGGAGCAGAGTTACATAGAGAGAAAAGTGTATCTGTAGAAAGTGAGACAGGGAGCATGGATTGAGAATTCCGTCCAAGAGAGACAATGAGAGCATAAGCCCTCTAGGGATTGTCAGACATCTTAGGAACTGTGCCAGGCTTACCATGCTCTATAGGATACGAAGGGCCATCTCAGCAGGCATACTTTCAGCTGCAACGTAAAGACGATGCCTGAGTAGGCATTTAATATATATTGTTAATTCACTGACATTATACTCAGGGTCAACAACACTGTAACTCACACCTGAATGAAGCTTATCTAACACATATTTCTCTTTGAGGCACATCACAGCCTTCCAGTGCTTGGATACACTAGATAACACTTCAGGACTATGCTTGGGGCCATTTAAAACAGTGAAATCACCAACAAAAAGCACAAATGTATAAAAAAATTAGCACTAAACATATGATGAAAAGGACACTGGTTTGCAAGATGAAAACTGAAACAAGTAGTAGCTCATCCCCTTGTTCAACCTCAGCTAGGAAAATTAAATTTAGTAATATTTAAAAATATTTAAAATAAAATATTTCCTGATATACACCTAAGAGAATTTAATTTTTCTCCTCCGAATTCCTAATTAAGAATGTGTATAGCCATGTGTTGCATTTGTGTGTCTACATACATATTTGTACTGAGGGTATAAAGATTCAACAGCTCTAGGGGAGCTCACATGGTCCTTCCCACCCCTCAAAAGTGGTACACAACTTTAGAACTTAATTAGCACAGAGGGTTTCATTTCATTGATTCTTTCTCCCTCAAATGCAATTAAAAACCTCAAGAGGGATGTATCGTACCATGTGGGAGATTTTTAAAATTTTAATGATAGCGTGGTCCAAATTATTTTGTTACTACAAATGATCTCTTTTAAAATACTTTAAGATGAAGGATTTATGATTTTAACAGATGGATGACTGTAAATAAGGCTGCAAGCTTGGACTGTAAGTGATGTTTTACATCTCAGAAATATTTTGTTTTTCAGGAATAGACTGCTTATGTGCACATAAATGTGCTGTGTGTTGTTAATTAGGGATTAAGAATAATAGTAACATACAGTATTAGTAGAACATCACAATGAACTGTAGAGAAAACCTGAGCTTCTTCACAAAATGAATTCTAAAAGCTGGCCCAGAATCTCAGGTGAGGCCAAGCACTGACTGTGGCTTAGTAAGTTCCCTGGACCCTAGATGACCCAGCAGACCCAGAGCAGCACAGGCCAAGTCCTAGACATTCAGGTGTATGCATGCTCTTCCCAGAAAGGGACTTGCCTTGCTTCCTTCCTTAGGCTCCTCTGTAGAGCTGCTGGCTGCTGATGGTGTTGCCTCTGCCGCCACCTTGTGGGGTTTTAACTATCAAATCTTAATTGTGTCAGAACTGGTTTGGCTGGTCTCAAGAAAATAAAACTGTAACTAGGTACAATTATACCAGATAACAGAAAAGGGATATAATCTACATTTCCCAATGGGAAGCTAATTTAGTCTAAAGTATTATATCTTATAAAAACAGAGAACAGAAAGAGGACGAATTTATCTGCTAGTAGGGAATTTCCCCATTTTGCAAAGGTGCACCGAGATTCATAGAAGTTGTATTATTCTGCCCAACGTCACACAGCCAATAGATGAACTTGGAGTCAATTATCAGTCTCTAAACTATTTATTGCACAGTTCCTTCAAGAGTTAAAATAGACAATAATGACTAGAACCAATTGTTTTAAAATGCAGGTTTTATTGTTATTCCAGTATGATGAGGACAACAGATCAGGGGATGATTGCCATTGAAAAAACAGTTTGTTACGGTTTCCAAGAGGAGGGGGCACACCAGACCATGCAGGACCACATAGGGAAGCACCAGGGTCAGTCAGGAGGTAGAAGGAGTAAGGGGAAAGTCTGGGGTGGGAGCCTTTATTTTGGTTTCCATGGGAATGGCCAGGCAAGGCAGGGTACGCAGGGTTAGAAGTGGCTGGTTTGGATAATTTTAGCAGGCTCTGGGGCAGAGAAGCTGTTTCTTCTAGGTGCCTGGTATACGGCCCCAGGAAGATGAGTGCAGGGGATACTGCCTCTTGACAAGTAAGAGCCAGAGAGAGGAGATAGTTCAGAGTTGGGGCTCTGGATTGGCTAGTTTGCTTTGAAAGACACACTCCCTGTTCAGTCTTTTGCTACCTCTAAGAAGTGGTTATTCCTGGGAGGGACAGTCAGTGTGGACCCAGATCCCAGAACATCAAAAATACAGAAAATAAGAAAATGTAGTTAGTGTACCAATTAACATATTCCCTTGAAGTCAGAGAGTGTGTCTGAATGAATGAAATCAGTAAATAAAGGGAAATTCTTCTGTTATAGGTATTAATTTATTATCTGCATGATATGGTTAGCTGATAGTTTTCTGCATGAATGTTTCTCAAATATCAATCAGGAGGAAGTATCAAAATTGATCTAAATATCAACTATTTTTTTCATTCTTGAATAACTATCATAGGGTCATAAGCTTGAAGATACATGTTTGCTTAGTTAATACTTTAAGGTGGAGATTATAATCATTTAATTTTTCAAATTTATACTGAAAAAACTCTATTTTAGGCACATGCATTTTCCAATAGAAATCAGTTCTGTTTCCTTCCAAACAGTCTTTTACTTTATGTGTACATGTATTTAAAATACTATACAGAAAGACATTTTGCACAGGAATTTTAATTTTAAAAAATATTTGATCTTTCTCACTCATATACCTAGATATTTGCTATATCCTCACTCGCACCTTTTTGGTACTTTCTCTTGATTTAATTACGTTTTCTGATATCACTAACTTCCATTTTGACAATTTATGAGCAAACTGCAGCCTAAAGATTCTGTTGCTAGGTTACATCCTCCTTTCTCCTCCCTGCACCAACCCCTCCTCTTCTGGGCTGGTTGCCACAGTGCTTCTTGTAAGGGGTGGCTCAAGTCTGTACTAGAATCATGGTGGCTGAATAAAAACCTAGCTTCTCTCTCATTCTCCCTCTCTCATCTCCATAGCCTAGTTGCTCAATCAAGCATTTGGATTTAATTAAAGAGAGATTCACCATTTGATATAATTATTCTATAAATACTAACTTTAGGCAACTTATCTGGATTTTTGCCTTACAGAAAAATTACATAAGTTGAGTCTCTAACTGAAGAGTCATTAAACTTTGGCAGGATTATAAATGAAGTTACGGGATTTATTTTTGTTCACTGTGTTTGATCTTTTCCACTTGCCTCTAAAGATCCATGCTCCACCCTCCTCTACATTGAACTGTTCCCTGGGAGGCTGACCTTTATGAATTGTGTCCTTGAACTCTCTTTTCCTCTGGCTTCTGATTGGGATCAGCCAGTGGAAGCACTGAAAGGAGATTGGAGGCAGGCAAGAGAGTGAGGCTGTGGTATTTGTTCCTCAGTTCCCTTCCATCCAGTTCACTGTGCATCCCTCTACTGAAGGTCAGGTCAGGTGGCCCTCTCCACACAGCTACTGCCTCCAGGTTTCAGTGGCTGCTTCCTTGCCTTGTCCCCTCAGCCTAAGGGTGGAAACGGATTCTCACTGTTGCTTGCACTGAGATGCTATATCATCCCTCTTATTTTATTTTATTTTTTTGCGGTACGCAGGCCTCTCACTGTTGTGGCCTCTCCTGTTGCGGAGCACAGGCTCCAGATGCGCAGGCTCAGCGGCCATGGCTCACGGGCCCAGCCGCTCCCCGGCATGTGGGATCCTCCCGGACCGGGGCACGAACCCGTGTCCCCTGCATCGGCAGGCGAACTCTCAACCACTGCGCCACCAGGGAAGCCCTATCATCCCTCATTGATGCCTCTTAACTATGTCAACACCTTTGTAAATAGTGACTTTATCATAGTCCCTCAATTACTGTGTTTGAGTGTGCCATCTGCATTTTTGGTAGATGTGCCAACAACTGAGTTTTATGGGTAAAGTTCAGAAAGCAAAGCAAATGTTTAGGTAGGATCAGTTGAGAAGATCTTGTGGATGGTGTATTAACTGGGTTCCTTCTATCCACCCAGGTTGTTCTGGCACCATCACTGATCATGAGTCTTCATCTATGTTAATATATGTCATAATTCCTATCCTCTGGGACCTTACAAGGAGAGTACTAAACTCTTTCCTTTTTCTTTTACCTTATAAGTGCTTTATAGCTTAATTCTTACCTTAGAAAGTTTTAAGCATGGGACTTCATTCATTCATTCAAAACTACAACACTGTGGGTTGTCATTTTCCGAACATGAAAATCATTAGGTTATATTTTGTTTTAAAAAGATTTTGCAACTCTTTTGATCTGTGCCTGCATTCGCAATGCATCTTATTACTCTCTTAGGTTTCTCTTAAAATGTAATTGGTGCTACTAATTTCACAAGATTGTTGTGAAGATCAAACGTAATAATCTGAAAAATAGCTGTGAAAAGTATTATGTGCTATATGAATAGATTGTACGGGAATTCCCTGGTGATCCAGGGATCCAGGTGATCTCTGCACTTTTACTTCCAAGGGCCCGGTTCAGTCCCTGGTCAGGGAACTACAATCCCACAAGCCGTGAGGCACAGCTAAATAAATAAACAACAAACATTTATCTTAAAAAAAGATTGTCATTTTTTCATTCATTCTTACTACCAGGTCTTATTTCCACCAGCAATTTTATCTTCACACATGCACAAAACACCTGAAGATTACTGTGGAAGTGAGATGATCTCAGCTTTTAGCCAATCTATAATCTAAAAATTTAAGAACTGGACCACTTTTATGGTTTTGATTAAATTATTTTAGTTTTTGGTAACTTAAACTCACATGATACATAATCAAGTTACTTACTAAAGGGATAAACACCAGCCAGAAGTATCAGTCAAAATTATTTCATTTATATCTTTCTAGAAAGTCAGTTTTGTGAGTGAATGATCTCATGTTAATCTCATGTCTGATATTCATGAGCATGAAACCTGGATTTAAAATCTAAGACAGGAGGGACTTCCCTGGTGGAGCAGTGGTTAAGAATCCACCTGCCAATGCAGGGAACACAGGTTCGAGCCCTGGTCCAGGAAGATCCCACATGCCGCGGAGCAACAAATCCCGTGCACCACAACTACCGAGCCTGCACTCTAGAGCCTGTGAGCCACAACTACTGAGCCCACGTGCCACAGCTACTGAAGCTTGCATGCCTAGAGCCCATGCTCTGCAACAAGAGAAGCCATGGCAATGAGAAGCCTGTGCACAACAACGAAGAGTAGCCCCCGCTTGCCACAACTAGAGAAAGACTGTGTGCAGCAAAAAAGACCCAACGCAGCCAAAAATAAATTTTAAAAAACCCAATAAATTTTTAAAAATAAATAAATAAAATAAAAATTAAGACAGGTATTTTTCCCCTATTACTCGAGTCACAGATTACTTTACCTAGGCTATTAATTATAGTGTTGCTGCTTTTATTGAGCATTAGTTGTAGACACACATTGTGGTTAACATTATATATAGCATTTCTAAAGATGTTTGTGTTGCATCCAAATTCCTTAATAGGGCTTAGCAATCCAAGTGAGGATGTATATATTCAGAAGCTACCATTCCTCACCTTTCTGAAGAGCCCTGTTGACACTCTTCATATATGCATTACTGTTTATTAAATTGCTTTAATAAATAGTACTCTTCTGCCAAAAGAGTAGTTAATATTACCAGAATTAGAAAATTGTGTTGTTGAAAGCCTAGCTGAATAAGGTCAATTTGTCAAGTGGTTGGTCTCAGTAACAAATGGTAAATAATATTCATTTTTGTCTTATTTGGGAAGCTTATTATATCTCTCTGTCCTCACCAGTGGGCAGAACCCTTAGGCAGTTGCTAAAAGAAACTGAAAGTTTTGGACTTTTAATGAAATTATTACTGAATGACTTCATTTTATACTGCCATATTTTTATGCCTTACTAAATGAGCACATATAGAGCCTTCATTATTGCGTGTTAAAAAGACAATAATTTCTGAAGAAAGTATGATAATTATTGCATGTATATCAATTAAAGCAATGGCATGAAATCTATGTGAATACATTTTAGCATGAAATAAATAAATTCTAGGGTGGATCCAAGGTGACAACACAACAGACACTTAGGACTAAGTGTCTCCTCTTCCTCACCTTTCAGGTCTTGTATGTTATAGACAACTGTGTCCCCCTAAAATTCATTTGTTGAAGCCTAACTCCCAGTGTGATGGTATTTGGAGATAGGGTCACTGAATGGTAATAAGGCTTAGATGAGGTTATGTAGGTATGCCCCTCATTATGGGATTAGTGCCCTTATAAGAAACACCAGAGAATTTGTTTCTCTGTCTCCCTCCAACAAAAGGCCAAGCATGGATACAGTGAGAAGGCAGCATCTGCAACTCAAGGAGTGTGATCTCACCAGACTCCAACCCTGCTGGCACCTTGATCTTGGACTTTCAGTCTCCAGAACTGTGAGAAATAAATTCCCATTGTTTAAGCCATCCAGTCTATTGTATTTTATGGCAGCATGAGCTGACTAAGACATTGGGTGCGCATAATTTCTCAAGCTTTATGGATTTAAAGGTTGCCAGAATCACTTTGCATATATAATAAGCTTCACCTTTAATCTACTAGGTCATAAGCTTATTTCTATTATTCATTAATTTTTATGGACAACAATGTCAAAGAAGCATTAATTTCTTAGGCCTCTCTCACTTTCATTACTGCCAACAGCAATTAATTTTCATTTTAGGGCCATTTTGGAGGAACATCTCTCACCTCCCACTGAATTCTTCACTACTTCTCAACAGTTGCTGTATATGTATCAAGTGGAGAGTAGCAAGGCTCAGTAAGAAGCAGATGCTGGATGGTTGGTAGGCACTGTTCACTCCAGCCAGCCTCTTAGATCAACAACCTACATGACATTGTCACTTAGTCTCCTAGGCGTCTCAAATCTTAACGTGTTCAATGTTGATTTTTGATTTGGCCATCCCAAACAGCTCTTCCTCCAGTTGCCACCACTGGCAAAGATATACAAAACTGGACACTAGTTAAAGTGGTAAGGATGATTTAAGTTGGTCATATACTATTAATAATAGGGAAATAATAATAATAGGGAAAAGAATTCAGCATGAACTCGACTCAACTTTGATTTGTATGGAGGTGACTGTGTATTTTAAAAGGAGGATGAGGGAATAAGGAGGGGGTAAGTGGGGTCTCTGTAGAACCAGGGAAGCGAAAAAATTACAAAAAGCAGGAAGAAGGGTCTAGTCCATGTGAAACCCATGTGGGTTTGTAACTGGCACTTATGGAAGTTAGGCTCCTCCCCTCTCACAGAGCCTGGGAGACAGGAGTTCTATCTTCAGGTGTTGGCTGGAACAAACAGTAAATTATTTTGGAAGCCTTGAGTCTTCTCACAAAGGCACTTTAAGGGGGTGCTAGTGTCATCATAGGGATACAGCCTTGAGCTGCCAGGAACTAAGTTAGTGTTTGTTCAAGTTTTTATTGGATAGGATTAAGAAGAGGGCTCAGAAGAACCTGGCTAGGGTTGGGTCAAGGAGAGAATCTTTGTCACCAAGCCATTAAGGGGTAAATCCAAAAACATCAGTAAATCCTGAAGGCTATACCTTAAAAGTGGAAAATGATCTCACCGTCTCAACTGCTGCTCCATAGTAAGTCACCATCACCTCTGAATTATCAACAGATCGCTAATAGATCTCCTCGCTTCTTCACTAACCCCCTTCAGTCTATTGTCAGCACAGCCAAAAGAGTGATGCTTTAAAAATTAAGTTGTATCACGTTGGGCTAAGGCTACAAACCCTTCAGTAGCTCCTTATCTCACTCAGAGAATGAAAGAAAGTCCTTGCAATGGCCTATAAAGGCCTGGCGTGATCTGCCCCAATGCCCCTGCTCTAACCACTCTATGACTCGTCCTGGCTTAATCCACACCAGACTCACTGGCCTCCTTGCTGTTCTTTAAACAGGTCAGAAGGCTTCTGCTTTAGGATTGTAACTCCAGTTCTGCCTGGAATATTCTTCCTACAGATAATTTCATGCCTAACTTGTTCATGATCTTTAAGCCTTTACGCAAACATCTCCTACTTTACAAGGCTACCTTGGGCATCCCATTTGATACTGCCACCTACTCCGTCACCTCCCTACACCTACCTCTGCTTTCATGTTCCTTTTGTTCCACAGCATTTATCATCTTCTAACATACTATATAATAATTTACTTATTCATTATCTTTACTTATTATTGTCTATTCTTCCTGCTAGAATATAAGCTCCACAAGGGCAAGGACATCCTTCTCACTCCCACTAATGTATATTTTTTCCATCTAAACTAGTACTAAAGTATAGATGTTCAATAAGTATTTGTTGACTAAAATGAATTAGTCTATGTGAAATTTTTTAGTAATACAAAATAAGCTCCATTAATGCTGTTTTTCATTAGCTGGTATATCTTGTTATAGTATTTGGCATATGAATGATTTCTATGAGAGGGGGCAGACTCTGGCTCTGGAACTGAAGTTTGCTGAGGAGCAGTAAATATTTACTCTTATCTTTCATGTCCCTGTTTCTCCACCTGTAAAAAGAGGGGGAGAAAGAAAATTTCATTTAGAGGGAAAGAGAAAATGAGGCGGCAACAGATAGGAAAGGGAACCATAGTTATTTCAGTGTTTATACTGTACTAATAAATGTACTGGTTAATTGAATATCTAAACTTACCCTAAGACCAAAGACCACCAAGATTTGGAAGAAATACTCTAGGTAATACTATAGTCTTGAAAACTTTATGGTCACCAGAAAGCATGTATCCTGTGTAAGAGAAGTAATTATTGGCTAATCTTAGTGAAAACCATGCATTTTCTTGTTTATTTTTCTAGCCATTGGTGAGCCATTTTTCTGCTCTTTAAGCACTCTCCACTTATGGTATAAATAATTTTTATTACATTTAAAAATACTATGCTTGTGGGTGGAGAGAGAGGGGCAAATGCATTGTTTAACAGGCCACATTCTGCAGCCAAATTTCCTGGATTCTAATCTCAGCTTTGCTACAAACTGTGCAACTATGGATAAGTGATATACAACTCTCCACCTTACGTTTTGCATTTATAAAATGGAGGTAATAATAGTGTATACCTGATGGAGTTCTTTCAAGGAATAACACCTCACAACACAATGCCTGTTACATACTATTCACTCTAAAAATAGCTATTTTTATAAAATAATGGAGTATTTTCTGAAAAAATGTATAATTTAAAGTTGTTTTTTTTAACATCTTTATTAGAGCATAATTGCTTTACAGTGTTGTGTTAGTTTCTGCTGTATAACAAAGTGAATCAGCTATATGCATACGTATATCCCCATATCCTCTTCCTCTTGCATCTCCCACCCACCCTCCTTATCCCACCCCTCTAGGTGGTCACAAAGCATGAGTGGGTCTCCCTGTGCTATGCAGCTACTTCCCACTAGCTATCTAGTTTACATTTGGTAGTGTATATACATCAATGCTACTCTTTCACTTCATCCTTCCCCCTCCCCGTGTCCTCGAGTCCATTCTCTATGTCTGTGTCTTTATTCCTGTCCTGCCTCTAGGTTCTTCAGAACCTTTTTTTTTTTAGATTCCATATATATGTGTTAGCATACCATATTTGTTTTTCTCTTTCTGACTTACTACACTCTATATGACAGACTCTAGGTCCATCCACCTCATTACAAATAACTCAATTTCGTTTCTTTTTATGGCTGAGTAATATTCCATTGTACATATGTGCCACATCTTCTTTATCCATTCATCTGTCAATGGACACTTAGGTTGCTTCCACGTCCTGGCTATTGTAAATAGTGTTGCAATGAACATTTTGGTACATGACTCTTTTTGAATTATGGTTTTCTCATGATATATGCCCAGTAGTGGGATTGCTGGGTCAAATGGTAGTTCTATTTTTAGTTTTTTAAGGAACCTCCATACTGTTCTCCATAGTGGCTGTATCAATTTACATTGCCAGCCACAGTACAAGAGGGTTCCCTTTTCTCCACACCCTCTCCAGCATTTATTGTTTGTAGGTTTTTTGATGATGGCTATTCTGACTGGTGTGAGGTGATACCTCATTGTAGTTTTGATTTGCATTTCTCTAATGATTAGTGTCATTGAGCATCTTTTCATGTGTTTTTGGCAATCTGTATATCTTCTTTGGAGAAATGTCTATTTAGGTCTCCTGCCCATTTTTGCATTGGGATGTGTCTTTTTTTGATACTGAGCTGGAAAGAGCTGGTTGTATAGTTTGGAGATTAACCCTTTGTCAATTGCTTCTTTTGTAAATATTTTCTCCCATTCTGAGGGTTGTCTTTTCATCTTGTTTATAGTTTCCTTTGCTGTGCGAAAGCTGTTAAGTTTCATTCAGTTGCAGTTTTTTTTTTTTTTGCGGTACGTGGGCCTCTCACTGTTGTGGCCTCTCCCGTTGCGGAGCACAGGCTCCGGATGCACAGGCTCAGCGGCCATGGCTCACGGGCCCAGCTGCTCCGCGGCATATGGGATCCTCCCGGACCGGGGCACGAACCCGTATCCCCTGCATCGGCAGGCGGACTCTCAACCACTGCGCCACCAGGGAGGCCCCAGTCCCAGTTTTTTATTTTTGTTTTTATTTCCATTTCTCTAGGAGGTGGGTCAAAAAGGATCTTGCTGCGATTTATATAATAGAGTGTGCTGCCTATGTTTTCCTCTAAGAGTTTTATAGTGTATGGCCTTACATTTAGGTCTTTAATCTATTTTGAGTTAATTTTTGTGTGTGGTGTTAGGAAGTGTTCTAACTGCATTATTTTACATGTAGCTGTCCAGTTTTCCCAGCACCACTTATTGAAGAGGCTGTCTTTTCTCCATTGTATACTCTTGCCTCCTGTATCAAAGATAAGGTAACCATATGTGTGTGGGTTTATCTCTGGGCTTTCTATCCTTATCCATTGGTCTATACTTCTGTTTTTGTGCCAGTACCATACTGTCTTGATTACTGTAGCTTTGTAGTATGGTCTGAAGTCTGGGAACCTGATTTCTCCAGCTCCATTTCTCTTTCTCAAGGTTGTTTTGGCTATTCAGGGTCTTTTGTGTTTCCATACAAATTGTGAAATTTTTTGTTCTAGTTCTGTCAAAAATGCCATTGGTGGTTTGATAAGCATTGCATTGAATCTGTAGATGTTTTGGGGTAGTATAATCATTTTCACAATGTTGATTCTTCCAATCCAAGAACATAGTATATATCTCTCCATCTGTTTGTATCATCTTTAATTTCATTCAACAGTGTCTTATAGTTTCCTGCATACAGGTCTTCTGTATCCTTAGGTAGGTTTATTCCTAGGTATTTTATTCTTTTTGTTGCAATGGTAAATGAGGGTGTTTCCTTAATTTCTCTTTCAGATTTTTCATCATTAGTGTATAGGAATGCAAGAGATTTCTGTGCATTAATTTTTTATCCTGCAACTTTACCAAATTCATTGATTAGCTCTAGTAGTTTTCTGGTAGCATCTTTAGGATTCTCTGTGTATAGTAACATGTCCTCTGCAAACAGTGACAGTTTACTTCTTTTCCAATTTGGATTCCTTTTATTTCTTTTTCGTCTCTGATTGCTGTGGCTAAAACTTCCAAAACTATGTTGAATAATAGTGGTGAGAGTTGGCAACCTTGTCTTGTTCCTGATCTTAGAGGAAATGCTTTCAGTTTTTCACCATTGAGAATGATGCTGGCTGTGGGTTTGTCATATATGGCCTTTATTATGTTGGAGTAAGTTCCCTATATGCATACTTTATGGAGAGTTTTTAATCATAAATGGATGTTGAATTTTATCAAAAGCTTTTTCTTCATCTATTGAGATTATCATATGGATTTTATCCTTCAATTTGTTAATATGGTGTATCACATTGATTAATTTGCATATATTGAAGAATTCTTGCATTCCTGGGGCAAACCCCACTTGATCATGGTGTATGATCCTTTTAATGTGCTATTGGATTCTGGTTGCTAGTATTTTGTTGAGGATTTTTGCATCTATGTTCATCAGAGATATTGGCCTATAGTTTTCTTTTTTTGTGACATATTTGTCTGGTTTTGGTATCAGGGTGATGGTGGCCTCGTAGAATGAGTTTGGGAGTGTTCCTCCCTCTGCTATATTTTGGAAGAGTTTGAGAAGGATAGGTGTTAGCTCTTCTCTAAATGTTTGATAGAGTTCACCTGTGAAGCCATCTGGCACCGGGCTTTTGTTTGTTGGAAGATTTTTAATCACAGTTTCAATTTCAGTGCTTGTGATTGGTCTGTTCATATTTTCTATTTCTTCCTGGTTCAGTCTCAGAACATTGTGATTTTCTAAGAATTTGTCCATTTCTTCCAGGTTGTCCATCTTATTGGCATAGAGTTGCTTGTAGTAATCTCTTATGATCCTTTGTATTTCTGCAGTGTCAGTTGTTACTTCTCCTTTTTCAATTCTAATTCTTTTGATTTGAGTCTTCTCCCTTTCTTTCTTGATGAGTCTGGCTAATGGTTTATCAATTTTGTTTATCTTCTCAAAGAACCAACTTTTAGGTTTATTGATCTTTGCTATTATTTCCTCATTTCTTTTTCGTTTATTTCTGATCTGATCTTTATGATTTCTTTCCTTCTGCTAACTTTGCAGGGTTTTTTTGTTCTTCTTCCTCTTATTGCTTTAGGTGTAAGGTTAGGTTGTTTATTTGAGATGTTTCTTGAGGTAGGATTGTATTGCTACAAACTTCCCTCTTAGAAGTTCTTTTGCTGCATCCCATAGGTTTTGGGTCATCGTGTTTTCATTGTCATTTGTTTCAAGGTATTTCTTGATTTCCTCTTTGATTTCTTCAGTGATCTCTTCATTATTTAGTAGCATATTGTTTAGGCTCCATGTGTTTGTAGTTTTTAGTTTTTTTTCCTGTAATTGATGTCTCGTCTCATAGTGTTGTGGTCAGAAAATATACTTGATATGATTTCAATTTTCTTAAATTTACCAAATCTTGATTTGTGACCCAAGATATAGCCTATCCTGAAGAATGTTCCATGAGCACTTGAGAAGAAAGTGTATTCTGTTGTTTTGGGGTGAAAATGTCCTATAAATATCAATTAATTCCATCTTGTTTAATGTGTCATTTAAAGCTTGTGTTTCCTTATTTATTTTCATTTTGGATGATCTGTCCCTTGGTGAAAGTGGGGTGTTAAAGTTCCCTACTATGTGTTACTGTTGATGTCCCCTTTTATGGCTGTTAGCATTTGCTTTATGTATTGAGGTGCTCCTATGTTGGGTGCATAAATATTTACAATTGTTATATCTTCTTCTTGGATTGATCCCTTGTTCATTATGTAGTGTCCTTCTTTGTCTCTTATAATAGTCTTTATTTTAAAGTCTATTTTGTCTGATACGAGAATTGCTATTCCAGCTTTCTTCTGATTTCCATTTGCATGGAATATCCTTTTCCAACCCCTCACTTTCAGTCTGTATTTGTCCCTAGGTCTGACGTGGGTCTCTTGTAGACAGCATATGTACCAGTCTTGTTTTTGTATCCATTCAGCCAGTCTATGTCTTTTGGTTGGAGCATTTAATCCATTTACATTTAAGGTAATTATCGATATG
The DNA here is from genome assembly GCF_964165515.1 of Mesoplodon bidens. Classification (NCBI taxonomy): domain Eukaryota; kingdom Metazoa; phylum Chordata; class Mammalia; order Artiodactyla; family Ziphiidae; genus Mesoplodon; species Mesoplodon bidens. Next base: position 36,055,672 of record NC_138165.1, on the reverse strand, counting down.
TATGTTCCTATTACCATGTTCTTAATTTGTTTGGGCTTGTGTTTGTAGGGGTCTTCCTTGTCTTGTGTTTCCTGCCTAGAGAAGATCTCTTAGCATCTGTTGTAAAGCTGGTTTGGTGGTGCTGAATTCTCTTAACTTTTGCTTATCTGTAAGGTTTTTAATTTCTCCATCGAATCTGAATGAGATCCTTGCTAGGTAGATTAATCTTGGTTGTAGGTTTTTCCATTTCATCACTTTAAATATGTCCTGCCATGTCCTTCTGGCTTGCAGAGTTTCTGCTGAAAAATCAGCTGTTAACCTTATGGGGATTCCCTTTTATGTTATTTGTTGCTTTTCCCTTGCTGCTTTTAATATTTTTTCTTTATATTCAATTTTTGATAGTTTGATTAATACGTGTCTCGGCATGTTTGACTTTGGGTTTATTCTGTATGGTACTCTCCATGCTTCCTGGACTTGTTCACTATTTCACTTCCCATATTAGGAAAGTTTTTGACTATAATCTCTTCAAATATTTTCTCAGAACCTTTCCTTTTTTCTTCTCCTTCTGGGACCCCTATAATTTGAATGTTGCTGCATTTAATGTTTTTCCAGAGGTCTCTGAGACTGTCCTCAGTGCTTTTCATTCTTTTTTCTTTATTCTGCTCTGCAGTAGTTATTTCCACTATTTTATCTTCCACGTCACTTATCCGTTCTTCTGCCTCAGTTATTCTGCTATTGATTCCTTCTCAAGTATTTTTAATTTCAGTAATTGTGTTGTTCATAACTGCTTGTGTGCGCTTTAGTTCTTCTAGATCCTTGTTAAATGTTTCTTGTATTTTCTCCATTCTGTTTCCAATATTTTGGATTTGATAGTAAAATGATTTACTATCATTTCTCTGAATTCTTTTTCAGGTAGGTTGCCTATCCATCTACATTTATTTGATCTTGTAGGCTTTTACCTTGCTCCATCATCTGTAACATTTTTTTGTCATTTTTTTTTGTTTGTTTGTTTCTTTTAATGGGTGGTGCTGTACTCCTGTCTTATTGGTTGTTTGACCTGAGATGTCCAGCACTGGAATTTGCAGGCAGTTGGATAGAGCTGGGTCTTGGTGCTGAGATGAGGACCTCTGGGAGGCCTCACTCTGATTGATATTCCCTGGGGTCTGAGGTTCTCTGTTAGTCCAGCGGTTTGGACTCGGAGCTCCCAGCACAGGAGCTTGGGCCCGACCTCTGGCCTGGGAACCAAAATCCCACAAGCTTCATGGCACAGTAAAAAAAAAAAAAAAAAAAAAGGAAGAAAGAAAGAAAGAAAAGAGCAGTACAATATCAAAGAATAAAAAAATACATTTAGAAAGATAAAAAATATATTAGGAAAAATAAAACTATAATTGAAACGACTACCACAAGGAAAAAGGGGGGGGAGGGGGGAACAAGCCAAAAGTAGAGATCACTACAAAGTATAAAGAATAAAATAAAATCAGAAAAATAAAAGATTTATTAGGAAAAATAAAAATATAAAAGAATCAACAACAATGAATCAACAAGGTAAAACAGAGCCCCAATCTAAAAGAGGAAAAAGTAAAGGAAAAAAAAAAAAAGAAAAAGCCTTGGCTATGGAGGCGGAGTTTAGTCGGAAAGAGGGGGCGGGGGGGCGGGGGTGGAACTCAGGCAGGGGCGGGACCTTTGCGGGTGGGGAGTTGACGTTTAGGACCTGCTGAAGAAGGTAGAGGCAGCAGGTTGAAAGGAGGGCCTCCGGAGGGTGGAGTTCTGGAGTTTGGAGGTAGGGCCCTGAGTGAGGGTGTGTGGGTGGGGTGTAGGCCCAGCTCGTTGGAGAGAGTCTCCGAATGTAGAGGTGGGGCCCTGGGTGGGGGTGTAGGGGCGGGGCTTGGGCTCTGCACAGCAGGAGGGAGGCTCCGAGGGCAGAGGATTAGGCCCGGGAGCCCAACAGGCTTCCCCGTGCCTGAGTGGACAGGGAAAGCACTGGCCCCTTTCCCTTCTGTTCCTTTATGCCCTGCCGTACCGTCTCCCCCAGCGTCTCCCCTGTCGCTGCTGGACCCCTAACCGTGGGTGGGTCCCGCTGGGTGTAGGAACTCCTCCCCTCCCCCAGCTGCCCCTCAGGGGTGCTGGTCCCGGAGGTCCGGCCTTTACTTTTGCTCCCCCTTCCCTCCCTCCCACTCCCTCAGGACCTGCGCAGCTGGAGGGGGCCTAGGTGGGCAGAGGATCAGGCCCCGGATCTCAGCAGGTTCCTGGGGGGCCGAGTGGGCAGGGGAAACCTGGCCACGCTCCCTTTTGATCCTCTGCCCTCCCAGTGGTTCCCCAAGTTCCCCCTTCAGGCGTGGGATCCCTTCCCCTCCCCCAGCCGCCCCTCAGCAGCGCCAGTCCTGTCCCACATCCACTTCTCCCCCTTCACTCACCCCACGCCCCACGTCCTACCCGGTCGCTGGGGGCTCCTCCCGTCCCCTTAGGTGTCCGTGGCCCCCCACCAGTGCCTGGTAGGTGCCCTAGTTGTGAGGAGACACGAATTCCACATCCTCCTAATATGCCATCTTGAGTCCGCCCCTAAAATTGTTTTTTATACATTACAGTTTCATAAGATGATATTGTTCATATAATGCTCAGTGAATCATGGAGCAAACTTTCATTACTATTACTGTTGGGCTGCACTAAGCAGCCCTGCAAGCCCTGTAATTACCCAGTTTCAAGACGGAAGAAAAAGCCCGGAGTCAGCAACAGAGACATCAGTGGTTTTTTTAAGTGGGGAACTTAGACATCTGAAGCAAGGTCCTGGAGTGACACCCCTCCATGTGTGGGGGACAGTGGGAGGACATGGGGCAGTCTTTGCTCCGGGGACAGTGGGTTACCAATTATAGGGGGAATTGACATCAGGTTGGCTCATTGGTTACCAGGAAAACCAGCAGAGGAGTAGGCTTCTCACTGCCCCTTTGATAAGCTATCACAGTGGCTAAAGTAATAGCCATTAGCTGAGGCCTGGGGCAAGTATGTGGGGAGGTTAGTCAGGTGAGTAGGATGTAGGTGAAGCAGGCCTGGTCAAGCAGGGGGTGTACAGAGAGCAAGAGAACAGCCATCTTGGGTGGCCTGATCATACAATTACTTTAAAAAAATACTCTTTATTGACTTATTGTAAGTTCCTATACTAGAAAATTTATAATATGAAATACTAGGTTTAGAGACAGATACAGCAGACTATAGTGTAGAAAATCCTCTCTGCATCTCACATGATAGTGTATGGGAGGTAAAATCAATTTCCCTTTACCCTTCTGAGTTCTTGGCTGAGAACTCTATGACAAAAAACAGATGAACAAGAGAAAATAAAGCCCAGAGGTTTATTAACACGAATCCTCATGTATGCATAGGAGATACCCAGAGAAAAATGAAAAACAAATAATTCTCAGAGGTGGCTTATAACTTCAGCTTAAATACTATCTTCAGCTAAAGAGAAAAGAAAGGTGTGGGGAAACTAGCTACAGGGAGGTTACCAGGAAAAGAAAGATAAACAAGCATAAGATTTGTTATGCAGATTTAAGTCCCTGCCTTCTTTATTGATAAGGGACTAAACTTGCCTCAGAGTATTCATTTCTGTCCTTGGTAGAGAGGGGAAGAGGGCCACTTTGGTCCTGTTGTTAGGCAATTGGAGAGTAGAGAGCTTTTCTTTTATCTGTTTCTTCTCAGTTGCCTTCAGTTCAAAATAATCCTTATGCCAAAGTGGCATATTTTGGGGTGGCATATTCTGCTACCCTTCAGTAGGAACTTCCCTGGATAGTTCTTTCTCTAAGAAAGAGACACATTGCCTAGAACTTCAAAGGATCAGATATTTTATCCTACTTGCAAGCTAACAAGTAGCCTGCCACAATTTCATAGAAGTTGACAGAAGGCATGAGATTCCTCTGTCAGAGACAAAGAACTTTGTTACTTACAGCACAGGCAGCATGAGCTTCAGGTTCTCATGCATTCCTTTTGCTCCCAAGTCCCACTGAGTGAAATGGAGCTCCTAGGTGGGTGATGCAGAAGCAGTGAGTTTGAATCAGCATGAAGGAACTCTAAGCTTAGGAAAGTCCTGCTAGCAAACCTAAGCAAACTTTGCCCTGGAAGGAGAAATTAGCTTTGCTATCTTGCAGCAAATCTTCTCTCTGCCCTTGAGGAAAATACTATCCCTATCTTGAAACTACATATGTAGAAATGCAAGGAACCCATGGAGTTTTGAAAAAAATGTAATGCATCGGTAAGGCTAGTATGATGAAAAGAAGATGCACAAAAATTCTGACCAGAGATTTAGACTAAGATTGTAAATGTAAAACACTTGATCCTCTCTGAGTATTTCTTTTAATATGCAGTTAATCAATTAGAATAAAACTTCACAATGATTTGTTTTGCTTTGTAATGCTTTATCACTTGATGCTTTAATGAGTCAAATGTTCTTTCTTCTTACCAAATAGGTTTTACCATCCCCCTTTATTTATTTATGCCAATAATTTAACCTCACTGGCTAAAGTATTTCTTATTGTGTTAGGGGAACCAATGCACATTTTGTCAAGAGTGACTTGTACCTTAGCAATCTTCCTTTCTCTCTATCTCTTCCTGAGAAAATTAGGTTTCACAAAGTTCAACAGGTTCCTCCTCTGTAATGTAACTGACCAACAGTTACTCAGCTTTGCAAGGTTGATTTACTCTGCTAATAGATGACACTTTCTTCCACATCCTTATTTTTAAGAAACATTTTAGCAGTAGTCTTATTCTTCAGAGATAACTCAAAATAATATCATTATGGTCTTTTTGTTTGTTTTTAAACTAAGTCTACAGCTGTCTGGTCCCTGTGTGTCCTGTCCTTTTCAAGCTGGAGCTACAAAATTCACTTGAGCTCCAGAGAAAAGCAGAACTGTCAATGACTATTACTTAATAAATCAAAGTAGTTGAGCATTTAACTTTGCACCGAATGATTAAAAACCAAGCTGTTCCTCGGTGGATATAATTAGGAGGCACAACTTAAAGAGTTTGCCCAAATGTTGAGTCATTTGTCGGGTTGCCAGATAATATATAGGATGCCTTGTACATTATCAGCGTGTAAACAGCGAATAATTTTTTTGGTATAAGTGTATGACCCATGCAATGTTTGCGGCATACTCATATTTTAAAAATTTCATTTTTTTAGAATAAAATTTAACTGGACATCCTGTATTTTTATTTGCTAAATCTGGCAACTTCTGGTCACCATTTATCTAACAAACTATGATAACCTTTTGGTAAAACTTGATGTCAAGAGAGTTTTAGCTCAGAAGCACTACCTTTGGAGTAGAGGTCAAGGTTTCATAGTTTTGATGATGTGACATCAACGCTACGGAAAAATAGATGTAAGTAACTTCAAGTTTTGAAATTCACAGATATGTATTCGGTAGCCCAGCTTCAAAAGAGTGGAGGTTAAAAGAAGTCATGCGCTTGCTGGTCTGAGGTTTCTAAGGAGGAAAGAAACTGACCTAGAGAGCCTTTCCAAAGAGGGTGGAAGTTACTGTTGCAAAGGGTTCTCGGTTTAGCGAGGAAAGAGCGCAAGACCCGAACGAGTCAATAAAAGAGAAGTAGGAAAAGACTGGGCGCGTGAAGCCAATCAGAGACGAGATGGATGGGACTAGCCTCGGGGAAGGGGCGGGCTTAGGTGCTATAGGCTCCGGAGGGCCGGTCTCAGCCAATCCGAGCTGAGTAGGGCAGAGCTGGACTCCGGGAGTGGTTGGTCTCGAGGAAGTGAACGGCGCCGCCGGAGAGTCTGTCAACCTCACCTGCGCCTGCAGCTGTACCTCCGCTTTTCTCCCAGCCTGGCGGACGCTGACTCGAAGGGTGACAGTTGACGTTCGCAAGATTGTCATGGCCTACCCGGGATACGGAGGAGGGGTGAGTCCTGGCCGCTTCGGCGCGGCCTCTGCCTCCGCGGGGTGTGGCGCTCCGGCGGGCGGTGCCAACGTGCCGGATCCGCCTTCGGTCGGTCCCTGCTAACTTCGCCCGCCTCTGGTACTCGGCGGCGCCGGGACTTCGCGCCGTGCAGGAAGCCGGGGCTGGGGCCGAGCGGGGAGCCGCAGGTGTTCTGGTCCCTGAGGAACCCTTAGACGAGTCCTTGTGGAGCCAAGGGTGTGGAGTGTTTTTAGAAATTTCTTCCTTGGAATGGAGGAACAAAGCCTCCTTTTTCTTGTTCCGGTAATCTTTTGTGGTCCGCCCTCCGTCCAATCCTCCTAACCCCCTCCTCCCCAGTTTTGCTAGACATCCTTTTCCTGAATTTTTTGACCACTTCTTTTCTGTTCTCTGTGTTGCTTATGAATAAATTAAGGTATGCTAAATGTCTTCTAATGTTTACTATTCTACCAAGGACAGTGTTCTTCTAGACTTTCTGGGCGGGGATGGGGGAGTGGGGAGGTGGAGAAAATTATACTTTCTTACGTAACTGTTTATCCTGCATCACTTTTGGGAGTTGGTAGTTGTGACTGTAGTATCCGTTATGGTAACAGGAAATAAAACAAAATTTAAAATTTCAATTTACATACATATTTTTATTTTAGGTAAGTGTTATAGTGTGATCAGTATTTTCAAGCATAATGATACATTTTAAGCATAGAAAGCTTATACAGATGAGGAAGAAATAGAATAAAAAATAAGTTCCAAGAATAAAAGGAAAACGGTAAAATTTCTAAATGTTCCAGAAGGGCCTTTTCATTTCTCTTAAAAAAAAAAAAAATGGGTGGGAGCAAGTATCAGATCATTATAGTATGTAGATAGCAACGGATACTTTCCAAAGAGTGATGTAAGACATCATTTGTGAATGTCAAGATTTACAGTATATTAGGCATTGCATTCTTTACAACTATTTAAACTTAAGAACGTCATATGTCAACATAAACTGTGGGGAAAGGTATATAACTTTTCAACATTGCTTTAGGGATAGGGAAGCAAATGTTTGAAGAACACTGACATAAGGTACAGCTGGTATCCTGAGGTATGAAGTGGAGTTCTGTGCAGCTTGTTGTGACTTATTACACAGTTTATATGTGCAGAATTCTCCAGGGTTACAGATTATATGATCTAGTTTAACCAAAGTAACCCTCACAAAATGGACAAGTAGTTGAAAATTTCTGGGACGAAACTAGGGATCAAAGATAATACTAAAGATTCAGAAATGTGCAAAACTACATGAAAATGACATTGTTGACACTTTTAAGTCCAAGGTTTTCTTCAGTCGCATTACCAGGTGATGACATTGATGACCTAATGATCAGTTTTGATTCATTTGAAACTATTGGGAAGACAACTTGAAATATGAATTTATTATAAACTACTTTTCAGGGTTTACTTTGTAGGCTAGGGGTCTGAGTTTCCCTCCATGTGGGCCCTTCCACATGGGTCTTGAGCTTCTTCATGCTGGCCATGTTCTAAGAGAGAAACTAAAGCTGCCTGTCCTCTTAAAGTCTTAAGCCTGGAATGCATGTGGTGCAGTTTCTACCAGATAAAGCTGAAACAGGCCCAGCCCAGATTCAAGGGATTAGAGAAAGTCTTTGCCTTTGCAGGGGAAATGTTGCAAAGAATTTGCAACCATCTTTAATCTGGCCACCATCAGGCTCTGACAGTTTTGGATTTTGGAGAAGTTGATATTGCGAGACAGCAAGGAAACGTAGATAGAAGGTTATTCCTAAAGCCAGGTTCTTCATATAATACTGCTTGCCTGACTTTGATTAAAAAACACGTGTGCTGAACCCTCCAGGCACACATGGAGATGCCACAGTAGAGGGTCTATAGCCAGTCTCCTGGCACCACCTCAACATGAGCTTTTCGCTAATAGGCTTATATTTAGTTTGGCCTCTCTTCTTAGAAAAATGTTTTTTCAGTTTTCCTTCTGTGAAGCTTAAGGTATGAGGGTCTCCAGTAAGCCTTAATTTCTTGGATATGCTCCAGGCCTTGATTGCCCTCCACGTCCTTGGAGGCCTTGGAACCAAAGTCTAGGTGTTTGTTTTTTGCCTCAGAGCAAAAGCTGCTTTGGGAATTTTGCTAATCCTTTTACCTCTGGGTCTAGACTTGTCCCCCAGTATTGGCCTGGAAGTTTCCCCATATAAGTGAGGAAATTTTACCTTTTTCCTTTAATGTTAAAAAATAATATTTTATGAAAAAAAAATTTTTTTTAGTGAAGATTGACCTTATCCTACTTACCCTTATTAGAAATAGGAAGTTTTTTTTTCTTGAGTCAATATTTGTAATTTATAAAATTTAGATACTTTTAGAAGGCCCATTTCACTTACATTTTTTTTTAACTTTATTTTATTTATTTATTTTATTTTTGGCTGTGTTGGGTCTTCATTGCTGCGCACGGGCTTTCTCTAGTTGGGGAGAGCCGGGGCTACTCTTCGTTGCGGTGTGCGGGCTTCTCACTGCGGTGGCTTCTCTTGTTTTGGAGCATGGACTCTAGGCACGCGGGCTTCAGTATTTGTGGCTCGTGGGCTGTAGATGCGCAGGCTCAGTAGTTGTGACACATGGGCTTAGTTGCTCTGCGGCATGTGGGATCTTCCCGGACCAGGGCTCGAACCCATGGCCCCTGCATTGGCAGGTGGATTCTTAACCACTGCGCCACGAGGGAAGCCCCTACATTTTCAAATGTATTGGTAAAGAGGTGTTCATAAGCATTTGTTAATATGTATTTTTTAATTTGAATTCTCTTTGTGGTTATATACACTTCTCTTTTTCATTCCAGAAACTGGCCTGTCCTTTGACAGTCTGTCTCTTTTCAAAGAATAACTTTTAAACAATCACTTTTTTTTTCAAATTCATTATATTGTTTTAATGTTTATTGTTCCCTTTCTTATACTTCATTGCTTCATAATCTAGTTTTTGATCCTTGGACACATTTCCTGGAGCTCCCATACTTCCTGCATACCTTTTGTCTTTACCATATCCCATGCTGCAGCTTTTCAAACTGCCACTTAAAGGCTCCTACCTTTTGCCTTTTTCCCCCTCTTAGAATTCTTTTCTCTTTTTGCCCATCAATCTCTGCTTATTCTTCAAAGATGCAGATCAAGATTTTTGTTCCAAGTGGAATAATGAACAATCTTGATACTTCTTCCTCCTCCAGACTCATTAAAAACAGTGAGTAAAATATCTCTCTAAGATATAAAAAAATGTATACCAAGTTCCAAAGTGAAAAGGAGACAGTAACCAGAGCCATAGCAGGAAACAAACAGTATGTAGTCTCTGGGGTCAGCTTCATATTTGAATCATGGTCTACTTCTTACTAGCCATTTGACCTTAACTAATTCAGGAAACCTCTTGAAGTTACACATCCTCAACTGAAAAAAGGATAGTACTTTCACATCTCACTGAGTTGTTGGGAAATCAAATCACATGGTAGATGGAAAGTAGTTAGAACGGTACCTGCAATATAAAAAGCTCTCAATAAATATTAGCTGAGTACTCTTATTGTTGGTATTCTCGTTGTTGTTATTCTTATCAGTTTTGAAGAGGACTATTGTTGGAGTTATCACTTTATTGTTCTGTTCATTGATATCTTGCTTTTTAAAAAATAAATATTTTCTAGTGGAGGGGGTGTTTCAGCCCTATGCATCTTCTCATGATTCATTCACAGTTTTGTTGTTTTGTATTTACCATGTATTCTATGTATGTGTCTTTAGGTATACCACTTCTTAGTTTTACTCTAGGTGAAATTTTCTTGTATTTTTTCCTTTTTGCTTCTTGTATTTTTTACTTTTTTAAAGTGTGCCTCATTCTTAGAGGCTAGAGACTTATTTTTTCTTTAACACTTTAAAACATGTTGGATAACATTTGTTAATGAGCTGAATTAAGTAATGCAGGGCATCTCGCAGTTTGTAGCTAACAGCTTTTGTGATAATTTGGGAGCTTTCAGTAACTCGATTTTTGCTTTTCAGTGAACTTCTCATAAGTATTTTCTTTTAAACCAACTTCAGTGGATAATGGGTAATATTTGTATTAATAAGCGTCTCCTTTTTCACTCTTGTAGCTTGGAAATTTTAGCAATCAGATGCAAATGGGACAGCCAGTGCCAGGAACAGGGCCAGCTGTGCTCCCTGGTGGATACCCTCCAAGCCCAGCTTATCCGGACAGTTATTCCTCAGCGGGAGACCCCATGTGGACATACTTCACTGCTGTTGCTGACCAGGTAAAATCCTAAATACATAGCACAAATATCAGTTTTAAAAAATGATTGCAACTTAAAACAAATGTCAACTCTTTTATTTAGTGTGTCATTTTAAATGTATATAAAACTTGCATTTTAAACTTACCTAGACTAATTTTCTTCTTGCGATCAGAGATGAGGGTAGTCATAATTATCTCATTAAAAAGTCTGTTAGTTTGATGTCTGACACATTAGGAGTAACCAGGGTGGTGCGTGGAGACTGAGCCAGATAGGATCTGGGAAAAAGAGACCTGTATGTAAATCTCCTTGAGGAAGCTGGGGCAGAGTATCACAAAGGAGACTTGTAAATTGTGGATGTTTCTGGGAGAGGCTTGATGGTAAAGCAAATCAGGAAAAGCTAAAGGAAACAAGGCAGAATGAAGGGACAAATACCAGACTAATGAGCAGAGACAGAGATTTATACTTGGGTCTCAGTCACAGTCCATGTCTCTTTTCTTTTATAGTGGTCAAGAATTATTTATTGAGTGCATAGAATTTCATAGAAGTTTGATAACATTTTCCATTCATTATTCAATCACTTAAATGTTCACTAGGTCCCATATGCCTTCCTAGAAATAGAGGATATGCACAGAATTATTACATGTGGCAGACACTTTGTTTTGGCTACCCAAATTTCATTCAAAACCTCCTTTTCCCTTTTCACGTGTGGTAGCGGTTGGAAAGCCCTAATACCATCTCAGACACCTTTCTATAAAGGTAACCATGTGCTATAAGACTGGCCATTGAGATGTAGGTGTAATTTCTTTGGGATGCTTTCCTTTTCCAAATGAGGAAAGCTTTCCTGGAACTAGTGTTGGCCCTTTCTCCGCCTTCATCCTACCTGCCTGGAAAGGGGACTTGCAGTATGGAGGTGCTGCAGCCATCTTGTGATCTTGAGGCAACAAGCTTGAGATAAAGGCCTATGGATGGGGAATGTGGAAACATGGAAAGAGATTGATGGCCTCATTAAGTTGCCACAGTCTTGTTCTGCATAGCCCCAGACTTCTTGTATAAAAACAATAAACATTGATTTGTTTAAGCCCCTTTTATAACATTTTCTAATTGTTTTGCAGCTAAATGCAATCCTAACTGTTGCATTATGCCACTCTTATCTGCAAGGAACTCTTAAGTATTGATAGTATAATACTGGGAATAAGTATGTTATCTATAGCTGACTATATAATGAATCCATTTTATAAAATTACAACTTAAAACGTAAGAACCAGACATATATATTTAGAGACTTTTTTTGACTTAAGAACTATTTTATTGTAACAGTTGTCAACAATGATTTGCTATGATTGTACTATTTGATACTTTCCTTAAATTTTTCAGTCTTGTGCTTTTGAATAATTAAATTCCATAAGGCCGTGGCCCTTGTCATATTGTCTCTTACCCAGGAGGCACTAGGATTATATTAGTCATTGAATGGATGCATAAACTATCTCATTTTCAATTTCTAGTCCAAATATTTAGACAGTTCACTTATATGATGAATTTTGTCTGGCTTTAAGGGTTCAAGTGTAGTATCAGATTTATACATTATGATCCTAGAACCTAGTTACCAAACTCACCTCTGCAGCTATATTCTTTTTTGATAGGCCTCATAATTAAAGATACTCTATGAGAAATGTCCAATTAAAAGTTTCTGCAGGGCTTCCCTGGTGGCGCAGTGGTTGAGAGTCCGCCTGCCGATGCAGGGGACACGGGTTCGTGCCCCGGTCCGGGAAGATCCCACATGCCACGGAGCGGCTGGGCCCGTGAGCCATGGCCGCTGAGCCTGCGCGTCCGGAGCCTGTACTCCGCAACGGGAGAGGCCACAACAGTGAGAGGCCCGCATACCGGGAAAAAAAAAAAAAGTTTCTGCAGTGTCCCTTTTTATAGGAGGACGTTTTCCTAACACTAATGATTCAGTCATCAATTGATTCAGGGAAATTCTGGTTAGTACCCTCATAAATACACACAGGCACACACACGTATACACACAGAAGTATCTTGATAATACCAACAACTTTAACTTTAATGTGCTCCCTGCTTGCATTTTTCCACACAGCAGCTCTGTGAGGTAGGCAAGGTGGATGTGCTCTTTTATTATAGATGAGTAAGTAGAGATTAAGATTGATTAACCTAACAAATAGGACTTGAACTTGAATATCATTTCAAAATCTTGCTGCCTATCAGTTAACCTAACCAAGGGCAATTGAATTTTTGTTAACTATCTATCTAAAGCTCAATGTTTAATTAGAAAATGCAGTTTTCTACCACTAATGATAGGTAGTTTAGTTGAGGGTTTAGATAGTTGATCACAATCCTCCGCTCAAACTGCCTGTAAAGAGATCCAAAATGATCACTTGGATTTTCTCCTTATAATTTAGGAAGACACTGCTTGTTAGTTAATTAAGATAACATGTTTTTATAAAATGTATGAAATACGAGTATGAAGTAGTGTATGAAATACGAGTATGAAATACGAATATGAAGTAGGGTACCAGGATAATGCTTTCTGATAGTGATAAATAACTTTTAGCAAAGCTATTCAGGTTATTAGAAAAACTCCAAAATTCTATAAAAACGCATGTAAAATAGAATTTCATTTGTTAATTAGGTTTTAGATTTTTAAATTTAATCCATACTTGAATGAGAAATTGTAATAGTTTCAACCTTTTGAAATAGTAAATGAATATGGCTACAAACTGTCAGAAATGACTACAGTTTAGTGAAGAACGAAAGGAATTATCTTCATTCTACCAAACAGCTAACTTGCTTTGTACTAGATACTGGGCTAGGGTCTGGGGATGAAAGGTAAATGAAACTCAGATACTGACCTAGACGATCTCTGTCTAGTCAGGGAGATAGACCTGTGGGAAATGATAACAGGGAGAAGCGTGCTCAAGGTGAGTGAGTGAAGATGATAGCAACACCAAGAACATCCTCTGACCCTTATACTTGTTCTCTTTGCCTAGAACTGCACTGTCCAAATTAAATAGAGTGTGAGCCACAAATGCAAGCCACATGTGTAGTTCTCAAGCCTCCAAGTAGTGCATTTTAAGGAGTAAAAAGAAATAGGTGAAATTAATTTTAATAGAATACTTTATCTAACCCAGTGTATCAAAAAAGATTAACATTTCAACATGTAATCATGTAAAACTTATTAATAAGATATTTTACTCTATGTCGTGGTTACTAAGTCTTGGAAATCTGGTGTGTATTTTACACTAACAGAACATCTCTGTTCAGACTAGGCACATTTCAGTGCTCGGCGGAATGTAGGGCTAGTGGCTTCTGTTTTGGACAACTCGGTCCTAGAGCACTCTTCCCTCAGATGTCTGCACAGCTCACTCCTTCACTTTCTTCAAATCTTTCTCAAAATTCGCCTTACATATGAGGCTCTGCTTTACCATCTATGTAAAATACCATTGGCCTCCTCGCCGTACTCCACAACACTCCTTCTTAGCACCTTTACTCTGCTGTATTTTTTCCCTCAGCACTTACTACCATCAGATGTAATTTCTGCTTTACCGCCTCTCTCCCACCACTAAAATGTAACCTCTATGAAGGCGAGGAATTTGTTTTGGACACGGCTTGGTACTTGGTCCATTTAATGGTTCTTGAACATGTTAGGTTGTTCAATAGATATATGTTAAATGGATGAATTTCTTATTCTTTCTAAATGGAAGATATCTGCATTTTCTTAGCATACTTGTTTTAATGATTGCTCTATAAAATTCTTTCATCCTGTATGAATTTGTTCTGAAATGTTTCATTCTTGTGGACTGTCTTTCTGAACATTAGATTTTTCCACATACTTTGGAATATTGGTTCCTTAAACTTACAGTGAGTGAAGTTTTTGTTTATTCTCCTCACCACCCCCCCTCACCTTTTGTCTCCTTCCATGTTTCCCTTCCTCTCCCCATGTCACCCTTCTGTACCTAGTGGTTTTGTGATTTTCCCCACATAGATTGTGTCCAGAATCAGATTTTACTGAAATATAAAATCCTTTGCCTTGAGTTAAGTTGTTCTAATAAATACTTGGGTTTATTTTCCAGAAACAAGCAGACTAAAATACAATAAATAAACCAGTACATACCTTAATATCTTAAAACTGTAAAACTGTCAGGTAAATCTAACAGGCTTGATAGACCTAAACAGGGTCAATATCAAGAGACAAATGAAGTGAATGATGCAAGCACAGGGTCAGATCCTTTGTTTAAAAACTGGATATTTATTCACAGAATTTTTGTGTTAATTTTTTTTTAATATTGCATTAAAACATTACTGTGACTACTGAGTTTTCTTAAACTTCCTTATATTTAAAGGTTAGTCTCTCACTTGCCTGATAATGTTTATAATACTCCTTAGAAGTGTTTACAATACTTCTTAGAAGTAGTTTGTAAAAGTTTTGGGGTTTTTTTGGGTTCTTACAAATTACGTGTTTTAAATTTGCCTCCTTAATCCTTTCTCAGAGCTGTTGTTTTGAATTTGTGACAGTGTATGTGATGCTTCCAAGTAAATTACTCTTTATTTCTGTAGAAAATAGGATGAGGTACTGAAACATAATGAGAGTATTCAACCTGTTTCACTTCCATTGTGGTTACTTGTTTGTGATAAAAATTTTTTTTTTCCCATAAGAAGGTCAAACAAGAATATTTGGACAAAAAATCAGAGGGGACTCTAAAATTTTGCTGAGTTTAATGCTGTGGAGGAAAAAGATATTTTCTCTTCCCAGTTAAAGATTCAGTATCCTTTAGAAATAATCTCCCCTCAAAATGGGCATGAAAGGAAAGTGTTTGAGACTTCTCTGAACGCATTTTAGCATTTTAGGCATTTTTCTAACTATTTGAAGTAGAGGTATAATGATTCTCACAAGGTATTACTTTGCACTATTATAGGACAGAGTGATCATGCTATTTTTCAGAAGTAGAAAATATAACATTTGAAATGCCTGAATAATTTAATAGAATAAAATTTTATTGTGAAAAAAGTATTCATGTTTTGTGATGTTCTCTAATGTGCCTTTGCCATCAATAATTATCTCTATAATTTTGTAGTTGATAATAGAGTAGTGTTTTGAAGATTGCATATTTATTGATCAGCCTAGAACAGTTAGTTAACATTTTAGTATGCTTTTATACAGCTGATTTTATTAATCAGGTTATAATTATTTTGTAACAGGATGGTGAAGTGGATGCTGAAGAACTTCAGAAATGTTTAACACAGTCTGGAATTAGTGGAACTTTTTCTCGTGAGATCTTTTTTTTCCTCTGTTAAAATTGGACTAGGAAATTCATTTTCTAACTTTTTTGTTTCCATACTTAAAATATTAAAAAAAATTTTTAGCACAGATATACATGCACATAGTTCAAAGAGCCAAATAATTCTGCAAAGCTTGTTATGAAAATACTGTTCAGCATGCATTCCTCCCTCCCTGATGTTAACCACTCGCAGAGAAAATCTCTTTAAAGTTCTTCAGCTAATTCTTTTGAAATTTGCCTCCATATCTCAAAATAGCATGCCTTTATCACTATTGATTTTCAGTTTTAATGATCATCAATTATTATGTCCTGCGGTGGGTGATCAGGGTGTAACCCTCTCACCTGTGTCCCTGTACTCCACACAGGAGCTCCCTCATCCATCTGCTGTTAAGTAATTTTCATTAGCTCACTAATCAGTATTTGCCTTATTGTTACTGTCTAAATAAATGCTCTTCCTGAGTCTTGTAATAATATATGATTAATTTTCCTTTTAATGTAACTTTTTGCTTTTTCTGAAATTAATCCTCATCCAGGAGCTTTCTGTTGTGCTTCGTTTTCTGTGCACAGCTGTCATGCTTGCACTCCTGGAGCCCTTTCTTCTCTCTCTTGAGTTGGATCTCCCCTTCATTCCATCCCTGGTTGTCATTTTAAATTCGATAAAATATGTTGAATTAGCTTCTTAATAAAAGTGCATGGGAGGTAAATTTTTTGAGACTTTCTCTGAAAATGCTTTCATTCTATGCTCAGAATTAAGTGATTGGCCAGGTATAGAACTCCAGATTACAAATCATTTTGACTTAGAATTTTAAAGGTATTGCTCCATTGTTTCCAGCTTCCATTGGTGCTTTATCTTTTTGTTTCCTGCCTGTATGTCATTTGCTATTACTGTGTGGAGGCTTGTGAGATCTCTTTGTCCCTAGTCTGAAATGTCACAGTGCTGTGCCTGGTTGTGTGGGGAATGCAGTGGGCACTCCTAATCTGGAAACTCATTTGCTTTAGTTCAGCGCTGTTTTCTCCATTTTCTCTTTCTGGAATGCATCTTAGGACTGGGTCACTTTTCTTACCTTTTCTCTCCTACCTCTTATTTTCCTCTACTTTTGGGGAAATTTCCTCAACTTCTTTTTCTTTTTTAACTATGGGACGCTTCACAGAACAAACTTGCGTGTCATCCTTGTGCAAGGGCCATGCTACTTTCTGTATTGTTCCAATTTTAGTATATGTGCTGCTGAAGGGAGCACTCAACTTTATTTTCGAAACCTTCCATTGAGTCTTTCATTTCTCCTATCGTTTTTTTTAAATCCAAGAGCCTTTGTTCTTTTTACATGAATGCGATGTCTTTCCTTATCTCTCTGAGATTGTTAATGTATTTTTTTTTAGGTTTTTTTCTTCCTACATAACCTACTTCCTCCAGTATTTTTTTCCAGGTTGTTTGTTTGGCTGTCTTTCATGTTAGGTGCTTTTCTCAGGTGTCTGATGATCCTAGCTTGCTCATATTTAACTAAAATGCCAGTCAGAAGCCCTGAGAGCCAGGCTGGGTGTTGACTGTAGACTTCAGAGTCCAGTGATTTGGCTGGGCAGTGTGTCCTCCAACACTGGGTATCAGGATCTTTTGGGATTTCCTTTGGGGCTGGTTGTCCAGTTGATCTTCTGTCTGGAGCGGAGGAGGGAGGACTCATCAGGGTTCTGTCTTTTGTAAATTGTCATTGAATTTCCTTGTTTTAGTAGATAGCCCTGTCCTCAGCTGTGCCTGGTTTTCTGCAGTGCACAGTCCTCTCCAGAGAATAAAACCCCAGATGTCTACTGGCGTGGGAGTAGACAGGGTAGCCATCCATGTAGCTGAAGCAAGGAGGGGATTTGGGGCTCTAAAGGCTCCTTAGATAGACATTCAATCAGCCCTTCGGTTTTTGTCTCTACATTCACACCCATTTTCAGAAGTACTGCCAGTTCTTAAACGTTTGGAGTCTCCTCCAGGATAACCAGGCTGCTTCTCAGGTTGTCTTATTTCAAGTTCAGGAAGCCACTTTCTCAGATCTAGGTTGTCAACTTAGGTCCACCTACTTTTCCAACTTGCAAAATTTTATTCCTTTGTTTCCTCTCTCATTCTCTTTTTCTCTAAAGGATTACAACTTCTAGAGATTCAGTTTAGTTCTGTCCATTCTAATGGGGTGTGGGGAGAGAGGGAAAATCTGTCAACTTTCCTAAAAATTCTCTCCCTCCATTCTTTGTCAGAGATATTTAATCTTACATATACTTGGTCCTATTTTGAGATTGATTGAAGGTCTGCTTATTTGATGACTCAATTTTTGTCATTTATTATCATCTATTCAGATTCTCCCACTTAATGAATGTGTGCCATGTTAACTTTAAGGCAAAACAGATGTCATTTACTTGACAAAATGATGGAATGCCATTCGAGAGATTTCTCCCCCTCCTTGCCTGAGTAGTTTTTGTATGAAGGAGCACTGGGCTCCAATCCTGACTCTTCCACCTGTTAGCTAGTGAACGTGGGAAACTTTATCTTTCTGGGCCACAGTTGCTTTATGTGTAAAACTGGGGCTAGGATAGGTTTGGCATGTTTATGTGAAATCACAAAACACACTACCTGGCTTATAGTAAATGCTATTCACTGTCAGTTGAATTGTCAGTCTGAAAATACTGTAACCACCTATTCTAACATTGACACCATATGAAACATTTAAAGAAAGCTCTTAACTTTTGGATTGTTTTATAATTTTCTTTAATGGGTCTAAAATTTAGCTGAAATAGTTTTTTTCTTTAGAAAAAATTCAAAATATTTTATCAAATAGCATAAAGTAAAATAATTTTAAGCATTTTTATTCATTCATTTATTTTAACAAGCTACTAGTAAGAACTTTGTAAACTTGACTGTACTGACATATCTCCTTTATCAGGACTATGTGTAATTAGTCTTGAGATAAATCAGCATGCTAGTTGAATGTAATTGTGATAAGGTTTAGAAAAATTAAATTCTGCCTAGTGAGTCCTCATTTATAGTTCTTTAAATATGAAAGTCTTAATATTTCTAATAACCCCTGATTTTAAGATAGCAAACTATCTTGTTATCTTTATTTCTTCTTCCTTTCTTTTCCCCTCCCCTGAGAAAAAACAGTTGCTTTCAGTTCTGAAGCTCATCTTTTTCTTACTTGGTTGATTGCAGTAAACTACCAGATGATTTACCTACATCCAGATCCATCTTACTTTACTCTCTAGTATGTTCTTTGTCAACAACTGTTTCTGAAATGGAAATTTTAGAATTGCCCCTCTGTTCCTTAAAATCCTTTAGTAACTTCCATTGGTCTAAAACTTTAGGGTAGCATTCAAGACTTTCGTGACCTGGTCCTCATCTGGCTTTCTGAAGTCATTACATGCCTCTCCTTCCCATATATCCCAAGCTTTAACCAAATCTCTAACACTTTCAAGTTTTGTGATCTCAGTGTATGACGACTTCTACTTAAACCTGACTTGGCATTTGTGTTAGGAAGACTGAAGCCCTCCTTTTCACTTGTTTAATTTTCAGTATTTTATAATTGCTTATTTAATTACCCAAATCCCCTTACTAGATGTGAGTAGTATGAAGGTAGTAATTTTTATTTTAGTCTCTCTTTTTTTTCTTTTTTTTCTTTTTTTTTTGTTTTTTACTATGCATGCCTAACATTCAAAGTTTGTTCATTGGGTGATTGTGTATGTTTGGCAATTTGTAAATGTTTTGTTTTGAAAGCAGAAATTGTTGTAATTTTATATAAATAAAATCGGGCAGAATTTAATTCAAATAATAAATATGTTTTATAGCCTTCAGTTTGGAAACCTGCAGAATTATGATTGCCATGTTGGATGTATCCTTGACTAAAAATAGAAAATATTGGAATATAGAATATTAAGGCAATTGTTAGATATAAATGATCATAGTAAACTAGAGAGTTTAACAATACTTTGTAACATCCTGTTTGAATTCCTGTTTGAAGTCCATTCTTTTCCATTTTTACACAGAAATCTATTTATATGCTAAATTTGGCTAACTCTTGCAGAAGTGAACTTAACAATTTTTTAGTCAATTATTTGGAGTTTTGGGTCTGGGTAGATTCTTTGGTATCAAAACTTATTTTTGTTAATAAAACTATCAGAGAGATAACACAGGAAAAATGGGATTTAATGAATTCAAAGAACTTTGGGCAGCTATTAATGCCTGGAAGCAAAATTTCGTAACTGTTGATAAAGACGGAAGTGGTACAGTAGAGCATCATGAATTGAATCAAGCCATTGCTGCTATGGGTAAGAATATTAAATTCTTTAGAATCGATCCAGGTCATCTTTGTTCAGATGAATATTAATTGTTTAAATTTGCTAAGTAATAAAAGGGTATATTATTTCACCAGCTGTTGTCCAATTTGATTTCAAGGTTATAGATACATTCTGATTAAAGACCTTTAACAAAACCATTTTATTTCTGAGTTTTCCAAAGATGATCTTTCATACACTCTGGTTGATAAAACAATTTCTGAATTTCCTATGTTGAGTATACTTAAATTTATTCTAATTGTTTGTACTCACTTACCATTTATATTGTATTCTTTTGTAACTTGGTAAGATCTCTAATTTGACAGCAAAGGCTTATCTCAATTACAGGTCTCCATACATAGTCTAGCTTTCTAGCAGTAAAAACTGTTTTTTTTTTGTTTTTCTTCTTTTTTTTATGTAGTGTAGAACACACAGCAGACACCGAAAAACCTCAAAATGGGAAGTCTACATTTTAGACTATCTTAAAAGACTGTAAATTTATTTTTAGCATATCTCTGATTAGCTAAGGTTCTCAGTCTATTTTCTTTCAAAAAGTGATAATATAAATGGTGTTTAACTTGTTTACAGTTAATGCAATTTTAAGTAGTTTTCTTAATTATATTTACTTTTGTGATTTTATTTACACTCATTTTTAAACAAAATTCTTTTGTAACAGAACTAACTTTTTGAAAGGTTTTAACTTTCAGAAATCTGAACCAAGTGCAAATTATCTCAAATTCCAATTTAAAGTCAAAGCCATGATTAGTTTCGTTGTATCAATAGATGTTTTAATAGGTGGTCATTTTAGGGACAGTCCTGGCCATATAAACATGTATAGGTCAGTTATAGAGTCTTAATTCCTAATGAATTAAACTTGGTTCTTAATTCAGCACAGTGTTGGAAAATTAATATAACCAATTGCAAAAAAGAAAACCACTGAAGAGTTCACATAGGCAGTTGAGTGTAACAAAGAGGTATTCTGTATTTTTCAAATTTAAGGTCTTCAGATGTATTTTAAGATATTCAAATTATTTTTGCTGAGAATGCTATGGAAAATCTTACGAATTTTATCAGTCCCACATCCAGATCATAATTCTCTAATAGAAAGCTCAGGGCTTATTTGCATATAATTACACTAGTTTGCATATATGACTTCTGGTAATTTATACCTTTCCTTTCATTTACTTTTAGCAAGTTTCCTGGATTGTATTTCATTATAGCTATGCATAGAATTATCTTCTGTTGCATTTGTTTTTATTATTTTTCCCTTTGACTGGATTAATGTCTTGTCTAAATCTACTAATTCATTAATATATAAAGACAATAATTCTAGGCCAGCATTCTTCACAGTAAAGTGTACACATCTCATTAAATACATAAGACCATCTGTAGGGGTTCCACAAGTGGAATATATTAATTTATATTTTTAATTACTTTTACTCCATTCTTTTTAAATTTTAGTTTTATATATACTTTAAAATGTAAATAATCAAATAGTAATTCATGTATAGAATTTAAAACTAAATGAATACACATATAATGGGAGTGAGTGATCCAAAACTTCTTACTCATAGAAGTACACATTCAAAAACTTTTGGAGTCCACTGGGCTAGACAGTAAAGAACCAAGGAAATAGTAAGAAGACTGTGGTTAAGATAAAAATCTGTGAAGAAACAGAATAAGGGTTATAGGACAAAATGGAATAACATTTTCCTATTTCTTCCCCCTCTGAGTAACCATGTTGATTCTCAAATTTTCTTTGACTATAAAAGACACTTGTAAGCAATATAGTCAATGGGAAATATAGGTTTGAATGATAGCAAAGATCACTAATAACCTTTGCTTTGATTTTCTTTTTTTAGTAGATTTAATTAATTAATTAATTAATTAATTTAATTTATGGCTGTGTTGGGTCTTTGTTGCTCTGCGCGGGCTTTCTCTAGTTGCAGCGAGTGGGGGTGCTCTTCATTGCGGTGCGTGAGCTTCTCATTGTGGTGGCTTCTCTTGTTGTGGAGCACGGGCTCTAGGCACATGGGCTTCAGTAGTTGTGGCTCGTGGGCTCTAGAGCGCAGGCTCAGTAGTTGTGGCGCATGGGCTTAGTTGCTCCGTGACACGTGAGATCTTCCTGGACCTGGGCTCGAACCTGTGTCCCCTGCACTGGCAGGCAGATTCTTAACCACTGCACCATCAGGGAAGCCCTCAATTTCATTCCCTTTTATGGCTGAGTAATGTTCCATTGTATATATATACCACATTTTCTGTATCCATTCATCTGTTGATGGACATTTAGGCTGCTTACATGACATGGCTATCGTAAATAGTGCTGCAGTGAACGCTGGGGTATCATTCCTTTTTATGGTTGAGTAATATCCCATTGTATATATGTACCACATTTTCTGTATCCAGTCATCTGTCGTTGGACGTTTAGGTTGTTTACATGTCCTGACTATTGTAAATAGTGCTGCAGTGCATATTGGGCTACATGTGTCCTTTGAGTTATGGTTTACTCAGGGTATAGTAGTGGGATTGCTGGGTCATATAGCAGTTCTATTTTTAGTTTTTTAACGAATCTCCATACTGTTCTCCATAGTGGCTGTATCAATTTACATTACCACCAACAGTGTAAGAGGGTTCCCTTTTCACCACACCCTCTCCAGCGTTTATTGTTTGTAGATTTTTTGATGATTGCCATTCCAAAGCAATCTACAGATTCAATGCAATCCCTATCAAATTACCAATGGCATTCTTCACAGAATTAGAACAAAAAATGTTACAATTTTTATGGAAATACAAAAGGCCCTGAATAGCCAAAGCAATCTTGACAAAGAAAAACGGGGCTGGAGGAATCAGGCCCCCTGACTTTAAACTATACTACAAAGCTACAGTAATCAAGACAGTATGGTACTGGCACAAAAACAGAAATATAGTTCAATGGTACAGGATAGAAAGCCCAGAGATAAACCCAAACACATATGGTCACCTAATTTATGACAAAAGAGGCAAGAACATACAACGGAGAAAAGAGAGCCTCTTTAATAAGTGGTGCTGGGAAAACTGGACAGCTACCTCCAGTCCTCCCAGAAACACCCAGAGTTCTGATATTCTTTAAAGAACTATAAAATTACAGGGTTGAAATATTGATGCATTAAAAAAAACCTGTGACATACACTAGACCTTATTTCAAAATCAAAATATATTTTAAAAACACAAAAAGATAATTATTTTCTTTTTCCTAGCTACCACTTTTTTACAAAGCTAGAATTGTGAGAATTATGTACCACTTCACTATTAGTAATGAAACCTTTGATCAATTTCAATTGGAATGTGTTTTGTTTCTAATGAATATTTTTATGTAATGAATTTTGAATGTTAATTTGTTTTATGACTTTATTAACAAGAATGCATTGTTTGTTGTGTTCTTTTGATGTTTAGTTTTGGAAGTTTTAATCTAGCAATCCCTTTTTCTAGGTTATAGGTTGAGTCCTCAAACATTAACTGCTATCGTTAAACGTTATAGCAAGAATGGCAGAATTTTCTTTGATGATTATGTTGCTTGCTGTGTTAAGCTTCGAGCATTAACAGGTATGGACCATTTATGAGTACAGTATCATGTAGCTTTTTTCTTGAATGGTGTCCCTCACTTTCTTCAGCAAGTTGATGGTATTATGTATTTTCTCCCTTTATTCACTATTAAATCTAATCAGAGCTTTAAGGCTTTAAAAATTTAGGAATATAAATAGTGAAAAATTGTTATAGCTCAGTTTTGGAAAGTTTTCTCCATATCTCAGTTGCCTGGGACATAAAATCACTTAAGATTTACTTGAGTCTAAAATTATTCATTTTTTAGTACCTGGGGACACCAAGTATTTAAAACTATAGATTTTAAATTATAACAGAAAAAGTAATTTTTTTGTTTAAAGATTTCTTTAGGAGAAGAGACCACTTGCAACAAGGGGTTGTGCGTTTCATATATCATGATGTAAGTATCCTGTATTACACTTTTGATATTTATACTGTGTTCTGTGTATGTTTACAGTTGTCAAAAAATTTAAGTGATCTCTGGTTTCAGCACTGGAAATAATATATTTTAGAGACCATATTCTTTATGTTTTTCAGCTTAACACAAATGTAAGATTTAATCGTGGTAGAAATACCAATTTGACTTTATAGTAAACATAAAAATACTTTAAAATTTTATGACAGACTTTTGGCAGTTTATGTTCCAAATCATTTTTAAGGGCAAAACTACCATTGCTTTTATAAAGAGTAATTTACTTGTGATGGTCTTTCTTCTAAGAGAGATAGGAAATTTTCATCTATGATAGGTAATGGAACTGTTCATTTCTCATTTCAGATGGTTGCTATTAACCTGATTCCAAGTTTGTTTTGTTTTTAACTGAAGGAGAGGTTATATTTCACATGTTCTTTAGTGTTTCAAGGTTTTGTTTTATTTTTGTTATGTAGGAGTTAATAAGGTCAACCTTACCCTACTAGTATAATACTGGTTTGAGTTACAAGCCTTAGAAGCTCAAAATTTCTCCTCTTGTGAAAATGCTTCTGTGGAATATAATTAATCAAAACCAAAACCATTTTGTTGTTACCAGCTGGTGATTTTGCTTATGTATTAGTTTTTGCAGGGTACTATGGCAATTTGAAAGTCTAGAATTTGAAGGCTGAAGAAATACTGTGAATTTCTCTGCTTGGAAGAAATGAACTGAACTACTTTGAATTAAAGCTTTTGGGGCTTTTCCATGTTCCTGTCTGTTAAATCTCTTCTCTTTCTATGTGTTTTTACTTTAGCTCACCATGCAAAGCAGTAAAAGAGATGTTTTTGTATTTGTAATATTTATATAAATTTATAACTTTAGAGATATCTGCATAATAAATATTGGTATATGATTAAGTGATATAAATACCTCTTAGTTTTAATTTTCTTTCTTACTTACAAAATAGATTATATAAGAAGCCAAATGATGAAAGCCTAGATAAAACTAATTAATACTTACCTGAAGGTTACAAATTATACTTGGAAATTTTGTTTGTAGTTGTTGCTATTTGAGTGTGAGCCAGAAGGGGAAGCCTAGATTTTGCGCCATCTTTGTAATAGGGTTTGTTCTTTCATCACATAATCAGAGAACAGAAACTCATGAGTCTTTGCTTCTGAAGAAGAAAATCGTAGTTGCTAAAATTTTATCTTAAATCACCTTAGGTGAGCCATAAATTAAACTATAAATTAAACTATATAAAACTACAGGAGGCATTGTTTTTCCTTTTTAAATTTTTTGCAGTATATATTTTTCTTCAATGTGTTTTATTGTCTTCTGTGGAAAAAAATTCTTAATAAACATAACTTTTTTCTCTGCACTTTATAGGTAACCTAAAATGGCATCTTTTTCTAAATCTAGGTTTTCTGGAAATGACGTATTTTTAATGAAATGTCAATATTTAAATTTGTCCTTTTAAACTAAATTGTTTATACATAATGCTGTTAACTGTTTTAGAAAGTTTAAAAAACTCCAGTAATCTACCACTTTGTTTAAATGTTCAGAAATTATAAGTTTGACTTTCTTGACAACATTAGCCAGTGATTTTGGCATTAGTAAACCAGTAGGTCTTTACCACTAAGTGTAATGTGGGTCCTAAGCATGGTAGGCATCATGGAAGCATTTCTGAGTGCTGTTACTACAAAAATTGCAAAGTGGAGTCACCAGGTCCTTAGCATTTAAGATTTCTGGTATAAGCTGCTGCAGTTAATCCAGTCCCTTTCTGAGCAAACACCCCGAAGTCTTTCTTTTTTTTTTTAAGATGTTGGGGGTAGGAGTTTAATTAATTAATTAATTTAGTTTTGCTGTGTTGGGTCTTCGTTTCTGTGCGAGGGCTTTCTCTAGGTGTGGCAAGCGGGGGCCACTCTTCATCGCGGTGCGCGGGCCTCTCACTATCGCGGCCTCTCTTGTTGCGGAGCACAGGCTCCAGACGCGCAGGCTCAGTAGTTGTGGCTTACGGGCCCAGCCGCTCCGCGGCACGTGGGATCCTCCCAGACCAGGGCTCGAACCCGTGTCCCCTGCATTAGCAGGCAGACTCCCAACC
This sequence comes from Mesoplodon bidens, assembly GCF_964165515.1. Lineage (NCBI taxonomy): Eukaryota > Metazoa > Chordata > Mammalia > Artiodactyla > Ziphiidae > Mesoplodon > Mesoplodon bidens. The sequence continues at coordinate 36,029,866 of NC_138165.1, read as the reverse complement.
ACTGCGCCACCAGGGAAGCCCCGAAGTCTTTCTTAATGAAGTTTTAATAAACCACATTTTTTTCTTACACTTTAACTGAATATCTTCCAGCTTAAAGGTGCAAATGGCATAATTTTAATATGGCTCATGACCAAATTAATATATAATTTTTCATTAAAAAATTTTTCATTAAAAATGGATGAATGGTAGTATCTTGAAAAAAACCTTTTATAAACTTTCACTTTAGAAAAATCCTAGAAAGGAAGTAATGTATATTCATGTTGATAATTTTATATAATTAGCTGTCAAATTCATTTGGTCAGCTTTATAAAAATATGTGAATAAATAATCCATGTAATTTTGTCCTCTAGCTGTTAATTTTTTTTCATGAACATATATTTGATAATGTGAGAGCATGTTAACTGAGTCATAAATGATATAGAATTCTAATTAGAAGTGTTGTAGGAAAAGGCTAATGTAAACACACTGTATATCATTCATGTTGAATAAGGGTGATACTGTGACTCAGTAGCATGGAATCTTAACATCCGATTTATACAGGTGGTTGTTACTGTCCTCAGGTCAATTATAATTTTCCTTATTTGGATGCTCATAGTTGAGGTAAAACTTTAAAAATGGCTTGACATGGCTCATAAGTTTTGCCAAATGACACTTTGTGTTAGAACTTCTTCACACAATTCTCTAAGTCATCCTTTTCCAAAGGTGTTCCTATGACTTTTGGTCATTGGAGGTCTGTGAAGGAGTTTCCATGACCAAATGTATTTGGGAAAGTCTCACCTTCCTCAGGGAGCTTAATAAGGCCTAAGGTACAGAAAATCTCATTTAATTTTATTTGACCCAGTTTTTTCCGAACTTTTTTTTTTTAACTACAGAACCCTGCCTCTTAGCAAAACTAATGTTCCATGCCAATCCAACCCAGTTGTCAGACAGTTCTTTTGCATTTTACATTAGATAGATAATTACATAAACATTAGCCTTAGAGAATATATTACTAGGATTTTTTTACTGAAATGCAATTCACATTTTTGATGCTTTAAAATAATTAATGTAAACAGACATCCATTACTAAGGTAAAAATTAAATAGTTTTACAGGGAGTATGACTGGAATATGAATATAGTTTGGTAGTTTGTACTGGTTAACTCATGCCCCAGTTTTCTTATGATGATGTAAATTATTGAATAATGTACACTCTTAATGTCTAAGTGCTTTTATTTATCCAATAAACATGTTTCCATGTCATTTTGAGAATTTTTTTAATATTCAAATAGTTTGCTGTAAAGTTTTGCATCATACAAAATCTGTTACATATATATTATGAGATGCTTCAGTTCAAATAACAGTGCAGCAATTCACCTATGCCTAAAAGACTGCCAAATGATTAAATGTCAGGTATTACACTACTATTTCGAGTGGCAGTTTACACATTTTAAATTACATCAAGGGGAGATTAATACTATTGGAATCTTAATTTGGTCCACTTTAAATGTTATTTCAAGGACTGCGCTCATTTGATCTATCAAGCATGAATTCAGAAACAAAAAGTAATAAAAAAATGTCAAGTGATATGTCTATTTCCAGAAAAGGCATTTACCCTGGAAGATGGTAAAATTTATCAATGTAGTTAAAATCTGTAATTAAGAACATAAAAAAATTAATTTGTGATTATTTCTTTAAATAAAATATACAAATCAAGTTCACCTGTTATGGCATTACTAAATGACAAAAGAAATACTATTTGTCAGAAATGTGCTTTTCTTTGTCCTTTTATATTTGACAGACTCATAAATGATATGTTTTCTTTGTAGCAGTTTTCTGGGAAATTAATAGGAATAAATTTGTCAAAATCTGGTAAATTAAATCTAGTGAGTAAAATTCAATGCATTTTTCAGGTTAGCATATTTTTCTTTTAAACTTTAAAATGCAACCGTGGGTGTTTGATTACTTTGAAACTTGTATTAAAAGATCACATTTTTGTTGGTCTTAAATCATTTTCATAGCAAATTAAGCATTTTGAAATAAATGTACAATGCTAAGTTATCTATCTTGACTTCATAATAATATTAGATGATACAAAGAAAAAATAAATATTTAGAACTTCTGTTATTATAGTGATGAATGCAGGCAGGATTTTAAATGACTACTGTTCAGATAATTTGTAGTCTAGAATAAGATCATAACATCACATATGTCCATATTGAATTCAAATTGTCCTGTAACTTAGAATTCTTAGCACAAAACTACTTGCCAGAAAACTGGGAAAGTTATGAAAAATTTCTCTGTCTCACTATGAGCTCATTATTTGAATGCTGGGAAGCCATGTCTTTTTTTACTTATTTGAAAAAACATATAGTAAAGAAAAGAGCCTTATATTAACATTCCTTTTACCCATGTAGCTTGGTAATATGCAGCTTTGTGTATTACATTTTGAGCATTCAAAACTCAGATGTGCTTCTATATCTGAATATATAGTAAGTAGACCTTGGTGGCACTTCTACGCTACTATGATGTGCCACAAAGTTAGGGAATGAGTAGGCTCCTTGCCTATGTGCTACTTACGTTTTTAGGTGTGCCCCTTCTGCAACATCAGAGATGGTGGCAATTCGGAAATCTTACAAGGAGTGAGAAGAATTGGTCTAGGTCATTTAATAGCTATATTCAGAGACAAGTATGCCAGGAATTAGTACCCCTTCTGATACTGTGTGTGTGTGTGTGTGTGTGTGTGGGTGCAACCTTTTCCCATAAGCGTAAAAATATGAATATGTACTTTACAGATATACACATATAGTCATTTGCATTTTAGTTGACTGTATTTAATCACGTTTTATCTTGTTATGATTACTGAAATTGCAAAGGATAACCTGAACATTGCTAGTATGGATGTTCTAAAAACATACTAATTAAAGATCCATATTCTTTTGAAAATTATAGGCCATTTAAAAATGATTTTCGGATTAATTGAACTTGTGGATACATATTTAATTGCCCAAAGCTATCTAAATGCATTACCCTCAATTTAAGGCAAGAGACCAAGTTTTTTAATATTTTGCTTTTTCATACTTTGATTCTTATTTTCTAATCAGCTTCACTTGTAGATATCAATGCAGTGCTTTCTGCTACTCTGATTTCATTTTTTATTTATCAAGTAGGGAATGTTCTCTTGGTTTTTTAAACGTTAAAAGTGAATGGTAGGTATTCTCAACCTTAAACAGACTAAACAGCCCTGAGCTTAGAACATGCCATATTATGATTAACCAATTTTATTTAAAAGTTTTCTTTGAAGATAGTTTGATGTTTTAAAAAATAATAGATAAATTATTCCAGGGGAAGAATTAAGAATGTATGAAACTTAGGCAAATGAAAATAATATCCCAATATTTTCATTCTAGATGAAAAATATGTATCAAGCATACATTATGAAAAAATTTGTCTCACATGTAAGTTAAAGCCTGATTAGCCATCAGAAAATTTAAATAATCAAACAATAAATGTTTTAGTAAGTTACTGTTGTGTTCTCAAGAGGCAAAAAGTGCATTGTTTTTATGTTTCTTTAATTTGAGATTTAATGCTTTTTACCACTCAGTCCAGCTTACTAGCGCCTCAGTGGAACTCAGTAAAACTGTAGCACTGTTACAATTATGTGATTTTATGAAATACATCAGCACCACCATGCCTGTATCTATCACTGTACCTAGCAAAATGTTGGAAAGAGTTGGCTTCTCTAATAAAAGTATCCTAAGTAGCTAATGAGATTTACTTTCTTTTTCCCCAAAATAATTTCTTTTACAAATTCTTGAATTTTCATGTATAAATAGATCAGAAATTATATGCTTCATTCTTAAATTATGTATATATACTATATTTTCAATACAACTTGTACACTTTTAGCTACCAAAAATTTGCAACCATTTTTACATGAAATTTACAGTTTTCTTATTTACAGTTATTTGTGGAAGGTTATTGCAAAACTAGTGCAAGTAGATTACACTGTCAATATCACATACCAATCTCTGAAGAAAATATTTGCTAAAAAATAAATATTTCTGCACAGAGTATTTCAAAAGCATCATGATTTCATGCTATGTTATGTGTATAAAGACTAGGAAATATACGTGTTTTGGTAGATTGTTTCATTATGTTTAAAGCATTCCAAAGTACTACTACTTAACCAATGTGAGCGAGCTTCTTTATATCAGATGACTGACGTTTTCAAGTAATTACACACATTACTGTTTGAAATGTATTATTTTTTTTTTTTTTTTTTTTTTTTTTTTTTTTCTTTTTGCGGTATGCGGGCCTCTCACTCTTGTGGCCTCTCCCGTTGCGGAGCACAGGCTCCGGATGCGCAGGCCCAGCGGCCATGGCTCACGGGCCCAGCCGCTCCGCGGCATATGGGATCCTCCCAGACCGGGGCACGAACCCGTATCCCCTGCATCGGCAGGCAGACTCTCAACCACTGCGCCACCAGGGAGGCCCTGAAATGTATTATTTTTTAAACTGGCAAACATTCTGGTATACATATTCCTAACAAAATTATAGAAAACAAATTTCAGCTAAAAATAGGTAATATGCCTTTAATTAAAATTGGCAGGTGCCTAGGAGATTAAACACTAGGAATTCCCCAATATTTTTATCCTTTTTCCTTAATATTTGGAAAAAAGAGTACCATATTATTTCAGTGCTATTGTAATTATAGGGCCATTTTGATGAGACTCTGTGGAGGAGTTAATTATAAGATTACTGATCTTTGAATTTTACACCTAAATAACATAAGAATGATGGAATTGTGTGGAATTTTCTCAAATTCTCAAACTATATTGTCAGTATTAAAAAATACAGTTTACATGTTAACAGTTGTGATTATTTGATTATTTTCAACCTAAAAACACCATTAATATACAGACAGTGGACGTACAAAGAACATAGGTAAAACATACAGTGCTTTAAAACCATGGCTGTGCTAAATTATTTTGTGTCTCTCAAAATATAAATAAACTAATGTAAGTCACAGATGTCATGACTGCAATTCAGGAATTCATCTGGGTTTTGATACTAGCTTTTCAAGAATAATCATGTTAATACTGCCACTTCTCAAAAATTTTATTGGGAGCATTTCTGTAGTAATTCTTGGTATTCTCACTTAAAGTTGGATTATGATTGGAAGAACAATGCAATTGGTCAATTTTATGGTTCTGTGTTCTTAACATTGCATTTCTCGAGATGTGTTATTCTATTCATAGTAATAATGTGTCAGTTTTAAATAAATGTTAGTCATCTCTCTCAACCCCCATTTAATAGTTTATATAAGCCTTGTAATAATTTCTTTTATGCTGTCAATTATTAATAGTTATTAATAATTCATGTCTTCCTGTGAGTTTTCTTTTGTGTATTGCATATTCTTAAAGTGTATTTGTACCACAAGAGCATGTAATGAATTATTCTAAGCTTGGGCACTGATTAATCACAATACCTAATGCTTTATAAAGCATTTAAAAACACAATCCATTTAGTTTTTAAAAGGTTGACATCACTGCATAGTAAGTTAACGAGAACCACAAGAAAAAACACCTTTAAATGAAAACACTTAAGTGAGAGGGAGAAGGGGAAGCTATTGCATACCTAGAAAACAATTGCAATGTAAATGTAATTTTATGGATCTTGGACAAAGGTAATATTTGATTAATATTGGGGTGCTATGGCAGAGGAAGCTTCCCTAATGCTGGCATTCTCCTACTCTGATCAGATGCATCTTTGAGAGCTGTGTAAGAAATACCTTATAGATTTTTGTCATAAAGGTTAAATGCAGGCAGTGTCAGGCAGGGGAAAGCACTGAAAGGTTTTTAGAAGACGTAAGTGGTGCTACTGCACTGGTACCACAAGACCACCACCTTTGTGATGATGCATAAGTCACACGATGATCTTATAGTTTTATGGTGCCTTGTGGTTTACAAAGCAGCTCCACAAATATATTTCAGAGACTCCTCAACACCCCTTCAAGATATTTAAGATGTCTCATTTTTATAGTATTGGATACTGGGGCTCACTGAGGGTCTGTCTTGACTGAGTAGAGGAGGTAGGATCTGAATTCAGGCTTACCGCACTGAGTCTCTTGCCGTTGCTACCCTTGCACACTAGAGCTTGGGCAGGCTACGTCTGTGTAATGTAATGTCTGTGCCATGAGGGAGTGGGCCTAGATGCCTGAAAAGAGCCATTACAACTGTGAAATTCTATTTTCTGAAAAAACACTATTTTCTTCCAAAATTGTACTTTGAAAATTATTTTTAAATATCCATTTGGGAACTATCATGGATGTAAAGAAGCTTCCTTAATGAGCCAGTCTTCACGGAATACATTCTAGTCATACTGAATTCAACAGATCATCTTTGCACACTTGGCATTTAACATCACTTCAGGGTAGATATGTTTGTAACGAGATTCATAGTCTCACAATTATTATAGTGAATAGTACTACTTTAAAGCTATAAACCTAATAGTGCAAAATACAATTAGGAGAGAGACACCAATAGCTACACTTGAGTTTTTCTGAATCGAAAACTTTAGTCTCGATAACAGCTGTTTAGTTGGAGACATTGCACATTGTGCAAAAGCTAAATTGTGGAAAATTGTTTTCCTGATTGAGCATAATGTTATGTTCCTGGATGAGAGCCAAAGAATCTAGCATTTTTGAGCACCTACTATGTGCCAGGCACTTCCTATATGTTACCTCATTTCCTCCTCAGGTGTCTTCAGGGCAGGTGCCATTATCTCTGGAAAAAGACTCAGGGAGGTTAATTAACTTGCTCAGAGTCACACAGCTATTAATGAACTCATGCTGAGACCCAAGTTGGTCTGACCACAGAACCCTGCATGGGTGATTCTCAAAGTGTTCACGTGCATCAGAATCATGGAGAAGGGCTTGTTATAATGTGATTACTGGCCCCACCCCCAAAGCTTCTGATTTAATAGGTGTGGGTGACGCCCAAAAATATGTTTCTAACAAGTTCCCAGGTGGTTGGAGCTAGTGCAGCTAATTCGAGGGCTGCCCTTAAGGATATCATCATCCTGTCTTTCAGGTGCCTCTTTGAACTCACATGATAGACACATTTGTTTTACTGCAAAAAAATGTGATTAGAAATCTAATAACATTTAAATTTTTTGTAATTTATAAACATTTTCATTTACAATTAGAAATCCACTTAAATAATTGATCTACTTTTGGTTTTAACCATGGATAACCCATTTGAAAAACTCCAATTCACTTTTAGTAACTAGTTCTACCAGATTCCTTTTTTTAACCATGAAAGGCATTCAGAGGAAAGATACTATGGTTAATAATTCTTATTTTAGATAGGCAAATCAGGTGATCAATTTTATCCTTAGATAATATATGATGGGATTTTAAAATAACATTTGTATTAGGACTTTGTTCTTTTAGGCATTTGAGAACCACTGCTAAAAATCAACTCCAAAAGGACCTTGTGAGCAACATACATTAAACCCTCATACACACATTAAACCTGACACCAAATTCTACTATGGCCTGACTCGGTTTCCTTATCTTCTGACTAGAAGAGTCAAGTTCAACTCTGATGACCAACCCATTATAATGGACTTAAGAAACTGTACTGTCCCAGATGTGCCCCTACCTTCCCATGTTTGTTGAATGAGTGATTATTTAAAAACCCTACAAGGACATTGCTTCAGCGTTTTTCATTCCTGGTTTTCTCAACTAATTAAGAGTATGGGACTCCTCTGTAGGGTAAACTGATAAGTCTTTCAGATCTCTGCCCAGCAAATAATACCAGCAGAAAACATCTAACCCAAATAAACTTTAGATATTAGATGTCATTCTATTTAGGCCTGGAGACCTAAATATTAATATTATATATTATTTTAAATATAAATATTTATATTAATATAAATATTAATATTATTTTTAGGTGGAAGGCAAAAAGGATTATGTTAGTGCTTTTAATTACCTAGAAGGAGAGCGGTTGCTATACTGCTGTTAAACCTACAGCAGTTAAACCTGGCTCTCAGCAGGGGTCCAAGATGGAAGGCTCAGACTGTTTTTGCTACCGCCCATGGGGAAAGTGACAGTGACTTGAGGCATTAGATAGATATTCGGCTAGGACAAGAGGGTGAATCTTTTAAATTAAGATAATTCCTTTGGTTTAAGTCATTGTAACTACTAAGTCTTCTGACTTTTATGCCTGACTCACCACATCTTTATACTGCTTGGGCTCTTTTAAAGCTAATATCCTGTAGGAATGGGCCTTCCTAATCCTGTCCAACTCTCTGAGATTTTATCAAGCAATTCTTTTATGTTGAGGAATTAAGAAGAAAAAAGGTTTATGTTATACTAGAATTTAAACAATCTGGATGCTTGCACACCCCTCCCTATCTTCCTATTTCTTCGTGCTTAGTTTTTATAAAGAAGTATAGAGACTATGTGTGGAAGGCTGAATTTTATGCATGTCATACCAAATGGTGCAGTGAAGCGTTCACTAATCAAACAATCAGATCTAAATTCCTCACCTGCCAAATCCTCTCCCTCTACAAATGAACATTCTCTGGTGAATTCATTCTGAATTTCTCTGGACCTTGGACTGACAATCCTCATGAAACTTGTTGCAGCTGCAAAAATCTGCCTAAATATGGAAGTAAAATCCCTAAGTTGTCCTCTGAATCAGAGGCAGCCATTTCTCTCTTCCCTGCTAGGCACCCATAAAAGTTTGTTGAATGAGGAAGAGAAAGCATCGGTTAGTCCCTAAATTTCTATCTGCATAACACCAAATGGTTTGGAAAGCTGGTTAGAATTATTATACTTCTATTGAATTGACTGGTCATTCTGTCATGTGTACTTGATCGTTTATGTTTTTGTCTGCACAAATTTAGCAGGGACAAGAACATGCCTGTGCCTACAGATTGCATCCCCCCACAGATTAGCAATTTATGGAACCATTAAAAAACATATATGGAGCAATTTAAGGTCGCTTTAATCATATTTTAAGTAGTGCAAAGTTTTGTAAATTTAAATAAATTGCTTGTATCTGAAACTAATATTCTAGTGTCAAAGGTAAAAGTAAGTCAATAGATTATATTTCTATCCTGGAGGGATAGATATTAATCCATTTAATAATGTACACAGACATAATGTCTCTTTAAAAATATATGTGAGTGTAAAAATTAGTAAAGGATAAAGAAACTTTCAAGGATTTTCACAATTTTGTTCAGAAGGAGAGGATACAATGGGCCAGTCCATAAAAAGTTAAAAATTGTATTCAAATGAATTGAAAAATAAAATTTCTCAACTAGAATTTGACTAAACAGAATCTTAAGTTAGCTTGCAATTTTTCTGTACCCTGATTTTATGAGCGGCATATACCACCACTCCCCCAAAATAATCTAACAGTCGAATATATTAAAATATATTCCGTGGTATATTCTGATATTCTGGAGTCAATATATATTCAGCCCAATCCATACAGGATAGATTTTCATTTAATCTTTGATTAGCAAATGTATTTGAATAACCAAATAAAATTAAAATTTTTCTGCTGGTTTGTGCATTTTCTTTATACGTAGGTAAATACACATTGTTCTTTTACAGCCGGGATTAGAAAGCCATAGCACGGCATATACTTCATGGAAGCTAGTTTCGCCACACAAATCCACTAAAATTGTACGTTTTTTGGAGAGAAAAAAAATGTGCGTCAATAAACTCTTTTGATCAAATTCAGGATTGCCCTAAAATATGAGTCAGAAGAAAGCTGTGGATATCAGTTTGCATCTGTAGCATTTTAGCAGTTCTGAAGAAGAATCCCTCCCACCCCACCCCCGCCACCAAAGAAAAAGAAAAATTAGAGAAACTTGTTTCTGAGCATTCAAGGAAACTTGCCAGTGGAAAATATTTTAGGGAGTTTGTGAATGCAGTTAGAGACAGAATTTTAAATAGAAAGGCCTTTTTGTCCTCATTAAAGCTGGCCTATATTCATGTATTTGGAGATAGTTTCCTCTACTGTCAGAGATTTATAACTCTAAAACTGTATATATATATATATATATATATATATATATATATATATATATATATATTAGCGTGCAGGAATGAATGTAATTCACTATAAACATCTCAATCCAGAAGGGTATCTGTCCTCAAAAGTGACAAGTTTCCCTATCTCCCCCTTGAACTTCCATGAGTTGAGGATCATCTGAGTTGCATCCATGAACACTTTTATCCTTTGCTTTCTTATTTGCTTGGAAGGCATTTTCATAACAAAGTATGGGTTTAGTAAAAGCAGTAAATAGGAGTCTCAATGCAAGAGAAATTGGAGTTTCCTAACATGCACATGATTTAAAAAATAAAAATAAAAAATAAGGTGCCTTGAGATGCTGGCAGTTTTAACATTTGGAACAAAAGAGTTCATATATATATTTACATCCTAACTGCTCAATTTTACCTTACAAGCTTCAATTTAGGAAAATATACAGTACTTTTGCATATAATGGTAACTTGTGAGCCCCTGAGTCAAGTAGAGAGGATTTAAATACAAAAAAGGAAATCAGCCATTAAAAGCACTTACATTGTATGTGGAAGAAATAGTACAAAATGATTATTTCCCCGGAAGACCAGGATCAGAAACATGCCTATGAAGACCCAAGATTCCTACAGTGCTTAGGGATGAATCTGTCAAAGAAGGATGCCTAATTGGATGAAGGCAAGTTTTCCTTTGCCTCGGGGGGTGAAGCTCTAAAGAGAGATCACTGTCTTGTTTTAAAAGTGAAGTCAAGTTGTCTTCCGAAGCTGTGTTCAGGTGCACCCCACTTGAGAGGGATTCTTTGGATTTAAGTTTAGACTTTTCAAGGTCTAGAAATTCAGGACACTGATAGAAAGAAAAGAGAAGAAAACATGTTTTTGTAATTCATTTGGACATATTTCTAAAATTACACTCATGAAATCTAAACATGTTTTCTTTTTCCATAAATCTGTATTTGATTAGTGGTATTAACCAATCTTTCCCTCTCAAAGGTGGGTCAAGATACTGAAGGTCAGGTATCAGTTTAGATAATCCTATATAACCATTCCAAGATCTTTAATTTTACTCTGAAGCCATATCAGATTATTATTATTATTATTTAAAACACAATATTTCACATTGAGTTTTCCAGATGAGTTTTAATTCAAAATTCCCAACAAAACTGGGATCAAAAAGGTGGGTGATTTGGTGAGTACCTTTGGAGAACAAGGAGAAAGAAAAAAAGAAAGGAAGGAAAATCACCCATCCCTTGGAAGAAAATATTATCTAAATCCACTGAAAGCAAAAAACAAAGTACATGGTTTTACATTGTTTCCCAGCCATTCAAAACTCGAGATAAATTAATCTCTACTTTCATATTTTAGAAAAATTGCATTATTTTCCTTTAGTCACATTACCTCATGCTATTAATATAGTTTCATTCCCCAGAGCATTTTGCACTCAATTCCCAAACTTCTAAAAAAGTTTTTACAAGATGGTTCTGTAAATTCTTTTTTTTTTTTTTTTTTTTTCTGTATGTGGGCCTCTCACTGTTGTGGCCTCTCCCATTGCGGAGCACAGGCTCCGGACGCGCAGGTCCAGCGGCCATGGCTCACAGACCCAGCCGCTCCGCGGCACGTGGGATCCTCCCGGGCCGGGGCACGAACCCCTGTCCCCTGCATCAGCAGGCGGACTCTCAACCACTGCGCCACCAGGGAGGCCCAGTAAATTCTTATTTAAATCATTGTTCTTAGGTCCAGTTTGGCCACAGTGTTTAAGTAATTAAGAATGATTCCCAAAATAGAATTCCAAAGGAGTTGGACTTTTCCTATTAACATAATTCAAAGGGTTCCTCACAGGACTTCAGAGGAAAGATAAGGACACTAACATTCCTCTTACCATCACCAAGGTGAGAAAAGTTTAGAGCTCACTGGTGATGGGTGGGGCACAGATGTGGTTACTAGTCTGATTACACTTGGATCTCAGGTCTTGCTATTGCGGCTGCTATTTCTCTGCCCCTTCCTTCCTGAGACCCTGCCCAAGGGTGCCTCTTGTCACTAGAGCAAATTACAAACCTTTATTTGAAGCATGTTTTGGACCCAGGGCTAATCCTTAGCTTTCAAAGCTCTACCATTTATAAACTTAAGTAGATTGATATTTGAAAAAAAACTTTTTCTTAAAAAAAAAGTACTAGTGTCTTAAGATCATTCTTCTAGGTCCATTGTTCCCAAAGTTTAAATGAGCAAAAGAATCGGGGGCAAAGGTCGGGGTTGGGGAGCTTGTTTAACATGGAGATTACAAAGGCTCATTCCCAGATGTTCTAATTCCGGAAAAACAGGGATGGAGATGAGAATCTGTATTTTCCACTGCAGCTCAGGTGATTCTGATTCAGGTGGTCCCTGGAAACACACGTTGAGAGACACTTTTGGTTACACGCTATCTATACTCACTTGTGAGGAAGGACTGAAACTTCGATCCGTCTTGATGGATGCTACCGGATGACTGGTTCTCGTCAGGCGGATGACAGGTCTCTGATACTCTGCTCCTGTAGTTACCATACTGTAGGCTGGGGGGACCACAGTGGTTTGTTTCTGCAGCAGCTGTAAGATGCTCTGGACGTCTGCAGTCATTTGGGATTCAAGTCTGCAGGACAGACAGATATGGGGGAAGACAGTCCTAAAGTTGTCCAGGATTGCAAAGCATTTGAGAAAATTACCCAGGATTGCAAAGCATTTGAGAAAATTGCAGCACCACCAAAGAACAGAATTACAGCCCTGCTTTAAACAAGAAGGACAGGAGAGGGAGCACGGAGATGCTCACTTTCTATATCTCACTAATGGCTCTGATAAAGATCGTTGCTTTCCTGTTCGTTGATCTTAACAAAAAAACAGCTGAATGAAGAGGCTACGTTTTCACAGTGTACATTGTATTACATCTTTACAATTAAGCTTTATTGATTTCAAAATGTAAAATGCATTCAGAATCCATTTTTAATCAGTCATTCTCTGTGCTTTTTATCAGGTTTTGGTCAGTTTCTTGTGAACATTTTATTTACTGTTTAAAAAGATGTCATAGCACATTTCTCTTATAGCTGCAACAACTGGATAATTTCTTATGTGTTCCAAATTTATATTATCTATATTTTACTTTGCCTCTCTCCTATAAACATCAAATATTGTATATCATTCATTGTATTCTTTCCTTAATGTTAAGTACTGTCAAATGCTAAATTCCTTTCCCATCTACAGTTTGGAGCCTTTGGTAATTAAGAAACAGACCAAACATAAAAGTTCACTTGCTTCTTTTTTTTTTTTTAATTTTTAATTTTTTTATTAGTTTCTGCTTTATAACAAAGTGAATCAGTCATACATATACATCTGTTCCCACATCCCTTCCCTCATGCATCCACTTGCTTCTGTAACCAATCTGGCTTGCAAAATACCAGTCTGATCATTTTTTTCCCTAAAGCTCACAAGTAGCCTACTGGCCTGTTAATTTCATTCTCATTTTAAATTAAAATTCAAGGGAAAGATAGCAAAATACAATGGATCTGATTCCCCTCCTTTGCATGTGCTAACAGTATTAAAAAAGGATTTTGTGGGTATAAGAACAGAAAATTTGGACCATATGCCTCTTCAGAATACTTTTAACTCTTTACTTATTTGTGCTTACTATTTTGTTTCAGGGAAAAATGCAAGGAAAAGGTAAATCTTACCCAAAATTTAAAATCATAGACTAATTTTGCTCAATTACGTACATGCTGTATTTGTGAAATTCAAAGTGGAGAGAACTTAGCCTTTGATTTGAGAGAGAATAGAATAAACCTGGATAACATGAGAAAAAATCATTTTTTTCCTTTTAGTTTTTAACATTGACACTACAAATCTTCCTTCTGAGAATCATGATAACATATTATTTGTGCAGGTTTTCTATATTTGGTATATATAGCCATATAGCTTAGTGTCTTCTAAACAAATAGCTATAGATTATACATGATTGTGCCTTGCAAATGTCAAAACCACACACTGAAAAAGAAAATGAATTATCAACTAGTTTATTTATCTATTTGTTACCCATTGTTCCAATCTAATATTTTTATGGTGCCAACTAAACAGAGAAGACTCGTTATTTTATTATGCATCAATTTTTTCTTTCACACTTCAAGGTACAGCACAAATTTTTATCTGCACCCCCAAATCTTCCCTTATTCAAAATTAATTTCTCTCTCCTCTGAGTCCCCAAGGAAAATTCTACATCCATTGTAAATATTTCTGTATGAATTTATCCCATCATTAACAGCATTTAATATTTAGGGGGTGGCTTACACATTACATGTAAAAGGCTTTGGGCATGGAGAGTGGAATAATAAAAACTGCATCAACAAATGGGATTCAAGACCCAATAGAGAGTCAAAAATTATGATAATGATCTTTTTTTTTTTTTTTTTGCAGTACGTGGACCTCTCACCGCAGTGGCCTCTCCCGTTGCAGAGCACAGGCTCCGGACACACAGGCTCAGCGGCCATGGCTCACGGGCCCAGCCACTCCGCTGCATGTGGTATCTTCCCAGACGGGGGCACGAACCTGCATGCCCTGCATCGGTAGGCGGACGCTCATCCACTTGCGCCACCAGGGAAGCCCTATGATAATGATTTTGAGTCCTCACAAAACCTTTGTCAAACAGCAGGGGTCTCCAAGAAACAGGATCTCGGTCTCATAGATTCTATCTATTTGAATAGTGTCGATGAGGGAAAAACCTATTGGAAGTGTGTAATAGCAACATGCTACCATGAGTGGGATTCCCGAACACAAGACCATCACATGCAGGTGGAACAGCTGGTGCAGGGTGAGAACAAGACTGTGCCAACATGACTTAGCTAAGACAGCAGACCACCTCTGTCAACATGACAGTTGTTTCAGGAAAACTCTGCCTGGGAAAAATAAGTCTAAGGGAATAAATAACTTTACTCCTTCAGGAAATTTCTATAGATTAACTCACTGGAGACAGCAATCTGCTCTTTTGAACAAATAAACTTGCTTAATCAAACAAATTTTATTTATCCATACTTGCTTCAAGGCCCTCACTTCACTGTGTCCATCAATTCTGAACTATTATATTATGAACTTTGCCCAGATCCACTCAGTTTCCCACCTTAAAAGGCTCAGGCTCCAAATCCTATAAATATCCTACTTCTTACTTCCCCTTCTGAGATAACACTTTAGACTCTGTCTAGGTGGTGGTCTCTCTTCCTGCAGTGACTTTGAACCAAACCTTGGTTTGGTTTTATTAACCAGTAATCTGATATTTTGGGTAGTTCAATGCAATGGATTGAATGTTTATGTTGAAGTGCTAATGGTGAAATCCTAACCCCCCATGGGATGGCATTAAGAGGTGTGGCCTGTGGGATTTAATTAGGTCATGAAGGTAGAGCCCTCATGAATGGCATTAGTGCCTCATAAACCAGAGCCCCAAAGAGCTCCCTTCCTTCTACCATGTGAGGACAGAGAGAGAAGTCAGCCATCTATGAACCAGGAAGCTGGCTCTCAGTAGATACTGAATCTCCCAGCAGTTTGATCTTGAACTTTCCAGTCTGCAGAACTGAGAAATAAATATCTGTTGTTTATAAACCACCCAGTCTATTGTATTTTTGTTATAGCAGCCCAAACAGACTAAAACATTCAACAAAGAAGAGCTTTAGTGAGGAATTTCTTTACTATGCATAGGTTGTATTTTCATGTTTTATGGCTAGGGTCTATCAGCTTAATTGGAATGGACTCTTCTAATGACACAAGTAATCTGCTCTACTCTGGAAGAATTACAGAGAATTTTGAAAAAATCCAGCTTTGTCTTTAAAACAGAAAAGAATAACCCAATTTTATAATTTTTTTTTTTTTTTTTTGTCAGTGAAGGCATATGTCACTCCAAAACAAGCCACTTTGGCATATTGATTCTTTTGAGCTGTAGGCACTTGGAGAATAGCAAGTGTGGGGAAAAGCTTTCTCTGAACTTCCCTTATCTGCCTAAAGGCAGATTTTCCAGAAGGAACTCAGTTGTCATAAATCCCCTCCCTGGGAGTTTCAACAACCAGGGAAGATTGACTTTTGTCACAGAAGAGGCATCACACTGAGACAAACTTTGTCACAAACTATCATACCTCCCATCTATTCTTCTAAGGACCCATTCACCTTCCTAATGATCATTCATTCTCCTCTAAGAGACCTACATCCCCCAGCCCCTTTCCCTATTAAGATGGTATTTAATCTTCAGTTCTAAGGCACCTCAGGCAGTTACTAATTCTCCCTTGAGTATCACCCATGTGTATGTGAGGTATACATGTTAATAAATTTATGTTTGTTGTTTTCTTATTAATCTGTCTTTTATTATAGGGGTTTCAGCCAAGAACTCAGAAAGGTAGAGGAAAATTTATTTTTCTTCCCCTACATCAGCATAGCTATACAGCTGTGTAAAATGAATGTTTTCATTCACTTATTCAAAGACCCACAGTGTACCAGGCACAGTGTTCTGCAAGGGATGGAATCATCACTGAAAGCTTTTATATCCTCTAGGGCCTCGCTATGCAAAGCATGCTCAAATCTGGGAGCTTGTTAGAATGCGGAATCTCTGTTGATTCCAGACCTAGACTTAGAATCTACATTTTAACAAGATCCCCAGGTGATTCGAAAGCACATTAAAGTTTGAGAAGCACTGCTTTAGGATCAACAATGAGCGATTTACCGATATATGTATATCTGTAGGCATAATATATAAATATGTAAGAACATTTCTTACATAAACTTTTAACCCTGCATATAGTTTAATTGGCCATTAAAGCAGAAAAGCAGCAGCAGCCAGAATGATTCAAGATGGACCATTTATATTTGTTTTTATTGCACTGTGTACTTAATATGTGTATTTGGGTGAAACAAATGGGATAGAATTCACAGTTCTACTACATTTGAACAGAATACTGAGGCTAAACAGAGTAGACCCAACTCTAGAAAGAGTCCCAGGATTCTTACCTTGCAAAGTTGAAGTCTAAATTGAGCTGCCCTCTTCAAACTTGTTTTCTATATGTTTGCCTTCTAGAGTAAACTGGAGTGGAGGTAAGAGGTTCTTGGAGATGGCAGTGCAGTAAAAATGCAATGTTTTGGATTTTAAATCCAAAAGAGGCTAAGGTGAGTCAGGCAATAAAATGTTTGTGACAATTTCAGAGCTAAATAGGAAGAAGTTAGTCAAAGAAAATAAATATGTTAAAAAACATACAGATGCTAGGATATATCAAAAAAAAAGATTTAGTTGCAGTTTGGCTGTGAAAAAAGTATCATAAAAAATTCATGCTAGGAGCTTCCCTGGTGGCACAGTGGTTGAGAGTCCGCCTGACAATGCAGGGGACACGGGTTCATGCCCCGGTCTGGGAAGATCCCACATGCCGCGGAGCGGCTGGGCCTGTGAGCTATGGCCGCTAAGCCTGCGCGTCCGGAGCCTGTGCTCCACAACGGGAGAGGCCACAACAGTGAGAGGCCCGTGTACGGCAAAAAAAAAAAAAAAAAAAAAAAAAAAGAATTCATTCTAAAACTAATGTAATAAAGTAATAAGAATTATTAGTATTAAAGTACGGTTGCAAGCCAAATGGGTCCTGGATGTATATGCCCTTAAAAGTTTACACTTTCAGCCCCAGGACACATTAAAGGCAAGTATTTTCAGTAATCTTTGATTTACACTAGCAGCAATGATTGGTATCCATGATGAGGCAACAAGGGAAACTTAAAATCTCAATTTTCATCCAGAAGAAAGGTCCCAATCAGGAAACACAGAAATAAATGAAAAGCAAGAGAACATACTCAGACAAACATCAATAATAGAAGTTAAGTTCATTGTTAATCATACTTTACTGGGGCTTCCCTGGTGGCCCAGTGGTAAAGAATTTGCCTTCCAATGCAGGGGACATGGGTTCGATCCCTGGTCGGACAACTAAGATCCCACATGCCGTGGGGCAACTAAGCCCATGCACCACAACTACTGAGCCCACATGCCCTGGAGCCCTCATACCACAACTAGAGAGAAGCCCACGCACTGAATCGAAGACCACACGCAGCTAGAAAAAATAATCATATTTTATCTAATTACAGCACTTTCTATTTTGTAGCATATACACTCTCCACATGTATTACCTTAGTCTTTACAACAGTAATGCAGGTCAGTATAGGTCAAAGAAAGAAACTGAGGCTGGAGAAATTTAAATGACTTGATCTAGTCATCCTGTTAGTAGTTAAGTAGAAGAGTTATGACTTTAATCTAGGCTAACCAATTGCAAGTGCTGTGTGAGTATCATGCTGAAGAAATCACTGCTGTCCCTGTCATTAATCCATTCATTCAGTAATTTTCCCATTTACTCCAGGAATTGAATGCATACCATATGTTTCACAATAAAGGAATGGGCAGGAATCAAGGAAGTTAAAGTTCAGAGATCACACTTTTATCAATTCTTTTGTGTGTACAGTGTATATTTTGATATATGTTGTGGCTAAAAAAATCAATGTAGCTTGGTATAAATAGCAGGGAGAGATAGTAAATGTACTAATTAACTAAATATGCTTCTCTGAGCAATAATAAGTATGATCATGTTAAGTTCTTAAACCTTAATTAGGAATTACTGACTCTAAGTAAATGATAGTTTGTTTTAATTTTCTCAGATAAGTTTCAATTTTACAAGACTTTCATTTGGCACTTGAGAATGGGATATAGACCTCAGTTTTTTAACTTTTAAACTTTGATTAAGTTACATGAAAACAAAAAATACAAAATTAAATATTTAATTTATACAGTATTGTCATACTTCTGTTTGAAATTAAGGCATACAAATTTATTTCAATTTACAAATTTGTAGGTTTTCTAATTCCTTTTGTCTGTTTTAATTGCTAATTCATCTTTCATGGTAATGTATGTGTGTGCATACATTTTTATGTTTACTGTATTGTTTGACACTGTTCAATTCAGGCACAAAGATTTAAAAAAGCAATACAACTACAAGCAGCATTGATAAAACACAGAAGAAACATTAAGCATAGATAGCTAGCTTATGCAGTATAAACAAAACTCATAGAATGTGGTAAGTATAGAGAACAAGTAAGCAAGTAGCTTGTTACACATGGGCAGAATTCATAAGATGCGTTAAATACACACAGCATGGTAGCAACCTGCAAGACACCCCAAAGATAGAATTGAAATATGATGTAACAAACCAGAGCATGGCTTATACATGGAAAGAGATGGAAACAACAAATTATTCTCCTGTCACCTCTGGGTAGACGACTGCCACCCCCAAGTTTGGTCACCCACTGGTGACACACACACAGTATAAGCTCCTTCTGACACCTGTTTTTTACCTGTAAAGACCAATAAAACACATGGCTGTTCAGCAGGCTAACTGAAATGCCACAACTGTGGCCGGGTGTACTCGGCCTTACATGTCTGTGATAGAGCAAGTGTGCCATCGGCACTGGGGATTTTCTTTATCTGTGGACCCCTTTTGTGCAAACCTAAACTCTGGTCCTCATAACCACACCTTCAGCCTGGAAGGCTGATGAGGTATATATATATATATATATATATATATAATTGCATAAATCAGGATACAGGTTATATGGTTCTTTTACCAGGATTGCACTTATTAGAAATGTGTTAATTACCCCATCTGGCGTTCCTCATCACTCACTGTGTGTTTTAAATTGATTTAGTAAATCCTGTGATTTGAACATTTTAGTTTAATCCATGCAGTTTTCTGTCTGTGGCTACTGGAATACCTTGCCCAGTGATGTCCTGGAAACTACCTTGACTCGAGGTCATTTTCCACATGTAACACAACTAAAGCAGTATCATACTTGTACATCTATTTTTTTTTCCCTGAATGTCATTGATCAGTTTAATTTTAAGGAATCCATGTAGATTTGGGTTAAAGGGTTCCATTCTTCCTAAAACCAAAATTTATTCTTTATCTTAAAAGGTTAGAGATCAAAGATGGAGGGAAAATGGAGAGGATCTGGACTTTAACTCAATCACATGACAAGTTGGCTGAAAAACTAAATGTTGAAATCATTTTGTCAATATTCTTAAAAAAATACCATACCACATAACTATATTACCATGAACAACCAAAAAGTGCAAAAGGAGGATTGAAAGAGGAAAGGTGTTAGTCAACAAACTAAATATGAATTATTTTGAGGGGATAAAAAAGGTTTCTTAGGCAGCCAATGCTGATGATATATACTAATTTTATGACAAGTAAAGAAAAAATAGGATTCATGCTGCCAAAAGTGTGAAGCATTCTAAATAAATGCTCCTTGCAAGACAGATTAATAATTCTGTCAACTTATAGTCTTCTTTTAAATAAGTAAGTGTATAAAGAAGTGTATATGCCATCTATGGTAGGACGAATTTGCTATTTACAAAGAGTAAGGCTAGACCCAGCTAAGGGTTTGGACTATGTTTTCCCTTTGCCTGGCTATTGCGTATACCTGTTAAGCTGTTCTTGGAGCAGATCTAATCTTTGCTCCACTTCTCCATAGGCGAGGTCACTTTCCGTTTCAGAGATCCCCCAGGCAGCTCGCGGAAGCGCTGAGGGACTAGACTCATCAGCCTCAGTTCCGGCAGTTTCTCTTTCCCAGCTTCTGGTGTCAGCGATATCTGTGGGAAAGGGCAAGATGGATGTCAACTTCTTTGGGTGCCCATTTGTAGCTCCAGAGACATCCGCAATACAAGCAGGAAGGGGTCTTGGAGTTTAACGGGAAGACAGAGAACCAGAGTGACCCAGGGACCTGTCCAGGGGCCACAACCAGTTGGTAGCTGAATCTCATCCACCCCGATCCTGTCTGCCACTTCCCACACCCATTTCCATACGAATAAAAACATACAGCCAGTTATGAGTCTTGAGTACAATTTTGTCTTCTTTCTATTTTGTGCTAAGAGGAAAACATGGATGGCCAACCCCGAACTCTGGTTAGAGAGCAATGACTTTGTGCTTTTACATTTGGGAAGAAACAGCACCATTTGTATGTACTGCTGCACCTCAGGTTGAAGATTTTAGGGCTCTTTCACCCAGAATAATTTGCATACTTCATGATTCAGAGTGGGCTCAAGAAGAGACAGCCATGGGGAAGTGATGATCTTCAGAAACCCAACTCAAAGTAGAGCCAAGGATGAGCCACTAAGGATGGGAAGAGTCCTAAAGTCTCTAGTCCTATGACATTATTTCATGTTTTTATGTTTCCTTGTAGCTCCTTCTGCACTGTCCTTTAACATATTCTGTCCATTAATTTCCAATATTTTTTCTTGGGGCTCTTTTATTTAGAATATTTTTATGCTGCTATACTTTAAAACATATTGTTTATCTGTTCAAGTCCACTTTTCAGATGGTCCTCATGTCTGTTAAGTTCCAGACACTCTGCTAAACGTGGGGGAGTTAGAGATGAAGAAAACATAGGCTCTGCCCTTGAAGAATTCAGTCTAACAAGGTTTTAATCATTTTCCTTATAGAACTTCATTTTCTGAGCCTCATTTAATTTACTGTTTCTCCTAAAATCTGTATTTGCAAGTTGTCAATATTTGAGGGCAGATATAATATCTTACTTTCCCTCTCATTTCTGTCATAAACTTTTGATGGCTTTTGCTATGCTTTCTTCCCCTCTACATTTCATGTATCTAGAGAAGTACTTAGAATGATTAAAAGGCTGGGAAATAAAACTCAGGAAAAAATTCCAGTGGAGTTGGGAGTTTATTTCAGAGATAAAGAAGGAGCATCTTTTCCTCACTGGGAGGGCTGGTGGGAGGAAAAGCCTGTCTAGAACTGGTCTTCATTTTTACATGGAAATAGACTTGAATAACAAAAAGTGATTTTGCTTTGATAGAAAGCCTTTTTTCCCCCTTTGGACAAGTAGTTATGATTAAACACTGACAAAAGTTATGTAAAGTTAAGGAATTTATATCCTTGGCTATTTTAAAAATTGGATAGAAAGTAACTGATTTGGGGAGGATTAGCTATGATTCTAGAAACAAGGAACAGGATTTGTAGGACTTCTTGAATTCCCTTTCCTAGTTTCTCCAAAAGTACAGTCAGATAGCTCAAAAGCACCTCCTATCCTCCAGCAGTAGACACAATTTCTGTATCTTTTCTTCATGGTTTTTCTATCACTATACTTTTATTACTGAATACACAGAAATATCTATTGAGGTGCCTACAATTTTGGCTTCAAATGGGTGAAGCTCTAACAAAGGGATTAGCATATCCAGAGACAGTATTAGAAAAAAATAAGGTCAGGTTTCCCTGTACTACTGAAATGGCTAACAGACCTCAGAGAGCTTGCTATGAATTCCAGAATGTTTCTTTGTGATTAAGCCTTCCTTAGACTATGGAAGCCTGGTGTTTTGTTCTTTTTAAAGTGACAATATATAATTTCCCTTGATACTTAATCAAACACAACAAATGAAAATGAACAACAAAAAATGATAATGCTGAACTTTTAAGTGCAGTAATACATCAGCAGATTTTCACTGAAAAGTGAAACATAAAATAAAAACTGAAAATTGTGATTTATTATTCACAGACATGTGACTCTATTTAAAAGGCAAAACAATAATAAGATGTCTTAGTACACTAGGTTTTCAATTTTGGAGAATTAATGCCAAACAAATATTCAGAACACACATATTAATGGTTGGATGATGCCAGTGTTTTTCTCCCTGTCTAACCTCTTTCTAGACAATAAAACAAAAACAGTAAAAACTGATAGGATGGAAGTTACATGTTATGCTCAGAAGTTTTGTGCTGAGAAAGCTTAGAGAATTTCCACTTATGCCTAATAGTTCTCATTCTCAAATCATATATAATAAACTGATTTTTAAATAACAGTGGTGAATCACATGCAATAAATTATGTAGGATTCTATTTTTTCTTCAGTGCTCAAGAAAAAAACCTGATAATCTTCTCTTAACAAAAAAGAGTAATTGTAAACTATTGAGTAAAGTCTTCCTTGATTATAATTTACTCTTTTATTAAAATCAGTAATGTGTGATTAGCTTATTTTAACAGCAATATGAAAGAAAAAAAGAGTTCAAAGGGGAAATCCGACTTAGTAGTCTTAATCAAAATGAACATCCTTGTAGATACTTTCTAAATATAGCTCAGAAAAAATCTGCACTTGGTTGCCTTGGAAAATGTTGCTATAGTTGCAAGACACATTTCTAGAAATGGATGAACAGAAAGTAAACTTTCACTTTGCTCTGGGTACACAATTTTCCTACAGTCAAATTTTGACCTCAATCTAAGTAGGATCAGAGTCCATTTAGTTCGATTTTTTCTTTTCAGTTTTGTCTAAAGGTGCTCCTCTGTTGGATTCAGCATGACAAATGCTAGAAATGCACGTGGCATTTCCATTGATGATAAAACTAAAATTTGTGGGGATTTAGGAGCTCAAGCTACAGCAGTTACTGCTACACCTTACATCTTATTCAAACCCTTTAACATTGCACAGTATCTCACCGTAGAAAATCACTAGGGAATGAAATTTGCAGTGAATAAAGTTTTAGAATTCTCCATCGGTTGATCGTATTGATTATCCAGGTTAACCATGTGTCACACTGATAGACTATAACAACATCAATCATGCTTATTCAATTGACATGAATATTTAACTATGAATTTTAAAGGTAATTATTTATTTGAATAGGGAATGCATTGTAAATGTTTGAAAATTAAAATTTGTAGATATTAAAATGATCTGTTAGAATACTATCTTTTATTGTGCGTGTAGAATAGCTAATTAAAAATAATTGGAAGAAGTGGCAAAGCAAAATATAAGATGAAGGGCATGAGAATTCACTGTCAGCGAGAGTCATTTTAAAGTCAAATCAAATCCCCAAAATATATCATTAACGACTTGTCACTTGAGACTTTAAAACGCAAGAGGAAAACAACAAAAAAGTATTTTGAAAAATGTCAGGCCCATGTTATGCTGACTCTTGGAAATAGTAGGATGGTTCAGCAAGTTCTTCAGAATTTCTGCCTCCCATGATACAACCTGTTTCAATTTTTAGTACTTCCCAGAATCCGTTTTCATAAATAACTAAAACGGGACGTTTGGTATCACATCTAATATTCCATTCTTCCACTGTGATAAATGAGGTACTATTTTCATCCACTTCATCAAGATTTTAGATTGTCCAGAGAACATCTGCATATATTCTTAGCTTACTTCAACTTGGGGTCACGGCAAAAGCTGATTTGATAAAATAGGGAAAGTAACTCAGGAAAAATGTAAAGCCTAAGCATCCTAGATTCAATAAAACTTTTGTTGTCAGATATAGTCACTTCGAATAATGGTGACAATGATAGGTAATATTTACTTACTCTGTGTCATAATTTTGTATCCTGCCAGGTCAAGAACATCCTATTTTTCCTTCATTTCTGTTATATTCTTTTTATTTTTTTGCTACACCTTCTTCATCTCTACATTTTTATATATCTAGGAATATATTCAATGATTAAAGGGTTAGAAAAGAAAAATTGTGAGAAAATACTAAGCAGAGTTGGGGATTTTATTTCAGAGAAAGTAAGTTATGCATGTTCTCGTTTCGTAATCACAACAGACTAGTTGGTTAGAAGATATTATTCCTATTCTAAAGATGTGCAAATTGAGTCTTAGTGAGGTCTTTCAAATCACTTACTGAAAGACATAAAGGGAGTAAGTCACAGAGTTGATCTTGGAACCTGAGCAGCCTGCCAGTACCTGTTCTTGCACCCACTTAGAAAGATTTAACAAGATCCATATATCTAGTTCCTGATGAGAAGTTAATTTTTCTTTCATGTGACAGTCCTCAAGTTTTCCTGAGTTTTCCACCCTTTAGCATCTAATCTGGATATACTGATTAAGAACAATTACCCAGTTCATGCATATTTTCTACAACAAAACCCATATATTTGGGTATTCCTTTTAAACAAATGTGTTCAAATGAGTTGGATCAAAAGCATACTTTATTTAGGAGCATTTCTCCCCATTTTCTCATAATTCCCAGTAAACTGAAATTCTTTTTGGTATTTATTGCATTTTTATTGCATTGGTCTTTCATGCTATAAAAAACCAGGTTTGGGGGTGAGGAATGGATACAGAAGATACATACAAGAATCAATGGGTTTTCTCTCTTCAAATACTCATAGATCCCCTCTGCCCATGGAGTCACTACAATAGACATTCCTACAAAGTTCTATGTGGCATTATGTTAAGTCTGCCTGGCCACACAGACTCTCCTATGCTATAATTGGGAATAATGACCATTATTCCAGAACCCTGCAAACACTTTGTAGATGATCTAAGATTTGATCTTTGCAAATATATCACAAAATTGCAGATTAGATTAATGTGCGGTATGTTTCTTCATTTATGCAAAGCTACAATTTTGTGATTAGTCCTGAGGACAGACAACGAGATTCTGGAGAAACTTGATTACCTTTGCAAGAGTGACTTCTTTTATCTATGGGAATTCTTCCTGAGGTGGGTACTGTTTCTTCAAGATCAAGTCCAGTTACTTTCCCTATTCCTGGAGGAGAATCTACAATTCCTGAGAAGAGAGGCTTTTGTTCATCGTCAATGGAGGAGATGAAAGATGAAGATCTGCTTTTTTTCTCTTCAAAGTGTTTCTTGGACCTCTGATAATGTCTTATGGTATCTACAGAGTCTTCAGGATCATTTGTAGTGCTTCCTTTGCCAAAATCTATCAAAGAAAAGTTATTTTATAGAAGAGAATCTATAAAATCTACTGTCTAGCGCTACTTAAACTACCTTTGTCATAGTGACAAAACTAAGTTTGTCATAGTGATTTTTATTTTGGAATAACTTTAGCAATAGATTTTTTTTAACTGCCAGAAAAGTTGTTCTTTCTCTTTTTCCTACTGAGAATGTAAGACTTAAGAAGACTTTTTTTTTTCATAATTCACAGTACATTAGATTATCTTAATGAGATACACTATTCATTCCAAAATTAAAAGAATATCTGTGGTAGTAATAGAATTTATATCTCTGAAAAAAAACTTTAGGATAACTTAAACCTTATTTATACATGCTCAACAGTCATTTGTATTCTTAAAATATGGTGTACTATTTCTTGAAGGAAATGAAAAAGTGAAGAAAAATGTGTCCCAATTCTAAAATGTCACTGCTATGCAGCTTATTGTTTGTTTGTTTTTAACCTTCATGCCCTTTCATCTGTGGTGGTCATTCCACATTGCGAAGGTCAAAACCGGAAGCCTCTTTGTGGTAAAGGCTGGCAGGCTGAACTTCAACCCTAGTTCAATGCATGTAATGGCCTTGACATTCCAGGCAGTTTGGTAGTGCAGGATATTTCAAAGAATATAAAGCTTAAACACAGTAATTAAGGTAGGTTTAACTAATTACATTAAAGCCAGTAGTGCATATTGGCTGCTTTATACTGAAATGTCAGGATAATTTCAGCCCTGAAGGTTGTGTTAGACATATTCCAGCAGGAAAAACTCCAAGAGAAAAACCCCAGAACTTGTTTCCATTAGTGGCCTGGGGAGACAGTATAATTCTCCATCTGGTTACTGCTAATAACTAACCCACATACTCCAGAAGGTATATCATTTTCTAGAGAAATGTTTAAGACGGTGTCTCCATCTATTCTCTGCCTGGTTGTGTGCTTACTTTGTTATTTATAGAAGGCCAAATGAACTGATTTAAGGCCACTCCAGAGAAACTTCCAACTGTTTTTTAAATCCCATATGGCACAGGAATTAAACAGAGATCTTTTTCTTTTATTTAAATAAATCATAATTTAAAATATGAGAAGCTAGAAAGCAGCCAAAGGTAAAAATTGATAGAGTTTACAATGGAACAGGATAGAAAGCCCAGAGATAAACTCGCACACATATGTTCACCTTATCTTTGATAAAGGAGGCAGGAATGTACAGTGGAGAAAGGAAAGCCTCTTCAATAAGTGGTGCTGGGAAAACTGGATAGGGACATGTAAAAGTATGAGATTAGATCACTCCCTAACACCATACACAAAAATAAACTCAAAATGGATTAAAGACCTAAATGTAAGGCCAGAAACTATCAAACTCTTAGAGTAAAACATAGGCAGAACACTCTATGACATAAATCACAGCAAGATCCTTTTGGACCCACCTCCTACAGAAATGGAAATAAAAACAAAAATAAACAAATGGGACCTAATGAAACTGAAAAGCTTTTGCACAGCAAAGGAAACCATAAACAAGACCAAAAGACAACCCTCAGAATGGGAGAAAATATTTGCAAATGAAGCAACAGACAAAGAATTAATCTCCAAAATTTATAAGAAGCTCATGCAGCTCAATAACAAAAAAACAAACAACCCAATCCAAAAAAGGGGCAGAAGACATAAATAGACATTTCTCCACAGAAGATATACAGACTGCCAACAAACACATGAAAGGATGCTCAACATCTTTGCTCATTAGAGAAATGCAAATCGAAACTACAATGAGATATCATCTCACACCAGTCAGAATGGCCATCATCAAAAAATCTAGAAACAATAAATGCTGGAGAGGGTGTGGAGAAAAGGGAACACTCTTGCACTGCTGGTGGGAATGTGAATTGGTACAGCCACTATGGAGAACAGTATGGAGGTTCCTTAAAAAACTACAAATAGAACTACCATATGACCCAGCAATCCCAATACTGGGCATATACCCTGAGAAAACCATAATTCAAAAAGAGTCATGTACCAAAATGTTCATTGCAGCTCTATTTACAATAGCCCGGAGATGGAAACAACCTAAGTGTCCATCATCAGATGAATGGGTAAAGAAGATGTGGCACATATATACAATGGAATATTACTCATCCATAAAAAGAAATGAAATTGAGCTATTTGTAATGAGGTGGATAGACCCAGAGTCTGTCATACAGAGTGAAGTAAGTCAGAAAGAGAAAGACAAATACCGCATGCTGACACATATATATAGAATTTAAGAAAAAAAAATGTCATGAAGAACCTAGGGGTAAGCCAGGAATAAAGACACAGACCTACTTGAGAATGGACTTGAGGATATGGGGAGGGGGAAGGGTAAGCTGGGACGAAGCGAGAGAGGCATGGACATATATACAGTACCAAACGTAAGGTAGATAGCTAGTGGGAAGCAGCCACATAACACAGGGAGATCAGCTCAGTGCTTTGTGACCACCTAGAGGGGTTGGATAAGGAGGGTGGGAGGGAGGGAGATGCAAGAGGGAAGAGATATGGGAACATACGTATATGTATAACTGATTCACTTTGTTATAAAGCATAAACTAACACACCATTATAAAGCAATTATACTCCAGTAAAGACATAAAAAGAAAAAAATGGATAGAGTTTAAAAACCAACTTCATGTGAAATTATTATTAAAGAGTTAGTTTACACCTTGCCAATTAAAGTTCAATGTAGTGCAAGCAGATTGCTTAATTTATTTTCTTTAAGATTCCCCACTTGCTCAGTGATTTCATCATTACTGAGAAGACCACAGATCTGTCCAGTCTCAAGCATTGTTGACATCATTGATTACTCAGTATCACTTATATTTCTCTACTCAACCACTAATCTAGTTGCCTGTTAATATCCAGATCAACTCTTCTTACACAAGCCCTTTCTCTCCAGTGTCACGGACACAGCCTTCCTTCATTCTTGTCATCTGTTTCGCTGTTTCCTTTGATTTTAACTTCTCCCCTCCTGAAAATTTGATCAACATTTCCCCACTTTATAAACATATCATTTCATTCCTCAAAAAATAATAGTTTCCAATTTTATGCTAGTAAATGTTAAAAAAAATTAAACACTTCACTTCTCTAAATTATACTCATACCTGCTTTGTGAATTGCATCAGTTTCTTGCTCCTAAGTAAACTTTTGTGCAGTTTGGGCACCAATGGGATTTGAATCATCAAAGGCTTCTCATCTTCCCCAAAATGCTTTTCTTTTAAACACTTTCATGGAATCTTTTCCAGCGGAATCAAATGTAAACTGAATTAACATCTAATTCATATGTCTCTGATATAAGTAAGGATAATGCTAACATGGATATTTGTAATGAACGTACATCACAAATTATTCAATCACTTCGCCTTTTTGGCTTGAAAGACCTTGGGAGTTCTCTGTAGATTTGTAAATCCTCATACATAGTAAAATGTTCTGTCCCACCTACCACATGGGCCTTAGTCTTAGTTTACTAAATTATGGCTTGATTTTGGATGCTTAGGCACGAATTCATCAGTCAACATATACTGATAAACTTAATTATAACTTGCTGATTTCAACTCGGGACATGTGTTCGTTCACAAAATGTGGTGAATGAGGGCTTATTATTTAGTTCTCTAGTGAAACGGAGCAAATTATTTCATACACATGGCATCGAAATCCTTTAGCAAGAATTTCAGGTAAAAGCAGGATCATGAAAGAAGAAGAAAACGTTTGATATTCTTGAATTTTTTCTAATACGTAGGGGAAATTACTCCACATTTACTTCTGTGTTCATTGCCACTGGATCATCATCCAGCTGCATTTTGGAACTCAGGCCATGTGAACAGTTTCTCTGATGCAGCCCAACTGCAACATTTTCCTATTCCATACTAGATAAATCAAAGCTTCAAATCTGATCATTTAAAATGACAGTTGAAATGACAATCTATTTGTGGATTAAAAATGGAAACTGCTCAGGCTTAGGCTGGAGGTTGGCTAATGGAATACATGATATTGGGCTAAATGCATTATAATTGGCCTCCAGGTACCTCTAGATTTTGATGGCTTGTTCCATTTCTGGTTAAACTGGATTATTTAATAGATATTAAATAGCATTAGGTACTATTTTCCTTAATGTTATTCTTAACGCTATTTTATTTTATTTTTATTTTTATTTTTTTGCAGTACGCAGGCCTGTCACTGCTGTGGCCTCTCCCGTTGCGGAGCACAGGCTCCGGACGTGCAGGCTCAGCGGCCATGGCTCACGGGCCCAGCCGCTCCGCGGCATGTGGGATCTTCCCGGACTGGGGCACGAACCCGTGTCCCCTGCATCGGCAGGCGGACTCTCAACCACTGTGCCACCAGGGAAGCCCTGCTATTTTATTATTATTATTTCTTAATGTTGTTTTCTTAAATGCTATGTAGAAATAGTATTCCGAATAGTAATCTGAGTAGTTTTTACATTTTCCCCTTTGCTATAAATGAGACTGTATAATCATTCCTGTTACCATCGTTTTACAAAGAAAAAAAACCCTGCCTATTTAATTAAGCCTCGAATTTTTCTGATTTAGATGACTGAAAACTTTTTTAAAAATCCCTTGTTTCTGTAGGCTGACAGTTCACCTCCTCCCCTTTTCTCACAGGATCCAATTCTAAAGCAGTTGTGAATTGTCTTGTAGGTGTCTCTCTGTGTTCAGGGTGGATGGAAGAGCACAGAACAAATGTCCTGATGGAGTGGTTGACCCATCCATCTTAAGAATGATTATATAAAATTCTTACATTTCAAACAATCTGGGAACAAATGCTTGTGCTCTCTCCATCATTTATGGAGTCTTTCTCTCAGGTGATTTATCATTTTTATTTGTCAGACCCAATAGGTGGACCCAACTTTTGGTAAAAGAGAGGCATTTAATGTACTCTCTCAGCATTTGCATTTAAGATTTCCTACTGGTAATGATTTTGAGATGAGTTGAGCATTTTCCAGCCGAATGCATTAAAAAAACATTTATTTCATTGGAAAATTGGAGTCCAAAATAAATTTCTTCATTTGATCTCAAGTACTTTAGTTCTTCTCTAGCATCAAAGAAAGTTGAAAGTGGATTAGAGTCATTTTTCTATATAAATAAAGAATTTATCTTAAAAATTAAAATAAAGATACATTTATATATTACTGAAATGGATAACAAAAGCTAATCATCATTTATTATTGGAAAAGATATTCCAAAGAGATGCCAAAGTATAATAGCAATATATTTAAAAACTTTATAAAATTAGAATTTGACCCACCCATATTCTGTAAAAATAAGTTTAACTGTGTATATATTTACTCCTAACTTCAAAAATTTTCATAGAAGTTATTTATTTTGGAGAAACACTTTCAAAACTTTACTGACTTTTGGGTGGCAATGTGAAGTCACTAAACCAACATTACAAGGAGATAAGCTTTATTGCTATTCTTTGAAACACAGGTATGATGAGTTCAAGACCTCTTTCCACTCGTTTTCTGGAACACTAGATTTTACCAGTTGATATATATAGAAGTGCCCATTTCAATAAAAATTACATGGGTAGGGAAATGAGAAAATTGCTCTTAGGATGTGTATATCTTTTAAAATGGGCTCCTGTTTTTTACGAAATGTGTGGCACTATCTAAATCCAAAGTAAAGAAGATGCTGAACATTTTTTCACCTTAATTTCCATCCCTTTGGTTGGTACAGTCATATCTTTAGCGCATTTTAATTTTTTTTGTCTTTTGGGGAGGCCTGTTAATTGCTGTTCTCATTGAATTATTCTCTCTCAAAAGGTCACTGGCTCCCTAAATCAGCCATTAGTAGCTACTTTGATATTGCATTTTCCGTTCATAGAAAAAGTTGAGCAGAATATTCCAAATATTTGGTCACAAAAGTGCTATCGGTAAAAAATATATATATGCTTGTGTGTGTGTATCTCATGTGCCATTTTACATACTATTGTACTAAAATTTACGTATATTATAAAATATAAACAACATAAAATTTTATTTTATTTTATTTTATTTTGGCTGTGCCGCACAGCTTGTGCGATCTTAGTTCCACAACACAAAATTTTTTAAAAAAGTATTCCCATAACCCAATAAACCACACTGACACACTCTGAAGTAAGTACAATCTAACTCTGAAGACCAGTTAGAGACTATTTTTCAACATGTTCCAAACAGTGATACTACATTTATTTCTGTTCTGTCCAAGCATTTTGCCAATGCTTGTGATCACTAAGGAAGTGATTGAAGATACATTTTTATTCTTCACTTTCTGTAAAAATAACATCTTACTTCCCTCTCAGGAACTATATCATCTCCCCTTACAATGACCATAGTCAGTTTGGGGAGGTCCTGGGTACCTCCATGCCAGAATTTTAGGAAGGAAAGAGAGCTTCTTGAATATATCTTCAAAAAAACACAAGGTGTCCTTAAATTTGGACCTGAACTGACAACTCTTTCTTGTCAGGAACTAAGTTTATATTCTTAAAAGAAATGTGCAGCCTATGAGGACAAACCACTTTCATCTACAAATGCATTTTAGGAGAGAAGTGATCCGATACGTCAAGCTTCTATTTAGTTCAAGTCAACTTGCAGAGGTTCTATATATATCTTTTCATTTTTAATATCTCTTTTTGAATGTAAGCTCCTTAGCACCACGTGGTAGGCATGATGAGGGGCGCTGTGCAGGTGAGAGCTGAAGCCTGAAGTGTTCCAGTGTTGTGTTGAGTAGGTCGAGAGTGGTAATTGTAAGACTCAACCTCTGTCTGTCTCCAATGGCTAACCACGTGTTCTTCCCTCTGGTTCTTGATGCCTCTGCTGATTAATTCACAGTCATCAGCACTCTTGGATATCTGCCCTCAAGGTATTGTTTCAAATGAGCAGTAAACCAGCTCTAAAGTAATCAATACGTTTCATAGGCAGCTTTTAGTTTATGTACCCATATCATTTAGTATGAATTATCTTCTGAAAGTTCTCTTCTCTTTATACTTACTTATATGCATTTTCCTCCCAGATATTGATTCTATATCAAGAAATATAGAATGAGCAGCCATTTCAGATCTTTAGATTGGGGAGATTGGGATTAAATTGCTTTCAGCAAATTTTAAACTAGCCTATTGCACCATGGAGTCCTGAATACTGGAATAGGCTCTCAGGCTCTGGATAACTGGAGTTAATTGTGTTTTCCAAAAAATGCTTACTCACTGACACACCAGGAAACTTCAAAGAGCTACAGGCAGGCAAATCCCTTACCATCAACACTTTATATAAAATGGGTCTTATAGACTAAGCCTGTGATTAAAGGAAAAGTTTTCAGAATCAATAGAAATGTCTACATGCATGAGCACAATATAAATTGTGACACGCTCTCAGGGCCTTGTCAGGAGATAAAAACGTTAATTTATTTAGCTTGAGAATGAAGAAACTAAACAAGATTGAAAGGAGATTTAATAAATATTTAACTGTATGGGGGACATTATTATATAGATAATATTGTCAAGCTGTCCTTCATTTCTAGTGAGATCAAAATATGAGATTAACTTCAGGATAAGGGCTTTAGATTAAGTTGACAGAAGAACAGCTTGACTGTTATGGTTCTGATTTTAGAAGAAGTCACCAGGAGAATAATGAAGGACATTGCAGTAATAAATTATCACTTATCTGTGAATGGTTTATTGTTCTGCAATCAGCCAGAGGATTCAACAGTTAGCTCAATTCAACAGATACTTATCAACCATGCTTTGCTAAAAGAATCTGCAGTTTGATAGAGAAAAAGGACAAATGTACCAATAAGCACTGTACGGGGCAGATTTTGAAAATAAAGATCTTCCTTGATTTACAATGGGGTTACAGCCCAATAAACCCATTGTAAGTTGAAAATATCATAAGTTGAAAATGCATTTAATACATCTAACATACTGAACGTCATAGGTTAACCTAATCTACCTTAAACATGCTCAGAACACTTAACATTCATCTATGGTTGGGCAAAATCATCTAACAAAAGCTTATTTTACAATAAACTGTTGAATATCTCATGTAATTTATTGAATACTGCACTGAAAGTGAAAAACAAAATGGTTGTAAGTGTATTGGCTGTTTCCCTCTTGACCGTGTGGCTGACTGGGAGTGGCGCTGCCCAGCATCATGAGGGAGCATCACAGCATATCGCTGGCTGGGAAAAGATCAAAATTTGAAGTATGGTTTCTTCTAAATGTGTATTGTTTCCGTACTATTGTAAAGTGAAAAAATCACAAATTGTTTCAATGTAAGTCAAGGACCATCTGTATAACAACAGGGAAGTGGCTTAGGAATTCAGGAAAGAAAGAAAACCTATATTTTTGAGGAAATCAAGAAAGAGTTCACACTGAATATCACTGAAGATTAACCTTGACAAAAAATGTAATTTAACAGATGAAAAAGTGGTGTGGTATAGTTGTGTGTGTGTGTGTGTGTGTGTGTGTGTGTGTGTGTTTGAGGATAGGGAAGTAAATTCCAATTAAGGAAAGGATATAAGCAAAAACACAAAAATGATGTACGTGAAAGAGAGGGTAGCTGAGTTCACTTGAAATATAGGGCAAGTTAAAGCTAGTAGAAGCTCTCCCCTTGGGAGAGAATCCAGAAGGAAGAGGGCCAAGAAAAGAACTTGGATTAAGAAGGCAAAAGAAGGAAAAGAATCACATGGAAAATGCTCAAATGCTAGTTCATTAACTCAGTCATTCTTTCAACAAATATTTGTTGAACACCTGCTATGAGGCAAGCACTGAATCTTCAGGTGACTAAATATTTCCCATGGGGCTTATGATCTACAGGCAGATATCACTGATTAAATGATGATGCAAATCATATGGAAGTACAGCTGGAATAAATGCTGCAAAAGAGAGGAGCTGATGGGGAAGGCCAGGTTAGGGTAGTGAAGGAAAAGATGGTATGAGATAAGACTGAAGAGGTAGGCATAAACCTACCCTATGAAGAATTTAGGGAATGGGAAGTCTTTAGAGGGCTTTAAATGTGTGGGTGACATAAACATACCTGCATTTAGAAAAAAAAATCACCAGTGGTCCAGTGTGGAGAATAGATGACAGAGGGCAAGTTGGGAAGGTGAGTTGAAATGTGTTTCAGTATTATGGTAGCTTGGTCCAGAGTTGCGGCTCTGAAGATGGAGAAAAGTGAAACAATAGAGACCTAGTTTGAAGAGTAAATGGATGTGTTGCAGGTGTCACTAACAAGACTTGTTACCAGGGTGGATGAAGAGGTTGAGAGATGGTTGGTTCCTAGATAGATCTATTTTGTGCAGTTTATAGAATGGTGATGCCATTTAGAGACACGGCAACTGATGGAGAGATAGATTTCCAGCAGGACATCATGATTTCAATTTAAGAAATGCTGAGTTTGAGCTGCCCTTGCGATTTCAAGTAGATGGCTTAATAGGCATTTGGATATATGAGACTGAAGCTCAGATGATCTGGGATTAAGATATAAATATGTATATCTCCTATGTGAAAATATAATTAAACTATGGGTATAAATGAGATTACTCAGGGAAAGAGTATGACATAGAATAAGAAAAGAAGAGGGCCTAGGATCAGGTCTTGAGAAACACTGTTGAGAGCTATCAATCAGAAACCATATCATTAGCTACTGAAAAAAGCAAAGGATTTGCCTTCTTAAAATCTGAATAAAGTTTATCCTTGAAATCAGAAGTATAATGAGCATTTAAGTAAGAAGAACTGATAACCACATGTTCTGCATTTAAATTTTAGAAAAGAATGAATTACCTTTCTCTCCTTCACTATCAAATGACAATCTCCTTCTTCGTAGTTTACAGTTGTCTCCTTCAGAATCATTCATGGACTGGGATTGTAATAAGAGATCAGCCTTTGTTAATGGAACGTGAAGATAAAATGGAAGATTATTCAATCTGAACACAACGTATCATCATTAAACTCTTTACTATTTCATATTATTTCAACCACTTTGAGACTTAATTATTAGATTTCAGGCAAATAGTTACAATACTTTGCTTAATAGTTTTCTCTAAATTATATAATAGTCTGCTAGAATAATCCTAGTAGTTTCTCCACCTAATGGGGAAATCAGAATTGTAGAAGTTATTTATCAGAAATGTTTGGGGATGATGTTGTCAACATTTAGAGACCGCATATTCCTTCATGTGGAATATATTTTATGTAACTTGGTAAAGTTAAAATAAAAATAATAATAATTTTAAAAATTGCAGAATCTGTATTACTACAGAGAAAAAAGGATAAACTAATTATAATTAGCTATGATGTTTAAATTACATGGTAATGATGGCAAGGTTAAATTTCACAAGAATAAATATAAGGTTGAATTCGATGAACACTATGCTCTGAACCCTTGATTATTTTGTTCCCCTTTCCTCCTTCCTCCCTCTCTTGTAAACAGAACTGGAAGTTTCCAAATAAATGAAAGACATGGAAGCTTCTGTTTTATTTGGTTGCTGCCTAAACTTTTTATGTAAATAAGTTATCTGAGGTAGATGCCTGTTGTTTTTCAAAGCAAAGTAAGAATGAGGTTGGTGACCTCAAAATGCAATTTGATAGAATTCTGAATTAAAATCATTATAAAAAGAATATACTCTTGGGAACTTGAACCTCTTACCACCTAATTATTTTTCAACTTTTCAGCTTTTTGAAAAGAAGTAACTATCTGAGATGCTGCTTCAGGTTATTGAATGGTAGTCTTGTGACCTTAGAATCTTTGTCTCTCACAGCACCCTGGGAATGACTGTAACTCCAGAGAGAACGAAATATACCATGTTTTACCTAACTCTTGACTTGAGGATCTTTTATTTGTTACCATTAAAATACACTGGCAAGTGTCAAAACATTTGGTTTCTGACAAAAAGGTATTTAGAATTGGAGTTGGGGTTATGAGGTTTGGGGGGAAGGGGATGGAGGAATAATCTAGTAATAAATTGTGGGCTGCAAGATAAAATCTATATTCTTAGAATACTCATAGGTCATAAGGACACATTTTCATAGTGGAAGAGAGTGAGATTTATAAGGGCTACACTCTCAAAATTAATCCTAGGTGAAATCATATGTAGTATTATTTAAAATATTATTTCTAGTAGAGTATATGTTCTTCATTCTGTAGCATTAATTTTGCCTCAGGTATAAGCCTGATTAATTTATACTTCTGCAATTTAGAAATTGTGTTAAATATGGACCTAAACTTTAAGAGTTTAATTTCTTCATAATTATTGAAAAGATATCGGTAAACAGTTTATGGTGTAAATAATAGCTGAGAGAATATTTTAACCTCTTTATAAGATAAACTCTTCTAGGCAATTTTCAATAGCCTAGAATCACCCATTTATTACAAATAATTGTCACACTCAATATAAACCAAGGCTATTATAAATCAAATATGTCACCCAAGAGTTCCTAAAAGGTCAAACTTAATTGGACTACCAAAAATTATTCAATATACTTGAAAGAAATTAGACTGAATTCCTTCTCTATAATTGAGAAATTCCAATATTAAGTTAGCTTTTCCTTTCAAATATTCACAATTGGTTAAGTTTTTCTACACTGTTCCGCTTGATCTTTCAGAGGTATTTGGGCAATCCAAGAATAAAAAATAAAATGTCAGAGTTCAAAAGTAAGCAGGCAACATATACCTTTGCACTTTCATGCCGTAGGTTGAAAGTCAATTCTAGGTTTGTGAGAAAGTGATCAGAAAACTCAGGATACATATCCAAAACCTCTAGCAAGTCTTCTCTCTGGATCTTATGCAAGTCACAGTACGTGAGAGCTCTTACATCTGCGTTAGACTTTCCAGGTTTGGCATAAAGATGAACCATTTCTCCAAATATATCATTTTTTCCTAGAAAAGATAAAAGCAGAAAAGGAAAAAAAGGAAATAAAAGGAATCTGAACTTAATGTTTTCCTTCTGAAAGTAGAAGGGGACCACTGGCCAATCCCTGAACCAAAAATTTCATATGTAAGACCCTATAGCCAACAGACACTTGGGCAGCAAAAGTCCAGTACCTTGTACTGGCTGCCTCAGTCATGTTTGTTCATTGACTGGAATTTTGTCTCTTAGAGCACTGGGCCTGGTATAATCCCCATTACTTCCTTGTTTTGATTCTTTGGCTAATCATCTGGAATGCAGCAAACACGGCTCTAGTCTGCTATGCCACACATTGCTAGAAAAGAGTCTTGCCAATAGTAGGTGTGGTTTAATTTTGTCAATCTAGGAATATGCGAAAGGCTGTGGAGAGTCAAATCTTAAAACTTTCTATCTCAGGATGGTCTCGGGAGGTGATGCCATACATGGGGTTTTGGTGGAACTCTTTTAACACTTAGAGGACTAGGGGTACAATTTGAACATACCCTGTTTCCTTTAGTAACCACTTTTGGATTTGCCCTTAATAAAGTTGCCCAGTTGTTTAATAAATCTAGTTACATTTTCTCAAAAAAAACATACAGTCATGCTTTTTTACTATATGGCCTATGGCCTTTCTTCTAAAAGTGTGTCCTTCCTGCTTTTTTTCCCAAACCTGGGGTTATTTCACTGTCTGGCTTCTGATGGGCACCCCCCCACCATCCCCTCTGCCTAGCCACATGTCACCTCTTTCCTGGGTGTCCTTCAATGATGAGGATGATAATGACAGCAAAAACAAACGCTTATTGAGGACTAAGTAGGTGTCAGGCACTGTGTCAAATGCTTAGGTGTATTATCTCACTTGATCCCTAAAATAACCTTATGAAAAAATTACTAATTATTATCCAAATTTTATGAATATGGAAAGAAGATTAAAGAGTGTAAATGGATTAGGTAAAGGTCACCTTCTTAGTTGGGTGAAGTAAAGGGAGGGAGAGAGTGGCCATGACTAAATCCTATGCATTCTGACTCCAGTCATAATCTTTGCACCCTTGATATATTTCATCTTCTCCCAATATTTTCCCTGAAAGTCATGGCCACTTAGATTTTTCTGTCTCTGAATGTCAAGACACTTAAAAATCGTACCTATGGAATACATGCATAATAACTACTGATGGATTATTGGCTACATAACTTTTAAAGGTAGTCAATGGCAGCATAAAATGTACCTTCTTCCATATATCCTGAAGCTTCTTTTCAGATTTAGAAAAAACTCCCTGGATCTGTTACTTTAGCTTTTGGTAGACAAGTTCATATATACCTGACTATGGAAACTATCAAGACTTTTAAACAATAAAGTTCATGTAAAAGAAAAATGCTGTAATGTTCTTATTCTAAATGTGAATATAATGGGGAGAAATCAGATGCCATATCTTTATACGAAAAATTAACATTGGAGAGAATACATTAACTGTAGTTTACATAAATACTTAGCTTTTCAAAAATAGAATAAATAATCACTATTTCTGAGGATTTTAAGTGCAGATTTACATGGAAATGGAGACAGAAAGGGAGAATCTCTTGAAATTCTTTATAGTTTTGATACTTCATTATAGATATTATCAGAGAAAAGCTCTGAACTAAATTCAGCATGAGCTTCGTATTTTAATTAGCTACGTGACTGTAAATGAGCAAAGAGTAAGCCAGTCACCATGTACAGCTTAACTACACTCTAAAATTATTATTTTATAAAGCAAGAAGGCTTGTTACCTTGCTGTAGAAGTTAGGGATGGCTGATTTGAAGATCAGGAATGCAATGATGTGTGCTCCTTCCCGGGCAACATACTAGAGCAAACTGTCAAAGCCAAATCTGGTGAAAATCCCACTTTATTGTGTAGCTGCTAAGTGATTTAGAATATGTTTTTATCCTGCTTATTGGATCGTAAACCAAATTGTGCATCTGGTCAATTTTGAAAAAATTTTCAAAAGGCCCTCATAATAAAATTATCAAAATAAATAGGAATCTCTCAAACATCTTCATTCATGTATTGGATCCTGTGTTATGCCCATTTTGGTTCTATGTAGCAGTGAAGAAAACAGAGAATATCCTTGTCCTTTTGGATGTTAACATCCAGAGTCAAGTGAAAGGAACTCACTGACTTATGTGCTTCTTATTTAAATAGAACCAGATTTAATCTACAGGAAAAAAGAAGTGCACGTGTTCAGAATCATTGGGGGTGGGTATTCTCATGGAGAGATGGAGGCTTAAACATACTGGCTAGGGGATGGGAGAGGACAACAACTGATCTCGTTTCTCTCTGCTCCCTTGTTCTTCCCCATTGTTCTAATATTCTAAAGAAATCTTACAAGTTCACAATGACTAAATTTAATTTTTGAAGAGGCAGATTGGACAGATGGACTTTCTTTTGCACCCAAACCCGTTTAACTTATTATTAATTTTCATTTCCTCACCACTTTTATCCCTAGGTGTTAAGTTTATAGCCCTATATTTCCCAGGTAAGGGCTCATATAATTCTGTTTGATGGGACACAGCAGGTAATGTGCACAGCAAATAGATGAAATTCATCAACATATAAACCCACTTCATGACAGGGCATTGGCACATGCTAGCAAGTATGCCTACTACGTATATATTTTATTTAAGGTGATAAGATCTCAGCATGAATCCAAGATCCTCTAACATGAAAAGGAAAATGCTGACTATTTTCATATATCTGGCCTCAAAGGCTTAAGTAGCTGCCAAGATGGAAACATTTACACACCAGAGAAAAAGTGAGACAGTCAAGAAAACATATTTTCTGCAGGGTTAATTTGATTTGAATTGAATTTTAAATAAAGTTTTAAAATTACTCATCAGTCTTAGTACTCATAAATAAATAGGAAAGCCCTCTTTTCTATCATTTTAAACTATGCATTGCACTAGCTAATAATTGAATTTGTGACTATCCAATTCTAAAACACTCACCCAGAATAGCTACCACAATGTCATCTTTGAGGATTTCAATGGAGCCTCTGGATAAGAAATAAAGTGCAGTGAGGACGTCCCCACAGTGAACCAGCGTATCTCCCGGAGGTGCATGGGTGGTCTTGAACTTCATTGCCAAAGCTCTAAGGCAACCTTTACTTGCCCCTCGAAAGGCTTTGCAGTTTTGCAGCAAAGTCTGGTTGAGATGTAGACAAATGTCAGCCTGTAAACATTCTGGGAAACCCTTTAGGACCTGAAGAAAAAAAAAGATAGAGTTTCATACTACCGGCGCACAGGGTTACCTCCACCTGAAATAAAGTATATTTCACGTTCACAGAACCGCAGGTGTAGTAAATGTCACACAGGAGTTCTTACAATGCTTCTACCTCGCCTACCTTAATGAATACTTGCTTTGCTGAACATGTCAGAATTTTAACTCAAATACTTGTTCTCTGAATTAACTGCAGGCATTCAGACGTAACACAAATGCTGTCTCATTAAAATGTAATGCCTACAACGTTTCACACTGCTTCTCATTTCCTGCATTATGTTATGTAGCACCATACTGTGAACAGATATAATGCAATGTGACAATTAATAAGACATAACTAATGAAGGGTGGTACAACTAGAAAGACAACCTTTAGAAGGAATCTCAAGTCAATTTGGACTACTATCTCTGGTACACATCTTCGTTATAATTAGTAAAAATAATGATCCTGAAATAGCCATGGTATTTGTGTCATATACCAGAAAGTGTCATATACCATATTGTTAGCCCTTAGCTGACAATACTTGGAATATTTATGTTTCATATGCACATTATTAGTACTAAATATTTTGATAAGCACTGAAAATAGAGAAAGGGAAGGAGAAAAGCAAACTACTTTAAAACTGTAGTTCAGTTTTCAGAAATGGAAATTGTGCCAGAAGTTATGATGCATACATAAACCTCCTAACAGCTCTACTGTTTTGACAACCTATTCAGTGACTAAATTAAAACTTGTAACAAAAGATTAAACAATAGCTTGTGATGAGTGCTACTCAATTTAAATTGAATAAACTTTTATGTTATTAAAAAAATGTCCAGTATACAATGGGTTAAGGATACTCAACTATTCTGTATGTGTCTTAGCTATTTTGGGTGGCATATAGAAATTTTAATTCTCAGATTGACTTTCCTCTGTCAGTAAAAATGGATCCATTTAAATATGCTTTGGAGTAGAGGGAGAAGGCATTATATAGTGCCTAAAAATGTAATTTTAGAATTTCCTACCTTTTTGGGTCAACCTTCTTATTGCTGTCCACTATAGCTAAAAGTAATAATAAATTATTTGTGCAGATAATTCAAATGCATGTGGCCCATAGAGAAACTTCAAATTAGATCATATTTGAGTTAACTTACAATTTTTACTATGTTAAATATTAAAGTAACTACAGGGATCCTGCATCTGCAGGACCACTGTGTGATGCAATTGGTCAGACTGATTGTGATGAGATACAAAAGGATCAATGAGAGACCTGAAACACAACAGCCGCTGTTTCCAGTCTTATTTCCTTCATTGTAGAGTCACCCACAGAAATGGGTCAAGGGTGCTTTAGAAGAAAAGCCACAGAATATGAGTTCTTGTCATGAATTTGCCACAGGCTGATGCTTGTGCAAGTCACTTCATCCATCTGTGTTTCTTTGCCAGAGAATAAGAGCCTTTGCAATATTGGAATTTGTCATAAGTTACCAATAAATAGTGTGCTGATTGTAGGACCCTGCTCATCCAGCTCCAAA
Organism: Mesoplodon bidens; assembly: GCF_964165515.1. Classification (NCBI taxonomy): domain Eukaryota; kingdom Metazoa; phylum Chordata; class Mammalia; order Artiodactyla; family Ziphiidae; genus Mesoplodon; species Mesoplodon bidens. The sequence goes on along the minus strand of NC_138165.1, from coordinate 35,987,424 downwards.
CAGCTGTAGAAACTCAGACTTTTATCTTAAAATTCCTGTATTACCTGGCTTAGACTCCCAAAAAAGGAGCTCTCCTCTGAGTTCCTAGGCACTCATCTGAAACCTCTCCCCTTAACCATAACCTTCAGGCTTCACCTCCATGACTGGACACCAGTCCAATTGTCTGCTTAGACTGGAGACCTCTCCAGAAGGATAACTTGTCTTTGCCCATTTCTGCCTTTGGAGTTGGAGACTCTTTTCCCACGCTTTGCTGGGATCACAAACAACCCAGCTCCTCTCATGGAAGCAACCCTCTAGTTTGCTGATCCTTCTACCTGTCTAAACTAATCACATTCAATTCTTTGGCACGTGATGCTAGACTAGAGTTAAGCTAGGCTTGGACACTGTCTTCTGAAATAGGGCCACTTTATTTGGAGGTGCTATGGTAGGAACAAACCCCAGTTCACTGGCTTCTTTGCATACGATTTACTTTTCCTGCCTGAAGCCCACTATTGTGGTCTCAGTGTAACTCTCAGATGTCCCCATACAGACAAAAACATAAAGAACATTAGCCCAAGTAACAGATATGCCTATTTTTCTCTTAGGGTTTATCTATAAAGACATTTTATGTTTCACATAAATGGAGATATTGCTACCGTTATAGTAGTTGGAATGAGAATACTGAGCTTACAGATGCTATTTCTGTCATTTTCCTGAAGTTTCTCAATTATACTTTCTGAATATAGCCTGGTTATAGAAGGAAAAATTGTGCACGTGTGCATATGTGTGTGTGTGTGTCTGTATGCATGCTTTGAATTGGAAGATGCAGATGAGATGATGAGATAGAGGTAAGGGTTATTCACTTCTCTGGGTGCGATATGAGCTATGGAATCAGATAGGCATGAGCTGAAGTCCTAGTTCCATCCCTTACTAGCTGTGACTTTTGTCAAGTCAATTAAATTTTCTTGAGATTCAGTTTCCTTTATTGTAAAAATAATGTCTACCTCACAGGGTTGTGCCCACAATTAAATGTCATAATGAATGTAAATCATCCTGTGCATTGTAGATGTTCAGTGGAAAGTTTACCTCTAGCTTTTTCTGCTTTTTTTTTTTTTCTCACACATACTTATTTTTCCTAAAGAACTGTTACATCCTCTTTGCTAGAAATTGAGAGATACATGTCCCATGTGTTCTTCTCGTTGGTCTCTTTGGTGAGTAGGAAATTCACCACTAAATTTTGTGTTCCATTGCCTCAAGAGAGTTTAAGAATTCTTTTTCCTATCATCTCTCTAACTTTTGTTTCCTGTTTCTGACTTGTGTTAAATATTTTGGCTTACTTTCACTTAGGTTTTCACTGTGAATTGTCTTAAATCCTTTTTGAGAGTGGTCAGTTACTAAATCAATGTACAAATATGTTCTTGGAATTCCAATATTCTTAGAATCACCCACAAAACCTTAGGAGCACTTGAGAAAGTTTTTCAACATCATTCTCTTCTCAAGTGTCTTTACTATATGTTGTCAGCCCCTAACCTCAACCTATTAGGAGTGGCAATCACTGGAGAGAATAACCTCTAGTAGGAGGTACCATAGAGTTCCATGGAGAGGACTTTGTTTGCATGGGGGGAGGATACACAGATCTTAGCATGAAGGACTTGTCTAGGTTAAGTAATTCTCCTGTGTTAGCCCTTAACTGACATTCTTAATTTTCTTAAGTCATTTACATAGATCACTCAGGTAAAACTCAATAGAAGTTAAGATTTAATAATTGAATCTCTTCCTAGCCCAGAGGTTTGGATGTCTAAAATAAGTTAGCAGCATCGGAATTTGGCTTATGCCTAAGTAAAGGGATTTTAAAGTAGGAATTATAAGAGAGGGAGCTGTATTGGAACAGAGGTAGAAGAACATTGAAAAGAGTGGGAAGAAAGGATAAGTTTAAATGGATATTTATCCAAGGCACCCCTTTCCATTGGGCCCAGCCATTTCACCTTTCTTGCTTCCAATGGATAATCCTTTTTTTTTTTGTCAGGTTTGGTTCCTCTGCTAAATTACCTAACTTGGAACTTCCTCATTCAGCACTCAGATAGTGGCATTTTACCAGGCCTAGCAGATCTGTCTAAAAGACTATCTATGCCAAGTACACAAGTACAAACCAGGACACAAGCTGGTTTAATGATTATTATAGTCATGTTGCTACCCTCTATACAACCTTCTTGTCTGTCAAGCTCTGGAGCTGCTGTGAGGGTACTTAACACCTTTCACTGTGCATCTGGAGCCATTGTTTTATGGAGTTAGCCTGTTTTCAAAGACTAAGGAGCATCACCCAGAATCAGTTTCATGGCCTGCAGCTTGGAAAAGCAGTCCTTATTCTTTTAGCAAATATTTATTAAGTATCTACTATATACTAAGCAGTGTGCTAGGCATAAGAGCATAACAATGAATAAAACATGTTCTGAAAATATCCCTGGTCCTCAAGCCTCTAAATGCTCAGATTAAAAAAAATTATAGGGTTAATCATGATTTCCCACATTTTCAGGCCAAATCTGGACATTTATAATGCACATTTACAATACTAATTGTTGTTCAAAGGAACCCTCAAGGGAACAGTTAATTTAAGGTGAGTAAAGAGCTGTAATTTCACTTTTCTAAAGTTTCTGAAAGTTCCAGAACATTTTTTCAAGGCTGATAAAAATTCCATATCTTAATTATGATATAAAGTCACTTGAATATTTTATAAATGTAAGATTAACTTCCCTTTACTTGAATTTAGGTAGACAAAACTCTGTGGAACTCTCAAATTATGTAAGACAAATGAGACGTTTGTTCTTTTAAGTGAGTATGAAGTGCTTTCTGTGATTATTAAAAGAAATCAATCCCATAACTTACCATTAGAGAGCCCAAAGCTTAGGGACATTCAAACAAGAACCACCCAACAACCACAAAACAAGACAGAAGTATTAAATCAAAGTAAAACTGAAGAAATTATACAAAGAGAGAGCAAAAATGGAAATAACTATGCCATAGAAAACATCTATCAAACCCTATTATTCCTTCCTCAAATTTAAGATACAAGATTCAGTGTTTGCTGTTTCTTAGCCTGGATCACAAAACACTCTCTTTTGGTGGTATGTACACTTTCTAGGTTATGTTGGAAGAGCATCAACAATTGAGTTTTTACCAAAAAAACACCCCCTTCCATAGTGTTTTGAAGTTTTATACTTGCTTTTGAAAAAAAATCAAAATATATTATCTAATAGATGCCCCTTATCTAGATAGTATTGGAAAGTTGACCTATGGTGTAATGAATGGTTTCTGGTTTGTTTCACTTAGCACAGCTGCAGAGGGGGACATTCCTAAAGAGAGGCTAAAAAGGGCACATTGAGAAAGACAATCTGAGTGTGGCAAATGGTTCCCCTAAATAGCAAAATAATCATAGAAACAACTTTGGTAACTGTGATAACTGACAATAGGAAATTTTCTGGGGAAATTCATTGGGTCATTAAATACATGTAAATCTTGACAAATTAAGGTTAATCAAAACAGAAATTAACATTCCTTATGAAACACTAAACCTCAAGCATGATTATTAAGTAGATTATGCAAGAAATATATCAAATCTTAAATTTCTGCCCTAGAGTACAACCTTAATATTTTATAGCATTTTTGATTCTAATAGAATTATTGCTTGCTATGTGAACACTCTAGGCTTGATAAATCTTTAGCACTTAAAATGTACTGAACCTTGCTTTTTGTTGTTTCTATAAGTTAATATTCTTCTTTAATGGATTCCATAATTTTGAGGTCATCCCAGATTATATTATTTCTATGATTATGGTTTATCATTAAGTGATAGGAAGCAGATATTTTTCATATTTCCTTGGCGATTACACATTTAACCAGTAATCAAGATAGGTAGATTCTTTTGGTAGTTTAAAACATATAAATATATATAGCCCTGGTCTGAAGCTCAAATTGCTTTTTCATCTACTTTCTTATTTTACTTTCATGTGGCTTATTATTTTATTGCATAGGGCCATCATATCTGGCCAGATTGCTGGCAAAGCAGGGTATTGTAGGATCCATGACTAAGGGCTTTGATAAGACTTGGGAAAATTAACTAATTTTCTACATGCAACTTTTCAACATATATCATATGGTTACATAATTTAGGAAAAAAACATGAGAGAACAAAATCTTACTGCACATAGACACGGAAAACAATGTCATAAATCCTCAACAAGTTCTGGTGCAAGTAAAGTTTCCTTGAGAAATGAAACAGAGTCCTCCCTCCTGCATCTTCCCCCACCCCTGCAGTTCCCATCCCCAGTTAACAGCATAACTATGAGATGTTCCTTTGCTTTCAGAAGGACACTCAAAGTTTAACCTGGCCCCAATTAAGTCGGGGCCTAGGATGAGTTGGAGTGTGGGTGATGATGTGTAGGCAGGGGGGATTTATTACTTTTGCATACATATTCTTGCTACTCCAACTCTGGAGTCCTTCTGCTATATCAGCAAAAACCTGACTTAAAAGGGTGCATTAGGATTTCTGAAATACGGCCGCAGGGGAAAACCTTGGAACTCACTAGGGTTTCTAAAGGTAACAGGAGGGATCAGCATCCTGAGAAGCAATTTCAGGACCTTCCCCTCAACTGCCCAGTTACTTGAGAGAGGGAATGAAGGAGGGGATGGACAGAATTTAACCACAGTGGATGAATGGACTTTTTTTGCAAATACTTTTTTACAAGTGGATTGATTGTAGATGATCTGAGCTTGCTTACAAAGTAGGGAAAAGGGAGGTGCAATCTGCCAGGTGATGAAAAGAGTGATTTAAGTACAACTTCACACTTGATATACCATTTTGAACTTGGACCTAGTTGTATATTTCAGAGAAATTTCTCATGTATAATATTTTAAAATCAAATCTTTTGATTCATCAACTTTATATAAGGAATATAGAATGGTGATTTCCCCATTTTTCATGTGAAAGCTGAAGTATAAGTGCATTAAGGGATTTTATTTGTGGAAGAATTGACTCCAAACTTACTCCAGGATTCTTTCAACTATTGTGACTTGCCATAACTGTTCATCAGATTGGATTTCAAAAGTTGTTACTAGTATGATGAAATACAAAATGTTTCCAACTCATTTTATTTATTGGTTTATCAGTAAGTAAGAAAGAATAAAAATGTAGCATAAATGCCATTTTCTTTTTGTACCAGTTAGGGAATTTGTTCCTCAGAAAGATTAAGGCTAGACAGCAATTCAATTGCTTTCCAAGGAAACTGATGGTTGTATCAGCAATTATATAACTTTTGCAAAATAACAGAAGCTGTCAAAATAGTAGAAGTTCTCTTCCTCCACCTATTAGATTCCACTTCTGTAAAATATGTTGATTCTCATTACCCAACACTCTGAATGTTACATATTGTTGTGTCCCTACACATTTCTACTTCTACCAGTTGAGTTACAAACCAGCTGCTTATGTTCTGAGACCTATTTATGTCAGCTGTACTTGTTCATGAAATTATGTAATTCAATCGTACTACACATAAAAAATGAAATAAATATGTGTAAAGAAAGAGAGCAGGGTTGCCCCATCCCCATGAAAATAAAGCTAAATGCTTTGGAAAACCTTTATAGGGGCCTCCCTGGTGGCGCAGTGGTTGAGAGTCCGCCTGCCGATGCAGGGGATACGGGTTCGTGCCCCGGTCTGGGAGGATCCCATATGCCGCGGAGCGGCTGGGCCCGTGAGCCATGGCCGCTGGGCCTGCGCATCCGGAGCCTGTGCTCCGCAGCGGGAGAGGCCACAACAGTGAGAGGCCCGCATACCGCCAAAAAGAAAAAAAAAAAAAAAAAAACCTTTATAAAGGTGACTCATTTTAAACAAATGCAACCATAGATAATTTTTGCACTACATGTGAGTGTTTAAATATTTATAATAGTAGAAAAGTTTATATAGTCCCTTAACTCTGACTGTAATCCAAAAAACAAGAAAAAAATTATTAAAATGTGACTAAAAAAATCAGAAGTATGTGAAAATTAAGAACCACACTCTATGATAACCTTTGGATCCAAAAAGAAATAATTTACAAAGCAACAGAAGGAGAACATTTCATGTCAAAACCCATGGAACCACAGAAAAACTTGCTTTGAAAGGAAAATATATAGTCTTAATGTCTTAGATATTACAGAAGGAAAGACTCAAACAATAAAAAAACCTTAAAACAACTGTTAAGAATAATAGGACAATACAAAGAAATAAAAAAGAGGGTAATGAAGGCAAATTCTGAAAACGAAAAGAATAGTAGCATAGCAAGAATAAATTAATCCAAAGGCTAATTCCTTGAAAAAGATCTAGTGAAATAAATGAATCTTTCAAAGGCCTGCTACAGGAAAGAACAAAAATATACAAATTTAGCAATGATAAGACAGATGTACCTACTTATACAGAAAAGACTGAATAAATGAATTAAAAGAGAATCCTACAAGCAACTTTGTAAAAACTTTGAAAGCCTAGATTAAATGGATGAATTTTTCATCAAATATGAATCACCAATATTGACTAAGAAAGAAATATAAAAAATAATTACCATAGTAGAGTTAGAATAGTGATTAAAGAACTACCATTAAAACCACCAGGAACACATGGCTTAACAGATGATTTCTTTCTAACATTTAAAGAGCACATAGGGAGACCTTCAAGATGGCGGAAGAGTAAGACGTGGAGATCACCTTCCTCCCCACAAATACATCAGAAGTACATCTAATACGATCCAGCAATCCTACTACTGGACATATACCCTGAGAAAACCATAATTCAAAAGGAGTCATGTACCACAGTGTTCATTGCAGCTCTATTTACAATAGCCAGGACATGAAAGCAACCTAAGTGTCCATTGACAGATGAATGGATAAAGAAGATGTAGCACATATATACAATAGAATATTACTCAGCCATAAAAGGAAACGAAATTGAGTTTTTTGTAGTGAGGTGGATGGACCTAGAGTGTGTCATACAGAGTGAAGTAAGTCAGAAAGAGAAAAACAAATACCATATGCTAACACATATATATGGAATTAAAAAAAAAAGGTTCTGAAGAACCTAGGGGCAGGCCAGGAATAAAGACACAGACGTAGAGAATGGACTTGAGGACACAAGGATGGGGAAGGGTAAGGTGGGATGAAGTGAGAGAGTGGCATGGACATATATACACTACCAAATGTAAAATAGATAGCTAGTGGGAAGCAGCCACATAGCACAGGGAGATCAGCTCGGTGCTTTGTGACCACCTGGAGGGGTGGCATAGGGAGTGTGGGAGGCAGACACAAGAAGGAGGGGATATGGGGGATATATGTATACGTATAGCTGATTCACTTTGTTATACAACAGCAACTAACACAACATTGTAAAGAAATTATACTCCAATAAAGATGTTTTAAAAAAGGGAAAAGTAAATAACAACAAAGTGGATTTAAATAATAAAAAAGAGCTTATAACTATAGATCAACATCACTATAAAATAGTTGCAAAATTCTAAATAATTTGCTAGCTGATAAACTCAACAAAGTATCAAAAAAATCTATGACCAAGTAGGATTTATTTGAGGAATGCAAGGATATTTTTAAAGTATTAGTGTTAATGGTTAAGCTATTTTCATAAAGTCAGCTCTTACTATTTGAAATTTGTTTGGAGAATCTAGTGAACTAATAAAGAAAATAAATAGTATTTTTTAAAAAAGAGAGTGAATTTATCTCTTTTTGTTGCTGATAAAATTGCATACCTAGAACATCCAAGAGTTAATCGAACAAACAAAAAAAGAATGAGGCAAATAATTTGTTAAGGTGGCTATAAGGAAAATAAATAGTTTAACTCTATATTATTTATAAGCAGGTAAAAATGGAAATGTGTAATATATTTCATTTGTTTGACTAAGCTATATAAATTTAAGAATAAATTTAATAACAAAGGTAAGAATTTCTAAGAACATTATAAAATCTTGTTGAAGGAGATGTAATTTTTTAGGATCTAAATCAGTGGCTCTCAATCCTGGCTACATGTTAAGATAGACAAATAAAAATACTGATGCTCTGACTTAGTTATAAGCAATTCTGGTTTAATTGTTGTAGAGTGGGTCTGAAGCAGAAAATTTGTTTAACATATTTCAGATGATTTTAACGTGGGGCAAAGATGAGAATTTAATATTGAAATATCAAAATTATGTAAAAATTAATATAAAATTCATAAAAAGGAAAAGGTTAGCAACAGGAATACAGTCCATTCTCTATCCTTGCTGAGGAATACCGGGAAAGAAAAGTGACCAGCTAATGACAAAGATTAGTGACCTGCTCCTGGCAAGCACACTAAGGGGCAGCTCCTATCTATAGAGTGTTTTTGGCAGGATGTGTCTAGTTTAAATTGCTTATGATAAACAAAACTTTCATCAGTAGATTTTGGGGTTTTTTTACCTTCAACTTAGATCATTTTATTTTACATTATTTAAATCTTGTGTTTGATTAGGATAGTGAACAAGCTGTGACAAAATTCAGTGTATGTTAGATTAACTAAAAATAATGTTGCATAGAAGTTTTGCAGAAGGAATGTTGTCTGGTTTTAACATATACTATCGACAGGGAAATGCAGCATGACCTGGCTGTGAATGGTGTTAATAACCTGTTCAGGTAGAAGTAGGTGTGATAAAGATCCTGCTGCCCAACTTTAAAGAATGAGTTGCCTTTTATCTATCTTCTACCCAGAACTAGACTTTTCTCTACTGTTTCTTCACAGATGATACAGAAGTTGGGAAGTATTCACATCCATCCACTCACCCACCAACAATTTCCCATTAAAGTGAATTCCTGTGTTCATTCCTCACTCATAAGAAATAAATTTCAAAGGCAGCTTGTACTGGAATAAACTGATCTGAGGGCTTGCAAAGCACTCGGTATCTTCTTAAGATCTTGGAGTCTTTAAATTATAGCTCATATTATTTTTACTATTATTGTTATTTTACTTTATTAGTAACTGTTAGGCTAATGTTCTTTCAAAAGCAGATTTGTTTTAATGTCATCAATAGACCTATAGGACATGACTTTCTGGAAAATGTCATGTAAGCTATGTAACTTCCAGACTATAAAATGTGAATGTTTAATGACCAAAAAAGTTTCATTCTGCTTAAGTGTTATGTCATTAATACACAGTTTAAGGACCTCCCATGTTTAATCTGAGACAGAACACATACTAATATGCAAAGAAGGATCTCTATGCTTTACTTATGCCTTATGATTACATATATTCTTGAAATTATTAGTAAACTTTAATATTGGTTACAAGTTCTGATTTTTGTGTGCCAGATTTTACAACCTGATCTTTGGGTTGTCTCAAAAGCCCAACATGGAGTTTGTTGTAAATGAGTTAAAATAGTCATATATTTTATATGGAAGAATAAATACTCTCAAATGCCCCCCAAAATAAGAAAAACAAGATTAGTAAGAGTTGACCTATCTTGTCAGAACTTGAAGTATGGTATAAAGCCACTAAGTATAAATCTTCATTATATTGCCAAAGGAATGGACAAATAGAGCCAATTTGGGAGTAAAGATATGTATTCCAATTATACTTAATAATTTAATGTGTAAATCAGGTGGTATTTAAAATCAACAGAAAAAGTACTATCTTCTATTCATGTGAAGAAAATTACAGAACTACATTTCAAACAGATTCAGAATTTTCTTCCAAATCATATAACAAAACTTAAAACCTAGGAAACTACTTGTACAATCCATAGGTTTAGTGAGACCTTTGTAAAACAGGACAGGATCTCTGAACTATACAAGAAAAGTTGACTAATTGGATGATTAAAAAAAAAAAAAAACTTTACAATTCAAAAGATAGCCTAAACAAAACCAGCATATTGAAAAGATATTAGGAACAAATTGCAATATAGATGACAGATAACGTGTCAATGAACTCTTTGTCTATAAATTATAAAGAGTTCTTTAAAAATGAGAAGAAGGGCTTCCCTGGTGGCTCAGTGGTTGAGAATCTGCCTGCCAATGCGGGGGACACAGGTTCAATCCCTGGTCCGGGAAGATCCCACATGCCGTGGAACAGCTAAGCCTGTGCGCCACAACTACTGACCTTGCGCTCTAGAGCCCGCGAACCACAACTACTGAGTCTGCGTGCCACAACTACTGAAGCCTGTGCGCCTAGAGCCTGTGCTTCGAAACGAGAAGCCTCCGCAATGAGAAGCCCGCGCTCCCCACAACTAGAGAAAGCCCGTGCACAGCAATGAAGACCCAATGAAGCCAAAAATAAACTAAATTAATTAATTTTTTTAAAAATGAGAAGAAAAAAGTAACCAAAAACTATGCAGACATGTTATGAATAAGTAATTCATAGAAAAATACATCTTGATTAACTATTCTTACTTTATTATAATGCTCTGACCTCATTGCTGGTGTTACCTACTGTTAAATATTAAGCACAGCTCCTATATAACGCAGATAAAATCAGAGTTAGAATCTGGGCCAAAGCGCCCATCTTAGAAAACACTACTAAGGCCCGATTTTTCCAGCGTCCACATATTGTGACTCACAGTCAAAACTAGATAATGGCTTGACATGGACCTCTATGATTCCAGTACAATAATTACACCTGTGTGGACTGAGTCTTTGGTTTTCCCTTCCACTATGGTAGGTGTTTCTAACTACTGATTTGTTTCAGTTTCATGTGTATTGTAGAGCACTCTGATCTAAGGAGATGACCAGTAGAGTGGGAAAAATTATCTACAGCACATATGTGAATGATTTAGCATGGCTCCAGAGCACAAAAATGCACTATATGAGGTGCTGGACCCCAAGTGAGGAAGATTCTTATCAGATGGTCCCTAAGATGAGTGTAGAGTTCTGCTGGGGGTAGCCCACTTGACTAATAGGAGCCCAAGATGCAAACTAAAATAGGTTCTTTAGGAATATCTGGCACGAAACAGGCATGATTATATATATTTTTCCATCCACATTCAACTCCATGGATAGCAATGTGTCTAAACCAAGAAAAACAATTAAAATATATATACTTTTCCTGAGTCTGGTGCCTTAAGGCTATATAATCAATTGGATTAGATGAACTACTTGTGCTTATTTTCACCTTTAAAAAATGATTTAAAATATCTGGTATATGGGGTGGAACTTTACATATCCATTTTCAATATAAATCCTCAGGCTATTGGTAATGTCTCAGAAAATTCTTTAACTAAAGTAAATATTGGACTTTTATTTTGGGAGAAATTGTGAATGGTTTGATTTTATTAGGTTTGATAAGTGCTGAGTTCCTCTAATATTTTAATTTAATGGACCTAAATTCATATTTCCAAAGAATATTTTAAAAATGAACTTTGATGTCTCTATTTTTTATTATTGGCTAAACCTGTGTTGAGTATTAATTGACCCTAAACTGAATTGAGCTTGAATTACTCCTGTGCTTCTACTACTCCAGAGAAAGTATTTGGAAACACATCACACTCTTCAGCATAAGAAATTGCACTCGAGTCCTGTTTGAATAGTACAATAATTCTTAAAAGTTGAAAAACAACTTGAGATATCATTTCCACCATCCTACTACTGTGAGAGGAACATTATTAACAAATAGAGACACTGAAGCATAGAAGTGTGTTCATTGCCTCAGCATGGTATTTCTGCAATGACTCTTTTTCATGTGTAAAGCCCCAGACCATGCTGTCATTATTTTTCTTGACTCAGGAATGGCTAAAGATCAGATCCCACTGTTGATGAACTTGCTTTGCTTTAAAACAGCACGGTGTCAGATGTAAATAAGTCTTTCTTGTTGATGGTTCGAGGCCAGGCTGAAGTGACCATCATAATTTTTGAAACGATTGAGCATATACAATTTGTAACCTGAAAATACCAGATGCTTGTCTTAAGCTTGATATTGTTCATGTCAGTGGGCTCCAGATGGTATTTGTTGTGTTCTGTGGCATTTTTGAGACCTTAGGATAAATAGCCTTGGGGAAAAATAGGAAAGACATGTGACTTGCCCTTTCTTAAGCACCTGTGGTTCAGGTGCTGGCTACAGTTGGTAAGTATGTGTGTTAATCGTAGATTTCTTGTGAGTGCAAAGTTTTACTACCTATCCAGTTTTTGCAGAACCAGGCAATTCCTATCAACTAATCAGCATGGAGATGAAAACATTTTTTAAGGTGCATTGTAAACAGCATTACTTTAATTCCACTCCTAAGTAGTAACTAAGTATTTCGTTACGGAAAACTAAAAGATGTCACCAATCCTCGGGGTCATTATCATTTAAATGCAGGTTTTTGCCAATCTCAATGCTCCCTTTTTAAATGGGTAGATTTACTTGTTAGGCCATTTGGACCTAAGTGTAGAGAAGAAGCGTATGTCTTTCAAATTAGGCAATATTTGTAAAGCTTTCTGTACCTTGACTGCTAATTTTGAACCGATGCTTTTTTGTTAAACTATTACTGGTCAAATAAAAAATATCAATCTAAATTGTAGGCTCACCTATGCAAAAATTGTATTATACTGTTGATATCTTTAAACATGAGTGATTTTATTTTCTGCAGACTTCTTGAAAACAGGGTCCCCATTGGAGGGGTGGTCAGACATGACGGGCATCATATTTGTAGTCATGTTATTTTAGCTCTATGATGAACTAGTCAAAGATTTTTCATTGTATTTATCAACTTCAGTATATAAGGGTCATTAGAAAAAGGTAAAGGGGGATAAAAATATTATGGTAGAGACAAGCCATGCTATTTTATAAATTTTGCTTTATATTTCCTATGGGGTTTAATGTCACAAGGATTATTTTATCTGAGTTGCTTAATTGGACATACTGAAAGAGCTTGAAATTACATTTCACTATGGTGTATCAAAACAGGACATGAGTGGAGTGTATTTGAATGTGAAGGTCTGGCACAGATGAAGTTATTTAAATCAGTATAGAGAATGGATGCAACAAAATTTTTGATGGAGTAGAGTTAGATTGTAGATGCAGGTTAATATTAGTAGTTACTAGTTAAATAGATAGTAGTTAGTAGTAGTAGTAAGCAGTTAGTAGTAGTAGTTATGGTCAGTAGTCAGAGTTAGCAGATAACAGAGGAGCAGGAAAAGAGTCACGGAAGGAAATGAAATCAGATTTTTATTAAAATGCTCCTTAGAAATAACATCAGCCTCATGAAGTAGGAATTTCTATTAAACAATATGTCATTCTTCATTACTTTCCTTTCCATTTTGATTGGCTTTGCTTGTTGGGTCCATTATAAGTGTATGTTTTGTCACTCAGAGTCCTACTGGGATTCTAAGCAATTTTAGCCGACTAGGTTGACTCTTGATTGAAATCTCTAAAAATTCTCCCTTGTTCAACTCTTCTCCTACCCTACACCTTCTCCTTTCTGAGGAATTCATTTAGTCTCTGCTTGATCAAGGAGACTGGACCATGTAGTACAAGTGCCATTGGGCCTTCCCCTTTATTCCTCAAAATGAATGCCATCACCATTTTTCTTTTCTTTCCTGCTTATCTTTAAGGAAACCTCACCTATCTGCCTTGCTGAAGAATTTATTTCTCTTTCTAGGTTCTTATTCCAACTCCTTTCTACAACTGTTTCCCAAGTTTTTCTCCATTAATGTCCCAGACTAAAAAAATACTCAATTGTTCCCCTTTCTTCCTAAAATAAATTAAACAAAATTGTTTCTGGATTACCTGCCTTAATTCTGCCCTGGATGTCACAAATATGTGCCTCTATTCCTGTCCTTGTCTTTACCTGAAATGATCCCCTTGGGTTCTCTGCCTTCCAGTTCTACCACTCACTTAGTTCTGTGGTTTTTGAATAATATTTGAAGCAGAATAAAATGTTCCATAAAGCAGACTCAGAGGGAGCAGGAGAGTAGGCAGCAAGTAGGTTAGACTCTACATCCTCAAGCAGAAAAACTTCCATGATAATTGTTTTACACATTTAGCAAATGCAGTTTTGGCACTTTAAAACTATTTGAAAATGACATGTTGAATGAAATTGCTGAGAGGTTAAGTGACTTGTCCAAGAAAAGTGGCGTATTGAGAGCTAGTACTTGGGTCTTCTGAATTTTTATTCTGTATTTTTTTTCTATTATTCAGGCATTACTATGGGGGCATTTTTAGGTAAGGAATAACATTTTTCATTGAATGTTCATAAAGGCTTTTCTTCCATGCAAATATAATTTAAAATTATGGAGTGGTTTCTGTCATAAGTGATTTATTTCTCTCCATCCAGAATGATGGATAGACCATGGTTTTTGGTGCCTTTATTCATTCAAGCCATGCTCCTCTGTGTGCATGGCTCAATTCTACAACGACATGGAAGGTGATTTTCTGTTTGGCACTGTTGTAACTAAAATCACCTGAAAGTTTCAGGTTGGGTTATAAGAAAGCTTTAACTTGGGGAAATTCGTTGAGATGCTTTCAGTCCTAATCTGAGAAAGTACTGCAGAAGGGAAAGGACTTTCCAGACTTGACCTAGGGACATTTTTGAGCTAATTTTTACTACTCCTAAACCTGACATAATATGCAAAAGAACACCTTCCTTTCACTAGCTTCATTATCCTGACCCCTTTCCTTTTGCAACCTGAACCATTTGGTTCAACTGAAAGGAAGCCCATAAGTGTTCCCAGAATGCTTTTGGTTCTGGAACATTCTGGTAATAGCTGTTTCACAAAAAGCAAAAGATGCAGGGAATAAGAAATATGGCTACATATTCTTTCTTATGGAGTAAGGAATTTGGCTACAATTCTTTCTTATGTTTTGTGATCTACCAAGGAATCAAATATTTTGGGTTATGAAAAATAATTTTAGGTCAATTAATCGAGTGTGACTGAACATCTTATACTTCATTTGGACATAGTTAAACAGCAAAAATGACCTGAAATGTTTCATGAGAAATTATGTTTAAGGTTATACTTAAATGAAATAACATGGAATGCTGATGTAAAATACAACAGTTTGGTGTACTTTTATGTATCACAATACATAAAGTTAAATCACTTTAAATTGTTATTAAATTACAATTTAGTTAACAATAAACTAACAAGACAGGGATTTAACGATGTGCTGTTAGAGGTAAAAAATCCACTTAGATTTCTTTTTTTTAACCTCTCAATAGTCTAAGAGTACAGTTGCTTTATTCTAATCAACTTTCTTTTGCACATTGTTCTTAAATATCAAGCATCTTCCATTTGCTGAGTTTTCAGAGTTATGTTGCACTTTGATTTTTTACTCACATTGCAGTCACAAGATGAGAAATGTAGACACTGTGTACAAACAAGAAGTTCGTGCAAAGTCAAGCTCTCAAAACCACATGCAAGACTTAGTGGCACATGGTTTAGAGCTCACACACTCCAGGATCATGTGAGACAGGCATGCAGATGAGAGGAAAGAAAAGCACCTACATCATGAAAATAGTGGATGATGAAAGAGAATGACATTTTCTTTATGACAGTTATGTAATGCAAACCGTATACCCATAACCTTTACCAGAGTGAAGGAAGGGGCAGATAAGTGACTTTTTGTGGGGAGGGGGAAACTTTATATAAACAGTATTAGAGGTCAAGTCGTTGTTAAAGTTAAGGATTTCTATTCTGTACTTGGCCTCTTCCAAGTTATCTTTCCCAGTTTCTTGCTTTGTATTTCCTCTGCTACATCATGCAAAAAAAATCAGAACTAACATTGGAAATCATTTAACAAGCTCTAAACCTGACAGATAACAAGGGTGATCTCCACAATTTACACGAGAATTAAATTGGATATAAATACCTCCTGTTCTTACCGGTGGGTGTTGTGATTCCATGTATTAAGGTGTGAAGCAGACAGGAAAGAGATAAATCTTTCATAAGTACATTGTAAATAGGCAAGTGGTATATAAACCATATTCATAGGTAATAGAGTCAAACAATGAAAGGTAAATAGTTTTCACAAAATAGACTTTATCACACAAAAAAATGGTCATGAAACTTGAGTTATATGGAGAAGGGAAGTAAAATAAATAATTGTTTTACTATGGTTATTGAAATAATCTGGCAGTATGGAACAACAAAATTGAGCGACATGTGTTTTGATTAAAAATTCTTGACACTGCTTCAGCCAACCCAGCATTAGAGAATCCCCAATAGTTTCTGAATGCTGATATCTTCATTAAACAATAATATGGATAGAAGTACATAAAAGTGACCAATTTTTAGGTACTTTCTTATGAGATTAAAGTGTTACCTTGGTGAGATCAATTTATCAAATGAATTTTCACAAGTAACTTTGGGATAATCAGAAATAACTCATGGGATTCAGTTATGGCTTTGTATGAAATGTACTGATTGATTAGCTCTTCAAATTAAAAATTTTATAATGGCATGCCCTTACTTCTCCATCAAATAAATCATGCACAGCTATGATAAACATCATATAAAAATATATCTTTCAAACTGGGCAATATTTGCCATGCTTTCTGTACCTTAACTGCTAATTTTGAACCTTTCATTTTTTTGTTAGGATATTGCTGATCAAATAAAAAAAAGTCAATCTAAATTGCATAGGCTCACTTATGCAAAAATTGTATCATGCTGTTGATGTCGTTAAATTTTAAAGATTCCATTTCCTGAAGAATTTTTAGAAACAGGATCCTTGCCCAATAGAGGAGTAGCTAGATGGGAAGGTACTATAATTCTAATCTTTTTTTTTTAATAGGTCTATGGTATGCTATATAGCTTGTATTTATCTTATAATTTATCTTTAGTAATCAATCTCTATAGCCAAATAGCTAGGTCAAAAAGATGTATGCAATTCTCCTAATAATAAAAGAAGCTCTTTGGATCAATTAATCTTATTAGTTGTATTGATTTTTGAGCACTGATAAAGGAGGGAAGGGTTATGAAAAGTGATTGTTGATGTTGAATTTGCTTGAGTTATGAAGGAATCCATATTTCCCCCTTGAAAGGAAAAATGCATTAAACCAGGTAAAGTAAAAGGGCACATAGTTAATTGATTAAAATATAGAAAAGTTGTCCTTAACAGAAACATGAAACTTCCTATTATAAAATGTTGATGATATACTTAAGCTCCTTAACCTCTCCCACAAATCCTCAAAATGTCCTATTTAAAAAAAATATTTCTGTTTGGGGGCATTATAGTTATTATTGTTTACTTGTAATGTCTTAATGCACATGGGTCCACCTATTATTTTGGGTGCTGGCAGCTAAGCCAAGTGGTGAAAGTCCAAGTCCCAACTTAGCAATACCCTCCCTAACCAGAAGTGGGAGCTCTAATCCACACAGTTATATCAGTTTGCATCATGTTATAATGCCTTTGCCACACAGTGTAACTAGATATAGCACCATGCAATGCCATGAATTGAGAATGAAAGACTATCTCCAGGGGAGAAAATAAACATCCGAGATAGGGAAACAAAAGCAAGGGGTTCAAAGCTGGTGAGACTGGCTTTTCCATTTTGGCTGTAGCTATAACGCCTGAGGGGCTCCAGTTTTGGAAAACAGAAATACGTACCATGTTCATGTCAATGCCATTGGTGTAAGTCCATGCATGCTGGAAATATTCTTCAAGCCGTTGCCTCAGAGGGTTGGGGATTTGGTGAAAGCGAATGAACTCTTTTACTCGCAGCATCTGCATGTGGTACCTGGCAGTTCCGGAGTATAGTCTTTGGATAATTGCTGATACGTTCCCAAAAATGCTTGCATACATTAATGCTGGATTGGATAAAAAACAAAGTTATGGGGGAAAGACTGCACTTGGGTATATTATATCTTGTCAGAATCTCAAATATGTAGATTTTTTATTATCTCAATCCGTTTGTGAGGGTTTACCACTGGCCCTAGGGGAACAAAGAAGTCAAGTCAATACTAGTGTAAAATTTATAATTTTGATGGTAAATTTGGAGAGGAAAAATATACAAATTCATCATGGATTCTCTATATATTCAAGTAGAAACTCAGACTGTTTACAATATCAACCTGTAACCAACCTAGACTATTGACTAGAGATAAAATGTGTTTAAAATAAACATTTCATTTGTAATGTAATAAGAAGGTATGTCATGGGGTTACCACACAGATCTGTTTTCTGGAAGTGGAGTAAAAATGATAATTTTAAAATTGTGACAACTCCACCTCAGCCTCAAACCTAACCTTGTAATATTATAAACCTACTATAAATTTTAAGATTATTCAGAAGATTTTGGATTTCCTAAGGAATAATAAATTGTTTTAAGGAACTCATAGTTTCCTTAGAATGTTTATTTATATGTAATTTTTAATCTATTAAAATTCATTTTTACAGTATTTCTATATGAGAAACAGATATCTTTGGCTTAGACTATGAGAATATAGTTTTATTTTTTGTAGAGAAAAATAGAATACCTCTTTGTTCTTTCATCTATGGGAAGAAAAAAACTAACATTCAATACTTAGAATGCCCTTTTTAAAGCTTCCAGGACTAAATATTTATGATTTAACATAAGCTTTTTAAGCATTTTGTCTTTCTTTTTATATTTGTATTTAGTTTCTAATAATCATAAGAAAAATACTATATACTGTACAGGAAGTCACATGATGATACATGCCCTATGTCTTGACCTTTGGACATGTGTCAGACACTTAGAGAGGAGGTAACACACATTTAAGGCACTGGAACTGCAAGGTACCAAGTAGGTGGGAAAAAAATCCCAACAACTCCTTGAAGTGTTTATTTCAACAATATCCAACCAACATAATTTTTCCCCCAACACATCTTACAAACCACTACCTATATAAAACACTTATCATTTTTAAAGTAGATGTTGGCCCGATTCAGTCTGTGTTTTAAAATGACTTATCTTCTTGGTCATTTGTTTTCTTTTCCATCTTATTTTTGTCTCTTGGTTAGCATGGTCCTTGTTTACCACAGAAGTCCCAGGTAAGAGAATGTCCCAGACAAAGAGGCAGGCCTTTATTTTTAATCTATTTAAAGGGATAAAATTGGGGAGATCTATAGGGAGACTGAACTGGGATTTGTGAAAGACAGTAATTCTCATTAAGGTAGAAAAGCTGTTTAGGTAGTATCTTCCACAGGGGGCGGGAAAAAAAAACCTGGGCCTAATTTGAGTAAATGCATAGTTGATTAAGAAGGGAGTTAGCAATACTTGTATGAAATGGATTTCTGTCATTCAAGGAGATTCATGTGAGAAATATAT
The DNA here is from genome assembly GCF_964165515.1 of Mesoplodon bidens. Taxonomy (NCBI): domain Eukaryota; kingdom Metazoa; phylum Chordata; class Mammalia; order Artiodactyla; family Ziphiidae; genus Mesoplodon; species Mesoplodon bidens. The sequence goes on along the minus strand of NC_138165.1, from coordinate 35,968,207 downwards.
CCTACTCTGCTTAATTTTAGTGTTGGAAATATTTATGCCTGTTGTTAGGTGTCCAAAGTACCTATCATGGTCTCAGGAAATAGTTTAGTTAGTACAGATTTTCACTTGATTTAATTAGAAGGCACATAATCAGTGCTAGTTATTTTACTTAAACCACATAATTACGCAAAGAAGAGTCGGGGAAAACATTCTTATTTTGTTTTTAATAAATACTGTGGTTTTAACTCCATACTGCCATAAAAATGAACGAAACATTAGTTTGGATCATAAACACGTATTTCCACTCACTGACAGGATGACAAAAATCTAGATTATAAGTACATAGTTGAATACATGAATAGTGTGTATTTTTCTAAGGAAATTCTATGCTAATGGCTTTTTAAATTATAATGAAGGCATACTTTCTTTCTATTTTTTAGGAAGCAAATGGAGCTAAAGTCTGTAAGCCAGAGAGAAGCAAAAAATGATTATATTCTGTATACGTTATTTAGTTAATGCCCATAGACTGGCATAAAATATGACTCAAAAGCAAGCTGGCAGACTATATAGGTATTTCTTTCAACTCAATATTTTGTTTAGCTTTCCTTAATAGAAAATTCTTCCTTCACCAGAATGGTTTGTTTTACATTGCAGTATTATAAGAATAAAACAGGTATAATTTAAAACGTCAGCACACCACACTCAAAATCTGAGATGCTCACCAAACTAATGAATTTAGGGTCATTGAGTAATAACTGAAACATGCTGAGAGAACAAATACACTTGCTTTTCTATCTAGTACATAAACTTAAAAATTTTTTAACTTAAAAAAATAAATTTTAGTGATGTGTAATTTAGATATAACAAAATGAATATGTTTTAAACGTATAGCTCAGTTAGTTGACAAATGCATACACCTCTGTTAGCACACTCAAGATATAGAACATTTTCAACATCCCCAAAAGACTCCTCTGTGTCCCTTGGCTGTCTACCCACTGGTTTCTAGGTTGACCCTAGACAACCACTGAGCTCCCTTATGTCATCACAGATTAGTTAGCATTTCTTAGAATTTCATGTAAATAGAATCATAATGTACATATTCATTTGTGTCTGACTTCTTTTTGCTCAGCATATTGTTTTTGAAATTCATTGATTTGTATGTATCAGTAGTTTGTTCTTTTTTTAATTGATGAGTAGATTTGCATCACATGGCTCTACCACAGTCCATTTATCTCTTCTGTTGATGAAATCTCACTGTTTCTAGTTTTTGGCTATTATGAATAAAACTGCTATGAACATTTGTGTACAAGTCTTTGTGTGGGCATATATTTTCATTTCCCTTTGAAATATCTAGGAATAGGACTGCTGATCTGTGTGGTATGTTTAACTTTATAAGGAACTGCAAAACTGTTTCCCAAAGATGGTGTGGTTTTACATTCCCACCAGCAATATTTGAGAGTATCAGTTGTTCCACAACCTTTCCAACATTTGTTATTATCTTATTTTCACCATCAGAGAGTTTTAACTGCATTTCCCTGATGACTAATAACATCTTTTCATGTATTTATTGGCCATTAATATATATTGTTTTGTGAAATGCCTGTTTAAAATCTTGCTCATTTTTAAATTGAGTTGTCTTATTATGGAGTTGTAAGAATTCTTGATATATGCTGAATAAAGGTCATTTTTTAGATCTAAGTATTGAGAATATTTTCTTCCAGTCTATCATTTTCCTGTTCCCTTTCAGAGTGTCTTTTGAAAAGTTGAAGTTACTAATTTTGATGAAATCCAAATGCCTGTATATTTTGTTCAGTTTTCTGTTATTTAAAAAAAAATTATAGGGGTATGGTAAGGTTTCAGTTACTCCATCATGGTTAAAAGCAGATATGCAATAACTTTTTTTTTACATGTTATAAAAATAAATTCTTCCAAGATGTTTGTCAAGCAGGTCAGAGATGAAATACATTTGCCTTTGGATACTGATTTATGTGTTTTAAAATTTAAATGTATATATTATATTTATAATATTTGAATAAAGATATAAACATATATTAGAACACATAGATATAAATATGTGAGCATAGCTTGTATTCCTATTTATTTAATGGCCGCTTACATTTTTCTTTATTTTTCATCTTGAATTGTGTATATGTGTATATTTTTAAAAAGAATTCTCTGGTTACTGTTCTCTGTACACATTCAGCAGCACAATTGGTGACTGTCTTTGCAAATAGATGCTTTTAAAAATGTATCTATAGGTATTTGTGTTATTTGAATTTAATTAGATGATAGCTTTAATGTTTAATTTTTAGTTTCCTTGAATTATTGTTGTAAGAGGGATTGTACATTGCTTTGCTTTCTACAACTTGGCTTCAAATTTTTATTTTAGAATGAAGATTAGTTTTAAAGAAGCTTAGGGATAATGAGAGTTCAACCTGATAACTAGACTATATCAACTTTAACATGCAGTGATATATATACAATATTTTACATTATATTTTGGATATTATATTTTATTTTATTTTTAGGTCTAAATCAAGCCACTCATGTAACTGAGGCGTATGTTCTTAGTATAAAAATGTAACCAAATACAGAAAACCAAATCATTTTCTAATACAGTTGGATCTAAATGGAAATATCATGTGTAGATATACACATATACATCAAATGGCTAAGAAAATTTCAAGGCATGCTATTATTGCTAAGTTTCTAGTCTTATTTTACCTTTTATGGCATAATAGCTCATGATAGAATTCTCTAGGAATATCTATAAACTTTTTCCTGTGTGACACTAAGCTTTACATAATCCCATTTTGATTAAGTTTTGTACAAGCAAGTCTATTCAAATAAAAGATATTATGTGGAATATGGATGTATCTTAGTCTACTCAATTAACGAGAGTGTTTTCTCTTTTCTTAAAAGGTAGAATTCATCTGCAGGAAACAAATATTCTTCCTAAAGAATCAATAGAAATAAGCTAGTGCTACATTTAAAAAAGAAGGCAGAAAGACAGAAAGGAAGGAAAGAAGGAAGGAAGAAAGGGAGGGAGGGAGGAAGGAAGGAAGGAAAGAAAGAAGGAAAAAGACAGGAATAAAGGAAGAATAAAAACTGCCAATAATTTCCTGATTTAAGGATTAGAGATTGGGTATAGAGCAAGTAAAGAACTGAGTTCTCTTTAATTTAAAATAATTCACATGATAAACAGTACTATGTATTTCACTTAATCCTCACAAGTGGTAAGGATTCCTAAGTGGTGAACACGTTAAACTTCAATGCACTTAAAAAATTCTTCCTTGCAAATTCTAAGTTTCAAGATGAAGTTCTGTTTTCTTTAAAAAGAGTATATATATATATATATATATATATATATATATATATATATATATATAAATTTTTTTCTAGACGGGTGCATAAATAATTAAAAACAGACTTTTTTCTTCTCTTTTTTTTGTTACCAATGCCACTGAAATTGATAACCACTACAACGTATTAACTAGCAGTTTCAATCACAGAGTGGGACTGTGTTTGTTCTGAAAGATTCAGTCTCTCTGGAATGAATTTTTATATATTTTTTAAGTGGGTCTCACTTCCATTTCCTTCTGAGTGCAATTCTACTTTTGTGTTTGTGGCAAGACTTAGTCTGAATTTGCAGAATATCTTGAGTTATTTAAATAGAATGTTATCTGCCTATACAATCTTACTAAAATAAAAACACCAAGACACATATATGAAAAGTAAGTGTTAAATACAGTGAACAATAAACTGGGTGAATCTATTTAAGTTTCATAAATAAAGCTTATCTAAGCACATTTTATTAGACAACATGTTAACATTTAAAAATTAACTCTCTGGATCTACTTTCAAATTTGTAAGCAATGTAAGTATGATGCTCTTTTTCAAGCTTTAAAAATCCATCATGCTTTTGTCAACTGCTGTCTGCTATCAGCAAGGTTATCTTTAGTGGTTCCACAGTGTGATTTTTAAAAAAAATATATTAATATTAAAGCATCTTTAGTTTTACACAGAATTTTTTTCTTATTCCAAAGATTATACCTTATAAATGATGCTCATATCATTACCCATTGTAGGGTAAAGTGTAGTCACTTAGGTCCTTGACATAATGTCACAGGGAAAGGAATTTTTAGTCAATGACAGGGGGAAAATATAGATGTACCTGTATGTATGTGCATATATATACATATATATATGAAAGGTTAGCTTACATTATAATTAGTAGGGTGATATTTATATATCTATATCTATAGATACGTAAATGTAGGCTAGTTTTTCCCATTCTAATCTGGCCTCAGCTTGAAACAGAAAATAACCGTTGGTAGTAAATTACAGACATGTTTTTACATCAGTAAACGTGAACTGCAATTCTCAGTTCCTGAAGCCCAAGATCCATGCCATTCCAGTTTTATACTCCTGAGGTCATGAAAGACCTTTGGTGTCTCCCCTTCACAAAGAGAATCAGATCTGATAGAATATAATACCCGTATATTTAATCCTATTATTTCTACAACTTTCTATAATTTTTTCTTTGCCTTATTCTGAATGTTCTAGAGATATCAATTTTCTGATATTATTTTATCCTAATAGATAACAAAAGAGAAATCTACTTACAGCCAATCAACATGACACAAATTGAAAAGATTTTCTCCGAATTGGTGTTAGGCGACACATTCCCAAATCCTACACTCGTTAAACTGCTGAAGGTAAAATAAAGTGCTGTGACATATTTGTCTTTAATGGATGGCCCAGAACTTGAGTCACTGTCATTGTAACGTTTCCCAATTTGTTGTCCTAAGGAATCCAACCATCCGATTTTGTCAGTCAGGTAGGGTCTTTCTACGTTCCCAATCGCATACCAAATGCAAGCCAGCCAGTGAGCAATCAGGGCAAATATGCACATTAAGAGCATTAGAACAGCAGCCCCATATTCTGAATATCGATCAAGTTTTCGGGCCACTCTCACAAGACGAAGGAGTCGAGCTGTCTTCAAAAGACCAATTAATGTTGTTGTCTGTGGAAATAAATGTGCATGGTCAGAAACAGTTGGTAAACAATCCAGTGTATGTTCCTGTGAAGCAAAGTAAGTAGAAACAGGTTACAACAATATGGTAGCACTGAAGATGACTATGTATTTGAATTAAGTATTAAGGTTAGTTTTTTTTTTTTTTTAATTTTACACCTGCTTTGGAAAGTACTTTGAAAGTTTGTAGTACATTAATTCAGTATCTTGGCATGTAAAACTTATGGGACAGAGACTCTATCTTCTTCATTTCATGCTTTAACCACATGCCTGGCACATAATGAATACTCAGTAAATCATTCATTCACCGACAAACATTCCAGAGTGTTACTGGTGGGCCTACCAAGGGCCACACACTGGGATTATAGTATTGAACAAACAGTCATGGTTACTTTTATAATAGAAAAAGACATTTATTTACTAGACAAAGTGTCTTATGAAGTGAAACAAGAGCTACTGTCTGTTGGGAAGAGATACATATTTTTAAAATAAACAAATAATAAGATCATTTCAGAGAGTGAAAAGTGTGATGATGATAGTAAAACAGAGTGATATGATAGAGGATATTCAGGGGCTTGGGTTGGGATGGGGACCACTTTAGAAAGGAAGACCAAAGAGAATCTTGCTGGGGGGCTGACATTAGAGTTTAGAAGGGTTTGAATAATGCGAAGGAGCCAGTCAAGAAGGCAACTGGCAAACTTATTGGATGACTGCATGCATGCATGAAGTACTATATTTAAATTCATTTTTTCTTCCTAAATGTGTTGAACTGATAAATTGTTTCTTGATATCCCAATGATATTATGTGTTTTGCTTTGGGGTATGATATGTGTAACTAATTGCACGATTATTACTGACCAGGTATCTCATGATAGGACACTTGTATATAATAACAGGATACTTAACTGGTTGTTTGGATTTGAAATCTGATAAGTACAAATTACAAATTCATTTCTTGGGTTTCCTAAATAACGTCAACTATAAGTACTATATAATTCACAGGGCATATAATTATTCCAGAGTTACATGGTGTTTACCAATCAATTATTGAGTCATTTTATGTGTTTATTGTTGTTGTTTATTTCTCAAAGTACATCCATCTGTGTTAAGAACACATATTTCAATTAAAGAAATAGCATGTGGTATAACTATCACCCTATATCTTCATATTGACTTGGTGGAAAAAGAGCTCTAAATATCAAGAAAATATTTTCATTAACATTCTATAATAAGTGTTATAGATTTTTTTTCTTGTGCCAGAGTGGTCACAAGGGAAGGGAAGATTTCTCAGTCTCCCCTGACTTCTTTTCAGTTAGTATTCGAATCCTCTAGAGATGAGAGGAGCTTGTGTAGCTGAGATGTTCTTATCACAATTGGATTCTGGTCTTTGCTCATTTAGGGATGGGTGGAGAGGTGAGTCTTCTCTGTTTCCAAAGCTGAGTTACTATTTTTCAGGGTGCAATAAGGGAAACAGTGTTTTCTTCATCACAAATTTAAAATTATATCTTTTCAAAGAATGGATGGTGAGTTTAAGTGAGTATGAGGTGTTTTCCTGGGAGAGATGTCAAATTTCCACTATTTGTATTGTCAGTGTTTCAGCTTAGCAGTTATGAGTTAGAACTTCAGAACAAACGTAGGTCTGAAATTCTGCTTCCATACCAGTGTGTCACCTTGGACAAGGTATTAATCTCTAAGTGTCAATTTCTTTATCTGTAAATGGGCATAATAATAACCCCTTCTAGGGTTGTAGGTAATACCCAGTAAATTTTAACTGTGTTTTTATTTGAATATCCCACACACTTTTGCTTCCATCACTAAGCAGAAACTTTATATTTATATTTATATTTATATTATATTTATATTAATGGGTTGACAGAGCTACATATTTTCCAAACGTGTTACTTTGGTATCTGGAATTTCAAATGGAGGCTTTTGGACACTGGTCATTCAGCCCCCTATGGAAATTGCAGGGATTTTTAAAGACAAGAACGTCATCTAGTTTCATTGACTACTCAGACTCTAGTAACAGAAATCACCCTGGTTCAGCGTAACTCCATTTCTACATTTCACAGCTTAAGTGTGCATGTTTATTTTTCCTCCTAGCTTTGTTATCTATTTACTTGTGTTGAGAAGTCAGAAATATTTAAGGGTTATTATTATTTGATTTATTATCAAAACTGCCTTTCGTTGGAACAATATTTCTGAACCTCAAATCACATATAATGACATTTCTAAAGGTATTTGGTTAACGAAGAGAAATGCTTCAAAACAAATGAGCTGTTTTAATAACATATTGTGATAAGAAGTACTAATGACTCTTCTGGCTGCAAAGATGATAGAGTAAAATGATGTTATGAAAAGAAAAGGAATCAAATCTGCTGTATATGCCACTTCCCTTCTTTTTGCCTTCCCCCCAAAGAAACCTCTGGTGTTTCTTCTAGAGTTATGTCAGAATGAGGTGAAACCTAGATGACAGTAAGTTAAGATGAATAAATATAATATATAATAACACACAAATGACCTCTTTTCTGGACCAAAAAAGTTTAAGAAATAAGGTACATGTTGAACTCTCAAGCCAGCTGACACAAAATAACTGCAGAAGGAGGGGGAGATGGAAAAGAAAAGGGAGAGGGAGAGTGTAAGGGTCGGGGGAAGAGATTACTTTCAGCTGCATCATAAGGATGAATGAATATTGACCTCAACAGTCAAAGCTATTCTCTTGTGATTCTGTAACGTGTACCCAAGCATAACTACATATGCTAGTTTGACAATGTAACAAATGACTTGGGCTTTTTTCTATTGTTATCAAGATGCTGCTAACATGCCTGGGCATTCTTCCTTAGCTACAGTTGTGTACAGCACATCTTGTAGATGACACTTAGGCTTGCAACAACTCTTTCTTCTTCTTCTTTAAATGTCTCTTTAAAGATTTATGGCATTTTGCCCCAGATTACACAATAGAGAGAAGTGATTGCACCAAAATCTCAGAAAAAGTAGACTAAAAAATTATCCATCTCCTCTTTCAGATTTGTTGGAGACTGTTAGTCTCCATAGTTTACTTCAACGAGCTACTATCTTTGTATTATCTGAAAGTCAAAAATGGGACCAACAACTACCTTATAATTGTAGTTGTTGGCTGATTAGAATATCTTCAGAATTCATGGTTATCTCACAGTATATCTAATTTCATGTAATGTCGAGACATATGAAAATCTACCTTCATTTTTTTTCATTTTTTGGAAATAGAAATAAAACTATCCTTAAACTAATGACAACAACTTTTAAATTGTAGAGGTAAAGAAGTTTCTCTTAGGTGGTATTTCTTGAACTTTTCACTGGTAGACAAATATTGTCTTTATTGTTACTTTTGGTAGAGATTGAAAAGGCATAAAAGCTCACTGGAGGTAAGTGTAATCATTATTATGAAATATAAAGACATCATGATAATAAATAAGATCTAGAAAACGGTTAACTATCTTGCAGTAGATTGAAACAAGGTCAACTGTTTTCCAGTCCTGTCCATGAATATATAGCAAAGGAGATAATAATAAACTCTAATAGGTCAACTCTCCACCTCATCAGTGCCCATGCCATCTCAAAATTCAACTCCTTCACTCTGACTGAATGACATTTCAAACTCTTTTTTTCCTGAATGCCACAGTAAAGAAGGCCTACTTAAGATTTTCATTTTGTCAGAATTTTCAAAAAATGTAAAATGATTCTTCCTCTGAAAATTTAACTATCCAAATTTCTGAGTAGCTGATGAATATCATCGAATTTCAATTTTTAAAAAATGTACCCACATCCATAGTTCACTAAAGCCCTAGTTACTTTTTTTATATTGAGGTAAAAGTTAGTTTCCTTTATTAAGTATGACTTTCTTAACTGAACTTTATATTAAAAATATATACTCTAAACAACTACAATTTTGTCAGTAGGTTAGATACGAGACCCAGACTCAAGAAAACTATGTGATTTTTCTTTTTTTTACTAGACAATTCATAATAGTTCAGGCATTCTCTCTTAATGTAAGTGGAATTCTTTTTGAAGAGCTGAAATTAAAATAGGTGATTTCTTATCAGTATCAAACAACTCTCTACTTAAGAATAAGTTTGGTTACAGTTAAACTGAGAAAGCATCATCAATAAGAGAAAATCTCATGCTCAAGAATTTTTCAAAAAAATTTGAAAAATAATTCTTTCTTTTTAGTAAGCATTTTCAAATATCTTACATTTAAAATGCTTTATTTCAGAGGTTTACTCTCTAAAATCTTTCCCTATAGTAAGTGCATAGAATTATTCTTTTATAAATGAGGAAATATAAGTATGTGATCTTTGGTTTTGCCTACAGGTTGTTGGGATGAATTGTCATTGAAACTTTCTAATTAATCCATCATTCTGTCCTCTTTGTCAAGTAATATTTGGATACAAATGGGGAAAAGGAAACACTTAGTGAGTAATACATTTCATAACTCCACACTCATGTTTTATTTTAGATTTCATTTCTATTCCCTCTAAGTTCTGGTACTTGTATTCATCGTTCAATAAACTGCCCAATAAAACTCAATAATATTGAAACTAGTTTCTATTTGTTTTGTTCAGCTTGAGTCACACTATTTCAATATTTCTAAACACATTCACTACTGCAATCAAAGAGCTATATTTTAGGTGTGTAAAAAACCCTGTGGGGGGGGACACGTAGCTTAGCCTTTCTTAATCCGTACCAAAACTCACAAATTCCTCCACAAATGGGTTTTTACAAAGAAGATTTTGGGCTTCCCTGGTGGCGCAGTGGTTGAGAGTCCGCCTGTGGATGCAGGGGACATGGGTTCGTGCCCCGGTCCGGAAAGATTCCACATGCCGCAGAGCAGCTGGGCCCGTGAGCCATGGCCGCTGAACCTGCGCGTCTGGAGCCTGTGCTCCGCAACGGGAGAGACCACAACAGTGAGAGGCCCGCGTAACGCAAAAAAAAAAAAAAAAAAAAAAGACTTTAGGGACTTCCCTGGTGGTCCAGTGGTTAAGAATCCACTTTCCAATGTAGGGACGTGGGTTCGATCCCTGGCAGGAGAACTAAGATCCCACATGCCACAGGGCAACTAAGCCCACGCACCACAACTGCTGAGCCCGCAAGCTCTAGAGCCCGCGCGCCACAACAAAAAGATCCTGCATGCCGCTACAAAGACCTAAGACCTGATGCAGCCAAATAAATAAATAAATAAATATTTTAAAAATAATAAATAAAGATTTTACAACCTCCATTATTTAACAGCTTTTACTGTCAAGACACTTTTATCTTTATTTTGTTTTGTAATTAACATTCTATTTTGCTGCAATTTGACCTCTTTCTCTTTAGTTATAGTAACATGGAAAACTGGTTATCAAATGATTCTAGATAGTATTAGGCAAATGTTACAGTAAATAAACAATTATGAATGTTATGTTATATTTTTAAAATTGGAATTTGACTTGTTCTGGAAACATTTAACCAAAAATTGTATCTTATGCCATCTTTAGCAAATTTTGTCAGTGGATCACATGTAAATAATGGATAAGTGATGAACTTGAGGCAAAATTTTTTGATGGAATACACTTATATTTCCTTAGTTCAAAAATTATTCCAGGGCCTCCCTGGTGGCGCAGTGGTTGAGAGTCCGCCTGCCGATGCAGGGGATACGGGTTCGTGCCCCGGTCTGGGAGGATCCCATATGCCGCGGAGCGGCTGGGCCCGTGAGCCATGGCCGCTGGGCCTGCGCATCCGGAGCCTGTGCTCCGCAACGGGAGAGGCCACAACAGTGAGAGGCCCGCGTACCACAAAAAAAAAAAAAAAAAAAAAAAAAAAAAAAAAAAAAAAAATTATTCCATTGTGGATCCTGTGTGTCTTTACTTGTCATGGCACAGATTTTTGCAGACATGACCAGTAGCCTCAAATACAAGCCAATGGAAACTTCTGCCTTAATTCCCAAGAACTATCTAATAAGAGACTTTATGTGTAGACACATATATGCATGCAGGTCTTCAAAATGTTCTTTGTCATTTAACTTTGAACATGAGTATGTCTAATGATTTAGAAATTCATTTCCAACAAACTAATGACAACTATTGTAGAGATCAGGTTCAGAAAGAATCCTGACAAGGTGATCAGAGTTTCTATACAGAGGCCTGCTACGTTTTTCCTTGTATCCATTCCATGATTCATGTATCAGACTAATGAAGCAAACATATCAATGTGAGCTGAAACTCCTCTTTTCTATTAGAACTTTCTGTCAAAGGTCTTGCCTGCATTCACAATTCATGAAAAATAGCAGTGAAGTGTGAAAGGAGAGCGGTCAACAAAGCAAGTAATTAATCAAAAGAATACTACTAATTTTCAGGGGAGGAAGAGTTTAATGAAGCATGTAACTAAACAGGGAGCTCTAGATTCTAACTACTAATATCACTGAAAGTAAAATTTGCCACAGAGGAGCAAACTATGGAAAAATTTGAGGCAGATAATGAAAAGTTGACTTTCTGGAGACTGAACCAATAATATTGTTCCTTTGCATCAATGATATTGAGGTAATTTGCTATGGATGGCATGATGCTTGATGATGCAAAAATTAAGAAATAGAGAATCTTTTCCTTGGTCTGTCCAGATGGCATTAGCATCAGGAAGATATTAGTATTAATGACATAGGCAAGCCCAGTTACTGCCACTATTCATTTTCAATGACAACAGGTCTTGTGGTATTTGTATACTATATGGTATACAGCACAGCTATATCAGTAAACATTTGTAGTTATCACAGTCACAGTGTTTCTAGGTATCTAAATATTAACATATACATATAAACATATCTATCTGTATAAATGCATGTATACACATATATATCAATACATTTATAAGCACACACATATCTATGCAACCCTTTATTAAAATGCAAATATAAAGAAAACTAACAATATCCCATTTAATATTGAATTTATTGTTTAAATATGGACTTTCTCATTATCAGTAGGTACAAGCATCTGATAACTTCATTATATCTTCTTATGCAGATATGCCTGAAGCACTTACATATTCTACTAGGTATTTTATTATGAACATTTCTTTGGTTTTTCCTTTATATTAAGGGTGAGCATTATATATTATATTTGTGAAATTATGTATGTAAGAAAGCTATATTATCTATGACTTTTATTTAACACTGATGTAGAGGTAGAAGAGTCCCAGCACATGGAGAACAGTTGGTAAGAAATGTGTGCCAGAGAGAAGGAACATCTTTTGGGTCAGTGAGTGAATCCTAAGCCATAAATTGTCATGGTCTTTTGGAGCCCTAAGGGCCAATCTACAAGAAACACAAGACATCCATCAAACTTCTCAGACCTGTCATTTTGGGCAGGTTGGTCCACTTTTAATACTGTGTCAAAGGAAGCAAAAGCTCTTTTTGCCCCCCAACCTACCCCCCTCCCCCTTTATTTGGGTTAACATATTTCAGAATTTTAAGTAAACAGTTGCTGTAGTTGGATAAAAGTAGCCCCAGGTTCATCCACCAGTAAGTTTCATCGCTGATTCTTTATGCTCCTTCCAGACCCACCCCTCAACTTGCTATCCTTGATGCAGACCTACTTCCCCCTACCACATACCCCAAATTCCTGTGCTTTGCAAGACAAAAACTGTCCTCAAAACATTTCCTTTCTGTCTCTTTCTTCAGGATTCCTAGCTTCAACTAGCTAATCTAATAACTATTATACGATAATGTCTATCAATAAATCTCAATAAATCTACTCGGTAAATCTTGTTGAATAATTTAGATATTTATGGATTAATGTGGTAACATGTACGTTTTTAAAGGAAGACTCCATTAAGAAACAGGGACTTTAATCCAAAGGGATGGGAAGGAGAAAAGAAGTAACCTTTGGTAAACAAGTACTACCTACCTGCTACTGGTCTAGTCTCTTCATATATGCTGCTTTAGTTTTAGAAATCACAAGAACCTACCTCTCACCATTTTACAGAAAAGAAATAAAGTCCTAAATGAATTAAATATCTTGCTTAAATACAGCAAGTAAGAGGCACAAAGGTGAATCAAACCCAGGTGTGTCTGACTCCAAAGCCAGGATCCTTCCCATATCATATCACATTTCAAAAGAGAGAAGAGCAGCTTTGGAAACAGGGAGGAATCCGGGAAATTATACATATAAGAGTGAATAACTGGAATTGCTTTACTTGAGGCAAACTTCATCTTTTCCTTTATGCTACATGAGAAAGATGATCCAGACACCATTTTTCCCCAAGACTATTTCATCCTATATTAATGTGAATCACATAAATTTTCTCTTGTTTCAGCTCACTTGAAGTTCTGTCTGAAACAGTGATTACTTGAATTACATATTTTAATAAATTTTTATTTTCAAGTGATGATATAGTAACTGAAATTAAACTGATCAAGTGCTGCATCTTAGAATAATTAGCATATTCTAATACTCACTTGTTTGATTGCTATTGATTAAATATCATTGGTAAATCAACTTCCCCTAACAATCTTGTTTGCCTATTTATTGTTTACCCATTCTTTCATTTCACTAAGCTGAAATTTAATTTGCTGTTGGTGTATATATTTTAAAATTTGAAAGTGAGGTTTTACTCTATTTATCAATAAGAAATTATTTGGTGTAATTACATGGATTCACCCATTGTAAGAGACTCATAAAGATAAATATTGATAAAGAAGTATTTCAATTTCTTGCCTTTTAATTAAAAACCAAAGTTAGGAATGTCTAACATTAAGAGTTCAACTAGTTTAACAGCAGCTGACTTTTTTTGAGTATTTTGCTAGAGTTTTATATATATTATCTCATTAGAGTCTCAAATTAAGAAAAAAAAACTTAAGCAGGGAAAGTAATATTATCATCCTTATAGATGTGGAAAGTCAAGTTTGAGACTTTGTCTAAGGTTTGTAGAATCCAGGAAGAATATATTGTTCCATTACCCTGCTCTTAATTCATCCACAGTTTGATGGGCATGTTCTGTGGGAGAGAATTTACTTCTAAACCTATTGTTTCCCTTGGCTGAGGAGGATTCTCTTGTCCTCAAGTGCTAATTGGTCAGGGAGCAACCATCTGCAGAGGGCATTCATGATATTTGATCTCCTCTTGAAAAAAAACCAAAACGATGGTGAGGTACTGACTGATTCTTAGGTAGAAAAGGACGCTGAATTTTAGTTCTTTTTCTTTTTTTGGCTACGCTGCATGTTTTGTAGGATCTTAGTTCCTGACCAAGGATTGAACCCAGGACCAGGGCAGTGAAAGCACAGAGTCCTAACCACTGGACCCCCAGGGAATTTCTGACCCTGAATTTAAAAAATTCAACACACCCAGGTTATTTTTCTCAATCTAATCCCTTAGATCTACTCTCACACCTTCTGTAAAACTTCGTTATAGAATCCAGGAAATTTATTTACAAAAAATTAGTGCAATAAATTGGACGAGATTTTAGGAGAACGGAACTTGTTTTAGATCAAAGAACCCTTTGAGAAGAATCTGATTAAAAATATGGACTTTCTATCCAGAAAATGCACATCCACTTCTCAGATTTCCTTAAAGTTTCCAACTTTAGGGGACTTTCCTGATGGTCCAGTGGCTAAGACTCTGTGCTCCCAATGCAGGGGGCCCAGGTTCAATCCCTGGTCAGGGAACTAGATCCCACACGCCGCGACTTAGAGTTCACATGCCACAACTAAGATCCCGTGTGTGGCAACGAAGATCCCTCATGCTGCAACTAAGACCCGGCACAGCCAAATAAATAAGTAAATATTTAAATAAAAAATAATAGGGTGAAATAATATTTTAAAAAAATTTCCAACTTTATAAGATAGTGGGGACACAAGGAGTATTTTCCAACCTAGGTATTATTATTATTATTATTATTTTTGCGGTACGTGGGCCTCTCACTGTTGTGGCCTCTCCCGCTGCGGAGCACAGGCTCCGGACGCACAGGCTCAGCAGCCATGGCTCACAGGCCCAGCCGCTCCGCGGCATGTGGGATCTTCCCGGACCGGGGTACGAACCCCTGTCCCCTGCATCGGCAGGCGGACTCTCAACCACTGCGCCACCAGGGAAGCCCCCAACCTAGGTATTAATTAAGAGAGAGTTTTGAATAAAACATTTCAGAAGATGCCTCTTACACATAATTTGAACATAAAACAAGTCCCTGCTCTTGCAAACCACAATTATGAGTTAAGAAAGAAAGAGGCATCTTCATCTTTGACAGCTTTATATCCATAAAGTTAATATGTAGAAATTATACATTCTGGGAATGTGCTATGTGCTATGAAACACTTGTCTCAAAGTTTAATTTGTTGTTTAAAAGATAAATAGTCTTTACCATTTCTTAGCAAAAATAGAAAGAATTGTGAATCATTTGCAATGGCAAAAATGTTCCATTTCATTTTATAGCATTTCCAATTGAAAATGAATTTTATCTGTGTGATATAGAAAGTTTGTAAAGCAACCGCTTTTTTTTGCTTAAAGCAAAAGCTTCACTTTTATAACTTCAATCTTTCAGAAAATAAGATTCTTAAGCAGCTCTTACCTCATCAGAACCAGATCCAAAAATCAGCAAGTCAAAAGGAATTGCTGCAACCATGTCAATCAGGAACCAGCCTTTGAAGTAGTGTATTGCTATTTTGGCTGGATCACTTACCACTTCTTCATTTTGATTTACATATGTTGTTCTGAAGTTTATTAGAATATCTATGATAAACATAATATCCACAATCAAGTCTACCACATTCAAAGGGCTGCAGGAATAGCCACATTCTCGTCTTTTCTGTTCTTCTCTGTCATTGAGGAGAAAGGCTGCAGAGTAGGGAGTGAATATAGCTGTGTATATGACCAACAGCAGAATAAGCCAATCCCAGACGGCCTTGAAAGGACTGTAGTGCAATATTGTAAACTTGTTGATGCGTGGTGTCTGCAGTTTATATTCTGGTAGGACGTCTGCTCCTAACGAGAGAACCTGAATACAGAAAAGAAAATCATACACTACATAAAAATGTGATTATTTAATCTCCAAATCTATAAAAATATTAAGGTAATTATACAGCAAAATCTTCTAGAAAAAATCATGGAATTGTGAAGTATGTACATTTAAAGGAATCCATATAAGCCCCTACCATCCAGTATATTTGACCCCAGAAAACCTCATTGGTATTTCTTGATAAATATAATTTTCACTAAAAAATAGTGAATATTGTCACTGAGATACTAAGGAATGGGTTACTGGTTCCTTCGGAACATACTACTACTCAGAAATAAAAATACATAGCAGTTTGTAGAAAATCATAAAATCAGTTTAATACATGAATAATTGTTTTCAAACCTAAGAAAGGATTGGCTGTAATGATTAGAAACAGTCTACTTGGATTCATGGTCATATTTAATTTGCATATATTTAATTTATAATTAAACTTTGATAAATTAAACTCAACTCATTCAAATCTTTAATTAAAATTTCCCACCTGCAAATCTGTTTTTAACATTAGAAAAAAAGGGACATGGGATTAAAATAAACACAAAGGAGAGTTTTTCCTAAAAGGTTGAAGGAGTATTTTATCTCCTGGGACGAATATACTTTCACCTGAACTCCTTCATAACATTTAAAGAACCATGTGGAAAGAATGGTGCAAGGAAATATTCAGAATATTGATCTGGAGAGGCTGCAAGATTCTTAGCCATCAAGGGGTACTTAAACTCTAAGATTTATTCTACTTAATAAAGTATTGGGTAGACTAAAATAATTCACCTTTTAGAGTTTTAGTTTATCTGAAAAAATAAGAGCTAAACTTGAATTGTTACACTACCCAGTAGAAAATTTCCATGTAGATTTTAACTTGATTATAATAATAAATTATCACAGAAAATTTCAATTTTAAGTCTCATTTTCATTGTCATATACCATACGCTTTTTCACATACGAGTTACTGTTCTTATCTTAAAAAGAACTTGAGAAGTTAAATAACCCCAAATGAAGTAAAACATGACTTTTAGATATAACCTTAGTTCAGTTAAAATAGAGAAAGCTATTTTTAGATAACAGCTAAACTGATTCAATCAGCTTTGAATAAAATAATAAAGAATTGAGAGTAAAGCCCAGAGTAAATTTGAACTACAATTATATGGTGGAAAAGGAATATTATTTTAAGTTGTGAGAAATAACAGGAATTATTAGTCAAAGAGAACTCTGGAAAATAAGTGACTTCACTGTTTATGAAATACTAAATAAGTGACTTCACTGTTTATGAAATACTAAAAATCCTTAGAATCCAAGATCTATATCTATATCTGTATCTATATCTAACTCCCAATATCCAAATAAGAATAATGTTTGGATAATCCATCAACTGATAAGTGCAGATTGATAGAACTCTATCCTTAATATGCTTCTATGCTTAATATAGAAACCAATGTATGATATTTTGGTTTGGAAGGAATGGACCATCTTATAAGATGTCATTATGTAACGTTCCTTTCTCAAAAACCGGGGACTACTCAGTATGTAGAAAGTAAAATCCGAAACCTTATTTTGGCTCTCAAAGTCATCTAAAATATGGACCCATTCTATCTTTCAGTTCCTTCTCCTATTCTCTATGTACTCAGTGTACTCTGGCAACATGACTAAATTTTTGAGATCTTCCCAAATCCCTGAAGTCACAAATTTCTCTCGTTAAAAAAAAAAAGAGTATATAATCATCCAAAGAGAACAAAAAAAATTATTTCTAAATATGAGGATATTGTCTGAGCTTGCTTCCTGATTAAGTTTCATACTTCTGATACCTATCTCTCAGATGGGACTATTTGAACACTTGTTTTAGCAGAAGTATAACTTAGAATACATCCAGCACCTTGAAGTTACCCTTGAGAAGTAAAAACTGTGGGTGGAACTCTTTCCATCCCACATATGCAAACATTCATTTAACAGTCAGAAGACTGTTGTGCTAAGAGTGGAGACTGAAAAACTGGGAAGACACTGGCCCTGAAATCACAGAGTTTATTGTCTATTGGCAGAGAGACGAGGAAGAAAACGACAGCGTTGCTCATGTTTGAATAAAATACAGACTCCTTTTGAAGGGAAAGATACTTAGGGCAGAACTCCAATGATGATTATATTATTCTTATTTATAGTGGTAAGTAAATATGTACAAAAATAAGACTAGGTTGAAACTTTTCAAGCTTACACCTCTTACTATGACTCTTGTGTGCTGAATTGTGGACTTCAAAGATACGTTGAAGTCCTAATCCCTGTGAATGTGACTTTATTTGGAAATAGCACCTTTGTAGATGTAATCAAATAAAAATGAGTTTCTAGTGGCTTGGGGTGGGCCCTGATGCAATAACTGGAGTCCTTATTAAAAAAGGGATATTTGGATACAGAGACACGAAGACACACAGGGAGAATGCCACAAAGACAAACAGGGAGAATGAAGGCAGATACAAATGCAAGCCAAGGAACATCAAGGATTGCTGGCAGCCCCCAGAGCCTAGAAGAGAAGTATGAAACAAATTCTCCCCAGGAAACTCCAGAAGGAACCAACCTTGCCAATACCGTGACTTTGGACTCCTGTGCTCCAGAATTGTGAGAGAATAAGTTTTCATTGTTTTAAGCTACCCATTTTGTGGTATTTTGTTACGATGGCCCTAGTGAACTAATACAAGGACAAATAATGAAAACAATTGATTTACAAAAATATTTACAAAACCAGTGAATTCATACCACCATCACTAATTCAATATTTGACATATCTGTAGGTCAAAAATGGTTGAACTTTGGCTATTATGTGTGGTTTGATCTATTAGGTAAAATAATTTTCTCTCTTCTAACCTCAACGCTTTTTTTTTTTTTTTGCAAAAAGTAGTCAAAACAGAATTACAAACTTCAAAGATTTTATTGCTGTATTAGGATAATCTAATCTAATCTTTAATCCAAATTATGCTCCTATTAGGCTTCGAAAGCCCATTTAAATGGTGCTACTTGATACTCTAAAAGTTTTTTATTTACTTGGAGTTGACTTTAACTTTGAGGCATTATTGAATTCTATATTAAGTAATTATCTAATCAAATTATGTCTGGAACTGGGATCAGAAATGTAGTTCATTTGTTAACTTCCAACATACCTATCGATCCTGAACCACTGAAATTTGGTACATACAACAGTGGAGTGTGTTTTGACAATGCATTTTTAGTAACTGGTATGGTAATAAACCTTATGATATAGGTTCTTAAGCTTCTTCATGGCTATACCTGTGTTATATGATCACTCAATTCTGTCATGAATTTTATTAGCCAAATGACTTCAAAAACTTATTTATACAGCATGCTTTGGTATCATGAACTCTCGTAAATCCACATGCTATCATAGGCACTGAAATCAGGTAGATGGCAGTACTCTGTTATTAAGTGATTAGCTTATTGATTCAGAAGATTATTGTACTGTTTTAAGTTTTACCAAGAGAGAGGAATTTTTAAGATTTTCCAGGAGCACTCATGGACATTTGAGAATATTCCTTTCTGTGGTTGTTGGTTTGAGAATTGTTAAAGTTTACTAGGCAAGGAAGTTGAGGTGGCCAAGTTTAGTTGCAAATAAATGCATCTGGCAGTGGAATGGAGGAGAAAGCAAAGAGGGGTAGGACCAGAGGCTTAGAGATCACTTAAGACTTTGGTACTAAGAAACATAGGTAAATGAGGAGAGATCAGGAAATCCTGTACTAGGAATCGGGTGGCAGAGACAGAGAGGAAGGACACATTTCAGAAATAAATTCATCTCCGGGTGTAAGAATGAGGAGTGGAGAAGCATTTGTTTCTTTATGGTTCCAATAATGAGTCTTATTAGAGCCAATCATGGTAATTACAATCTTTGAAGGCTCAACCAGGTTTGGAATAAGGGAAAGGGTCCTAAATTTTAAATTTGAAAAGCTGGGTTTAAATTCTGGATACAATTTTTCTGGTAAATCATTTAATCTCTTCAGATCTTTTTCTTATCATCTGTGTGATGGGGACAGTAATCTTTGCTCAAATAACCTATCTATACAGAGCTACCATATCACATCAGATACTTTCTATAAAAGTAGCCGATAAAATGGGAAATATTTACATAAAGTAATTTCATTATTTTTTAGTGTTCTTGAGTTACTTGTTTAAATCTTGAATCTAACGAACCAAATATAACCAAAACATATATGAACCAATTGGAGAAATTTGAACACTGCCTGGATGTTGATAATATTAAGGTATTGTTTCAGTTATCTTCTCCTTAGAATAAATTAGCTAACACATAATGGCTTAAAACAATAGTTATTTTATTATTCATGATTATATGGATGAAAAGTTTAAGCAGGTCTTGGCTGGGCCATTCTTCTGTTCCACATAGTGTCAGTTGGGGTCTCTCAGTCATAATCAGTTGGATTCTCCTTGTGTGGAGAATCCAGGAAGGATTCTCTCACATGTCCAGTACCTTGGTGTGAACAGTTCGAAGGCATGGTTCACTCAAGATGCTGGAACAAATGGGTTTCTCTCTCTATAATGTAATGTAATGTAATATAATATAATATAATATAAGATATATAATGTAATGTAATATAAATAATATAATAATTATATTTACATATATATGGTTTCTCCATATGGTCTTTCCTTTCCTTGGAGCTTCTCCATATGGTTTTTTTTAGCTAACAGGGTAGTAAGATGTCTTATGTGGATGTTTAGTACTCCCAAGAGAGAAGTAGAAATATCTAGTCCTCTTAAAGTCAAGGAGTAGAAGTAGTATAGCATTACTCCTGTCGTATACTACTGGCCAAAACAGTCATAGCCTAGCATAGATTCAACAAAGTAGAGAATTAGTCTTTACATTTTGATAGGGGAATGGCATGCATGTGGAAAGAAGGAATTAACTGTGGCCATCTTGGAGACAAGCTATCGCAGAAATTGTTGACGAGTATTGTTTTTAGATGTGATAATGATGTTGTGCTCACGTTTTAAAAATTGTCTTAACCTTTTAGAGATACATAATAAAATATTTGTGTCTGAAATGCTATAATATTTGAGGTGGGCTCCAATAAAATCCAGAGTGAGGGAAGGGAAAGGTGAGAGAAAGTCTGGTTATATGCAGTGTTAGATGTATGTTGATTTTTAGTGAAACTGGGTGATGGGTATATACTATTCTCTCTATTTTTACAATATGTTTAAATTGTTCAAAATAAAAAATCACATTATAAGAAGATAATTGGATGTGCTAAGTCTGTAGATGTCTATTCCTCTGAGTATCTTTACCCATATTGCTCATCAAGTTAGATTAAAATAAGCCACTTTTCAAGACCTATCAGGTTAGGCCTCTTATTAAAATATTTTTACTTCATTAGCATTTCATATTCAAGCGTTAAGCTTTCATTCTGGATTGATACAAGAGGCATGCTTTTGCATTCTTTCCTCATAAAACTAAATGCAATGTTTATGTTGTTTAATGTCATTTTTGCAAATATTTGCATTATATATACATATTTATAATTCATTTCTAGAAAAAAATGGATCTCTCTTGAGAAATCAAAAGGTTTCATATCTTTTTTGTTTAAAAAGTGACAGTTATTTCATTACTTATAGTTACTTTTTTTAATCTTACAAAAAACTGTATGAGTTTAGAATTTCAGTACCATTATTTCTCTTTCCCTTTATATTGTTTTAATCATCTTATTTCCATTTTAATGTTCTAAATGCATATATCTTTTATAATGCCACCTCATACTTACTTTGGAATTGGATAAATGAATGAATCGTTAAGTCCCCCAAAAGTTAAAATTAATTATGACAGTGCCTGGGAGTCATTCTGTTGGAAACAAAATATTAGATAGGTAACTAATTGTTCTAAAAGATGTAAATAGGATTCTAAGGGGCCAATGATTGAAAAGAAAAAGTCTGCTATACAGTCTGTTACATTTTGCTGAGAGCCAGCTTCTCCCACGCATTTGAGTAATAACACACTTTAGAAAGATAAAACATGATTAATTGAACTATTATAAGAATTTTCTTTTAAGAGAGAAAGAAAAGCGGGGAAGAAACCTCACTGTATAAAAAAAGGAGAACTCCATGGTCTCCAGAAAGACACTTCTATTTTCTTTCCTCAAAACCACCACTTAAATGTACAGTTTAATACAGCTAAAATGTGGTTTTCTTTACCAAATACAGTTTTTCTCTTTGCTAGCACATTACTATTTGTTTAACCTTGAACAGTTAAGTGTTATATAAAACCAAAATCTTTATAGGAAACAGCACTATTTATTCAATGAAGATCTACTGTGAAAATTTTGTTCGAACACCAGGATTAATAACTACTCTTCTCTTTTGAAAAGTGCAATAGGGAACGATTAAGCCTTCCAAAAGATTATACAGTACTTTTGGCAGCTGTTAAACGCCATGCTGAGGTGTTGGTAGAGACTACTCATGTGTTACTTATCCTTTTCTTGGGACTTGCAGTTAACTAATAGGCTAGCTGTATTTTTATCTATCAAAAGAGTAGTCAGTAACAAAATGAATCAGATAGATAATATAGCATCAGAAAAGATTGAAACTCTCCTGGCTTTTAAGCATCTGATTTGAGAAATAAAGTAAAACCTGAGTAATTTTCATTGAAACAGGCAGCTCCACTGATGGTTACCCAGATATTTAAATTAAAAGATGAAAAATATTCACACAAATAAATCAGATCTGTACCATAGGAAATATTTTTAAATAAGTAAAATACTAAAATTAGGTAGTAGAATCACGGCAGCATTCTGTATTCAAATAATTTTCTAAGGTTTAAAGTAGACATTTAGTCATTTGTGTGTATGTGGGTATGTGTGCACACACTTGTGTGTATTTGTGTGTGAGTGTTGGATTGAACCATGAAGATTGTATGAATTTGTGAAAATAAGAGTCATCTAGCTAAATGTCAGCTTTAGTGTTTTGTTTTTGTATGTTCTGGGTATGTTAATATGAAAAATATCTGCTTCTCAGGCTTCCCTGGTGGCACAGTGGTTAAGAATCTGCTTGCTAATGCAGGGGACACAGGTTTGATCCCTGGTCCGGGAAGATCCCACATGCCGTGGAGCAACTGAGCCTGTGTGCCACACTACTGAGCCTGTGCTCTAGAGCCCGCAAGCCACAACTACTGAGCCTGCGTGCTGCAACTACTAAAGCCCGTGCGCCTAGAGCCCGTGCTCCTCAACAAGAGAAACCACCACTGTAAGACGCTGCTCACCGCAACTAAGAGTAGCCCCCGCTCGGTGCAACTAGAGAAAGCCCGAGTGCAGCAATGAAGACCCAACACAGCCAAAAATAAATAAATACAATACATAAAGTTAAAAAAAAAAGAAAAGAAAAAATATCTGCTTCTCAAAATACGTGTGACTCTCAGAATATGAAAGAAATAGGTTAAATAATACCTTAAACGTTTATAATACTCTTGTATTACTTCAAATATATGCATATTAAAAATGACAGTTTCTTCCAGAACCATAAACTTCTCTTAACTTCCACACTGATGGCCAGCTGGACAGTGGCCCTTGGTTCCGGCTCTGTATTCAAATAAGTTTGAATCAGCCCCACCCCTGTGCCAGGCTGATCTGAGAAGCTTGGGGTATCACCTTGTTGCTGATACCAGATACTTTCTGACCTAATGTTTGCTTTCTTGCCTGCCTCTTCTCTCCTCTTTCCTTTCTCATGGAAACTATACACATGCACTCTTCTCTCTATTTTCTTTATCTTTGTTTTTAAATGGACATAATTTAAGAAAAAATGGAAATCAGGAAAAGGAGCACTTGGCACAGCAGTTCAAATGCACAGAGGAATGAGGAATGGCCTTAAAGATCAGAGAGAGAAATACAGGGTTTAGATAGGACGGTTTGAGATAAATGTGCCATATACCAATTCAAGGAGTTGCCTGATAGATAGAATGTCTGGGATAGGGCTCCTGAGGGGGTAGGAGTCTGATATTTCATCCTGCAGAGGCAGTGGCTGAAGTTCTGGAAACTAGACTCATTTGCCAGGAGGCTGTAAAGAAAGAGGGAATCCACTGGAGATAACTAAAATGTGGGATGGAGAAAAAAGGCAAGGGAATATTCCCGGGACTTAGCACCTTACCTGAATATGAGCTCAAAATAGCTGAATGGGCATATTTGTAGCTTAAGAAAAAGAGACAATGAAAGTGGCAAGAAAGAAGATTCACGAGAGAAAGGATTATGATAGAAAGAGCTGCTGTCACCAAAATTTGTTGTTCTCCCTTCCATGGAGTAGAGTTGTTGCTAGAATGTGTCTGTCCAGCCAAGAACACATTACTCAGCCTCATCTGCATCTAGCTCTGGTCATGTGCCATGAATAGTTCTTCTTGGCCAAAGCCTTCAAGAAGCAGGTGTGTGATTCCCTATTCTCTCTTTTTCCTTCCATGGCATAACTCAGATGCTTCCAAGGCTTCAGGTCTGTAAGTCCTATGGGATAGGGGAGCCCCCAGAGGTAGGAAACCTTGGTCACTGAATTACCAAGAGGAGGAAATTATTCATTGCACAGAAATACAGTTTCTGGTATTGCTTGAACATGAAATATAATATTGGGATAAGCCTCAATGTTATGGGGGTTTATTAGTTCCAATGCTAGCATTACCCTAACTAATACTTGGATCTTTAATAAGACAAAGTCCTCAAACAGGCAGGAGAGAAACATCAAGTCCACTGTGTATCCCATCTCTTCCCTCTGCTCTCCCTTGAGGTTTACTTTAATAGAGTCACATCACCAGTGTCAACAACTTGTAAAAGACCAAGAGAGCCACATCTAAATCCAGCTAAATCACATGAACCAGCACACTCATTATTCTGGTGACTTTTTCAAGGGTGGGGTGAATAAGGAGTAAAAAACCACAAAGGAATAGATATGCTCAGGCTCACTTCACTCAGTCAGACTCTTTCTGCCCAGGTGTCCCCAAAATCACTATCATGGAAAGGAGGACAATGGGGAATGATGTGCTTCCTCCAACACCTTCTTCCTTAGGCAGGGGAAGACCAAACTCACGGCTGCAGCTGCCACCACCGCTACCTGGAAAAGGAGCGGAGCTGCCCTCCTCAATGTCTTCTGTCAACCTATTTTGACCCTTGCTCTTTTTTCCTTGAAATATGTTGTATTTGATGACACTGGACTCCTGAGACAGTTCCTGCTCACCTCATCAATGCTATCTCTTGGAGAAAGAGGAGAGTTAACCCTGAATTACCAGGGCCAGTATTGAAGTATGACATTCAATTCTCTCAACAGCTCTTTGAAATAAACATTATTATCTCCATTTTTTTATAGACAAGGAAACTGACTCAAGAGAGACTGAATAATTTATCTGAGTTCTCAAAGCCAACTATAGTATTATCAATCATAACATCCCTTAACTTTATTGAATGCCTATTATTTACTGAAGGCTTGATAGGCACTATCAAATTTAAATATTACAATTTTACATCAGAGGAGCTTGCTATGAGTTCAATTGTGTCCCCCCCCAACTACTCCTAACCCCCAAGTACCTGTGAAGGAGACCTTATTTGGAAGTAGGGTCTTTGCAGATGTAATCAAGGTAAGATGAGATGGATGAATGTTTTCTCCATGTTCAAACAATGGCAAAACAAACAAACAAAACACCAAAAAACAAACAAAAAAACTTACAAACAGCAACAACAAAAAAGGTTTAAAAAAAGCATTCTATATTCTAAAAATTACTGAATATACCTGCACAACAAGAGAAAATTTGAAAACAATATTAGATTTTAATCATGATGTATTATCTGCCCTTCTAAGAGAGAAAATAAGCCAAATGTTTTACTGAAAGCCATCACAAATCTTGGAATTAAATCTGAGACTGATTCTACCATAGCTAAGAAAGAGTTATACCTAAATGCTGGCTAGAAGTGGCAATGAGATAACTGTTTTTGAGAGCCAACTATCAATCAAAGTCGCTCTTTCAAAGTCATACAGAGGAATCTTTGGTAGTTCATTCAAGAAAATCACATTTGATCTTTTAAGTACATAACTTTAAAGCAATGGGTATATGAATTATCTGAAATAAGTAAAAAGAAATAAATATGGCAGACGATGTGGAAGCATAACTTTGTAGCAGAGATTCATTAGCTTCCTGTTTTTGTGCATCACCTCGCAGGAGTAACTTCCTAGGAGGTAATTTATCTTGACTCTAAATGGTCCTGAATTCCATTTTGCCTGATATTATTCTTAACATCTCATTAGACATTATTTTTTACCTTGACATTCTTTGAAAAAAACTTACTAAGATATTTGACTCCTATTCATGTCTCCTGGGGTGAGGTATGAATCTGCAAATGCCTATCTGAAACAAAAAGGATTATGCAAGTGACACAGAAAAAATGAAAATCAAGCCAGTTTGTGCCTTCTGATGACAAGTATCACTTTCTCCATAACCTTTATCCTAATAACTGTGTAATAATATGATTATGTTCATGCTTCAATCTCCTTGATTTCTTTGTTCTTGCAGTTTTTATGTCTTACTGATAGATAAAATATACCAGTTTTTTCAAATACAGCTAGAAACTGTTACAGTTTCTCTTTTGTCAGAGACACATATGAATAGCCAAAGACATATTATTGCATTTGAGACCTTTTGCCACATTTTACGTGGTAAACAGGAGCAATGTCCTTTAACATAGCTCATTTCATAAATAACCCTTCTTACTACTTTTGCTTCATGATAAATTTGTGTGTCTCATATATTAAAGAGTCAATGGAAGAAATTTTATATTGGCATCTAAATCGGTGGTTCCCCCAGTCTTGGATTTCACAGTTTGGTTAAATTAAAAAGAAATGGGGTATATCACAGGGTTGTCAGGGTTTTATTTAATCAATTACAAATGTCAGGGAAAGCAAATATCTTTATCATCATCATTTCATAAGATATGTTAATATAAAAAATATAAGGAAGGACAAAGTCTGAATAAAAGGCAATAATTTTAAATAAGTATATTTAGTTTTATGAAAACCCTATTATACTGTTTTATCTTTCTCATTTTGTTATGGACAGTACAAAAGGTGTTATCAGAAAGTACTGCTCTGCAGACCAGGGTTTGGAAAAATTGTCATATTAATTATGTTAATTATAAAATACTTGGGTTCAGTTAAGTGATCTCTAAAATCTCTTCCAGCTCTAACATACTCTAAGTTTCTGACTGTTAACTGAATTTTTTGTTCTGTAATTCACTCTGCTAATCAAGAGTGTTTACTGTGTTGCCGCTATTGAATTCAAGCTCTATTAGGAGAGGGAAGATTTCCAAAATATAAATGTAGTTTTTTTTAATGCATAAGGATGTATCCTATATACTTATTGGACAGGCATTTGCCTTGGTAGAGCAGGACTTAATACCTTAGGCCATTGATTACAAAGATTTCTGCCCAAATATATTCCATGTTTAATCCCACTGTCCTAGAGTGAAAGCTGCCTCAGATCAATAATTTTGGTCACAAAGATATTATTCTGTGTAGGGACAATTCAGTGAGGTATATGCTGAGCAATGATGTGCACCGTATTCTTGTTGAGGATATAAGCAGGGCCTGACAATAGTTAACTGTATATTAATGTTATACATTTACCGCAAATCCATTTAGTATCACGTAGATGTGCATACTGCCATACAGTCATGCATCTCTTTATCCCATTTTTATTTTTTCCTCTATGCACTTTTAAGTAGCAATGGATCCAGAAAAGGTATCTATTTCCTAGATAATAGACTGTTTACCATTCAATTATTTTTCAAATCCACCTTTAATATTTCTTTTTATAGAGTGTTCCTTTGAGCTAAACTCAACCTCTGAAGTAATCAGAATTTACTCAGCATTGCACAGTCAAATTTACATATTGTTAGTGTTCTGTCTTATTTCTCTTTGTTTAATTGAATGCATCTACTTTGCCACTATAAGCTGGGTGGTTAGGGGCTAAACTTATAACTGTGTTGAGAATGAGTGTATAAATATAATGTGTGTGTGTGTGTGTGTGCTTAATCGATGTTGGTATGTTGCCTAGAGTCTGAAAATAGCAAGAGAAACACTACATTTTTAATGTGCTAGGGAACTCTTGCTTGGCAATGTTGTGTCATGAAAGAAACTTAGATGTCAAAAACACATTTCTGTAATTCACTGTACATGTTGTAGATTAGGAATGATTAATTCTCTTATAAAGTGAGTGGCAGCTCAGGCTGCCATCTTGACTAGTAGTACTTCCCTAGTAACTAGTTTTGGTTCCTCATTCAATTTGAGGACTTGTAATGGGCTTTATGTAATTGCCGCTCAGCAAAAATACTCAAAATTATCTAATTGCCGGTACATTTTGGAACAATTTAACTGGGCACTAACATTATAAATAAGTTGTGGAATGAGGACAGGTAATTCTAATATATTATATATCAAATAGAGTAATAATGAATAATAATAGAGTAAAGGGAAAAATCTCTCACAAATGAAGAAATGCGTTGTTTTATCAATCCTTGCTTATATCTGCTCTTGAGGGAAAGAGGTAGATTACCCCATAACCAGCATGTCATTTCCAAATGATTCTGTTTGACTTCAGGATGGATTTTAGTTCTTTCCTATGACAGTGGGAGGCTTTGTTTGGGGGAATTCACAAGATATTAAAAGAGAAACCATACAGCCTAAAGGATCCCACACTGACTGTGGGCTTGGAAGGCTATGTAAATTGTCTTTCAGGGAGAGTTTAGTCAGCAGAAGTTATCATGTCACAGAGTAGCTGGAAGTGATTCTTTCACCAAAGTTTGTGAAATCAATGTCAACTGAATTCTAAGTGTAATCCAACATGTCCGATCAGCTGGTGACCTTGCACATTTACGTGCCAGCAGCAGACGTTGCCAGCTGCTCAGGTGTTTTGATGCTACATCTCTTGGTCCTCTCCATCTTGAGAGTAGCCACCTTGGCAGTGGTGGACTCAGCAGTGACCCATTTAAAAT
Organism: Mesoplodon bidens; assembly: GCF_964165515.1. Taxonomy (NCBI): domain Eukaryota; kingdom Metazoa; phylum Chordata; class Mammalia; order Artiodactyla; family Ziphiidae; genus Mesoplodon; species Mesoplodon bidens. Next base: position 35,939,176 of record NC_138165.1, on the reverse strand, counting down.
GTGTTTGGTTATGAATCTTGGCAATTGTTTATCTTAAGTTGGAGGAATCTGATTACTGGCTACTTAATACGCTGCAAATTCCAGTTAGAGAAGAAAACTTCAGCAGCAATCTTAAAGCATTAAAATAATTGGGCCACCAAAATATAAATAAAAATACAAACACATTCTGACCTTATGCCTTTGTACTAAGGAATATAAAACTGTTAAGTCAACACAACTGAAATTTGTACATTACCTAGTTTTCAGTTAGCTATTCCAAATTATGCACAATTAATGACAAAATGTCTTGGCAGAAGAATTTAATGTCCTACTTCTATATCTTGAACGAGCTATTTATTCTTTTTTATAAGTATTTGAAAAGTTAAAGTGGTATGTAGTAGCTAAACACTGTTACGATATTCTTATTTTGTATAGAAAAAGTTGTCTTATAGACTCATACAAGATAGCACATTTGAGAGCAAAAGTAGACTTCAATGTAATGGCTAAAATTGCAGGAAATATGAACTGAGCATGATGATTTTTGACCTTGTGCCAGAAGTGCTGTCAGAGGTGGTCCCTGCACTCAAGTTGCTCTTGAACTAACCCGGGGAATGAATGCGCAAACTAATAATTTTCATAAAACGTGCCAAGGGCCAGCCAAGCAAGATCCATCAATTGTTGTGAGGCCATCTAGGGATGCTTGACAAGGGTGCTGAGTAAATCTTGAAATTTTTTTTTTTCTTTTTCAGTTGGAAATGACATGCTTTTCATGAAGAGGCCACAACAATAGTAAAGTTTGGAGACATGCTCATCAAGATCATTTAGTGGGACAAGGGCTGTGGTCTTTAAGGCTTTCTATGAATAAGAACTATCCAGAAAGCTTGCCAAAGGCTGATTTCCTCCCCTTTGCCCTCTGAGTCTAGGTGAGACTCAGAAATCTGAATTTTAACAAGCATCTAGAGTGAATCCAAAGCAGTGAGTCTCCTCGTATATAGTCGTATGTTGGTAGATGTGTGTATGTATGCTGTGTGTGTGTGTTTAGTACGTGTGTGTATGTCTGTGTGTGTATATTTGAGAATGGGCAAAGGAAGACTGGGGGTGTGGAGATGGTGTGGATAAAGAGATCTGTGGGGAGCAGACTGTGAAGTTTTAAATGCCCATCTAAGGAGTTTGGCTTGTGAAGCAACGCAGTTATTATGAAGTTGTAGACTTCAAAATCCTAAATAACTGGAAGTCAGTGGAAGAAATACACTTGTGCCTAGAGTTGCACAAGGATTATTTTATTTAATTCTCACAATAATTCTATAAAATAAGTATCATTACTGTTTCAAGTTTCAATGAGGAAATTGAAATGATGTTAATAAACCTGCCCAAGGGTATAAAACTGATAAATTGTGGAGCCAGGATTAGAACACAGGCAGCCTAGCTTTACATGAACTTAGAGACCATTTAAAATTGCCTTTATGCTCTGTGTATAAAGGGTCTTATATGTCCCATTAAGAAGCTTAGACATGCTCCTGAGGGCGATTAGCAGTTTTTAGCTGACATATCAAGATTTGCAGGGGTTTTTCTTTGGGGATTTTTGTGTTTTTTATTGGCGGTATGCGGGCCTCTCACTGCTGTGACCTCTCCCGTTGCGGAGCACAGGCTCCGGATGTGCAGGCCCAGCGGCCATGGCTCACGGGCCCAGGCACTCCGCGGCACGTGGGACCCTCCCAGACCAGGGCACGAACCTGCATCGGCAGGCGGACTCTCAACCACTGCACCACCAGGGAAGCCCAAGGTTTGCAGTTTTTAAAGTCCACTTTGCCATAGTAAGGATAGTTAGATTGGTAGAGATCAAAATTAGGCCCTAAGACTAATTAGAGGTAGTAGCTATAATTCCAGAGAGAAATGCTGAGGCCCTGAATTAATTCTCTCAGTGTGGTAGGCAGCCTCTATGATGGCCCCCATTGATTTCTGTCTCCTGAGAATTAAGGTCTTTATATAATCCCTTTCCCTCAAGTGTAGGGTGGACATATTTGCTTGTTTCTAATGGATAGAATACAACAGATGTGATGGGCTGCCGCTCTCAATATTAGGTCATAAAAAGGCTGTGGCTTCAGTCTTGTGTGTGCTCTCTCACCCTCTCTTGGGCCGCTTCTCTGGAGGAAGCCAGCTACCACCGTGTGAAGTAGCCCTGTGGGGAAGCCACATGGTGCCCTCAGAAGAGAATCTTCCGAGGCCAGTTATCAGCCTTGTGAGTGAGCTTGGAAGCAGAGCCCTCTCTAGTCTAGCTTTGAGATGACTGCAGCCACGACTGTCACCTGACTTCAGCCTCATGAAAGACCCTGAGCAGAACTACCTACCTAAGTGTCTCCTTGATTCCTCACCCACAGAAACGGTGAGATAATAAATTCTTGTTATTTTCAGTCACTAAGATTTTGTAATTTGCTTCTCGGCAAACGATCGCTAATACATTGAGAACTGTCATCCTAATCATCATATATTCCACAGGGCCCTGGAGACACTTGGTATATACGTGGCAGGTTGACACTGTTTAATGATGTCATTTGTGTACAGAATACTATGTAAGAGGATTTTTTTCAGGAGGATATTCCTGCCTCTAAGTGACAGTAAAGGTCTGATGAGTTCAAATTGCCTTATAATAAACTGGTTTTGTCTACTTTTCTAACAAAATATATTTTTGGTATTTCCAGTATAATTTAGGAAGACCTGATAGTGAACACCTCTGCAGGCTAGCATGGCATGAGGCCAGAGAATGGGGCCTGCATTCCCAGCCTCCCCCCCAGACTGCCCCTCACCCTGGATATTAAGCCAGCTCTTTATGCCATATTTATGTAACAGGTGTTACAGTACAGCTGTTATTGTAACACATACAGTACAGCCAAGTGACTGTTGCTATACACAGCACATGTTTTTGATAAAGGTGAGATTATTACATACTCCTATAGCTGAATTTCACAAGTATATAGGATATTTATAACCCTTAAATAACTGCCTTTCATTATGTATTCTCCCCCAAACAGCTGACAAAGAAGAGGGCAAATTTAAAATGGAGTCCTTGAAGGTCCCCACCCACCTGCAGCATGTACTTTCTCAGTCCCATGAGTCATGGGCTGTGTGCATACAGTTGGCTCAGATGAGCTGGCACCCTTGAAACTGCAGCAGTTTCACTAAACAATTACCAGGCTCTGACTGAGAAAATTTCCCATGTGGGACAAAGAGCCAGCTGGGCATTGCTGGTGCTTGTCTGGTGGACGTTTGTTAGTTTGTATGAACACTGAAATTCCTAGGGCAGCAATCAATGGGTGAGATAATTCAGCCCAGAATACATTAACACAGAAAACTGCAACTGGAGAAGACCCTTTTGTGGGGGGAACTCTTTGCCTTCAGCAAAGCAAATTGGCAAGCCTTGTCCTGAACATTTAGAAGCTGGATGAAGCCTCTGAAGCTTGGCATCTCATTAAAGCAGCCTGGCGCCCATTAATGAAATTCAATCTATCAATCCTCAGCTTTCTCATTGTAACCTGCTGAAATAATGTCCTTAAACTTTCTGGTCAAAATTACACTGGAATTTTATACACAGAGCAAACTTCTAGTGCTAATCTTCCAAGACATATTCATTATATCAAAGGCTGTATCAAAATATTAATATTTGCCTGGATTACTGTCAGATAATACCTCAGAGCACCTTTAATACATTCAGTAATTCAGAAAACTAATTATCTTGAAACTATCATTTACTTTGTTATGAAGACAGGTGTTAAATGAGGTGATTTTTATAACAGATTTTATATCTTTAATGTAATATATAATTAAAATAAAAGTTATAAATCTTAAACTAATGAAGGATTTCTTACCAGTTCATTTTAAATTATTTCCATTTTGCTAAACTATATATCACTTGCTCTGTATCTTTAAAATTATAGCTTCACTAGTGCATTTTATCAATACATTTAAAAACATCTTTAAACACAACTAATCTTGAGATAATCAATGGAAGAGAGGTTAATGCCTATACTCTCTGTAGTAAATAATAATGGCAGAAAACATTATGCATCATTTCCTTATGATATGAAGAAAGAATACCTTTCCAGAGAATATTTGCAAATTTGAAGCTTCAAAAAATAAGATCCAGGGGCTTCCCTGGTGGCGCAGTGGTTGGGGGGTCCGCCTGCCGATGCAGGGGGCGTGGGTTCGTGCCGCGGTCCGGGAGGATCCCACATGCCATGGAGCGGCTGGGCTCGTGAGCCATGGCCACTGAGCCTGCGCGTCTGGAGCCTGTGCTCCGCAACGGGAGAGGCCACAGCAGTGAGAGGCCCACGTACCGCAAAAATAAATAAATAAATAAATAAATAAATAAGATCCAGTTGTTACCTCTAGTAGAAACATAGCTTCTCAGATTTTAAAAGTGGTTATGCATATGATTAAGTGTCACATACAAGCTTTTATTACAGCAATAAAAATGTGCATTGGTCAGAAGCAGGAGATGCACCGCTGAATCTCATTTACGTTTCATTTACCTCGGGTGTTAGGGAATAGGACATGTAAGGCTCAGGCTAGCCACATGAACCTTGTCGTTCACTAGCTATTAAAACTGATATTTAAAGAGAAATTTTCTACCTGCAAGGAGAAGAAAAAGAAGAGTGAAAGAGGGGCATAAAATGCCTGCCTGGGACTTGGTAACAATTAAGGGCAGTATCTTGAAAGTTCAAGGGTTTATGCTCATTCCTGACATTCTGCAGATTTTCTTGCCATGATACTTCTTCAGGGTTGGGTGTGCTCACCTCCTAGTGTGGACTCCCTCAGCAGGAGACTAAAGCCCTGCAGGCATCACAAGGCTTCAGAGCTTAAGGAGCCTTTGGAGAGTAAAGGAGCAGGGGCCGCAAGAGACAAAGCCAAGACCCAGGGTTTGTGGAGTACAAAGGTGCCTGGCAGCCTCACCAGCCACATTCTTTTCTTTTGGCTCTTTTTCCATTTCCAGTTCTATCTTCCCCGACAAGCAGACTTGAGAAAAAAAGTCAACAAGTTCTTCCCTGTAGGCTTCAGTGATAGGGTAGGGAAGGAAAGATTTTAAATGGAAGAAGCTTTACTTATTTTATTTTATTATTTTTTTGCAGTTGGCAAGCCCTAAAAAAATCATCCTGGGGGCTTCCCTGGTGGCGCAGTGGTTGAGAGTCCGCCTGCCGATGCAGGGGTCACTGGTTCGTGCCCCGGTCTGGGAGGATCCCACATGCCGCGGAGCGGCTGGGCCCGTGAGCCATGGCCACTGAGCCTGCGCGTCCGGAGCCTGTGCTCCGCAACGGAAGAGGCCACAACAGTGAGAGGCCCGCGTACCGCAAAAAAAAAAAAAAAAAAACAAAAAAATCAGCCTGCCATTTCTGTCTTCACAAGGAATAATACTGACACATACATATATGAAGCAAAAGTACTATAAACTCTACTAGATATATTGTTCTAATGCTTCCTTATTTTCGGTCTCTTTATATTACCGAATGAAATGTTCAGCTCTTAAAAGCCAAATACCGTAATAGATTTAAGAGGGAACTTGGTAGAAATCTGGCTCCACCTTGCCCCCTCAAATATATGCCTACTCTTCCTATATAGCCATCTATCCATCCATCCATCCATCCATCCATCCATCCATCCATCCATCCACCCAACATTTACTGAGCACCTACAATGTATCAGATACTGGGAAAGCCATGGAAAAAAAAAAAAGATGCAGTCCTGTCTTTATTGAGCTTACATACTAGTGGGGGAAGGCAGGCATAACACAAATAACTACACAAAGATTTGATTACAATTGTGATATGTATGATAAGTGATAAGAAGAAGGTGCCATGAGGGTATAAAACTGGATGAATTTAACTTAGTCTGGTGGGTGGGGTGGTGGTTTAGGAGAGCAGCCTGAGGAAATGGTATTTCAGCTGAACTGGGTTAGATATATGGTGGCACATGGGGTGAGACCACAGACAGGTCAGGATCACACACCTGGAATAACTGCCTTGAGGCTCCCAATCACTTCCTGGACCAAGGAATCTAGGCTTCTCTTGTAAGAAGCTCTCTCCATCTCCCATTAACACCTCACCTCTTCCCACTTAGTTGTTCTTTACAGCTTTGGGAGCTTCACTGGTTTTCCCATGTGGATTATAGAATTACAGATTTTTAGAGATGCAAGTGGGCTAATAGTTTGTCCTGCATGCAACCGTGACCTGCTTAAGGGCACAGAACATCATGTGTTACCTTGGTGGGGAACATCTTGTAGATTTCATCTACTTGTTTGGTATAAAAAATTTAAGTTTAATAAGAATTATTTGTAATTAGCACATTCATTCTCTGACTCTTCTGAAGTAATCCTTGAATGTATATTTTGGTCTCTACTCTCAGGCTAAACATTTCCTTAACCCATTGTGCAAATTCTCCCCTCCACCTCACCTCAGCCCACGTTAGAGAATGCACAAAACTATTTTGAACCAGGTCATCTTCTGAATTAATTCAAATTCAAAACTGCATAAGTCTGAATGAATTCAGTTTTTAAGCCTTCAGTATTGAACATTATAGTTCCCCATCTTCCAGATCAATATGAAGCCACCGAATCATGAGCCATTGCAATGTATGGTGCTAATTTAATGTCAAACCTGCTTACCTTTGGTCTAAGTTAGACCCATGGGCAGGTTAAGCTCCTGACCTACTTCAGAGTTTCCTTTGTGCTCTGGAATTCAGCACATTTTATAGAGTAGGTAAACTCTAGAACAGGTCATTAATCACTGTAGCTCCCTGGGCTATCTTGGTGCTTTTAAGAAGGAAGCAGAACTGATACAAATAAAAAGTGGGGAATTTTCATTTTGAAAGCTTCAGATTTGTTCACAGAAATCACCAGGGAGGGGAGAGAGGTAGTATACCCTAAATTTAGGTAAGTGGAGATGACTCAATTACTGGAAAGTGTTAACTTCCTCTAACAGGAATGGGGAAGATGAGGAGTTAAAAGTCTACTTTTAAATTATATAAAAGGTCATTCAATATCTTGAACTTATATCTAATATTTACTGGTAAATTGAATATAAATTATTTATCTTTTAAAACAAATTCCAAGGAAGCATATCTATTATTAATGAGAGCAAATGATCTGTACCCAAAGCACAACTCAAAATTCAGTTGAGTGAGCAATCAGCTTTCACAGTTTAAGCATAAATTAAGTAATAATACATATTTTGATCCTTGTTCAATTTTTATAGATTAGATAAAATTTATATGTACAGTCATAGGACAAATAAGCACTCCAGGGGCACTGTCTGAGGCAACTCTGAAGGACCTAAGATAATTTGGTGTGGAAAATAAAAAAGCAGGAGGTCATAATGACAACTATAATGAGAACAGAGCATTGTTCTGGACGCTGTCTTCTCAGTTCCACTGCTGGTTCTTGGCCCAGCTCATCCTCATATCTATAGCACCCTCTCTACTATTCCAAATGCTGCTCATGATTCACGGGGCAGAACAAGTCCTCTGTTTTCCCAACCGTGTTGATAAAACCTTCATCTGAATGCTAATTTCAAATATAGTCTGGCCCATACATGTTACTCTTTAATTATAGACAGCTCTGTAATGTATTTTCTGATTATGTCATATATTGTAGTTTCCCTACCTAGATTTATCAGAGGAAGTCTCTGTGGAACACTGCTTGTGAATAGCAAGTAGACAGTGTCTTGTGTCATAGGTACACAATAAATGATGTCTCCCAAGGTCAGAGGCAGCAGAATTAAACTCAAAATATAACATTAAGGAATCATGTGTGTGTATGTGTGTGCTGTGAAAATTGTTCCTACTTGTATGACTGAAGTATAGACTGGAATCAGAACTCCAGAGCTGTATAAAATATTTTTACTACTTGGGGATGCTTTTGGAGAGGTTTTGATATAATCCCTACTAATGCCTTTTTTAAGTTCTATTAATTCCTGACTTTTCATCATTCTTAGAGTGGAAATAAGTGCAGGCTGATCCTCAAGATAGAGGGATGGAATTTATTTTAATTTCTACCCCATGACAGTGTCATTTTAGATTTTATTTGAAGGTATTGCAAATGTAACCTGATAGTCTGTGAAGAATGATTTTGCCAAGGAGACCATGATTTCTCGAGGGTTTAATGAAGCTATTTCAAGACTTAAGGAGAGGAAGGAAAATCTCTAGTTGAAGGCAGGCTTTAGATTAAGCTATGAAAAATGGAGTTCTGATTCATTAATGTAAGAATTTTGTTTTTTTAAAAAATCTAGGTTTATGGAAATGCTACTATTTTAAATAGCCACCTGTGGTGTATGCATTTTTCTTGCTTTTCCTGACCAGTTACTATATTGCAAATGGTCCAGTCTATGGTAAACACAGGAAGCCCACCACATTTATAATTTATTTTGAATCACTGATGCCCATATTTCAGGAGAAGCCTGTTTTACTTGAACCCCTAACTACTTCTGAGGGTAAAGAAAGGGGAATAATTATGGCAAAGGGGATTGGGTGGTACCTGAGGAAGGTGGAGTGGTAGGGAATTTGGGAGGATACAGATAAAACCAGAACACCTGCTTTTTAAAAGTATCTTTTCTTTCACCTGTCATCTCTTCACCTCCTTCACCAATGTTTCCATCAATAAAGATTCATTTGAGTTAATGAGTTTCTCCTTTAAGATGCAAATATATCCCAGTGAGAATAAAATTCCATTTTTCATGCAGCTATTTATTTATTTATTTGGCTGCACTGTGCAGCTTGCAGGATCTAGTTCCCTGACCAGGGATGGAACCTGCACCTCGGCAGTGAAAGCGCCGTGTTCTAACCACTGGGAAGCCAGGGAATTCCCTCATGCTGCTTTTTATATGAAATACTTTAATAAAATTAGCAACATCCAGAAAACATGGATTTTTTTTTATTACAAGAGAAGAACTGAGGGAATTGATTTTTAAACAAACTCTGTTTATAATTTTGTACATTACTTTAGAGCATGTGGGTAGTCTATCAGATAGTCATCCATGATATGGAAGGAGCATTTTGGAGTGGAATATAGACCAGGTAGAAGCGTCTACCTTATAGAGCCAGAAGTTATGAGGTTTAAAAATCTCTGCACTGGAATGAAGATGCAGATGTAGAGAATGGACTTGAGGACGCGGGGGTGGGGTGGGAGGGTAAGCTGGGACGAAGTGAGAGAGTGGCAAGGACATATATACACTACCAAATGTAAAATAGATAGCTAGTGGGAAGCAGCTGCATAACACAGGGAGATCAGCTCTGTGCTTTGTGACCACCTAGAGGGGTGGGATAGGGAGGGTGGGAGGGAGACGCAAGAGGGAGGAGATATAGGGATATATGTGTACGTATAGCTGATTCACTTTGTTATACAACAGAAACTAACACACCATTGTAAAGCATTATATTCTAATAAAGATGTTAAAAAAAATTCTCTGCGCTAATGTTTGTGTGTGTCTTATGCCCTCACTGCCCATATCTCTAGCTGGCTACCATCCTTTAACTTCTCACCTCTTTCATGTTGCAATGTAGGCATTGCCTCCCCTGTGTCCTCCAGGCTAGGTATGATGTCCCTTCTCTGCTCACAGATAATCCCTTTCTCCACAGTAGAACCTTTATCACACTTTGTTATGGGTTCTGTTAATCTTTCTATTTTTGCCCACTTGATGGGATGGCAGAGACATGTCACCATTGTAACCAGAGTTTCTAACATAGTGTCCTATCAGAGTAAGCACTCCACATGTATCTGGAGAATGCCTTGGACCTGACACTAAACATTAATGAGTGCCTACAACAAGAAAGATATTATCCCTACTTAGGTGCTACTTAAGGATCCAAGACAAAGAAGGATCAAACAATGTAGCCTAGAACATTGGCACTATTAGGTGATGGGGGCTGGTATTTGAATTCAGGTAACGTTCTCTTATCTCTACTCAGAAACTAATGGTATCAGAGTCTCAACCTCTTACAGTTAAGCCCAGACTGGTCCACCTCAAGGTGTACTGTCCAGCACACCAACTCCCTATCATTTCCTGCCTCTTTCCTCATTGGTAAAAAAGACAGAGTATATAAAAGGAGGAATACAGTTAACTTTCATGTGTCTTATTTGACCTGCCTGGAACTTATAAGGAACTCAATAATGTTAAATGAATGGACATATGAGGTCCTTATTCCTTCTTACCAAAAAAGCATTATCAGAAGTTAGAATCTTCTCTTGTGCATATGAAGAATGTACCATATAAATGACATTTTATCTAGTCTAGTCTGATTACCAAATGATCAGTGTGCTAGGTTCTTTGGGGTATATTTTTAAAAGATGTGATAAATTCTATTTCTCAAGGTATAGTTAGGAAGATGAAAGAAACTCCTACACTCACGCATACACACAAATATCTACATATCTATCAATCATTTATCCATTTACCAAGAAATACAAAGCATCGTGGAAATAAATTATTTAGTTGTGTGAAAAGAGACCAAGTATTCTTAGATTAAAAATGGGAGAGGTCAATGCAAGCTGGGAAGCCTGACAAATTTACCTGGAGATGATATGGATCTCAGAAATGGGTAGGATTTGATATACAGAGAAAAGGATGGTAATATTGTAAGTCAGGATCACTGCAAACAAACCTCCAGGTCTTGTCATAAGCAGGGCAAGTGGAACTTAAAGGAGACTGTTTGCCCAGAGCAGACAGTATGTGCTTGCAGGAAAGTGGGAAAGCACACATAGTGTAAGAGGGCTTTCGGGAGAGGGAATATTCAAATGTCTTCTACAGAGTGTGTGTGTGTGTGTGTGTGTGTGTGTGTGTGTGTTTGCTTTCCAGGAAGATGAGAAAAGTTGATTCCAAAGTATATATTAAAGTTAGTTCATGTGGGTTCTAGCACAAAAAAGGAATTCACCCATTAAAGTTTTCTAAGACAGTGTTGGGAATAACTGTTTCAAACAATTCCAGTACTTGTAAATAAATACATTAAGCTCACAGGTTGAACCAGAATCAAGGTGTGCAGCAGGTCACTAAGGTTAAGCATTAAGCCAAAGCAAGAGAAGAGAATGATGTTATTGGCCTGTTACTTTGTGCAGCTACAGAACCTTGGGAAACTAAAAATGCTGAAGAAACAGGTTCTCCTGGGCTTTATATAGATTAATCAGGAATCTTTCCTTCCTCTACTGGATGACTACACTAAAATAAATATTTCCCTGCAAACTTCAAAGTCTGTTCTTAATGTTTTCTGGAACACAAACTGAATATCAAGTGCCAGTTGAATCTAAATATATCGCAACTACTAGCAGGTTAATTTTCACGTGTTGTAACTTAAAATTCCTAAAACTGTCATGTGCTAATAACTGCACTCTGAGTTTATTCTCAAGAGTTGGGGATGAGGATTAATTCCTATTAATAGGGAATTAACTTTCCATCAGCTATGGAAATAAAAATAGAATTCAGAACAAATAACAAAGTATATTTCTGATCTTAATATGTTTTCAAATTTCATTATTGAATTTTATAGATTTCAAAATAGATAATTTAATATTCCATATGGGTGGGAAACAGAGTTGTGTGTGTGTTAACTACATCAAAAATATTTTAACAGGGCTTCCCTGGTGGCGCAGTGGTTGAGAGTCCGCCTGCCGATGCAGGGGACACGGGTTCGTGCCCCGGTCCGGGAAGATCCCACATGCCGCGGAGCAGCTCGGCCCGTAAGCCATGGCCGCTGAGCCTGCGCGTCCGGAGCCTGTGCTCCGCAACGGGAGAGGCCACAACAGTGAGAGGCCCGCGTACCGCAAAAAAAAAAAAAAAAAAAAAAAAAAAAAAATTTAACAAAATTCTTCCATTACAACCAATAATTTCAAAACTTTACACTGTAACCTCTTCAAATACTGTGGACAATGGGCCATGCTGCCTAAATCAAGTTTCAGGTTATTTCCTCCATTCGTGAGGCATATATTTCTGTGTTTTGCTATGGTCTTTTGATATGAGCTTCAATTTTGCATACAATGAAAGAGGTTCTGCAATATGAATTACTGTTCTTGATAACATTTAGGAATTCTTTCTTTCAATGATAAAAACAATTTCTTAAGAAACAGAAGTTCACCACTTTGTTGTTTTTTTATGTTCTTGTATATTGTATCTCTTTTCAACAATTAATATAAATTTTACATTTGAACCTGTCGGCACAAAAATAGCATTAGATTCTTTTTCTCTGAGAATATTCTCAGAACGAAAGAGTAATATCAGTTTAAATTTCAGTGACTGTGTTAAAAAAGTTGTTTGCTTCCCCACAAAGTTAATTTTCTGTCCTATACTTGAGGCAGATAATAGACTATTGGAACAATAGCATTGACAAGTTTTATATTTTATAAAGGAGGTTTCCTTCAAGACAACACTAGAGTATTTCTCTCTATTATATTCTATTTTTTCTTTATTGCCGAGTCAGTAACATGGCAATGAAACCAGAAGACCACAACTGTTAGGATGAACCCTAATTTATCCAACGAGCGATTATTCTTTTCTTGGCAGTTTGATACGCCAGAGAAGATCACTGCATGGAAATGAAATAGGAACTAAGGAACCTGTGTCTCTGTTGTTTTCCCTGAACTTAAAAAAAGGGAGTTTCATGATTCAGGATGGGACAAAACTGCCTTCAAAGCGAGACTCCTTCAACCTCCCTGCACACTGATCGTTTTTCCCTCTCTACCTTAGTAATTCTAAAGGAGTAGTTTGGATTCAAAATGCAGACAGGGCTTCCCTGGTGGCGCAGTGGTTGAGAGTCCGCCTGCTGATGCAGGGGACACAGGTTCGTGCCCCAGTCTGGGAAGATCCCACATGCCGCGGAGCGGCTGGGCCCGTGAGCCATGGCCGCTGAGCCTGCGCGTCTGGAGCTTGTGCTCTGCAACGGGAGAGGCCACAACAGTGAGAGGCCTGCGTACCGCAAAAAAAAAAAAGAAAGAAAAAAAAATACAGACAAATTTGGGGTAATCCGTGTAAGAAACATATTCAAAATCTTAAAATGGCTAATCAGAAGACTAAGCTGAGGGGTTATTCTAATTTATTATAAAAACAATATAAAACAATTCTAAAATGCAAGAATATGGTAATGAACTCTCTCTTTTTAAATATCCAGCAGTTCATGCCTTGGTTTTTACTCACTTTTAAGTAATAGATTGTGTAGAGTGGACAGTAATACTTATTCTTTGGAAAATACTTTTTTAAAAAGTTAACCTTATACTGAAATCTCATGCTTGCCGTTGTTCATTTACTAGCATTAAAGTTCTCTGTGCATCAGAATTTATTCATTCATTTCTAAGGCAGAAAGCCTAGGAAAAGGAAAGAAGTCTTTCTTCACTGGAAACAAAAAGTAGGCTGGTAGGATCAGACAGTGGTAGAAAAAGAATGAGAGGGCATGACAGGTAATAGAGTAGTCAGTTTTGGAAGTAATTCAGGTGCCTGCAGGTAGGAACACTTAGGCACCTGAAATCATTCTTTTCCAATACCAACCCATGAATAATGAATACAGCTATGGGCATAATTTACAAATGACAGCTTATCACCTGAAACAGGATTGTTCAGCTCAACTGACAGCTGCCAGTCAACCAAGAAACAGCACTAGAATATTCCTCTCTACTATCAATACATTTTTTTTCCCTTTTGGGTTGCGTCGCTCAGTCTCACCTAATGTTGTTGCCGTGACCTGAAAATTAAGCCTGTGTTCCTCACAATGGTATAGGGATTTCTCAGCTTGACTCTTCACTTCAAATGAAAGAAGGATCAACAGGCACCAGAAACTAGATCTGGCTGCAGATCCTTTTTTAATATTTTCTGCCACATCTGAAAAGGAGAACTGAGACACCAATAGGAAATAAAGGGGCCAAGGAAGTATGGAAAATAGCATGATTATGTGCCCTGGTTCTCACACCACAGACCACCTTGTCTCTGTTCCCACCATTACAGTAATAGCCTTAGTGTCACCAACCTCAGGACACTGGGACAAGGGGCAGAAAAAGAGGTTTTTCCATTCTCCGCTCTATGGCCCGCTTTAGCTATGCTACTCTCAGAAGAAAGACTTAGACACTTTTTATGTATGACCCTGCATCCCAAATTTTTCCATTTCTACCTAACTGAATCTAAAAGAGTAGGCTTCAAAATACGGGTATACTTGTAACCAATATTTAAAACAGAAAAGGAAATAAACATGGTATTTAGAACAGAGAAGGAAATATATATGGTATTTTTTCCAGCTCTTCTGTACTGAGTTCTATATTTGGTACATTGTTAGGAAAAAAACCTGAGTGGACTTCATTAAAACAAGGAAGAAAAATGTACTTCCTATTATGTACCACCTCCTTCCCACCAGTATTACCTCATGCCTGTCCTAACCCTCTTTCTTTAAAAACTTAAAAATTTCTAACACATCCATGTTTGAGTTGAACATATAGTGCTCACAGTTATCTGTGAAAAGACATTTTGTCTAGGTTAGTATTTCCTAAAAAAATCTTTCCTCAAATATGAATTCAGGATATCAATAGATGTTATATAAAGAAAAAGGCAAATTAGAAATGAATTCTGTCATCAAAAATGTTTGAGAAGTGTTGGGTAAAATTTTTTTTCAGATTTCTTTAATTTAGGACTTCACAGAACTTTTATTGTGTTAATTTGCCATGTTAATTTCTTGGGGGAGCAGGTATTACTTGACTAAGAAAACCTTCTTCTAGGAAACAATTGTGAGACCAATGTTTTGAGGAAGACACTTGAAGCACTCTGGCCTAGGAAAACTCTTAAATGGACATTGTTTCTTAGAGGGTTTACACAAGAGATCAATATGGCAGTAAGCCTGTTTCTCAAATATGAGTTGTGCAAGTAAGCTTTAACATGTTTTTATTTAAAAAACAAATACACTGTAATTAAAACATCATAAGAATATATAACTGAACCAGTTACCTCATTGAGAAATCTACAGAAAGAGTGATAACGTACAATAACAATGAGGAAATACAAACTCTAGGTCTCTACTGGGTTCTTTTTTCAGCTTTAACTTTACAGGCAGAATGGAAAGATTGGGCTACACCCATGTTTCCCAAATTTGCTTGATCTTAATAACGTGGGAGTAAAGGCTGCAAATGGAATGAGAATTGTTAAAAATTCACAATCCTCAGACTCCATTGAAAATTACTGAATTTCCAGGGGGTGGGAGGACACAGAGAGAGAGAGAGAGAGATTTAGTTCCAGATGATTCCATTGATCAAAGATTTAAAAAAAATAAACCAAAAACCTGGGCAAGATGATATTTAAGTGTCCTTTAAATTTTAAAATTCTGTGAAGATTAATTGCTTTTTAATGACCTCTTTCAGAGCAATTGAGTTTTAGTGGGTTTATATCTAACTACATATTTTCCATTATAAATGAGATTAGCACAATACAGAGAAGTAGAGCTAAAGAGAAAAATATATTACTCACAATTTTACCACCAAGATAACCAATGAGACCTTTTATTTTATTTTACTTTCTTATTTGGGATTTCCTTCAAATTAGATTCCATGGTTGAATTCACTTCCTAACTCAAGGAACAGTCCACAGCTACTTAACATTACAAGACTGTGGGTTGCATGGGTGTGTGAAAATGACATGTCTGCTCTGAATTTCCATACCAGATAAAAATACTTAATTCTCATCCTATGAAACATGAAAAATTTACTGCTTCTGCCCACTCTCATTAGGCAACCCACCTTGAACTATGTTTGCTCCAACCTCTAGGCCATGAGGGCAAAAGAATAAAGGAACTCTCTGTCCAGTGCTTCCTTTCTGCTCCAGAGTTTGACTTTAACCCAAGGCTTATACTGACTGGGGGGATAAAAATTGAACCACCTTGGCAACAAATAACTGCAATCTTTGTCTTGGTTGCCATAGCAACCAGGCTATTGCTATGTATGCTAAGCTAAATTATTTTTACCTGTCTATTCTGACCACTGGTATTTTACTTCTTTATTTCAAGCATCTATTTTCAATCTGGTTTCTTTGGCTGACAGAACTTTTAAAGGAAAGGGATATTTTTCCTCCTTTCATTTAAAAATGTCTGATGAATCTACAATACCAAACAGGTGCTTTTTAAAAGCAATTTGTACATAAATGCTTGCTTTACAAGCTATGGCTCTTCGTCAGTGGCTACCAGGGATGTTATTTCTTCATCATTTAGAATATAGAGAAGTATAACTTTTGAGCTAATTAAGACTTTTAAAACTGGAAAGAAACTTTATTTTTCATTTTTATTATTATTATTTTTTTTGGCGGGCCTCTCACTGTTGTGGCCTCTCCCGTTGTGGAGGACAGGCTCTGGACGCGCAGGCTCAGCAGCCATGGCTCATGGGCCCAGCCGCTCTGCGGCATGTGGGATCCTCCTGGACCGGGGCACGAACCCGTGTCCCCTGCATCGTCAGGTGGACTCTCGACCACTGCGCCACCAGGGAAGCCCAAGAAACTTTATTTTAATTTCAAATATGTCAGCAAGTGATGAATTTTGATGTGCATATAGTAATTAGTGAAAATAGAAAATTAATCTTTTACTTTTTTAAATTACACACGTGTTTTCAAAATAACATCCTTATTTTACGTTTAATATGTATATAGCACACAACATGTTTGCAGTAGTCAATTGCTACTTACATGTCTATAGTTTTTATCTTTTCCTCATCATTCACTAGATTATATATTTATTTGCCCAGAGAGGACTAGAAGACATAATCCAGGATCTCAAAGATCAAAGCTTTGCATTCAATCAAAGGCCCCCAAAGGCAAGGACGTTGACTTATATATTTTTGTATCACCATTGTACATAACACTTTGACTTACATTTAGTAAGCACTCACAAAGATTGAATCAATAATTATCCTGATGAATGTGCTTTACTCCTACTTGCAGTACCCACATATATTGTTTTTCATTTCAATTTGCATGTATAGACATAGACCAAATCCAGAATAGGAGGAAAATATTGGATGGTGATTTCTGTTTTGCTGAACCAAGTTTGATGGTATTCTATAAATAACAGTAAGCTAATAGATGCAAAATTAATGTCACATTAAATTGGAAGTGTTCAGAGGCAATTTGGGACTCCCGCATTGCATTTCAAATTTAATTTGGAATTTTGTGTTTGTTACTATTTCTGGCAGTTCAAGATGATCTGTACAGTTTTACTGAGGTTTGCAGGATACTTAGTTTAGGCAAAAAATGAAGTTTAGGAAAACATTTAAATCATACTATAGAAGTATTGTGAATGTTGTTTTTTTTTAATTTCAAGAGTGAAGAATCAATGAGGCTTTATAAAAATAACTGTTGAAAAAATAGACTTTTCAATTAAGTGTTATTTTTAATTCATGACTGTGGTATTGTGATTTATAATAAGAAATATATATTTGTTCTTAGTCCCCATTCCTGGCACAGAACTCTTAAATCTTTGGAATTCCCTAAATGCTGAGAGAGAAAAGGTATCTTTTGCTATGTCAGTGAGATAACTTTTGGAAAGCTTCTAAGTCAACTAAGGATGGGGGTTGGTCAACAGTGGAATCAACCTCTTGATTAAATGGTTGGAACTGTCAGTCCCACTCCTGACCTCCAGGGAGAGGAGAAGGGCTGGAGGTTGAAACCATAGACAATAGCCATGAATTCATTAATCATGCCTATGGGGCTTCCCTGGTGGTGCAGTGGTTGAGAGTCCGCCTGCCGATGCAGGGGACACGGGTTCGTGCCCCGGTCTGGGAAGATCCCACATACCGCAGAGCGGCTGGGCCCGTGAGCCATGGCTGCTGAGCCTGTGCGTCCGGAGCCTGTGCTTCACAACGGGAGAGGCCACAACAATGAGAGGCCCACATACCGCAAAAAAAAAAAAAAAAAAAAAAAAAATCATGCCTATGTAATGAAGCCTCAATAAAAACCCTAAAAGGAGGGGGTTCTGAGAGCTTCCAGGCTGGTGAAACAGAACTCTTCCTTGTGCAGTCATGCTGGGCCCAAGCACCACAGGGACATAAGCTCCTTCGTTCAGGATCTCACCCTATGTATCTCTTCAGTCTGCTGTTGATTTGTATCCTTTAATATCTTCTGTAATACATTGGTAATCTAGTGAGTAAACATGTTTCCTGAATTCTGTGAGTCTCTAGCAAATTAATCTAACTAAAGGAGGGCGTCATGGCAACCTTCAATTTAAAGCCAGTTGGTCAGAAGCACAGGTATTGCAATTGACATCTGAAGTGGGGGGCAGTCTTGAGGGACTGAGCCTCTAATCTCTGGCCTCTGATGCTATCTCTGGGTAGATAGTGTCAGAATTGAGTTGAATTGTAGAACACGCAGCTGGTGTCAGAGTCTGAATTGGAGTCATAATTAAAATGACATTATTATTGAAAAGTATTTTTAATTTGTAGTTGCATCTAGAAGATATTTTTTAATACTGAAATGGAAGAAAATTTAGGAATAAGTTTATCTAGTTTGAGGGAAACTACAGAAAGCATTAAGAAAGTTTGTACTATTTACCTGAGATGATATATAATTTCTTTAGCTTTATTGAAGTATAATTGATATACACAAATTACACACATTTATAATTTTAAACATTAGCTAATAATATGAAATCAACGCTATCTCTCCATTACAAATCAATCTCCATTTCTAAAGAAGTACTGAATTACAAATATTGTTTTGGATTTCTGTCAAAAGTAAGTATAAATTGAGAACACTGAATCACATGAAGAGATAATAAGCATATTTACAATGGACAAAGTTCAGTGAAAAGTGAAAAGCTAATACTTTGAGCTCTTTATGTCAGCAATATCAGTGTAATTTTGCTTTTCCTGCATCCAAGTGGCATGACACCAATAAAAAACAATTTCCATCCTAATCAAAAATTAGCTTAAGAAAAATGGGATATGGGGAGACCTTCAAGATGGTGGAGGAGTAAGACATAGAGATCACCTTCCTCCCCACAAATACATTAGAAATACATCTACATGTGGAACAACTCCTCAGAACATCTACTGAATGCTGCAGAAGAGCTCAGACTCCCCAAAAGGCAAGAAACTGCCCATGTACCTGGCCGTGTGGCTGACAGGGTGTTTGTGCTCCAGCTGGGTGTCAGGCCTGTGCCTCTGATGTGGGAGAGCCAAGTTCAGGACATTGATCCACCAGAGACCTCCCAGCTCCATGTACTAACAAACGGTGAAAGCTCTCCTTGATATTTCCATCTCAACGCTAAGACCCACCTCCACTCAATGACCAGCAAGCTACAGTTCTGGACACCTACTGCCAAACAACTAGCAAGACAGGAACACAACCCCACACATTAGCAGAGAGGCTGCCTAAAATCATAATAAGGTCACAGACATCCCAAAACACACCACGGGGCACGGTCCTGCCCATCAGAAAGACAAGATCCAGCCTCATCCACCAAAACACAGGCACCAGTCCCCTCCAACAGGAAACCAACACAACCGACTGAAACAATCTTAGACACTCGGGGCAGACACCAGAAACAATGGGAACTACGAACCTTCAGCCTGTGAAAAGGAGACCCCAAACACAGTAAGTTAAGGAAAATGAGAAGACAGAGAAACACACAGCAGATGAAGGAGCAAAGTAAAAACCCACCAAACCAAACAAATGAAGAGGAAATAGGCAGTCTACCTGCAAAATAATTCAGAGTAATGGTAGTAAAGAGCATCCAAAATCTTGGAAATAGAATGGAGAAAATGCAAGAAACATTTAAGAAGGACCTAGAAGAACTAAAGAGCAAACAAACAATGATGAACAACACAATACATGAAATTAAAAATTCTCTAGAAGGAAACAATAACAGAATAACTGAGGCAGAAGAATGGATAAGTGACTTGGAAGATAAAATAGTGGAAATAACTCCCGCAGAGCAGCATAAAGAAAAAAGAAGGAAAAGAACTGAGGACAGCCTCAGAGACCTCTGGGACAACATTAAACACACCAACGTTCGAATTATAGGTGTTCCAGAAGAAGAAGAGAAAAAGAAAGGGACTGAGAAAATATTTGAAGAGCTTGTAGTTGGAAACTTCGCTAATATGGGAAAGGAAATGGTTAATCAAGTCCAGGAAGCGCAGAGAGTCCCATACAGGATAAATCCAAGGAGAAACATGACAAGACACATAAATCAAACTATCAAAAATTAAATACAAAGAAAAAATATTAAAAGCAGCAAGGGAAAACAACAAATAACATACAAGGGAATCCACACAAGGTTAACAGCTAATCTCTCAGCAGAAACTCTGCAAGACAAAGGGGCGTGGCAGGACATATTTAAAGTGATGAAAGGGGAAAAACCTACAATCAAGATTACTCTACACAGCAAGGATCTCATTCATATTCTACAGAGAAATTAAAAGCTTTACACACAAGCAAAAGCTAAGAGAATTCAGCACCACCAAACCAGCTTCACAACTAATGCTAAAGAAACTTCTCTAGGCAAGAAGCACAAAAGAAGGAAAAGGCCTACAATAACGAACCAAAAACAATTAAGAAAATGGTAATAGGAACATACATATTGATAACTACCTTAAACATAAATGGATTAAATGTTCCAACCAAAAGATATACACTGGCTGAATGGATACAAAAACAAGATCCATATATATGCTGTCTACAAGAGACCCACTTCAGACCTAGGGACACATACAGACTGAGAGTGAGGGGATGGAAAAAGATATTCCATGCAAATGGAAATAAAAAAAAAGCTGGAGCAGCAATTCTCATATCACACATAATAGACTTTAAAATAAAGACTATTACAAGAGACAAAGAAGGATACTACATAATGATCAAGGGATCGATCCAAGAAGAAGATATAACAATTGTAAATATTTATGCACCCAACATAGGAGCACCTCAATACATAAGGCAGATGCTAACAGCCATAAAAGGGGAAATTGAGAGTAACACAATCATAGTAGGGGACTTTAACACCCCACTTTCACCAAAGGACAGAACATCCAAAATGAAAATAAATAAGGAAACACAAGCTTTAAATGATACATTAAACAAGATTGACTTAATTGATATTTACAGGACATTCCATCCCAAAACAACATAATACACTTTCTTCTCAAGTGCTCATGGAACACTTTCCAGGATAGATCATATCTTGGGTCACAAATCAAGCCTTGGTAAATTTAAGAAAATTGCAATCGTATCAAGTATTTTTTCTGACCACCACGCTATGAGACTAGATATCAATAACAGGAAAAAATCTGTAAAAAATACAGACACATGGAGGCTAAACAATACACTACTAAGTAACCAAGAGATCACTGAAGAAATCAAAGAGGAAATAAAATACCTAGAAACAAATGATAATGAAAACACGATGACCCAAAACCTATGGGATGCAGCAAAAGCAGTTCTAGGAGGGAAGTGTATAGGAATAAAATCCTACCTCAAGAAACAAGAAACACCTCAAATAGACAACCTAACTTTACACCTAAAGCAATTAGAGAAAGAAGAACAAAAAAATCACAACGTTAGCAGAAGGAAAGAAATCATAAAGATCAGAGCAGAAATAAATGAAAAAGAAATGAAGGAAACAACAGCAAAGGTCAATAAAACTAAAAGCTGGTTCTTTGAAAAGATAAAAAAAGTTGATAAACCATTACTAGACTCATCAAGAAAAAAAGGGAGAAGACACAAATCAATAGAATTAGAAATGAAAAAGGAGAAGTAACAATTGACACTGCAGAAATACAAAGGATCATGAGAGATTACTACAAGCAAGTATATGACAAGAAAATGGACCACCTGGGAGAAATGGTATCATTCTTAGAAAAGCACAGCTTTCCGAGACTGAACAAGGAAGAAATAGAAGATATAAACAGACCAATCACAAGCACTGAAATTAAGACTGTGATTAAAAATCTTCCAACAAACAAAAGCCCAGGACCGATGGCTTCACAGGTGAATTCTATCAAACATTTAGAGAAGAGCTAACACCTATCCTTCTCAAACTCTTCCAAAATATAGCAGAGGGAGGAACACTCCTAAACTCATTTTACGAAGCCACCATCACCTTGATATCAAAACCAGACAAAGATGTCACCAAGAAAGAAAACTACAGGCCAATATCACTGATGAACATAGATGCAAAAATCCTCAACAAAATATTAGCAAACAGAATCCAACAGCACATTGAAAGGAGCATACACCATGATCAAGTGGAGTTTACCCCAGGAATGAAAGGATTCTTCAATATATGCAAATCAATCAATGTGATAGACCATATCAACAAACTGAAGGATAAAAACCATATGATCATCTCAATAGATGCAGAAAAACTTTCGACAAAATTGAATACCCGTTTATGATAAAAACCCTCCAGAAAGTAGGCATAGAGGGTACTTACCTCAACATAATAAAAGCCATATATGACAGACCCACAGTCAACATCGTTCCCAATGGTGAAAAACTGAAACCATTTCCTCTAAGATCAGGAACAAGACAAGGTTGTCCACTATCACCACTATTATTCAATATAGTTTTGGAAGTTTTAGCCACAGCAATCAGAGAAGAAAAAGAAATAAAAGGAATCCAAATTGGAAAAGAAGAAGTAAAGCTGTCACTGCAGATGAGATGATACTATACATAGAGTATCCTAAAGACGCTACCAGAAAACTACTAGAGCTAATCAATGAATGTGGTAAAGTAGCAGGATACAAAATTAATGCACAGAAATCTCTTGCATTCCTATACACTAATGATGAAAAATCTGAAAGAGAAATTAAGGAAACACTTCCATTTACCATTGCAACAAAAAGAATAAATACCTAGGAATAAACCTACCTAAGGAGACAAAAGACCTGTATGCAGAAAACTATAAGACACTGATGAAAGAAATTAAAGATGGTACAAAGACATGGAGAGATATACCATGGTGTTGGATAGGAGGAATCCACTTTATGAAATTGACTATTTTACCCAAAGCAATCTACAGATTGCAATTGCTATCAAACTACCAATGGCATTTTTCACAGAACTAGAACAGAAAATTTCACAGTTTGTATGGAAACACAAAAGACCCCGGATAGCTGAAGCAATCTGGAGAAAGAAAAGCAGAGCTGGAGGAATCAGGCTCCCTGACTTCAGAATATACTACAAAGTTACAGTAATCAAGACAGTATGGTACTGGCACAAAAACAGAAATATAGATCAATGGAACAGGATAGAAAGCCCAGAGATAAACCCACACACATATGGTCACCTTATTTTTGATAAAGGAGGGAAGAATATACAATGGAGAAAAGACAGCCTCTTCAATAAGTGGTGCTGGGAAATCTGGACAGCTAAATGTAAAAGAATGAAATCAGAACATTCCCTAACACCATACACGAAAATAAAAACCAATATGGATCAAAGACCTAAATGTAAGGCCAGACCTTATAAAACTCTGAGAGCAAAACATAGGCAGAACACTCTATGACATTAATCACAGCAGCAAGATCCTTTTTGACCCGCCTCATAGAGAAATGGAAATAAAAACAAAAATAAAGGAATGGGACCTAATGAAACTCAAAAGCTTTTGCACAGCAAAGGAAACCATAAACAAGATGAAAAGAGAACCCTCAGGATGGGAGTAAATATTTGCAAATGAAACAACGGACAAAGGATTAATCTCCAAAATTTATAAGCAACACATGCAGCTCAATATCAAAAAAACAAACAACCCAATCCAAAAATGGGCAGAAGACCTAAATAGACGTTTCTCCAAAGATATACAGATTGCCAACAAACACATGAAAGGATGCTCAACATCACTAATCATTAGAGAAATGCAAATCAGAACTACAGTGAGGTATCACCTCACGCCAGTCAGAATGGCCATCATCAAAAAATCTACAAACAATAAATGCTGGAGAGGGTGTGGAGAAAAGGGAACCCTCTTGCACTGTTGGTCAGAATGTAAATTGATATAGCCGCTATGGAGAACAGTATGGAAGTTCCTTAAAAAACTAAAAATAGAACTACCATATGACCCAGCAATCTCACTACTGGACATATACCCTGACAAAACCATAATTCAAAGAGAGTCATGTACCACAATATTCACTGAGCTCTATTTACAGTAGCCAGGACATGGAAGCAATCTAAGTGTCCATCAACAGATAAATGGATAAAGAAGACGTAGCACATATATACAATGGAATATTAGCCATAAAACGAAATGATATTGAGTTATCTGGAGTGAGGTGGATGGACCTAGAGTCTGTCATACAGAGTGAAGTAAGTCAGAAATAGAAAAACACATACCGTATGCTAACACATATATATGGAATCTAAAAAAAAAAAAGTTTCTGAGGAACCTAGGGGCAGGACAGCAATAAAGACGCAGACATAGAGAATGGACATGGGGAGAGGGAAGGGTAAGCTGGGACGAAGTGAGAGAGTGACATGGACTTATATATACTACCAAATGTCAAATAGATAGCTAGTGTGAAGCACAGCTGCATAACACAGGGAGATAAGCTCGGTGCTTTGTGACCACCTAGAGATGTGGGATAAGGAGGGTGGGAGGGAGATGCAAGTGGGAGGAGATATGAGGATATATGTATATGTATAGCTGATTGACTTTGTTATAAAGCAGAAACTAACACACCACTGTAAAGAAATTATACTACAATAAAGATGTTAAACAAAAAAAAGAAAAATGGGATATGAACTTAAACAAGAGATAATGCATCCTTAATGATGTCTTTGTTCAGCTGTTTTTTGCAGAGTTTGAGGAGTTTTAGAGAAAATATACCACATTCTCTTCCTAATTTCTGTAGACTCACTTCTCTAATCAGTTACTAGTAAACATTTAGATTAGGATATTTTGCCATACAGCCAAATGTTACAGGTATTTCCCAACGCCATGCTAACTTCTGAGTAGATTTAGGGGACAGATAGGAAAACAAAACAGAATTAGAGGATGTACTTTAGAGATTAAGATCTTCACTCTTTGAGTCAGATGATCTTGGTCTGAAGCCCACTTTCACCATCTATTGTGTGACCTAGGTAAGTTGCTTCCTTCTTCCTAAGCTTGATTCCTCTTCTATGAACTAGAGATGATAATAACAGTACCAACTCATAGGAGTGTTATGTGGATTAAAATTGATAATCTGTTAAACCACTTAGCATAGGGCCTGGCACATAGTAAATGCCCAATCAGTGTCACCTATTATTAAATCTATCATAATTCTATTTTCATGACAATAATATACTTAAATAAATCCCAGATAATGGGAATTTATTTTAGGTTTAAGATTCTATGTAGATTTCAAAATTATATGGCCTTTTAAACATTCAGAAATTTCTCTCTTGTGACCTAAGTGTCTTAGTGATTACTCCTGAAACTAATGATTTTGAGTATTCTCCTTAGTAAAGCTATAAGAAAACTATAGTTGTGGACTAGTAGTAATTCTTTTCTTCATCATATGTCTTTCTGATGACCACAATATGGGTTTCTATTAAGTTCAATAGACATTCCTTTTAAGTAGTAAAATAATAAGTTGCATAATTATTTGCTCATAATTTGGCCAGTACTGTATATAAAGGAAACTCAAACTACCTTTAGTTTCATAATATGATCTTGTAGTACTTATTATATTAGCATTTGCAAATGCTATTATTATATGTTGCTGTAATATTTTTCTCCAAGTAGTTTATAACCCCTTGATTACTGGTACTAGGTTTTATACTTCTGTGTTTCTAGAGCCTACCCAGCATATAATGTGCATTTATTAAGTGTGTGTGTGTGTTTGTGTGTGTGTGTGTGTGTGTGTGTGTGTGTGATGTTGTTAGTCTGAATTCTTATCTTCATCTACACAATGGGCCACTGTTGTTTTGTTTTCCTTCCTTAGAGCCCTTCCTTCCCTGCTGCTTTTTTCTGGTGTGGTCCGCAGTCAAGGGTTATACTTCTTCCACCACAAGGCTGAGCACAGGACTCAAGCTGGCCAATCAGAGTCCACTATCTTGGGAATTGATATGGACACTGGTGGAGTGAAAGCCTTTCCCGTCAGATCACTAACTGTGAGGATTAGGTAAGACAGGAGAGTCTAAGGACCTTGCTTCCATCAGATGTAGCATGAAGTCAATACAGAAGAAAGCAAGGCTGAGAGGAGAGAATGTCATCAGCTGTTCAAACAATGAATGTAGCTGTGGCCCAAAGCAGACCTGCCGCTGCACTTTTCGGTTATGTGACCCTATAAGCTGACCCTCCTCCTTTCATTTTTTGCTTAAAGTGGTTTCACTCAGGCTTCTATTACTTGCATTCTGTTACAGCACTGACTGATACAGCCTTATGTGACTGGCCAATAAAGATTTGAAACCCACAATGCCGTCTTCTTAAACCTTCTGACATTCTTATGCCTATCTAGGGAGAGTGATCTAGTACAACATTTGTAAGAGCTGAATGTGACAATAAAATGATACATTTTATCCTAAAGCTCAGCATAACATCTGAACTAGAACTAGCCTCAGAAATAATGAAATCATATAAGAGTGCAAAAGTTTGGTTTACTTTTATTTAAAAGGGGGCAGATATAGCCAAGAATTTGATCCTTTACTGAGAAATGCAATCGCATGGTGAAAGCAGATCTTTGCTCTTCACCCACACATTTCTTCCAATTCATTGTTTTCTCTCCATCACTCCACTGGAATTTGGTAGTAATTGTCCAACCAAGGCCCCACTTCCCCAAAGTGGACCCTACTACACATTTGCCTATACCAGGTGGATTGTAGTTAAGGAAAAAAAACTCCACATCCTCTGAAAGTTATTTCCTACTTCCTTCAGTGAATAGAGAAGGTCAGATGGAATATGACATAAAGAGCTGATGCATGCAGAAGTTTGGCCTCCATGATGATTTGGGTGAAGTATAAGAAACTGTAGGAAAACTTTGGGGCTTTGTTGTGGGCCTCAGTGTCCCTCAGTGGTAAGTAATAGTTTTAAACATTTTTTAAAATGTTAAAACAAGTATTATAATGTTATGGAGCTAAATATGAAAGTCACAGGGATTTTAAAGAGAAAGCATGAGACCTTAAAAGAATGCTCACCTTTTGATGGCAGCTGTTGCATTTTACTCAAACCCCGAAGGCACTTGAGGAGAAAGTATTGAAGAACCATCTAGAGAGGAAAGTTCCAGCAGCTCTCCAATCTGTAACAAGCCCCTGCCCAGCCTAGCAACTCCCTGGCTCAAGAACCTACTCGTTATGAGACGGCACTTGGACTTTTGTGCCTCTACAAATTTGTTCTTGCTGTTTTCTCTACCTGGGATTCTCACCCCTTCCCTTGTCTGCTTGGTCAACTTCTCTTGCCTTCCTTCCTTCAGTAAACGTTCATGAACTCTACTCTGCCAGGTGTTTTACTAGGTCATGGCAGGGTGTAGATAAAAGGATCCTGCAGCAATAGTGCGGAGGGCCAGGAGAAGTCATACAAGAACATTAATAAACAGAATAATGGTTGATGTTGCTTGCCATGTACATAGCACCTCGATGAACACTTTCCACACATTATTCTATTTAATTCTTATATCAACACTGAGAAATAAGTTTTGCCATCACTAAAACTTGCCTCAATGTCACAATAAATGACTTAGCCAGAAATAAAGCACAAGTGCATGCGACTCTGAGTTATGCTTTTAAACATCACTCACTACCCAGTTTGATAAGTAACCTTCTGGATCCATCTTAAATGTCCCATCTCATCTGTTTTTCTTCTCTGAAAATTCCTCCCTTAAAGTATAATTACTTTCCCTCGACCTGTGTTCCTGTTTTCTTTAACACCATGATTTCGTTAGGGCTATTTGTATAAATGTTTCCTCTCACCAGGCTCAGAAAGTCCCAGTACAGGTGCCACCTCTGACCCATGTGTACATTCATCTCCTCCTGGCACAGTGGACCTGCTGAATGTGGCAGGATAAGGTAGGCCCAAGCTCATGAAAACTTTGCAAAGATCAAACTTGGCTGCCCACAAGCCTTAGGTATGTTTTGTTCGGTCTATAAAAGCATTTTGAATTAGTTTGCCAACTTTTAGAAACAAAGAGTTTATCTTAAATTCTGGATTTCTAGATTCTTTTTAAAATTGGAAGATTTGAAAACATTGGTCAAGCATTCTTGCATGACCACAGTTAGCTGGAGCTGAGTGGCAGCCATCTGCTTGGGAGGAACTCTGGGCTCTGTAAGTCCCCGTAGCCCCTACCATGCCTGCTGTGCTACCATGAGTACTGTACTCACTTACGCTACTGGCAGGACCCTGAACCTAATATCTGCAACCTGTCTACTGTTCAATTTCTAAAGTCTCTTACTTTCTATATATCCATATGATGATTATGGTCTACAAATAATATAAGTTTTGAGTTAATTGCAAGTAAAATTCAAAGCTGTCAAAACGGTGTCAGTACAACACAAATAACAGTAGACTATTCATTTACCACGGTTAGGCCCAGTTTACTAAGTATAAGTTAAGAAAAACAAAATGCCAAGGGTAGAAAGACTCATTACTACATAAATATCAAAATATATATTTGAGTATGGCATGTATAATCTCTCATCTCAAATAAATAGAGACTACTCAGGTCTATTTACAACTGACTCATGGTCTTTACATAGCTATTTTAGCTCACATTTAAGACATTATTTACAAACTATTATAGTGTTGTTTGTAGTGATTACAATTACAAAAAACTTTATTAATGTAAAATCTTAAATACTTGGGATAGAGATTGGGGTCAAGTTTATCTTTATATTGTGACTGTTTATAAAAAGATTTGCTAAGCAAATATACTAGGTTAAATTGTTTGTAAAAAAACAAAAACTGTTTACTTGGCACAAATTTTAGACTCATGAATTCCCAACAATGTAAGTGCATTGTAAGCAAAAGCTGGGTACTGCTTAGGTTGGTATTTTGATATAATAAATACAAATCATTTTTCTCTATTCTTTAAAACAGGACTCTTGCTAGACAGTACCTTTTTACCCTAGTTCAACTTGCAATATTTTTAAAAAAAACAATAAAATATTGTTCCTGTGAAATATATTGTTTCATTCTGACTTTGCATCAACTCAGACAGTTCTTTTCCCCAATTCCACTGACTTATACCTGACTCTACTTAGTAGTGTAAGTGCAAAAAGAGGGCCACAGTTAACAGTAAATCCCAATTAGTTGCCTAAACCTTCGATAGACACATCCATTATATTAAAAAAAAACATGCTTTAATAATGCAAGAGTTGGCAGCAAAACAATAAATGCCCAAACATGATGAATAGCTGGTTAACCACTTCTACAACAAAAGGAACAAGAAAACCAAGCCAGCCCATTTTTGCTTAGTCTTGTAATAGATAAAATCATAGTCTGTAGTTTTATTTATCTATTACATTAGAGGGTCACCCAACATCTGAGATAAATTGGAGTGCAAATAAATGGCTTACCTCTCTTAATATTCATTCATAGGAAAAGGAATGAGTTTTATGGTGCAGAAAATAACTTTAAAACCAGTTAAAATTGATAGTAAAATCGTGTCCTACCTGGGTAACTTTCTCTGTCACATTGTGTGTTCGATCTTTAACTTTGGGTGCAATAATGGTTTTATCTGAAGAAGGAGGGGATGTGTTCTTTTTTTCAGTTTTGACATCTGAAAAATTCAGAGTGAGCTGTGGAATCTTGTTAATGGTGCTGTATTTGTTGAGGTTTGAATCCGACGTGGATCCCAGGAGGCTTGACTTGATATGATTAAAAGGCCCTAAAAAATTGGAAAGTATTTGTAAAAGCAATATCAGGAAAAATTAAGAAAGAGATGGTCTTGAATGACCTGTTAGTAATCCATGACTATTGTGACCCTGATTCAGATGTGACAAAATGCAGCTGGCTGATACCTGTTCACCATCTGCCATATGGAGCGACATGTGAGTATCCAAGGATAAGATGGTGCCCTAGGTGTGCACCCAGAGAGCAGATGACAGTTTTAGCTGTTAACTGGCTTCTTTCATTAAAGGCTGGAATAAAAGAACAAACTCTACTCCCTATTATTGGCTAAATTCTACTTTCAAAGTTTCTCAAGAATTTCTTTTTTTATAATTTAAGAATTATTCAAGGAAGGACTTTTATAATTTAGGAGTTATTCAAGGAAGGTTAAAATCATGTTGGCCATGAAACTTCTGAATGGCTGTCTAGCCTGCTCCAATTTGTATTACTCCCTTCTCTGTGCCATAACAAGTGACAAGCCAGTTGTGTTCTTCATATGCTTCTATTACCTGTATGAGATGCTTCCCAGAGATTCTAAAAGGGTTAAGTCCAGACAGGAATTTCAGGTAACACTGAGAAGGACAAATGTCATTTGTGTGTATGGGTTTGTGTGTGTGTGTGTGTGTGTGCATGTTATGTGGACTGTATTGAAAAATTTGGCTCCTATGTGGGATTTTTAAATCTTTCCTTTCTTTTCTTTTTTTTCCCTTTTATTTAGATTTAAGGTGACCAATTTTTGAGGGAAAAAAAACATAGCAGAAGAATGCTTTGGTCACTTAAAATTGAAGTGACCATAGTTGGGTAAATAAGACTTGTCTGGGGTTGGTAGCACCTGGTTACATCTTTTTTTTTTTTTTTTTTTTTTTTAACCATGCTATACATTAAATACCCAGATCTTATTCCTGGAGATTGGGACTCTTTGACCAACACTAGTCACTTCTCACATTCCTTTCTTACGAAGACAATTTGGCACTGTGCCAAGACCTGGGCCCCTTAATTGAGGATAAGTACACTGACCAGCTACATATTCTTTTGAGATGAACCTATTGTCTGTTGCTTATAGAGAGTCAAGAAATGCTCCAAAGAGTTTCTTATACAATTGGTAATATTACTTATACCATTATGTAGCTCTTAAAAATTAGCATGAGGAAGACTTTTATAAAAATCCTGAGCCCACGAGTGCTATACAGCCATTAACTTTCTGCCTAGAGAGTGCTTGAAACATGCAAACTGCGTGAATGAACTTGCTAGTCAGCACATTTTGCCTTATGCTACTTTTATCCCCTGTTCAGAATGAAACTAACACATTTTGGAGATCAAAATGTGCTTTATGCACCAAATGAGGTATAAACCCTTGAAAATTAAATGTATAGATTGTGTATTTTGGACCACAACTGTCAATCGACTCAGATCAAATATAATCCAAGAAAAAAAAATACCCACCATTTAGTTCATATTCACCCTGGAGGAAAATCACACTACATTCGTTTATAAAAGTTTATACTGATATTTGGTTATAATAAAATATTGAAATGATTTTAAGAGATTTTTTACCTATGTAGGAAACCCTGTGTTCCTTGAGGTGCATTTCTGTTCATTCTCTGAGTTTTATCTATGATGATGGCCAAGTCTATCCATATAAAAAATGTCACTAAGTTCTCTGGGCATTTATTTCCCAGTATGTTCTCATTTGAATATAGATTCTTACTCTCTTTTCTATTTATATGACAAGAAGAGAAATAAGAGCCCAAAGTTACCAAATTAATCTAGCTTTCAGATAGGTCTGTGAGAAACCCCATTCTTTGTAAAACTCTCCTATACACATCACTAATTTAGTTAGTGTTAGATAGTGTTTCCTTTCTTGTATCCTAGATAGTGTTTCCTTTCTTGTATCATTCTACGGCTACATTCCCAGCCTATATCTTAATATTTAAATTTGTAAAATATTCTAGGACTTCAGATTTCTTAGATATTGTCTTTTTCCCAACTCTAATGTCATATTTTCACTGCGTAGGTGACTTTACTGCACACAGGGATATTGACATGAGATTATATAACACTGAGCTCAGGTATAGAGTTAAATTGTATTTCAAACCCTTAAGCACACTTTTCAATCCTCTTTCTCTATTATCCTTCTATATATTGGACTTTTGTAGCAGATGGCCTACAGAGTTGTTAAAAAATTGGGTAAAAATATGGATTATCTGTGATGTTAACACAGAAAGGCAGTGTTATATGTACTTTGCTTGTCCTTGTGACCACTTCAGATAAACTCCACTGAATTGGCTGCAGTGATAAGCAAGTAGTCTCAACTGTAACAGTACTTCACCCTAGAGGCATCTGTGGGGGAATTTTTGTTTGTTACAGTGATGGGAGGTGTCTATTCTCTCACTATGAAAAATTGACCCAGATGTCTCAACGGGCATTCATGTAAGTGAAAAGCCTATTTATAATGATCTGAGCCTTGAACTTGTCTCACATATTTTAATATACACTGAAACTTTCAGAGCTACAACTGCCATACAGAATGAAGATTTTTACTTTTTTTTTGTTCATAACTTTACCAAAAGTTGTTCACCATTTTGGAAACCCAAATCACTTGGAGATACACTACTTTTGTTATTTGAGTTGCCAATACAAAATTTCAGACTTCAGGTTACAGTCTGTGTTTGTAGCTGTCACATGCAAACATATAAATGAAGATATTTGCATCTATTTAAAACAATGTTGGAACAAAATATTATTAAATTTCCAGACAATTATAGGAATCACACCTCAAATCATTAATAAAATTTCTGCTAAAATATTTTATATTATTGATCTCCTATATATGTAAAATGATGTATGATACAACAAAAAGAAGCCTATATTAATTTTTAGGTAAAAAATAAACACCTGGAATGGCTTGAGAACTCCCTAGAGATCTGCCACAATGTCTCCATAATGTCTTTTTTATTGAAGTATAGTCAGTTTACAATATTAGATTAGTTTCAGGTATGCAACATCGTGATTCAATATTTTTATAAATTATACTGCATACTACAAAATAATGGCTCTATTTCCCTTTGCTGAACAATATATCCTTGTTGCTTATTTATTTTATACAGAGTAGTTTGTATTGCTTAATCCCATACCCCTATCGTGCCCCTTCCCCCTTTCCTTCTGCCCACTGGTACACTAGTTTGTTCTTTATGTCTGTGTTCTCCATAATGTCTTGATTGCCATTTCTTCTTCTAATCCATCTTCTAGTTCCCATTGCTTATGAAGGTGTATGGTCTGCAAGGTCTTTTTTAAGTGTTGGAGGATAAGTATACATCCTGATGTTTAGTGGGATTTCTTTCTCCTGTGCACTGCATTACTATTGTATTGCATGTTATCCCATAGGGAATCATTTTGACATTACACTTAAAACCAAGGGCCAGTTCATTTTTGTGGATATCACACTTTCTCACTTTCTCCCCAGTTGATTTTGGTTTTATTCATAATTTAATTTTGATTATTTACTATTTTAAAAATTTATATATAAATAAGGTCGCTCTATCATTATTTATTCCAATAGTGGTTTTTACTTTGTTATCCCTCAGTACTCCTGCTCTATCATTTTAGCCAGTACTTATATGGACTGTTTTATCATGTCTTTAATGTTCTTAAAACCAAATTGTTTCCTTATTTCTGATTATCACATTATGCCTTCTCGTGTAGTTATATTTGAACATTAACATATTGAGAGAAATATTTTATTATAAACTGCTTTCCTTTTAACTCCTCCTTTAAATTAAAGTTAAGGAATAATGTTGATCTTTTAGAAATAGGTTAAATCATCTCTGAATGTCATTTCAAGATAGTAAGATGAGTATAACAAAAAGTTGAAACAAGGGGACGTTAGTCTGATAGGGCTGAGAAACCACTGGCCAATACATATCACACTAAGATGTGGCCTCAAAATATTACTTTATTGCAATCTGTGTTTTAGCTTCTCTTACTTACTAGTGGAAAACCTTTCTAAACTGTTACTCTATTCTGTTTTTTTTAATGTTAAATCTAGACATTTAAAGAATTCAGCAGAACTTAAAATACTGCTTAAAATAATTCATGCATGCTTAGATAAGGCATTCAAAATCTATTTCATCTTGTATAATAAAAATCATTATGTTATTTTCCACTGATTTTGAAGCAGATGTTTACATGCAGGGGTCTGTTAGTGTCTGCAAGATAATCAGTGTCAGCTTAGGTTTCTCTGAAATCTGTCTAAATTCTAATCAAAATAATTTCCTACACTTTAATTAAGAAAGGTATTAGTAATATCCTCATTTTACCAGTTGTAAGCTCAAGCAGACAAAATAGGAGGCCAAAATGGAATAAGAATCAAGGACCAGAAATTAGAATGCAGGGTTTCCTACCTCCTAGGTCTATATTCAGAAAGGCCTTGGTTGAGGACTTAAAGGTGAAAGGCAGCCTCCCTGAGTGTGATCATAAACAGATGGCATTTAAAATTCTAAAGAAAGAAAGGAAGATAACCTGAAAAACAAAGTAAATGAATTTTAAAAGAATAAATGGGCAGAAATAAAGGGAAATAGTAGATTCAATAGAAAAGAATGTAAACTCAAAAGTATTTAGGAGGACTTGATATTCTTCAGAGAAACATTTGCAGAATGGATGACCAGATTAAATTTTCTAATATACTAGTAGGGGATGGAAAACAGGTGACCAAGAAGACTAAACCAACAGCTGAATAAAGCTCTAATATATTACAAGTGTCTGAGTAAATATAAAATAAGCCAGGTTCTAGCTACAAAGAAATATACTGCATTTAAAGATCAAGCCAGAGGCTAAAGCAACATCTAGGAAGAATTTTAGATTAAACGTATTTAAAATTTTTATGATAAGGTTATTTCAATTTATCATGAGTTACAAGATGCTAAAGGAGAATATATTCCCCTTAAGATGGTGCTGGAAATATAGCTAAGGACAGCTGATAAATTTTAAAAAATAATAATGTTATTTAAAAAAAAAAAAAGATTATTGCTCTTGAGAGCCAAATGGGACAGGAGGGAAAGAAACCAAAAAGATTAAGGTTGTTTTCAAATCATCAGGTCTTTATACAATATTTCTTACAGCATGAGTTTATTTGGCTAAAGTTTAATAAAACCTAAATTGCTGAAGTGGCTTAACATTAAAGAAAATGCAAATGCAGTGTTCATTAATTGGATTTTATAAAAGATCACCGTCAATAAGCATAAGGTAACCAGTTTAACATTAAAAACTATATAAGAATTAGTCACCAAATTATTTGTACTCAATATCCATATTGTTTGTTTCAGTGCATAACATATACTTTATAGAAGAAAACTGTCATGATTGAAAATCAATTTGCAAATTCTTATAAGATCACAAATACTTGGTATGGCCAATGCAGCATATGAGATACAAATTGTATCAGATCTGTTGATTTCCTTTGTGTGTCTGATAGGTTTTGTGGCTAGAGAAGAGGTGAAAGCTATAATAAATCTTGAGGGTAGTTTTGTTTCTGACTCATATGCCAGATTCATAGACAAGTTGGAAACTGAACATATCATTGTCAGTGGGATACAGAGTTACTTGGGATAATGAAGAGGTGGATACAATAGAAGGGTAAAATTATTTTAATGCCTTACTAAAAATGGTAAGTGGAGTTAATTTTTATGATGACTTGGAAGGCAGAATAAACAGAAAAACCACTAGGATTAAGTTTGCCTCCCACATGTTAGAGAAATTGTTTAAAAAGTGATGCACACACTCACACACACATATAAATAGCATATGCAATTTATTTGAATTAACTTTTTCACTCTTTGATAATGGGTCACAATTTTGGATCTCTGAAGTCTTATTTTAAAGAGTCAGAGTGCTAAGGAAATTATTAAAGGAAAACAAAATTGATCTTAAGAAAGGAGGTAAAATGGAAATTATTCCATTTTAGCAGAAAACTTAAGTACCAATTTGCTGTTTTTATACTGTGATGTTACATCAAGAATAGAAGTAACTGGCTAGTATCTCTGTCCACTCAGGATAGATGAAGGGGAAAAAAATTACATTTCAACAGGAAGGATTTGAGTTAGCTCTTTGTATAATAGGCAGTAAAATAGATTTTCCAAGAAAGTTAAAGAATGGGATCCTCTAGAGATAAAGATGCTTCTACCTCCTGTGCAAGAGATTTAGCCAATACTCTTGCCTGAGGGGAATAAACTGCAGTAGATGATCTTGAAGACCTTCCAAGTGCATTTCTAAATCATTTATTTTATTTTGTTAAAGAAATTATTTTTCATTGAGTTAGATATTGAAAAAACTAATTATGTATTTGCACACAAAGAAGCGTAGAAATTTGTATTTTATTTTTAAATTATTATTTATTTATTTATTTTTGCATTACGCGGGCCTCTCACTGTTGTGGCCTCTCCCGCTGCGGAGCACAGGCTGCAGACGCGCAGGCTCAGCGGCCATGGCCCACGGGGCCAGCCGCTCCGTGGCATGTGGGATCTTCCCGGACTGGGGCACGAACCCGTGTCCCCTGCATCGACAGGCGGACTCCCAACCACTGCATCACCAGGGGAGCCCCTGTTTTTTATTTTTAAAAATTTTTATTTAAATGTGGTTTAGTAATAAGGTCACAAAAATTTAAAAAGCACACTAATGCATTGTTCTATATCTAATTAGCATATTAAGTGCTCTGTGAAAATCTCAAAGAGCCAGACACTTAAATATTTTTAACATAGTTTTCAAAATCAGAGCCTGAACATACAATAAGGACATTGGAGGGCACATTTACATTAAATTTTTATTAAATTGCACATGTTTTATCTAATTTAGGAGTTTAACTTTATAAATATTAATATGTGAAAACTTTCTACAATGGGTTAGAATTTCATAATCCCAAATTCTGACTTTTATGATTCATTTTTACTCAAGGACTATTGCTATTAAAAAATGGAGGATTATGCCCATCGACAGACGAATGGATAGAGAAGATGTAGTATATATGTACAATGGAATTTATTACTCAGCCATAAAAAGGAACAAAATTGGGTCATTTGTAGAGACGTGGATGGACCTAGAGACTGTCAAACAGAGTGAAGAAAGTCAGAAAGAGAAAAACAAATATCGTATATTAACACATATATGTGGAATCTAGAAAAATGGTACAGATGAACCGGTTTGCAAGGCAGAAATAGAGACACAGATGTAGAGAACAAACTTATGGACACCAAGGGAGGAAAGTGGCAGGGGGCAGGTGGTGGTGGTGGGATGAGCTGGGAGATTGGGATTGACATGTATATACTAATATGTATAAAACAGATAACTAATAAGAACCTGCTGTTTAAAAATAAATAAATAAAATTCAAAAATGAAAAAGAAAAAAATGGAGGATTGAGGAAAAAAGGGTTGGAGATTAAATGGATTGGTTTGTAAGAAAAAAATAAAATTAATGTAGTTTGAATGACAACTATGTGAACTACTAGTTTGGAAGATTAGCAAGCTCCATTTTCTATTTATTGAGGAAAATTAGATTTATTTCTCACTGCATTTAAAGATCACTGGAAAATTAATGTCTAATAATTTACTGCTAATTGTTAAATGCTAAAGCCAGTCATATTTCACACAGACCAGTTGTCAAGAGCGGCCTGTATTCTGTTTCTTGAGGTTATGTTCTGAATTATATCAATCCAAATCACTACCCACAGCTGAGACTAATTTGCTCCCTTTTAGAAATCTAAGTGGACAGGCCAAGGACAGAATAATCATGTATATGAAATTCCATCCTTCAATTGGAGGTCCCCTGCATAGACCCTTTTTGAAGTGCTTACAAAATAAAGGTAGGATGGGGAGAAGCTGCCACGATTTCTCTTATTTTCAAATTACCCTGCGCTGCTGACCAGAAAAGATCTTTAGCTTCTAGTGCTCTTAATTCATAATCATCACCAGCTCTGAATTAGTTAGGGAAGCACTTGAGAACTCAATATACAAAGCTTCACAGTGATCGGAG
The DNA here is from genome assembly GCF_964165515.1 of Mesoplodon bidens. Taxonomy (NCBI): domain Eukaryota; kingdom Metazoa; phylum Chordata; class Mammalia; order Artiodactyla; family Ziphiidae; genus Mesoplodon; species Mesoplodon bidens. Next base: position 35,901,402 of record NC_138165.1, on the reverse strand, counting down.
TAGCAGTGACATACGCAAGAGGCCAAAACAGTGAATTCCAAGTAATGATGGTTACTGGTGGAGACGTGTCCATGCAACACACATGCAGAAATGAGTCATTGTCATCATATGCACACCGACAGCAGCATGCATAGCCTACGTTAAAGGACTAAGCTCCAAAAGTTTTCAACTGGATGAGAATAACATGATTGTTATATTTTGTGATTATTTGCATCTACTATAATAGAGTAGAAAAACTGAAGTGAATTTCCAATTTTTAGTCAAATCCAGATTTATCCAGAGGTATTGCCCAGTTAAACATTACCCTACAGTAGCTGTAGGTCATGCTAGTGATTTCAGACTTATATAGGACACAATTAAAATGATTGAAATGTAATATAGAAAAATAGAAAATGACTATCATGCATATACAGTTTACTACTACAGTAAGCTTAAAACCATACCCCCTGCCATCCAGGAACGTGAAACTAGTTTTAAGGAAACAAAAGAGGAACAAGTGAAGTGATGCTGTCATGTAGCACTTTGTTTATTTATTTTATTTATTCTTGTACTCAAAAAGGCTTTTTTCTTGTTGGCTGAAATAGGCTTATGTGCCTCTTTTATACCGGAATATATTTAGCTTAATTTTTGCTTCTTTCCAAATTATTCAAATATTTAGTAAGTCTTCATTGTCAACCTAGGCTTATACTTCTTGCAGGAAAAAGGAGTTCATAGTCATTTTGGTGGCACAGCTGAGAAAGTAACAATGTCTCCAGCAAAATCAAGCCATGATGTCTCCACCAGGCACCTGGGCTCACTAAGGGCAGCATGATGTTGCATTGAACAGGGCATACAGCAGGCAAGTTAACATGCCGAGTAAAGGGGCAATCTAAGCATCAGATGATGAAATTTGAGCTCATACATTACCTTTAATACTGCGACCATTGTCTGTTTTGAGCACATAAGGAAAAAAAGAGAGACATATAAAAAGAAGACTAAAATTATGTTATATGCACTGAATAACCTCTGTAACAACAATCAGAGAAAACAGGAAGTAATGATTGAAAATTTATCTTTGAAATTAACATTTTGTACTATTCAACCAAGTAAGATGCATATGCTAAAAATATCTGCCATCATAAGCATCTGTGTTCAAATATGTGAAACATTTAACTCACTTAATTTAAATGGATTCCAAGATCCAGATTTTATAATTATGACTGTTTGGAGAAAGCCATACCCACATGCCTGCAATTGTGACAAAAACTTTCAAACTTGCCAGAAGTCAATTTTAGTGTTACTTCAGCCATCGCTTACAAAGAAAAACTACACAGCATTTTGCATGTTAGGTAACGTTTTTCATATTTAACCTAGTATGCTAATAGAAAAATGCTTCTAAGACAATGGTTTACTTTAATAAACCAACTTGCATTATTAATCACAATTTTATGAACCATTCTTCCCACAAGTGTTCTTCAATGTACATTTTGAAAATACCAAATAGTACTCAAAGAACCATTCTTAGGCAAAAATAATTCTAAGAAATCAGTGAAAGATTTGACTATTTAAAGGTAATGTGAGCTTGAAAAATTTATGTTGTCCACAATGCACTCAGTGTAATACCTAGAAAATTTAGGAAATTTGTTTATATTATAATGGATTTGTTGTCAAATCTCAGAATGGAGTGTTTTCAGATTTATTCTGAGATTAGCATTCTGACTCTTTGTTGCATATATGCTACTAAAACAATATTCATTACTAGTTTTGAAACAAACAAGCTTACTGTAAGTGAAGTCATGTTAAAATCATTCAAATATATCCAAAATTTGAAAAATCGGTTCCACATTTGTTGACATTTATGCTAATGCTGTTCATATTTAAAATCTTGGGATATATAATAATTGTTTCAAATCTTACAATTGAAGCAATTTCAATAATGCAGTGTATTGAATTGCTAGCATAGACACTACCTCACATAGAGATGCACAAATAAAATTGTGACCTTACATGTCAATGCTCTGCTCTCTTTGAGGGACCATAACAAACAAATAGGGTTAATGGAAGAGACCTCGATTACATAGAATTAATTATCTCCATCAGAAGCTAGGCCAACAATCATTAGTAAAGAAATAACTGCTTGCAAGCAAGTAGTTAAATATTATAATTCTATTCATCAACCTGGAAATTACATGTAAAGAGTTGCAGTTTCCAAAAAACCAACTGCCCCAAAGTTACATTGTATAGTTAATGCTGCTTTGACATTCTGAGGCAGAGCATGTGGTCTGTGTACTGGTGCTAGCTGAGATCTGCTTGTTGACACTGTAAGTGCAGAAACTGACACTGTAAGTGCAGACGTTAGAGTAAGCAGTAAGAGTCTTGTAGCGGTTTGACAGACTAAGTTTACGTCTGTTCAATTTAATAATACAACAATTGGGGTTTATATTTTGTATGTCTATTTTTTTAAATTTCATTTTCTTGTAGGGCATTTTTACTGTATTTACAAATATATTGGTATGTGATGGATAAGAAAAAAGAATTCTGGTCCTTCACCACAAATGATTTGAGAAATATGGTTTTAAGGTATTTGATAATATAGATTAAATAAAAAGATAATGTAAAATATTATGCACTGATATATTTGCAAATTATTTAAAGTTCTATAAAGATAGCCTATATAGGAGGGAATTTTTCTTCTTGAGTGAAGAGACAACAATCTGAATTCAAAATCTGGTGCATGTGGGATTTAACTTATTAAAGAGCTACGTGAATTCATAAAATTAAAATCAGGTTTAAACATTTTCCATCTTCCCTTATCAGTGGCTCAGTTTCTAGAGTATATTAATTTATAAAGCTTTAGGAAGTATAGGTTCGCCTATGCTAATGAATGATTTTGTAGCTAAAATTGAAGTACAAAATACCCTCTGAAGTTATCTGTTGGTAGTCAGACATTGACATTAGCATCTGCAAGCAAGTGATACAGTCTTTTGAAAATAACATAGCTTGGGTGGGAGAAGAAAATTGAGGATGATCTCAACACTGAGCGTCCCTGAATAGAACCTGTACCGAGAAGCCCAAAATATTACCACATCCTCTCCCATAATTGTATCAGTAACTGTGTGCTAAATGGAGACCATATAAGATTGAAAACAATAAAGTTAAATCATGAAATCTGACCTAACCTACTCAGCACCACTGTCAAAACACAAGCTAAAAGTCTGTACCATGCACTGAATATGTATCATTTAATATTGTTTCTGAATGTTATTACACTGTAACTCAGGTTCTAGGCAATAAGGCCAGTCTCTGAAAAGTCAGTATGCTTCCTAAAGATGACTACACAAATTGGACTAACGAACAAAAATATATGCTGGTCATTTGAATTATCATATTGGATTTACTGTTGTTCGGCCATAAGATCCATTGCTCAAAGATCAAATTTCAGAGATTTCATTTAGTCAGGAGAGAGTGAGCATGCTGTGACTAGACGCTGTAGAGCCTTACACAATGATCCAGTTTGGAAATTGTCCTTGATTTTATTTTCCTTTTCCCTTTGACTTTCTTTGGACTAGAGATTAAAGTGGATGTGCTAATTGCTCTTGTACCACATCAAATCTACCTCACAGAAAACTGTTTTTTTGTTTCTTTGACATTGATATTTCTCTCTTTAAAGTTTTTCCTGCCAACTCATTTTCTTTCACCTCTTCTGCCTTCTCTACTTCACTGCACCCTTTAAATAAAGATCCCCACACGATTCAATCCTAAAACTGGTTTAAATTTCAGAGTACTATGGAACAGATAACTCATTATTTCCTGATGGTGTAGTTCATGAGCATGATCCTCTCAATGTCACACCAAGGCTTACTGAGTTCCTTCCATGAAATAGGCAACTGTGCTGGAGACCAAGGCCATGGAGCCAACTATGCCAGAACTCCTGTGCTAGAGAAGCTCTCAGCAACATCATTATTTGTTTGTATATCTAATAGGAATGTAAGACATATAATGTGGAATAAATGTAGAATGTAAGAAATGCTATGATATATGTAAACACTGCCTTGCACACTCAGGTGTGAAACCATTTAATTCTTCTGGTTTGGAAAGGAGAAATGGGTCCTTATGACTATGAGTAGTGGTGTGAGGAGGCACAAAGTGAGGAAGAGTATTCCCAGCAGAACAAAGAAATGAAGCATGAAAATGCATGATATATTTTTGGGAAAGGCAATTAGTTTTGTGCAGGTTTAGAATTGAGTATATAGTAGGGGAGGAAATCTTGCAGGGTCTAGAAATGAGGCTTGAAAACTAACTGTGGAGAGCTGGAAAAGTGTCAAGTACCCTACACTAAGGAGCCCCGTGATCAGATATATGTTTTAAAAAGAAAAATAGTGGCAGCATGGATGATGATGGGCTCTCAAAGGAATAAATACCACAGAAAGGACAATGGACCTCTCAAGAACCCAAATCTGTAGAAAAGTGAAACTAATATATCCATGCAATGGGTACCCTGAATCTGGACCTCCCCAGAGAAGATTCAATGACTCAACAGACCCTTGCAACAAAGTTTCATAGAGCAGGAGTGAAGGAAGAAAAGCATTGCATGGATAGATTGTGGATTCTGGAGACCAGTCCTGGGTTTGAAGGCCAGCTCTGACATTCTATAACCTTGGACCAATTATTTATTTAAATATCTAAGCCTTAGTTTCCTCATCTATAAAATGGGCTTAATAATAGATCCTAACTCATAGGGTTGTTGTTATGAGAATTATATGAGAATCAATGTGTATCAAGCACTTACATTGCCTCATGCATGTAAATATCCAACAAATGTTATCCATCATCCTGTTAATGATGGATTGCTTTTAGCATTGCCTTTTAAGGCATCCCTACTTTCACTACTGGCTAATACATGAATCTGACCTTGAAGTGGGCAGAGAGAAATAAATGAATTTTGACTTTGCATGTCAAGTTGTTTTTGGTTGAGCCCCTTCCTCCTACCTATCCTTTCCCTGCTCCCAATTAGTATATAGCCTTCTGATCACTCAGTATATCACATTTCATACACCTCTTCCTTTAGAGAGAGTTGGTCAATAAAATAGTTCTGTGACAGCACACTACTCTTTTTTGCCCAGGTCTTGACTAGTTACTAAATGCAGCACAATTAATCATGCTTGAGATGATAGTGTCATCACCTAAACAGGTCTTATATTAAGCATTAGTTAATTAACACTCCATAAAGGAAGCAGATAATAGTTATCATTCTATCTCAGAAAAGGATGAAGAAACCAGAAGAAACCAAATTATTCACTAGGGCTCAAAGAGGAAATCAGTAACAACTCTGAATGTAGAACTCCTATTTCTAATAGACTCTACTCACATTTCTTCTCCAAAGGTATAAGGATTAATGTCAAAATCAAACACAATAAGAAATACCTTTCTCTACCCTGTAACATATGTCTCCATATTTAAAAAATACAAACATACCTTCACTGGCATGTCGGTCTCTAAATATGTTCTTGGGGTGGACACTGAATCCTTCTATATCCTGAACCGATGAAGCCCTCCGTATACTACAAATGCTTTCCTTTGATCTGGAATGAGTCAGCTGGGAGCTTGACTGCAGCATGTCAGGATAGAGTCGGTCCCATTGCCTTTTGGGAGAGGAATGGTCAAGAGGTCCGGATATATTCACCAAGGGGGAACATTTGCTGGGCTGTATCAAGGCTTTTGTATCATCTGCTTCCGAGGGGCTGCAGCTTTCTTTAGTAGGAGACTTAAAGTGCTTCATGGCTACGGAATCATCGCTGTGCTTAGATGAATCGATCACTACCACATCGGGATCTTCTTGTGGTAAAGATTGCTTTCTGTAAGTGAGAACTCTCAGACCAGGGAACTTGAACCCAAAAAGTTTCCCTACAAATACAGAGAGGAAAGAACACTGTTACAAGACAAAGGATATATCGCTTAAAACAAACAAATGAACCTTGTTGACTCATCTTTAAATACTGTGTAAAAAGGTATTAATTAATACTTAAGTCATTTTACAGTCGGAATGAGGTATATTGTAGAAAACTTCTCTGGGACCAATATGAATTATCATATAAGCTGTAAGAAAATAGTGAAATAATTTTACCATGGTTCTGATGGTTAGATATACTCCAGCTAAATAAAAGCATTATTTGGATGATGCAAGGTTTTTTTTTAATAAACTGAAAAAAAATATTCACTATGCATCCATTTTTTAAAAGCGAAACTGGAGGTTGGAGCACAGTTTAGAAGGGAAAGAAAGGAATGGATACTTTGTATAAAAGGGCCAGATACAGGAAAGATTATTATATTATATTATATTATATTATATTATGTCGGGGTGGAGGTAGAGGGGGATGTAATTGTATTGGACGTAGAGGAAAGGGAATAAGGGGGGATAAGGTGTTGGCCTGACATACCTAGAAGGTTTGTATTGGATAATATTGCTAGTCAAGTGTGGATGGGAAGAGTGGGGTCAATTACATATGTCCTCATTCTGTTTGGGATTCTTGAAAAGCTTTTGGTTTCAGAGAGAGATGTACACATAAGAATTTCTTTCTCCTGAATTTTTTTTTTGTTCCAGTGTCTAAGAATATGGCACGGAATGTTAAACATATCTCAGAGAGGTTGATGCTTAGAAGTGCAACTAAGTATAAACATTAAAAGGTAGATATTAAAAATGAAAATATTAGCTAATAAACTTACTGGTACTAAAAAATGCAAATTAAGACAAGATAATATCATTTTCCACTCTTCAATTTAGCAGTAAATGAAAAAAAGAAACATAACATCTGGTGCTGGCAAAGAAAGCTGACGAGCATTTTGACGCTTTGCTGGTAGAATTGCAAATTGTTACAAATTCTTTGGAAAGTCATCCTACAATATCCATTAAAGTGAAAAAAATACACTTTTCACTTGACTCAGCAATCTCATCTATAGGATATTACTGTACAAAGGCACAAAAACTAGATACAATCTTAATATCCACTAGAAGGAGAATAGTTGAATAAATGTGGCATTTTTATACTTTGGAATCTTATGATGTTCCTTAAAAAACAATAATATGTAAATGTTTTGATTAGAAGGTTATTCAAATACAGTTTTATGTGAAAAGGCAAGTTTCAGCTTAATGTGCTTATGGTGATATTATTTCATTAAAAATAATAAAACCTTATATTTGCCCATATAAGTTGCTTGGCAGTAGAGAAAGATGTGGAAGAACATACTCCACAGTTTTAATGTTGACTGGCTCAGTATAATGTATTGCATTCCTCTTTATATATCTTTATTGTTTGTTTCATTGAGCATGCATTCTTTTATAAATTAAAAAAATAAAAAGGTAAAACTTCTACCCTTAGAAGAAATGAAAATATAAGAGAAAGCATTCAAAAAATACTGCATAATTCAAAGCTTTTCTAAGTACTGTCTACAAGAAAATGCCAATTCTAATTTTTGTTTCTGTTCTACAGTAGCCTAGGTCCACATCACCCCATGGCTTTACAATCACATGTTGCCCTTCGAGTCAGTCAGCTGATCTATCTGGGCTACAATATTATCTACCTCCTTATATTCTTTAAATGTCATGGGCACCATTATCTTTAATATATTTACTATGAACTTTTTCTCAATACACTGAGGATTGTTTTAAAACATGGAAGAACACTCTCAAAACTTATGAAATTTTCTGCATTATATTTGAGTGTACTCTTCCAGCAGATGGTCTTATCTACACACATATTTTCAATTGCATCTTTAGCCTAAAGACTCATAAATCTATAACTCAAACCTAGACTTATTCTCTTAGCTCCAAACCTGCATTTTTTTTTCTTTATAACAAATTTAATTAGTTATACATGTACATATGTTCCCATAGCCCCTCCCTTTTGTGTCTCCCTCCCACCCTCCCTATCCCACCCCTCCAGGCGGTCACAAAGCACCGAGCTGATCTCCCTGTGCTATGCGGCTGCTTCCCACTAGCTATCTACCTTATGTTTGGTAGTGTATATATGTCCATGCCGCTCTTTCACTTTGTCACAGCTTACCCTTCCCCCTCCCCATATCCTCAAGTCCATTCTCTAGTAGGTCTGTGTATTTATTCCTGCCTTACCCCATGTTCTTCATGACATTTTTTTTTCTTAAATTCCATATATATGTGTCAGCATACAGTATTTGTCTTTCTCTTTCTGACATACTTCACTCTGTATGACAGACTCTAGGTCCATCCACCTCATTACAAATAGCTCAATTTCATTTCTTTTTATGGCTGAGTAATATTCCATTGTATATATGTGACACATCTTCTTTACCCATTCATCCGATGATGGACACTTAGGTTGTTTCCATCTCTGGGCTATTGTAAATAGTGCTGCAATGAACATTTTGGTACATGTCTCTTTTTGAATTATGGTTTTCTCAGGGTATATGCCCAGTAGTGGGATTGCTGGGTCATGTGGTAGTTCTATTTGTAGTTTTTTAAGGAACCTCCATACCGTTCTCCATAGTGGCTGTACCAATTCACATTCCCACCAGCAGTGCAAGAGTGTTCCCTTTTTTCCACACCCTCTCCAGCATTTATTGTTTCTAGATTTTTTGATGATGGCCATTCTGACTGGTGTGAGATGATATCTCATTGTAGTTTTGATTTGCATTTCTCTAATGAGTAAAGATGTTGACAAACCTGCATTTTTAATGGCTTCATCAACATCTTCTCTTAGAAGTCTTAAAGACACCTCAAAATCCTGTAGCAAATCCAATCTCATAATCTATCCCTCAAAGCCCAGCCCCTTTTTTTTCAGTGAATGGCATCACAGTCCATCTAGTTGTATAAGCCTGAGACTTGCTGGCTATTCTCTCTCTTCTCTCTCACCTCTATCCCCTGAATCCAATTAACCCACTAATTGTGTTCATTTCACCTCCTGAATATCTTTTTAGTGTTTTCACTTCTCTTATCTCCACTGCTCTCACTTTGTGGAGATAAGAAATCACAGTTCACCTGATTTCTTGCAATAAGATGCTAATCATTTTCCACATTTGAATCATATTGTCTGTCCTTTAAAAAATACTAACTTCTGATCATGTTAGCTATTATTTAACCTTTTACTACTCCCAGTAACTTCCTGCTTTAGGCATGAAGATAACACTAGCCACACTATCTGCAGCTTAATTTTTCCTCCTTGCTCTCTAGAATCCAGCCATATGAACTTTTTAATTCCTCCAGAGGCCTGTGCTTCTTACAGATTCAGGGCTTCCTTGTGTTTGATAATTTTTACTCTTCTTACTTAGTACATCCTTTAGGGTTTTTTGTTTTGTTTTACGGAAATCTGTTGCATTTCTTTTTCTTTTTTTATTTTGCGGTACGCAGGCCTCTCACTGTTGTGGCCTCTCCCGTTGCAGAGCACAGGCTCCGGTCGCGCAGGCTCAGCGGCCATGGCTCATGGGCCTAGCCGCTCCGCGGCATGTGGCATCTTCCCGGACCGGGGTACGAACCCGTGTCCCCTGTATCGGCAGGCGGACTCTCAACCACTGCACCACCAGGGAAGCCCTACATTTCTTTTTAAAAAAATTTTTATTTTATATTGGAGTATAGTAGATTAATAGTGTTGTGTTAGTTTCAGGTGTACAGTGGAGTGATTCAGTTATACATACTCTATAATATCCTTTAGGTTTTAGCTCCAAAGTCATTTCCCATGGGTAGCTTTTCCTTCCTTCTGAACTATATTAGCATTCCCTTCATAAATTTCATAACAGCTCATAGTTATACACTTGTCGATTTTCTGATTAACATTTCTCTCCCCTAGTGGACTGTAGGAAGAGCCCCTATTTTGCTCACCAAATCCCAGTTCTAACAGAATGTCTGAGCACTGTAAATGAATTTCCACTAGCAGATTCTAAACTGATGATGTCCTTCAATTTTGACTGTGGAAAAACTGAAATATTTAATTGCTCTGACCAACTTAACCAGAGAATCTTAGTCTCCTGGAATTGTGTTTACTCATATTTACCAAAAATGATTAATTGAGTAGAACTCAGTAGCTGATGGAAATGGTAAGCTTTATACCATGCCCTATATACCTGATACAACACACTGTTAATTTTCACCTTTTTTCCGAGGTTATTAATTGTTACCATTCTGATTCTAGAGCATAAACAAAAGTGTTTTCAAACTCCTCATCATCTAGTGAATTTTATGTAAAATACCTATGACAGAAAATTTTAGAATTAAGCAGGCTAAGTTCTTACTATAAGCTTTCATTTGTGTGCTAGTAGTTAACAGTGGTAAATATAATTGAAATAAAATTTATTGTTCTGATAAAAGACATGACACAGTGCACAAACTCCAAGTATGTTCAGCATTAAATTCTGGATTAATTAGTAGATGAGAGTAACCATTTTGTGCATATACAATTAAATAATGGTGCATCACAATATCTATTTTGCAAGCATTCTTACCTAATTCTACTAACAACTTTTATATGCTCAAGTAAATTGCCAAGTTAAAAATCAGTGAACTGCATCAAAGTCGTTTGATTAGTTTGTAATGCACTAGGAATTGAGTTATAAAGCAGTTTACAAATAATTCTGCAAGCTTATTACAATTCACTGAGGTCAATGCCTACTCTTATTCATTTTTCAGCTGTTATTACCCTCCTCCTTTAAAAATAATTCACTGCCTTTCTTAAATTAATGACTGCACAAGGCATTTAGTTTGCTCCTACAGTTTAGTCATATCCAAGGTGGTACAGATGGTCTTTCTGCATCACTAGGTTAATACGACCATGTTATATTGCATTACAGATTTAGTTGTCTAACCACAGTTCATCTGGAAAGAATACACATTGAGAATTTTGCTCGTTAGCACTTTCAGGCATGAAATATAAAACTTAGATGAGTATAATCCTGTTATGATTCTTAACATTAAAAAAACACCCTTGTAAGTTGTCTCCATATTTTAGTATATTTGCTTTCTAACTTGAATAACTAAAAAAGATGCTATTTAGCCTATTAGCTACTAAAATGTTCAATAAATCTGAAATAATAATAACAGAATTAGGGGTGTTTTGCATATTTTTAACACATTCCCCCAAATAACTATAAGTATTGATAAACTACTTACACGAACATAGTTTTGTTTAAATGCACCATTTTTCACTTGAGAGAGATAGTTTCTAACATACATGAATTTATAATTAACTACCACTACAATGTCTTTCTCAGGATATGTCACTTCTGTGAAGCTGCTGAAAATAAATGTGGAAGCTGCATCTTCATACATGCTGTGTTACATTTAACTAAGAGCTTTTTACCTCTCAACCAAGAAGGCACACAGATATTCCCAGTGTCTTTCTCCTCAGAAAGCCTGTAATTATGACTTCAATCTATATATGAATAAATGTTAGATACTTGGCCCAAGGTCAAATAGGAAATCAAGGTAAAATCAAAATAAAATAGCAGTTTCCTTGATTTAATTTCAGTTTTACCCCAAACTTGGTGTTTTCTTGGTCCTTAAATATCCACAAGAGAATCTAACGAGAATCATAACTCTCTCCTCTAAATAATGCAGATAAATGCACACACACTTTTATTTTTAAGATCTCAGAGGTCGAATAACAAAATCCTTCTCCTCCAACCAAAACCCCTCCATTAACCTCCCCTAGGATTCCCTAGGATTAGTTGACTCTTAATATTCCTTCCAGTTTTGAGTTTCTTTGCATGTATATTTATACTAATCACAGTTCACACAAAATTATAATGATCACAACTACATTTCTACCCCTATGTCCTGTGGGAATGGGACTTTAGAAAATGGTTTTACCAACTTTTCTAAATTGAGAAAACCTCATCAATCTGAATTATTTCTCTGTCTTTCTCTGTCTCTGTCTCTGTCTCTCTCCCTCTCTCTTTCTCTCCTCTGAGAGCTGATTCTTATCTACTAGAGTTTGGAAGAAAACTATTATGCTAATTTTGACATGAAACAATTTTCTAACTTAAGAATATACCTAGGGATATTAGAAACAGTAATATTTCTTGCAGAAAACGAACTATATCTGAAAAGTTCTCCATATATTCCCAATCACTTAATTTTCTCACAATTACAAATTCCCAATCATTCCCTTGGTTTAATTTCTCATCATTTCTACAAACTCTTAGAACTTTGACTACTTAATAATTTTACTACTAAAATCCAGTTAAATATAAATTAGAAGCATCTTACTCTTGCTTGGTTCTGCTTAGCTGAATTATAAACTGAAAAGCAGAGAAAAATTTTAGTTCCAGCAGTCACGCAAATCAGAGAATAGAGTGGGTTAAGGAGAGGACATATGTGCGTGTATTTGGCGGGGGGAAGTTGTGAAGGCTACGAGCAGAGATATTTCCCCTCACAAAGGATTAGGGGTGCTGGGAGGTATCTTGATTGGATCCCTGAAAACAGACTGTGCAAAAGGGTTTTGGGGAAGCGTTTTCAGGAGATATGCCTATAAGGAAAAGAGGAAGGCAGGATTGATAAGAGCAGGTAAAACTGATATGAAAATGTAGCTAAAGCTTCAGTCAGTTCTCCTGGGAGATGTGGAGATGGGGTAGCCCTTCAGAGTTATGCCAAAATGAAGTTAGTGTATCTGGTTTTTATCTCCCTGTTGCAGTCAGTCACTGACTACAGCTACCCCATGGGAAGGGCCATGACCTTGGGTAAGGCAGTTCCTCGCCTTTGACTACAGCTTCCAATAAGGGGTGGAGCTGTGTCCTGAAGTGACCAATTTCCAGCAGCTGTCCCCCCCCCCCCCGAGGAAGGTGTCTGAGGCACAGTGCCTATGGTACAGATGGGGAAGGCTGAAAAAAAATTATGATCTGAATATGTCTACTATCAGGCAAAATAAGAATTCATGAATTAATATCAATGTATGTTTCTATAATCAGGGTATTCACAAGTCTGACATTTAAACTGGAAGCCTTAAAATCACTGTGGGACTTTTCTCCAGCCAAACAGCTCTGGATATGCAGAGAAATATAACTTTAATCTCTAAGTCAGAGAGAGCAGCAGATCAAATTTCATTGGAGAAACAGGGAAAATAATTGACATATTTGACTTTTCTTTTTAGAAAGAAATTTCCACAGAGGCACCCAGCAAGGAGATGTCTTTCTTACTAATGTGTTAGGAGTATATGATGATGCCCATGGGCTGCTAGAGCAACCCGTAATATTGTCAAAGAAGGCAGTAGTTAGCTGTTAGACTGGGGAAAAAAATAATTCAGTGTGAACTCAGTACTGACCTGGCTAACCTGATTAGTGGTTGACACATGGGGCAGTGCAGCCAGTGTGGTCCTGGTGTTAGTGACAACAAAAGGTCACCAGGGAGTCCATAGACCTGGTAAACCTGTAGCTAAATTTGGGACCCTTTAAAAGAGCAGATGTGGTCAGTAAGGCCTTGAAAGACTAAGACTCCTTGGACATTTCCTAGGGTGAGAGATACCAAAGAAAAAGCAACATCTTACAATAAGGCAGTAAGTATAAGACCAAATAGAAATCTTGAAGCAATGTGAGTCCTGACCCAGTAGCGCAGGACACATGTGTGGAGATCAGAAGTTACTGCTGTAGCAGGAGTGAGAGTAATCATAGGAGCTGTAGCAGCAGCAGAGAACTTCTGGAACAAGTTCACAAATGTTGATGATGTCTGAGAGACACTGCTTCCAACCTAGCTGGGTCATCATGAGAGCAAAGAAGCAGAAAACACAGGTTTAGAATAAGGGAGATAGGGCAGAAAATAGGACAGGCTGGTGGACTGCTTTTGCCACCCAAGGTTAAAATCCGTCCACGAGGAGACATTGGAAATTAAAGCAAACACATCAGTGTTATATATAGCTAATTCGTTTCCATTTCTATGTGATAACAGCTTAATAAATCAATGTATAATTTACCATACTGCTATTTTGCTTCTGTTTTATAGAATTCTTTCTTTTCCAAATGCCAAGTTAAAGAGTCCACTCATGTGTGTGAAAGTAGTAACAACTTTACCTAGATTGACCCAAGATGACCATGTAGTTATTACATCGACAGGGACTCTTTTGATGGAGTGTTCCAAACACAAATGGAACAGACGCCAGTTACCCACATGCTGTATGAATAGGGACTGTCCCTGATTTTGGTGTTGCTAGGTAACAAATTCTTCCAAATGGTATGCACACTGGGTCTCTGACGTGGACATACTGATTTAGGCCATCATTAACATTCATTGCTAATGAAAGGATAAAGCATATTTTTTCAACTATGAGTAATTTTCTTAATCTTAGAAGTACGTATTTTGCCCAAATCCTAGGGAGGAAACATGGTATAAAGTTGCTTGCAACTTATGACTGAACTTTTCTCAGATTTCTTTTAGCAACCATGTCATGGTTCCTTTTTCTACAGGAAATTTAATCTTTAAAAAGAGGAAACTTCCAAACACATGATAATAGTAGACATTAATTATGTTGTAAAACCTTTAATTAAACTCATCTGAATAATAGATTGTTTCTATAGTAAGGCTTGCTGAGTGGGAAACTCTGTATTACTACCACAGCTCTTCATCTTTAAAGAATGACTTTCAGCTCCAATGGAGAATAGCAAAAACATTGTGAATGCCCTTTTATAAACCAGCTATACAGAAAATGTTTTTGTTCCTTAGCTTGAGGTCTGAACACTGAAATACAAATTTGAGGGAGTAAGGTAGCTATTCAGGCAAATATATTTTTTATGTGTCAATTATTCAAAATATTGAGTCCAAAGCATATGAATGTATTTTTAGTGGCTTAAATTAGCTAGATAATTGCCTAAATTACCAACTGTATTTTTGTGTATAGACTTTGCTTCAGTTGAAGCTTTTAGAGTAATTCAAACTTTAGTAAGCATAAAGGTAAAAATTCTCTTTTGATTTGGAGAGTATAATTTTAATCATTTCAAAGATAATGGAATCTCCTTTATAATACCTTAATGAAATGAAACGAAAAAGTACACTTTTGAAAATAACTGTGAAAATAAGATGTTATAGAAATTTAACTTTATTTTACTGTATTTTTACTTTTAGCTTCACTTAAAATTTATCTTTATGGTTTTATCTAACCATTAAGTAACTTAGACTAGTAGTTCTCAAACTTCAATGTGTATCAGAATGACCTGAAGGGTTTGTCAAAACACAGGTTGCTGAATTTGTTTTTGTTTGTTTCTTTGTTTGTTTTTTTGCGGTACGCAGGCCTCTCACTGTTGTGGCCTCTCCCGTTGCAGAGCACAGGCTCCGGACACGCAGGCTCAGCAGCCATGGCTCATGGGCCCAGCCGCTCCGGAGCACGTGGGATCTTCCCGGACCGGGGCACGAACCCGTGTCCCCTGCATCGGCAGGCGGGCTCTCAACCACTGCGCCACCAGGGAAGCCCTGAATTTCTGTGTTTCTGAATCAGTTGTTCTGGTTTGTAAGGCCCAAGGACTTACACTTCAAACATGCTACAAAATGAAGCTGACGGTCTTACTCTTGGAGAATCACTGACTAATATGCATTCAGTAGGGAAAAAAAACCTTAATTACTCAATATAAAAATAACATTCATAAATTTATACATTCTACACGTATGTATTGGGTACTCACTATTTGCCAAATATTGGGGATATGGAAGAAAACACAACAGCCCTCCTATGAACTGGAGCTTAAGTGTTCCTGGCTACTTTAAACAAGGTAGGCTTCCTTAGTTTTCCACAGCTCTCACCTCTCTTGCTCTCTATTTTCATTCCTGGCCTTCTTTAGTCATTTATGTTTCTTGTCTACTAGGCAAACGGATGTGCCAGTGTGGTAGTAGAGACAGGTATGAGGTATCATCATGTCACAGGGGCAAGAACAGGAAAATCTATCTGGGTGAATTAAGAACTCCCCACAAGTAAAGGGTCCTTTGGAGAAGGTATGCTAGAGAAACGGAGGCAGTCTAGTAGAGAGGACACTATGTTATACACACAAGGTGGTATAAAATGTATGTGGTTTCAAAAAACCACCACTGAAATATGGGATATGATGGCGATGGCTTGGGGGGCACACTGTGATGGGAGATGAGGCTAAGGAAGTATCTGAGGCCATAACATGTGTCTTTTGCTTAATGCACAGGGTTTTGGAGGTTTCTAATTTTAGGCAATAGAGACCCATTATAAAGAATATAAATAGTGGAGTATTATGATCTGATGCACAGTAGTGGGACATGTGAGCCTGAGGAAAAGAAGCTGAAAGCAGAGATACCAGTTTTGAGATCACTGCATCAGATGTGTTGAGGGCCTGAGTAGGTAATTACAGTGAGCTCTATGAGAGAGATATTCAGGAGATGTGCTTGAGAGAATTTATCACTCTTCGGTTGGGAAAAGAGGATTAGAGAGAAGGAGAAGTTTAGCATGATGCCCAGGTTTCTGGCTTGGGTGGCTGTGATGATGACACCATTCACAACATATGAAGAGCAAGAGTTTTTGACGGAATAGAGTAGATGGTAATTGGGATGGAAAGGCAAGTCTTAGCTTGAAAATGTTAAACTTCCAGAAATGCTAAAATCTTCCAAAAAAAGATGTCCAGTGGGCGGTTGGATATATGAAGTTATAAGTAGTTGGAAAAGTCTAGAGACAGGTGTGGTCTGGAGATACTGATTTGAAAGGGAGCCTTTATCCTGTAGGTCACAGATAAGTTTGCCCAAGCAGGGTGTACAGAGAAGATGACTAAGAAGAGAATAATACTAAGAGCAGCTTCTGGGGGATAAACAAACAGTGTTTAAGAGTTTCTTGTTTAAGAAGAACAAGAAAATGGTACTAAAATAGCTGTCACAGAAATCAAAAGAAGCAAAGGAGTGTGGTGTCATGGAACATAAAAGAACCGAGAGAAGGGAATCGAATTTAGCAGAGTATCTTCAACCTAGAGGATAACATGGAGAGCACAACATAGAAAGCTCATTACAGTGGGCAGGGCAGAGGAAGAAAGGAAATAAGGGAGATGATGAGTAGGTGTGGAAAATCTAAATGCCTCTAAGAAGAGTCAGGGGACAACAGTGAAGAAAGCCAAGTATGAACAGCAATAAGGAGAGTTGAGGACTGTGGCAAACTGGGGAGTACATACCATCTAAAGGTGTGGTCAGTATTCTCTTCCAGCTTATTGCAAATGTGTGGCCACATACTCATCTTTTTCCAAAATAAGCTAGTTTTTTTTTTTGGGCTGTGCCGTGCAACTGCAAGATCTTATTTCCCCAACCCGGGATCGAACCCAGGCTCACGGCAGTGAAAGTCCAGAGTCCTAACCACTGGATGGCCAGGGAATCCCCCAGACATCGTAATTTAAGGTGTAATCTTCCAATTTTTAAATGTTGGCAACACATTTAACTAATTGAAACTTTGAGAAAATATTATTTGATGTAAACAGAATGTATCTATTGAAGTACAGGCTATTCTCAGCAGCATGAGCAAAAGGAAAAGAGCCAGTAGAAAACATAGCTGAGAGAGGGCCATTGGTAAGGACAGATTTGGAAGGAATGGCAGAGGGAATGGGTTTCAAGTGGAGATGTGGACCCCAGTTAAGATTTGCCTCCAGGGGTTGAGATATATTTGTTGAGGGTGGGCTGATTAAGGGACTTCTTGCCCAAGAACTCCCCTTGCTCTGAGGTGTGGAAGGTGAGGTGATTTGTCTGACAAAGGAGGTGGATTTGACATGAGAGTCATGAAAAGCCTGGTGAAGTTTTGAAATACTTGCTAAGGGAAAGAGATGAAAAGTACCTAAAAAAATTAGGATCTCATGTATAATCTTGACTTGTAGTTTATCATTTATAAATTAATAAATGATAAAATTCAGTATTTTTCTGTGACTAAAAAGACTTAACTTGGGCCTGTTTTCTTGTTGGGATATGTTTCAAGTTTAGTAAAATGAGAAAACTTCATGGATTTTTTTGACCATGATGGAAACAGTAAATTAAGTAGACTTAAACAGAAAACTATTTTAAATTGATAAGAGGAGTGAATGTTATTAGTTAAAACTTGTTTGGGGATATGAGCTTAAGGTCAACATTTATAGTGGCTCAACTGACTCTCTGGTTTTCAGACATGATAAGAACATAGAATGCATTAATTTTCTGTTGGGTTGTATATTGTTAAATCAGGAATTTTTTGTTTAATTTAGTTTCCCCCCAAACCCCTTAAAGAAATTTTTAACAAATGAAAATGTGTATGTGTGTCTGTGTGAACCAGACTGGCGATCCTAGATTTCTGCTATAAAATAGAAGAAATATAAGACTTAAACATACTTGTAAGTAATGTAAAATAAAACTTTTAAATATTTTATTTAAAATAATGAAAACAGGGCTTCCCTGGTGGCGCAGTGGTTGAGAGTCAGCCTGCCGATGCAGGGGACGCGGGTTCATGCCCCGGTCCGGGAAGATCCCACATGCCGCGGAGCGGCTGGGCCCGTGAGCCATGGCTGCTGAGCCTGCGCGTCCGGAGCCTGTGCTCCGCAACGGGAGAGGCCACAACAGTGAGAGGCCCGCGTACCGCAAAAAAAAAATAATAATAATAATAATTAAAACAAAAACCTCACACTTGACAATTAACTTTGAAATTAATAGTGTAAGCAAGGACACATAATTTGGTTATCTTTCATGTTGTGCAAATATTTCATAGAGACAGATATTAGAGCAGAAAAAAGAGAACACATCTTCCCATTGCTCTTAGTTCCTTTAGATGTGGCCCCCTTTTAGTTGGTAGTAAAAGTAGAATTTTCTCTTCTACTCAGTATCATTTCCACTTTTCAGATTGCAGAGTTTAAACCATCAGTGAGAAAATGTTTAATTATATCTTTTATTTAGTATTTATATTTATTATGTAGTAATTAATCAACTCAATTGTGCAGTATATATTAATTTGATAGACCTATCAGAATAATACTCTCTCCTGTACTTGCTTCATTCCAGGGGACTTAAGACATCTATTTGTGGCTGGTCCTATATCTTCGACAGAGATTAAATTTGTGAAAAATGAGTTCTTCCCAGAGAAAGCTGCTCACTTTTGCTGTGCTGTGTTCCTGACCCAGAAACTAGATATTTGTACTGAGAATTGATCCACGTTTTTATTCAATACAAGTCTCTAAGTTTCCAGAATTTACTCAGCCAATTGATCATAGTGCCTTTTCATGATGCATCTTTTCTATTGTGTACTTAACTCCTTTTCTATTACTTAATATTCTCAATTTAATACTTCATTTCTTTTTCATCTAAGTTTCTTATAGCTCCTTCACATTTTTTCCCTTATTGTGTCTACATTTCAGGAGAGGCAGTTGAATATATAGAAATCCACATCATCTCAAACAAACAGTAGCCTCTCCCCATTACTTTCACTAAAATTCCAACACAAAGGCATGCCTACCCCCGCAGACACACACACACTTACATACTCCTTATTTAGATAAGAAATTAAGCTTTTTGAAAGTTGAGATGTTTCTGCAAAAAAGGGTGTATCAAAATTTGATTTGCTTTTATTTCCTTATTGAGTTATTTGTTTTAGAGGCTACCAATGGAGCAACAATGTTTGAAATAGCCAACAGGTTATTTCACACAGGTAATAAAACTATACTTTAAGAAAAAAAAAGGAGCTTTCCAAAGATCAGAAATGATACAAAGTAGAAATTGGATAGTATCAGAAGCTACCAAATATAATTTGTCTCTCTTTAACTTTTCTGCTTGATTTAACAATCAAATCCTCAAAAATTGACACCAAGTAAAGAGAAATTTAAAGCTTATAATGACAGGAGGTATAATCAAAACCAATATAGGGCTTCCCTGGTGGCGCAGTGGTTGAGAGTCCGCCTGCTGATGCAGGGGACACGGGTTCGTGCCCCGGTCCGGGAAGATCCCACATGCTGCGGAGCAGCTGGGCCCGTGAGCCATGACCGCTGAGCCTGCGCGTCCGGAGCCTGTGCTCTGCAACGGGAGAGGCCACAACAGTGAGAGGCCCACGTACCACACACACACACAAAAAAAAACAATATAATGGTTGTAAATAATAGGCCTTTTGTAATGCTCTGGAAACAATTTTATCTGCATGTTTGTACTCTCTCCAATGATTCCCTACATGAGTGACAGCTGCAGTGTAGGGAAACCATTCATGTTCACATAATAAGAAACAAACTACTGAATTTGCTATGACTTGCAAAAGAGATGCCATTTTAATCCTAGTATAAAGTTGTATAGATTATGTATGATACCTCAAGGCTACTGTATAGATTGTCTTCCATTCAAGAAATCAAAGTTTCAATTCTCCGTTTGTATTTCAGTTTGAAATGAATACTTTATTTTTTTAAAATCCCCTTTTTTGTCATATGGCTGATACACTACTCCTTTTTTACTCCCATCCAACTTGATGGACCATGAAAAACAGCTATTTTGGGAGGAAAATGAAGACTTTTTGAAGACAATAAAGAAACAAAACTAGGCTTCCCCCAAGCAAATTATCTCATTGACATTCACTACCAAAATACAGGCTGACATTACCTAAGGTATACTCTCAGGAACCATTCAGTAATGACTAAGTTTGTTAGTAGAAAATATAAAGATATCAAAAACAGTCATCAACTTAAAGGAACAAGTCTTTAGTATTACAATAGTTTTTTATAGTACTTCAATTTTGTTCTAAACATGTCACCTGGGAGACTGACAGATTGGTGGTTTTACTAGAGAGTTTTTCCCAAGTGTGATATTGCTCAGAATAAAATATTCAAAATATTGGAATTATATTACACTAATATATTTGTCCCAATATTGCCTTAACAGGATACTGTACTGTCATTTAGACGTACCTAAGTGAAATTTTCAGCTGGAGTACATTTGATTTAGTATTAATTCAGTTTAAAACATAGGTTTTTGGGACTGTGTTTTATATTTTACATATATTTTGCTATCTGATTTACATATAGTATAACAATTTCTTTATGCAAATACTACAGTTTTGTGATAAGGCTTCCAGCTTCCCACAGACAATGACAGTAACTTATATTTTCATTTGCTCATAGATCCTCCTAAAAACCACAGAGATCAATAAGGGAGGCAAATAAAAATACCCATAAACTATACCTAAAGAGTAATAAGAGAAAGAGACATTACAAACTTTAAGTTACATGTAGTCAGGGAAATAAATGCTGAAGACCAGCAGAATTGGCTAAGAAGGGTACACAGCAATAGTCAGGCAGAAGCTAAGTGGAAAAAGTGGTGGGGCAGGAGTTCAGAAGTCTCCTTAGAGTAATGGAACACATATCAAATAGGGTTTACCCTTGGGAGAAGAAGTTTAACACTGAGTGAGAAATACTGAGAGAAGTTCTGTGACCTTAATGGAGAAAGCATTGGTTACTAGAGAGACAATAGAAAGTGGCTAGAAAAGTGCACAAGACTCCAGATATCAGCCTTGGAAAAGCACTACATCTTGGAGAGGGGGAGGGATATTTAAAGCTGGAATTGTCCCTTGGAGGCTGGGAAATAAGGAAGCAGATAAACATAAGGTCCCCTTATTAATATAAGAGGGAACAGAATATTCAGAAGACAAAAACAAGCAAACAACAAAAACAGGCGTTGCCATATATTTTAAAGAACAAGTAACCCCCCTCCCCACAAACCCTCCAAATTTACAAACTCCTTGCTATATATGAATGAGACTTGGAACTGAAAAAATTTAAAAGGCATGCAAACAAGACCTATTCCCTTTACCCCACCCACCCCAGATTTCTTGCTAGTGATGATCCAGGAAAGTCCTTCATGAATAGCTATAAACAAGAATACTCTAATATTCATACAAAAATATCATAAGAGAAAAACAGGAAATGGGGATAAAAACATACTTTGCAGAGGAAAGTGTGCTAAATATCTGATTATGAAACAGAATAGATATATAACATCCCAAAATAAATTAAAAAAATTTAAACCAGTAATTAGAGATATGAAATAAGATTATAAATTAGGAACTCAAAAACATAAAATAAAAACTGGACAAATAAGAAGAAAGTGCAAAGCAAGAACTGAAAGAATACAGGTACTAAATTCAGGAAAGAAAAAGACAAAATCATCTAAAAAATTAAGACACATTACAAGCAAACCACAAGAATAGAGGCTAGAAATGAGAGAAGCTAAGAAAATAAAATAGAACAAAGAGAGAAAAAAGGACCAGAGGAAAGTGATGGATATGAAAGACAGGCAAAGAAGGTGCAGCATCCATATTATTTGAGTCCCTGAGGAAGACAAATAAACCAAAAGAAATAAAATAAATATTAAAAATTATAATTCAATAAAATTTCCTGAACTATAACATGAATTGAATGTACATATTGAAAGGGCCCACCATGTAGCCAGGAAAATTGACTTAGAACGTCAAATCCAGACATATGCAAGCAATAGATTTGGACTTTAAAAGTCTGTCTTGGTTTGAAATAGGAGTATTAAAATCTACCATTATTAATTTATTTCTGAAATTTTCTGGGACTTGGAAAATTAACAAAATCCCTTAGGGCAGACAAGTGGATTGGCATCAGATTCCTCATTAGCAACATTTGATGGAAGAAGAGTGGAACACTATCTACCAGGTTCACAGGGCAAAAAATGTGGGCCAAACATCTTATATCTACCCAGGCTGTCCTCCAAGTGTGAAGGCTATAGAAAAATAGTGTTGATTTACTCATGAACATTTACTGTAGAGGTGAACTTTATCCAAGAAGTTATGTTTGTGGAAACTTTGACAAAAAGACAAGTAGTGAGTATTGAATACATTTCACTAGAAATCTAAGGCCAAAACAAAAGTGAGAAGTATGTAAATTACATCCTCTAAGAAGTTAGAAGTATCACAACCAAACAAAATGGAAGGAGAAGGAAATATAAAATAAGCTCATTGAGTACCTTGTTGGTAAAAACTGGGAGTGAAATGATATAATTTAAACTGACAAACTGAATGGTAGAAGACTAAGCATACTTAGGAGTGCAAAGACACTGATACTAGTTGAGTTGGATAATTTGAATAGTCCAGTCTCTGGAGAAAATAATTGTTAAAAAGTTACTCCACAAATAAGTACCAGGTTTAGATGATTTTACAGGGGAATTGTACTTAACTTTTAAAGTCCAGATCATCCCCAAACTATATAAATGGTTATGTAGAACAGGAAATAGACAAGAAACTCCAAATTATTTTCCTAAGTAATTATAACATTGATAATAATACCTAACGAAATTGCATATACATATTCAAAAATTGCAGAGCAATTTCCCTGATGAGGATCAATGCAAAATCCTAAATTAATTTTAGATGAAAAGAATTCAGTATTACAAGATGAAATACATCATGTCCAAATGTGGTTCCTTCCAGGGATGTAAGAATAGTTCCATGTTAGTAACTCTATTAATAAAATTTACCATAAAAATAAGGAAACAGAATAGCACACTCATTTCCACAGATGCTAAAAAGGCAATTTACAAATTTCAACACCCATTCTTAATAAATACAAGTCATTGGAAACTTCTATAAAATTATAAAACACATTCCACTCAACCACATGCCATCATTTGAATTAATGGGAATCACTGGTGGCGTTCACACAAAATTCAGGAACAACTGATGTTCACTATCAGTTTCTTTTTAATGATATGTTGGAGGTAATAACCAGCACAATTAGACAAGAGAAAACTATTAGATGTATAAGAATTGGAAAGGAAAATGTAAAGTAATTTTTATTTGATATTATAGAACATTTGAAAACCTCAGAACAATGTATAAGCCACTGCAAACTAAGAAAACTCACTAAGATAGACCATAAAATTAACATACTCAGAATAAATCAGTAGCCTTAAAAATTATTAGAAGATAATAATTAAAGAGAAGATCCTATTTATAATAGCAGCAACAACAAAACATGTTGAATGTCAAGTAGCAAAGTAAACAATAAGGAAAAATTTTAAACACTCTTGAAAGACACAAAAATTAGATTTATAAATGAAAATACATATACATATTCCTGTATAGAATGACTCAACATCATAAAAATGTTACTTTTCCTCCAATTAATTTATAAAATTAATCTGAATCCAATAAAAATAGGGAATTTTTTTTTATCCAGACAAGTTGTTTCTAATGTTCATGTGGAATATGCAACAAGAGATACCTTAAACCCTGAAAATTAATATTAAAGGGAGTATGTCATATAAGAGGTTAACTGTATATTCAAACAGTGTGATTCTCAATGACACAGATCAAGAGAACAGAATAGAAAGACCAGAATATATTCATGCACATAAGAAAGTTTAGTATGTGATAAAAGTGATATCTCAAATTACTGGTGAAAGACAGACTTTCTAATAAATGATGTTAGAACAACTGGAAAGCCATTGATAAAATGACAAATTAAATTTATAACTTGTACTATAAACCAAGCTAAACTTAAAATGGATTAGAGATCCTAAAAAATAAGTCTAGAAAAAAATATGAATTTATTTACAACCTTGAAATGGAGAAAGCTTTTCTAATTATGACTCAAAAATTCAGAATCAACAAAAGAAAAGGTTGATAAATTTCACCACATTACCAAAAAATAAAGGCTTCGTGTGACAAAAATCAGGAAAAAGATAAAAGACTATTTGCTGGGGAAGCGATTTGCCACTTATTCCACAATTTAAAAGAAAAAGACAAAAAAGTTGAAAATGTATACAAGTAATGGACAATTGACAGAAAAAGAAATGTCCATATTGCTTAAATATGTGAACCTCACTCATAATAAGAGAAATGTAAACTAAACTAATTGAGGTATTGCTTCTCACTTATCATGACAAAAATCGAGAAGACTGACTCACTCTGTTAGCAAGGCTTTGGAGGAAAGATATAATACATTGCATTATATACATTGAATATACAATATTATATACAATGTATATACAATACACTGTATTGTATTATATAATACATTGGTATTAGTGTAAAATGGTTCAAACATAAGGAGAGGAGTTTGGTAGTATCTAAAAAGATTACATATTCATTTACCCTTTGACCCAGGAATACCACATATAGAACGTTACTCTGAAGATAATTTTGTCTAAGAATGTACATATACACATGAAAATACATATGCACAATTCATTCTGCCATTATTACAATAGCCAAAATTTGGAAACGACCTAAATGTCCATCAGTAGGGGACTGATTAAATAAGTTTGGTATAACCAAGTCAAATGGCTTTGAAAGCAGCTGATCATTTCTGTTAGGCACTGATGGGTAATGTCAGCTATGGCTTTTTTATATACAAAATTATTTTACTTAAAATGCAAACATATTTTGAGAACTGAATCAAAATGAAGCATGTATTAAAATTACTACAGTAGCAGGGTATCAAAAGCATTATGTTGCCTTTTACTTACGGTTTACAGTTTTGACTGGTAATATTGTATTTAGCCTCTCTGGGGAAGCAGAATTTTCTTCATCTGTCACATATTCAAAATTAATGATGAACATCATAGCCACGCCCTCTTGGTTTTTCACTGGAATTATGTGAGTATTACAAATGAAAGTAGAACCTAAGGAGATTAAAAAAAATGAGAGTAAGGTCAAAAATATGCTTTCATTTTGGAGTGTCAGTAATATTAAAATTCTAACAAAGCCCTATAGAATTTTCTATCCTCAATGACCACTGAAATTCAATTAAAATTTGATTTTTTTATTTCATATTTTATTGCACATATATTTACATAAAAATGCACAAATTTCCCAGAAAGATTTTACAGGCAAATTCAAGTAGTACATTATGGAAAAACGGAATCAAATCTTATTTGTTTTTATACTCACCATTTTAATAATAATAAAAAACTTTCTTTAACTTTCTAGAAATAACTGCCAACCTTTTCTTATATATTTTAATTCTGAATCTATATAAAATATAGCTCTATAAATAATTAAGCTAACTCATTTTTTCTCATCCTGAAATAATCTCAAATTATTTCCTTTCTCGTAATTTCTTATACATCAAATAAAAGATTACTGACTCTGTCTTAAACATGTCCTAATAATTCTTTCCTTTTTTTGTGTAAAATTCACAATGCCCAAATCACAATGATTTTGTTTGGTTTGTATTCTGTTAGAAAATAAGAACAAAACTTTTGTCTATATTATTGTGTTAATTTGATCTTTTTAACCGGGAAGATGATATTCTTTTAAAAGCACAACTATAGGGCTAATAAGATACATTATATTAGAATCTCCTGGAAATGAAATGAACAAAGGGATGACTCAGTTTACAACTAACCACTGCCATCCATCCTTGAACAGAAAACCCAAGATCCAAGATTTAGAGAAGACAGTCAAGAAGCTGACTTCTTTTAAATCAACTGACTTCTGACTGACTTCTTGGGTCTGACTTCTAAAGCTGAGTATTCCCCCAGAGCAGTTTCCTCACACATTCACCCTCTGAATATTTTCTTTAGTTGTGGTGATGGAAATCTCACATGTTAGGGATTTATTTGGGTTCAAAAAATATTGTATTTTTTAAAATGCAAAAACTTCACGAAGAGTTCAATCATTTAGGCAATAGAGAGTATTTTTATTGCTTTCTCTCTCTCTTTTTTTTTTTTTCCTAAACAATTAGCTGGGACACTTTTGCATCTTGAGGAGAAGGATGGTTCAATGTAGAGGCAGGATCAGGGTGGGAGCAAGATCTGTCTGGCGTGAAATTCCGAAGGGAGATGTGCAAAAGTGAGAGTGTCACTGGCAAAGCCCATTGGGTCCCCAGGAAAAATAAGATGGAATCTAGGTGATTAGATAAGGTCTAACCTCTTCTTTTGTGCTTAGTCTAGCTTCACTTGCTCATAGGGTGCCTCGGGCAGTGGCCTTGCACCCAGCACTTCAGACCAGAGTTCCTAGTACAAAATGGCTGCGCCCGACACCCCAACTCAGTGGGCCGCGTGCAGAGTCGCTGCGCCCCTGGTACCGCAATCTGGAGCCTAGAGGAGCCTTAGCCCCACCCCACTCACCAGAACTCCACCCCCCTTCCCCACGGTTGGAGGCCCTATAAAGCAGCCCCGCCCACAGCCTTTGTGGGCAGGGTGGGCGGGCGTGGGTGGAGGGAGAGCGTGGACTCTAGAGCAGGAGCTCACACCTCTTCTCCATGCTTTGATCAAAGAATAAACTTTCCTTTGCTTCTGAACCGCAGTCAGTCTTCTTCTATTGGCTCGAATGACATTGGGCAGGAGGACCCTCGTTGAGGGCCAACTCAGGAGGGTCGGTAATAAGGGGACCTCAAGAGGCTGGAGACGGGCATTGAGAGCTCCAACATCTACTATGGATGCTAGTATTCCGAAATGGTGTTCCATGTATGCTCTCACTATTAAAAACTAGGAGAAAACTCTTTCCTTTCTTCTCATCCCTGTGAATTGGCTCCTGCTGCCAGAGCTGAGAACAAAGGCTACTGCTAATATTGCTATAGATTGAGACACCACAGGCCGAAGGGCTTTTGAGGGTGGCCCTGGAGATCTAATTATTATTTATGAAATTGTTTCTATGGGTTAATGTGTTCCAATTTCCAAGAAACTGATTTACAAATACACTTTTAGAACATATACTCTCTGTAAGTTGGGGATGCCTATGTGCTAGTTTTGATTCAGATTTTCAAATGTGGATAAGCCTCCCCAGTTTGAAATGCAGACGACCTTATTCATAATTAATATCATTTTTTTTCTATAGATATGGCTATAGTTTTGCAGCTGTTGGAAAGTACGTTTTAAGAAAGACGTGCTGCACCTTCACAGTCTTCAGCTACATCTTCAATTCATTTAATAAAATAGTTAGCTAGAGCAGTTGTCATAGTTTCCATGGTAACAAACAGGATGACTTTAGTAAACAGAAAATAAGCAATTTAGGGCTGTTCCATTAGCACTAAAAATAGAATTGCTTCAGGCCAGGCATCACAATACAAAATGATTAAACAGAGAGTCTGAGGAGATGCTAGAAATAGCCATTATGTATTTTGCTAATGAACCAACATACATATTGATTTTACCACTTAAAATGGCATTTCCTGGGTCATTTAGAATATCATTGTGAATTCACAGATTTGTTACTGCACAGTTTCAAATCTTTCAACATTTGAGGTTTACTGCTGATTGTACAATAAAACATAAAGCACAGATTTTTGAGAGATCAATAAATAAAAGATGTAGGAATAGAGATCTAATAGGTTTGTAATAGGACAGAGTAATTTTGCTTTCAGTAATAAGGGAAAAAAATCCTGTCTTTCAATACTAATGCTTGTACATTTACTGTCCAGTGCAAAAAATCATACAATTATAGTGCTTTATAAAAAAGTTTGGCCATATGCATTGGTTCCATAAACATATTGAGTAAGTGTAATTAATCTAGGATTACTGCCCACTATCATTGTTCCCTGCATGTTTCTATTGAGTAATATATCTCCTTTAAAGTCAACTGAAGACTCACATTTACATTTTTTTCTCTTTTAGTTTTTGGATTTAATGTCTCCATCAATCTTGCATAGACTCTTGGAAAGCAGATACTGAAAGGAGATATATGGAATTTATAAGAGGAGAAGAATCAAATACATTTTACAGTGCAAAAACAGTTTAGCTTGCATAATGCTACAAACTCCAAGTGCTGTGAAGATACTACTTTTGTAAAGTAACATTACTCTAAAAAGTCATTACTGTGTGTTCCTAAATATTTTTCTTGATTGCAACAGTGGGAGCAAGAGAAATGGAAGCATAACCCAGCAAATACTAATCTAGCAATGAAGACAAAAATAGACACTTTCAATAATGTATAAATAAGAGAACTAAAAAAAAAAAATCTGGAAATAAAAAGTTCAGGCCTTGGTGAAATAAATGTTGTATTCAAATGAAATTAATAATGTTTTTTAAGAAGCAGCTTATTTACAATAACATTATCCAATGATTATAAAATTATGCATGCAATTATACTAATATTAGTTAGACTCAGGTTCATTTCCATGTTTTGTCTCCTGAGTGAAAACACTGTCAAAGTGGGAAAGGCTGCTTAGAAGGAACAGTGCTAACTTTTTTTTTTTTTTTTTTTTTTTTTTGCAGTACGCGGGCCTCTCACTGTTGTGGCCTCTGCCATTGCAGAGCACAGGCTCCGGACGCTCAGGGTCAGTGGCCATGGCTCACGGGCCCAGCCACTCTGCGGCATGTGGGATCTTCCCGGACCGGAGCACGAACCCGTGTCCCCTGCATCGG
The DNA here is from genome assembly GCF_964165515.1 of Mesoplodon bidens. Lineage (NCBI taxonomy): Eukaryota > Metazoa > Chordata > Mammalia > Artiodactyla > Ziphiidae > Mesoplodon > Mesoplodon bidens. The sequence continues at coordinate 35,872,166 of NC_138165.1, read as the reverse complement.
CAAGCGGACTCTCAACCACTGCGCCACCAGGGAAGCCCCAGTGCTAATTTTAATAAAATGTTTAGAATGTTAATTTTTAACTGTAGCCACAGAGCAAGCAAACTCGTGGTAATCTGAATAGTTACTCCTTTATTAACTCCTAGGGGCATTTTTAAATAAAATACCAAGACTCTTCCTTCTGAGCTGCTTGAAAGATGTTTTATTCTACTGTTTGTACTCACGGGGTATCCTTACCCTGAAATCAAAAAATGTCTACTGAGCGCCTGATATTGGGTCAGGCACTGGTCTGAGTTCTCAGATGGTAAAGAGAAGAACAACAGTGAGAAAACAAATCAAGGTCTTGAACTTGTAAAACTTATATCCTACTAGGGGAGACATAATTAATAAACACATATATCAAGTAAAAATAAGTACAATGATGAAGAAGAATGCAGAACAAGGTGGTAGATGATGACAGTGGTAAGGGAATGCTTCTCCTGAAGAATGACATGTAAGCAAAGACATTTAGGAAATGGGGAGGTGGGCTATGTAGCTCTGCCAGTGCAAAATCCTTTAGGTGGAAGCATGGCTGTGAGTTCAAGGAACAGTATGGAAGCCAGCGTGGCGGTTGTGGTGTAGGATGCCCTTGGACAGTAGGTAAAGTTAAAGGGGAAGTAGGGAGCCGCACCTTGTAGATTGTGGGGAAAGGATAAAGGGTAGGAGGTTGAAGCTGGCTTCCCATTGCCTCTGACCTGAAGCTGGCTGGGAACTGTAATTTTAGAAGTGAGACAGTTTGCGTAACAGAAAGTAACCAGAAGGCTTTATTGTCCGGGAGTGACCTAATAAGGGAAGGATCTGCCAAACATCATCCAAAGTCAATGGGGAGTTACTCTGGGGAATAAAGTTTAACGGGGTGATGAAAAATAGAAGTTAGCTGCATTTTATTCATAGTCCGAGCTTTGCACTGTTCAGTAGAACTCATATGGGTGTAAAGCTCTTAGAACAGTACCTGACATGGAGCAAAACTCAACAATGTGAGCTATTACTTTTGCCTCTTCTTGGAGGGTCTCCAGAGGGGCAAGTTAACTCTCAAGTTTATGTAATTTCCTCCAAGCTTTTACCATTCTTGGAACCACAAGCTACACTGTTTGCTTGTATTTCTGGACACCGAGTGGAGATTATTCTTCTCTGAGCTGATAGGTTTAGTGAATGCCTCAGAGTTTTAAATTCCTTTCTTTTTAGTAGATTGGGGGGGGTGCTCTTTGAAGATTAAAAAAATACCATTGGAGACCTGTCCTAGAAGAAAAACTAAACATAGCAACCTTGGGATACAAAGGCCTTATCAAAGAGGCAGCATTGTTTTTTAAATTGAAGAGCCTATTAGAAAAGCAAAAAAGGACTGTTATATCTCTTAGAAGGAGAAAGCTACCCAGTCACAAATGACTTAAGATATAGCCAAGTGGAGACACAAGAGAGAAACAAGACAAATTTGTACTTGACTTTTCAGTATGTAATGTTTCCTTTTATTTTATTTTTTCAGAACCTCTTCCATCTTCTGCTCTCTCCAAGCCTCCAAGATGAAATATTATAAACCTCTTCCTATCAATGAGATGCATCATTAGATATATTAATTTCTCATAGAACTATTGATGACATAATGGATTACCGCTTTCTGGATAATTTTTTTAAGGGGAGTAGTGAAAAACAACAGTTATCACAAGATGAGCTCTAATGTGGTTTCTATATAGAAGAAATATTTTGGTTGTGTGGATAAGACCTTTCAGATATCCCTCAGTTCACACCATATAAGTCATTGCTTGCTGATATCTTTATCACTTTTGGACAATTTATGACCTAAAGAACGGGAGAGGACCATCATGGAATCCTGGAACAAGACTCACCCGCAATGTGACTATAAGATAAGGCCTACAAGGAGGTAATTAAGGCTAAATGAGGACATAAGGCTGGGGCCCTAATCTAATAGGACTAGCATTCTTATAAGAAGAAGAAAAGATATCAGGAGTCTGCACACGCAGAAGAAAGGCCTTGTGAGGACCCAGTGAGAAGGCAGCCATCTGCAAGCCAAGAAGAGAGTTCCTACCAGAAACTAATGCTGCTAGCACCTTGACCTTAGACTTTGTGCCTCCAGAACTGTGAGAAAATAATTTTCTGTTATTTAAGCCACTCAGTCTGTGGTACTTTGTTATGGCAGCCTGAGCTGACTAAGATGCCCTGAGGTGGAGCTTGTCAGGGCAGGCAGCCAGTGTTGCTAAAACAGATTAAGCTGAGAGGAAAATGGTAAGAGATCCAGGTCAGAGAGATAACAGAGCAGGGGAGTGGGATGGGAGTGGAGGGTGGCTGAGGAATCAGTGCTTTGTGGGCATTGCAATGACTTGGGTTAACAATGTGAAGCTGTTGGATGAATTGAGAAAGGGAAGTGGTAGGCTCTGGCTGCTGGAAAGACATGGACACATGAAACATTTTTTGTTAGTTTGTCAAGTAACTTGGTTTACACAGACTAATTGTATACTAGAGCACAGAGTGTGAACTGGGAAGTGATGGACAAGGCTTGAGCTATAGGAGGTCATGTCCCGATGGCCTTCTATGTTCTTGAAATTCAGCTTTTGGTCTTGGGGATGAAGTGATTGTTTTAAGCATGAGAGTATCTTCAGAGGAAGTATTTTAGTGTACAGACTGAGGACATGGCTCTTTTAGGTCCTAGTGATGTGTTAGAGAAGTCATTTCAAAAGGTAGAGGAGCTATATGAAGAGACAGAAGGCACATTTAGAAAGACTATTAATAAATCATACAATATCATATCAACAAGAATAAATGGAATAGGTAATTCCAATGAACCCATATAGTCTGTTTGGCCTTGTGGATTGGGTCAAACTTGACTGCTTGTGGGAGGCAAGTCTTCTAATATTCGACCATTCTCTTACTTTACCAGTCACCTGCTTAAACCTAAAGGAGTCTAGTGAGAGCACAAGAGGAGGAACTATGTGAGCTAACAAAAACACTTTATACAAAAAACATTATTAACAAAAGAACTGAGCTGTGCCTCTGACAACGTGTTAGGTCTAAAGAAACAAGCTTAACATAATAGTCACCAACATACATAGATTTAACGTAACAATCACCAACATGATTAAGTTGCACAACTGTGAACGTATTTAGATAGTTTAGGTACCTGATGGAGTAACATGGGACTAGAAGTACCCTTTCCAAATTTCCAGGAGAGATTATATATATGCCTTTTATTTGCAAAATGACAAACTAGCCTAATTTACACAAGCCTGGCTGTCACGCTCATACCCTGTGCGATAGTATTAGCACTGAAATGTCAACAGCATGAATTATTTATTTTTAATTATGTCTTATTTAAAACAAGTTTAAACATTCAGAAAGTGTTGAGGCAGTGTCAATGAGTAGTACATTCCTTGGATATGTAACTCTGTGTAGTCCCTGGAATTGGACAGACATGGCTCTGCTATTATTTGCTGAGTGACCTTGGGCAGGTTACTTAATCTCTCCAAGACTTAGATTCCTCATCTGAAAAGTGAGGAAAGGAAGAGAGAGCACCCCAATTCACAGTATTGTTGGGAAGGTGAAATTAGGCAATACATTGAAAGTACTTAGCATGGAGTCTGGTATGTAGAAAGTGAGCAATAAACAAGTTTTATTGTTATTAAATGGAGTAGGAAAACCACTTTCTCACCATTGAAATGGTGGTTCAATTTCCTTCAAAGGTTTGATGATGAAATTGAGTCATTCAGCTCTTAAGGAACTTCAGAGATAAATCCATCAGATTAATCCCCTTGTCTTCAGAGGAGAAAGTACATCAAACAACAATTTGAAAAGAATGAGAGCTTAGTAGATGGAAGATTCTTTTATCTTCTAGTGTCTTAAAATGTGTCTCCTTAACTTTGTAGTGACGAGGCCCTTAGTTTGATTCCCATATTTTTCCTGTCCCTGTGGACTGTCCTATTGCCTGTAAAAAGTATACTATATACCAGGTAACTTTTGTGATAACAGAACTCTCTCTTTTGGCAAGCTCCATAGTGCGAAGAATTTGGTATATAGTAGAAATGTGTGAAGCAATCTTTATTTCTGGATTTGCTCGAGAAGTACCATGATCAGTATTTGAAGGCACATTTTAGAAAGAAAGGTAATAATAATAGCTAACGTCTATTGGGTGCCAGCCACTGTTCTAATGGTTTTATATGCCTTAATACATTTGCATCTTCACAAAAGCTCGACGATGGTACCATTATCATTCCTATTTGCAGATGAAAAGTAAGCCATGTACAGTCTCTCCTTGTCCTTGATTTTGGGGCATTTCTTCCCCTTTCCATGACTGGGTAGAATACTTGGTTCCAATTCCTTCTTTATGCCAAGACCCTGAGTTCTATGATTTTTAAATCAGCTAAGTTCTAAGAGGTTTTTATCTTTTATAAGCAATGGCCTGAGAACTAAAATTCTTCCCACTTCTTTCTCTCAGTCTTGCATGGTCCTCCTGGCTTAGGCAGAATTCCCTTCTGCTACCTGGGAGGCAGGAAGCCATCATCTATCTGTCCAGGCTTGCCCAGCCCCACATTCCATTTGAATCCATCCAGTCATACACTGCCCCATGACCACTTTCCATCTCTCCTTCTTTTTGTCAGCTCTGGGCTTTCTAAGAATAAAGGTGCTCCACTCTGCTCCCTCAGTCCCTGTATACTATCTTTACTACTACTATTAACAACTATATAATTAAATCATGGCTACTATTTTCTGAATGTCTTCTATGTGTCACATGTTTCTCATGAGAAAACTTTATTTCAAAGGAGTTTCTCAAGTAAGTAGTAGAACCAGGCTTTGAACTCAGATCTTTCCAGTTTTCACTCTTTCTCTTACATCAGTGTTTCCCAAAAAGTGAGATGTTAATTGATGCTACTGGAAAGGTCTTTCTGTTAATGATCTAGTTTGGGAAATGTTCTCCTCTAGAAGATGCTCAATGCACATCATTGTATTAGAGGTTTTGAGAAGTTTTGTAAAAACAAGTATATATTTAATTTGTTTAATGCAACACTTCCCAAATCAACTTGACTCTGAAATACTATTTTAGAGAAATTTGCAATAACATCCAGCTCCTTGGAATGCCATTGGAAAACAGTGAATTGGGTTAGCTCCCTCCCTGCTTTAAAGTCATCCTTCTGAGAGGGAGGGAAATAAATATCATAGGTCACCTAGATGCTTAAGTGACAGGGAACAAGGGGCTGAAGCAGGAGGGGAAAGAGAATGGCAAAGGCCAGTGTTGCCTATGCAATACATTTTTCTTGGTGTTGGTCCTGATCTAAGCTCTCAGAAATCCAACTAAAATAGCATTGGCATATTTGATCACATATTTTGCAGCAATGGTTTTCCCATAAGCTAGAAGGTTACCACTAAATGAAATATGATAGAGCACTTCACAGACTAGGTCCAGTTCATACTATTTGACAGAGATCAGGTTTTAAAGCACAGAAGCCCTCATTCAATATCCATTACTATTCTGCATCAGATATTGCATGAGAAAACTCTGACATCTGCAAGGAAATATTTTCACTCTGTTTTCTCAGGAAGTCTTTCCTCTTCATTTTCAAAATGTGAACATATGTGAACTTACAATTATTTGCTGACTCTCACTCCTTTCCACTGACACTTCCTCTATTAATATTAATGTTCAGGTGTTAGGTTCTCATCATACTTGTAAATTTGATTTTTGAAAAAAGCAAGTTTAATTGTCTTTCTAGACTTGATAAACCACTAAGAAATTATTTGGGAATTGAAAGAAGGAAGAAAAACTCTTACACCTTGTCTGACTCATAAATTAGACTGTCTCTGTAGATGTACTATTATGATTACCCACTTCTTAGCCCTGGTTCCCATTTAATTTTTGAGATTTTTGGATTGAATTAGTGTATTGGGACATATAAGTGTTAGAACAAGCTGAGGCTGATTTACAGGCAAACCAAGTCTACGTTTGTAATCAGGAACTTTTGGTGCATGTTTATGACAATTTTTTAATGCTTTGTGGTTTTTACAACAAGTAAATGTTTGTTATTTGGTTCAAAATGTTTTTCATGACATACTCATGTTACCAAGCCTCTGATATACCTCAAGCGAGTCCATCCCACCAAACTGCCATTTACCCAGTAAAACTGCACTAACACTGAACTAACTGGACTGACTCAACATAAGAGCAAATCTGCACATCACCCTGGTATGTACACACTATGGTCAAGGTCAAACACAAGTAGAATCCTGAGGCCAGGCACCACCACGCGGAAGTCGTTGCTGACGAAGGCTGTGTACGGCCATATGCCTGGTGTGCTGTGTGCATGGTGTATTCTAGGTTGTTGGTTTGTTCTCACTGTGTTTGCACAGAAATTGATGGGGTTAAAATTAGGCTCTGTAGGCCTGTCTGGGACAAAAGTGTTAGAAGCAGAAAAAGGTGAAATTGAAGATATTTCTCTAGGTAACTTAACCCTCCTCTCTTTTCACAAAATTTCCTATCCTGTTTGACCATTATAACTTGGGATTTTCATTTTTATTTTTTAAATGCCTAGGCTATTTTTACAAAATAGCAGAAGGAGCAGAAAGGATGTCCTTTTCCTGGAAGCTAGTGAAAGTAGGGCTTTTTCTCTCATTGGCAGCATTAGTGGGGAACTCCTGGGCTTTGACACCAGGCTTTGGGGCATGTGGCTACTACAGACGTTCTCTATTCCCGAAGGCTGCCAGAGGCATGGACCTGCAGCAGACGCCTTATGGAGGGATTGTTTTGCAGTGGTTCATCTTGCCCTGCATACATTTTGCCAGAAAGAGTGGCACAGCTACACAGAGAGATGTTCTATTTAAAATTCACCCAGACCACACTTCTTGTTGCTTTTGTGTTTTACCCATACCAGGATTCACGACCAAGCCTAGTGCCTTTTCAAGGTAGCAGAGTAGTGACTGCCATGGTCCAGCTACACACTGAGAACATAGAGAAAGGTGTGGGGTGGGATGATCTGATTGATGCACACAGCAACATGTTAATCTGAGGGGCAAGATGTACTTTCTGTATCCATGAGAGAATGTATAGTGTAATGGTTAAGCATAAAGCCTCTGCACCAGATTGTCAGGGGCTAATTCCTGGATCTGCCACTTGGCAGTGTTTGATATTAGAATAAGTTACTTAAATGCTCTGAGACTCAGTTTTTTCCTATCTGTAATATCAGGATGATGATGTTACCCATTTCATGGAGTTATTGTGAGGATGAAATGAGCCAACATCTGCAAAAGTTTAAACCTTGCCTTGTATATTGAAAGAAGTGTCTCTTATCATAAAGAGATGATCAAAGCATAATTTTGAGTTCTGTAGCCAATAAGATGGACCAATCATATCTTTAAGTTGGGGAGAGGGGACAAAATGTGCTTGTAATATACCCATTTCCCTTGTGAGCATCTAACTGCCTATGCACACTCCGTATTTCCAGTCCTATTGGCCTCTAACTTTATAATTCCCTCCCCAGACCTTGCCTCTGATGTGCCCTTAGCCCTAACCTTCTCCTGTCTTATCTTTTATGAAAATTTACCAGTACATATATTTAACCAAAGGTCTTCCCTAAGCACTTGCTGACAGAGATACCTGGAGCTTAATTTTCAGATAAATCTCAGCTCTGGTATTTGAAATTTTTTGCAGATAAAGCCTCTGCTCTTTGGTTTTACCCATGACTAGAAATATGTTGGATATGTGCACCGGGAGGAGGCTGAGGTCTGTGAAGCCAACCACATGCTCCTGCCTTGTACCTCCAATGGGTTTTATTATTTTTTTTAATTAATGAAAATATGTAATATTAATAGTTATTATTTACTGGTGCAGATGGCTGATATTTTCCCCTAGATTCCTCACTTTATGGAAGAGTTAGAAAAGAACATTTCTAAAACCAGAGGACAAAAGGGGTTAATGTTACTTTAAAATTACATTCTCTCTATATATAAATATATATTAAAATACCAAGGTTTTTCTCTGGATGCAAAGATGTTCATTCTTTTAAAAATGTCTAAAAAAAAGGAAAAAAATGTCCCCTTTCCTCCCCTCATGTCAACTTCTGTGCTCCAGAAAATCTTCAATTCCATAAGTCTGATCGTAAAAACTTCAAGTATTAAAGTAATTTGTACATGTAGAGAGAAAAATGACTTTTTCAAAATATACAGGAGCAGCTGCCAAATTGATGTTTTATATATTGTGGTTCTGTTTCTTGAAAGAATTTTTTGCATTATTTTTATATCTAACAAAGGAAAAAATGAAAAAGAGGGTAAGAAACGATTCCAGTGGGATGATTTTAACATGCAAAATGCCCCTGGGGTTTCTTCTTTGCTTGCTTTCTTCCACCTTACCCTGCCCACCCACCTCTGCCAACACACACACACACACACACACACACACTTTGTGTAAAACTTGAAAATAGAAAGCAAAAACCCTCAACTTGTAAATCATGTGACTAAAGTTATTACTTATAAATATGAACATTGGATCACTGTATAGACTGTTAAATTTGATTTCTTACTACCTACTGTTAAATAAACTGTGTGAGACAGGAAAAAAAAAAAAGCCGGGGTTAATTCCATCAGCTGAAGGTTAAGCCTTTAGCTTCTCTAAATAGGAACCTCCTAATGTCAATGACTCTTTCTTTTTGCCTGATGACTTTGAAGCTGATCAGTGATTCTGTATGTCAACATGTTACCTCTCTTAGTTACTCTAAACCCACTTGATAGGAACTTCCTGGTGATAAGGTCCTATATCAGAGAAGTTTCTCTAAAGATGGAAATTTCAGGCACTATTGTGAGCCAATGGTAGAGATGTTTTGATGGCAATGGAGACTTTTATCACCCCTCAAATGGTAAAGAAGAACTGAAAAAAATATTAGATAGAACACACTGGTGAGATTTCAGTAGACATTATAAAACCACTAGCAAGGTTGATCTATGATGTATTACATTTGAGAAGAAAGAGATTCAGACTTTTAAGATGAAAAGACTTTATTTTTTAGATACTTTTCCTTTACTGTCATTGTAAATTTCTAGAGACAAAGAAAACAGACAATATTATTACAATTAATGTTAACAAGAACAGGAAAGGAATCAACATTGAGTCATCTAGTAACATCACTGGAAAGCACATTAAGAAGGCCCTATTCCAAAATTTTGATTGACAGGAAGAGATTGGATTGATGCCATTAATGTTCTTTAAAATGCTGCTTCTTCTAAGAACTGCACCTGAGAAGCAATTATGTATTTCAAAGTGTCTTCGTGTGGACTTTATGGAAAGCTTCCCAGAGAGGTGACAACAAGTTGCATCTTAATTAAGAATGCGTTAAGTATTTCCAAGCTCATCTCAGAAGCCGTGGTGATAGGGAATGCTTGGCAAAATATATGGACAGTGAATGGTATTTGAGAGCCCAGTTGGAGGGAGAAAAATTGCACAATGGCATATGCTGCTCCTAAGCCACATCCTCTCTAGCAAGGCATTGAGATTGGGGTGTAAGCATTGTTGGTGTTTCTGGATTTCTTCAGTTTCCCTTCCAGGCTCACTCTGCATCCTTCTTTTCCTGCTCAGAATGAAGAGAAGATGCTGAAAAGACTCCGTTATCCTCTGAATTCCAGTTGGGTTTTAGCCAGTGGGGATTTCCGGTAGGAAATCGAAGGAAGGGAGGAAAGTGATGGAGTATTTATTCCCTACTGTCTAGTCCTACTGGGTTGCAGAGGGTTGGATGCATCCATCACTAAATTTCAGTTTCTGGCAGAAACCCTCATATAGCCCTGTCTCAGGGTTCCAGTGATTATCACTCCCTCTGCTTGCCTCTTCGAATGGCTCTCCACAGTTATTCAGCCTGGAACACTGCACCATTCCTTATTGCACTTTTATATATTATTCTTTTATTAACTCTCTTCAAATTACTCGATTTGAGCATTCAAAACATATTTGAATATTGATTCATACAAGATAAAAATACTACAAAATAAGGGAAATAAGTGGAAACTTGGTAAGCAGACATTCCATATTTAAGGAATAAAGATGTAGCAAAATACTGGGACAATGAGAATAAAGCATATATGTTAAACAAGACAAAGAGAACCAAAAAAAATAAACCAGATAATAGTAATAAGGCAGCACATTTGTCCCCATATAGATTGGCAGAAATCATAACCATGACAAAATGTGGGTGTCAAGTATTTGGATATGATAAATTACTTTTTGAGATAAAATTCCTTTAGAATTTCAAGGAGGGTGAAATAGATTTAGCTCTGAGCAGTGGTCAGAGGAGTGGTAATTATTAAGTGGTAATAGTATGATAAATTTCAACATTTTAATAAAAGTGAGGGGAACCGAAAATATCCATTGGAAGGAGGGTGCCTAATGATAGAAAATAAAACAAAGAAACAGCCAAACTGAGAGAATATTTAAAACATTTTTACAAAACTACTCATTAATATCCCAGGGGAAACCTTTACATCATTTAAAAGTGCCACAATGTATTTCGAAGCTAACTTGACCACAAGTCCTGCATGATTAAGTGATAAAACTACACACTTCAAGGAAGAAAAAAAATTAAGACTTTTTTCTGAAGTGAAGAAATTGTGAAAAAGAACCAGGGAACCTAGTAAGAGTCAAATGTTAAGTGTAAAAATTAAGCAAAAAATAATTTGAGGGATACTTGCAAATAATTTCTAAGCGATTAATTAAGTTAACTAAGTTACTGGATGATTAAAAAAACAAAGGCAATGAACTGGGGAGCAAATTTGATCCCTGAAGTTCTACTCACTGTAGAAAAGGAAACTCAGCTAAGAATTCTATTAGACATGGAGTAGTTCTAGAATCACATTATATAAGTAGAATGCATTAAATGTGTTGTACAAAAACAATATAAATAAATCACCTCCCATTCTCAATATTTAAAGTACTCAAGGTGTGGTGCTGGCGCCCAAAGTGTGTAACTTATTATTTTGATGATGAATGTGCTGGTCAGTGTGATTCCCATGATAAGCATTTTAAGAGGGATGAACAAATTAGAGCTCTTCCATACCAGGCAAGGTGTTGGCAATGGTAATAAATTGTAGAATACTGTAACCCTGTTGAGAATAATGTGTTGGTGGAACGGTAACATTTTTCTGTAAGGCAAAATCTGGTCTATTTGATCTATTGCAGATTTTTGAGTTTAAATAAAAACCAAGCAGAACAAAAATGAAAAGATAAATAAAACGAAGGAAAAGGAGAGAAACTGTTAGCTGGCTACTCTGAACCTAGCATTGTGGTAAGAATTTTAACACACTCATTAAATACTGACAGTGCCCCAGAGGTGGGAATTACTGCCTCCATCTTATAGAGGAAAACAGACTGAAAGTGTTCCATAACTACATCACTAAACTGGCTGAGGTCGAGTCACCATGAAGAAGGAGAATCCAGACCCTTGCCCAGGTTTGGCTGGTTCTAAGTACCCTGTTTATTTAAGTAATTCATTTAGACTTAAAAAAAAATTTAACAGATATTTACCAGAGATTTTAGAAGATTTTAAAAATTGAATGACAGCCTCATTTGGACAGTGTTTTGCAAAGATAAGGAGCTGATTCAAAAATAAGAAAGAAAAAAGGAGAGAAATAATCAGGCATTTCTATGCCTAGGACTTGTTAACAGTGTTTGGTAGGTAGAATTCTAAGATGGTCCCCGAGATTTTCTGTCTCTGGCATACACATCCTGCATAATTCTAGCCACAGTGAATATGATGGGCTTAACTCTCACAATTCATTTACATCGTATGGCACAGTTGACTTTAAGAAAGGGAGATTATCCAGGGGAACCTAACGTAATCATTTGGGACATTTGAAGGCAGAAATTTTTCTCTGGCTGGTCACAGGAGGGGAAGACTTTGCTGGTCTGGAAGAAAGCAAACACCCTATTTTGAACAGCTGAGATCAGGAGCCCCTAGAAGCTGAATGTGGCACCAAACTGAGAGTTAACAGGAAAGAAGGGACACAGACCTACAACCACAGAAAATGAATTCTGCCATCTACCAGTACACCTGAAGAAGACCTGAACTCAGGTGAGAACCACAGCCCGGGATGATAGCTTGATTTCAACCTGGTAAGATCCTGAGCAGAGAACCCAGCCACACCGTGCCCAGACTTCTGACCTCCAGAACCATGAGCTAATATATGGGCATTGTTTTTAGCTGCTAATTTGTAGTATTTTATCAGGCATCTGTAAGAAACTACTACATAGCAAAAATTACTTATGGAACTTGTCTTATCTGACATTTTTACAAAAGTTCAGTAAAATCACAGGGAGCTTGTGCATGTAGTATAATTTTGACCTATGGGGAATACACTGAATAGAGATTTAGTTATGTTGACTGTGTGGAATGGCAGAAAATGTTTCAGTGTGGGTTTGAAGGCAAGGCATTTTAGGAAGAATTAATCCAGATGATATTTGCAAGATGATGGATTGGCCTCAACCAACAATTATGATTCATTAGAAAGCTACAGTGAGCATTTTCATTGCTGCCCATAGACATAGGCTCAGCATGCTCCTGTTGAGTAGACCAACAACATTTCTGAGCATGCTTAGGAAAGATATTGGAAACTCACTAGAAACCAAAGGTCTGTAAAAATTATAGGGTTAATCCATTTCCAGGATAATATAAAGAGTTGCCCTTCTTAACTAGACATCAGGAAGTGCATAAGTGATAGACAAGTTCCCCAGATATGCAACTAAAATGAGCAACAGGCCAAACTTTCTTAGGAAGTATACATCTTACAGATATACCCCTTATCTGGAAAATTAAAGATTAAGGGACTATTCTCAAGGTTTATAAAAATAGATAAACAGAAGGATTGCATATTAGGTGTATTGGAAAGAATCTGTGAGTCCAGTTAGTGGGGAAATGCTGTTGCTTTTCTTTCCAGATGTTTCCTTTCATGTCCAGAAAGCTAGATTAGCATAACACTCCCGACCCCTCTCCATCCCTTTGGTCACTTTGCCCTTGGGAAGGTAGTGTGATTTATCTGGTTGGCAGAATTGGGACAGTATGTTGGGAATGTTTGACTCAGCTCTTCTTTTTACCTCTTAAGAATAAGCCTGACAAAGGGAGCACATCTTCTTCTCTCATGTCTCTAACTGGGTAGATAAGGCTGTTGTATTCTGGGGTTTCATAATAGGAAGTCTAAACCTCCCAAAAATATAACCAGCAAATGCCATTCGAGACATTTTTTGAGTAGTAAAGGTGAAGTTTTGTTCCAGGAATTGCACACTTTTATCATATTTTTCCAGTAGTTTAATGTTTGGTGTGTGGTAGGGAAGGAGGTGCTATTTATTGGGTCTCCTCAAAGGTCTTAATTAGAACAAGACAGTTCCTCCTAATGTTACAAAAAGGAATTCTTAAAATTGAAACTAAAACAAAGCATAGTTTTATTCATAATTATTAGTATATTTAAGAAATTTGTTACTTCAAGATGTACAGGATGAAATTACAAAGGACATCAAGAAGGGTTTAATGAATCTAATTATTATATATTTAAAAGGATTGATCCCCTTATTTCTGAGATGACATAACTGGGTTATTATATCATTTTGTATAGTATCCTTGGTATGTTTTAATTCATTTGCTCATTATTCATGCAATAATCTAAACGCTTGTGGCATTTTTTTTTAAATAAATTATTTTATTTTTTAAAAAAATTTTTTAAATTAATTAATTTATTTTTGCTGTGTTGGTTCTTCGTTTCTGTGCGAGGGCTTTCTCCAGTTGTGGCAAGTGGGGGCCACTCTTCATCGCGGTGCGCGGGCCTCTCACTATCGCGACCTCTCCTGTTGCGGAGCACAGGCTCCAGACGCGCAGGCTCAGTAGCTGTGGCTCACGGGCCTAGTTGCTCCGCGGCATGTGGGATCTTCCCAGACCAGGACTCAAACCCGTGTCCCCTGCATCAGCAGGCAGACTCTCAACCACTGCGCCACCAGGGAAGCCCCCTTGTGGCATTTTTAACATTTGAAAAAATTTTCAGCATTGGAAAGATTTCTTATGTCAACATATAAAGACTAAAAATCACCTTTAAGCCTCAACATGGAAGATTGGCAATCCTTGTTCTCCTGAGTATTTTTCTTTATTCACTACCTCTTTACAACTTGGGTTTTTAATTACTAAATTCTTGGTACAGAATGTGAATTTTACGTTTCATAATTATTCTAGGAGTTGTTATGAGTATGAGCACTATGGAACCAATGGAAAAGTATGACAAAGAGTAATTAACCTTTTAAATACAAATCTTCCTAACAAGACAAAAGAAGTGACAAAAGAAGGTCTAAAATGAAGACACTGACTAACTGGCCATGTTAGATACCTCATTCTCGTAGTTCCCTGGACCCAGCAGTGAGAAAGATACATGTTGCCTTCATCTAAAAAAACACAATTAAGAATTGTAGCTTTTCTCTTCTCTTTGCAGGAGTCTAGGGAGTCAAGGGCAATGTAAAGACAATCCTAAGGGGCTCCAATTACCTTTTAATCTGAATCTCCTCAGCACTTTTAAAAGGATTTTGTACTTTATTATTCCAGAGTACACTGATAGTCTATTTCACAGGATTCTCTTGTGTTATTCCTGTATAAGTTAACTTCCCAATTTGAGTATAAAATGAAATTATGCCACTCTTGGCTTGTTTATATTTATTAAAACCACATAACCCTTCTGCACAAAGGTTTTGATTCAAGGTTAATGAATAAATAAACTTCCAATAGTAGGTTCTACCAGAAACTGCATGGTTATAACTCATAGTAGGGTTGGATCTGAAGTAACTATGTTAGTTGCATTTGCTTACACACCCCAGGTGTACTTCTTTCTAAGATTTAGGGAATATTGGCTTATCAGTGACATAGGGATCCTAACTTCAAGAAACAAGTCACTTCATCCTTGGCATAGCTAAAGAGATATTTCAAAATCATTATGACAAAAAACAGTAAAAGTAAGATGTAGTTTACTCCATACCCTTTTGTGTCATTTTGGAAGGATACAACTAGAATGAACTTATGCGTGAACACTGAGGGAAATGAGTGAGGATTACAGAGAGAGGTATAAAATATAACCACGCTTGTGTTCTTATCAGAATTCAGCACATGAATATTTCTATGACAAGTGTCTCTAGCTAGTCATATTCTTCTTAAACTTTACATATTTGGCTACTTTACTGAGAAGAAATGAGCTATGGAATTCTTGGTCGTGACATACCTCACTGGGAGTGTATTAGTTTCCTATTGCTGCTACAACAAAATATTACAAGCTTAGTAAGTTAAAATAATATGAATTAATTATTTTACAGTTCTGGAGGTCAGAAATCCAAAATGGGTTGGCAGGGCTGCATTCTGGAGGCTCTAGGGATGAATACGTTTCTTTGTTTTTACAGCTTCTAGAGGTCACCTGCATTCCTTGGTTCATAACCCCTTCCTCCATTTTCAAGCAATTAATGTCACATCTTCTAATAGTCTTCATACTCTCTTCCTTCCCTCTGCTTCTGGGGTCACATCATCTTCACTGACTCTGACATTCCTGCCCCAGTTTTATAAAGACCCTTGTGATTACGTTGGGCCCACATGGAAAATCCAGAAGAATCTACCCATCTCAAGATCCTTAACCTAATCATATCTGCAGAGTCCCTTTTGCAGTGTAAAGTAATATATTCACAGTTTCTGGGGTTTAGGGCATAGATCTCTTTCCAAGGCCATCATTCAGTGTACCATAGGGGATATATTTTATTTATGCATGTACTTGTCTACAACACTTCTAGAAAAAGAAGACTTAATATGAATCTAAGAAGCCAAAAGCGTCTGGTAAAACATTTCATACATGCGTCCACATGACTCCATGTAAAAGATTTATTATGTGAAAGTTGCCCAAACATCTAGCAGTCAGTGGGGAATCCAGAATTGTCAAATGAGAGGAACTTGGTTAGAAGGTGAGGACTAGGAAACTTATTTCAGAGCTGTGTTTTCATAGCAAGCTTGATGTTTCTACAGGGATCTTACATGTGTTTGGAGGAAGATTGAGATCAGGGCCTAATGAAACTATTGGAGTCAAATTCTTCCCTTCCTCTCCTCCATCAAGCCAAACCTCTTGGCTCTATCACTGTTAGTGTTTGAATATCCTGCTTAAAGGAGCAGAGAAGAAGAGATAAGACAGGCAGGTTGGTCCCGTTGTGTGAAACTTACTTGGGGTTAATACCAATTAAATAACTCACTCTCTGACATTTTTATATTAATCTTTATGTCAGTTCAATGTTAGCATGCTAATACCGCAGTTTCATTCAATTTGTCAATATCTATGGTTGATATTCTTTACCCAAATTCTGTCTTCAGAATTTGGAACTTACTAAGTATGTTTTGAACTTACTTAGTCTTTGATTAGAATTTTACATGACATAATGAAATAAAGGTTCTCTTCATGACATGCTGAACATAATACAGGCACCCAAAGTCCTTAACTAAACTTGATTATTTAAGGAGCCTGATAATATTATGGGGATTTTAGGTTCTTGGTTTTTCTAGTTTTTGTGGTCCTATATATTGATTTTATCTGCATGTAGATAAGCAGACTCATGGTTTCTATAAGGGTTTAGAGTTAATAAAGCATGTGCCATATGATCATAAAATATTCTGATCTATTTGAGTAAAACGTTCCATATATTTTAAGATACTATTTTTTCTGGTTTTCTTGTTTATAGAATCCTATATTTGAGATACTTTTTAAAATAAGAATGTTCATTGCAGTGTTTTTTATACTAGCTCAAATTGTTAAAAAGAAATTTAAATAGAACTCTGGGTATATTTTACATATGTTTTTTTTTTTTTTCTTTCTACATATGTTTTTATAAATTAGAATACAGTGTGGTTATAAGGAGGAATGAGGCACATTTCTATGTATTGTTGTAAAACTATATCCCTATGATATAGCAAAGAGTTAAAAAAATTAGCTTGAAAATGAAGCATTTATGATTCCATAAATCTTTGCTAAAAATGTATAGATGTAATTATGCATGCTTAGAATAGAAATCTGGAAGGAAACACACTTATACATCAAACTGTTACTAATTAAAACTAACATATTGAATACTTATTTTATTCCAGACTGTTATAAATGTTCTGCATGTATCATTTTTTGTAGTTCCACAGAAAGCCTATGAATTATTATTATTTTGATTTTGTAGATGAAACTGAATCACAGAGAGATGAAATAACTTGACAAAGACACTTGATTATCTAACACTATCTTTGGGATGTGAATATTCAAATGACTCTTACCTCTACTTTTTTTACAGTCTATGCTGGAATTCTCAATAATGAGTGTGTATTACTTTTATAATTATAAAAAAGAAGAAAGGTATTTTTCATTTGGGGAAAAAAAAGATCCCCACAAAAGAGGAAATCAGTGGGAAACACCTGGTTGCAATTTACCAGCTATGATACATTATTTAAAATGCAAGAAAACTGATACCTGAAAACCTGTCTTACTGAGTCTTCAAAATCCATTATTTTTAAAATAAATTCAGTTTAGATCCCCAAATCCCCATGCAAATAACTGAATAAAAATTCAGTATGTTTTATCTTCGCATGTTAGCTCCATCTTTTCCTAAAAATTTTTACAGAAAGCTTCAAAACGTGAAATAATGTCTTCATTTTAAAGTTATAGAATTTTAAAAACACATAGCATCAATACAATGAAATCATTAAATGATTTTTAAAATCATGTTGGTTTTAGTTAAATTGTATTAATGGATTTTTAGAATGAAACAAAGGACAATCGCGTCTGGAAAATCATGCAGTAGATAGTGTTCTGGTAGCTATTGCTATGTAGCAAACCACCCCAACAAATAAATAATTTATAATTATTTTGCATCGTTCTGTAGGTTAAGTTCTGAGCTGAATTGTTCAAGCTTAGCTTCCTTCATGTTTCAGTTAGATTTCGGTTGTTGTTGCAGTCATCTGAAGGCTGGACCGGACTGGCTATCCAAGATGTTGCACTTTACATGGCTGGCAGTTGAAGCTGGCTGATGGTTGGGAGCTTAAGTAGAGCTACTGACTGGAATGCTTACGTGGACCTTCAAGTGGCTTGGGCTTCTCAGAGAATGGTGCCTTGGTTTCTAGAGGAAGCATCCCAAGAATGAGTGTTGAGCTGTGAGCTTTAAGAGAGACAGAAAGGGGAAGCTGCCAGGCCAATGAAAGGTTAAGCCTGGAACTAGGATAGCATTATTTCTTTCATGTTCTATTGGTCAAAGAGGACACAGGGTCCACTATATTTAAAGGAGTAGAGAAATAGGCTCTCTCTTTTGATAGGACAGTGGCAAGAGATGAGAGATAGGGGAGATATTGGTGCAGCTGTCTTTGGAAAATGCAACCTGCTGCAGTCACTTAAAAAGCAACCTTTGCCTAATCTTTGCAAAACATATCTGATATAAAAAAGTTATTATGTCATTGACAAGGAAAGGTTAAATTCCTGGATATATGAGCTTGGTTACCACAGGCTATCTCTTCCTAACTGATAGTGATTATTATAAATAAAGCTGACTATGCCTCTTTACATTTCTGACTGTCTATTTTTCTGTCTCAGTTTTTTTTTTTTTTTCTTTTGATCACTGGTGATTGGGAAATGGAGTATGCAGAGTGGGGAAAAAAGGTTGGCAATAAAGAGTGAATCCAAAGAGGGGATAGTTCTGGTCAAACCATGAGAAGTCTGTGGATAATTGCTGTTGACCTACAAAGTTAATGATCAAAAGAGGGAAGATCATTCTTTCTATATAACTGTGACAATATCACACATCTTTGTACCTCATAATTTATAAAGACCTTTCATGTGTATTTCTTGTTTCGAGCCTGCATCAAACTCATTTTATGGATCAGTAACCTGAGTGATAAGTAAGTTAAGTGATGCCCTTAAAGTCACATAGCTACTAATGGAGAGTGAAACAGGTCTTCTGTCTTCAGGACTCTTTCCTTTGTATCACAGTACCTTTATAGACTTTTACTGCCAAAACTGTTTGAAAAGCAGGTAAGAAACAAGAATGAGAAGTGGGTAAGAGTGAAGACAGACATGATTTTAAGCAAATAACTTGATTTTTTTTAACCTAGAAAAGAAAAATGCCTTCCATGTATAAATGTTGGGAAGATTAAGTATGAAAGTGTAATAAAGTCAAAAGGTGTGTTTGATAGATGTCATCTCATACTCCTTTTACAGCAATTAACATTAGCATTACATTAAAGAGACAATTTGATACAGTAGATAAAGCATGGAGTCAGACAGATTTAGTCTTTATTTTTCAATGTAATCAGTAGAAATTTCTACATTTTTTTAAGGCAGAATGCCACTTCGTGAGAATAATTTTCTGACATTAAAATTACCTGGGAAACTATTGTTGAACTTTGTCCATGTATATTAGTCACATTTGGAAGACTACACTGTGGGTAAAGCAAGTTTCCAAATCTCAGTAGCCTACTCAAAAAATGCCTTAGTTTTTGCTCCTACTAATATAGACTGATGTAGCTGTGGGCTGTCATTGGCTCTGTTCCTAGATCCTTCTTTATTCCAGGATCCAAGATAAAGGGGCTGTCACTATTTGGGGCACATTGTTCTCATGGCAGAGGAAAATTCAATGACTGAACCACACAATGCCTTTTAAAACTTTTGTTCAAATGTGACATATATCACTTACATTCATATCTCATTAACCTAAAACATATGGTTCAACTCAACATCAATGTGACAAGCATACTTAATTCTTTTACAGGAAGATGATTAAATAATTAGAAATAATAAAACAGTCTATTTTAATCCAAGATAGGAATCATGTGACTTCTAAACTTAAAGTTCCTGGAGGCAGAAAAAACGTTTGAAATATTTTTAAGTACTTGTTTCTCAGTGCCTAGCACACAACTTCATAAACTGTAGGTGCTCATTAAATATTAATAGGTGAATGCATGATATAGGCAAAGGTTAACAAGTAGCAAATCCTTACACTGTGACCCTTTATCTCTCCATGCTCCAAATTGAAGAAGCAATGATTAAAATTTAAATTTCTGTTGTTAGCCTAGATGCATATTCAAATATACTCAGAAATGAATAAAACACCCTTTATATAACTGCAATCATAATGAAGGAGAGCAAGCTATTACATGCAATTAGATGAAGTTAGTTAGTTCATTCATTCAGCAAACAGGTTATTAGACCTTTCTATGTGCCAGGCACTGACACAAAGATGTATTTAAAGATGAGTAAGGACTTCCCTGGTGGCGCATTGGTTAAGAATCCGCCTGCCAATGCAGGAGACACAGGTTTGAGCCCTGGTCTGGGAAGATCCCACAAGCCGCGGAGCAATTAAGCCCATGTACAACAACTACTGAGCTTGCACCCTACAGCCCACACGCCGCAACTACTGAGCCCACACATCACAACTACTGAGCCCACACGCTGCAACTACTGAAGCCCGCATGCTCTAGGGCCCGCGTGCCAAAACTACTGAGCCCGCGCTCCTAGAGCCCGTGCTCAGCAACAAGAGAAGCCACTGCAATGAAAAGCCTGCCCACGGCAATGAAGAGTAGCCCGGCTTGCTGCAGCTAGAGAAAGCGTGCACGCAGCAACAAAGACCAAATGGAGCCACCCCCCAAAAAAAATTTTAATTAAAAAAAAAAGTGAGTAAGACTCAGGTACAGCCCTTGCCCTTTATGAGTTGTAGTGACACCTTAGCAGGTTCATAGTAAGTTTGATGGTGAAAAGTTTTGCAGATTAATTTGTTGTTTTGATTTAAAATTCCCAAACTAGAGCGGGGGAAGTATGTCTGTTTGGGGATACATAATTATTTTAATAAGTCCATTTTCTTTGAATAATAGTCCACCTAATCTAAAGAATATGGTAATTTATTTCAAATATGGTTAAAAATAGGAGGAAACATTGCATAGAGAGATGTCTCGAAGATGCCTCAAATCATGAGCAAAATTATCTTTATATTATGGGAAGCAACTATTTAAAAGTGTATGCATTGTGCAAAGTATTAGATTTCAACCTTCAAACTCTGCATCATCTTGTGAAAAGAATTTTAAATTATTTTGATGAGACACATATATGTGCAGAAAAAATAACAGAGTGCTTTAATTGACACTTTCTTCTGCAAAGACACCATATTCAAGAATTTTGCACTTCCTTTTTTTTTTTCTTAACATAACAAGACATATCTCAGCTACATACTCAAGAGATATCTAGAGACTAATTAGGGTGTAGAGTGAACACTGGTGGAAACAAAAGGAATATTTCCAAACATAACTTAAGCATTAAGAGCCAGAGAATTTAAGGAACTAGATTCCAGAGTAATAGACAATTTCTAAAGAACTCAGTTACAAAACCACAATTAAAAAGTTCTATATTAAAGAATCCTAACGAATCATTTGAAGGAAAATCAATGTGAAGAGTCAGCTGTGAATTGAATATGTTGATAAATAAAATTACATCTTCCAAGATCTCTTCCTAAGTAACAACCTGTTACAGAAAACAGGTGGGGTTTTTGATATTCAAATAGCTTCATAAGTTATTAAAAATTACAAAAGACATATTAATTCCCTAGCAAAACAGTTTTACATTAAAAAGCACTCTGAAAATTGGCTTATTGCCTTAACTGTGGGATCGGTTTCTGTGGTTAATTAACATGACATTTGATTCTTTTTTTTTTGTCATCAAAAAATGTATTGCTAGAGCTCTATAAATTAAACCCAGCTTCAGTTTTGCAGAAGCTCTAGAAACATCAAACTTACAAAATGTGTGACAACACGCGTGTCTGGAAAAACTCTACATTATCATTCTAGCTGACTGGAACAAAACACTCTGTTTTTTCAGACTCAAAAGCAGGGGCACCAGGACCAACGATCACCAGCTGCCCAGATACCAAAAAATTATGCTTCTGAGATCTCTAGATGTTGATTCCAGACGAAGAGCAAACGAGCTCCCTTACGTGTGCCACTCTCAACAGAAGCCTTTTTTGACATTTGATTTTTTTCTGATAAAAAATAAGACACACAATGCTTTTTAAGATTATTATAATTTGAGGTTGTTTACTTAGGTTCATATAGACGTCATTTTAGGGACATTTATAAGAAGTGTCTTTAAAATAAATTTTCTCCCCTCATATACTACAGAATAATTTTGGAAATAAATATAAAGAAGAGTCAAAATTAAGTTATTCATCCTCCTGCATGCCCACAACCAAGTGAGGACTGTGATGGGGGCAGAGATCACAGGGACACTTCTAGTGTATGTGCCACCCAGGTATTCTGCTCCACAGCAGCTGTGCTGTGACTGTTTTTTCCCCTTGCAGTACTTGAGCTGGGTTTTACTTTTTCCAGTTGGTTCTCCCATCTCTCTACCAATACGGCAGTGCTCTTGATCTGAATCACTCGCCTACATTCTGTGACATTTTTGCAAAGGCTCTAACTCTCTCCTTTCTTCTGCCTCTCTGTCCACCTCCTCCAGAACTACAGTGAAACCCAGTTCAGGTGACAATCAGAAGAATCCCACTTTCTCCCTCAAGTTGCAATTACCCCTTGCAGCATAATGCACTAGGTATTCCACCTACTATGGGCTATGGTACAAATGTATGCTTTGAGTCCAAAATAAAAAATCTGAAAAAAAAAAACCCAGGTCAAACTATATTAATTAGAGAGTAAACTGATCACAAATTGCAATGTGGAAGGTATGGTTAAAAATAAAATATGCCTTTTTAAAAATTTTACTCAAACTTGAGTACCATTTTATGTGCTCCACTTTTATGTGCCCTACTCAAATCTGGTGTTTTTAAAAAAATAAAGTTCACTTTGAAATGCTTATATCCAAAGCTCTGTTAAAGGAACCATTTTTATAGATGTTGTGAGGTCTTGTAAGTTATTTTAGATAAATCTCAGTCTGTACACAGCCTAAAATAAATAAGTGAAAGAAGTAAATAGTGTTGGGGTAGTAAATTTGCAAATAAGAATAAAAATAGTTATGCAGAGATGCATTTTGGGGGAATTCATACCCAGCCCTAAACTTTTTCTTTTTGCTTTGATCCACTAAAGGGAGGTGCAAGGGAATAAGAATAAAGTGCGTCAAGTTCTGATATAAACCTAAAACACAAAATAGAGTCTTTTCTTAAAAGAGTTGTACCAGTGTAAAAGAATAAATAGATGGTCTACTGGTGGGAAAGGCGTAAAAACCTTTTGATGTCAGATGGTTTAGAAGTCATGGAACGATAGCATTTTAGAACTCATCAGATTTAGGCTCTTCAATTAACAGATGAGGAGTCTGAGCCAGAACATTGAAGGAACGAGACTCCAGGGTAATGAACAATTTTTAAAGAACTCAATTATAAGACCACACTTAAAGAATTCCATATTAAAGAATCCTAATGAACGGTTTGGAGAAAAATCAATGTGAGTCAGCTGTGATTAGTAATGGCAGAATTAGTAATAAAGGTGATGAATTATGCCAGAAGCTGCATAAAATGTTCTTAATATTTACCATTAACCCCAGTACCAATATTGTTATTTGCAAAGATATTATATTTTAGAATGTTTAAAAGCAAGGATATAAAAAACAAAACCTAATCTCTCTCTTAGTTTACCATTTCTATGACTTCACACTTCACTACGAAGAAACCCATAACCATTATTTCCAAGTTGTTCAACTGTTTTTTTTGTGTCATTGCCACTGTCAGCCTTTGGTGTAACTGTTTTAAAATCGAAGCTTCATTGAATGCACCATGCATGAAAACAAATGGGACCAATGAAATGATGATGATATTTATATTGATGGGGTAAGGTAGCCCTCCAAAATGTGACTGCACAGACTATATAGCTGAGTTATGGTTGTTTCTATGTGGACAATGGCAGGCAAAGGGTGTGGGTGTGTAACTGAAGTACATTTGTCTCAGTGATATTTAATAGATGGAGTTCTGAATTATGTGAACACAATTTATAACGTAGAGCTGTAGCACAGAAATGTATTGGTTAACGAAACAGGAGAGAACTTGTTCTCAGCTTTAACAACGGACACCCACTGTGGGCATTAGTTACAGCTTTCTAAAATATTGACTTTCTGACATATAAACTTGACCTATATGTTTGTCTGTGATGAAGTTGATTCTCTTTGAGGGTAACTTCCAAAAAATGGTGAGGATGCCAAGTATAAGAAAAATCCTTGTGTGGCAAGTAGCCAGAACGTTGTGTCCCCCAAGTCCAGTAAAGTCAATGCCAAATTTCATTGCCACAAAATTTATGAATCAGGGAAACAAGTTTTTCTCTGTGTTTGGAAGTTTACATTTCTGAAGCATTTCTCTGCCATTTCAATGTTTCCTATGAATGTATCTGGTCTTAGAGGTATCTGTGCTGGAAAGTTTTTTTCACCTCCCTGCAAGTAACTACCTTGTAACTACCACTTCAGAACAGGAACAAAAGTAGCATGCCATTCTGGCCTCCAGGGGAATTCAGGGCAGAGCAGAAGCCCTAGGTCCAAAGGGAAGGCTGTTCCCACTTAGCCAGGTTGGGAACACCTGGGAATCATGGTATAGCTGGGTGACCAGCAACCAGGATTAAAAAGGGGATAGAGGGACAGAAGAGAATATGTCCCCCATAAACAGTCACGCCCAAGCTCTGACTGTTTAACCTTTGTGTATAAAAGGATACCTGCAATATTTGAGGTTAGAAGTGTTATGCCTTTGAATTTAGTCAAGTACGAAAAACTTGCATTTTTCATATGAACACATAGTTTCAATGTCTATATCATACTTCCAGTACTGAAACTGAAGGATAAAACAGATAAAACTATCTTGATTTTGTGAGCTGTTTGTCCTAAATAGAAATTTTATTTTACAAGTAGTTGTGATTTAAACATATTGCAGAGTTACAGAAAATTAAAGGGGCTGTAATCAGACTTCTTAAAAGGTGACTCTTCAGGCAATGGCTCATTCTCTGATTCACCCTTCTGGAAATAACTAAGTATGAGGCCATTTTTCCAAAATGTGAGTTTCTGAAAAGATGTCTGCTGTTAAAACGGAATGATTCTTATAAAGAACCAAGGCAATCGGCCAGCTTCATACTTAAAATACAGAATTGGAATAACATTTCTCTTTTTTTTTTTACAATTTGGAAATATCATTTCCACTGACTATTGAATTTTATAGGCTCAAATATTTTTGCTCAGTAGGAGATTTCTCTCAGATCAGTAATTTTTATTTACATTCTACCCAGACCATCCTTATGCATCTAATTTATATTAAAAACCCATGACGTATAATAGGTATGCTTCCCTCTTCTTTTCCCTTTAAGCACTTTCCTTTCCTTTTATTTATTTATATTTTTGCTGTAGCTGTTGCTTTTGCTGTGAAGTAGTAGCTGTCATTGCTGAAAAAAAACAGCATCTCATTTTCTTTAAAACAATTTTAACAATTTTAAGTGAAAACGAAAACTTTGCCTTTGCATTGCGATTACAAAATTTTAATTAAAATGTATTGTTGATTCACAGTGTGGGTAATTTTATTAAAATATTGCTCAGATATATAATTAAAGAGTTAGGTAAATGAGACAGGCTTTAGTTGTAAGGGTGTGGGTTTCATAGTGTAACTGACAGCTTCTTCAGTATGTAATATGCTGCTGCGTGAACACTGAGCCTATCTGTTACCGGAGCGTGGGTGTCCTGGGTAGTGTTCTGAACTGGCTCAGCCGTGGCGCTGGGGTGATTCTGTGCTGCTGTGCAAAGGCAAAATATAAAGTAGTGCATATTTCTGGTGTTAGCTACTCAGATTAGAGTGGCCCGCCCTTAGCTCAGATGTCGGAATATGGGAGGCAGACTTGTTGTCTATTTGTGGGCCCTTCTCACTTGGGGCCGGGCTTTGAGAAAGCCGAGAGTATCGCCAGGTGGTCAGGGAAGGGCGACCTCTGCCGGGGAGAAGCAGCTTGCTGGAGAATGGCAAATGGAACGGGATCTTCCAAACTGGCTCTCCAGTGTCTATGTTTCTTTCTTTGTCTTGCCCATGTTGCTATTCCTGGGCCCTCAGTAAAGTCTGATTTAAATATTCTAGCATAAACTCAGCCCTTCTAGAATCCATCTTCCAGTTGGGTGTCCACACTGGTGCCACCACAGCCCAGTGGGACCTGGTAATAGAGAAGAATGCTTGTCCTTGTGGAGATCCTACTGCTGTTGCTAACATTTGAAGATAAGGGTAGAGCTTTGGTTTTTCTTCCAGCTATCACTTATTTGACTCAGAAACACAAGGTCACTTTCCATAGCATAACTATTTTTGATGCTTGTAATTTAAATGACTGCCACTAAATGAAAGGTGTCATATTCACTGAGTTTAAATGTGCAGTGATAAGCACCTCCCAGGCAAGGACAACTGACAAGGGTTTGAGTTGGGTCTGTGCCATGTATTATCTGAGAAAACTTACTTACTTTATCTGAGAACTCAGTTAATACTCCCTTGTGGCTGGTTTTCAGCATGAAATCATATAATGACTTACGTGAAAGTGCTAGACACATAAATAGTACAATTTAGAAAGCAGCAACTGATAACAGCTCTAAGGTATGTAGGCATTTATGTTTTAATTATACCACCTCATACTGTATTTTTTGGTGTGGAAATTTACACACACCCTTCTCAGTGATGGTTTTATTTGCATGGCTTAGAACACAA
This sequence comes from Mesoplodon bidens, assembly GCF_964165515.1. Lineage (NCBI taxonomy): Eukaryota > Metazoa > Chordata > Mammalia > Artiodactyla > Ziphiidae > Mesoplodon > Mesoplodon bidens. Next base: position 35,845,444 of record NC_138165.1, on the reverse strand, counting down.
GGTGGTTATGCTTTTTCTAACTAATGGTAAAACTAGGATGAAATGGCTTAAGTCTATCAGATAAAAAAATGCCTTTGCGGGGCTTCCCTGGTGGCTCAGTGGTTGAGAATCTGCCTGCTAATGCAGGGGACACGGGTTTGAGCCCTGGTTTGGGAGGATCCCACATGCCACGGAGCAACTAGGCCCGTGAGCCACAACTACTGAGCCTGTGTGTCTGGAGCCTGTGCTCCGCAACAAGAGAGGCCGCGATAGTGAGAGGCCCGCGCACCGCGATGAAGAGTGGCCCCCGCTTGCCACAACTAGAGAAAGCCCTTGCACAGAAACGAAGACCCAACACAGCAAAAATAAATAAATTAATTAATAAACTCCTACCCCCAGCATCTTAAAAAAAAAATGTCTTTGCAAAGAGTCAACAGCTTCCTGTGTTGTGCCCTTGAATTTCCAGATATCACTGCTTACCTACTATTTTTTTTAAAAAAAGAAGTAAAAACTGAGTTCAAAGTTTATAAAGTGCAAACTAGAAAAACTAACCCAGCATGTTGACTGTTGGATGAAAGCATATAATTAGAGTTCTGCAAATGAGATCCTTTTGGCTATTAAGAGGTGACTTCATGGCATTGTCTCTTTATGATTATAGACAGTGTCTGATCTAACAATCTGTCAAGTTAAAAAAAATTAATTCCTAGTTCTCTCTTTTTCCCTTATCATTCTCTTGTGCCTGGTGTTTACAACAATGGTTTATTGTGGGATTATTTAAGAAATATATTTTCCCAATAAAACTAACAGTTATTCTTATCAGAGGCTTAAAAATTTATCTAAAGTTTTCATTTGTTAATAGCAATAAACTATTAAAGTTCAAAATTACTTTCTTTCAAAACTTAAAACTGATGTATTACATTTTCTTCTTCTATATCCTCCTCTCCACATACAATTCACTTTAAAACAATTATCATGCCATATATGTTGCTTCTTTGATACTGTTTTTCCACCTTCATTTTTACCTTTTTTTTTTTTTTTTAACCTCTTTTCCAGAATCTCTGTGTAGCATGGTTAGGACTTGTATTTTTCCTACCTGGTTTACAGATATGACCCAGAGAGTTTAAATGACATGACCAAAGTTAAGGAACAAGGCAGAAATTTCACAGAGGCTGAGTCCAGTTAAAAGCATTAGTGCAGACCTTGAAACAGAATGTTATATTTGCAGAATTCTTAATGAATTTTTTTAGCTCTGCCAACATGAAGCAGGCCATGCACCCCTCAGGAAACTGAGGTCCAGAAAGGTAAAAGGTAATTCATTAACCCCTAAAATTGCTTATACAATTAATCTGTTCTGCTTTCTTTCTTGGAAAACCATGGGAAGACCCTTTGTGGTAAATCTAAAGAGACATTTATACAGGTTATTTTTCTTTATTATATATTGCAGAATATTTTATAAGTGACCTTGACCACTAATTCTTTGTAACATTAAGGATGAGAAGGATTATTGGTTTAGGATTAAGGAAGTACAACATAGTATTTTTGCATCCACAAAATTACTTCATGATTCTACTTCTGAAGGTCATTAAGGGCTAGATCCCCACTCTCTTTATTTTTAGCATCCCCAAATCAATATATCATCTTCTGTACTGAACTTCTTATTCCAAATTTGATGAGTTCAGAAAATGTGTAATAGCTTTCTACAGTCTCTCCAAAACCCCACCTGGTTAAAATAAGTTTAGCATTAGGTTAAACACGTTATTGGGAGCAATTTTTATTTTTGAAGGCTAATTCAGCTCAGCGATGGATTAGTGATAGCATATCCCCTTAACCTCCAAAGTAATTTGTTTTTATGTTCTCAGCTTGGAATCATGTCCTCATATTAATATTTCATACCAACAAGTAGGGGCCTCAATGTGCCCATCTGTTAGACTGGCATAATGCCTGCCACCCATATCTGAATATCGCCCTTAGGAATGAGTAATAACTTTCAGCCTTCTTCAGTTATGTTTTTGGTTTGGGTTTTTTTTTTTTTTTTTTTTTGCATTTGGTCTTTTCTAAATGATGCTTAGACTAGAGTAACATAAGATATATTTCTTTCCTGATCATCACTTATTAAAATAACATGTGCAAATAAATTACTTTGTTCAGAAAAAAATAACTAGCCCTAAGAAACATCTCCATTACATGAGTTAGACAACATAGGCAATCTAAATAGATTTTAATTATTTAGTATATTCCTCCACTGGGATATGTTTTACATATAAATGTCGGAAAAGTTAGCAGCATACAAAATATCTTGATAAGAATTACCAAAGGGTGACAATTTTTACTGAATAGTAAAATAAGATGGAAAGGAAAAAAAGGCAGCATTATGTTTCTGTATGAAAGATCTCAACATGTCCTGTTAAATAGTCACCAGTCAAATGGTGATTCAGTTACGCTGATGCTGTAGAGCAGAGACTTGTTCCCGTGATTCTAAACACATACAAGAACACTGCAAATCTAAAGTCAGTCCTTGGTCCTCCAAGATCACTGCAAGGGATGTGAAACTGTATTTTAAAAATTTCGTCATCTGAAGAGTTTTCTTGCTATATTTTAAGTTTGAGAGCAGAATAGTGGGTAGGAATGTACTGACACCTTGGATTCAACTATTAGCTTTTTTATTCTGATGTATCTGACCTTGGACAAATTACCAGACTTTTTGTGCCTCTGTTTCCTCATCTATAAAATACAAGGATAATAAAGGGTTTTGTGGGGATAAATATAATAATGGCTATAAAGTGCCTAGTATACTAAATAATAAATATTAGCTTATTATTTATTGCTTTAAGATACTATAAGTCACTTTCATCTATCTGGGAACCATGCCCTGCCCAGTTAATGCTCACAGTGGAGAACAGAATGTCTTTGAAAGACGTTAACCTAAAAGGCCACTGCCTTCTGTGGAGTCTACCAGCACCAACCCTTTCCTCCACAAAAGAGGTATCTGTTGTTTGTTACTCTGCATTTTCCCTTTCCATCATATTTCAAGGAGTTCACCATCCTCATAGTCAGAACAGTTACCTGGATTTATTATGTTTTCTAAATCTATTTTTATGTAAAGCATGGTCACTTTGTTCTAGTCCAATTTTATTTAGGGTTAGCATAAAATTTTGAAACTTTCAGGTGCTCAATAAAATCTTCGTAGGTATTTTCAGCTCATTTATTTATAATAAGGTGAGAATGAGGTTTCCTCAGACTTAGTCCCCTATGGCCTAGCCTGTGGGCAAAAACGACCTGCCTAAATTGAACTAGTTGTCTTGAAATATATAATCATTAAGTATAGGAAGGGAAAATAAGAGATTGTCAATTTACCACCTTATGTAAACGACATATATTCATTAGCTCATTATTTGTTTGATCAGTAAACATTTATTAAGTACCTAATGAAGACCAGGTACTTTTTACTAGAAGCTGCAAAGACAAGACAGTAATTGCCATTGAAGGGTTTTCAGTCTGGTGAGCAAAGGTGAGGGTTAGGAAGAGATCAAATACATACATACATACATATATATATATATATATATATATATATATATATATATATATATATATATATATATATATAATATATAAACACCAAAGTGTAACATTTTCATTTCAGCAGCTGTGAGTAAATTAGAGTGGCACCCAAAGGAAAAGTGGAACAATTCTACCTGGGTGGCTAAGTGTTGGGAAGTGCGTTTATTGTTCAAATAACCTTTGGGGAGCCTAGTCTTAAAAGATTAGCAGGATTTGATTAGCTGAAGGGGGATGGGGGAATTCAGGTATTTAAAGGATATAGTCTAATGATGACATGTGAGTAGTGTGATTTTTCACTGAACAAAGACAGAACTATTACTATTGATATAGCTGTTTATGGCATGAACTCAATACATACTACAAGAAAACAAGATAACTAAAAAATATGACCATTCCTTAGTAGAAAGATGATAATTACAAAATTATCAGTTCAGCTATATATGATACTCCAAAATAACTCTTCACACTCTGAAGTCAAATCTTTTTCTAATAAAATTGGAATTTACAAAGCGTTCAGCACAAATAAGACACCTCCTTTTAACTCTCCTTCCTTCCTTTCTGAATAACTCAGTCCAAAAGCCATTAGGTGAGGTTAAATAAGGTAGGCATCTACATAAAACTGAGAGCTGGAATTGATTAAAAGTGAGAACATGTAACACTATCATACATGTTAATTGTCTGAACCCTCCATGAGGGCAAGTTTTTTTCAGGCTTCTTCCTGCTCATCCACCTCCCCACCCCCAAGCTAAAAGCAAGTATGGCTCATGCGAAGCATCTGAATGATTTTGGTAGGAAATGCTGTAAGTCACACCTACTGTAAGTTTTACTTATTTATTTTTATTGTTGACCTCTTTTCTCTAGAATGTAAGCTTTATAGGGTAAGTATTTTTACTATTCTTTTCACTGGCTACCATAGAGCCTGGCATACAGTAAGATCTCAATAAATAATTTTCAAATTTAAAAAATGAAAAGAATGATTTGCACAATACAGATGCATATGAAACACTGTCATTTATTTTAACATCTTTAAGGCATTAAATTAAATACTTTGTATAATTTCTATTTCTAGTTGATTAAATAATTGAAGCATTATAATGAAGCAAAAGTTAGTGACATTTTAATAAGCATTTTTTTCTTCAGAATTTATTGCTGAGTTGCAATGGTGAGCAGACTCAGTGTTTTAGGTATATATGTGTTGAAGAATGAAGTTAAAGCTATTAGACAGTATAAAAAGAAAAAGAAAATCTAAAGGTATATAAGAAATATGTAAAGGAAAGAAGTCTAGCCAGAGATGGTGAGAAGAATGTAAAATTTGGGGGGATTTTATGAAAGTTATTTTAAATAAAATCAAATGTAAATAGAGCTCAAACAGCATAAGAGATATTTATCTTATCTTTTTTAAAAAATACATTTTTGGCTTCTTATAGTATCTTTACAGTTTTTCTCAGATATTGCACATATGACATAAATACAACTTTAATTTTAAAAGAAGTCATAAATTTTGGTTCTGAAAATAATTGTCATGACAAAACAAATAGAGCCTAATAATTTTCAGGTGGTATCTGAAACTAATCCCTTCAAAAATATTGTGAAATGATGGGAGGAAAAACCTATATAAATTAAATATCTTAAATTGTATAGTACCTAGCAAAGTCAAAAGGGAAATTGTATTAGGAGATGGAAGAATTCTGAAATCAAGCCATGATTGAGTGAGAGACCCTTAAGGATGAGAGTAATAGCTCATTCTTGTTTATGGTGGCCTTATCTAGCCCCCAATGCCTGAAAAAGAGGAGGTAAATAAATATTTCTGGAAGAAATAAATAAAAAATGAATGAAAGTTTCCATTTAACAAAGGCACTATTAATAACAATTAAATTATAATTAAAAATCAGATGTAGAGATTCAAGCTGAAAAACCATAGAAAACACCAAGCTAATACAATTACTTTGCTTGGGAATTTAGAAAAATTTTATTTATTAATTACATGTTCACAGAATTGTTATAAATGTTTATTATTTTAATATGTCTCCAGAGAGGATTATTTCCTTCAGTCCACTAGATAGGTACAAATATATCTGCTACCTTTTATTTTGTGTTTACTTTGTATAAATCTAAGTTAGAATTAGACAAATTATTCTAGGTCCTAGTTTGGAAGAATTATTCAACGTGTTACGTTCAATAAGGTTACTCAACTGTTTTACAGATATATTGCTATATATTTAATTAGCAGGAAATTTTTGTTCTAACTTTTAAGAAAAATGTAAAGAGATATTTGTATCATAGTTTAATACATATGCAAATACTTTGTTGCATATATTTACCAGGAAAAAATGCCTGTGAGAATGGGTTGCTATATAAGGTATGAATGTTATAAAAAGGGCAGAATAAGCATATTTGTGAATCATAATTTGTCATTTGTTCAAATTATCAAACCTCTTACTCTCAAGTGGGTAACTTTTTATGAATTTGAAATTTGTCTTAAATTTTGGTATTTAATCACCTTCAGTTACATAATTCACTGACTATCTATTGAACAAGTCTATAAAACACAGGTGTATTTTGCATCTCTATGGCATGGATATTTATATTTTTCATTGGACACCACAAACTATATACACTAAAGATTAATAAATATGAATTTTTAATATGGTGCAAATGTTACTGCTTGAGAGAGATTGGGCTGTACATACTAACTTTTCATTAGTCATTCTTCAATTTGATAGAAGAGCCTGTCTCAACTCATTATTTCAGGGTTTTAATGGTCTCTTTTTAACTTTAGCACAGTTTTTTTTTTTGTCTTAATATCTTCTCTTTGTTAAAAAAAAAAGGAATAAAAACTCAATCATACACCTGTTAAAAAGTTGGCTCAATAGAAATGTATTATTCCTTTATTATGGTCTCTTAATACAGTTATATAAATGCACTTGAAAAGTAGGCTATTTACCTAATAGATAATAGGTAATAGATTGTAATGACTTTCTGAAGCAACTGAGGGCAAAGTCCTTTCTTTTGTTTTTCATTTTTTTGGTTTTTTTAAAATTTGTTTTTCATTTGAGCGTTCAATGTTATGAATGCCATGTGAACTGTCTAGAAGAGAAATCCCCAAATACTTTAGTAGTGTTTATCCCTTTGACTTCTGGAATGAAAATAGAGAAAGCTGGGGCTGAAAGGAGACTGTGAGTTCATCCTGCAAGTATGAATATGACAAGAACAAAACTGGGTGGTGGCTGTGATACCACAGCCAGCCCCTGCAGGTCCAGAAAGCCTACTCTTCGCAGACTCAGTTCCATATTTTTTTCTCTATTATAGTATTATCAAGATAGGTTCACAAAAGTAGACCATTAACTGTTGTTTCTTGTCATGATCAAATATTTTTCAGGTAGAATACTAAATGCTTGGGTAGATGACAATAGTAAATATTGCATGAGTTAACCTTGGCATAGAACATTAAATGCCAGTTGAAGTGTTGGGCACATAAGACTTCCACTCTCCCGATTTTCCAGTTACTGTGGTAAAACTGTAGTGCTTATTCCAGGCATGGCCTCAGGACAGCCCCAGGCCCCTCCTCTCTAGCTAAGTCAGTTGGCTGGCAGGCTTAGCCCATGATCCAGAGCTGGGAATCTGACCGGGTGTGGGAGGTTTAGACCTGTAAAGCCTTCTATTTGGGGACACAGGATCAAATCACATCTGCTGCTGGTTTGCTCCTGACCTTGAAGATCAAGTAGAGTAACTGGCCTTCTGCCTTATTCTTCAACCTTGTGTCCCTTTCCACACTTATCCTACTCCTGCCTTCGTGTCTGAATCCCAGCCTTTGTAACCTGCTTTGCTCTCTACTCCTCTAGGCTAGTCTCCCATGGGAGACTTCTGCCTCTATCTATTGTCTGGGGCTCTGCTACATGCAGACAAACTGCTCACCTGCCTGCCTGAAGTTCCTGACACTGTGCTTTACTGCCTGTCCAGTCACCATCTTAACTTCAGTTGGATCTCCTCATGCCAAATGACGTCCAGGACAACCACCTTTGCTTCCAACCAACCATGTTTCCTGCATGTTTTGTTCTATTATGGTGCTTCTCCCGGCACCAGAAGCTGCATCTCACACCCTAGAGACTGACATTCCCAGGGAATAGATACAATTTCAGGTCTGGCCACTATTGTCTGCCCCTTTCTTCTGCATGTAACTACATTGCCTGGCTACATCCCAATGGCATTTCCAAAAATTTTCTTATGCCTTTCAAAAAAAAATAGCATTTATTTGTGAGTTCACTAGGAGTATAATATTTTACTTTGAAACTAAGAAGATTATGCTTAAGTGATCTGAAATGGAATAACTAAAAAAAAAATTGCTTAACCAAATCACTACTTTAGTTAAAAAAAAATCTAAAACTAGCTCACAGAGATATTTCAATTTCCCAGTTAGCCATAGAACTGTAAAATTAATTTAAACCAAACAATTATTTTTGCAGTGCTTGAAGCATTATGAATGATGTTACAGATAGTTGACTCACTTGCAGGAAATGAGGTTTTGTCATGCATAAACAGTTTTGAGAACCACATAATTTGGGTTGGATTTAAAATCGAACCCATCAGTTTTGAAAGAGGTATGAATTTGGCAAAGTGCGTTTTTCGAATAGCAACATTCATTCTTTACATGAAGAGAAATCATGGCTGCACACCAAGTAACTGTTTGTTTTTTTTTCTTCTTCTTAATTGATGTAAAGAATTCAAATTCTCTCATGGAATTTTCCCTGTGACTTTACTGTTGGTTTGTTAAACTTTTTTCTCTAACACTATTTGAGGGTAAGAATGAGGAGTTCTTTAGGCAAAAGACAAGAAAAATTGCTGCTCCTTTAAATTCTTTGCAACTTTGCTTGAGTTACATACCCTCTCTGGCTTTCCTTTTCTTTTTCTGTAAAATCATGGGCTTGAGGATAGTGAGAAGGAAGGAGAGGAAATGTCTGCCAAGTCTAATATCAAGATTTAGGAGTCAGGGAACTTGAAATGGAACCAATTCCTTATTGAGCTCTGTTCCTTAAAGGCAGAAAACAAAAAAACCTGGGGCTGTTATTAAAATCAGCCACCCCTTCTTTTTATCTAGTCTTAATGTTTCTGCATCTTTCTCTTAAATCTGTTTTTCCTCAACAATGTACCTCATTCCACTTTCCCTCAGAAGTCCATCACAGCCACAAAAATATTTGTCGTTTTCTTCCCTTTTGGCAAGACAAGTATCAAGGAAAAAAGTGGTGAATCATAGATTTTTAGAGCTAGCAGGGACTGTGAGGACGACCAAAAAAGTATTGTAAACAAGAGATAAGACATGAAAAAGAGAAAGGAAAGTTTGAACTGTATCTGGTAGGACTGGGAAGAACAGAGGCCTTTCCACCAGAATAGTGTATTGTAATCTCTTCCTGCAATTTCTGTTCTCACTCTACCTCACTTAATGCCACATCAAATTATATTAACATCTTTAATTTCATAGACAGGGAAGAAAGCAGGAGCAGTCACATACTGAGAAACCAAAAGAGGCTTCAAAGTTTGCTGCTCTGGAAACTTCTCTGGAAGCTGGCCTAATATGGGGGAAAAAAATGGTGGGCCTTACCCTTAGGTCAAAAGCCTTGAACTTTGGGCTTTGGACTCTGGACCCAGCTTGGCCATTTGTATGAGTTTTCCTGAAACTTTAGCCAAGGCACTTAACCTAATTTCAGTTATTTCTATAAAATAGAGGGAATATAACCTGCTTTTTTTCCTCACAGAGTTCTATTAACTTAGATGAGGAAGATTTCTAGGGAGAGAATTTTATAAACTACAAAACACTCTTGCATAAAGTACTTCAATTATTTATTTATCCTGGGTTGGACTTGCCCAGTCCTCACTCAGGTAGCATGATTTTATTTAAAAGGCAGTCTTTTCTAGAATTTTCTGCAAGTTCCTGATTAAATGAATGAAAAAAATAACTTCATATATTTATATTACCAGTGTCAGGTTCTTACCACGTAGGAGTTGCTATTTTCATTTCACAATTGAAGCAACAGCACCTAACAAGGTTAAGTCACCTGTCCAAGGTCATAGAGCTCCTAAGTGGCTAAGATATGATTCCAATCTGCCTAATTCCAAAGTCTATGATTCTTCCACTAGAATGCTGTGCCCTATGGTTCCAAGGAATACTGAGACAAATCCCTATGTTGCAATACATACACAGGTCAAATGTGCTTTAGTGATTTGCGACATTTTCCACAGAAAGTTTTTCTATAGCATCTCTAGAGCATGACACTCATTGGATATTCTCTTCTCCCATCATTTTTACTGATTTATTTGGTGCTGACTCAGATCCTCTATAAGCACTGAGTGGAATCAAATTTGGGAACTGACCAGAACAAAAGGCAGAAACATTTTTTAAAAGATGGGGTAGATTTGAACAAAATTATCAAGAAGGTGAGCATGTGTTTACTCTTGCCCAGGGCTCAGTCTGCATCTTTTCTTTCTTTTAGTCCTTTTTCTTTTTTGATCTTTCTGTCAGAACTAATTCTCAGGAGGCATCTGTTTTTAATTGTTTATATCTATTTGGTTGTTAAGCAACCCTGTCCTTGGAATATTCATTATCTATAATTCATTATCTATAATCTTCTGAAATTATTTGTTTCTGGATAGAAGAATATCATGAATCAAAGAAGTGGGAGAGGGCTTTGGAGTGGGGTGTGTGTGTGTGTGTGTGTGTGTGTATGTGTGTGTTTATTCATTTATTGATTTGCTCATTCAATGAGTGCCTTCAAAATGCCAGGTCCTGACAAGACAAAGATGAACAAAATAAACTTACTCCTAGTCCTCATAGAGCTTAAAGTCAAGTAAGGAAGGTAATAAATAATCAATTACAAATAAAATGTAATGAATGCTATGATGGAATGTCATGAGAAAATACTGACCTTGCAAATCTAGTGTGTGTCTGTGTGTCTATGTGTGATTTTTGGAAAAGAGTGAGCCCTTCAATAGTAGCTTAGGTAATAGCAAAGGGGGAGAGGTAAAAATAACATTTACTGAACAGTAACTTTATTTGGCAAACAAATATCTATTTATCCAGGCATTCAATATAAGTTATTTCAAGGTGTTTAAATATTCATATTTATTTTGTACTTTAAGCTCTCAAGTGTGTTCCACATACATATTATCAGTCTTGATTATAGTCCTGTAAAGTAGGTATTATCATTCCCAATTCACAGATGTTAATGACATGTCTAATAAATGACAAACCAGTTAGTGATATAACCAAGGCTTCTGATCCCCAGGTTTGGGCTCTTGCCAGTGTCTGAAGGTCAATTCAGTGCCCAAGTATGGCAGACAAGGTAGGGCACTGCACCTAGGACCTCAGGGAGACGGGGCTGAAGCTTAGATGACAGTGAAAGAAGAAATTAGAGTACTTTGCTTATGTCAGGGTTTTTCCTTGGGCTGACTCTGAAGGTGGCACCCAGAGAGATCATGCTGTCTTATTCATGGCATAGGAACTGAGGGTTGGAATATATCTATTTACATATGGAAAAAAGAAGAATAATTCCTGGTTGTGGAAGTGAGACCTACTTCTTTTAATAAGCATCCTTTGCTATCATCTGGGAAAATAAATGGAGTTCCTATGAGGACAGTCCTACCAAATTACTATTATTTTCAGTTCTACTAAAAACAAAAATTAAGTTTTCATTCAGGTTTATGAGATTTTTACCTAGCAAGGTAATCAATTTTACATTATATCTGCCTGTCTACTGAGATACCTACACTTGGACTGATTGGGTAATAAAATAATTCTATTTATTATTGAAATCCAGCCATAGCATTGAGAAAAACATATGTCAGGTTTTTTTTTTTTTTTTTTTTTTTGCGGTATGCGGGCCTCTCACTGTTGTGGCCTCTACCGTTGCGGAGCACAGGCTCCGGACGCGCAGGCTCAGCGGCCGTGGCTCACGGGCCCAGCTGCTCTGCGGCATATGGGATCTTCCCGAACCGGGGCACGAACCTGCGTCCCCTGCATCGGCAGGCGGACTCTCAACCACTGCGCCACCAGGGAAGCCCCATATGTCAGGTTTTTTCCCCCCACCCCAGGGTCATTTATGAGGCTTATGGGGGCTGTGTGAATCCTTCAAAGAGTGATATAAATTATTTGAGCAGTGAGCAAAGGCATTTCTCATTTGTGCTGACTGAGGGGGAATGAGGCTGAAGGGGGATTTCACTGCTTCTGAGTATGAAGCTCATCAGTCCCCAAGAACCAGGATCACATACAACTGGTCACATGGCTCCTTTGTGGGCTTGAGCCACTCTTTACCCCTTCCTGGGCAATAGAAGGAGAATACGAGGCTAAGTGTGGGTTTATTCAACTTACTTCCTGTAGAGGGAGATGCAGTATTTCTTGGCTGATAGAAGTTTTTGGAAAGAACAAGTGCAATCACATTTCCAAGAAGGGAATGTTCACCCTGTTCCTCTGCTATGTCAGCATGAAAATTTGGTTTTCCCCAGTTTCAGTGAGCAACTTGGAGACCCTTTAATCTCCCTCGTGTCTGACTTATCAATTGCAGCAGAGAAACCTGTAAGATTTCTCATCCTTGGTGGAGTGAAACAGTTGAAGGGTAAGTTCAGGGATGTTGACAGATAAACTGCCCCTGCTTATTAGCTCACCCCTCTCATGATGTGCACATTTGAAACATGTACAGCCTTCTTGAAAGTCTACATAATGACCATAGAGGTGGTCATTTAATGAGGAACCCTACCCACAGTAGATACATAGTGGATAGAATATTTAATCATAGATAGAAAACACTTTTTTTCCAGAAAGGTTAGCAACTGTAACTGTGAAAAAGAAAAGATGTACAAAGAGACAATGATTTCTTATTTGTGAAATATCCTGGTAATGATTTGTAAATGAGTTTTTATGGAAAAGTAAAATTTGCTTTCTGTGGATGAAAACAAAAAGATAACACCTTCATGAGTAGCTGCAGCCACTTCATGTAGTAGTTCTCCTTCATTCAAAGTGGACTTGACTACAGGTCAGGACACATGAACTCTAGGCTATTCTCTTCAAAGTGTTCAGATAATGCAACACTGTGACCTTCCTGGCTTGTGCAATAGGCACTATAGCTCAAAGCCAGGAAGGTCTTTCTAAGTTGTAAATGAACTCTTGTTCTCTGGCAGGGCTAACATGTTTACATTATTTATGGTTCGCTGTCCACACCCATCACTTAGAAATGGTATAAGTTGGGTTTTCAAACAAACAAACAAAAAGTTGCCAAATGTCTACAAAGAATGAATAAGACCTAGTTCCCTTCCTTCAGGAAGATATAATATTTCATAATAGTGATTTTTTTATTAAAATGGGTGTAAATAAGGAGCTATCAGCCCAAAAAGTGAACCTTGGGATCACTACAAGAGTACAAACAGGGGAGGCTTCAAAGAGGAGGGTGTCTAGCACCAAGGTATCCCATTCCAGTCTCTCACATCATAGTCCGATCCATTCAATTTCATTCAAGTCAATTTAATTCACTTCATTTTTATTTGATGCAACTCAACCCAACAATCTTTCATTCTAAGAGCTTTCATGTATTTCTATAGAAAGGCAGTTCCCTTTGTGAATATGATATCTTGGAAGATCAATGAATGACTTGGGTGAGAAAAAGAGCACCTGTGAGTAGTGATCCAACCATTCCATCAACAGCGATGACATTGGAGAACCTCTTTTAGCAGAATAGCACCAGGGAGAATAAGAGGACTTAGTTTGGGGTAGAAAGCAGAGAGCACAGCCTCAAGCAGAGTATCCTATGGGCATTGAGGAGGATGTAGGAGAAGCCTTTAAGATTCATATATAGACATGATCCCAGGATGCCAAGAGGCCTGCATGATATTCTTACAGAGAAAGAAGAGAGTGAGACTAGCAGTTTTTTTTTTAAAGGGTGTAAGTTTCTATACTGGCTGTGCACAATGAGAGTCCTGGAGTGTTCATTGATACTGTTTTACTATAATTTAAAGCTCAGGGAGGAAAAGCATACACAGCAACATGATTTTCCCAAGGTTTGAAGAATGTGGAGTGATTATCATGGGTAATGATGGGAAACTTTATGTAAGTGATATTGGGTAAATCCCTGAATTTTACAAGCAGAAGAACTTCCATTTTGATTTCAAATAATGAAGTTGTGTCCTTATTTATGACACATTCAAGTCAATAGGCAAAATAAACTCAAACTTTAAAACCTGTTTTGTTTTTTAAATTCCAATCCAAGTATGGCATACTGCACAACTTACTTTGCTAATTGCACTTTTGTATTCTTAAGTGACGGAAGAGACTTCGATATATCAAACAACAATGGATAGCTAACTTCAGAACTGCATGGAATATATGAATGAGTGAACAATACAAAATCTTCTATAACAGCTTAGCAAAAACAGAATCATTGTTTTATTATATCCTTTAACAAGGTATTTGGTTCACATTCTTTTGGGGTGAGAGTTTATTCTCTACTTTGTTATAAGAAGTGGCATTGTAGGTCATAGACCTTGCTTGTGTCCTTTCTGGACATGGAAAATTACCATTTGTTTTATTACAATTCTTTTAGGTTTTTTTAAAAAGTATATTTAAATTCAGATTTTTTTCTCAAGATACAAACTTTGTTCTACACAATGGTATCTTATTAGATCACTAGACTGATTGAAAATTAATATTTATTTTCTTGAATAATATTTACAATTATTGGGAAAAAATATAATATCAAATGCCAGGAGCAAAACCACAATGTAATGTCATATATCTCAATTGATTGCAATTTGGTTTGATTTATAATTAAGAAAACTCCAATAATCCAGAAAGATGCTCAAACCTTTTTTACTGCAAAGGGACTCACCTGACCTGAGAAATAAAAAGCAGTGATGAGATGAGATACTCATTGTTAAAGAATAAACTGCTGTGTTGGAATCTTATTTGTTCCCCTCAGGCTTCTCATTTGAAGATGACAAGCACAAAGCATCTGATGAAAGGACAGGGAGATCTCCATGTACAAGCCAGCTTGCAAAGCAAAATGGGCTAGATAAACTGAAGGGCCATTTAGACAGGGCTGGATAAGCATGGCTGCACAATACTGTCGTTTGCAATTTGAGATTTATGAGAAAGGTGATTCTAAAAGGTCAAGATGATCTCTCCTGGGATAGGACATAAGACCCCATCTGGCCTTGCACGTAGTTAGCTACATAAGTGGTTGGTTTGGTGGATGTTAGGCTGAGATGTGCTGCCCTAAACAACCTGCCATTCTTCTTTTTAGGACTGAAGGAGGTCTTCTGGAATCCCTTATTAAAATTTAAAATAATAAACCTGAGAAGCATTATGCTGAACTCTCTTGTATGATGTGATACATTAGCATCTCACCCTTTAGTAAGGATTAGCAGGGATAAAATATTAGGACTGGTGAGAAGCTTCCTCAGAGAAACTCCTCTATTTCATGATTTGGTTGGGGTTTTCTGTCCTTTCACTTGTGGGTTAAGGCCAGGAGCGCACAGTGCCTTTACTCTGCAATCTAATTTTCAGTGACTCAGCTTCGAAGCTAGCCCTGCTGAAGGGGGTCTGGCTGAGTCACGCTCTTTGTTCCTGGACTCAACTACTGCTTTGTCACTTGGGGACAATTTACCTTCAAGCTTTGGGGCAGATAAGGTCACTTCCTTCTTAGATTTAAAGCACGACATTTCAAATGATAACAAAACTTCAACCATTTGGACTCTAATTGAGGGGACTTGACTCTAACACTAATTAGCTGCGTGATCATGCACAATCTATGAAGCCTGTCAAAACCTCATTTTCTTCCTCAGATCAAAGGGACCAAACGAGATTGCTCTAGGATCATTGCCTTGGATATTAGGTGACACCTGTATCTAGAAAGTAAAACCAGCAACAACTCAATGTGCGTTTGCTATAATTGCTTGCTTATAAATCTTCCCACACTGAGTAGCATTTTAAATGTTACATTTTAGTTGCTTAGTAAGAGTGAGATATTTATTATCTATTTTTGGCATAGACAATGGAGACAACTTCTGCAGTAAATGCTAAATTTAAAAATTGCATCCCTGATTGTATTTTTGAAGTTTTAAAGCATCCCAACCATTGAAACAAGACTGATTGACTAATAGCTATAAATTGTTTGTAGTTAGTTACTATATATTTAGAGAAATTTTCATTTCCCAGAATCTAAAGATGCTTCAGGTAGGTGACCAGATGGTTAGTAGCAAAGATAGGCTGGATATTTGTTTGTTGCAAAGAGAAGATACAGATTTCCTACAGTTAAAGGGACTGCGATTTTCCTATAGTAAAGAGACTATATGTAAAGTATAGATATATTTTCATGATCATGTTACAAGTAGTAAAAATTGTTTTCCCTGATACATAGAAAAATATCACTGTCATATTTTAGGCTATAGCTACATTTTCACTAGAGTAACTTTGTCAGTACACAAAGCTTTAAAAGGTTGAAAATCACTCCAAACTACTATCTTGTTATCCTTGTTTTAGTTGCTAAGTATAATGTTAAAGTTTCTCAACTATGATTAATATGCCTGTGTTTAAACAAGCAAACAAAAATATCTAGTGAACTGACCTAAAATACTTTTATTATAATAATATAGAAAACATCTAAAAACATAAAATTCAGGATTAATTTCAAATGTCCACAATTCTTAACATACTTGCAACCAAAACGCATTTATAAGTTTAATAGAAACAAAACAAAACAAAAAACCCACACAATCAAAATCAATATCAGTAATTATGATGGTTGGTGTTGCCTTGCTAAAAACACCAGCAATGAAAATAGGGCACTAATGTCTCAATAAAGCTGTCATTAAAAATAAAGACTAGTACACTGTCCACTTGATGCAGATTCCTTTGCGGTATCACACACATACAGGTGCACAACCTGTCCTTTGAAACCACTGGGTCAAGATCTATTTTAGAATTCAAAGTATTTCAGCTTTTAGAAAGAGACAGTACCCAATAATCAAGCATATTACTATCTCTGCATAATAATATATGAATACATACATATTCACAGTAAAAGATATAAATAAAAATTATAAGTGACCTCATGTCTATACAGGTCAAGTTTGCTAACAAATGAGTCAAAAGCATTTATTTACTTTTTTTTTCTTTTTTTTGGCTTTTAGAACTTATTGCATTTAGAATTGTGGAAACATGTCTATAGGCCTCTACTATGCTGTGTGATGATTTCCTTTACATTCTGTAAAACCTTCCTTCACAAAGCACAATGGGAAATTTTTTGGTTTTCATGGGATGAAAACATCATACATGTATTAAGTCGATTTCCATTGCTTTTATATTAGCAAGTTCAATAAGTTCAAAATAATTCTTGCAGACTATCTGCTTATCCTCAAGAATATGTCCTTGAACTTCCAAGAGACTTAGACCCAAGTTTGAGAAATGAAAGAAGATCTAATACATTTGAAAGCCAAGAAGGTGTGCCTCAGATACCACCCAAAGTGGTTTAGCTCTTGAAATAACCAAAAAGGGCTTGTTATAAAACGGTGAGAGTTGGTCTTGTAACCTAAATCCTAGAGCTATGGTAAGAATGGAGGTATTTAGAAACTACCACATGCTAGAACTCATCCTTTAGTTTTTACATACATTACCTCGTGAGGAAACTATGTTAGCTGAGGAATCTAGATCTTGTGGTCACATAGTATGATACCTCAGAGCCACTACATTTTGCAGTGTTTGTGAAATAACAGATACTATTGAAAAATTAAGCTTTTACCCACCAATACTGCTTCCAATTTGCTCCATATAGAAAGAAAAAAGCAATGGGATGAGCAGAGGGCCTAGGTTTTGCCCTAATTTATGTCATTTTATTTTTTTTATTTTTATTTTTTTTTGCGGTACGCGGGCCTCTCACTGTTGTGGCCTCTACCGTTGCGGAGCACAGGCTCCGGACGCACAGGGTTAGCGGCCATGGCTCACGGGCCCAGCTGCTCCGCAGCATGTGGGATCTTCCCGGACTGGGGAATGAACCCGTGTCCCCTGCATCAGCAGGCAGACTCTCAACCACTGTGCCACCAGGGAAGCCCCATTTTATTTTTTTTGTTTAGCTCTGGGCAAGTTACTTTCCCTAATTCATCTCCAGCTGCTTAATCTGTTAAACAAGGGTTCTAACTGTCTCACTGAGTGTTGTAGAATTTACTGAGAATACGGATGTCAATGAAAGTGCTTTGTGAAAAAAAAGACGTGAGAATCTGAGAGAATACTTATCAACCATCACACTTCTGGGCACCAGCAAAGACTAGGCTGGCCTGTGCCGTAGTGCTCCAGATGGTGATTTAGGTGTTGGGAGTGGGCTTTTCCCTTGTTCTTTCCCTTCTCAACTTACTCCTCTCAACCAGGGGATTTAAAAGTGACCAATTTGGAAACATAAATGTAATAACTTTGAAGCCTGTATGTTTCTTGATTTCTATTTTCTGAACATGTTTGCATTGTTTTTGTGCTTATATCTTACCATTGGTAGATTGTAAACTCTTTTGGTCAGGATCTGTTTATTCTTTTTTTTTTTTTAATTTAACATCTTTATTGGAGTATAATTGCTTTACAATGGTGTGTTAGTTTCTGCTGTATAACAAAGTGAATCAGCTATACATACACATATATCCCTATATCTCCTCCCTCTTGCGTCTCCCTCCCACCCTCCCTATCCCACCCCTCTAGGTGGTCACAAAGCATGAGCTGACCTCCCTGTGCTATGTGGCTGCTTCCCACTAGCTATCTATTTTACATTTGGTAGTGCGTATATGTCAATGCCACTCTCTCACTTCATCCCAGCTTACCCTTCCTCCTCCCTGTGTCTCAAGCCCATTTTCTATGTCTGCATCTTTATTCCTGTCCTGCCCCTAGGTTCATCAGAACCGTTTTTTTTTTTTTTTTTTTTAGATTCCATATAGGATCTGTTTATTCTTAACTATATCTCTCACAGTCTCACTCCTGACCCATGAGTAGCAAATTTCTTTTCATAAAGCAACAGTTGAGAAATTGTCTCTGTTTAATAAAATATAAGAAAATGTAGCATTTAAAACATTTAAAAGTGTAGTATATCTAAAAACCCACTTTTTCCAAACTTGGATACATCTAATCATGTTTAGATTTTTATTCTAATAATGCAGATTTAGGGAGAAAATGAAATTTGAATTCAGTTTTTGATCATGATTAATAATTTCTAAAATGTCCTCTAATATATGACTGAATAATAGTCTTTAGTATAAATGGGCACAACTGGATAAATGACTACATAAAAAAGAACTGGGTAAAAGATTAAATATTGCACAGTTTGCTGTGACATATCTTGTTGATCCAAACTTAGAGCAAGAATTTTCAGGAAGGGGCTTCCCTGGTGGTGCAGTGGTTGAGAGTCCACCTGCCGATGCAGGGGACGCGGGTTCGTGCCCCGGTCTGGGAGGATCCCACATGCCGCAGAGCGGCTGGGCCCGTGAGCCATGGCTGCTGGGCCTGCGCGTCCGGAGCCTGTGCTCCGCAACGGGAGAGGCCACAACGGTGAGAGGACCGCGTACCGCAAAAAAAAAAAAAAAAAAAAAAAAAAAAGAATTTTCAGGAACACTGTTAGATTAGTATTAAGCAGGTTAGAAATGTGTTGGAATTGATCATGTTGGCAAGTCTTATGTATACTTTTTTTTTTTTTAAGGAAGGAATTGTATGTATTATAGAGAAATGCAACAAATATGTGACTTCATAAAGTCATAGAAAGATTTTTCCAGAATCTCAGAATATTTAAAACAGTTTATCAGATGTAAAATAGATTTTTACACAATAAAAGTCTTTTATTTAAATAAAAATTTAAACTCACAGGATTTTCTTCCTATGTATTCATGTTTGGGTTACTATTAATATACCAAAGTATTATTCCTTTTTTAAATTTGATGATTGTGATAGATTGCAAAATATGACCCTAAATTCCTCCTGTCCTTATTACAAGGTGACGCTCCACTCACTAAAGGGTAGAGTCCCTTTCCTACCTCACCCACTTGAATTAACTTGCTTTGATAAATAGAATGTGCAGGAGTTGACACTGTGCAAATTTTGAGATGAGACCTCAAAAGGCCTCATAGCTTCTCTTTTGTCCTTTTGGAACTCTGAGAGCACCAGGCTCTGAAGAAGCTTGGAAGAGGAGCCACATGGAAAGAAAGAGCCAGCCTCCCCAGCCATTCTACCATCTCACCACAGGCCTCAGACCTAAAGCCACGCTAGACATCCCACCCCCAGCCAACTGATCTGGTCGTGAGTAATGCCTTGTAAGTAATGCCAGGCAAGTCCAGCCAAAAAACTGCCCAGCTAAGCTGATTTCAAATTGCAGAATTATGAGCAAACAAATGATTTTTCCTTTAAGCCACTAAATTTGAGATGGTTTGAAATGCCTAAATAACTGATGAGGTGAATAACTAATGTATTGATAATGGTATCTTTTCTGTTTTCATTTTCCTCCTAAAAATAGAAAGTTGGGTTTTGAAATCAATATGAGTTGTAAGTTAATTTGAAATTAGAAATAGAATGATGTATATGGATTTCTTAATACAAATAATTTTCACCATGTCATAAAATCCTATTAAATTTTTAAAATGAAAATAATAAACAGTTGTATCAACTTCATTTATCACCATCTATATTATACCCAGATGACTTGATAAATGAAGTTGATACAAATGTATTTGTATTTTCACATATTCCCATCATTATGATGAGCAAAATTTAGTCAATACTGCATGTCCAATTTAAAACCTGATTAATACATTATACATACACTTTTTTTCTTTCCCATGGAAAGAATAGCTTCATGTTCTTTCATCTCAAATTCTACTGCTTAAATGTTACTTGTAAGCAAAGCTTTTGGTTGGTGTTAAATGAATCCATGTACATGAATCCTGTCATGGTGTGGCTGAAATTTTTTGCCTGTAATTTATGCATTTAATTTTATGCTTGTTTATTATGCTATTTACTTTATATTTATGAGTGAGCTGCCAGCCCCATTAGGGAAACTTGCATAAGCTTCATCAAACACTTGGACTACATTTGGTTTCCAGTTGGAAAATATTTTAAGGTCCAGATTTTTTTCTGGGAAACTGTCATTGAGATGTTAGACCCAAACAAAACTTTTAGAATACAGTGTAATAAGTTTTTCTTTAAAATAAGTGTTTACCTCCTGCATTCTGTATGACATGCACTCACAATAACTTCTCCCATCTATCACAAGCTTGTGGTGAAAGAACAAATACAGAATCAATTTTATTGTGGAGCCTTTGTCTTTATAACATTTAGACATTTGTTTTCAAATGTAAGATAGCAGAAGCAGCAGCAATACACTTTTATTTTTAGTTAAACACATATATGCTGTGTCATCCATACACACTGTGTGTTCTTGTGGCTCTATTTTGGTTTATATAGTTTCTTTTTCCAGCTTTGTTCAGAGAAGACATTATCATGTATGCTGATAAATAGCAAATAAAAAAGCATATCCCTTTTTGCACTGTAGTGATTGGCTATAACTTTGGAGTGTTCAAACATTTGCTTCTTACCACAATATATGTTACCTTTCATTTGCCTTGCCTTTGTTATCCATAAGATGACAAATTCATTTAGCTATGTCTTTGTTTTTTCATACCCTAAGAACACATGATGAGTCAGTACACATAACCATATAGGCTAGTACAGCAGAGATACACAGAAGTTCTGCTGAATCTACCAAAAAGAACATTTTCCAGGAAGCAGCTTTACATCTGTAATTGCTGCCAAGAGAAGGAAACCAGTCTTACTATTGAATAGCAACAAAGGTGCCACTGGCAAACCATCCCTTCTCCTTCCCACTGCTCCTGCTCTGAACGAGCTATTAAAAGACCATGGAGGGCTTCCCTGGTGGCACACTGGTTGAGTCCGCCTGCCGCTGCAGGGGACACAGGTTCGTGCCCCGGCCTGGGAAGATCCCATGTGCCGCAGAGCGGCCAGGCCCGTGAGCCGTGGCCACTGAGCCTGTGCGTCCGGAGCCTATGATCCACAACGGGAGAGGCCACAACAGTGAGAGGCCCACGTACCGCAAAAAAAAAACAAAAAAACAAACAAACAAAAAAAAACCCATGGAATACAGACAAGGGAGGCACTGTCACATACGTAACACATGAAAAGAAGCATCGGTAATGATGACTCAATTCCTCACATTCTCACTTCTGAATATTACCCAAATTTTGACACCTGGAGGGAAAGTTAGGAAAAAATTAAGAAAGCACAAATCTAAATTTTGTCATTTTCCTGAAATCAAAGACAATATATTTTTATGGTATCTTTACCCAGTAAGAAATCTCTGTTTGTTATAGATCCTGGTAGCTTCCTTGTCATATTTAATGTGAAGCAGATCTAAATATTTATGAATTTGTTACTATTCATTGACTGAATAATTAATATGTTATTATTAGTTATGTGTTACTATTACTATGGTCTTTTCCATACATCCCCCCCACAAAAAGCAAAAGTTGGGTATTTGTCAGATTGAGATATATGTAGTAAAATTATGAACCTCTTGTTGAAGTCAAAGTTGTGTTTCTTAATTCATTATTTATTTGGAACATTCTAGATTCGTTTATCCAAGAATGATGATGCATCATCGGTTAACCTGTTTATTCTCTTGCCTCTCCTTTCATGGGATCAATGGCAAGTATAATCCCAAACCTGCACTGCTATAGTCAGGAACTAAAACTTGCCTAACCAGGACCCATGGGATAGGCCGTGCGATTTTTCTGACACCCCCTCTCACCCCAACCACGTTGTCATGAGTAGATAATATGAAGAGTTAATTTGCCTCCATAAATGTGGTCTAAGTTCTTCACATTTGAACCTGTACTAAAGATTTCATCCCTGTTTACCTCACAAGGCTGATGTAGAAATAACTGAAACAAGACTTCTAGGTGGAGAGTAGCAACGTAGCCATCGTGCCCTAGAACCTTCTGGGCTAAACAACCCCCCATGGAGGCCATAAACTACATGAATCAGGAGAGCGGTGGGGAGGGTCCAAAAAGCTGGCCTCATTATTTACAGAACAAAACTCCACTTCTGAAGAAGGTGGTCTTTTTGACGTTTATCAAGAGAATAGAATATTCTTCTTAGTAGCATCATCTTAGGATTCAGAGAGGTGAGTGTGTGTGTGAATGAGTGTGTGTGTGCATGCACGCTTGTGTGACATGCATCATCAGGATTAGTGAATTTCAGTCATACAAGTAGAACAAGTAGGAAAGTTCCAAATCTGACATTTTAAAGAAGCAGATTCAGAATAATTTTCTTAGCACTGAGGTTTCAAATTGCATTTTGTTGAGCATGAAATTTCCTATGGATATATGTCTCAAGCCTAATCACAGGGTATGTAGAGGAGACCAAAAGCATGGCTCATCTTCATTTTCCAGCAGAGCAGCTCTCCTCTATTTTACATACTGGGAGCTGGGGTCCCACATAGGATTCTGTGTGAGGAATGATTCCAGTGATAAAATAAGTTTTAAAACCATGGATTTAACATAAGAGAAAACTATTTTCAGATTTCATATATGGGTGGCTTTTGATACAAAAGATAACTATAAAGATGATTTATAAAGTGCCATTACTGTTATTCCCTCTAGTATTTACTGTGGTATATCCATGGGCACACATAATCCATTAAACACGCAGTATGTTATTAAAGTATTTGTATGTGTAGGTAAGAACTGATACATTGAGGAACGAATGAAGGGAAAAAGTACAAAATAAAGAAGAAAACCATGCATGTGATGTGGAAAGTTAGATTAGCTTATTCAATGCAGAAGACATTAGTTAAGTGATAAAATCTAAATATGTAGCTTTGGATGGAACTTGAGAGTAGAGAAGGAAAAGGAGACATTCAATTATAAAACACCAATGCAACTGGAGAAAATGGACTTTTAGAGACTTTTATGTAGAAATACACTTGAAGATAGTTTTGTCCCACTAAAATGAAAGCAACTTTGGAAGTTCCCAACCACAGCATGCCAGGAAAGATGTCTTGTACTAGGCATTTATCCTACTGCATTTGAGTGGGTGGAGAGCTGCACCTCCTGAAGTTCTGGCAAATGCAACAGCTGGGGAGAGGGAAGAGTGAGTGCAAACGTTTTTAAAGCTGCAATGGGAGACAAAAGCAGAAAAAGCCTTTGAGATTCACATTTTAGCTTCAACGTAGGGAAGAGACTAGAGTTATTGGAATCTTAATGAATCAATGCCTAATCTGAAGTGGACTGGAAGATTGACAAGGAAGGAGACTTAGGTCCAGGAAAATAGCAAAGGAAGACAAGTGAAAGGCTATGTTCTCTAGTCTTCCTCATGCTCAAGGCAAACACTAAGAGTCTATTCTTTTCCTATCATCCAAATTACCAGCACAAAGGTCTCTGTCCAGTCTATCAGCAGCAAGTCTTTAGGTTATATTTGCAAAATATGTACTAAATCCATCCATCAATCTCCATTTCAACCATCATTACTCTAGTGACTACCTCTGTAGCCTGGATGACTATGTAGTCCCACTTCTACTCTTCCTTCCTTTAGCCTACTTTCCTTGCACATTTGCCAGAATAATTTTTAAAATATGTACTTCAGAGCATGTCTTTAAAGTCCTCCAATGGCTTCCCAATAAACCAAGAATCAAATTCAAATTCCTTATCCCAGCCCATAAGAACCACGATCTGGCCCTTGCCTACTATCTGACCTCATCTTAACCACTCTCATCTCCACTCACTATTTTAGCCACAATCAACTTTCTGTTCCTGGAACATGTCCAACCTCAATTTCCACCAAGGGGCATTTAGTGGTCCCTCTTCTTTGAATGCATTTCCTCAGCTCTTCAATATCTGGCTCCATCTCCACCTTCAAAGCTCAGTTAGACTTACACCTTCTCAGGAAGATCTTCTTGAACAACCAACCCACCTTCCTCAACAAGGTTATTTTCTTTGTATATCATCCAATTTATTATCCACATCACATTATCTGAAAGTATGCATTTCTCTTATTATTATTTATGGTCTGTGTCTCATACCAGAAAATAATTTCCCCAGGGCAAGGATTCTCTTTCACATGTGTCTCTGCAGACCATATATCTGTGTCCAGCATATTACAAGCATGTAACAAGAACTCAATAATTATTTATTTTAAAAAATAGATAATCTCTAGTCACTTCTGTTCCTATTTCAGAATTCCACCTTTACAAAAGTGATTTTTCTCCAGAATTAAACACTACATATATATTGTGGAAGACATAAAAAGCAAAATAAAACCCACATATGGCATGAAAAGAAATGGCCAGTCTTCATAGTGGCTGCAATTAACGTGCAGGTTAGCTTTCATAAGTGGCTGAACAACTAAATCTCAGTATGTCATCAACTGACTTAGGTCGCATAGTTTTGTCATGCCACTGTGTCAAAAATGGGTAACTGTAGGTATTTGACTGTTATATAAAGTCTATAGAATATGTTTCTATTGTTAAAATTTAAATTGTGGTTGGAACATTTTTTTCATATTACAGAAGTGGTGAAGAATTTTTATTTTCATTTTTTTTTCTAATGAGTTGAGGGCACCCTCAGTGAGCCCCTACAGGGGAGAGACGTCTCTTCTGAGTGGATGCTGCACCTCTCCTGCTGCTGCCTGGATGGGGAAGGCATGCATGTGGCACAGAAGATGAGCATCAGAATTTCTCTCTGGTAAAAATGAGTCAAGTTCTCTCAATTTTAAGGCTCAAGTATGAAGTGTGAGGTAGCAGAGTGGCAATGGAAAGACAGGACCTGGGATTATGTGGACCTGGACTGGAGTCCTGGCTCCATTCCTTGTGACCTGGGTGTGACCCTAACAAATCACTTCCTCTCTCATTCTGCATTTCTGATTTGTAAAATGGTAAGGAGTGGGGAGGCTCATGTTATATCTCTATGTATGGTGCAAAAAAAGAACACAGTTTTGGATATAGAAGACATCATTCTTTTTTTTTTCTTGTAAGTCATCAGTTTAATACACATCAGTGTATACATGTCAATCCCAATCATCCAATTCATCACACCCCAACCCCCACCCCACCCCCGCTTTCTCCCCTTGGTGTCCATACGTTTGTTCTCTACATCTGTGTCTCAATTTCTGCCCTGAAAACCGGTTCATCTGTACCATTTTTCTAGGTTCCACATACATGCGTTAATATACAATATTTGTTTTTCTCTTTCTGACTTACTTCACTCTGTATGACAGTCTCTAGATCCATCCACATCTCTACAAGTGACCCAATTTCCTTCCTTTTTATAGCTGAGTAATATTCCACTGTATATATGTACCACATCTTCTTTATCCATTCATCTGTCAATGGGCATTAAGGTTGCTTCCATGACCTGGCTATTGTAAAGAATGCTGCAATGAATATTGGGGTGCATGAGTCTTTCTGAATTATGGTTTTCTCTGGGTATATGCCCAGTAGTGGGATTGCTGGATCATATGGTAATTCTTTTTCAGATTTTTAAGGAACCTCCATACTGTTCTCCATAGTGGCTGTATCAATTTACATTCCTACCAACAGTGCAAGAGGGTTCCCTTTTCCCCACACCCTCTCCAGCATTTGTTGTTTGTAGATTTTGATGATGTCCATCGTAACTGGTGTGAGGTGATACCTCATTGTAGTTTTGATTTACATTTCTGTAATAATTAGTGATGTTGAGCAGCTTTTCATGTGCTTCTTGGCCATCTGTATTTCTTCTTTGGAGAAATATCTGTTTAGGTCTTCTGCCCATTTTTGGATTGGGTTGTTTGTTTTTTAATATCGAGCTGCATGAGCTGTTTATATATTTTGGAGATTAATCCTTTGTTCGTTGACTCGTTTGCAAATATTTTCTCCCATTCTGAGGGTTGTCTTTTCATCTTGTTTATGGTTTCCTTTGCTGTGCAAAAGCTTTGAAGTTTCATTAGGTCCCATTTGTTTATTTTTGTTTTTCTTTCCATTACTCTAGCAGGTGGATCAAAAAAGACCTTGCTGTGATTTATGTCCAGAGTGTTCTTCCTATGTTTTCCTCTAAGAGTTATATAGTGTCTGGTCTTACATCTAGGTCTCTAATCCATTTTGAGGTTATTTTTGTGTATGGTGTTAGGGAGTGTTATAATTTCATTCTTTTACATGTAGCTGTCCAGTTTTCCCAGCACCACTTATGGAAGAGGCTGTCTTTTCTCCATTGTATATCCTTGCCCCCTTTGTCATAGATTAGTTGACCATAGGTGCATAGGTTTATCTCTGGGCTTTCTATCTGTTCCATTGATCGATGTTTCTGTTTTTGTGCTAGTACCATATTGTCTTGATTACTGGAGCTTTGTAGTATAGGCTGAAGTCAGGGAGTCTGATTCCTCCAGCTCCGTTTCTTTCCCTCAAGACTGCTTTGGCTATTTGGGGACTTTTTTGTCTCCATACAAATTTTAATATTTTTTTTCTATTTCTGTAAAAAATGCCTTTAGCAATTTGATAGGGATTGTATTGAATCTGTAGATTGCTTTGGGTAGTATAATCATTTTCACAATATTGATTCTTCCAATCCAATAACATGATATATCTCTCCATCTTTTGGTATCACCTTTAATTTCTTTCATCAGTGTCTTATAGTTTTCTGCATACAGGTCTTTTGTCTCCCTACGTAGGTTTATTCCTAGGTATTTTATTCTTATTGTTGCAATGGTAAATGGGACTGTTTCCTTAATTTCTCTTTCAGATTTTCCATCATTAGTGTATAGGAATGCAAGAGATTTCTGTGCATTAATTTTGTATCCTGCAACTTTACCAAATTCATTGATTAGCTCTAGTAGTTTTCTGGTGGCATCTTTAGGATTCCTTATGTATAGTATCATGTCATCTGCAAACAGTGACAGTTTTACTTCTTCTTTTCCAATTTGTATTCCTTTTATTTCTTTTTCTTCTCTGATTGCCGTGGATAGGACTTCCAAAACTATGTTGAATAATAGTGGTGATCCTTGTCTTGTTCCTGATCTTAAAGGAAATGCTTTCAGTTTTTCACCAGTTAGAATGATGTTTGCTGTGGGTTTGTCATATATGGCCTTTATTATGTTGAGGTAGGTTCCCTCTGTGCCCATTTTCTGGAGAGTTTTTATCATAAACGGGTGTTGAATTTTGTCAAAAGTTTTTTTTCTGCATCTATTGAGATATCATATGGTTTTCATTCTTCAATTTGTTAATATGGTGTATCACGTTGATTGATTTGTGTATATTGAAGAATCCTTGCATCCCTGGGATAAATCCTACATGATCATGGTGTATGATCATTCTAATGTATTGTGGGATTCTGTTTGCTAGTATTTTGTTGAGGAGTTTTGCATCTATATTCATCAGTGATATTGGTCTGCAATTTTCTTTTTTTGCAGTATCTTTGTCTGGTTTTGGTATCAGGGTGATGGTGGCCTCATAGATTGAGTTTGGGAGTGTCCCTTCTTCTGCAATTTTTTGGAAGAGTTTGAGAAGGATGGGTGTTAGCTCTTCTCTAAATGTTTGATAGAATTCACCTGTGAAGCCATCTGGTCCTGGAGTTTTGTTTGTTGGAAGATTTTTAATCACAGTTGCAATTTCATTACTTGTGATAGATCTGTTCATATTTTCTATTTCTTCCTGGTTAAGTCTTGAAAAGTTATACCTTTCTAAGAATTTGTCCATTCCTTCCAGGTTGTCCATTTTATTGGCATACAGCTGCTTGTAGTAGTGTCTTAGGATGCTTTGTATTTCTGCGGTGTCTGTTGTAACTTCATTTTCATTTCTAATTTTATTGATTTGAGTCCTCTCCCTCTTTTTCTTGATGAGTCTGGCTAATGGTTTTCCAATTTTGTTTATCTTCTCAAAGAACCAGCTTTTAGTTTTATTGATCTTTGCTATTGTTTCCCTTGTTTCCATTTCATTTATTTCTGCTCTGATCTTTATGACTTCTTTCCTTCTGCTAACTTTGGGTTTTGTTTGTTTTTCTTTCTCTAGTTCCCTTAGGTGTAAGGTTAGATTGTTTATTTGAGATTTTTCCTGTTTCTTGAGGCAGGCTTGTATAGCTATAAACTTCCCTCTTAGAACTGCTTTTGCTGCATCCCATAGGTTTTGGATCATCGTGCTTTCATTGTCATTTTTCTCTAGGTATTTTTCGATTTCCTCTTTGATTTCTTCAGTGATCTCTTGGTTATTTCATAATGTATGGTTTAGCCTCCATGTGTTTGATTTTTTAAAATTTTTCCCCATGTAATTCATTTCTAATCTGATAGCATTGTGGTAAGAAAAGATGCTTGATATGATTTCAATTTTCTTAAATTTACTGAGGTTTGATTTGTGACCCAAGATGTGATCTATCCTGGTGAATGTTCCATGCACACTTGAGAAGAAAGTGTAATCTGCTGTTTTTGGATGGAATGTCCTATAAATATCAATTAAATCTATCTGGTCTATTCTGTCATTTAAAGCTTCTGTTTCCTTATTTATTTTCATTTTGGATGATCTGTCCATTGGTGTAAGTGAGGTGTTAAATTCCCCCACTATTATTTTGTTACTGTCGATTTCCTCTTTTATAGCTGTTAGCAGTTGTCTTATGTACGGAGGTGCTCCTATGTCGGGTGCATATATATTTATAATTGTTATATCTTCTTTTTGGATTGATCCCTTGATCATTATGTAGTGTCCTTCCTTCTCTCTTGTAACATTCTTTATTTTAAAGTCTATTATGTGTGATATGAGAATTACTGCTCCAGCTTTCTTTTCATTTCCATTTGCATGGAATATCTTTTTCCATCCCCTCACTTTCAGTCTGTATGTGTCCCTAGGTCTGAAGTAGGTCTCTTGTAGACAGCATATATATGGGTCTTGTTTTTGCATCCATTCAGCAAGCCTGTGTCTTTTGGTTGGAGCATTTAATCCATTCACATTTAAGGTAATTATCGATATGCATGTTCCTATGAACATATTCTTAATTGTTTTGTGTTTGTTTTTGTAGGTCCTTTTCTTCTCTTGTGTTTCCCACTTAGAGAAGTTCCTTTAGCATTTGTTGTAGAGCTGGTTTGGTGGTGCTGAATTCTCTTAGCTTTTGCTTGTCTGTAAAGCTTTTGATTTTTCCATCGAATCTGAATGAGATCCTTGCCGGGTAGATTAATCTTGGTTGTAGCTTCATCCCTTTCATCACTTTAAGTATATCATGCCACTCCCTTCTGACTTGTAGAATTTCTGCTGCGAAATCAGCTCTTAGCCTTATGGGGGTTCCCTTGTATGTTTTTTGTCATTTTTTCCTTGCTGCTTTCAATAATTTTTCTTTGTCTTTAATTTTTGCCAATTTGATTACTATGTGTCTCGGTGTGTTTCTCCTTGAGTTTATCCTGTATGGGACCCACTGTGCTTCCTGGACTTGGGTGGCTATTTCCTTTCCCATGTTAGGGAACTTTTCGACTATAATCTCTTCAAATATTTTCTCACGTCCTTTCTCTCTCTCTTCTCCTTCTGGGACTCCTATAATGTGAATGTTGTTGCATTTTATGTTGACCCAGGGGTCTCTTAGGCTGTCTTCATTTCTTTTCATTCTTTTTTCTTTATTCTGTTCCACAGCAGTTAATTCCACCATTCTGTCTTCCAGGTCACTTATCCGTTCTTCTGACTCAGTTATTCTGCTATTGATTCCTTCTAGTGTAGTTTCCATTTTAGTTATTGTATTAACTGTATTTCATTCAGTTATTGTATTCATCTCTGTTTGTTTGTTCTTTAATTCTTCTAGGTCTTTGTTAAACATTTCTTGCATCTTCTCGATCTTTGCCTCCATTCTTTTTCTGATGTCCTGGATCATCTTTACTATCATTATTCTGAACTCTTCTTCTGGAAGGTTACCTATCTTCACTTCATTTAGTTGTTTTTCTTGGGTTTTATCTTGTTCCTTCATCTGGTACATAGTCCTCTGCATTTTCATCTTGTCTATCTTTCTGTGAGTGTGGTTTTTGTCCCACAGCCTGCAGGATTGTAGTTCTTCTTGCTTCTGCTGTCTGCTCTCTGGTGGATGAGGCTATCAAGAGGCTTGTGCAAGTTTCCTGATGGGAGGGACTGGTGGTGGGTAGAGCTGACTGTTATTTTCATTTTTGAAATCTAAACCCTCATTGTTAATAGTTTCTTTTTTCCTAGTTGTTAATCAACACACCTGTTATGCCTGTTAGTGCTCCTTTCTCTTCCTTTCACAGATTACACTTCTAGTTTCAGTGTTCTAAGGGAGCTGTTTACATACAACAGTTAATACACTTTTTGAGAAACCCATTGAAACTTGTGAATGTTGAGGTAATGGGGAAAGTCCCATGCACAATCAGTGGATTTTAGTCCATTTTCAGTTTTTCCTTCTAGTAGACTCATGGAAAGAGTGAGAGAGAGAGAGAGAGAGAGAAGGCATCCTTATCTTTTTCCCTTTAACAAAAACACTGACAAAGAAACAGTTAAGAAGAGTGTGTGTGGTTGGTGAGGTGATTCAAGTCTCCCACATCTGAAAGGTTACTTAATTCAGAGTTGTGCTGAGTTTCCTGATCTATTCCTAGTCTCCTGATAGACAAAGGTTTCACCCACAATCTGCAGTCAGCACTAGAGTTATATTAAGGTGAAGAGGTTGATGCGTTCATAAGTACATCAGCAAGGAAAGCAGTAGAAACCATCAGAGGCAGAGAGGACATCATTAAGTATTGGAGAGTCCAGCCTAATAAATATAGTCCCCAGGCATGTGTGTGGGGAGAATGGAAAAAACAGTGAGCATCCTCATTTTATCAGGTTTTCTCTGTGACCCTTCTTTCCACAAAAATCCAATGTGCTTTGGAAAAATGGCCTCTTTGCTAAAGACAATGGGCAGGCTTAGAAATTTAACAGCCAGAACAGATATCAAGACTTAGATGATCTGGCTCAATAGAGCCAGATGAAAGTTGCAAAAGTTGGCTGCAGCTAATGCTTACAATCTCTCCCTGCAGTGACCCTCAGAGCCTTTATCTACTTACGGGAGAATTTAAAACGACTTTATTTGTATATCTCTGTTACTATAATGATGTTTATATATGTATATATATATATATATAATTATATATATATATAATTTTTATTTTGTGACTCCTATTAATTGACCTTACTGGCAAAGATTTTTTGTCAATTTTTTTATCTTCTGTTGAGCCAGCCAAGTTTACAAATGGAAAAACTTCTTTCTTCTTGATTTCAAAATATCGCTGTATTTTTGACATCACATCAACTAATTCTACATCAGAAGCATATCATAGCATTTTGTAAATTAAATGAGTATCTGTATTCCATTTCTATTTTCTAGGTTTAAATATATCCCATTTTATCCAAATCATTTAATTTACTAATAATCAACCACTTAAGTTACTTTTAAAGGAACTATACTATTAATAGCCCTGTAAATGGCCGAATAGTAAATATTCTAAGTTTTGTGGGCCACCTAAGATCTCTGTCACTGCATAATCTTTTTTAAAAATAATCCTCTAAAAACGTAAAAATCATTCTTAGTTCTAGGTTCATGTAGAAAAGAGGCTGCAGACTGAATTTGGCCCATGGTCCTTAATTTGCTGACCCTTGGCATAAGTAATGGAAATTATATTTTAAAATTTGCTTTGCTATAACCAAATAGCTTTGCTTTCCCTCCACAGTATAATGGGGATAATAATGTAGGCAGACAGAATTGATAGGTATTCTAAAATATGAGAGAGATGGCTCACTTTGAGAGTAGGGATGTTAAACATTTCTAAATGCCCACAGTAATGTAGTCAACCTTGGTCTAGCCTAGTAAAATCTTAGAAAAAATGTGACCCAATTTAGCACTGGTAGCAATTTTTTTTTTTGTTTCCAGAAAAGGCACCCGATGTAATTTTGAAATGTCATCTTCAATATTGTTCTTCGTTGAAGTTGGAGTAGGTTGGGCAGGTATAAGACTTGTCACTTCTCATCTGTGATAATATGATTTTCCATGCTTTTTTCCTGATTTCTAGCCAAATCTTCATTCTTGATAACTAATAACAACAGTAATAGGGCTGTGTGCCTATTTGACGTTTTTCAGTTTGCAGAGTTCTCATTTCTAAATGAAAATAAAGCTGATTTCTCTGTGTTTTTTCATTTCTAATAATACTTGTCAAAGATTCAATCTCATAACCAAGGAGAGATAGCTAAATCAAATTATCTTCAATACATACCAATGTATGTGTTTACTAACTTAATATGTCCAAGGACAAGCACTCAGATATTGCGCATTTTCATTCAAGTATTGCACACACTCATTCTAGTGTTATCTTTCCTGTCTTGCACTTGCACTGGCTAATCTTACCTATGAAGGATGAGGAAAGGACTATGGCCTTAGTAGAATCATGTTGAGCAGGAGTCTTGTCTTCAATGACCTTTTGGAATCTGGTCTTCTCTCATTTGGTGGCAGTTTTCTCTGGTTGTATAGCATTCATCTACTTTATCATATTCCAAATTAGACTTGTAATTTGTGAAATCCTTGAGAATTCAGGGTGGGAGAGAGCACATCCCTATCATTGTCTTTCAGAAGGTTCTAGCTTAACTCACAGATATGCTAGTTAATAACCAGTGAATAGTCCTCTCGGAACCACAGGCTTCATGCAATTGCTTCAGCCACGTTTAATCTCTGTCAATCTCTCTCTCTCATACCCCATTCCTTCTCAACCCAAGCAAGGTTTCTCACTGAGGATGGACACTGAAATGGGGACAAGGGAAAGGGAATGTAGCCCAACCAAATCAACATTTTAGAAAATCCATTTTTCCTATTATTGGAAATGGAAATATTTTCAGATATTCCTTGAATTAGATATGTAAATTGTGATGAAATCTAAGTTAGAATTCTGTTTGGGCACTATTTCCCAGAGAAAATTTCAAATCCTGAGTCCCAGTATTTCCAACCAATCTCCAACCTCTTTGTCACCCTGTACCAGTATGCATGCTTCTCTTATTCTCTCTTCTTACTCACATGGCATGGCCACAGCCAGTGCTACAGATACCAACATTTCTCCCATGGTAAGGAAGCTGCTGAAACATTGTACACACAAGTTAAACTGTTCAGAATCTAGCTGTGTGTTAAAGAGGAATTGGGGTAGTTCCTTTAGAACACCTATGAGGTTAATGTGGAAGTTACCATATAGTTTTTCTTTGTTTATAAGCTGAGGTTGCAACAACAGAGGTGGAATCTTGCAAAAAGTGACATTTTGCAGCAAATTAAGAACACAGTGAGAAAAATCCCTTTAATTATACAAAGACTCATCTGAAGGATGTTAAATGCAAATATAAGCTCTTCGTAACCAAATGCATAAATAGTCTTTTAAACTCCTAAAATTCAGTGCCACATGTCACAAAAAAATCCCTCTAGGTATTTAAGAAATGCAGTATTTAAAAAATATATAGCTATATATTTTATGTGCATTTAAACAAGTTTAAAGTTTCCTTTACTGAGTGATTTGGTCAATTAAAAAAATGTTACTGTACACTGAAGAGGACTGTGTGGTTATCATTTCAGGTATTTATAATTATCAAAGGTGTTGCTACATTAACTTTGCCAGGTGAGATGATTGATGGGATTAGGTCAAAAGTCTTTTCTAGCATTTAAGTTTCACAGATAATATAGAAGATTTCACACTGGTTTTTCTTGCTTTACATAACAGAGATATGATACGTATCAACATTGCTAAGGAATGTCACATATTCTTTGAGATGTTCTATATCAAATAATATTAAAGATTTTATAAAAGTTTTAAAAGAATTTCATAATTTCTCAATAGCTGAAATAATAATTTTGTAATCACTTATTATGAAAGGTTATGCAACTCAATCTATTCTTATAAATTAGCATTTCTTCATAGAGCCAAATTAAAAATCCACATAAACACTACTCCCTTAAGAGATCACAGAATCCTAGTTTTTGGCACTGTTGAATTCAGGCAAAGCTGTAAATTAACAGCCTAGATTGACATCATCTCTAGGAAATAACATTCCAAAATCAAGTCAGAGTTTATAACATTCAAGATCTCTTATTTATAGCCTAAATACTTTATGATATTATTTAACATATTTTCTCTTCATTTCTCTTTGGACAGTGAACAGCTTTGCACTATCAACATTTCCAAATTCTTTTGTTAATATTTCTTAACTTTTCTATTTTCCTTGTAATTATTTTCATCCTAGTCCTCTGATTCTTTTTCAGGGTTTCCAAGCCTATCTTAATTTATATACCTCATAAATTAATTTAGAAATGTTGCTTAATGATTAATCTACATTAGTTCATGAACAAAATTTTACACTATATTTGACCAAATATTTGATTGTACATCACACTAACTTTCTAGTCAGCAGAACAAAGTTGACCAAAGTATAGCTTACAACTCACTAGGTAACAACCAGCATCTTTTCAGCTCACCCGCTTCAAGCTTGATTTGTGCAGTCTGGGGTGTGTTAAGTATGTTGCTGCACAGTTGATTTTAGGGAACTTAATTTCATTTGCTTGTAATCATTTTTCGAACTGTGAAGGTCATTTTAAATTCTAATCCTGTCTTTCAAGGTGCTCACTCATCCTGATGATGTGATGTACTTGGCAAATTTAATGACTACTTTCTCCAGCTCGTAATCAATCACATACAGAGATGTTAAATGTACTCAGAACTGCTCTCT
Organism: Mesoplodon bidens; assembly: GCF_964165515.1. NCBI lineage: Eukaryota > Metazoa > Chordata > Mammalia > Artiodactyla > Ziphiidae > Mesoplodon > Mesoplodon bidens. The sequence continues at coordinate 35,810,165 of NC_138165.1, read as the reverse complement.
GCAGAACATCACCTGTTAAGGGCTTAGGGGCAATGGTTCTACACTGTGTTATTTTTAAATTCTCATGATTGCCTTATTCTCCACACTGAACCTCAGAGAAAGAAAACTACAAGTATCGCTGAATTAAATGAGACCAAATAGGTACAGGAATGAGATCACCCTTGGTTGGCATCTTCCCTCAGGGCACTTTATAATCATGGCATCCTACCTTGATATTATTTTATGGACAAACCAGATAATTTGAGGGTGAGATATTTTTGCCTCTTCCAAATTTACTGTTCTTCTGACTTGCAAGACAAGCAACATGTTGCCCACTATTTAGGAAAACTTTATTTTGTCCACATGAAAAGAATTCGTTTCAGTGACAACTCCTTAAATGCTCTATTATTTTTGCGTAGAGTAAAAATGATAAAGTGAGCCTTTCAAGTTGTCAGCTCTGTACCAAACAGTTCTACCTTCTATATGTTTTGCTTCAGGAACTGGAGCAAAGAAGATTAAAGTTTTATTTCCTGTGTAGACCAATTTGCTTTCAAGATTATAGACTGAATCTCCAACACAGTTGCAAATGAGTTCTGGGTCTCTGTTTCCTTAACTGTAAAATGGAAATTTGGACTAGATCAGGTGCAGCAGGTGGTTTTTACCTGCAGTACCAATTGACTGGAAGTGGCTACCCTTAAGCCCTCTACTGCAAATTGTGAACTGGATTCTGTTTCACGGGAAAGAATGCTCTATGGAGTAGTGATGTCTCCCATGAGGAGATAAAAAGAGGTAAAAGATACTATGTATGTTATTTATTATCCCTGAACTAAATGATTTTTAAAGCTCCCTTCTGCTCTAAGATTGAATGAGAACTTATCCAAAAGGGAAAAAAAGAAGAAAGAAAAAGTAACTCATATTATTCACATGAATACTCCTGAGAGAATATTACCTAGTTGGAGTTCTGTTCCACCAGCTGGTTGGAGAAGAGAACCTGTGTTCAATATGATCAAGTAAAGGTTTGTGACCCACTGGTGGTCAGTGGTTTACAGATAAAGGGGCAAATGATATTAGTTGACCAGAAAACCTTTTATTTAAAATGAGCGTGTGAGTCCACCCTTCTGTGTTCTGGGCATTCGACTCTAACTTCTTATACTCAATCATTTGTGTACACTGCATCTTTCTGACTTCCCAATTAAAAAATACTTCTTGTTATTTTTCTTGGTGTTTTTAACATTTCTCAGGCTAAACATCTAAATCAGGGCACAAGTGACCTTTCATGATCTTGCCATTCATTATTCAATTTATACTTCAGTGTCACATTCCTTAACAAACCATACTATTAATCTCTTTAACTTTTTGTTTGGCCCATGAGTGGTAAAATTTATTCTAACTTGTCTTCTTTGAAGGTCAATAATTCATATAATTATCTGTGTAATGAAGGATGCACTCAGTCATAGCTGATCAACTTTAAATGTTGGACTTTATCTTATCAAGATATATGAACTATTGTAAACACTCGGGTGTGTGCAGGCTCCCTTTCATGTATTAAACATGGATTGCACTCTTTTCCCTAATAACCTTTTCATGACATGACCACTTTAACTTTTATCAGGAATGAACAGTTTGTAGCATTTTATGAATTCATGTTCACTGACAAGTAGATTAATGCAGAATTTAGGAAGCAAAGTGAGAATAGTTTTGTTGTGAGTTAAAAAAAAACACATTCTATTCCAAAATATTATAAGCCAGACATGAAAAAATTAAATGCTCCTAGATCTGACTGGGAAAAGAACTAGAACTGGAAGTGTCCACCAGGATGTGAGGGTTGTTGCAGAGGAGGGGACTGAGGTGACAGTGGCGCAGGGCACACATGGGAGAATCCATTACGATATTTTGGAATAAATTGCAATTTCATTTTCTTTTACTCCCTACTTCCAAGTGGGTGAGGAACAAGGTCCAGTAATCTGAACAGAGGTAATAAGTATGGGGCCCAGAAAGAAGTTTGCAACAGGAGCCTCCGAGTGAGAGCTAAAACTCTGCAGGTGGAAAGGGTTTAGACAGATTGCAAAAAGATAATATATGACAATAAAATAGAACACGGTCATTTTACTCTTTATTGCTTTCAAAAAATCTATACTCTCTGGAAGCATTGACAATGCTCCCAAATTCTCATTTTATTCTTAGATTTGTTGTATTTCTGGAAGATTGATTTTTGTTTCTATGTAGATACCATACTTTTATTATTTATATGGCCAAATATTTCTTTCTATTGTATATTTTCAAATATTTAATGAAAGATGCAAAGTGGCTGTGAAATATTATTTTCACTATCTTCAAGAAAAATAACAATTTTAGAGTTTTGACATCTAGAAAGATATTTTTCTACGTACTTCCATTTAAGAAATAAATAAACTATGAGCCTTCAGAAAATGTATGTCTACTCTGAATCACTTTTCTTTCCTATTCTCTATGTGTTTTATGCTTAAACCATGTCTTTAGTCTGGTCTTCTCCTAGAATTTATAGATTTAGTCCCAAAATTGATTAACTTATTATCCCTTAATAATATGTTTTAGTACTGTGTTTAAAAAAATATATATAAAACAAACATGCAGTGCTGCTTGTACTTCTCATAGGTAGCAGTAAAATACTAACAGTTAAAATATACACCTTAAAATAAAATCTCAATCCATAAAGTAATTCAAATTATCTAAGAAGCTTGATTTTTTTATTCTTATTTCATTGACATGAAAATATGGGAATGGCAAATACATTCATAACGGAGAATTTACCTCCTTAGCTAGAGAAAGTTGTGTTTCATACTAGGCATTCTCTTTCAAATTTGATTCAGGAAGAAGGCACATATTTTTCCAAATTATGGCTATTGGCCTCCATATCTCTTTAAGAATTTAATAAATTTATGTTGCTCATGATTGCTGAGCAAAAAAGATAGTAAGGAGAAGATATGAACATTCCAGAAAGCCTACCCTTTGGTTCAAAAATAGATTATTCATTGGCCCTAAAATTTTAAAAAATTTAATATTTTCCATTGAGATAATAGGCATCGATTTATAAACTACTGACATTCTACTGTGCTGCTCCCATTCAGTCCTATGGATTCATGACCTTTTAGGTGTTGAGGATTCCTAGATCTATTATTGTTCGTAAGCTCAGACCTCTCTCAAGCACCCACCTGCATAACAGACTGCCTATTCCACACATACTTTGTAAACAATATATCCAAAGCTGAACTCTTTGTTTTCTCTTCTAATTTCTTCCTCTTTCTGTATTTCCTATCTTTACAAAAGATGCCTTCAGCTGACCAGTGTCTAAAGCCAGAAGTAGGGGATTTATTCTGGGAGCATTCCTCTTCTTCACCTTTGCCTCACCTCAAATCTTTTCGACCTTTTGACTTTACTTGCTCCAAATCCTTCATATCCATCCTCTCTTTTTTCAAGCTAAGGTATTACTTGAGATATTTTTGCCTTAGGAAAAAAATAATCAACTTGACCTGTAAAGCAGAAAAGGACCCCCTCTCCCTAATTTTTGATATTAAGAGCTGGGTTTTAGGATTAGTATATCAGAATTCAGTTCTGATGAACAACTAAAAATATTGTTTTTATCTATCTGTACTCAAAAATAGTAGTACATAGGGGAAAACATCCTCAAATATTTATTAATTATTTAATAAATTAGTCCTAAAGTATCATCAACTTATTATCAATGTTTTTACAAGCTACCATAGAGGTTCCCAATTAATTATCTTTTTCCTACCAGAAAACAGACAAGTATCTAATTTCACATGAAAGAATTGCAAAGTGGAAATGCCTATCAGAAGCTTCATTTTCTTGGGAGAAATCAAAAGTGTGTAAACATGCCAATCTCTCTTCATCCTGTGTGGTTGAAATGAAACTCAACAAGTTTTCCACATACCTAAATTATTACTCTGTTTCTTGGGCTGGGCACAGAAAGAAAGCTAAAGCAGCATTAATTACTGTCACAGACTACATGATAAGCTAGAGTTCACCTTTATAGAGGCAGATTAATTTTGCTTTTCAATTTAGTCTGCTCTATAGCTATGACAAGATAAATCATTTCAGAGAAGGTTTGTTAAATCTGATTAGGATTCCTGTTTTAGCAGCTATCAAACTTATATTGGCCTAGTGATCAGCAGTAAACAGACACCCAGAGGGTAACAACTAGAAATCTTTGGGAAAGAAATACAGAATGCATTTTTATTTTTCAAATCTCCAGGAAAATGTAAAACCTCCACTCTTTTGAAAGAATTTCCTTGCTGTGATTTCCAGATGCCTAGTAGGTAATAAATGTGAGCACTAAAATTCCACTTTCATGTGAATTCCACAATGATCATTTCTCTAATGGAAAATATTCTAAAAGGAAAAAGACATTCTGGTTGTTTAAAGTGTCAATTTTCAGCTTTGACCCTTTTCCCTTGAAAGCTTGCACCATCCATACTACTGAGCTTGATAATTTTCTTTCCTCATTATTAAAATAGACCCTTGACAAAGTCAGTGAGAAAAATTCCTCAGAAATCTGGGGTTCCACTTATAGCATATACACAACTAGGATTCTGAATAATTATTTAAAATTTACTCCAATTTATCAAGACTTTTTGGACTTCTCTATTAGTATATTAGGTGGGCATAGTGCATGTCTTCTTGGTAAATTCCACGCATAGTATTTTCTTTATTTTGGTTGTGCTAGAAAGATTAATATTCTGTTCAGGAAAGATTTCATAAGCGATGGCTGACTACACAGTAGAAGATCCCTTTGTGTATAAATAAATCTCTCTCACTACCTGTAAATTCTATTGTTAAAGATTTATTTCTCTGACCCATGAAATTTTTTTCAGATCCTTTTTGGCTGCTACTCAGTAGTAAGTTTGAGTGTGTGGGATGGGATATGTGGCCTGGAAGAAAAGGCATGAAGTAAGTGAAAGAAAACTGTAACAATGTACAAATCTTCAGTGAGAAATTTGATTTAGGATTTCAAAAGTAAAAGCCAAGCCCTAAAAAAACCTTAAAACCAAATTGAGTTAAAAACTGTTATGTTAATTAAAATCCTCATTGAGTTAACTGAGAGTAAATTAAAAGTTGATTAATTTTTAAGTATTCATTTAATTACAAGGTGACATTTACTGTTAAACTTTTTTTAACTCAGTGTTTTAAATCCTAAATTCTATTCAATTCATCAGAAAGAGACAGAAGTGTAATAGATGATATGAACAGTTAATAGAAGCAGTACAAATGGCTTATAAATATGAAAAATGTTCCACCTCACTGTTATCACATCAATATAAGTTTGAGCAGACGACCATTATCTGCCTATCATCGTAACCAAGATAAATACACAGTGCTGTTGAGGATTTCAGGCTCATACACCCGAGAATAAATTGGTTTTAAAAAAATAAACCTTCCCAAGAAGGCGATAAGATAAACTTTAAGGTTCACATATTTTGATTGAGTAATTCACCTAGAAATCTATCTTATTAAAATAATCAGAATCTTAAATAAGAAATGTAAACAAAGATATCCATTAAATCCAATAAAGGTGTAAAAAAATGATATCCATTAAAATATTTCTTTTAATAAGAAAAAAGCTGAAAACAGCCCTATACTATTAAAATTGGTAGTTTTCAAGAGCACATACTGGAATAATGTTCAAAAAAGATAGTACAGAAAAGGTTGATAAAACATGTATATATAATGACCTCAATTTTTAAAATACATATATAGATTAGAAATAAGTCTAGAAATGAATATATCAAACTATAAGTAGTAATTATTTGTAGGTGATGAGATTACAAATTATGTTTTCTTCATGTCTTTATTTGCCTAAGAACACATTAATTTCACAATTAGGAAAATAAAAGTTTTTGAAAATTAATAGAAAAGTGGCTTGTATATGATCAGAAAGGAAGTTGACTGAAGTTGCTAAATTTTGAGAGTGAAAACATGTTTGGAATAAGAGAAAAAGCCTTGAACTATTACCTAGTTTTTAATTTGCATCAAATAGACATTAATAAATAATAATATAAGGGGTGTGATATTATCTTCATTAACAATATTTCAATGCCCTTAACTATATAATTAAGTTGAATTAAAATTCTAAATACATTATAGTTTATACAAATTATTTCCTGAACATATAATAGTTAATATTTTACATTTCACATATCTTTGAATAAAAACAAAAGTTTAAAGTACTAGATTTTACCCCCTAAAAAACAGTTTGCTCTCCTCCCAGTCTAACAAATTCAGCCAGCTTGATGATATGAATATATTACAGTGGTCTCAAAATATAGACTCTGCTGCCTTACAAGATTTCTTAATTTATTAAATCTGACTTACTCCTTTAGCTGTTTGTAAACCTAATAAATATTCCATACTTATATTTCTTAGGTTCATTCTGTTATGTTAGGTCCCAAATCTAGTTAGTATTTGGGGTTTTACTTGACTGTGGTGTTTACAAAAGAAGCCATATTTTAAAGACAGAATGTGACTTCCGTTCATTGACCATATCTACACACAGGAAACAAAAACAAATAGCTCAGCTTGTGGGATGCTGCTTTGGCACTGAGCAGACAGAGATTCTGCGTTAGAGGTTGATGGTATGATTAGCTGATGAGAAACAAGCAGCTGGCAAAATTAGGTACTCTCAAATGAAATCTGTTTCAATAGTGTTGAAGTTTATACTACAGGCTATAACCAGGGCACTTCTAGTATGGACTGTAGCTGGGCATAAGGTGGCCACAGTTCTGTACTGAGTAGAAGTCAGTTCACTCTGATTTTCTAAATTAGTGCAATTTCCCATCCCTCCCAGTGCACAAGGGGGATCCTTTGGAGCTATCGAAATTCTGCTTTTTATTCAACAATAGGAGGAAGGCATATTTCGAGGTGGCAACTTTTGCCTAGAGAATTCCTATTCATACCCTGACTTTTGTCAAGTGGGCCTGCCTACACTTCACTGAAAATTTCATGCATTCTTCTGATTGCCTTTGTTAATACTGTTAACTCTACTAGAAATTACTTATCATCGTACCCTCCCCACATGTGTAACTGTAGCTAGTTTCAAGTAACACCCGTTAATCAACTTCTGAAGTTATAGCATTTTATTTACCTCACACAACTGGCAATTCACTTGTTATTTTCTATGATAGTGTCTGCCTTGTACATGAGTGTAAGGTTTTATACTGCTGTTTAAATGTTTTCCAGCCAGACTAAACTACTATTAGTTTCCTGAAGAAGAGTTGTCCTTACTCTAATTTCTGGACCTTTACAAGTGCGATTCCCTTTGCTCATATCATTGTCCTGCTCTGATTCAATTTAATCATGGCTCCACTACGCACGTGCGTGCACACACACACTTATGCACAGAGTCTTCAAAGTTCAGCTGAGACAACACTTTTTTCCAAGAAGACAATGCTACCTTCCCATCTGGAAGTTGGCTGGGTACTCTTCCTACATGAACCCAAATATCCTCTACTTTCCCTATTGTGGTTACTTGTAATTGCAATTGCATTCTTCATCATCTTCAATAAAGACCCAAAAGACTGTGAGTTCTTTCCTCATTCATGAATAAATGAATGAATAAATGAATGGACTTCTCAAATAGTATTTAACTTTTCTTGCATGTAGGTCTTCTATGCTTAATAATGAGGTTATAATAACTACGGAATGTTCCCCCCTTTTTTTTGAGTCTTCTATCACTCAGCATTTCACAAATAATGGATTTTCAAAACTTACAGAATTTTTTTTGAGGACTGAATTGGATTTTTCCTGTGTATTGTTGTCCTCATATGAAGTCATAGAACTCTTCTCTAGAAGGGCCCTTAGAGATCACTTAGTCCAACCTTTTCATTGATATTTCTTTTGGATTTTACTGTGAGGGTATTTTAGGTAATTTGGCCCAGAGGCAAGATGAGTTAGTTAAGGGAAAAAGTGCTAAGAGTACATAACTGAAGTTAAGGCAAACTTTTTACTGCTTTTCCCTCCTTTTGAAGGGAGATTTGGCAGAAAGGAAAGGAAAGGGAGGGGAGAATTGTGGAGTGGAGTAACAACAGTTGAAAGAGATGCAGACTCTGATGGTGACTCTGGAAGAATCAAGGGTTCAAATGAGTGGAGGGTCAAAGGGAGATGACACAGCACCATAAGACAATGGGGGCTGGCTTGGGCCGGGGGCAAACTGGCCAGAAAATTATAGTCTGGAAGAGTCTGAATCTATATCTAATTCAGTCTAGTTCAGGCTCAAAGCAGATCATCCCTTGGAGCACTGAGATTCTAAACTCTCCTTAGGAGAATGGGGAGCTTGGGGATGATTACACTCACTGTGTGTCTCTTTCTCTCACCAGCGTTTTTATAGAAGAAAGACAGGTTAAACTGAACAACAGAATGAACTTGGAAATGAAAACAGGAACATATCACACAAAAGTTGGAAATAAGGTCAAGAGTGCAACATACTCTTCCAATATCATATTGGAGCACTGTTCTTAACTTTTGGAAAAGTACTTGTAGCAATATAACTTGAGAGGTTAGAAAGCCCAGGCAAGGAAGCCTCATCTGATTACCTAGGAAGACATTTATGTTTTTATTTTATGTATCACAGCTCCTTTAGGAACAGCTAAATGAGTTCTTCTTCCCACTTAGATCTGACTACCCACAACATTTTTAAGAAGCATTGTCTCTGTGGAGTTCTGTTCTCCCAAAGCCTAGATGCTGGGAAATCAACTCAAGTCACTACATGCTATGGCTATTTGGTCATCGAGCCAGAAAATAAAAGTAGGTAGAGAATTGTTTATATATGTGTACTTCTGGAGACAAAAGAGACCTAATTTTATTAACTTACATGTGACCCACAATTTATTAAAATATCTTTCAATTTCCTAGTCCCAGGTTTTTGATAATATCATGCAAACGAAGCAAAGATTACTGATTTAGCAATTTTTATCTTCATTCATCTTGTCTCTGACAAGGTATTCATATAATATTTGGGTTAACATTCTGAAAATTATTAATATCTTTTCTCTTTTGCCTTTCTGAGTACTAGTTATAGAAAGTATTAAATGGCATGCAAAAAAAAAAAAAAGACTGTTCTGTGAGGCTATGTGTTTGAAAGCCAGGTTCAGTAAAAACATAATATTGTGCAAAATGGGAAGGTGTGTTATATAACTGAGGAAAAGGAGGACTACAGGCTCTATTCCCTTTAGGGACCATGAAAAGAAACCACACTATTTTACATCAGTCAAGGGTACAGAATAAGAAAGTAAACTTGATGGCCCTGAGGTTTAGCTTTTCCAGCCATCTTCAGTCCCACTTGGCTTGGGTGCAAATCAGAGAGCCAAGGGGCCCACCATGGGGCTCACTGTGGTGGCACTGGAGTGAACCATCAGGCAGAGGGGCAAATAAAGTTTGTAGCAGAGTCAAAAATGGTTCCCGACCAGAGTCAAAAGAGACAAGATCTTGAGTTACATAGGCCTTATTCATTATCTAAGAGTTCTAGCAGAGCAAGCTCTAACCAAGTGAACAAGAGATCTAGCCCCACGACATGAGTAGCTAGATAGCATCACACCTCTAGGCTTTGAATTTTTCTCTCTGATACAAGGTTCAATAAGATACACTCTGCTCTCTAATACTCTGATGCCATTCTAGGGTAGAACTGAGAAAGGGATAATGAGCTAAGAGATATGAGATATTAAGAAATCTTTTCCTAGAGAGAGTAAACATTATTTAAAGGGACTAACTAAAACAGCAGAGTTGAAAAAGAATGAAATGGATTAGGCATTAAGTTAATGTTCTAAGGCTATGATGTACTTGAGGTTAGGGGAAAAGACAGCCCTAGTAATGGGATTTTAAAAAAGAGTTGTATTTTCTTTGCACATTTAAGTATAGTAATTTTACCTCACAGCAATGTACCAGATATATACTGAGGAAGAGTAGCACCCATTTCCTCTCTCAAGACATTTAAAATTGAGTAGAAATCTAGATAATGTTATTGCTTCACTAGTGTCTGACTCCTATCCCATGTTGTGAGGTTCACTTAAAGGTGGGATCATCAAGGAACACTTCAGAATGGAGGCAGAAGTTGGGTTGAGTCTTAATTTATGCCTAGGGCTTAGGAAAATGGAGAAAGTCACTGTAGGAAGAGTGGATGTTTGGAACAAAGCTGTGGAGTCAGGAACATATATAGTGTGGCTAATAGAAAGGATAGAATTTCACTTCCATTTTTGGCATTATGGCATATTTGATAATTTGAAAAACTCTATGGATACAAAATATCTAGAAATGTTGGATAAAATGTAGCAAACATTCATTTTAGACTCAGAACTGAGCTTCCAAGAGGTGAAGGGAAATAACAACAATCAAGAGTGAAAAGTATGCTAAAATCCAGAATGGAAGCTGATATAGACATCACGGCTGCTTTGGAAGGGTTTCCCAGTCTTAGTAACTAAGTATTAATTGTTATGCAAGCTTAGAGCAGAGAGCACCACCCAAAGCCAGGATCCATGAAAGACTAGACCCTTGGTGAAAGGTGGACTTGAAAAAAATAACAAGTAAACTCATCTATCATGACCTGAGTTTGAGTGGGAAAAAAGTCTCCTCTTGAAAATCTGTTATCACTAGCTTACATTCCCATGGGTTTAAAGCTCAAATCTACACTCTGTAGGTGGTCTCAGAGACCCTAAATTAAAAATTACCACCAGTAATTGGTATTTATTGGTTTGTATTGTACCAGGACATCTGGCAGAAGGAAATGGAACATCTATCTCAGTGTTCCCAGAGATAAAGCTTAACCAAACATGAACCCAAAGTCCACAATTACAAAAGACATGAGGAAGAATCAGCAAAGTGCTCAATTAAAATCAGACTTACAAGTACAACAAATAATTTAGTTATTAAATATATAATGTAGATAAATATATTTAAAATGCTTAGAGAAAAATAGGTTGAAACATGGGAAAGAAAAATGTCTTTTTCAAAGATAGTCATAATATAAAAAGAACTTATAAGATATATACATATTAGGGATGTAACATACAACATGGTTAATATAACTGACACTGCCCTATGTTATATATGAAAGTTGTTAAGAGAGGAAATTCTAAGAGTTCTTATCACAAGGAAAAATTTTTTTCCTTTTTCTTTTATTTTTGTATCTGTATGATATGGTGAATGTTCACTAAACTCATGGAAATCATTTCATGATGTATGTAAGTCAAATTATTATGCTGTACACCTTAAACTTATACAGTGTTGTCTTTCAATTATAGCTCAATAAAAATGGAAGAAATAAGAACTTAAAGAAGTAAAGAATATTAATAAATTAAAATTTAAAACTCAATGGAAGGCTTAAATAACAGGTTACTCCAGACAACAGCTGAAGGGATAACTAATAAATAAATAATATGTATTAAAAGAAGTATCCATATATGTATATGTATAGCTGATTCACTTTGTTATACAGCAGAAACTAACACACCGAATTAAAAAAAGATAAAAATAAAAAAATAAAAGAAGTACCCAGAATCTATCACAGAGACACAAGATGAAAAATATGACAGTGTTTAAGGGACTTGGAGGACTGAATGAGAGTCTAACTGGGCTTCTGGTAAAAGGATTCTATATAATGAGAAAAGGTAAGAGAGGAAAAACCACAGATGTTTTGTAGAATTTAAAAACATGGATCTTCAGATTGAGGGAAGCTAATAAATCTCAATCAAGTAAATAAAAAAGATTCCATAGCTAGTCATATAATGTCACAGTGAAACTACAGAACACTAAATACAATAAGTATTTCAAAAACAGCCTGAATTTCCTCCAAAGAACTATAATTAGAGTGACTGCAAACATCTCAGTAGCATCGTTAAAAATCAGGAGACATTAGTCCAATTCTATATGCTAAGAGAAAATGCTGTCATGCAGAATTTTATTCAAGGGAAGAATATGTTTTAGTCAAAACAGCACTAAGAATTTGCCATCAAGAGACTTTCAGTGAATGAAAAAATTCTAAAGCACTAAAACTTCTCAGTTACTAAGCATAAAATTATTCTAGAAAAAAAGATAAGATGCTCAAAATGTATTGAGGCAAAAAATGGTTAGAATTTAGGTGATCCAAACAATCACTGATGGTATAAAACAATAATAACTATTAATTTGAATGGTAAAAAAATGAGATGGAAAAATATACTAGATAAAAATAACAAGGAAGAGGGGAGAGAATGATTGTAGATAAGTACGCACATGAAATATTTGAAGTTTCACCACTAAAAGAACAGAAATAGAGTGTTTAAATTCTACAGTAGAGGGGAAATGAAATAGAAACTAAATAATCTCTATGCCAAAAGAAAGTTTTAAAAATAAGCATAGAAAAAGCAGAGTATCTAGAGCACAGAGGAAAAAAGATTCTTCCACACTTCTAGTGTGAATCTAAATCAGCACAACCTTTCTGAAGAAAAATTGGCAATATCTTAAAGATTAAGTAATGCACACTCCATGACAACACAATTCTATCCCAAGGTATATAGACTACAGCAATACTTCTTAAGCTATCTATGGCTTAAAAAACTTTTTAAATGCATAATCCACTGCAGAACAATAATTTTGCAAAATACAAAATCACATGCACAGATGTTGTAGCAATGTCAAATTTCTATAACAGTTTTCACTTGCTTACTCTCAGAGATTGTACCTACCTCATCATAGATAACTAGTAATTCATTGATACTGGTCCATACTATATTTTGAGTATAGAGATACAAAGTCTTAAACACATCCATAGGGAGAAACATATCAGAGTAATCACAGTAGCACTGCTTGTAATAGCAAAACAAAATAATATAGCTAAATGCTCCCCAAACAAAGAATGACTAAATAAATTGTGGAATATTCATACATCTAATAATATTTAGTGATGTGAATGAATGAACTAGAAGTAAATGTGTCAGAGTGTATAAATATTAAAAAAACATAATGTTGAGTAGAAAAAAGAAGTCTGTAGAAGAATGCATCTCATATGATAGTGTTTTGTAGTATAAAATGATGTTATGCTTTCTTGAGGAATATACATATTTGTAGGGAAGTATAAAGACATGCGTAGGAGTGCAAATTCAGCAAATTCAGGATAGTTACTACTTCTGGATGGTGGGAAAGAAAGAAAAACCTATTGGAGAGGGTTCATGAACTCTTGTATTGTTATACTTTAGTTGAGTAGCAGTTTCAAGTGTGTTCATTATACTACTCATTATATCTTTTTGTATGTTTGAAGCATTTCATAGTTAAAAAAAGGAAGAAGACACATTGATAAAAATATTTCTTAAATTGAGAGTAAAAATCATAGCCATAGGGTTTAAATGTCAGCAATCATTCAGATCTGCCATTCTTTAAAATACTTGAAGAGTTTTGTTTTTCACAGCTTACAGAACTCCAAATTGTGTTCAGTTAATATCTCAAGCTAGGTTAAGCTGTGGCTTCTGGTCACTAACACTCCATGGTTGAGTCCTACCTCTACACAGAGCAAGCGTTTGTAGGCACCAGTGTACAGGCAGCCTGAAGCCCATCAGAGGAGATTTTTCCAGGAAGATTCTAATAAGCAAAGAAAAGTGCTATGCCTTCCACATTGGGATTTAAGCTTAACTACTATACTCTTTTCATTTTCTTATTCAGCACTTTAAACATTGTCTACAAACATTTAATTGTAAATAAACAGGAAATTGCTTTACTCTGCTGACTGTTTACATAAAAGACATTAAAAATGTATCACTCAGGGGACTCAATTAACAACTGAACACTAGCTAGGATTTGCCTCAGTGGTCAGGGTGACTTGTGCATTCTTTGTTAGATTCTCCTGAGGCTTAAAAAATGTATTAAGGTTCTCATATGTCAGGTGACAAGGCAAAGTCATAATCCTACCTTTAAGAATCATATTACCACTCTGCACACACAGAAAGTATTATCTATCAATTGTTCCTCTTAATTACAATTATTACTTATTATTTATGCAGCAGTCTCAATACATAGTAATTGAGCCATTTTATTTATTGTTAAGGTAGTAAAACAATGAGGTTATTAAACTCTTTGCTTTACCGTATTTTTGTTCTTTTTAAAAGACTGTGATCAGCAAATGTCCTAGCTCTGGGAGATTGTTTATGAATGTAATTATAATTATGAATGCACATGCAAAAATGTACAAACGAGCCATACTTTAAATACATCAGCAAAAAGCGTACAACTTTTTTCCTGGATTGCTTATAAGTTAGTTTTCAAGTAATTAACAAAATGATTTCCTATTTCACACTAAATTAGAAGTCACCAAATTAGAGGTAGGAAAATTGCTGAGATGAGTTTCTAATACTATGGTTTTCTAAACTGGCTTCAAATCCAAAGTATTCCTAGAGTGGAAGTCAGGCATATTTCAAAAAAAAAATAAAAAAGCCAGAGATTTTGCTAGTGTGCTGGCTGTGGCACGCATGGCCGTCACTTTGAATTTTTCCACGTTAGTCTGATCTACATTTCTAAAGTTCGGTTTCTGACGCATGGAACAAAAGAGTGAAATTCAACTCCACCTAACTCATATAGATTACATAAACCCTGTGTTCTTCACATGCTAACCTAAGTGGAGGCTGAAAATGGAGTGGATGACATTGTCTTGAAGGCTTTGCAGGAGACAAGACTTGGCAATGTTAAATCTTTTGAGTGAAAAAATAATCACACAATGATGGGTCATATCTGGTGGAGAAGAGAAGGAACATGACTTTAAGGAAATGTATTATTGTCCTCCTGGGTTACTAACTAGTTGTATAATTTTGGTCAAATACCACTTTTAGCCTCCCTGGGTCTTCCTTTCCTCATCTGTAAAATAAGCAGATCAGATTACATGCTATTTCAATTCCCTCCCAGTCTTCCTACGCCATCAATTGTCCTGGCCTCTTTGTCCTTACCTAGGGTTTGCCATTGGCCTCGGCTTCACCTTCTTCACCAGGTTGGTGTGGGTGGAAGAATGAAAAAAACAGCAACAAAGAAATGCAAATTCTGTCAAAGTCATTAAAGATGACTCTTGTCCTTAGGGTTTCTCTTTAACACAGGGCTTCCCTGGTGGCACAGTGGTTAAGAATCTGCCTGCCAATGCAGGGGACACGGGTTCGAGCCCTGGTCTGGGAGGATCCCACATGCCACGAAGCAACCAAGCCCTTGCACCACAACTACTGAGCCTGTGCTCTAGAGCCCGCAAGCAACAGCTACTGAAGCCTGTGCACCTAGAGCCCGTGCTCCGCGATAAGAGAAGCCACCGCAATGAGAAGCCCGCACACTGCAACGAAGTTGCACAACTAGAGAAAGCCCGAGTGCAGCAACAAAGACCCAACACAGCCAAAAAATAAAGAAATAAAATAAATTAAAAAAAAGAAAGTAGTGATCAAATGTGTCAACTGCTTCTGAGATATCAATGAGATGAGTACCTCAAAATAACCATTAAAAAAACAATGATAGAAAGCACTTGTACAATTTATATTACAAAGAAAATGTATTTCTACTTAGAAAAGTATTCTATTTTTCTTTTTCCAAAATGCCAAAATGCCATTTACTTTTCAGCTTAAAAGTGTGCACTCATTCTAGGATTTTCATTCTAAAGAGGAAAATTCGGTAATCCTATCTATGCCTGCAGTGTGGCTTTCAGTTTCTGTATGGTTATGTTCTTCTTATTTTTGTAAACATGTTTCTCAGGCTCCACATATATTGTCAGAGTTCTGAAAAGGTAAAGTTTAAGGTTGGGGAACACTGGGATTGAGAACCAGGGAGTCTGTTACCAGTAGCATTGGAGAAACTGGGTGAGACAGAAGCAAAGCAGAGACCCATGTTTCAGATTTAAGAAGTTAGACAAACCAAAGCCACAAGCCTCCAACAGAGGTTTCACTGGGGCAGATGATAGAGGAATGAAGGGCAAGACAGAAAAACACAAAAACAAAGTCATAAATATAAAGCTGAGCTGAGTGAGGATTTTCAGAGCATTAACTCTGGTCTCAAATCATATGTACAGACTGTGTTTGGAGAACACTTGTCCCACAACCAATATGAGTGTAACCTTTCTAATGGATTAAATGGGCTATTCATGTACAAAACAATAAAAACTGTTTGAAACTCAATGTGGGTTAGTTCTAAATAAAATAACTGTAAAAATAACTAGGCAATTCAATTTATAAATAAGGTGAAAAACCTTTTGCGTTCATTGAAATGATACATCATTTAAAGTATTTTTTCTAATTTCTTTTTTCTCTTTAATGGTCTTATATAAATCACAGAAGTAAGCATTTATAATTTGAGCTTTCTTAATTCTGATAATCACCAGCCTAAAATTTAGGGAAAATTTTAATACTTATGTTTCTTTTTATACTAAAAAATAAGAAAGTAATGTTAATATTTCCAGGTAAACCTAGCTTTAGTAAAGAAATATCTATTATTAATTTATCCTATCAAGCAGGATAATGAAGGAAAAAAGATTGATTATATTTTTCTAAGTAAATGCTGCATAATAACAGTCAAATAATTGTAACGTCATCTAATCATAGATTACTGCAGCCGCAAGAGCTTTATCTACCTCTTTCCCCCATCATTTAGTCTCAGGCTACTTTATTTTGTACATGAGAAATGCCCTGTTAGTAGCTCTTGGAGGTAGCGTGGCCAGGAAGGATAAAACCAGAGCATATTCCTGACCCGTGATGTGGTTCAGGACAGGCTACCCCCAAATATGGTATTTTGGCATACTATTTCAAGTTGAAGGAATGTGGAAAGTGGCATGTGCAGGGAGGACTTTCTGACTTTCATCTGAAGCAGGTCATAAGAGTCTCATGTGAGAGGTGCCTTCCCTACACCCACAGGAAAGGAGCATCCTTGCCTCTGAAGACACAGTGATGCACAGGGGAGTCTGAATGACAGGCCTTAGTAAGTTCCCTCCAGTTTACTACACTTAACCCTTTGTCCTATCACATCTTTTGACTGTTCATCAAATCTAGCATAAAAACACACTGATTTAACCATTTCTTCTGGTCTTCATTTCTTTATGAAGCCTTCTGTGTCATGTAAAACGTCTATTTTATACATTTGTATGTACGCTTTTCTCAGCCAGGGGATAAGAGGGTCAAGGAAACCTTTTTCCTCCCCTACATTCCTGGTACTGACTGTTACAACATAGAACCTGCAACATCATTAAATGAGATTATTATAAAATCTGCACCTTAGAGATCATTTTAGAGGACCCACACATGTACACACACAAGCTTACACAGAATTTTAGCTTAAATGTATACAAAGAAATCATTAGTTAAAAAAATTCAAATGCTAATTTGGAAATAAAACTATATCCAATGTTATTTTTCAAACTCCAATCTTTTATAAACTGCCACATTTGGTTTAAACATTCTTTTGTATTTTGTATTTTATTACTTGTGATCTGTAAAAATCTATGAATATATGGTCTTAGGTGTAAATGGTTCATGGGTCAGTAGAATTTTCTCTCAAATGAACTGATTTAGCTTAATAAATGTCTCTGATTCTCTTCTACGTGCACTAGAGGAGGTGTAGAAAACTGCTGTCCGATCAGCAAACCGATTTTAAGTTACATTATTATATAGACTAATTAAGTGGGAATGCAAAAGAGTAGAGTAGCTAGATTAGGAAACATTAGGTCAGGCAGTGCTGCTATAGCTCATTAGCATATTCAGATCTTCTAGGCACTGTTAGGGCTAGGGAGACGAAAAGGAAAATGTTCCCGTCCTTTAGGATACTATAATCTTAGCCAGCTTTTGTTGAATATTCAGCTTATCTCTCTATCCATTCGCCCATTTATGCATTCATTCAATTATGCTTCATCAGTTATTGTGTGTCAAGAACTATGCTAGGCTATTCACTCACTAAGCATGGAAAGTACAAATTTACTAATTTAAAAAAATTATCCACCTTAATAAATATGATATACTCTATTAAGCTATATCTAAAACAACAAAGCCTAAAAAGATATTGCTAAGAGAATGAGAACAAAATAAGAAAATACCAAATTTCATTAACTAGGTATATCCTATGGGTAGTCAGGACAAAAGACCAAGCGTGATATTGAAAAGCTCCTTGAGGAAAATTAATTAAATCTTTTATAATTCTCCCTAAAATGGAACAACAAGCAGAATTAACCTTTTGTCCAGGATACTCAATTCTTTCTGCAAAACCAATCCCTTTCCCTAATCTTCCTCTAGAAAACCTTCCAAAAATCAATGTCAGACGACAGCCAATCTATTAATGTTTTCCTCTGTGACAACACAAACTGAAAACAAACTAGAAAGCATTTATGTCCTTCCCCCAAAGGGATTCTTTTAATAGATAAGCCAATGTATATCCCTATCATTGATGAAATAATTCTTTTAGCTCAAGTATTTGCTGACAACTAAAGACTTTGTTGACAATTGCAAATTAATCTCCAGATCCTGGAAGATGCTTCACAGAAATTAAACTCATGTCCCAGAGATCTAGTCCCAAACCATATAGCTTGGCAGTCTCATTTGTTATTATTTGTTGTTCAACTTATCTTTATATCTTACTTTTAAAAGGACATGAAGAATTTGCATAAATATGTAAATTAAATATAATGCTCCTCAGAATTTAAGCTTTTGGAATTTCAACACGACTTGTTCTGTGGAAGCAGATAAATTATAATGGATCACTGGGTTCAAAATACTGGGAGATCTGTTGTCAGTCCTCAGATCCACTGCTTTGTAGTCAGCTGATCCTACATGGAATTATTGCATATTCCTTCAATCGATCGATTGATCCATAGATAGACAGGGATGTCTAGGTAGAGATATATAGACATAGATATTGGACTCCAAGTTGGACACTGTCCATGAAGATATTGGATTCCAAGATCTCTACATTCCCTTTTAGAGATTTAAATGTCAACTTGGTGTCCATCATCGGATGAATGGATAAAGAAGATGTGACACATATATACAATGGAATATTACTCAGCCATAAAAAGAAATGAAACTGAGCTATTTGTAATGAGGTGGATAGACCTAGGGTCTGTCATACAGAGTGAAGTGAGTCAGAAAGAGAAAGACAAATACCGTATGCTAACACATATATATGGAATTAAAAAAAAATGTCATGAAGAACCTAGGGGTAAGCCAGGAATAAAGACACAGACCTACTTGAGAATGGACTTGAGGATATGGGGAGGGGGAAGGGTAAGCTGTGAGAAAGTGAAAGAGAGGCATGGACATATATACACTACCAAACGTAAGGTAGATAGCTAGTGGGAAGCAGCCGCAGAGCACAAGGAGATCAGCTCGGTGCTTTGTGACCACCTGGAGGGGTGGGATGGGGAGGGTGGGAGGGAGGGAGATGCATGAGGGAAGGGATGTGGGAACAGATGTATATGTATGACTGATTCACTTTTTTATAAAGCAGAAACTAATAAAAAAAATTAAAAAAAATAAAATAAATGTCAACTTGGTCCAGAAATTTTAAGATCTTTGTAAAATCACTTATGTGCTAATGGTTTCAAAGGTGTATTTCCTGTCTCTTTAGACTCCTACTTGTTGATTATTTTAGGATGATACAACTTCCTTGGCTTGCCTTTTTTGACCCTAGAAAATGATATTTTAGATAGTGAGCTCCTTATTTTCTCTTTAGAATATTTTTTTCCAACATTTCATCCCTGTTATTGACAATATCATTTACCAAGTACCCTAGATTCACAACTTATATCTACTTTTGATATCCTTTACCCATCATAATTATTTTAAATCATAAAAAAATTCTGTATGTTACCCCTTTATGAGGTCTTATGGATCCTCCTCGTTACTTGTGTCTTAATCACTAAGTAAGAGTCAACTCATGTATAGACAAATGGAAAAACCTCTCAGTTTTTCCTGCCTCCCTTTGTTCCAGGTGCCAAGAAATCACAGAATAATCTTACTGTCACAGACCCTCTGTCTCATAATTCCTTTGCTTAGTAATATACAGAACACCTCTAATACCTAGCATTAACATCATGTATTATTCAAAATGGATATTATGCTGGAACAAAAGGCATGAACTGGGAATGCTCCAGTCAGCTGGGGACATATGGTCACTTTAAATGGAAGTGACCCAAAACATCTTTTTCTGACTTCCAAATGTCTTCACCAGTTAACTTATCCCATACTATCTTCCATTTCACACATATTATGTGTGTGTGTGTGTGTGTGTGTGTGTGTGTGTGTGTGTGAGTTGTTCTGGTTAAACACTTTTTTTTAGTTATCCCCATTAGAACATTGCTAACTTTTAATTTTATAGCTTCTATAGAGGCAAATCTATAGTTTTATTTTGTGATTTCTGGTTTTTCCTCTGCTTCAAATTCTGGGTAAAATCATTGCTAAAGTCAGAGAATACACATAAGGGTGATCCATGGCATGGGGGACATTAAACGTGTGTCCCTGCTGGCAATAACCTTCTAGCTAATAAAGAGCCAGAGCATATAGACACCCTTTCAACTGAGGATGCGCGTCTGCACTGCCACACTTAGGAACTTAATGAATTTATCTCACTTTGTGTTCTAAAGTAGGAAAGAAGGCTGGAACCTTTTTTCCAGGTGCTGTAGCCCTATACATGTTTCTCTGGGATTCTGAAAATAATTTGTGCTTAATACATTTGTCTTGACAACTGATTATACACTATTAACCATGCGGCTGGATAAAATCACACGGAATATTATATATATGTATATAATACATGATATATATGTATAAAGTATGTGAAATATATCACAGATTTCAAATAAATTCCAAAAGTGCACATTCAATACCTACTGTGTGCTGGGGGTATAAGTGTAGAAAAAGCAAAAAGATTAAATATTATTTGCTTATTAAATTTCACCAGAGGCTGAAATTTTACATAAAATCTTGTTTTACAGAAGAGGTTCAATATACAAAGTATGCTGTTTTCACAAAATAGAAGTCGCTTATTTAGTTATATATGTTAAAGAATTAGTTTGCATTATTCTCTGATCATCATTCGTTATATGCATAGCACAAATATTTCTTTTATGAGAAATGCTACCAAAACACCACAAGATAAAATTGCTATTAAAGGGTATTTTCCTCTTGCCACTTTTCTTGTGAGTCTTTTTAAAGAATATTCACTCTAATTTATTTCTTGATATATAGTTTGCTATTCTATTTCTGCAAAATGAGAACATTCTGTTCTTTTCATTCTCCCACTACTTTTAGAAACTGCAGAAAGGCTTAAATTAAACTCCTAAAGAAATTAACTGCCATTCTTATGCACAGTTATCAAATATACAACACTCCTGTGTCGGCTGTTCATAGGAGTTGTGCCACGCTGTGAGAGTGATCAGCTCTGCATTCATATAAAACATCACGTGAAGGAGTATCAAAAGTGGGTCAGTACCATCTCATCATGTGCTGATATTCAGGCTACACTTGTGGGAGACAGTGTGGGAAAAGGGAAAGGGTATTGACCACCCGCTCACAATGGGAAAGACAGAATGGTTTCTTTGGCTTTAACATAACTACATTTCTCCTTATTTCACTGCAAATCGAAAACAAGTGTTATCAAACTGGCCTTTCAAGGCTGACAGAGGTAAAGTTAAGTTAAATTAGTTTTAACACAGATGGTTATAGTTAAATACCTATGTGCCAAAGGAAGCTTTAGTGCCTCCCTTGGTTTCAATTTCATACTTTATTGGAGATGGAGTGAAAGATGGGATTGATCTTTCAGTTTTCTTCTAGGTCTAAAATTTTGTTTTTTTAATGCCTAGACTTCTGGAATGCAATAGTAAATTCTCCAATTTGTATTTATGTATGTGCCACTAAGAACCCAGTTGTAACTGGTCATAAAACATGATCATAGATTTCCTAAGAATAAAATGTCCTGATTATAGATGCTCAGAGAAGCAAAAGCTATCAGGGGATGTGATTAGGAAACAAATACAGAAGACTGGTATGGGATTTGTCCTTTGAGTCTTGGCTTTGCCTCTCATACGTTTTGTCTCACAGATTTTTTGTTGTTGTTAATGATCCATAGATTTCTATTCTGTAAAACAAAGGGGCACTGGGAGAGTATTGTACATTTTTATCCTATGATCTTTATCATTAGTGAGAAGCACTATTAGCCCAAAGATGGAAAAGGGCAAGCAATTTCTACTTCAGAGAAATTCCTGCATTATTTATGGCTGAGATGGGTGGGCCACATAATAGAGTTAGAGTTTTGGGGTTTGAAAACTTCCTTTACATTGTAAATTGTAAGGCTATTTGTAAAAACCTCATGGATTATCTAGCTTTGTATTCTGTATTTCATAAAGGTGATTTGTACTAGGGAATGGTGATTTTCCACAACATTAACCTATACAAGTTGAAGATGTCTTCCCATATCTCTCGTTTCTATTAGAAGCAAGTATTTGTCAATCACTTACAGTTCACTACGTTAGAGTTTTCTAAAATGCTTGTATGTCACTGAACCATTTGCTCAGAGATACTGTATATCATAACCTCCCTCTTGTTGTCAGTTTTGTAAGTATAAAATCATTGACTATTAGCGATTTTATATAATTTACCCTAGATACATATTCTTATTAAAGGATCTGATATGTTGACAAAAATAAACTGGTTTGACTACAGAACTGTTTTTTTATGTGTGGCCTATTAATACTGTAGATACACACTGAAAAACACTGATCTAATTAAAATTTCTCTTACCATGGTTTAGTATGGCAGTTAAGCGTGTGGCTGGAAGAGGTAGACTACTTGGGTTCAAAACCCAGCTCTGTGAATCAGTCATATCACCTTGAGCAAATTATATAGCCTCCCTGTACCTCAGTTTCCTGTAAAATGGACATAATAATACCTAATGGGGCTGTGGTAAATATTAAATGAGCTACTATTTATACAATGTTTTGAATAGTTAATGTACCTAGTTCATACTATGTATGTGTTAGCTAATATCATTATCTTTTGACCTGATAATTTGAGGAGTCTTTGAGAGGCAGAATAATACATAGATTAGGAGGAAGGGCTGAAAGATCAGAGAAATGAACATTTGAATCCTTAATCCCTTCAATCTGTTTCCCCATTTGAAAAATGGGAAGCAATACTGCTTATAAATGCAGTGTAAAACTGGATTTGATATCATTTGCTGTGTTCCAGATGATTAGAGGCAAATAATGTTTATAAGCTACATACATATTTTGGGTTGTTAAAGTCCAGAGCTTAACGCACAAAAAGTGAATTCTCTACCTTTTAGGTGAGTGGGGGAAATCAACCTGCTCATTTTTTAGAAGAAACACAAACCAGTGTCATGATTCCCCTTGACAGATTCCACCCTCCTCCCCTTTTTACCTGTAAATGTCCCCTCTAAGATGCAGATAAGTCCTTATTTATTTTAATAATATCATTTGTGATTTTATGGACTGCCATCACACACATCTTCCCAGAATAAGGAATTTTAATCATTTTTAGTAACTCCCTATGTGTTAACTTTGCCATCTCCTTTACCTATTTCTAAAACTTTTCTCCTAACCTTCTCTAATTCCAATGTTAGTTACATAATGATTAATTTGTTTGTACCAAAGCAAGTTTCAGATAGTATTAAGTAGCATCCTGGTTAAATGTTTAACTCCCTGGGTTCCATTCCTGGCTGTATCACTTACTAGTCCAATGCCATGGACAATTTACTTAACTCCTTGGGGCCTTCATTTTTTCACCTATAAAAGAAGGGAAAAAAGAGCACCTACCTCCTACCAGTGTTGTGAAGATTAAATGAGTAAATGCAGGTAGAACACTTAGAACTTTACCTGGCCCGTGGTAAGTATTCAACAAATGTTGCCTATGTCTTCTCACTTTATGTAAGTAGGAGCTAGAGGCGGGTGAGGGGAATGGTGAGGAATGAAGAGTTTTAGAGACAAAGCTGCTTTAGGCAGAATCAGTGCCCAGGCAGGAAGATCCTCTTTAAAAAAAAAAAATGCTCAGGCTTCCCTGGTGGTGCAGTGGTTGAGAGTCCACCTGCGGATGCAGGGGACATGGGTTCGTGCCCCGGTCCGGGAATATCCCACATGCTGCGGAGTGGCTGGGCCCATGAGCCATGGCCACTGAGCCTGCACGTCCGGAGCCTGTGCTCCACAACAGGAGAGGCCACAGCAGTGAGAGGCCCGCGTACCGAAAAAAAAAAAAAAGCTCTATATTTATTACATAATTAAAAAATATAATTGCATAACCAGAAAAAAATTAATGAATCTTCACAACACAACCCTTCCGCACAAGGTTTTGTTATTCAGCTTTCTAGTATTCTGTGGAAGAGCTGCGGAATGAGGGATTACACTGGATAGTTTACACTGGAAAGAGGAAAAGCTATAACAAAAAAACAGAGTTTAACAACAAAGGTAGGGATAGGAGCTGGAATAAAAAGGCATTGACTAAGTTGTGGGGGAGGAGAACAAGGAGGAGAGTCTTGGTCACCTGGGGGGAAAAGGCTTCTAAAAAGTCTTACTGTGGGAATCTTAGTACACATCTGAAATAAAAAAAAAAAAAAAAATTCTTGTTGATCAAGTGAAGTTCATTTGAATGTGATCCTGCCACAGAGCTGGGACTATAGGGCAGTCTAGTTATAGTCTGGTTAAACTTTTTGTATAGTGGCATGCTATGGATATGGAGAGATTTTATTTCTATTAACATGTGATTGTTTAGCTCAATTTTCAATAAAAATATACTATCCATATGGTATGCAATTTCAGTTACATTTCCAAATACAAAATTTTAATTGTAGGAAAAATGAGCAAAAACGTAAGCAAACACATCCATCTGTTAAGATAATAAATATTTAGAGACACAGAGTACCCACAGAAAGCTTTGACATATTTGCATTAAGGCCTTATATAAACATTTAGTTTAATACCCTTTATAATACATTCCCAATGTCTCATAAAATAATTATTATACTAATATTGTTCATAAAACAAATTGAAAAAATGGAAGACACTGCTATTTGGAAGAACAGAGGAGTAGTTAATGAGAGAAAACTGGAATTTTGAATGTCATAAGTAGACCGATATATTTTCTGTGATTAAAAATCCGAAGTTTCTTTTACCTACAAAAATAAGTGATGAAATCTTGCCACTTGTGACAACATGGATGGCCCTAGAGGGTATTATGCTGATTGAAATAAGTCAGACAGAGAAAGACAAATACTTTATTATTTCACTTATATGTGGCATCTATGAAACAAAAAAATTGAACAAACACAACAAAACAGAAGAAGTCATATATACAGAGAACAAACAGGTGGTTGCCAAATAAGAAGGGGTTGGTGGAAGAGAGAAATAGGTGAGGGAGATTGAGGCATAAACTTCCAGTTACAAAATAAAAGAGCCACAGATATGAAGTGTACAGTGTGAGGAACACAGTCAATAATTATATAACACCTTTGTATAGTGGACAGATGGTAACTAGACTTGTGGTGATCATGTTGAAATGTATAGAAATATCAAATCACTATCAAATCACCAGGAACTAACACGGTGTTGTAGGTCAGTTATACTTCAAAAATATACAAACATAGAAAAAGAGATCAGATCTGTGGTTCTCAGAGGCAGGGTGTGGGAGGAGGGGGAATTGGAGGAAGGTAGGCAAAAGGTACAAAATTCCAGTTATAAGGTAAATAAGTACTATCGATGTATTGTACAACATGATGAATATAATTAAAATATTAATTAACATTAATATTTTCTCAGTCCCTTTCTTTTTCTCTTCTTCTTCTGGGACCCCTATAATTCGAATATTCGTCCATTTAACGTTGTCCCAGAAGTCTCTGAGGCTGTCCTCAATTCTTTTCATTCTTTTTTCTTTATCCTGTTCTTTGGTAGTTATTTCCACTATTTTACCTTCCAGGTCACTTATCTGTTCTTCTGCCTCAGTTATTCTGTTACTGATTCCTTCTAGAGAATTTAATTTCATTTATTGTGTTGTTTATCATCGTTTGTTTGCTCTTTAGTTCTTCTAGGTACTTGTTAAACGTTTGTGTTTTCTCCATTTTATTTCCAAGATTTTGCATCATCTTTACTATCATTACTCTGAATTCTTTTTCAGGTAGGCTGCCTATTTCCTCTTCATTTGTTTGGTCTGGTGATTTTTTACCTTGCTCCTTCATCTGCTGCGTTTTCCTCTGTCTTCTAATTTTGCTTAAGTTACTGTGTTTGGGGTCTCCTTTTCACAGGCTGCACGTTCATAGTTCCTGTTGTTTTAGATGTCTGCCCCCAGTGGGTAAGGTTGGTTCAGTGGGTTGTGTAGGCTTCCTGGTGGAGGGGACTGGTGCCTGTGTTCTGGTGGATGAGGCTGGATGTTGTCTTTCTGGTGGGCAGGACCGCATCCAGTGGTGTGTTCTGAGGTGTCTGTGACCTTATTATGATGTTTGGCAGCCTCTCTGCTAATGTGTGGGGTTGTGTTCCTGTGTTGCCAATTGTTTGTCATGGGGTGTCCAGCACTGGAGCTTTTTGGTCGTTGAGTGGAGCTGGGTCTTAGCGTTGAGATGGAGATCTCTGGGAGAGCTCCTGCCGATATTACAAGGGGCTAGGAGGTCTCTGGTAAACCAATGTCCTGAACTCAGCTCTCCCACCTCAGGGGCTCAGGCCTGACACCCGGCCTGAGCACCAAGACCCTGTCAGCCACCCAGCTGTCCTCAGTGAGGTGTCTGCGATAGCTGGCCTGCCACTATGCCAATCTGTGGGTGTGGATCGAGATCTTGGGTTACAACAGCAGCTGCACTGGCCTTCTTCCCTGGGAGAAGTTGTTTAAGCCCCAAATCTGCTGCTGTCCCTGACCAACTCCAGTGCCTACCAGTGATTTTCATATCTCATTGTTTGTATAATGAAACTTTAATGTCTGACATAGAACTACTAAGAAATTTGTGGTGGCTTAGTGGCTGGCCTGGACCGTGGAGTAATCTGGCCATAAAATCTGTCTCTTCACTGACTGCAAGGATAGATCTGGATAATTGAATGATTAATATGGGCAATGTTTAAATTTTCCTAGTGAATAAAATCCTTGAAAGAAGAAATTGTATCTTTTTATTCCTCTTTAGTTTCAGAGTACAGTAGTGACTTGTGCTTATGGATACTTAGAAATTGTTAATCAAAAGAATGATTTATTGACTATATGTTTTAAGGGAGTCACATATGTATACTATCTTTGCAGTTTCTATTGAAAACATCAAATTGCATAAAAATAAAAAATGGTGACTTAGAGTTATTAAAAAATCAATACACACATTTGTGTATACACATATTCCTCTATGATTCCAAATTTTAGATGATAGATGGATAATCTTTTTATGAGTGTATTGGCATTACGAGGAAAAAGCATTTCTTTCTTTCTTGTACTAGAGAAAACAAACTTCCCTCCCTTTTTGAAGCATACCCTACCAGGATAATATGGAACAAAATAACTAGATTACTGATGTCACAGAAGGGCAGGTTTTTCATACTTCCCTTGCTCCAGGCAGAGATGTAATATTAACCAGAAACAGGGAAAGGGTCTTAGGCCAAAGAATTTTTATGATTCTTTAGTTTCTGGTGCTTTACCCATTATTTCCACCCAGTCTCCTTCCTCTGTGTAGAGTAGGGAACACTCATTCTCTTTCCTTATAAGGAATCTTTATTCCTGGAGAGACTCTTCACAGCAGTTTGTAGGTATTTCTGAACATGGGGCCCAGTATGCACTGCAGGTGCCACTATGTTACTAGCTCTGTGCATTTACATTAAATTTTTGTTTCTGTACATGGGAGAACTTGTACTTTTTTTCATGTGTCTCTGGGTATCTATCAAACCACATCTCTGCATGATAACTGTGTATTACAGAGTAGTTAAGATATGGTGTGTTCATTCCAGAAGCTGGTGTAACAAAAGTGTAAAAAAAATAAGGAAATAAATATAGCCTTTCAAAATATTCTGGAGAAAAATCTCATCAGAATGTTTCTTATGAATGGATATGTTCGCTATCTAACCCCTAAGTAAGAGTGAATTTGAAATAAATTTAAAATATATTACTTTTAAATTTTAATTTATAATATTTTGTTTAAAATATTAAATTCTCTACAGGAAAACGTGCAAAGGAAAAAAAAGTTTAATTTTAAGTCATGGAATAACATGATTTCACTTCAGATTCATATAAATTGGTAAATGTAGCTATGGTACTCCCAAAGTATGTGAAACATTCGAAAAAAAGGGAACTGTAAAAAAAAAAACTAGATGCCAAAACTTAAAGAAAGAATAAAATTAACAGCCCGTTGAGAGGGAAGAACTTGAAGTCAGAAAGAATGGAAAAGCTATCAGAGTATTAAGAATAATGTAAATGTAGTTTGAAAAGAGAAATATAAAATTAAAGCATTGCAAGGAATTTTGCTTCCAAATGTCATTAGTTAATTAAAATAATTAAAACAATAAAGTGCTCCTTTAAATTTTTTCCTTTTTCTTGTAAAAACATTGAATAGAGTTTTTCTCTCTATTTTACACTATCTTGCTCCACCCATTTTTCAGGCATCTATCTCCCAGGAAATAACTCTAATATCTCTTTCTCCTATTGAATGGCCCCCAGGGTGGGGAGTAGTTTGAAAAGGGGAGGAAAAAACCTTCCTAACCCCAATGAGGATTATCTACTGGAAATAAAAAATATCATACTTGTGGTTAAATATTAGAAGCATTCCTATTAATAAATATTAGGGACAATACTACTATTTAACATCATACATAGGTCCTCTTCATTTAAAGAAAAAGAAAGATAAGTAAAGGAAGGTATAAATGTTGTAAAGAAAGATACAAAACTTTTAATATGTGAGGATGATAAGATTATCTAACAGAAAATCCCTGTGAATCAACTGAAAATTCCTCTAAAGCAGGAATACCCAATCAGAAAATTTAGTGGGGAAAAGAATATCATTTGTAATAGCGACAACAATAAACAAAAAACATAAAATACTTGAGAATAAATTAAAAAAAGGAATCTGTGTGACTATATGAAGAAAATTGCAAATTTATTGAAAACGTGATGTTAAAAATCACTCAATAATAAGAGAAATATATCAAAGCCCAGGATTTAAAAACTTAGTTTTTTAGAATGTCAATTTTTAACAAATTAATCTATAAATTTACAGCAATTCCAATCAAAACCTCAACATTATATTTATAGAACCTAAGCTATTCCAAAATTCATATAAAAATCCAACAATAGAAACTTTTAATAAAGAACACTGTCCTAAAAGAGATCAAAACATAAAGGCACAGTAATTAAAATAGGGAGTTTGTTTGAGGAGTAGATGAATAAATCAGTGGAAAAAAATAGAGTCCAGAAAAAATACCTATAAATAAATAGTAACATAGCTTGAATAAATGGCATTTAAAACTTTTGGAAAGGATAGACTATTCAAGAAATAGTGTTGTGAGAAGCTGCTAATCGTTTAAAATTAAAGTAGACCATCTACAGTGCCTTACCCTAACAAATAAATTTTATATGGATTTAAAATCAAAACACTAGATAAAAATAGAGGAGAATATTTTTGCAATCATGTCAAGGAAGTTGAAAAGGTGAAGACTTTCTAAATAAAATGGAAAACCCAGAGACATGAAGGAAAAATCTGATAGATTTGACTAAATAAAAGTTTAAAAATTCTCTCTTACAAAAGGCAGGACAAATAAAAGTGAAACCAAATAACTATCTTGGAAAAATGAAAGACCGATATGAGAAAAAGAGTAATATATATTAATATTCATAATCTATAAAACCACATAGCAAGGATAGTAACCCTTTGTTATTTTTAGGTCACCATTTATTGAGTATTTTAACTATGTTTTAGGTAATTCACTGATTTTTTTTTCAGTTTTATTTATTTTTAAACTTATATATTGGAGTATAGTTGATTTACAATGTTGTGTTAGTTTCAGGTGTACAGCAAAGTGATTCAGTAATACATATGCACATATCTATTATTTTTCAAATTCTTTTCCCATTTAGGTTATTAAAGAGTATTGAGTAGAGTTCCCTGTGCTATACAGCAGGTCCTTGTTGATTATCTATAATTCACTGATGCTCTAAACATTTTAAAATTTGTCATGTTAACCCAATGAAGTATTTTATTTCAAATTTTCATTTTAAGGAAATGAAAGAAGAAGAAAACAAACATTTGGGTGAATAATTTGCCTAAGGTTGCATCATTATGGGACCCTGCCAGCATTTGAACCGAGGGCTTTAGTTGAAGAATTCTTAACTGCAGTACTCTATGAACTTCCCTTTCATCGTGAGTATAAAACTTTTTTTTCAGTTTCTGGTTTATAATTAATTTTGTTCATATGTTTATGATGATAAAAAGTTAAAAGATTCTATAGACATATAACCATTAATTGTTAACTGCATGATTTACTTTCTTTGATATTTAGTATGCCTTCCCCACAACAGACAGGTTTTCTTCTTGTTTCTTGTAATTTCATATAATCCCTTAATCCATCTAGAATTTATTAGAATAGACTACTATTCACCATACCACTACATAGCATGAGGTGATATGCTGAATGGATCTTTTTTTCCCATGTAGGTGACCCTTTTCCTATGTTAAACTCTTAATTTCTCTAGAGGTCATTTTGAATTCATCTGTTTTATACCACTTATTATATGTCTACTCTTGTACCTATATTATCCTGGCTTACTTACTGAAGCCCTGTAATTTGTTTTAATACTTGATAAGGTAAGGTTATTTTTCAAAACTTTCTGGAAATTCTCCACAAACCATTGATTTTGAAAGGTATTATGCTTCTCTACAACATTTAATCTTCCTACCCAAGAACAAGGTACATCTTTGCATTAACTAGAGTCTTTATATATATTTGATAATTTATATAAATATATATAAACTTACTAAGTTTATTCCCATGGATCTTTCACATTAATTGTTAACTATTTGCCTACATTATTTATTTACCATGTGCGTGTGATGGAGTTGTGTGTAACATGAATATTACTATAGTTAATGGGATGTTTTCTGTTCTATCACATTTTCTATTTGTAGCTATCGCTGGTTGCTGTGATTATAAAGACATTGTTTGTTTTCCTTTAGTAGCAGCAGTGAAGACTGTATTTTTATATTGTTCAAATTCAATAATCATTTTTAAGCACTGACTAAGTACCAAGTTCTATTCTAGGAGTATGAAGATATAGATAAGACAGGAATCTCGGACCCCGGAGGAAGATGGCGGAAGAGTAAGACGCGGAGATCACCTTCCTCCCCACAGATACATCAGAAATTCATCTACACGTGGAACAACTCCTACAGAACACCTACTGAACACTGAGAGAAGACCTCAGACCACCCAAAAGGCAAGAAACTCCTCACATACCTGGGTAGGGCAAAAGAAAAAAAGAATAAACAGAGACAATAGGATAGGGACGGGACCTGCACCAGTGGGAGGGAGCCGTGAAGGAGGAAAGGTTTCCACACACTACAAGCCCCTTCGCGGGCGGAGACTGCAGGTGGCGGAGGGGGAAAGCTTCGGAGTAGCGGAGGAGAGCACAGCAACAGGGGTGTGGAGGGCAAAGCGTAGAGATTCCGGCACAGAGGATCGGTGCCGACCGGCACTCACCAGCCCGAGAGGCTTGTCTGCTCGGCCGCCGGGGCAGGCGGGGCTGGGAGCTGAGGCTCGGGTATTGGCTTTCAGTCGGAGTGCAGGGAGAGGACTGGGGCTGGCGGCAGGAAGAGAGCCTGAAGGGGTTAGTGCACCACGGCTAGCCCGGGGGAGTCCGGGGAAAGGGTCTGGAGCTGCCGAAGAGGCAAGAGACTTTTTTCCCTTTTGTTTCCTGGTGCGCGAGGAGAGGGCATTAAGAGGGCTGCTTGGGGAAGCGCCGGAGACAGGCGCGAGCCGCGGCTAAAGGCGCGGACCTCGGAGACGGGCGTGGGACGCTGGGGCTGCTGCTGCCGCCGCCGTCGCGGGGCCTGTGTGCGAGCGCGGGTCACTGTCCGTCCCGCCTTCCGGGGGGCCTGTGCACCCCGCCACTGCCGGGGTCCCGGGACCCGGGGACGGCTTTCACGGGAAAGCGCACGGAGCGCCTCGAGCTGCTGCAACGTCACGCCGGCCTCTGCCGCCGCAGGCCCGCCCCACACTGCGCGCCCCTCCCTCCCCTCTGCCTGAGTGAGCCAGAGCCCCCGAATAAGCGGCTCCTTTAAACCCGTCCTGTCTGAGCGAAGAACGGACGCCCTCCGGCGACCTACGAGCAGAGGCGGGGCCAGGTCCAAGGCTGAGACCCGGGAGCTGTGAGAGCAAAGACAGGGAAATCTCTCTGTGCAGCCTCGGAGGCAGCGGATTAAAGCTCCACGGTCCACTTGTGCCCTGCGTCTGTGGAGTGCATAAATGGACAGCGAATCATCCCAAATTGAGGAAGTGGACTTTGAGGACAAGATTTAAGACTTTCCCCCCTTTTCCTCTTTTTACAACGAATTATCCCAAATTAAGGAGGTGGACGTAGAGAGCAAGATTTCAGACTTTCGCCCTTTTCCTCTTTTTACAACGAATTATCCCAAATTGAGGAGGTGGACTTGGAGAGCAAGATTTTTGATTTTTCCCCCTGCTCTCTTTTTGTGAATGTGTATGTGTAATCTTCTGTGTAAAATTCTCTCTGTATAGCTTTGCTTCCACCATATGTCCCAGGGTTCTATCTGTCCGTTTTTTTTTTCAATAATTACTTTTTAATTTTAATAACGCTACTATATTTCATACTTTATTCTATTTTACTTTACCTGCTCTTTCTTTTCTTCCTGTCTTTCCTTCCTCCCTCCCTCCCTCCGCTCCTCCTTTCCTTCTTTCTTTTTCTTTCCTCCCTCCCACCCTTCTTCTTTCCACTTTCTTTTTCTTTCCTTGCTCCCTCCCTCCCTCCTGTGTTTCTTTCTTTCTTTCCTTGCTCCCTCCCTCCCTTCCTTCTTCCATTCACTCTTCCTTTTGCTTTCATTCCTCCCTCCCTCCCTCCTTTCTTTCTTTCTTCCTTCCTTCCTTTCTTCCCTTCTTCCTTTCTTTCCCTCTCTCTTTCTTTCTTCTACTAATTCTTTCTTTCTACTTTTTCTCCCTGTTATTCTGAGCCGGGTGGTTGAAAGGCTCTTGGTGCTGCAGCCAGGAGTCAGTGCTGTGCCTCTGAAGTGGGAGAGCCAACTTCAGGACACGGGTCCACAAGAGACCTCCCAGCTCCACATAATATCAAGCAACGAAAATCTTCCAGAGATCTCCATCTCAACACCAGCACCCAGCTTCAGTCAACGACCAGCAAGCTACAGTGCTGGTCACCCTATGCCAAGCAACTAGCAAGGCAGGAACACAACCCCACCCATTAGCAGACAGGCTACCTAAAAACATAATAAGGCCACAGGCACCCCAAAACACACCACCAGACGTGGACCTGTCCACCAGAAAGACAAGATCGAGCCTCAACCACCAGAACACAGGCATTAGTCCCCCGCACCAGGAAGCCTACAAAACCTACTGAAACAACCTTAGCCACTGGGGACAGACACCAAAAACAACGGGAACTACGAATCTGCAGCCTGCAAAAAGGAGACCCCAAACACAGTAACATAAGCAAAATGAGAAGACAGAAAAACACACAGCAGGTGAAGGAACAAGATAAAAACCTACCAGACCTAACAAATGAAGAGGTAATAGGCAGTCTACCTGAAAAAGAATTCAGAATAATGATAGTAAAGATGATCCAAGATTCTATTTCCAAGATCCAAAATCTTGGAAATAGAATAGACAAAATGCAAGAAACAGTTAACAAGGACCTAGAAGAACTAAAGATGAATCAAGCATTGATTAAAAACACAATACATGAAATAAAAAATACTCTAGATGGGATCAATAACAGAATAATTGAGGCAGAAGAACGGATAAGTGAGGTGGAAGATAAAATAGTGGAAATAACTGATGCAGAGCAAAATAAAGAAAAAAGAATGCAAAGAACAGAAGACAGACTCAGAGACCTCTGGGACAACATTAAATGCACCAACATTCGAATTATAGGGGTTCCAGAAGAAGAAGAGAAAAAGAAAGGGACTGAGAAAATATTTGAAGAGATTATAGTTGAAAACTTCCCTAATATGGGAAAGGAAATAGTTAATCAAGTCCAGGAGGCACAGAGAGTCCCATACAGAATAAATCCAAGGAGAAATACGCCAAAACGCATATTAATCAAACTGCCAAAAATTAAACACAAAGAAATCATATTAAAAGCAGCAAGGGAAAAACAACAAATAACACACAAGGGGATCCCCATCAGGTTAACAGCTGATCTCTCAGCAGAAACTCTACAAGCCAGAAGGGAGTGGCAGGACATAATTAAAGTGATGAAGGAGAGAAACCTGCAACCAAGATTACTCTACCCAACAAGGATCTCATTCAGATTTGATGGAGAAATTAAAACCTTTACAGACAAGCAAAAGCTGAGAGAGTTCAGCACCACCAAACCAGCTTTACAACAAATGCTAAAGGAACTTCTCTAGGCAAGAAACACAACAGAAGGAAAATACCTACAATAATGAACCCAAAGCAATTAAGGAAATGGGAATAGGAACATACATATCAATAATTACCTTAAATGTAAATGGACTAAACGCTCCCACCAAAAGACACACAGTGGCTGAATGGATACAAAAACAAGACCCGTATATATGCTGTCTACAAGAGACCCACTTCAGACCTAGAGACACATACAGATTGAAAGTAAGGGGATGGAAAAAGATATTCCATGCAAATGGAAATCAAAAGAAAGCTGGAGTAGCAATTCTTATATCAGACAAAATAGACTTTAAAATAAAGACTATTAGAAGAGACAAAGAAGGACACTACATAACGATAAAGGGATCGATCCAAGAAGAAGATATAACAATTGTAAATATTTATGCACCCAACATAGGAGCACTTCAATACATAAGGCAAATACTAACAGCCATAAAAGGGGAAATCGACAGTAACACACTCATAGTAGGGGACTTTAACACCCCACTTTCACCAATGGACAGATCATCCAAAATGAAAATAAATAAGGAAACACAAGCTTTAAATGATACATTAAACAAGATGGACTTAGTTGATATTTATAGGACATTCCATCCAAAAACAACAGAATACACATTTTTCTCAAGTGCTCATGGAACATTCTCCAGGATAGATCATATCTTGGGTCACAAATCAAGCCTTGGTAAATTTAAGAAAATTGAAATTGTATCAAGTATCTTTTCTGACCACAATGCTATGAGACTAGACATCAATTACAGGAAAAGATCTGTAAAAAATACAAACACATGGAGGCTAAACAATACACTACTCAATAACGAAGTGATCACTGAAGAAACCAAAGAGGAAATAAAAAAATACCTAGAAACAAATGACAATGGAGACACGACGACCCAAAACCTATGGGATGCAGCAAAAGCAGTTCTAAGGGGGAAGTTTATAGCAATAAAATCCCACCTTAAGAAACAGGAAACATCTCGAGTAAACAACCTGACCCTGCACCTAAAGCAATTAGAGAAAGAAGAACAAAAAACCCCCAAAGCTAGCAGAAGGAAAGAAATCATAAAGATCAGATCAGAAGTAAATGAAAAAGAAATGGAGGAAACGATAGCAAAGATCAACCAAACTAAAAGCTGGTTCTTTGAGAAGATAAACAAAATTGACAAACCATTAGCCAGACTCATCAAGAAAAAAAGGGAGAAGACTCAAATCAATAGAATTAGAAATGAAAAAGGAGAAATAACAACTGACACTGCAGAAATACAAAAGATCATGAGAGATTACTACAAGCAACTCTATGCCAATAAAATGGACAACCTGGAAGAAATGGACAAATTCTTAGAAATGCACAACCTGCCGATACTGAACCAGGAAGAAATAGAAAATATGAATAGACCAATCACAAGCACTGAAATTGAAACTGTGATTAAAAATCTTCCAACAAACCAAAGCCCAGGAGCAGATGGCTTCACAGGCGAATTCTATCAAACATTTAGAGAAGAGCTAACACCTATCCTTCTCAAACTCTTCCAAAATATAGCAGAGGGAGGAACACTCCCAAACTCATTCTTCGAGGCCACAATCACCTTGATACCAAAACCAGGCAAGGATGTCACAAAGAAAGAAAACTACAGGCCAATATCACTGATGAACATAGATGCAAAAATCCTCAACCAAATACTAGCAAACAGAATCCAACAGCACATTAAAAGGATCATACACCATGATCAAGTGGGGTTTATTCCAGGAATGCAAGGATTCTTCAATATATGCAAATTAATCAATGTGATACACCATATTAACAAGTTGAAGGGGAAAAACCATATGATCATCTCAATAGATGCAGAGAAAGCTTTCGACAAAATTCAACACCCATTTATGATAAAAACCCTGCAGAAAGTAGGCATAGAGGGAACTTTCCTCAACATAATAAAGGCCATATATGACAAACCCACAGCCAACATTGTCCTCAATGGTGAAAAACTGAAACCATTTCCACTAAGATCAGGAACAAGACAAGGTTGCCCACTCTCACCACTCTTATTCAACCTAGTTTTGGAAGTTTTAGCCACAGCAATCAGAGAAGAAAAGGAAATAAAAGGAATCCAAATTGGAAAAGAAGAAGTAAAGCTGTCACTGTTTGCAGATGACATGATACTATACATAGAGAATCCTAAAGATGCTACCAGAAAACTACTAGAGCTAATCAATGAATTTGGTAAAGTAGCAGGATACAAAATTAATGCACAGAAACCTCTGGCATTCCTGTACACTAATGATGAAAAATCTGAAAATGAAATCAAGAAAACACTCCCATTTACCATTGCAACAAAAAGAATAAAATATCTAGGAATAAACCTACCTAAGGAGACAAAAGACCTGTATGCAGAAAATTATAAGACACTGATGAAAGAAATTAAAGATGATACAAATAGATGGAGAGATATACCATGCTCCTGGATTGGAAGAATAAATATTGTGAAAATGACTCTACTACCCAAAGCAATCTACAGATTCAATGCAATCCCTATCAAACTACCACTGGCATTTTTCACAGAACTAGAACAAAAAATTTCAAAAATTGTTTGGAAAAACAAAAGACCCCGAATAGCCCAAGCAATCTTGAGAACGAAAAACGGAGCTGGAGGAATCAGGCTCCCTGACTTCAGACTATAGAACAAAGCTACAGTAATCAAGACAGTGTGGTACTGGCACAAAAACAGAAAGATATATCAATGGAACAGGATAGAAAGCCCAGAGATAAACCCACGCACATATGGTCACCTTATCTTTGATAAAGGAGGCAGGAATGTACAGTGGAAAAAGGACAGCCTCTTCAATAAGTGGTGCTGGGAAAACTGGACAGGGACATGTAAAAGTATGAGATTAGATCATTCCCTAACACCATACACAAAAATAAGCTCAAAATGGATTAGAGACCTAAATATAAGGCCAGAAACTATCAAACTCTTAGAGGAAAACATAGGCAGAACACTCTATGACATAAATCACAGCAAGATCCTTTTGGACCCACCTCCTAGAGAAATGGAAATAAAAACAAAGATAAACAAATGGGACCTAATGAAACTTCAAAGCTTTTGCACAGCAAAGGAAACCATAAACAAGACCAAAAGACAACCCTCAGAATGGGAGAAAATATTTGCAAATGAAGCAACTGACAAAGGATTAATCTCCAAAATTTATAAACAGCTCATGCAGCTCAATAGCAAAAAAACAGCCCAATCCAAAGATGGGCAGAATACTTAAATAGGCATTTCTCCAAAGAAGATATACAGACTGCCAACAAACACATGAAAGAATGCTCAACATCATTAATCATTAGAGAAATGCAAATCAAAACTACAATGAGATATCATCTCACACCAGTCAGAATGGCCATCTTCAAGAAATCTAGAAACAATAAATGCTGGAGAGGGTGTGGAAAAAAGGGAACACTCTTGCACTGCTGGTGGGAATGTGAATTGGTACAGCCACTATGGAGAACAGTATGGAGGTTCCTTAAAAAACTACAAATAGAACTACCATATGACCCAGAAATCCCACTACTAGGCATATACCCTGAGAATACCATAATTCAAAAAGAGACATGTACCAAAATGTTCATTGCAGCTCTATTCATAATAGCCCGGAGCTGGAAACAACCTAAGTGTCCATCATCGGATGAATGGATAAAGAAGATGTGGCACATATATACAATGGAATATTACTCAGCCATAAAAAGAAACGAAACTGAGCTATTTGTAATGAGGTGGATAGACCTAGAGTCTGTCATACAGAGTGAAGTGAGTCAGAAAGAGAAAGACAAATACCATATGCTAACACATATATATGGAATTAAAAAAAAATGTCATGAAGAACCTAGGGGTAAGCCAGGAATAAAGACACAGACCTACTTGAGAATGGACTTGAGGATATGGGGAGGGGGAAGGGTAAGCTGTGAGAAAGTGAAAGAGAGGCATGGACATATATACACTACCAAACGTAAGGTAGATAGATAGTGGGAACCAGCCGCAGAGCACAGCGAGATCAGCTCGGTGCTTTGTGACCGCCTGGAGGGGTGGGATGGGGAGGGTGGGAGGGAGGGAGATGCATGAGGGAAGGGATGTGGGATCAGATGTATATGTATGACTGATTCACTTTGTTATAAAGCAGAAACTAATAAAAAAATAAAATAAATAAAATTAAAAAAAAGACAGGAATCTCTTCCACAAAAGCATGCAGGGCCTGATAGAAATGCCTGTAATCTTTGTATCAGGGGCTAGGATTAATGACATATCGATAAGGGACAGAAAAAAACTATTGGTATTTACATAGAATAAATGAATGTTTTAGGAAATCATTCTAAAAAGTCAAGGGCTATGCTGTATCCTTCAACATCCTCATGGCACTTAACACATCATTTTACCCTTGAGGCCAACTGCAGTAGTAACAGCTACCATTTACTATCTCTTAGGTTTCAAGCACTGTAGAAACTAAGAATAATTTCATTAATCCTCCCAACAGTTTACCATGTGGGTGTTCTAATCCCCATTACACTGATGAGAGAACTGAGACTCAGAGGACTTAAGGAACATACCCACAGACTCTCTGCAAGTACTTGGCAGACTTAGGATTCAAACAGGTCTGTGCACCTAGTATTCCTCCATGATGCTCTGATGTAGACACAGAATTCATGATTATGAGATGGACAAGTGATGTTTACTCATTGCAAATAAACAATGAAAACACTAGTCACTTTTTTTACTGGATTTTTTTAAGGCTGTTGCAATTTGTCCTTTTTTTAATACAGTTTTTAAAGGTTACTTTCCATTTACAATTATTACAAAATATTGTCTATATTCCCCATGTTGACAATACATGCTTGAGTCTGTTTTACACCTAATAGTTTATGCCTTCCACTCCTCCACCCCTAAGACTAGTCACTTTTTAAAAATATTTTAATTTTATTGGAGTATAGTTGATTTACAATGTTGTGTTAGTTTCAGGTGTACAGCAAGGTGATTCAGTTTACATATGTATATATCTATTCTTTTTCAGATTCTCTTCCCATTTAGGTTATCACAGAGTATTGAGCAGAGTTCCCTGTGCTATACAGTAGGTCCTTGTTGCTTACATATAGTAGTGTGTGTGTGTGTTCATCCCAAGCTCCTTATTTATCCCTCCCCTGCCACGTTTCCCCCTAGATAACCATGTGTGTTTTCGATATCTGTAAGTCTGCTTCTGTTTTGAAAATAAGTTCGTTTGTATCCTTTTAAAAATTAGATTCCACACATGAGTGATATCATGGGATATTTGTCTTTCTCTGTCTGACTTACTTCACTTAGTATGATAATCTTTAGGTCCATCCATGTTGCTTCAAATGGCATTAGTTCATTCTTTTTTATGGCTGAATAATATTCCATTGTATATATGTACCACATCTTCTTTATCCATTCCTCTGTCGATGGACATTTAGGTTGCTTCCATGTCTTGGCTATTGTAAATAGTGCTGCAATGAACATTGGGGTTCATGTATCCTTTTGGATTATAGTTTTCTCCAGATATATGGCCAAGAGTGGGACTGCTGGATCATAAGGTGGTTCTATTTTAAGTTTCTTAAAGAACTTCCATACTGTTCTCCATAGTGGTTGTACCAATTTACATCCCCACCAACAGTGTAGGAGGGTTCCCTGTTTCCCACACCCTCTCCAGCATTTATTGTTTGTAGACTTTAAAACTTTTTTCGTTTATTGGAGTATAGTTGATTTACTATGTTATGTCAGTTTCAGGTGTACAGCAATGTGAATCAGTTATACGTATATCCACTCTTTTAGATTCTTTTCCCATATAAGCCATTACAGAGTATTGAGTAGAGTTTCCTGTGCTATACAGTAGGTCCTTATTAGTTATATATTTTATATATAGTACTGTGTATATGTCAATCCTAATCTCCCAATTTATCCCTACCCCCCTTACACCTTAGTAACCATAGGTTTGTTTTCTACATCTGTAACTACATTTCTGTTTTGTTGATAAATTCATTTGCACCCTTTTTTTAGATTCCACATATAAGTGATAACATATGTAGACTTTCTGATGGTGGCCATTCTGACAAGTGTGAGGTGATACCTCACTGTAGTTTTGATTTGCATTTCTCTGATAATTAGTGATGTGGAGCATCTTTTCATGTACTTTTTGGCCATTTGTATGTCTTCTTTGGGGAAATGTCTACTTAGATCTTCTGCCCATTTTTTGATTGGGTTGTTTTTTTTTTTTTTTTTTTTTTTTTCTTTTTTTTTTGCGGTATGCGGGCCTCTCACTGTTGTGGCCTCTCCCGTTGCGGAGCACAGGCTCCGGATGCGCAGGCCCAGCGGCCATGGCTCACGGGCCCAGCCGCTCCGCGGCATATGGGATCCTCCCAGACCGGGGCACGAACCCGTATCCCCTGCATTGGCAGGCGGACTCTCAACCACTGCGCCACCAGGGAGGCCCGCGTTGTTTGTTTTTTTGACATACAGTTGCATGAGCTGTTTGTATATTTTGGAAGTTAATCCCTTGTCCGTCACTTCATTTGCAAATATTTTCTCCCATTCTGTGGGTCTTTTCATTTTGTTGATGGTTTCCTTTGCTGTGCAGAAGCTTTTTTTGTTTGTTTGTTTGTTTGTTTTCGTTTTCTGCTACATTTTTTTAAATTTTTTTAATTAGTTTCTGCTTTATAACAAAGTGAATCAGTCATACAAATACATCTGTTCCCACATCCCTTCCCTCATGCATCTCCCTCCCTCCCACCCTCCCCATCCCACCCCTCCAGGCGGTCACAGAGCACCGAGCTGATCTCCCAGTGCTCTGTGGCTGCTTCCCACTATCTATCTACCATACGTTTGGTAGTGTATATATGTCCATGCCTCTCTTTCGCTTTGTCACAGCTTACCCTTCCCCCTCCCCATATCCTCAAGTCCATTCTCAAGTAGGTCTGTGTCTTTATTCCCTTTTTGCCCCTAGGTCCTTCATGACTTTTTTTTTTTTTTTTTTAATTCCGTATATATGTGTTAGCATACAGTATTTGTCTTTCTCTTTCTGACTTACTTCACTCTGTATGACAGACTCTAGGTCTATCCACCTCATTACAAATAGCTCAGTTTCTTTTCTTTTTATGGCTGAGTAATATTCCATTGTATATA
The DNA here is from genome assembly GCF_964165515.1 of Mesoplodon bidens. Taxonomy (NCBI): domain Eukaryota; kingdom Metazoa; phylum Chordata; class Mammalia; order Artiodactyla; family Ziphiidae; genus Mesoplodon; species Mesoplodon bidens. The sequence goes on along the minus strand of NC_138165.1, from coordinate 35,768,426 downwards.
TGTGCCACATCTTCTTTATCCATTCATCCGATGATGGACACTTAGGTTGTTTCCAGCTCCGGGCTATTGTGAATAGAGCTGCAATGAACATTTTGGTACATGTCTCTTTTGGAATTATGGTTTTCTCAGGGTATATGCCTAGTAGTGGGATTTCTGGGTCATATGGTAGTTCTATTTTTAGTTTTTTAAGGAACCTCCATACTGTTCTCCATAGTGGCTGTACCAATTCACATTCCCACCAGCAGTGCAAGAGTGTTCCCTTTTTTCCACACCCTCTCCAGCATTTATTGTTTCTAGATTTCTTGAAGATGGCCATTCTGACTGGTGTGAGATGATATCTCATTGTAGTTTTGATTTGCAATTCTCTAATGATTAATGATGTTGAGCATTCTTTCATGTGTTTGTTGGCAGTCTGTATATCTTCTTTGGAGAAATGCCTATTTAAGTATTCTGCCCATCTTTGGATTGGGTTGTTTGTTTTTTTGCTATTGAGCTGCATGAGCTGTTTATAAATTTTGGAGATTAATCCTTTGTCAGTTGCTTCATTTGCAAATATTTTCTCCCATTCTGAGGGTTGTCTTTTGGTCTTGTTTATGGTTTCCTTTGCTGTGCAAAAGCTTTGAAGTTTCATTAGGTCCCATTTGTTTATCTTTGTTTTTATTTCCATTTCTCTAGGAGGTGGGTCCAAAAGGATCTTGCTGTGATTTATGTCATAGAGTGTTCTACCTATGTTTTCCTCTAAGAGTTTGATAGTTTCTGGCCTTACATTTAAGTCTTTAATCCATTTTGAGCTTATTTTTGTGTATGGTGTTAGGGAATGATCTAATCTCATACTTTTACATGTCCCTGTCCAGTTTTCCCAGCACCACTTATTGAAGAGGCTGTCTTTTCTCCACTGTACATTCCTGCCTCCTTTATCAAAGATAAGTTGGCCATACGTGCGTGGGTTTATCTCTGGGCTTTCTATCCTGATCCACTGATCTATCTTTCTGTTTTTATGCCAGTACCACACTGTCTTGATTACTGTAGCTTTGTACTATAGTCTGAAGTCAGGGAGCCTGATTCCTCCAGCTCCGTTTTTTGTTCTCAAGATTGCTTTGGCTATTCGGGGTCTTTTGTTTTTCCAAACAATTTTTGAAATTTTTTGTTCTAGTTCTGTGAAAAATGCCAGTGGTAGTTTGATAGGGATTGCATTGAATCTGTAGATTGCTTTGGGTAGTAGAGTCATTTTCACAATATTGATTCTTCCAATCCAGGAGCATGGTATATCTCTCCATCTATTTGTATCATCTTTAATTTCTTTCATCAGTGTCTTATAATTTTCTGCATACAGGTCTTTTGTCTCCTTAGGTAGGTTTATTCCTAGATATTTTATTCTTTTTGTTGCAATGGTAAATGGGAGTGTTTTCTTGATTTCATTTTCAGATTTTTCATCATTAGTGTACAGGAATGCCAGAGATTTCTGTACATTAATTTTGTATCCTGCTACTTTACCAAATTCATTGATTAGTTCTAGTAGTTTTTCGGTAGCATCTTTAGGATTCTCTATGTATAGTATCATGTCATCTGCAAACAGTGACAGCTTTACTTCTTCTTTTCCAATTTGGATTCCTTTTATTTCCTTTTCTTCTCTGATTGCTGTGGCTAAAACTTCCAAAGCTGGGTTGAATAAGAGTGGTGAGAGTGGGCAGCCTTGTCTTGTTCCTGATCTTAGTGGAAATGGTTTCAGTTTTTCACCATTGAGGACAATGTTGGCTGTGGGTTTGTCATATATGGCCTTTATGATGTTGAGGATGTGCAGAAGCTTTTAAGTTTAATGAAAAAGGAGAAGTTACAACGAACACCACAGAAATACAAAGGATCATAAGAGACTACTACAAACAGCTATATGCCAATAAAAAGGACAACCTAGAAGAAATGGACAAATTCTGAGAAAGATACAAACTTCCAAGACACAGCCAGGAAGAAATAGAAAATATGAACAGACCAATCACAAGTACTGAAATTGACATAGTGATTAAAAAAACTTCCAACAAACAAAAATCCAGGACCAGATGGCTTCACAGGTGAATTCTATCAAGCATTTAGAGAAGAGCTAACTTCTATCCTTCTCAAACTCTTCCAAAAAACTGCAGAGGAAGGAATGCTCCAAAGCTCATTATATGAGGCCACCATCACCCTGATACCAAAACCAGACAAAGATATCACAAAAAAAGAAAATTACAGGCTAATATCGCTGATGAACATAGACACAAAAATACTCAACAAAGTACTAGCAAACTGGATCCAACATCACATTAAAAGGATCGTAGACCATGATCAAGTGGGATTTATCCCAGGAATGCAAGGATTCTTCAATATCTGTAAATCAATTAATGTGATATACCACATTAAGAAACTAAAGAATAAAAACTATATGATCATCTCAATAGATGCAGAAAAAGCTACTGACAAATTCAACACCGATTTATGAGAAAAGCTCTCCAGAAAGTGGAAATAGAGGGAACTTACCTCAACATAATAAAGGCCATATATGACAAACCCACAGCTAACATCATTCTCAACAGTGAAAACCTGAAAGCATTCCCTCTAAGATCAGGAACAAGGCACGGATGTCCATAGTCACTTTTAACTAACCTGAAATATGGGACTATATTTTCTCTTGGGATTTCTTACTTGATGAAAGATGATAAATTGGGAGGAGGGGAGATGGATGATAGTTGAATAGTATTAAAATAGCAGGATATGAAACCAATAAGTTCTGTTCCCTTTGCTCTTTTTCAAAATTAGCACTACACTGTCCAACATGTGGCTACTAAATTTTATGTTTAAATTATTTAAAATTAAATAAAATTAATAATGCAGTTCCTCAGTTGCATTAGGCACATTTCAAGTTCCTAATAGCTACACTTGGCTGCAGCTATCAAATTGGGCAGTGCCAAAAATTTCTATCATCACAGAAATCTCTATTGAACAGTGTTGATTTAGCCCATCTGACCCAGACTTCATATTCTGGAGTTGCTTTATAATTTCATTTCCTCCATGAATATTTTACATGCACTATGTGCCAGGACATGAGCTAGGCACTGGGATACAAAAACACATAAGACACAGTCTCCTTCTGGAGGTTTCTCAGTATCCAGTGGGAAACAAATGCAATGAAATTGCTATTCTTGGGAATAATAATAATAGTTTCCTAAAAGATTACTGTACTTTTTCTGGTCTCTTTCCCTGCACCAGTGTATAATTTTTGACTATTTCAGATTGATCTGCAGTGCTCTGAATTATCTATTGCCCTAAGATTTTATGAGTTTAGTTCTGATTTTTGGCCTTAGAGTTTTGCAAATCTTAGTGTTGATTTTTACACCCACCCACACAGTCACAGAACTGCTGCCTTTGCAGCATACATCTGAATCACAATTTCTGTTAATTCTTTTTAGATAATAACTTTGTTGGGAGTGATCTGTTCACAGGTTCTTTGTTTTTATTACCTAATTAAAAATAGAAAATCTTGACCTAGAATTCCCCCATTTCATCTTGCACAAAATAACTAATGATGAAATTATCAACAAAACAGTTTGATTCTTTACTATGAAGCATTTGAAATTTCTCACTTGTCTGTTGGAAAACCCTGTTCTCTCACTGTGTGAGAGAAAGCTTGTCTTCCCTATGAGTTTTCATCTACAAGCCAGAGTGTCTTCTGGAAACATCTTGCTGCCAGTTAAAAGCTATCAAATATGACCCCAATGGGAGCTCTCTCTTCACCCACAGTTAGTAAGAGTAATTCTGTTTCTCACTTTAAAAAATACAATAAAAACTCACTTCACCTTTGCTGGAAAAGCTATATCCATTTCATCAGGGCCTCATTTTTGCACCTACTTTGATTTTGGGTATTTTAGATTCTATGCACAAAATGTCTCCTTTCCAAATTGATGTTTAGTAGTATTTATTTAGCACATTTAAAAAATTTTGGCACAAGAACATTTTATGAGGCATTTTTTCATGAAAATAGCCTAAAATTAACACTATCAAATAAGGGGTAAATCAGAATCTCAGCCAGTGTCAGAAATGGAGAAGAAATGATTAAATGTGTCTAAACATTCATCTTTCTCTGAGGAAAGATTTGCCACTGAATGTTGTTCAGCTTTTACCTGAATCATTCTGTCTGTTTGTAGGACATCCATTACAGCTGTTGCCAGGTGCTGTAAACCAGAGGGCCAATGTCATGTTGACTGCTGCTTTCTGCTACTTGTTGGACCCTCACTGTGTTTCTTAATCCATGCAAAATCAGTCTTGGAAGCTTTCTCACATTTTATTTTTCTCACTGTCTACATAAAATTTTCCCTTTTGTCTCCAGCCCTGCAAGATTCAGGTCTCCAGTGTTTTAATTCCAAACAAATGACTGAATAAATGAAAGCTCAATGACATGACAAAATCATCACATATTACATATGTCACATCACATAGTACATTTTTTAAATAAACTGACCATGATCAGTTGCTTTTAAGGTATTTATTTTCTTTCATATAAATGGAAGCAATATATCTCATTGACATTAATGGAAACAAATAATCCCACTGGGTTAACCTATAAATTCCTCGAGGGCAAGAAACAAAGACTTATGGATACCCAGGGGGGAAGGGGGAGCGGGACGAATTGGGAGATTGGGATTGACATATATACACTACTATGTATGAAATAGATAACTAATGAGAACCTACTGTATAGCACAGGAAACTCTACTCAGTGCTCTGTGCTGACCTAAATGGGAAGGAAATCTAAAAAAGAGGGCATATATGTATATGTAAACTGATTCACTTTGCTGTACAACAGAAACTAACACATTGTAAAGCAACTACACTCCAATAAACATTTTTAAAAAAGAATGAACAACAACAAAAAGAAACAAAGCTACTCATTCTATTTTTCTCCAATGCCCAAGTCTTGCACTGTGATTTGCAAGGCCAGCTGGATACATACCACTGAGTAACAGAGCTTGTCTTTGTCATTTGCAGTTTAACTCTCATTTAACCTTCCCCTAATCTATTCCTCACCTAATCCAGGGCCACCAGGCTGTCCTTCCTCCTCTTACCTCCATTCTTCTCAATTACAGAATCTTACATGAGGGGCCCACTTTTAGGGAATTCATTAGGGCCTCACTCAAGAGGACTCAACATTGGGACTGTCTTCTTTATTCTTTACAATCCCCCATCATTTTACCTCCATGAAAATGCATCTCCTTTGTGCCTTCTGTTTTGGTCTCTGACAGTTGATCATGCTATTTTCCATGTTACGGGACAGGGGAACCCTCATCCTTATGTTTCCCACATTTATGGCTTCTATCTACATCATTTAAGCCCTCACTTATGTTACCTGGTCTTCTTGTCTCCTTGGGCAGGACCTATATGTTGAGGCAGGGATTTCCCCTTGCAGCTTGTCAGGTAAGTATCTGCTTTTGTAGACTATCCCTTGGATCATTTTGCATTAGTGGAAGAAACATATCAGATAGACCTAAGTGTCCAAATATCTAAAACTTACCCTCTAATCCATTTGACTAGTTAGAATGCTGATGGGTTAATCCCCATCTGATTTTGAATTGGAAATAATTGTAATTTCTTTGTCCCTTTAGATTCAAACATTAATATGTTAGCTTGTATGCAAGCTGATGAAAAACTTTAGTACATTTCCTCTCTTGGTGCTTATACCTGTATTATCTTTTGACAGTCCCTGTGAGAAACACAATGTTTTAACTCAGAAGGGTTACTGTGATGGCAGGAATTTAGGCTCAATGGCCCTGTAGGAGAGCATTTTTGGAATACGATGCACCTCTCAAAACTTATCCTTTAAAGAAAAGCACACTCTAGCTATAGGTATGATGATTGAGAATAAAGTTCTTGACTAGTTTATTTTTGATACTGAGGTGATAGTTTCAACATGACCTAGAGGTAATCCTGAACATTTCTATTTCCACCTTCAGAGACCAGGGGTTTTGCTGTAAAAGTGCTTGTGGTCAGTAGAAAATCTCACAGCAGGCAAAAACAGTCACCAAAGGTATTTGAATTCAGATTCTGCTTCAGACTGGTTTCCTTGGAAAAGGATTTGTACTCAATCATCAGTTGAATTTTTCTACTGATTTTGAGTCAATTTTTCAAATGTTGATTTTAATATCAATATGAATTCATATTATATACATTGCTGTTTAGGGTGTTTCTAACAGAAAATATTAATGATGAGCATACACTGAAAGCATTTTGAAAGCAAAAGAGAAATTTTCTAGCACGGCTACTGAATTTTATTGGTAGACAAGGTGTCACATCATTAATTTTGAGGAGTTGCTAAAATAGGCATAAAGAAAAGCATAAATTTTAAAAGTAACCAGAGTTAAAGACCAAAGAAGCAAAGTCAAAGGAAGAGTTATTAAACACATTTGATGACTATCAGCCATGTGTACTAGCAAAGTGGAATTTCTCCCAAAGAATATATAGTCCCTGCATGCAAACATTTGCTTTCTGGCTGGTCCAACAAACATGCCATAGAAAAAATATCAGAGAGTCTGGGACATCTAGATGAGTTTAACAATTGAAACAACAATTCAGATCCAGGAGTATAAATTAATATATTATTGAAAGGGTGACAGACCAAGGGCAGTTCTGAATCTGAGGTGGCCAATCAAAGAAGAGATCCTGGAGAATGGGTTTAGGCCAAGGGTTAAAGGGGAGCATGGGGATTCACTGGTAAACTATAAGTGATTTTTAACATATTCATACATAGAAATCTATCATCCATCTAAATCAGGTTTTCTTAACCTTGGTACCATTGATATTTTGGGCTGGATAATCCTTCATTAGGAAGGGCTGTCTTATGCATTGTAGGATGCTTAGCAACATCCTTGGTACCTACTAGATACAAGTAGCACCTCCTTCCCCTGGTTGTGACAACCAAAAATGTCTCCAGACATTTCCTAATGTCCCTTGTATGGGGATAAGATCATTCCTCTTGCCCCGAGAACCAATGATTAACTGCATTGTTATAGGTAAATCTTTCATTTGATAGTCATGGTCAAATAATAATAGTGATAATAAAGTTTAAATTCTTACCTTAGGCTATGTATTTTGCCAGCATTATGTTATTCAATTCTCACAACTCTGTGAGATAAGTAGGCACTTTTATTATCAAGTTTTTTAAACACTGAATTTAAATTTATTGAATGAATAAGTGCATTCATTGTATCATTTACCAGTTGAAGAAGCTGAGGAGGCTTAGAGGGGTTATGAAACTTGCCCTAGGTAACATTGCTAGGAGGAGATAGAGCATGGAATCACACCTACTTCTGACTAAACCCAAAGCAGACGCATGTAAGCAGTACATTACAAGGTCTTTCAGTACAGTCTTTCCTTGACCTGTTATGAAAGCAAACAAAAAAAATGTTAAAAACTGACATACAATTTAATCATAATGCTAAGATTTTGGAAAGGAAGAAATAAAACTGACCCTATTTGTAGATAACATGAGTAGTTATATAGGAAACTTCAAGGAATCTGTCAAAAAACTCCTGAGCAAATAAGTGAGTTCAAAAGGTCACAGGATATGAGATAAGCATACAAAAATCAATTTTGTCTCTCTATATTAGCAATGAACCAAATTTTTTAAATTTCCAATTGTCCACAAAATGAAATACTTAAGGGTAAATCTAACAAATTTGTACAGAACATGTGTGCTGGAAACTATACAATGCTGATGAAAGAAATCAAAGGAGATTTATAAATATATAATACATATTTATAAATATTTATAAAAATTATAAAAATATAAATATTTATAAATAAAAGGAGTAACCTATTTGTTCATGGATTTGAAGACTCAATAGTAAATATTTCAATTTTCCCCAAATTAGTATAAATGTTTAACAATATTCCTATCAAAATACCAACAAGATTTTTTAAAGTGGATATAGGCATGATTATTTAAAAATTTATATGGAAAGGACAAAGGAAGTCGAATAGTAAAAACAATTTTGAAAAAGGAAAATGAAGTAGAAAGGATTTCAAAACTTATTACATAGCTACAATTATGAAGACTATGATATTAGTGGAGGCATAAATGCAAAGATCATTGGAACAGAACAGGGAAACCAGAAACAGATCCACACGAATATGCCCTACTAATTTTTTACAAAGATGCAAAAGCAATTCAAGGAAGAAAGTTAACATTTTTGACAAATGGAGATAGAGTAATTGGACCTTCCATCCATAGGCAAAAAGGAAAATGAACCTCAACCTAAGTCTCACACCTTGTACAAAAATTAACTTATACTCAAATTTAAATCTATAAAAAATTTAGAAAAAATGTAGAAGAATATCCTCAACATCTAGATTAGTCAAAGATAATTTGGACTTCATCAAAACTAAAAAAAAAGATAAAACAGACAAGGTACAGGGCAAGAGAAAATATTTGCAAACCACATATCCAACAGAAGACTAGTATCTACTACACATAAAGAACTCTCAAGGCTCAACAGTAAAAGAAACAAACAACCTAATTAGAAAGTGAACAAAACGCATGAAGAGATGATTCATTAAGATATACAGGTGGCAAATAATCACATGGAAAGATATTCAGTCCTACTGGTCATTAGGAAAATGAAAATTAAAACCACAAAGAGATATCACTACACTTCTGTCAAAATGACTAAAAAAAAAAAAAAGGAAAAAATACTAACAACACCAAATGCTAGTGAAGATTTAGAGATACTGGATCACTTATGCACTGCTGGTGAGAATGTAAAATGGTACAGCCACTCTGTGAAATAGTTTGGCAATTTCTTAAAAACTAAACATGTAACTACCATGTGATCAAGCAATTGCTTTCCTGAAGACTCCCCCCTGAGAAGTGTAGAGTATGTTCACACAAAACCTGAACATGAATGTTTATAGCAGCTTAATTCATAATAGCCAAAATCCAGAAATAACACAGATACACTTTAACAAATGAATGACTAAACAAACTATGGTACATCCATACCTCGGAATACTATTCAGCAATAAAATGAACTACTGATACATGCAAAAACCTGAATGAATATTCAAGGAATTATGCTGTGAAAAAGCTAATACCAAAAGGTTTCATACTGTATGATTCTACTTACATAACAATCTTTTTTTTTTTTTTTTCGGTACACGGGCCTCTCACTGTTGTGGCCTCTCCCATTGCGGAGCACAGGCTCCAGACGCGCAGGCTCAGCGGCCATGGCTCACGGGCCCAGCTGCTCCGCGGCATGTGGGATCTTCCCGGACCGGGGCACGAACCCATGTCCCCTGCATCGGCAGGCGGACTCTCAACCACTGCGCCACCAGGGAAGCCCTTACATAACATTCTTGAAATGACAAAATTACAGGCATGACTCAGAGATATTGCAGGTTCAGTTCCAGACTACCACAATAAAGCAAGTACTGCAATAAAGTGAGTCATATGAATTTTTGGTTTCCAAGTGCATATAAAACTTATGTTTACACTATACTGTTGTCTATTACTAGTACAATAGCATTATGTGTAAAAAAACAATGTTAAAACCTTAATTAAAAAATAACGTATTACTAAAAAATGCTAACCGTCCTCTGAGCCTTCAGCAAGTCATAATCTTTATACAATAATAACATCAAAGATATCTGATCACAGATCACCCTAACAAATATAATAATAGGAAAAGTTTGAAATGTTGTGAGAATTACCAAAATGTGACACAGAGACATAAAGTGAGCACATGCTTTTAGAAAAATGGCACCATCAAATTGCTCGAAGCAAGGTTGTCACAAACCTTCAATTTGTAAAAAACACAGTATCTGCAAAGTACAATAAAATGAGGTATGTCTGTATAAAAATGGAGAATGGATTGGGGGTTATCAGGAATTAACAAAGGAGTGGGAGACAGGTAGCAGCAAACATAAGGGCTACCTAAGGGATTCTAGTTGTGATGAAAATGTTTTTGACCTTAACTGCATCAATGATAATATCCTGGTTGTTATCTTGTAGTATAGTTTTGCAAGATGCTACTATTGGGGGAAACTAGGTAAAGTGTACATAGAATCTCTCTATATTATTTCTTATAAATGTATTTCTTACAATTATCTCAGAATAAAAAGTATAATTAAAAAATATGCCATAGAAAAAATATCAGAGTGTCTGGGACATCTAGATAAGCTTAACAATTGGAACACCTTAAACATATTTTTTAATCATTCCAGTTTCAGTGAAGACCAACTGGTCATTTTCTTTTATTTGCTCATAAAGAAGAAGGACAATGATGTAGCCACACAGAGTACCTCTTTCAAGTGGAACTAAAGACTCCTGAACCCAATAAATTCCAGGGGGTAGGTATAACGTATAGGGAGTTTTGTGCCTTGATTAAATTCACTGTCTCAGGACTTCCCTGGCAGTCCAGTGGTTAGGACTTCGCCTTCCAATGCAGGGGGTGCACATTTGATCCCTGGTCAGGGAGCTAAGATCCCACATGTCTTGTGGCCAAAAAACCAAAACATTAAAAAAATAGAAGCAATATTGTAACAAATTCAATAAAGACTTTAAAAATGGCCCATGTCAAGATAAATAAATAAATAAATAAATTCACTGTCTCAAGGCCTACCTGTCCTTAACACAACAATCCAGTTCAAATTTCCTGAAGTTTCCACAGAGATGGCTTCTGTCTGGACTCATAAAGCACTCAGGGATATATTAATCGTGACAACGAATATGTATTGACTATCCCCTATATGTAAGACACTGAGCTAGAACACAGTACCTTTTGCATTGTTATCTTGTCATTTGATTTTTATGCTATTTAATTTTCATTTGTACATCATTTTTTTAACAAATAGACTGTAAGATCCTTAAGATTAATTATTGTTTCTTAATCTTGTCTGTGTATCCGTCATGATTCTGTTGCAATGTCTAATGTGCAGTAGGCATACAGCGTGTATTTTTGAATTATGTGATTAACTGAAAGATTTCCAATTTAGCTCTGTACAGTACTTTCCCCAGAAAAGGCATAGCATACATTTCAGGCTCTTAAAAGGGTGTATTGTTGTCAATATTTGAATGATTCAGGCAGGGTCATTTCTGCTGCTAGATCGCTTTTTTCATTTGCATCACTTTGGTGATTCCTATGAGCAAGAGAGCACGTAGCAACAGAAATACCTGCACATTTCTGCTGGAAGTCACAGATGTGCTTTAGGGTTGCAGTGACATTCGCTTAACTTAAAATCCACATCAGCATGCAGCTGTTTTCTTGCTATTCTTACAGAAGGGAGAGTAGATAAACAGGAAACTGGAGCAGCACTAAGTAACCAGAAAATCAGCATGTAAAGTGCCAGAGATTTTAACATGTTCACTGTTATGCTAAAACAATTTAACAAGGCAAAGCACAGTGGTCAAATTATGGGCATTTGTGGAAGTGTAAGATGAAAGAATGCTTATGGTTTGAGAATTTAAAAAATACTTGTGGAGTGCAATGAAGAGAAAATAGAAATATTTATGCAATTAAAATCTGAAACTGTTCACAGCTCAAGCTGTTACTGAGAGAAAACCTCTGAGTTAATGGAATTTCTTCCTTTGAAATATTATTTTAATGACTCTAAGAACTGCCTTCCCAGTGATTTTATGGTGATTTTTATCAAGTAATACTAAGCCAGCTTACCTTCCAAATTTATTGTTTCAATCAGCAGCCGGCTGGCTCGGAGCATCCCTAATTGATGATCATTCAGACTATTGATTTTGTTTTAGACACCACACTGAACAATTTGTCAGAACCTATTTGCAAAAAATGTCCCAGAATATATTCCTTCCCCCTAATTACACAGTAAATGTAGGTGCAAATTTTAGGGAAAGTATATGTGAAATTTTATAGTCAAAATAAATTTGCATTTACATTATGGAAAACAATGAAATGTATTTAATTATTTAAAGAAGAATGCTTAACAAAGTAGATTGATATGCTATTTGATAATATTTGTCTGTACCTTTAAACATAGTGGCTCTGACTCTCAGAGGATTAGGGAGACATAATAATGGATGGTTGTAACTAGTGGGCAGGTAGTATGGTTCCTCAGTGTATGACCTTGAAGTCATCACCGTACTGTTTTCTTTCTACGTACTAATTTTTTTACATTATGTTTTTTTTCTTGTCTGCATCTCCCTGCCCCACGTCATCTGTCCAGTATTTAAGAAAGTCCTTGTGTGTAACTTCATGAAAAATAGGCTTGAGAAAAATGTACAGCATCTGTGCTATTTACAATGACTCATTCAGTATCAACAGTCTTTTGCCCCAAAAGGAAACTTTAGCAAGTCAGAAGTCATTTATATGAGAGGAAATCGGTGGTGGTATATCCCTTTAGTGTGTTAAAGCATTATTTTTTTAAGTAAAGTTGTAAAAGATTAACAGTGACTGATGATTCCAGAATAATATCCAATAGCTTTATATATTGGATCTACTTGTTTTTGTCAGCCACAAAGTGATAATTTCCTTGATTTCTATGATAATATATCAGAATTCTTTCTTGCCAAAACAGTGAGCTAAGCCAGGCTGTCCTACTGTGTGCAAAAAGGCTGCTCAATGGTTTGAAATCTGAACCACATTAACACTGTTAATGAACAACAACTTCTGAACAACAACATAAACTCTAAAACATGTAGAGTTTTTCCAAAGCAGAAATATAGAATTTTATCTATCAATATCTTTATAAAGAAAGATAATAGGCATTCATTTTTATTATTAGTTATAGTTAAGTGAAGTCACAATTCAGAATAAGTTGTGGGGGTTTTTTGGTACTAATGTGTCATATATCTAGGAAGAAGGAACCACCTTGCTTTTGCTATTCTAAATAAACTGACACCAACTGCTTTCTTTAACAGTCCCATTTCTTCTTTAATTATTTAATTTTTCTTCTCTGAAAACCCTTAAACACCCTTACAGCAAATACAGACTACACTCAATGCATTATTTTATTAAAGCTCAGATACTGCTAAATATAATATCTGTTTGATGGGGATTTCTTGACTATAGAAATTAATAATCTTATAAATTCAATTTAGTTGATATATATATATATATATTTAATTTCTAAAAATTACCACTTTGCTTATTCATATATAACTTTTGACCTGTACAATTAGTAAAACGTTTCTGCTCTGTTTTAGCAAGACCAATCTCTTTCAGAAGATTAAAAAAAAAAAAAAAAAAAGAATCCCTATGACATTACTATGTATTGCCTTGGCTTGATTGAGCTTATATTTACTGAAGCATTTTTATAATCTGTATTTTTTTTCATTTCACCATGTAAGAGGGAAACAAGTCTCTGCAGCCAAGGTTATTTGCAATTTTCATGAGCATATGCTGCACTCTACCACCTCTATGACCATGAAACTTAAAGAGGATATTGCTCTTTTCAGGTATGTGAAATTTTAGAAAAACTGTATCTCGATTTTCTGAGACTATAGCTACACACATTTCGCATCTGCTTTCCTGGGGAGTGACTTTCCTTGCAAAAGAGGCTAAGTCAATTTGTAAATTTTCATTATGCATTGAGTATGGGTGGAATGTGCAACAGTATTTCATTGCTTCAAGCTCTCTGTTCTCTCTCCCAAATGAGGTCACATTGAGAATTTCTGGTGACACCTAGAGAATGTATATTTTCCTGAGAAACTTTTTTACATTGATACACTGAGAGAATTTGAATTTCTTATATGACACATCTTTCAATGCACATGAATTATCTCTTTTTCCCAGGTTGATAAGCCAATGACAGTTATTTGCCCATCTAATTCTAGAAAGACATAGATGATTGGTTTCTAAACACCAGGAAAACTCAAGAGGTTTAATAAAAAGATATGCAATCTGTGTGGTCAAAGTACACAAGGTTTTGTCAACTCAATGTATATAGCAAAACATGATGTTCAAGCCATTAAAAGAAGAGTCCCATAAGCTCTCCATATTTGCAAATCTACATATTTATGTTTTATCCTCATAGTAGGTGAATGAGAATTTCTGTGTAGGAGAGAGTAAAAGGTTTTACTAAAATTCAACATGATCACATCTGCTTCTTGTATATCTGTATGACCCGTGACACTATCACAAAGGATGAATTTAGCTGATGTAGTATGCACTTCATGGAGCCCCAACATGTAACCCATAGTACTCACTCTTCTTCCTTTTCGATTATTCTCTTACCGCTTTGTTTTTGCTAGTCTCCATTTGTCCCCACCCCACTCTATAGCATGGTAGATAGAATTTCTAGAATGGTCCCTCACCACAAAGAAGTCATGTTCTCATCCACAAAACCTGGAGTACGATGACATATCACTCCAGTGATCATGTTATGTTAAACAGCACAGTTAACCTTAAAGAGTTTATCCAAGTGGCTGGTTGGTCTAATCACAGGAGTCCTTAAAAGCAAAGTGCTTCCTCTAACTGGTGGCAGAAGGGGAAAGAAGAGAGATGCAAAGCGTAAGATGGACTTGATGGTTTGGAGATGCAGGAGGCTGTGAAAGAAGGAATAGGAGTGAACTCTAGGAGCAGAAAGCAGCCTCCAGCTGACAGCCTCCAGGGAAAGAGGAACCTCAGACTTTCAACCACTAGGGACTGGATTTTGCCAACAACCTGATGAGATTGTAAGAGGATTTTCCCTCAAAACCTCCAGATAAAAGCCCACCTGGGGTGACATCTTGATTTCAGTTTTTGAGACCTTAAGCAGAGAACCCAACAGAGTCCATCCAGATTTCTAACCGACAGAACTGTGGGATAATAAATGAATTGTTGTAACCTGCTAAGTTAGTGGTAATTTGTTACTTAGCAACAGAAATATGGCCTTCGTCTAAAGTCTGTCAGTAGCATTAATAAATACAGAAGGGCTTCAATAGTGGCTTCTCAGAGTCAAGAGGCTGGTTGTTCTAAGCGAAAAAGAGATGGAGAGCCTCAACTATGTGTCTATATGATAGCACTGGGGGCCATATGTGGATAAGTTAAGTTGTTCCTGGCCCAAGCTGCTGAAAGAATTTCAGTTCCCTGACTTTGCTCCAGTCTCCTAAACTCCCTTCTCAAACAGGACTCTGACAAGTGTGTGTGTGTGTTTGCACATGTGTGTATTTGAGTGTGTTTTGGAGGTATAGTTATAAGTAATGCATATAGTAGCTACTCTTATTACATAGGCTTTTGCAGAATATTTGATGATTTTTGAAAGCCTATAAGGGGTCATTCCTAAATTTGTGTGGCCACAATTTACAAATTCCTCATATTGATATCCTTTATCATGGTTTATGATACATAAGACTGTAAATACCTAAGGAATAAGAACTATGCTATATGTATTGTCATATTCTTAATTAGCCTATAGTAAGCATAAAACAAAGATTGCTGAATCAATGTTGGTCACAAGAAGCAATAAATCATAGAGGTTAGAATATAAGATTTGGAGTCAAACTCCAGAGAGCATATTATTGGCCCATACTAAGTGTTTAATAAATGCCACTAATAAATGACCTATTATAAACCTGCATTGGTTCCCATTAACTAAACTTTAACACATCACATTATACCCTCCATGATCTGGCTTCTAATATATTTCCAGATTTATCTCTCTCTACTTCCTCCTATGCCTTTTCACATTCAAAGAACACACAACTCTGTGCTTTTGCTTATGCTTTCTCTCAGCCCAGAAAATCTTAGTCATTCTTTAAGTCAGAGGTCAACAAACTATGCCCTGCAGCCAAATGCAGCCCTTCACCTGTTTTTTGTCCAGACCACAAGTTAAGAATGGTTTTTACATTTTTAAATAGTTGCATTTTTGATGGTCACATAAGTACCTACCTAATATCCTCAGGTTTGCCTCTTGGCCCACAGAACCTTAACTGTTTACTATCTGGCTCTTCATAGGAAAAGTTTGCTCACCTCTGCTTTAAGTCCAATTCAAATGCCACCTTCTTCATGAAGCCCACCTAAATTCTCCCAAGTGGGAAAAAAGTCTTCTTTTAAATCTCTTCAGTAGATTGTTTTCAACTTTATTATGCAGTTATTTCACATTGCTTTACTTTTTACTATATATAAAATACTCAGGCATGTTTCTCCAGGTTTTATTTGTTACATGCCATTCTTGTCAGTGAATGAACCATTAAACATACAGAAACCACTTGAATAGCATAACTTCTAATTTACAAATGTTATTGGTAGGTGACAGGTAATGAGTGAGTGTTTATAAAATCTCTCTTCATAGTTGACATTTATTGGGTTGGCCAAAAAGTTCATTTGGTTTTATGTAAAAATAAAAGACACATTTTTCATTTTCACCAAGACAACGTATTCATTAACCGAATTAACTTTTTGGCCAGCCCAATATTTATTCAGTATTGCTAAAACTCGGCCTGAAATTTCATACATGCTATTAATAGGTTTTGCATATTTTGCATGAAATATTTGTATTTGTGAGTGTTTATTGAATGATATTATATATTTTTGAGGATATATACATTTTTCATTTAAAAGCTTTTTAAAAGAGAAAAATAGCTGTACCATGTAAAACAACTTTGAGAAAGCACATAAGAAATGCTAATAGTATGTTAGAAGGAATCCAAATCCAAATTGCAATGACCTTGAGATCCCATGATAGGATGGTCAAGATGGATAAGAACACTGAAAAAAAAATGTAAGCAAGTTGAATTTGAGTAATAACAGTCAAACTCCTTAATATTGATCAAATCAAAGTACTGGATATCAATAATCAACAAGTTGTGGTCAGCATGGAAGGCTGTAATATGGAAAATAATGTTACAGCTAAGAGATGGTGGGTCCTAGTATTGAACACATCAAATAAATATATGAAATGCTATAATGATAGAAAGGTTTGGATTGGCCTGATGTCTCCTATATAAAGATGCTTATAGGAGATACACTCACAGCAAAACCTCAAAGAGAACCTAAATTAGAGAGCAATTGAGAAGTGGCATTTACATTCATGGTATCAATACGCATTCACTGCCTGGAAATGGCCCATGTGAGTTTCAAATACAAGGCTAGATAAAGACTTTATTAATAACTATTAAGGCTTATTACAACATCATTTATTACTAGAGGGTTGGTAAGTATTAGAATTATTTGCTAGACTGTCTCCCTGATATGATTTTGAGATTTTCTTGGACAGACAGTATGTATTATCTATGTCCATATCCTATCTGTATTATCTTTGCATAAAATAAGTATTAAATAAGTACTTTTTAAATGAATGAAAGTGTGAAAATTGAATAATGAATTTTAAATGAACCTCTTACCACCCTTACTCTCAAACTAAGGTATGAATGTTGTATGGGTACATGAAGGTAACTAGGGCATAAAAGATTCAATGGCACTTCTTCCCAAAGCTTCAATTTTGTTAAAAAGTTTTGGATAAAAAACACATATAAATAGAATAATTATGTATTACACAGTAAAGTATAAAATTTGCATTAATTTTTAAGTTGAGAAACAAAACTTCCAAGAAGAGCATGTTCATTGTTATGCATGAGTATATTTTGAAACAAAAAGAAATGTATAGCCTATGCAAGGGACTGTTTTTCAATTACATTGCAAAGACACATTTTCACTAATCTCTGCCATTAGGAATATTTTGATGAGAAAGTTTAAGGTGCTTTAACCTAAGTGATGGGGGAGAAGAGAAATAGAGACCAAACTCTCTCTGAATTCCAAAATATGAAGTCCAAATAGAGCTAAGAGTGATACACAGATTAGAACTCTGGTGTCTCATCTTTGCCATAGCAGTGTCAAAAGATATGTTGGTCTTGAGATCAGCAGTTCAGAGTCCTTGCATGTTAGTTAAGATCCAGCACTTACTAGTTCTATTAACATCTCTGAGCCTTGTCAACACTAGGGGCAAGTTTGTTTTAATTAATTAAGTAGTGGGTGGATGACGCAAAGTAGTTAACACCTTGGGTGTCAGACACACCTGGTCAAGTCCTGTTTTTGTTACCAATTATGATCTTTGGCAAATTAGTTTCTAGAAACCTTATTTTTACTCATCTGTAAAATGGGCTTAGTAATAATATATTGTTCAAAATACTATAATACATAGAAGAAATAATACATGTAGAAGATTTAGCATGGTGCCTGGCATAAATTAATCACTCAATTAATTTTATTGATTAGCATTAAAAAAAATTCCCTGAGGAGGAAAGAGTAGTCATTCCTAAATAATCTCCTAATAAATACTGGCATCTTCTTTAGAAATGTATAGTTTCCTTACAGCACCAATAATGTTAATGAATGCTTAACAGCCTTCAAGATGATTCCAGCTAATGTCTGACCTACTTATTAGGAAGGAAGCTCCAAAAATCTGGCCCTTACAAAGGCTCTGTTTTCCTGGATGGAGGAGATTGCATAATTGCTACTTTATATATACATTGCTATAGAATGATTTCAATTATATTAAAGTACTACAATCCTCAAAGTAATGAATTGGTTACAGTTCCTAAATTTATCCTTTTTAGCTCATTATAAATGTCTCAAATCCCCAGAAAAAAATATAATAAATGAAGATTTTATAAAATGTGCTCGTAATGTGGATATTATCATTAAAAATCATACTCTAGAGTAGTTAAGATGAGCTTTAAAGAAATGTTACAAACACGATAATACTAAAATAATATAATTTTATATTAATTACATACTTATGATAATATAAATTTTAGTAGCCACACTAAGAATAGCCTCTCTGAACTCTATAGCGTCCAGTGAGATAAAAATCAGATTATTATAGTCTTCTATTCTTCATATCACGTTTTGAAAGGGGAATTGATAGAATAAAATCCTAAGGGAAAGAGGCAACAAAAGATTTAAATTTGGAAGGAAAGTCCATATGAGGAATGGGTGAAAGTATTAAGAAGGGGGAGGAGAGAAGTTCCCCAAAGGGACATGAGAGCTGCAATCAGAGATGAAAGACAATTATGGAAGAGAAAAAAGAATTACTGTGATTACAGATGGAAGAACAGGGACCAATAAATAAAAGTTACAAATAGCATTGTTCAAAAATGAAATGGACAATTTAGGAGTAGTTTGGGGCTCCCAGTCCTTGGGAATTCCAGCAGAGAGCAGATATTAAGTTGTTACTTCCTCAGGACGATGAGATGCTAAGGACACTCTTCATTTATAGTCTCTGATTTGGTGATTCTAGAACATTAGGCAATTGAAGTTCATTTCTTTCTGGACTTGAGGAGCTTCAGATTTATAAAATAAAAAGTGTCAGAATGGGAGTGGCCCTAATATTGATACTTGATGATTCTTTCCAAATGTTATGATTCAACGAATGATTATTTTGTGAACTTTATTTAATGAAAGTGAAAATTAATCCACTTTCAAAGTGGCAGTTTTGAATTTAGATGACTCCCCAGAACACCTGCAAAAATAATCTGTTTTAATGAAATATTACCATTAATAACATCCAGTCTCTGGAAAACAAATACTCATTTAAATTAAAATGTGTTGAGCAAGAACACATGCTTCTATCATGGGAATTGTCTCTTCACCACTGCTTGATTGGTATTATTTGAGATTAATGGAGAGAGATTAGTGCTTGAAAAAAGTTTCCACTGCATGTACTTTATATTGCTAATAAAGGTTGCAGCTAACCTATGTCAGGTAACTACACACATCAGTATTAGGTGACAATAAAATGTAATAAATACAGAGTTCATGTTTCAGGAAGATGGAAATTTCATTAAGACTCTATTTCCACTATCAATTATTAAATAAATTCACCTGAGTGTTTTCTTCTCCTAACCAATTCAAGACAAAACCTTCTCAGAGAAAGAGCATGTCCATTGTTATGCATGAGTGTATTTTTAAATAAAAGTCACCAAAGACTTTTTTGAATGTTAAAGGTTTCTTAGAGGTTATATCTGAGTAATTATGCCACAAGGCTTTTTGTTTCTAGAAAAGGTCAAATCTATACAAATGGTAAGTTGTTAGAGAATAAAATTATGCCAGAAAAATATGAAAATGATTTTTACCTTTAGCTTTATAATAACAACCACAACCATCTGGTGCTACTTTGTATTCAATGAATTTAAAAATATTCTCTTATTATTATTTTGAAGTCGTTTGAATATTCACTCTCTCTTGAGAAGTCACATTGCCTGTGCCTAGTAGTACAGCGTGTGTTTTCTTGTTCTGGGCACTGGCACAGAGGAGATGCCTCATGAGAACTCAGTGAGACAATAGCAGAACCTGAGAACAAATCCTGGGTCTTAATTTCCCATTTCTGCATGAAAGACTTCTTTGTTGATATATTGCCACTGAACACTCATATCAAAAAATATAAAAGGTGGAATTTTCAGAGGTTATTCGCAACCCAGAATATTTAATTCAAGTTAAAAGGGATTCTGCTATCTCTCATTGTTGGGTCAGTAACAGAGCATTATTAAACATCACTGCATTTACATTCATCTATACAATTATACAGAAATGATAATATATCCTTATGTTAATTACAGAGTTAGTTGATAGCATGTTTAACCATATAATTAATTCATTCCTAATATATTGAGCCTTTAGGTAAAGCCAAACAATGCAGTGAAGAGTAAAGGAAAAAAGTAATTGCTCCCACCTTTATGTTTTTATAGCACTTTAAGTTAAAGAGTTTGACCCTTGGCATAATTAGATGATATTTCACACATTGCTCATCTTTGGTTGGATTTTGGTCTCTCAGAGCACAGGGGCCTTATCTTACATTTCTTTGAATCTCTAACATCTAGCACAATTCCTGGCAAATTGTGATAATTTGTGAGGTCTTTAATGAATTCACACAGCCAAAGCTTGTGCACATTTCTCCACAATTATAGGGCATAGAGTATAGTTACCTCACATGTCAATGGAAATGCTCCATAAGTATTTCTATGGTAGGATGATAAAAAATCCTTTTGTGTATGTAAAGATATGTATGAAACAAAGACTTTTGTATGATTTAAACAATTAATTTATAATTCTTTAGTGGGTCTTTTTCATAATTCAGAACCCACATGTTCAGTTATACTCTTGAGGCCTATGTTTTAATATTTGATATCAATGAAAGAAGAACTCAAGTATGAAAGAAGCTAACAAGAAGCCTTGGCATATGCTGCTACTATAAGGGGAAATTTTTCCTTCTCTCTTCACTTGGTCAAGGTTTATGCATTCCTCAGACCCAGGTTTAAAGACCCAGTTCCAGTCCTGGAACTTTGTTCTTTTCTATTGTTTTGGCTATCTTGGGTCTTTCGCCTGTCCATATAAACTTTAGAATCAGCTTGTTGACATCCACAAAATAACCTGGTGAATTTTGTTGGGATTTTGTTGAATCTATAGATTGAGTTGGAAAGCCTTCCTATCTATAACATTGGAATAACTCTCCATTTAGTTAGTTGTTCTTTGATTTCTTTCATCAGATTTCTAACACTATAAAGTATTCCTCATATAGATCTTGTACATATTTTGTTATATTTATACCTAAGTATTTCATTTTGAGGGGTGCCAATATAAATGACATTGTGTTTTTAATTTCAAATTCCTATTGTTCATTGCTGGTATACAGGAAAATAATTGACTTTTTTATGCTAATATTGTATCTCATAACCTTATTATTATCACTAATTAGTTACAGGAGGTTTTTTGCTAACTCTTTTGAATTTTTTACATGGACAGTCATGTTATCTGCAAACAAAGACAGTTTTATTTTTCCTTTCCAATCTGCATCTTTTGTTTATTATTTTTGTCTTGTTCCCATATGATGTTAAAAAGAAGCATTGACAGGGAACATCTTTGCCCATTCTGATCTTAGCAGGAAAGCCTCAAGTTTCTCACCACTAAGTATGATGTTAGCTGTAGATTTTTGTGTATATACTTTATCAAGTTGAGGAGGTTATTATCTAATTCCTAGTAAGATGAGAGTTTTTATCACAAATGGTGCTGGATTTTGTCAAATACTTTCCCTATATCTATTGATATGGCATGTGATTTTTTTCCTCTTCAGCCTGTTAATGTTATGGATTCTATTAATTTATTTTTGATTTCTGAACTAGACTTGCATACCTGAAAAAATTCCAGCTGGTTGGTGTATAATTCTCTCTACATATTGTCAGATTCAATTTTACAGTATTCTGTTGAAGATTTTTGAATCTGTGTTCATGAGAGATATTGGTCTCTAGTTTGCTTTTCCTGCAATGTCTTTGTCTTGTTTGATATTAGGGTAATGTTAACCTCAAAAAATGTCTGGAAGTATTCCCTCTGCTTCTATCTTCTGGAAGAGATTATACAGAATTGGTATAATTTCATTAAATATTTGGTAGAATTCAATAGTAAACCCATCTGGGTATAGGGCTTCCTGTTTTGGAAAGTTATTAATTATTGATTCAATTTCTTTAATAGCTACAGGCCTATTTTCCATTTCTTCTTGTGTGAATTTTGGTAGATTGCGTCTTTTAAGGATTAGCTACATTTCATCTAGTTTATCACATTTGTAAGCATAAAGTTATTCATAATATCCCTTTACTATCCTTTTAACGTGCATAGTATTTGCAGTGATGTCTCCTCTTTCATTTCTGCTGTTAATAATTTGTATCTTCTCTCTCTTTTTTTCCTCAGTTAACTTGACTAAAGTCTTATCAATTTTGTTGCTCTTTTCAAAGAATCAGCTTTTGGTTTTGTTAATATTCTCTATTGATTTCCTTTTTTTAAATTTTCATTGATATCTGCTTTAATTTTTATTATTTTTTCTTCTGTTTACTTTGAATTTGATTTCTTTTCCTTTTCTAGTTTCCTAAAATTGAAGCTTAGATTATTGATTTTGGATTGTTCTTCTTATTTAATAAATGCATTCAATGCTATAAATTTCCTACCACACAGTTTTCCTAAATCCCCCGAATTTTGAGAAGTTATATTTTCATTTAGTTCAAACTATTTTTTATTTCTTTTGAGATATCTTCTTTGACCTATGAGTTATTTAGTCTTGAAGTATTTGGGGATTTTCTAGCTCTCTTTCTGCTACTGATTTCTAGTTTAATTCCATGGTGGTTTAAGACAGACACTGGGGCTTCCCTGGTGGTGCAGTGGTTGAGAGTCCACCTGCCTATGCAGGGGACATGGGTTCGTGCCCCAGTCCGGGAAGATCCCACATGCCACGGAGTGGCTGGGCCCATGAGCCATGGCCACTGAGCCTGTGCATCTGGAGCCTGTGCTCCGCAACGGGAGAGGCCACAACAGTGAGAGGCCCGCATACCACACACACACACACACACACAAAAAGAGCAGACACTGTATAATTCCTATTCTTTAAAATTTTTAAATGTGTGTTCTATGGCCTAGAATGTGGCCTGGTGAATGTTCCATGCAAGCTTGAGAAGAATGTGTGTTCTGCTATTGTTGGATGAAATAGTCTGTAAATATCAATTATATCTGACTGATTGATAGTGCTGTTGAGTTGAACTATGTCCTTCCTGAGTTTCTGTCTTCTAGATCCATCCAAAAACACCCAATTTTTAACTTCATAAATTAACTTGATTATTTTGTATGTGACGGCAAGCCAAAAACACACATGTTTTGAAACACTGCAGTTTGAATTTCAATCCAGTACAACTTTTCAAATTGGGTATGTAGATATTAAGACCAAGTAAAGGTAAAAATATGTATGTCCTGTAGCTATTTAATGGTGAGACTGAGACAAGGACTTAGTTCATTAGATACCAGGAGACTCAAATTTTATGTTCACTGTGACTGACTGCCTGATAATTCTCAACAAAAAGTTATGTTTAATAATACAGTACTTTTCTTTGGCAAAGGGATTCATCTTAGGGAATTTTTAAGAAATTTTTATTTATTAATATTTTGAAGAACTATGACAAATTAAAATAATTCTCAACATGCTCTGAAGAAAGGCATTTTCCACAGGCAAGATTGAATGTGACAATACTATGATCCCAATGTCCCAAGAATACAGTGTTCCAGTCCAGTCACTATCTCCTGCCTGCACCACTTCAAATGGAGAAATGCTCTGTCAATATAAACACTATGGATCTACACTTGTGCAAAAGCAAAATCAATTGTTACCCCCACAGTTGCAGAAGCTTACCAAAATGGTAAAATTTGCTCTTTGAGATAGGAAGTTGGAGAGGTAGAGAATTTAGAGTTGGAGGAAAGACAGTAAAAAAAATGAAAGTTTATAAAAGATCAACCAAATGTTAAACAGAAACTGGAATACGGCATCTTTAACAAAATTCAATGCAGAAGTGAATGTAGTTGGGAATATTTAATTTTTTCAGATAATATTATTTTTATTCAGGAATATAAAAGGTCATTGTATATAACAGAATATTGTTTCTTTGAGAATCTAAACATCTCCACTCATCCAAATCATGAATTTCCAAGTAAGCTATGTGTGTCAACTGTTGATATTACAGAGGTCCATTCTCTGCGGTAAGGAAAAGGAACTGTGAACTGTAATAGACAGATCAAAATGACTCTGTAAGAAGATATTTCAGATAATGAAAATTTCATAACTTTTATAGGATAAAGGTTATGTACTACTGAGGAGACAGTCCGGATTTAGAAAGGATATGAGAGGCAAAAGTTATCTAATGACACCGTAAGATGTTTCCAATGAGCTTTTTCATCATATCTCCTTTGGTGTCTGCATACATTGTTACAAAAGGTCTGAATGCTAATTGGTTGGTTCTAGGTAAGTAACAATTTAAAAAAATTTATATTATAGTTGCATGCCTTTTTTCTTTTACAACTTTATAGAAAACTTAATGTGCATTAAAAATCTCATTTTTCATGTAAAAATTTATTGCTGAGTAAAATGTATTCATCGTATACCCTCACACCTACACACTATGGAATATATATATATATATATATATATATATATATATATATATATATAGAGTGTGTTTTTTTTTGTTTGTTTTTTTTTTTTTTTGCGATACGCGGGCCTCTCACTGTCGTGGCCTCTCGTGTTGCAGAGCACAGGCTCCGGACACACAGGCTCAGTGGCCATGGCTCACGGGCCTAGCCGCTCCGTGGTATGTGGGATCTTCCCGGACCGGGGCACGAACCCGTGTCCCCTGCATCGGCAGGCGGACTTTCAACCACTGCGCCACCAGGGAAGCCCTATATAGTGTGTTTTATACATATTTGTATATATATATATTCTTCAGTAGACTTATTTTCAGGTAAATGGATGGTTGATACTGAATATACTAGTCAATTTATGTCAGCTCTTTATTTGATAGGCAGATTTCATCCTCTGTGCAAAAAAAAAGTCTTTGCTTGACCATTGTGTTCATTCTGAGTTAATAAATCTAGTCTCTTTCTTATCTCAGAGCCTTTGCACATGCTCTTCCATCCGGCTAGAACATACGTTCTCTTTTCATAGCTGATTCCTATAGAGGTTCTCTCTCATCACCTCCTTTCTTTTTTTTATTTTTATTTTTATTTTTATTTTTTGTGGTACGTGGACCTCTCACTGTTGTGGCCTCTCCCGTTGCGGAACACAGGTTCCAGACACGCAGGCTCAGCGGCCATGGCTCACGGGCCTAGCCTCTCCATGGCATGTGGGATCTTCCCGGACCGGGGCATGAACCCACATCCCCTGCAGCGGCAGGCGGATTCTCAACCACTGCGCCACCAAGGAAGCCCTCACCTCCTTTCTTTACTCTCAATAAGTTACTTATTCTCTATAGTTCTTGTTTGTTTGCTTGTGTAAAATCTGTTTCCCATAATAGTTTATAAACCCTATTAGAATAAGGGCCATGACTGTTATGTTCACCATGATTTTAGATACAGCATTTAACAAAATGTCTGGCAAATATAAGGTACACAATAAATACTTGTTCTGAGAATAAATAAATGAATAAGTATGACACAGTAGAAAGAGCATTGAATCTGAGGTCAAGAGATGGGGTTTTTTCTTACTTCTATGACACCTTTCTATCTATATACATAGGCAAGTAATTTAACTTGTCTTGGCCTTAGTTGTCATTTATAAACATAAATAATAGCAGTAAGGCTCCTCTTACATTGTGGTGAGGATTTGAGACAGTAGATAAAAATTACTAACACCTGTTAGGCACTTGGTAAATAGAAATCATGATTGTGTAGCCTTGGGTAAGTCATAACTTTCAAAGCTGCCATTTATTCATCTATAAAATCAGGAAATGAGTTATTGTGAAATTAAAATGTGATTCCTATAAGCTTTGTGCTTGGTACAGAGTAGACATGAAGTAGATGTTTGCTGAATATGCATTTTCAGAAAGTACATTCTCTAATACTGATCCTAGGATTTCTCATACAGCGTCATTTTATATTTTTAAGAAAAAATTAACATTTGAAGAAATTTTGCTTATTATGATTTCATCAACATTTCTGGTTTTTTTCCATTTTCAGTCTTATCCTAAGATATGTTTTGATGACAATTTTGATAATTTATTAATAATAATGAACTCAAGTAGAATTTCTCTTATTTACTTTCCTCTCAGAGTAAGACATACTTTTGATTATCACTAAATTTTCCTTTTTAATAGAGCTGATTAGTTTGCTCTTCCAGAAAATCATCATTACCTTTTTTTTTGTCCACTCTTAAAATGTTCAAGAGAATCAAATGATCAACTGTCAGAGAGAATAGAAATTTAAATGCAAATCTAAACATTTAATCTGTGTATGAAAGAGCTCTCTGAATAAGCTAAATCAAACTCTAATATGTTTTTGAGAATAAGTAACATCAGACAAATGATAATATAACGATGATTAGATAGCTTAGATGTCTCAAAATGGGGTAGAATTACCAATATACAACACATAATACAGTACGCTGAACTATGTAAATGGTTCTGAGTAACAAGGAAAGATAAAACAGAAGCAATGTGAAATATAATAGCTTCCCAGGGATCAGTGAAGAGTCGCTGCCCTTACTGCAGCCTCCATTACAAAGCTGCAATGTTTTCTACCTGGCTGGGTTAATTGTGTGTGACTTCATCTACTCATTTCTGCCAACTCTGCCTTCTCTTCAAGACCATAGCAATGCTATAGTCTCCTTTCTCTGTGAATTCTCCACATTAGTTCCCCTGTTTAAAGTCATGAGCCCCTGTTTAGTTGCTGTCCTTATTCCCTGGTTCTGCATCTGTTTCTCTTTCCATGCCATTCCTTCTCCTCTTTTTTGCAACTTTTCTTCAATCACTCCTTCTTCTTAAGTATTTTCAATTCAAAACATCCTTTAAGAATCTTACAGATGCTCTGGACCCTTTCCCCAGAGGAGTGTGTATGCAGATACAACCTGTTTTACTTGCAATTTTAGGGAATTATTGGATTGGACATTCTAAGGAGCAACATGGATAATGTGTTCTCCAGGTGAAGAACATGTGCTTTAGCAATCTTCTTCCAATTCTCATAACAGTAGCAGTAGTTACCATTTACTGAGTAATTGTCATGCACCCAATGCTGTCTTCTATTCTTTGTCTCTAAACCTCATGAGCCTAACTTCACAGAAGATGAAGTTGAATGGTAAAGAAGTTTAACAATTCATCCAAAATTACAATCAGTTTATAGTGGAATTGGGTTGTGAATCCAAGTCTAATTCTAAATACATACTTTTCTCACTGTACCTCACCAAGTGGTGAGAAGGAAAATGAGACAGGGAAGAAAAACAATTGAAATACCACAGACTTACAGGTAATAAATTGGAGCTTGTGTAGTTATCCTATATACAGTATATAGCATCTGTATAATTATCCATATATGATATCCATATAACTATGGAATATGGATAATTATTCCATATACAGAGGATAGCACCTACCTGAATAAAGGTGTTAGGTGGTGATGGACAATATTGTTTTGTAGCTAGTATGCAGTAGAATATACATACTGGTTGTTAAATTATGAAAACACTATTTACCAGTAAGAAAATAGTCAGCTTTAAGTTCCCTAAACACTCTTCTGGATGATCCAGTTTCCCAGCCCCTCTCAAAGGATACCCAGCAATTAAGGAATTAAGACTTGTCACAGCAGGGCCCCAGCTATGACCAGTTCAGATTTGTAGATGTCAAATATTTTGAATATTCCTCTTGGTTACAGAAGAACATAAAATGTTGCCCAATTCTTCCTCCTGAAGTTTCTCCACTTCTTTTTTTCTGGTCACACTCAACTCATATTTTTTATCACCTATGATAATATTTGAAGGTATACTTTTATTTCTAGAAAAGCATTATTAAAAAAATGGAAAAAAGCCTTTGGATTTTGCTCACAATTTTGATATTTATTCCAATTTCCTAAATTTCTCATTTCTTTCCTTAAATTCTGTAAGAACATAATTGATTTGAAATAGTCTTGAAAAAATCTTGCCAAAGTCATGTCAAATTATAATTGTGTTCTTTGATTTTCTTATCTCTATTGAATGTAAAAATCAAACAAAATCCTCATTTTCACTATATGTATATTGAAAAAATCCAAAGTTACATTTAAGTGTTTGGTTTATGTACAATTAGAAAAAGAGTTTATCTACAACCAAGAATTTTAAAACTCACTTAGACTTTAAATAAGAACAAAATTTTAAATATAGCTCACTGATTTTTTTATTATTCATGTATTTTGATAAAAGTTATGTCTAACTGGCTCTAAATAAAGTGAAATTATGGAAAAAACTAAACTTGCTCTTTTAAAAAAGAGCCCTTTTCTAATATCTGTCTTTAAAAATAATGAAAGAAAAATATTCAAAATGCTCACGGAAACTGTTGCAAGCTAAAAAGATGGAGCTGTTTCTAACCTGCTGTTTTATCTAGAATCAACTCATTTATGAGCTGTTATTAAAAAAAATGTTTGATCTGTTTAACCCTCTACTTCCTATCTTCCAAAGATTCAAGAATCAAGTGTTTTGCTATTTGGATTCCATATCCTGATTAATTTCCTTTATTCTGATTCAATTAAAATGTATTTTTCAGGCAGATTTCTTTACTTGTTTACATACATTTCTCTCTGATTTTAACTGGCCTCCTTATTCTTCCTTAATCTTATGGAATTTGCTGCCTGAAAACTTTCATGAACATGAAAAGGTAAGTGGAAATCAGTATGTCTCAAAATATGGTATGTATATAACATGGTATGTATATAAATGTTATATACATACATGGAGAGAATATTTTTCATTTTGATAGTTTTATCTTTATTTTAGCGTAGATTAGATAAAACAAAACAAACAAAAAACCCCTGAAGAACTATCACATCAGGAGTTTCCCTTTCATGGAAACTATTGTTTAGAATAAGCTTATGATGACCACCCTCCCTAAGATCTTCCAATGCATTGTGCTCCAGGGGACAGCTAGACTTAAGCCAAGTAGGGGGTGAGCTACCCTGGGTTTTCAATCACTGAAGCGTGCTCCAACTTCCAGCACTAATGCCATCATGCCTCACACTTCCATTTATCTCTAACAGCATCAGGAACCCAATCTTCCCATATTCTCACACATCTTACTGATGATCATCTTCCAAATCTTCTGAACGATCCGTACAATCCTAATAAATCCTGTCCTTCACCTCTCCTCACCACTACTTTCATAAATCATTCCACCATTTCTTTCAGAATTCTCATTGTGTCTTTCCTCCTGCTTCAAAATTTTCTATGATGTCCTTCATCTCTACTTTCAGTGAAACCTCACTCTATCCTCAGCCAGGTTTTTCCCCCTGCTTTCCTCCCATACCTTATGTGCCTTAGGTTCCAAAGCTACAGTGAGGGTCCTCCTTGCTCTTTACAGCTGCATTCTGTCTCCACTCCCTCCTACTTCAAAAACCTCAACTCCTTTAAGCCACATCATCAAACTTTACCATCCTTTATCTCTCTTCTTTATTGTCCTCTACTAATCGTCTGGTCATTTTATATCATTCACTGATAACGTCAGCAGCTAGCTTTTGACTTCTCCAATGTCCTTGGAGATTTCTACTACCATAAACATTCATCCCAAATGAGGCCTCTCAGTTCCTCTAGTTCTGGAAAACAATAATCTTTTCTTTGGTCATTAGTCATTGCCATATCCTCTGACTTTCAGGTTGAATCCCAGCATGTCTCAATTCCCCATTCACCTCCAACACCTCAGCACCTTAGCCACCCCACTCTTTTGGTAGAACCATACCCAAGATCTTGTCATCACTCCAATACATGCACCTCCTGCAATATATTGGCTTTGATGTCCGCCTCACTGGCAGTCATCTCCTCTCCTTCCAGCTCTTCTTCTCTAGCACATTCAATCCAATTCTCTGAGTGCAATATATCTGTGATCCTGCTTCCTACCAGTGCTTCCTTATCTAGACTAGATTTCATGATCCAGTACTATAATCACTTTTTTTGCAAACATCATAACTACTTAATCCCTTTCTACTACTATCAAAATTGCCTAATAAAATGCCAACCCTGATTAATCCAAGTACCTGCAGCTGAAAGTTACTAGTGAAATTATGCAACTGGATTGACTGGACTTATCTTAATTTCATGGACACTTTTCTGAAAAGTACACCCCCCACCTGGTTTTCTTCTTCACTTTCATTTGCTGCTATGTTCCTCTCTACCACGCCAATAATTGCTGAATTACTCCTATTCTTTGTCCTTAGTTCTTTCCTTCCCTAGGAAAGGTTCTGCCTTTTAAGGTTTTGGAAACAACAGTGGATCCTACCAAGTAATCAGTAATCACTCTTTCTCTATGTAAGAAACCTCAGCTAATTCAAGGGCTTAAAATAATACAAAACTTTGATGATGCTCAAATTTTTTCTCTATCTTAGACTTTTCACTAGTTCCAGACTATGCAACTACCTTCTTAATATATCTAATTGGATATCTAATAGACATCTCAAACTTAAAATGTTAACAAAATAACTGTTGTGTTTCAAAAACTGTTTTCCTATCAACTTTCCCTATTTCAGTAAATACCATTCTTGGAATCAGCCTTTATTCCTCTCTTCCTCATACCTTTAATTTATTAGTTATACTTACACATGTATCCCAAGACCACCTTTCTTACTACCACCTCTTCTCCAACCCTAATGCAAGCTTTTCTATGACCTGTGTGGATGACAAAAACATTCTTACCAGTCTACTTTTGTCCTTGCATCCTCCAGTACATTCTTTATACAGCAGCCTGGGCTACCTTTCAGAAGTGTAAATTAGAATGTCACTCTCACGCAAAAAGCTTTACAATGGTTCCACATTCCACTTACTAAAATATCCAAATCCCTCACCATGGCCTACATATTTTGTTATTTGCCATGTGCCTTTATCTCTCTCTCTACTCATCTCCTCATCTTCTGTACTTAGCTAGAACAGCCATCTTTCCTCAAACTCTCAAGCTATGCATCTCAGGACCTCTGCAATTCCTTCTGTTTGGAACACCCTTCACCTTTGAATGAGTATCTAGTTCTCATCATTCAGACCTCAACTAATATTTCACTTCCTCAGAGTTACTGGCTCCAACTCCTAGATAAATCAGGCTCCTTATCCTAGATAACTCTATCACATCATCCTATCTTATTTTCTTTAGCACTCACTGGTGTCCAAAGTGATTCTTTTTATGTATTTGTTTTGTGTTAATTATCTCCCCCCCCACTAGAATGTAATAATTTATTATCTTCTAATAATTATTCATTTACAGAAAGAAGGCATGGATTCTGTCTTTTAAGGTTTTGAAAACAACAGTGAAACCTATCAAGTAATCAGTAAGAAATCTCATTGAAGGCAACTCCAAATCTGTTAGACTTAAATAGAAAGCAATCTTACAAGTAAAATGGATTTATTCCACATTCTTATTCAGTTATGAAATAATTATAAATTTCTGAGCCACTAGGATATAGGACTTAGGAAACCATCCAAGAGAAGAGCCAAATGTTCCATTTATTCTGTTCCTGTTGACAAAGTTGCATAAGACAATATCTAACAAAAAAGAGATGAAACAGAAGAACAAAATTAAACTTTCACTAGCAAGCAAGTCAGTTCCAATTTCTATTTCTATGTCTAGGAGATGTTCAACTGCCACGGAGGACATTCCCTGGGGCTTTTGAAGTAATTTTAAAAGAAATCCAGAACTAAATGGTGCAAACAGAAGTACCCTTGGAGAGCTCCAATAGTTACTACTATCATGGGTTTTAAATTTGAAATAATAATGAAGTCTTCCAAAGTAACTTCACAGAAAACTCTTCCTGTTCTGTACTACCACATAAGGCTTCCTTTGTGATAGAATACTCACTCTCTCATTTCATCTGTCTGATGTTTCCCTGAGAAAAATCACCCATGCTTAGAGAATTTGCAAGGTTATCATTTATGAAAAAACAAACACAAACAAACAAGAAATCCTTTGGCACCATTGCTTAAAGATAGGAAACATTTTTAATCAAAATGTAGAAAATTTTCTAAAATATTACTCTATAGCACAAACTCGTTATTTTAATCCAGTAATTTAATTGTGCCAAACAAGTTGGTTAACTGAATGTAAAAATATTTACATATTTATATGTAATGAATTGGTTCTTGTGAATTTTGGCAGATTATGTAGCATAAAGTATAGAGGTCTGGAAATATGTACTCTGAAAATGTTTAATTATTTGGTCATTAACTAAGTAATATTTATTTTGGCAATGTCATCATGTTATTTTTTAACATTATATTGAAATGTATAACACAGAAGAGTGAGAAAAGTATAAGTACACAACCTAATGAATTTTTACAAACTGAACATACCCATTTTATCAACACTCAGATTAAGAAACTGACTCCCTGACCTCAGATTACAAAGCTATGGTAATCAAAACAGTATAGTACAGGCACAAAAACAGACATATAGATCAATGGAGTAGGAGAAAAAAACCAGAAATAAATCCATGCATTTATGGTCAATTAATCTATGACAAAGGAGGCAAGAATACACAATAGAGAAAAGACAGTCTCTACAATAAGTGGTGCTGGGAAAACTGGACAGCTACATGTAAAAGACTGAAATTAGGACCTTCTCAAACACCATATACAAAAATAAACTCAAAATGGATTAAGACCTAAATGTAAGAACAGATACTATAAAACTCCTAGAGGAAAACACAGGCAGAACAATCTTTGACATAAATTGCAGTGATTTTTTTTTTGGATCAGTCTCCTAGAGTAATGGAAATAAAAACAAAAATAAATAAACGGGACCTAGTTAAACTTAAAAGCTTTTGCACAGCAAAGGAAATCATAAACAAAACGAAAAGGCAACCTCTGGACTAGGAGAAAAGGGATTAATCTCCAAAATATACAAACAGTTCATACAACTCAACAACACAAAACAAACAACCCAATTGAAAAATGGGCAGAAGACCTAAATAGACATTTCTCCAAAGAAGACATACAGATGGCCATCAGGCACATGCAAAGATGCTCAACATCGCTAATTATTAGAGAAATGCAAATCAAAACTATAATGAGGTACTGCCTCACACCAGTCAGAATGGACATCATTAAAATGTCTACCAATAACACATGCTAGAGAGGGTGTGGAGAAAAGGGAATCCTCCTACACTTCTGGTGGGAATGTAAGTTGGTGCAGCCACTATGGAAAAAGTATGGATGTTCCTCAAAAAGCTAAAAATAGAGTTGGACAAATGAACTTATCTACGAAACAGAAATGGATTCACAGACATAGAGAACAGGATTGTGGTTGCCAAGCATGGAGGTGGGAGAGGGATGAAGTGGGAGTCTGGGGTTAACAGATGCAAACTCTTATATATAGAATGAATAACAACAAGGTCCTACAGTATAGCACTACATAGGGAACTATATTCAATATGCTGTGATAAACCATAATGGAAAAGGATACATATAAAAAAAGAATGTTTACATATGTATAACTGAATCACTTTGCTGTATAGCAGAAATTAACACAACATTGTAATTTGTAATGTCAATAAAATTGTAATTTATATGTCAATAAAAAATAAATTTAATGAATGCTCCCATTAAGCACTGAGAACATTGTTAAAGAAAGATGGTAGCCCTGAATGAGACTGACCTCAGTATCCAAACAAGCCAAGGAAAAACTTGTAGTTGATTAAAGGTTTTCATCAACAATGAAGACCTTTTTCTAATAAGAATCTCTTCATGTAACTGCACACACTGGGGAGAAAGAACAGTGTGTGACGTTTGCCAATAACTTTAGAATGCTCTGGGAAGGATGGCATCCTGAGGATTATAGCTTCATCAGCCTTGTTACACAACATGTCAAACTCAAATAAGTATATTCTGGAGGCTTTGTCTGTGTCGATTTTACTTTAGAGCCTTGGAGAGTAAGAAACTTCTTTAACTCTTAACGTTAACAGACTTTGGAGACCAATGGTTAGGTTGGGTAACCTAACAACCTATTGAGCACAGTCAAGGAACTCTTTCAAAGTTCTTGGGGTAGGGCATATTTTCCTAGCATACTGGACATATTTAAGGGAGGGGGGTAATATCAGACTTATGTAGAATATTTATCCAAATACAGAGTGAGAAAAATCTGGAACACTGAGATTGATTGAAAAGATGATGATTACAGATACACTCAAAAATTAACCTAACAGTCTGAAGCAAATATGATAGTAGATGCTTTTGCAGGAGTCTAAGAGTTTTATATTCCAAAGTGGACTTTAGGAAGTATAAATATATGCTGGGGTTAAATTTGAAATAACAGGTCACAGGTGTGAAATTGGAAACAACAGCAGCATATAGATTATTCTGGAGCGCAAGTTTTCAGAAACAGAGTGGCTCTTTTTAGACAAATTGATAATAAGCCCTTGAGATACAAAGGGAAGGGAAGAGCTCCATACAATAGGGTTGGCAAACAGCCGTTTCCCAGGACATCAGTCTTGCTAGTGCAGTTCTCAAAACAAAGAATTGCTATCATGTAGCCATACTTTTAAGTCATCTCAGAGTAACGTTCAACAAGTAATATTGCAACATTTTCAGGATTACATGTGTAAACTAATGTGTGAGTATTTAATATATTAAAGTGGATTGGTAGATGATTGAGATATATTGTTTTGATTTAAATTATTTGCATGTTATGCTTTGGGGAAGGCAGATTACTAAAGCTTAAAAAACTCCCAGACTGGGCTTCCCTGGTGGCGCAGTGGTTGAGAGTCCGCCTGCCGATGCAGGGGACGCAGGTTCGTGCCCAAGTCTGGGAGGATCCCACGTGCCATGGAGCGGATGGGCCCGTGAGCCATGGCCACTGAGCCTGCGCGTCCGGAGCCTGTGCTCCACAGCGGGAGAGGCCACAGCAGTGAGAGGCCCGCATACTACACACAAAAAAAAACTTAAGAACATCATTCTATATTAATGCATCCCTGATGTGCTAATTACTGAAACACTCTGAGCAGTTGTTTAAAATGTAAGAGCAATTTAGACAGTTAAATACAGAACAACAACAACAAACTATGCATTTTCTTGCTATTATGTTATGAGTCTCACATTCAACTTTGCCTTTATGTCATTATTTTCACTTCTCATCCATTCACTCACCAAGGAGTCATATGAAAAATACTTCACAGTGTTGTTTTTAATTATCTTTCTGTCAGGGTGAAAACCAAGGCAGGCTTCAGCTTTGTGTTAATTAATGTATTGTGCCTTATTTATGTCTGCACCCCATATTTCTCAATTTTAATGACGTTCTGAAATATCTTTCTGAATTTGATTCAATTTGCTTTTGAAAATTCATTTTAAACACTTCTTTGAGAACATTTAAAGTCTGGGGTATCCTTAGAATTTACATAATTTAAGAAGACTGAAAATTAAAAATTTCTTTACAAAAGTAGAAAATATGCCATATTTAAACCTACTGCAGAAACAAAATAAATAAAGAATATAGCATCAGGACTTCCCTGGTGGTGCAGTAGTTAAGAATCTGCCTGCCACCCGGGGTAGCTATGCCACCTGCTGGGGCTGAGCTGTGGAGCACCAATCCCAAGTTGGCCACCATCGAAGGGCCAGAAACCTGATTACTTTCTGACTTGCCCATCCCCCACCTGTGTGGCTGACAGGGTCTTGGTGCTCCGGCCAGGTGTCAGGCCTGAGCCTCTGAGATGGGAGAGCTGATTCAGGACACTGGACCAAGAGTGACCTACCAGCCCCTTGGAATATCAATGGGCAAAAGCTCTCCCAGAGCTCCCCATCTCAACGCTAAGGCCCAGCTCCACACAACAACCAGAAAGCTACAGTGCTGGACGCCCCTTGCCAAATAACTAGCAAGACATGAACACAACCACACCAATTAGCAGAGAGGCTGCCTAAAATTATAATAAGGTCACAGACACCTCAGAACACACCACCGGACATGGTCCTACCCACCAGAAAGATAACATCCAGCCTCATCCACCATAACACAGGCACCAGTCCCCTCCACCAGGAAGCCTACACAACCCACTGAGCAAACCTTACCCACTGGGGGAAGACAACAAAAACAACGGTAACTATGAACCAACAGCCTGTGAAAAGGAGACCCCAAACACAATAAGTTAAGCAAAATGAGAAGACAGGGAAATAGGCAGCAGATGAAGGAGCAAGGTGAAAACCCACCAGACCAAACAAAGAGGAAATAAGCAGTCTACCTGAAAAAGAATTCAAAATAATGATAGTAAAGATGATCCAAAATCTTGGAAATAGAATGGAGAAAATGCAAGAAACATTTAACGAGGACCCAGAAGAACTAAAGAGCAAACATACAATGATGAACAACACTATAAATGAAATTTAAAATTCTCTAGAAGGAGTCAATAACAGAATAACTGAGGCAGAAGAACAGATAAGTGACCTGGAAGATAAAATAGTGAAAATAACTCCTGCAGAGGAGAATAAAGAAAAAAGAAGGAAAAGAATTGAGGACAGCCTCAGAGACCTCTGGGACAACAATAAACACACCAATATTTGAATTATAGGGGTCCCAGAAGAAGAAGAGAAAAAGAAAGGGACTGAGAAAATATTTGAAGAGATTATAGTTGAAAACTTCCTTAATATGGAAAAGTAAATAGTCAAGCAAGTCCAGGAAGTGCAGAGAGTCCCACACAGGATAAATCCAAGGAGAAATATGTCAAGACACATATTAATCAAACTTTCAAAAATTAAATACAAAGAAAAAATATTAAAAGCAGCAAGTGAAAAACAACAGATAACATACAAGGGAATCCCCATAAGGTTAACAGCTGCTCTTTTGGCAGAAACACTGCAAGCCAGAAGGGAGTGGCAGGATATATTTAAAGTGATGAAAGGGAAAAACCTACAACCAAGATTACTCTACCCAGCAAGCACCTCATTCAGATTCGGCAGAAAAATTAAAGCCTTTACAGACAAGCAAAAGCTAAGAGAATTCAGCACCACCAAACCAGCTTTACAACAAATGCTAAAGGAATTTCTCTAGGCAGGAAACACAAGAGAAGGAAAAGACCTACAATAACACACCCAAAACAATTTAGAAAATGGTAATAGGAACATACATATTGATAATTACCTTAAATGTAAATGGATTAAGTACTCCAAACAAAAGACATAGACTGGCTGAATGGATAAAAAAAAAAGACCCATACATATGCTGTCTGCAAGAGACCCACTTCAGACCTAGGGACACCTACGGACTGAAAGTGAGGGGATGGAAAATGATATTCCATGCAAATGGAAATTGAAAGAAAGCTGGAGTAGCAATTCCCATATCAGACAAAATAAACTTTAAAATAAAGACTATTACAAGAGACAAAGAAGTACACTACATAATGATCAAGGGATCAACCCAAGAAGAAGATATAACAATTGTAAATATTTATGCATCCAAAACAGAAGCACCACAATACATACAGCAAATGCTAACAGCCATAAAAGGGGAAATCGACAGTAATACAATCATCATAGGGGACTTTAACACCCCACTTTCACCAATGGACAGATCATCCAAAATGAAATTAAATAAGCAAACACAAGCTTTAAATGACACCTGAAACAAGATGGACTTAACTGATATTTATAGGACATTGCATCCAAAAATAACAGAATACACTTTCTTCTCAAGTGCTCATGGAATATTCTCCAGGATAGATCATATCTTGGATCAAAAATCAAGCCTTGGAAAATTTAAGAAAACTGAAATCATATCAACTATATTTTCTGACCACAATGCTGTTAGACTAGATATCAATTAAAGGAAAAAAACTGGAAAAAAATACAAACATACGGAGGCTAAACAATACACTACTAAATAACCAAGAGATCACTGAAGAAATCAAAGAGGAAACCAAAAAATACCTAGAAACAAATGACAATGAAAAAACGACCCAAAATCTATGGGATACAGCAAAAGTAGTTCTAAGAGGAAGTTTATAGCAACACAATCCTACCTCAAGAAACAAGAAAAATTTCAAATAAACAATATAACCTTATACCCAAAGTAATTAGAGAAAGAAGAAGAACAACAAAAAAACACCAAAGTTAGCAGAAGGAAAGAAATCATAAAAATCAGATCAGAAATAAATGAAAAAGAAATGAGCAAAATGATAACAAAGATCAGTAAAACTAAAAGCCGGTTCTTTGAGAAGATAAACAAAATTGATAAACCATTAGCCAGACTCATCAAGAAAAAAACGGAAAAGACTCAAATCAACAGAATTAGAAATGAAAGAGGAGAAGTAACAACTGACACTGCAGAAACACAAAGGATCATAAGAGATTACTGCAAGCAACTAAATGCCAATAAAATGGACAATCTGGAAGAAATGGACAAATTCTTAGAATAGCACAACCTTCCAAGACTGAACCAGGAAGAAATAGAAAATATAAACAAATGAATCACAAGCACTGAAATTGATACTGTGATTAAAAATCTTCCAGCTAACAAAAGCCCAGGACCAGATGGCTTCACAGACGAATTCTATCAAACAGTTAGAGAAGAGCTAACACCTAACCTTCTCAAACTCTTCCAAAATATAGAAAAGGGAGGAACAATCCCAAACTCATTTTACAAGGCCACCATCACTCTGATACCAAAAGCAGACAAAGATGTCACAAAAAAAGAAAACTGGGCCTCCCTGGTGGCGCAGTGGTTGAGAGTCCGCCTGCCGATGCAGGGGATACGGGTTCGTGCCCCGGTCTGGGAGGATCCCACATGCCGTGGAGCGGCTGGGCCCGTGGGCCATGGCCGCTGAGCCTGTGCGTCCGGAGCCTGTGCTCCGCAACGGGAGAGGCCACAACAGTGAGAGGCCCGCATACCTCAAAAAAAAAAAAAAAAAAAAAAAAAAAAAAAAAAAAAAAAAAAAGAAAACTACAGGCCAATATCACTGATAAATATAGAAGCAAAAATCCTCAACAAAATACTAGCAAACTGAATCCAACAGCACATTAAAAGGATCATACACCATGATCAAGTGGGGTTTATCCAAGGAATTCAAGGATTCTTCAATATATGCAAATCAATCCATGTGATACACCATATTAACAAATTGAAGGATAAAAACTATAGGATCACCTCAATAGATGCAGAAAAATCTTTTGACAAAACTCAGCACACATTTATGACAAAAACCCTCCAGAAAGTAGTCATAAAGGGAACTTATCTCAACATAATAAACACCATATATGACAACCCCCTAGCCAATATCATTCTCAATGGTGAAAAACTGAAACCATTTCCACTAAGATTAGGAACAAGACAAGGTTGTCCACTCTTACCACTATTATTCAGCATAGTTTTGGAAGTTTAGCCACAGCAATCAGAGAAGAAAAAGAAATAAAAGGAATTCATATCAGAAAAAGAAGAAGTAAAACTGTCACTGTTTGCAGATGACATGATACTATACATAGAGAATCCTAAGGACACTACCAGAAAACTACTAGAGCTAATCTATGAATTTGGTGAAGTAGCAAGATACAAAAGTAATGCACAGAAATCTCTTGCATTCCTATACAATAATGATGAAAGAGAAATTAAGGAAACACTCTCATTTACCATTGCAACAAAAAGAATAAAATACCTAGGAATAAACCTATGTAAGGAGAAAAAAGAACTGTATGAAGAGAACTATAAGACACTGATGAAAGAAATTAAAGATGATACAAACAGATGGAGAAATATACCATGTTCTTGTATTGGAAGAATCAACGTTGTGAAAATGACTATACTACCCAAAGCAACCTACAGATTCAATTCAATCCTTATCAAACTACCAATGGCATTTTTCACAGAACTAGAACAGAAAATTTCACAGTTTGTATGGAAACACAAAAGACCCTGAATAGCCAAAGCAATCCTGAGAAAGAAAAGCAGAGCTGGAGGAATCAGGCTCCTGCACTTCAGACTATACTACAAAGCTACAGGAATCAAGACAGCATGGTACTGGCACAAAAACAGAAATATAGATCAATGGAACAGGATAGAAAGCCCAGAGATAAACCCACGCACCTATGGTCACCTTATCTTTGATAAAGGAGGCAAGAATATACAATGGAGAAAAGACATCCTCGTCAATAAGTGGTGCTGGGAAAACTGGACAGCTACACATAAAAGAATAAAATCAAACACTCCCTAACACCATACACAAAAATAAACTCAAAATGGATTAAAGACCTAAATGTAAGGCCAAACACTATAAAACTCTTAGAGGAAACACAGGCAGAACACCCTATGACATAAATCACAGCAAGATCCTTTTTGACCCACCTCCTAGAGAAACGGAAATAAAAACAAAAATAAACATATGGGATCTAATGAAACTTCAAATCTTTTGCACAGCAAAGAAAACCATAAACAAGACAACAAGATAACCCTCAGAATGGGAGAAAATATTTCAAATGAAGCAACTGACAAAGGATTAATCTCTAAAATATACAAGCAGCTCATGCAGTTCAATATCAAAAAAACAAATAACCCAATCCAAAAATGGGCAGAAGACATAAATAGACATTTCTCCAAAGAAGATATACAGATTGCCAACAAACACATGAAAAGATGCTCAACATCACTAATCATTAGAGAAATGCAAATCCAAACTACAATGAGGTATCACCCCTCTGGTCAGAATGGCCATCATCAAAAAATCTACAAACAATAAATGCTGGTGAGGGTGTGGAGAAAAGGGAACCCTCTTGCACTGTTGGTGGGAATGTAAATTGATACAGCCACTATGGAGAACAGTATGGAGGTTCCTTAAAAAACTAAA
Source organism: Mesoplodon bidens (assembly GCF_964165515.1). Classification (NCBI taxonomy): domain Eukaryota; kingdom Metazoa; phylum Chordata; class Mammalia; order Artiodactyla; family Ziphiidae; genus Mesoplodon; species Mesoplodon bidens. Next base: position 35,727,198 of record NC_138165.1, on the reverse strand, counting down.
AATAGAACTAACATACAACCCAGCAATCCCACTATTGGGCATATACCCTGAGGAAACAATAATTCAAAAAGAGTCCTGTACCACAATGTTCACTACAGCTCTATTTACAATAGCTAGGTCATGGAAGTAACCTAAATGTCCATGGACAGATAAATGGATAAAGAAGATGTGGCACATACATACAGTGGAATATTCAGCCATAAAAAGAAACGAAATTGATTTGTTTGGAGTGAGGTGGGTGGACATAGAGTCTGTCATACAGAGTGAAGTAAATCAGAAAGAGAAAACAAATACCGTATGCTAACACATATATAGTGAATCTAAATAAAAATCAAAGTGATTCTGAAGAATATAGGGGCAGGACAGGAATAAAGACACAGACGTAGAGAATGGACTTGAGGACACGGGGTGGAGCAAGGGTAAGCTGGGATGAAGTGAGAGAATGGCATTGACATATATGCACTACCAAATGTAAAATAGCTAGCGGGAAGCAGCTGCATCCCACAGGGAGATCAGCTCAGTGATTTTGACCGAGAAGGTGTGGAATAGGGACTGTGAGAGAGATACGCAAGAGGGAGGAGATATGGGGATATATGTATACATATAGCTGATTCACTTTGTTATACAGCAGAAACTAACACAACATTGTAAAGCAATTATACTCCAATAAAGATGTTAAAGAAAAAAGAAAAGAATTTGCCTGCCATTCTGGGGACACGGGTTTGATCCCTGGTCCGGGAAGATCCCACATGCCACGGAGCAACTAAGCCCGTGAGCCACAACTACTGAAGCCTGTGTGCCTAGAGCCTGTGCTCCACAACAAGAGAATCCACCACAATGAGAAGCCCGTGCACTGCAGTGAAGAGTAGCCCCGCTCGCCGTGACGCCCACATGCAGCAATAAAGGCCCAACACAGCCAAAAATAAATAAATTTTTAAAAATATAAATAAATAAATAAATAGAATGTAGCATCTTTCTAGATAAATAATGACAATACGTAGCAAACTGACATTATGCAATTTCAATGGCTTATTGGTATGCGACATTACAGTCTTAGTATTTTGTGCTGATTCACTTTTAAGTATCAAAACTGAAAAGGAAGCAATTTTTCCTAGAAGTGTACCAAATTTATTCCCAGAGAAGAAGGGAAGGCAGGGTGGTGATCACATAGTGGGCCACCTCCCTCTAACAATATTTTCATTCAAGTAAAAGCAGTCTAGCAGTCTTGAGGAAGAAGAGAAGGCAGAGAGGACATGATAAAAGAAGCAACTTACAGTCAAAGAAATGTGAGAAAACGGAAACAGAAGACACAGTTGCTGTACAGGCTGCTCATTGGTGGAATTAGTAGAACTTGGAGAGGAATGCAAGGAGTTAGATTTACACAGGGTCTAGGTATATAATATGGGAGAAACAACTCTTTTCTATTTTTTTCCATACACCAGCTGGATGTCTATGAAATTGGTAAACATATAAATAAATATTCATCCTCCACTCCATTCACCCATCCATTCAGTAGATATAGAGGCATACCTTGGAGACATGGAGGGTTCGGTTCCATACCACTACAATAAAGTGGATATCACAATAAAGTGAGTCATATAATTTTCTTGATTTCCCAGTGCAAATATTGAATAAGTTATGTTTACACTATACTGTAGTTTATTAAGTGTGCAATAACATTATGTCTAAAAAATGTATACCCCTTAATTAAAAAATACATTATTGCTAAAAAATGCTACCCATCATCTGAGCCTTCAACAAATCATAATGTTTTTTGCTGGTGGAGCGTCTTGCCTCCATGTTGATGGCTGCTAACTGATCAGGGGGACGGTTGCTGAAGGTTAGGGTGACTAGGGCAATTTCATAAATAAGACAGTGAATTTAGCTTATTTTATTGCTAAATGGACTCTTCCTTTCACAGAGGATTTTTCTGTAGCATGGAATGCTGTTTGATAGCATTTTACCCACAGCAGAAATTTCAAAATTGTAGTCAGTCCTCTCAAAACCTGCCACTGCCTTATCAACTAAGTTTGTGTAATATTCTAAACGTTTTGTTGTCATTTCAACAATTTTCACAGCATCATCACCCGGAGTAGTTTCCATTTCAAGAAACCACTTTCTTTGCTCATCCATAAGGAACAATTCCTCATTCATTAAAGTTTCATTATGAGACTGTAGCAATGCAGTCACATCTTCAGGCTCCACTTCCAGTTCTACTTCTCTTGCTATTTCCACCACAACTGCAGTCAGTTCCTCCCCTGCAGCCTTGAACCCCTCCAAGTCATCCATGACATTTGGAGTCAACTTCTTCCCAACAATGTTCTTAATGGCATCTAGAATGATAAATCCTTTCCAGGAGGTTTTCAATTTACTTTGCTCAGATCCATCAGAGGAATCACCATCTATGACAGCTAGAGTCTTATGAAATGTATTTCCTAAATAATAAGACATGAAAGTCAAAACCATTCCTTGATCCGTGGGCTGCAAAATTGGTGTAGTATTAGCAGGCATGGAAACAACATGAATCTCATACACCTCCATCAGTGGTCTTGGGTGACCAGGTGCTTTGTCAATGAACAGTAAGATTTTGAAAGAATCTTTTTTTTCAGAGCAGTAGGTCTCAACTATAGGCTTAAAATAATCAGTAAACCACATTTATAAACAGATGTGTTATCATTCAGGCTTTGTTGTTCCATTCATAGATCACAGGCAGCGTAGGTTTAGCATAATTCTTAACGGCCCTAGGATTTTCAGGATGGTAAATGTGCATTGGCTTCAATTTCAAGTTATCAGCTGCATTAGCCCCTAACAAGAGAGTCAGCCTGTCTTTTGAAGCTTTGAAGCCAGGTATGACTTCTCCTCTCTAGCTATAAAAGTCCTAGATGGCATCTTCTTCCAGTAGAAGGCTGTTTTGTCTACCTTGAAAATCTGTTGCTTAGCATAGCCACCTTCATTCATTATTTTATAGATCTTCTGGATAATTTGCTGCAACTTCTACATCAGCACTTGCTGGTTCACCTTGCACTTTTTGTTATGGAGACGGCTTCTTTCCTTCAACCTCATGAATCAACTTTTGCTAGCTTCAGACTTTACTTCTGTAGCATCCTCATCTCTTTCAGCCTTCACAGAATTGAAGAGAGCCAGCCTTGTTCTGGATAAGGCTTTGGCTTAAGGAAATGTGGCTAGTTTGATCATCTATCCAGACCACTAAAACTTTCTCCATATCAGCAATAAGGGTTTTTTGCTTTCTTATCATTCGTGTGTTCACTGAAGTAGCACTTTTAATTTCCTTCAAGAACTTTTCCTTTGTATTCACAACTTGGCTAGCCATTTGGTGCAAGAGGCCTAGCTTTCAGCCTATCTCAGTTTTCAACATGCCTTCCTCACTAAGCTTGATCATTTTTATCTTTTGATTTAAAGTGAGAAATGTGCAACTCTTCCTATCACTCGAGCACTTAGGGGCCATTATAGGGTAATTAACTGAGCTAATTTCAATATTGTGGTGTCACAAGGAAGAAGGAGGCTCAAAGAGAGGGAGAGAGATGGGGAATGTGGTTGGTGGAGCAATCAGAACACACAATATCCATTAAGTTCTCTGACTTATAAGGGCATGGTTCATGGCACCCCAAAACAATTACAGGAGTGACTTCAAAGTTCACTGATTGCAGATCACAATAATAAATATAATAATAATGAAAAAGTTTGAAATATTGGAAGAATTACCAAAATGTGACACAGAGACAGGAAGTGAGCAAATGTTTTTGGAAAAATGGTACCTATAGACTTGTTCCATACAGGGTTGCTACAGACTTTCAATTTGTAAAAACACGCAATATCTGCAAAGTGCAAAAAGCTAAGCACAATTAAATGAGGTGTGCCTGTATTAAGCTTCAGTAATTACTGAATTACTGGGGATTACAATGATGTATAAGATACATATGTGTTCTACCTTCACGGAGATTACAAGATAGTGGGAGAATGCCAATATGTGAATAGCCTACAAATAATTCTGTAATTATAGTCATGATCCTTCCATAAAGGTGAAGTTCTAGGTGCCATGACAGCATTTATCAGATCTCAAATCTGGCACGGGAGTCCAGGAAAAACAGTGTGGAATAGTGGCTAAGAACTTGAGCTCTGGAATCAAGAGTCCTGGGTTTGGTTCACTTACTGGCTATGTGGGTCATGGTTTTTAAATGTTCTAACCCTTCATGTACTCACTTTTAAATGACTATAGTACTAGTAGCTACTTTACAAAATTTCTGTAAAAAGTAAAGAGGCAACACTCTGAAGAAGGGGAGATGGGAGATGCGATTGGCCCATGGAAATTTGGGTTGGTAATGCTATGTTTCCTAGGTTGCTAGTAGATCACACCTCATGGCTATCATGCTGATATATCACATATGTTCTTTTGTGTTTATCAAATTCTTTACATATAATCTTTAAAAACAATTTCTAGAAGAGCTAAAGAAAGTAAGATATCTGAAGTCTTTTACATGTTATCGCTGTAGTGTAGGATTCTGGGGACTTCTACCTTATTATTCATTTCTGGATAGTTTTAATTTCTAAAAATAAAAGTAAAATACCCATTTAAAAAATGACACAGAGATGAAAGAAAGATATATAAGAGGATACTAAGTGTAAAATGCTCATCTCCAGGTAGTCAAATGAAGAGCCTAAGCAAGGGGGCTTGGACCATGTAGGAAACTCGAAAGGTTAGGGTGTAGCTGAATATTAGGAACACAAGAAAAGTGGCCAACCCTGGGGCTGCAAAGTGGAGAAGGAAGGTCATGATGGCTTTGGCCAAGGCAAGTTCAGATGAGGTAGTGTCTCAAGAAGAGAACAGATAGATGTGAATAAGTGCTAAATTGATTAGAATTAACTGGCTGATAAGTACTGTCCAGAGAAGAGGTTCAGGTCTATAAAAATTTGTATAAACTCAATGGTTCTTTAAGTTTTTTTGATGAAAAAACCCACTGGACATAAATTTTTTAAACTTTTAAACACCATGATTTTTGAGTAAACTATGATGTCTTCATGTATTTAAAATGAACAAACTCTAGGAATAATTTTGCCAAGGGGAGGAAAAAAAAAACAAACTTTAAATCAATATAAAGGTAACAACAAAGAGGAAATCTGAGTGCTACTTTATGGGGTGACCCTAGCACCATCACATCATTCATGATGTGATGCACCACATCACGTGATGCTCTGGGGAGCATCTTAGGGTTCTCCCCACACATCCGTCATTTCACCTCTAAAGGCATACATGAGAACCACAGCTGTTAGCCAAAGGACAGAACTCAAATTGATCCAGGGAGAGGGGGCTGTGAGAACCCAGCTGAAGATACCAATAGGGACAGAGGCAGAGACTGGATGAGTTAGTAATTTTCATTAAAAAGAGGAGCAGATTGTGCTTCTCAAAATACCCTATTCAGGTCTACTTTGCATTTCTCAGTGACTTTCTAAGGTCACTCATTGAAACTTTGCTCATTCGTAATACATTATAGAAGCAATCTTTGTAAAGCATAGATCATGTTTGACAAAAGAAATAGCCAAGAATACTTCAAATTCACTTTTATGTCCAGTAGGTACAGCATGTCTAATATCATCTAACAATTATAAAATAATATTGAGTGATAACAGGCAGTATCTGCCTTTAGTTGCTCATTTCTTTTACTGATAGTTGGTGAGTCACTCTGTAGTGGGCAAGGTTTAGAGATGATTATTCTATGTGATTATGCTCTGGTCAATTGCCATTTATAAGAAAAGGTTTGTTTCTCATTCCTTATACTCAGTTTTTCTTGGACAGGAGTCACACATATTTGTTTAGATATAGGGGAAGAAGAGCTTCCAAAATTTCTGTATGAGAAATACTAAAACTGACTTTGAATTTCGGTGATAATCTAAAAAATTAAAATAGTTCTATATCTGATCATGTGGATTACTACCTTATAACTGGTACTGCCGGGTGATGCCCATGCCTCTGTGTATTTTTGAGTTTTTCATGAAGTTGGTGCCACATGGTACTTTTGAAAACGTTTACATTTAAAATTTTTAAGAGGGCATAGCAGGGTAGGTAATTAAAGGCATAGACACTAGAGCTGAACCATTTGGGCTTGAATCTTGGAACATTAATTTATATGCTGTATGACCTTGGGAAGGTTATTTACCCTCTCTGTGCCTCAGTTTCCTCATCTGTAAAATGAAAATAATAATAATATCTGCTTTGTAGTCTTATTTGAATATTAAACAAGTTCATTCCATGTTAAGCATTTAGTGTCCAGCACATAGTAAGCACATGATAAATGCTAGCTATCATTCCTGGTGGGAAAAATGTGGACCTAACACATAAATAATGAATTTGTGTCAAAATAAAAAGGCAAATGGTATCAGTGAGTGCTATAAAAACAAAGGTTTCATAATAGTTTAGGAAGAGAAGAGAGTAGAAGTTGAGTAGTTTGAAGAATGCAGTAGTGGAAACATGTCACACACACAAACTAGTGCTGGGTGGTCTTTAGGAAGGAGGGTGGATGTAGAGACTGGATGGGACACAAGGGAGGTGTCTGAGTTGATGGTAATATTCTACTTCTTGATTTGGGCTATTATGTGGATATGTTCATTTTGTGATAATTCAGAAACTCTATGTTTATGACTTGTGCACTTTTATTTATGTCTATTTTAATAAATAATTTAAGTGAAAATAAAGAAGAAGGTGCAGACTTCTCCCTCTTGTCCTCCCCCAAAACTGATGCCTTGGTGGTCAGCCCTATATTAATGCTCTTCATGCTGTGAAAATGGTGTAGTTTGTACAAAAAAAAAAAAAAAAAAAAATCACCCCATTAGTGTTGCTGATCGAAATGTTACTAGTTTTGTAATTTTGTTTGGAGTTAATATAAATTTAGATTTTGTAATTATAGGTGTGCTAAAAGCGTAACAGGAGTTTGCAACTAGTTTTTAAGTGTATACACCTTTAAATGTAACATAAAGATAGTTCAGTTCAAGACTGTAATTATTTTTTCCTTTAAAAGGAGTCCTGATTTATTTAATTTGCTTTGGTGCATTTGGGAGAAAAAATGTTTAAAAACAAAATGCACAAGAGGTAAAGAAAGTTCTGGAAGTCTTAACTCTTTAGCACTTGTCATTTGCTTCCTGTTACTGAAAATTGTCTTCCTTCTCCTTTTTTCTTTTTTTTCAAAACTAACTTTATTCTTATAGGAACTGGTTGGAGTGAATTTATCCCCATGATTTATTCAGAAAGATAAAGTCATAAACCTGTATTTTTGACCCTTCTAAGTGATGGGTCAGATCTTAGAGTTCAGTATCAATACCAGTGCATAGGGATTCCATGAAGCTAGAATGGGATAGCCAGACCTCTCTTTCTTTCAATTCAATATGTATCCATTAACTGAAGAAATATTTATCTGATGCCAAATAGGTGTCAGGTACTAGTCTAAGCAATGGAGACTCAGGAATGGTAATACATATATGTAGTATACATAGCAATAGAAAGAAATCTGTTACTCAGGAACCATTTTTAGAAACATAAAGCCTGCTGTTGCTATTACCCACTTCCTGCCAATTGTAAGAACTGATTTATTAACAAGTCAAGTTGTTCTGAGAGGGAGAGAAGGGCTATAAGAATTTGGGAAATTTTATAACAAAATACTTAGATCTAATATACCATGGTCACAGTTCAGTCAATCTGTATTTCAGGGTTTGTAGAAACAGCTATGGGTTGATAAAGTGACATCTATTTATTTTTCAAAAGACACAGATATTATAACAAAATACTGGAAGAATATTCAACAAAATGTTATCCATAGTTAATTCTGTGTGGTGGGGTTATATATGATTTTACTTTCTTCTTTCTTCTTTCTGTAATTTACAATTTTAAATAAAGAAACATTGTTTTTGTAATCAGAGAGAAGTAGTAAATTTTAAATTGTAGACCTTGAAACTAAGTTTAAAAATGTACTAATAGACCTGCTTGTGTCTATAGTGATCAATATCACAACATTTAGATAGAACAACAGAGAACCATCATTTCCTGATGGTTCCTTCTGGAAAAACCCAGACAATATGTAATTTGTCAATCAATGCATTTCAGTTTAAGAAAAACTTTCTTACATAGTGTCTTGCACAAATTTGCCTTGCTTAATATATGAAAGTATAGATTTTTTTCACATTCCTCTTCTCAAGGACATGGATCAAAAAATAGGCACAGAAGAAAGATGATATTGAAATAGGAAGTGTTGAAGCACACAGTTAAAACTTTAAGCATTGTGGGTAGGAGAACGTGTGGTACAGAAATGGTTTTCCTGCTGAATGAACCAGAACTCTCTATTGAAGGGCATGACAAGGTGATGGTGTCTTTATTTACAGAGAGACACATTATTTTAATATTTAGACATTTACATCCCTCTAGGAAGTAAATCAGAATGTCAGGTTTCTTAAACGTACATCTATCACTCAATATTCAAACAAAGCTACAATTCTTTATTCAGATCATGCAGATATTGAAAGAATTAATTTAATATCTTGAGATCTCCAAGTCAAAAATTCCTCATTTATAAAAATTTCTCACTTAGAAATTAGGGTATATTAGAGCTGAAAATAGTCTTTGGATTCATCAACTATAATTTCCTCATTTTTGAGATAAAGGCATTGATGATAGAGAAATTAGATGGTTCATTCACAGTCATCTACATGGTAAAAAGCAGAATCCACTTTTGAACCTTGTTCTTCTATTTCTCACCTAGTATCTTTCTGTTAGTCTTGTCTAAAATGATTCTTACTTAGTCAACCAACCTCTTCTAATACACCATTTCGACAGCTTACTCTTTGCAAGTATTTTTCCCCTTTGATTTTCTGTTTATTTATTTATACATCTAAAGTCATTCTTAACACAACCTCATTTGATTCACTAAAAGCAACTCAAGAGAAGATTTCAAGTAAATTACCCCAGTAAGTATGTCAGAATTCACAAATGTGAGACACAGTGAAGACATTTCTAATCTGAGACATGAGGTCACATTAGGAAACTGCCTAATTCCCTAGTATAAAAGGATCTTTCCTGCACATCTAAATTTATTTAGATATAATATTTCTCTAACTAAATCAGAATACTTTCTGGTATCAACAAGCAATTTTTTAGTACCAGTTGGGTACCTCAAAAATGATTAGTCAGTAAGAGCAATATAAAAATATTATTGGACCATACCTTCAGGGAAGCTAGCATGTTATTAAGAGATAAAATGTGCAATTAGAAAATAAGTATAGTACAAGATACTATAAAACAAAAGGCCACATGAATGTGTTCTAGTGACAGAATGTATAGTAAGAAGACGCCTTGTTATAGATGGTCAGAAGGAAATGCTGGAATTACTGAGAATGCCTCTATGATTAAGCTGGAACTGAGGTGGTGCAGAGAGACTGGAAGATATTCAAGGTGGAAATATATTAGCAAGAAAACAGAAGGAAAGTCTGGCGGGCAGCGACAGAAATGTCTGGTGACAGGGGCTATTTCAGATGTATTAGGACCAGTAAAATGAGACCAGAGTGGGAAGTTAGAGATGTGTATGAGAGGCTAATAGAAGTCATTTGGGGAGGATTGTGCCAAGGCCTGGCCCACAGAACTGAAAAGAAAGGGACAACACTAAAAATCAGGAGAAAGGGAAATTAAGAGAGGAAATAAAAACAGATGGATTTACTCAAACCTTAATAATGATTTATTGTCACTCATCCAGTCAGGGAAAATAAAACAAAGCGGAACAAAGCAATAAAACAGATGTCCCATGCTAAAACAAGAATCAGCTCACTGAATCTTAGCCCTTTCTTTTCCTAATGGTGATTGATAATCTAAGTAGAGAGGAACAAAAACAGTCTAGCCATTGTTCTCTGACGTTCCTGCCCACATTAGAAACTAGTTTTTTTTTTTTTTTTACATCTTTATTGGAGTATAATTGCTTTACAATGGTGTGTTAGTTTCTGCTTTATAACAAAGTGAATCAGTTATACATATACCTATGTTCCCATATCTCTTCCCTCTTGCATCTCCCTCCCTCCCACCCTCCCTATCCCACCCCTCTAGGTGGTCACGAAGCACCCAGCTGATCTGCCTGTGCTATGCGGCTGCCAACCAGGTCAAGGAGACTGAGACAGAAAATAGGAAAGTGCATTCATCTGGATAGCAGGAAAAGTTTAGTGTATGATGGGGCAATGACTTTGCCTTCTGATGGGCGTAAAAATGATCTTAAAGGATTTGCTGTCATTCTATATACTCCTCTTTTATAGCAGAGGAGTTAAGCACTAAAATGATAAAAGCAATCTCCAGATTTCAAAACCTAAACTTAAACACATGTTGGCTTTCTTCTTTAGCTTGGGGTTAAAAAGCCAAACAATCCAAGGAGGTTAACTTCTCTGCCAATCAGAGGAGTGAATATACCAGTCAATTTTTAATCCTGCATTTTTGCTAATATCACCAAAATAATAAATTTTATTAGCCAGGATTAGCGAGTGCAAACTATCCTCTATTTCAGTGCCAGAGATAATATTATCAACCTTGGCTAGTCATGTTATAAATGTGTGTCATGGTTTGGTCATAAAAGACCAAATCATGTACTCAGAGAGACATTGTGGATCACATTTTTCAAATCTCAGTCTACAAGAGATGCAAATCAGTTTAGGCCTTAGGAGAGGTCTGGAAGGGGTTCATCTAAAAATCTGAACAGTTTCATGTCTTTAAAGAATGATCTCTACTTTTCTCCCTTGAAATATCTCCTGAAGTCCCTTCCGCAATTCTATATCTTCTTCCGTATTCCATCCTTTCTTAAATGTGCCGGTCCCTTATAGGTCCAAATCAGTTTCACAGACTGCCTAGGCCAGTACAAATTCTCGAAGGTCATCAGCCTGCCTGGCATACAAACTATCTCAGATGAAGTTTCAGCCCTTGCTTCATTAGAGATGAACAATTTTCTATTCATCAGAATCTCCAGATCTCCAGTAAAGCCCATTTTCAGTATGGGAAAGTTTGTTTGTTTTTTCAGAAGAAAGTATTTTTATCAGAGTAGTTTGGCGATTAGCTGTCTCCAGACTTCCTTGACTAGATTTATCAAGGTCATCATGAGCAGGGAGAAAGCAAAAAATGTAGTGTCCAGCTATCTTTCCCCCAACATCAAAATGCCCATTAGGAAGAATATGGATGATAACAACCTCAGCCTTGAAATTCACCCTGATTGCTTAACTTTGGACCATTTTCCAGTCAGTACTGTCTTCATGCCCCACTCCCTCGTTTTCAAAACCTCGATGCTTTGCACTGCTATGTAGTTAACGGAGGAAAAAGATGTGCTTAGTACCAGCTGGCGCTTCTCATACTGCCCATTCTAGTTCACAATGACTCCCAAGAAGGGATTGGTACATTTTCAGGATGATTGTGAGACAGCAGTTAAACATAGCTATTACTAAAATTAAATTACATACATTTACAATTGAATAAACTATATTAAAAGCAAAGGTAACAAATATGCAGAACACTCACTCCCTAATTATTTTATAACATTTTATTATTATCTATACTCTTGAGGTTAGTTATGTTACTGTATCTGGATAGTAGAAATACTCCATAAGGTGTATTACTGTGCATTTCTTCCCAACTCTCAGTTCAGTGATGTCACATTAGTAGATTGAGATCAGCCACGTTGAAAGTATTTACCACAAAAACTGGCAAACACTACAAATCAGAGCTCCCTTCCTCGCCAGAAAACCAGTTGTTAAACATTTACTACCATACTACTAGTAAGAATCCACTATTTTGAGGGCTGAGCAATGGGGCAGAATAAAGACAAGGTTATTTAAAATTCAGCTTTCTCATGAATGATAATCACCAGACTGATTTTCTCTTAGAAGTGTACATTTAAAAGATGGGTTTCTGAGTAAAATGACCCAAGAGCCTTTCAAGCAAATAAAAACTACCTGTGTGCAATCTGAGTTACTTTTATCAAGCATTTCATCAAGACATTTTTTTTTGCTTTTTTGATCATCTGTGAAAATTGGAATAAACAAGCAACTTAATAATATAAATAAAAGTTTAGGGAAATCATTAATAAACAGTAAAAGACAAGATTGTTTCCAAATATTTTGGCATATATTAATGTATAATTAATTTATGGGATTAGAAATCAGTTACAATTTATTGTTAAAATACATCCTTCATCAATAAATTTTTAATTCAAGCATATTTCATTGCACGGGGAATAATTAAATAGCAAATTTACTAGTGATGGTTTATAATACATAGGACTAATATTTAAATCTTGAAAATTAAATAAAAACTCATTAAGCAATTAGGAGTTTCATAGTTCCTACAAAACTATCTCATTGCATTAGGTAGAAGTATAGGGCTAACTCTCTTTAGGACACTCAATTTAAAGTGAATGCACATTTTTTCAATGGAGCTATGACTTATCAAGCAATCCAGTGAGACACATCCTTTTGCTGTTATGAATTTTGAACATGGTACAAGAATTCTTCAGGTAATTCTCTGCTTCTATATCTTTATCCCTCTAAGTACTAAACTCTCCTGCCCCAAATCTTTTCCTTTTTGGTCTCTGCTTTCTACATTGCAATTTAATAACATGTTGCATTTCATTGTTATTCAACAGGTATGTGTAGGTGCCTTATTTCCCAGAGTTTTATAAACTGCTATAGTGCAAAGAGCCCAGAGATAGAGTAAGAAAGATCTGGAATGAATTCCTTCTCTGCCACTTAATAGCCGTGTAAGTTTTGAGCCTCAATTTTCGCATCTATAAAATGGGCATATCACCCACTATCTTGCCAGAAGTGCTGTAAACCTGAGTAATAATGCAATAATGGTCACCAATTTCCCAAGTCAATAGCTGGCACATAGTTCATTTTACATAAAGAGTATTTATTACTATAGTCCTGTGATACTAAATACTGAAGACAATACTTAATTATTGTATTAGCTTTAATAATTATGGGTATTTAGACTTCTCTCTTATTCAGTAGCACAGAAACCTTAAAAAAAATTGCTCTGAAAAGACAAACCTGATGCCTAGTATAAGTAAATTCAATTCAAGAACTACAATATTCAGGGTTTCCCTGGTGGCGCAGTGTTTGAGAGTCCACCTGCCGATGCAGGGGACACGGGTTCATGCCCCAGTCCGGGAAGATCCCACATGCTGCGGAGCGGCTGGGCCCATGGGCCATGGCCGCTGAGCCTACGCATCCGGATCCTGTGCTCCACAACGGGAGAGACCGCAACAGTGAGAGGCCCGCGTACCGCAAAAAAAAAAAAAATGAACTACAATATTCAAGGTTCAGTTAAATCTGCTTGTACTGTTTCCAATTAAAATGTATCTAGTGCCTTTTAGAACCTTATTGACTCAAGTAAAGGAAACAGTGGTGCTTATCTATCATGTGCTTCTCTAGGATTATGGCATGAACTATTTAATCTAAAACTAAGTAGTTTCTAGAGCTTCTATATTATAGAGGAAATGTGTGAACATTTCAATATGTCTTTCAGATAAAAATATCTGAGGAGGATGAGGAGGATAAGAATGGCTACCTTATTTATAAGCAGTGACTTTAAGAACAATCTGCCATCTATGAGCATGCTAGGACTTTATTTATACAATCCAGCAGGGGTAAGTGCAGGAAAGAGAAATGTCTGTCTTTAAATAGTAGAATTTGGTCTATTAGGTTGCCCAAAAAGTTCGTTTGGGCTTTTCCGTAAGATATTATGGAAAAACCCAAATGAACTTTTTGGCCAACCCAATATATTACTGATTCGAATAACTGACATTTTAATCACACTTTTATTTAGAGAGATGAAAGTTTCACAGGAAAATTCACTTTTTTTTTCTGCAGAGGAAGTAGATTGCCTATCCCATTTTCAGCACTACTCATTTGCTGGAATTTCGTGGTTGGTTGTCTTCGCTCCTTACTTAGGCAGATATCAAGTCAATTGCAATTATTGCTTCTCCTGATTCTCATTGTTAATGGAGATATAGAGGGATTTGCTGGCTTCCTGGCCACAAATTTCACTCAGTAGTGTTATTTCCATCCATGAATGATAGAGATGGACTACTAAATCAAAACAACAACAGATTCTAAATCTCTCTAAATATCAAACTTGAGATTAAATGAAAATACATCTTAACTACGATAGGAATCATGCTGATATGCCAAAATCCATAGAGAAAGTGAAGTGGAGGTTTCCTCTGGATTATTTTGAATTATTTTCTTTTCCTAGGACCATTGTTAGCAATTGCTTTTCTACACCACTGTTGGTTATTTTTTAAGTTTTATATGCTGTCTGTTGTCACTCTAGGCCAGTAGTTAATTTTTTTCTAACCTGTGAAGACCTTAGTTTGAATGAATTTTTACCTCTAAGCCTATTTTGAAAACAGGTCGAGAGGCATTGTTCAGCAGGTAGGGTCAGAGTTCTGTCCCCATCTCTGTTGAGATTTTATATGCATGGCTCTCAATAACTCAGTTATTCTCCCATGAAAATTGTTCAGTAACAAACTATTAAAAATTATGTTATGCAGAAAATAGTAAATATTTTATATGTAACTCTTTATAACTCAAGTAAGTCCACTATAGCAAGTTTGGGAATAATCTGATTGGTTAGATCATAGTTACACGTGGAAACAACAAACTAGGAGGTTATATTTTCCACATATGTATGAGGTCCATTCTAAAATTCCACTGTAATAAGGCTAAAAACCATACCTTGGTCCTACATTTTCTTCACCCACCTTCAGTCAAATAGCAAACCAAGACTACTGGTAAAATTTGACAATTGCCTCCAAAAAATACCTTTTATTTTAACAGATAACCTCACATTATTTTTTAAAGTCAAATATTACTATTCTATGACTTTTCAAAAACCAATTAATTAAAAATTGATACCACTTATTTGAAAGCATGTGGAACAATTCTATCCTTTGAGGAAGACATCAAACACAAATGTTCCTGAGATTGTTAGGACTGGATAATAATCTCTTGACAGCTTCAAAGAAAAACCTTACCTTTTCCCCCCTGTGATTTCTACTTCTGCTGATCTATTAGAATCATGGCAATTGTGTATAGTTTTGAAAATATGATAGCTTGCATCTACTTATTATTAACACCATGACATTGGTATTATCTAAGGGAAGTTAATCTTGATGTGAATAACATTAGATTTCATAATCAAAGTTACATCATGACCACAATGAATCGTGGATCTCCGAATCCATGTAAGACTTCTCTAAACAAAATCCCCTAGTGAACACATACACACTCATGTGTACACACACACATTTTTGTATCTGAAATGTCAGTTAAAGTGTTTGAGCACTTTAATAAAAATATAGTATACCAAATTTTGAAAAAGACTATGTGACAGTAGGGAACAGACTGTTTACTTCTTCATTGTTTTACTGAAAAATCCAATAGGTACAAGGGAATCTCCAGATAATTTGATGTTTTCCTCTATTGATATTTTAGAGTACATGCTGGCACAACATAAGGATAAAAGCAGTACTTGAAGTGAGCTGGTAAATGTTGAGAAAAGTTCATATTTGTGCTTTATTTTCAATCATTGGAAAAGAAAACAAATATTGGTGTTCAAGAATTAGGGGCCACATGGGAGAATCTGGAAGCCACTTCAAAAATAAATGTAATCCAGGGTTTCCCTGGTGGCACAGTGGTTGAGAGTCCACCTGCCGATGCATGGGACGTGGATTCGTGCCCCATTCCGGGAAGATCCCACATGCCGCGGAGCGGCTGGGCCCGTGAGCCATGGCCGCTGAGCCTGCGCATCCAGAGCCTGTGCTCCGCAACGGGAGAGGCCACACAGTGAGGGGTCTGCGTACCGCAAAAAAAATAAATAAATAAATAAATAATATAAAAATAAATAAATAAATAAATAAATAAATGTAATCCAATAAAAGTGAATATTGTAAAGCCCTCAGCATGCTGCAAGTAATCCAGCAAAAGAAAGTGTGAAAGAGAAAGAGAGATATTGATAAGGAAGAGAGTGCTAAAGTTCCACAGAAAACTTTAAAATAATCCAGAGAAAAGAATTTAAAAAGTAAATGAAAGAAAAACTGCATGGTCTTTTATTTTGTTTAATTTGTAAAAAGGTAAATGGTCAGATTTAAATTACAGCTACATGGGTAAGAATGTCAAATAGTTCGCATACAAGTATGCTGAGTAAGTGAGGAAAAGATGTTTTTGGAGGAAGGGACTCTAAATAGTTTATCAACATGGACTATTTGATAAGGACTTTTTACTCATTTAAAATTGTCCGTTGAAGACCACATCCCAGAGCCCCTTAGCTTAACTCTGATTCTTCATTTCAAAGGAGCTCTTGAGTACACTGACCACCAAAAAATGACCACATTCAGTACATATGCATCTGTAACACCTAGAAATAGCTTAAAGATAAAAAGTTATAAAGGAAAGAAGTGGCTACATTTTCAAGGGGGATACGGTGAGTAAGGTTAAATCGGTAATTTTCAACTCTAGCATGAGATTTGTGTTTTCTCCAGATCAGTTCTAACCAGACGTCAGCAGAATGCTATATATTCAGGAAGTATTAAAAATGAGTAAGTAATAACACTGAAGAATTATTCCATGTTTAAACAGCAACAGGTCAGTGGAAGGTCATTTTCAATGTTCAATGTGTTATAACATGAGAACATACAACCAACTGCAAATTAGAATAGTTAAGGAAGAGAAAAAAAACTGATGGCAAGAGAGAGAAGGCTGCACGATGCTGTGGACGTATTGGCAATATGATGTCTCTTAGGAATAAAGCTGGCTGAGGGACAAGAGACTGCTGATCAGGTGGGTGAGAAAACATAACACAAAGACCTTATAAAAAACATGACATTTCTGATTTAATGAGTGAAAAGAATAAGGACAATTTCCAAATCAATGAAACAGATGTGGCAATAAAAGCTGAACACGAATATTAAACCTTTCTCATGTTAACAAATATAGAAAGAAGAAAGACTAGCTGTTATCTTAGAGGAGATTACAGATAATAAGGAGTCAATTAAGATATTATGGGTAGAAACTGTACCCTATAGAAACTGTATTCTATTGTTGCCAATTTTGAATGGTGCAGTGATTTCATAATTTAATAAATAAAGCTTGTGAGGATTAATGAGCTACTGTTTTCAGAGAAAGGTGTTATACAAGCATAAAGTCTAGCTATTAAAAGTATCTACATATTTTAATAATACATACTCTCATTCTGAAAACATTTGAGCAACTATAGTTAATCACCTCCACTTTAATGCACAGATTTTTCAGTATACATAGTGTATTATTAAGAACTCTCATCAACACATCTGAACTTGAGAAATAGTGAACAGACTTCTACTATAGTTTGGAGGCTGGGCTTTTACAATAAATATAAAAAAGGCATCTGATATCATTAAGGAAGATATCTACAATAGGTCATTGTTATATTAACTCAGAACTCAGATTTCTTTCTCCACCCTAGCAATTCAAATTTTTTTTTTTTTTTTTTTTTTTTTTTTTACGGTACGCGGGCCTCTCACTGTTGTGGCCTCTCCCGTTGCGGAGCACAGGCTCCGACGTGCAGGCTCAGTGGCCTTGGCTCACGGGCCTAGCCGCTCCGTGGCATGTGGGATCTTCCCAGATCGGGGCACGAGCCTGTGTCCCCTGCATTGGCAGGCGGACTCTCAACCACTGCGCCACCAGGGAAGCCCCAATTCAACTTTTAATAGGATCATCTCACTCTGGCAGGGAGGTAGTGAGCATTCACAGATCTTTGGCGTATTAAGCACTCAGACAACCATATGAGGTGTGTGTGTGTGTGTGTGTGTGTGTGTGTACATGATACTCACATGAGGAGTCTGAATTCTTATGATTCTTGATGCCTCTCACTCAGGAATCTGGTGTTACAGTCTCTGGGAATGAGTACGCATCATCAGAGGCTATATTGTGGGTTCTTGCTCTTTCAAGACATTTGCTTCCCAGGAATGGAGGACAGGTTATGACAAAATAACTAAGAAGAGGTAGGGAAGTAGGAGCACTCCTCAGAGTCAAGAGATTGCATGGAACACAACTCTCGTCTAGCTTAGAATTGAAAAACAAAACAAAACTGAAGTCCTTCAAGTTATTTTCTCAATTGGAGATTTTTACTAAATCTAGATATCCTTACTTTGCAGTGTTTTTGAATATTAATGATATTAAGGGAATAAAATTCCATGTTTTTCCTAAGGAAGAAACTTGTGACCCCATTGTTTGTGTTATTTATGTGGAGTATTTTTATGTCTCTATTCAATAATAACCAGTTATTGGATTTTGGAAGGATGGCAATGTCATCAGTACAGAATAGTTTTCAGTACAAAAATAGACAGATTAATCAGATAGCAAAACCAAAAACTTATGGACAACAATTATAAGAAAACTGGTGACAAGATATTCCCATGAACCCCAAAGTACAAGCTTCTGAGAACAAACCACTACCAGACACAGGCTACTTGAGCCTTTGTGGAATAAGCAGAGGGAAGTAATGGGGCATCTGGTGGTCCTGAGAATCCAGAAACAGTCAAGAGGTTTTCACTGGATAGCACAATGGGCCACCTGGAGAACAGCAGTTGAAACTGGGAGTGGTTTCACCTAGTACAATAGCCAGAGAGTGCAAGAGACCTCAGCTAGGTGGGTCTTCAGAGCACAGAAGGCTACAGCAGTTTAGTCACTGTATCTCTTAAAACTCACATCACAGGGCCCCACTCCAGAAGAAAACTACTGAATGAGAATCAAAACTGGGCTGCTTGTTAACAAAAGGAATTAAGGAGAGAGAAAGTCCATGTAAAAGCAGATAAGGGAAACAGCTCCGGGAAATCTTGGAAAGCAAGCCACCATAGTTTTTGGATCACTACAAGAAAACAACAAAAAGAGAATCTGTGTAATTAGAAAAGGTACTTGGCCCCTACCTCTTCCTAAAAATTCAGAAACACAAATTTCATATAAAGGAATATTGTTCACATAAGCTCTTCTTGATGAATCTACCAAATAATGATCTTCAAACAAGTCCAATGACTAAAGGAGGCAAAGAAATGAGGATGAAGGTGATCATTAAGTATATGGTTACTTGTAGAACTAAGACTAAGTGACAGTTACAAAGGAGAGAAAAGGCTACATATTTAGGCAATGGAGGTATAATATTGCTTTAAAAAGGAGAGGAAAAATAATATGTTAAAACATTTTATAAATGTTTTTAGGAATTATAATTATAGTAACAATATATTTAGAAAGTATATATATATATATATATATATATATATATATATATATGTATATGTAGTACTATTATCTATCATCATCTATCTATCATCCCCTGAGTCCTTCACTACTAGAATTTTTAATGTGGAAGATACAGAAGAAGTTAAATAATATATCATAATAATAAATCCTAGAGTCCTGATGTGAATGAGAAGTGTCCATAGAAATTCATGAGACATTTTAGTTTTACAGATATATTTTCTAGTACTGTCTATTGAAGAGGTCTGGAAACAATGATCAATACACCAGCAATAAGCATCCCTTGCACCCAACTTGTGGCCTTGAAATACCCTTTCCAACAAAATGGAACCAGGACTTTTGAAGAAATGGCTGATTCCAGGTCTGAGGCAGGAACTGTATAAATGATCCTGAGAAATCTTGTCATAACAGATATCAAAGAAGCTAGCAACCTTTCAAAAAGACTAGGCTCATTTCAAAAGGACTCAGGAGTCAAAGTAAAGGTGCTTCCTTTACCAAAAGTGGGACTATTTGAGCTTCCAAAAAATAATAATTGCAATTGACTGTAATCCTTCAAATATGTTTAAACTCATAGCTGATCACAATATTTGAAAAATCAAATTGGCTTTTGGAAAGTGATAGGAAGCCAATTCATTTTATCTTGAAAACTGGTAAATAAATGGAAAGGATCAAGCATCTCGTCTTGGTTCTTTCCACTTAGCTAGTCTTTTCTTTATGAACTCCTGCTAACTAAATAAAAGATGGGAGAAGTATCTCTTTATAAAACTATTTCAAGTAATAAATGAAAAAGAAGTGCCAAAAGTTTGTAATAGCCAATAAATAAATGGATCTAGGCATTGAGCGCCGACGACTGTTATCATCCCAAAAAGAGAGGCAACCAGATATTATGTGCCACCTGAGAAAAAAATATACTGCTACCCACAGTCTTGCCAAAGTGATGGAAATGAGTCAGATCCAGTCTCTGAATCCATCTGCTAAATTGTAGGAAATACAGAGGACAGAGAATAATGTTGCACTATACCATGAGTATGCGATCAGCAAAATGCAGATTATGGGAATGCTACAGGTCGAATGACATGGGCACTAGTAAAAATAAACTAAAAGAAAAATCAAGGGCTGGAGGGAGAACCTGTAGCTTGAAACACACTAAGTTGAAAAAGAGTGGACAACACTAAATAAACTATGTTTCTATGGCTACACATGGGTGATAAATCTAAAAAGAAATTCTAGGAATTAATGAATATTAAGGGCAGAGTAATGGTTATTTGGGGGGAGGAAAAGGAGAGGTTGATACTGGTAAAGGGTAGGAAAGAGCTTCTGGGGTAGGTGATTATAGTTATATTTCTTGACCTAGGTGGGGGTAGAAGAATATCTGTCTTATAATAGCTCATAACACTATGCATTTGTTTTGTGTGGTTTTCTGTATCTTCACTTTATTTTATAATAAAGTGTTAAAAATAAAAATAATAATAACCAGTTGTCAATCTATTGCTGAGAAGATTTAATGAGTGGACAACTAGCTTCGGTTTACCTCAGCTGCCTCACCTTATATTCCTGTTATTTCTACTTTTAATCTCTTACCTCTGATTTTCTATCTAAGAAAAAATATCTTCATAATATTTGAGTCTCAATTTCTGGCCATGATTAAAAGAAACGAAACTGAGCTATTTGTAATGAGGTGGAAAGACCTAGAGTCTGTCATACAGAGTGAAGTAAGTCAGAAAGAGAAAGACAAATACCGTATGCTAACACATATATATGGAATTTAAAAAATAATGTCATGAAGAACCTAGGGGTAAAACAGGAATAAAGACACAGACCTACTTGAGAATGGACTTGAGGATATGGGGAGGGGGAAGGGTAAGCTATGACAAAGCGAAAGAGAGGCATGGACATATATACAGTACCAAACGTAAGGTAGATAGATAGTGGGAAGCAGCCGCATAACACAGGGAGATCAGCTCGGTGCTTTGTGACTGCCTGGAGGGGTGGGATGGGGAGGGTGGGAGGGAGGGAGACGCAGGAGGGAAGAGATGTGGGAACAGATGTATATGTATGACTGATTCACTTTGTTATAAAGCAGAAATTAATAAAAAAAAATTTCTGGCCATGAAAACTAAGAATATTAATTTTCCTACAGTAGATTGTTAACAGTTTGAGTGTAAGATTTTAGGTTTCCTAAAATTAACGCCACCCTATTACTCTCCTAGTATTCAATAGCACTTACAAATTAGATTCAAAGCTCAGATAATTGGGATAGGTAAACTGAAAATCACAGCCTTTAGCTCATTTTTTCTCTAATTCCCTCTCCTCACTGTTAAGCCTGTTACTCCTCTGTTTTTATTTCAGATCCATAAAACATTTAATTCCTACAAGAAGATGATATTTCACATATATGAATGGAATACTACAGATATCAATGAGAGAAAGAGTGTTTTATCCTGTTAAATTAATGCTTCTGTCTGGAAATGATATGTACTCTAGCACTTAAGATTACGGATAGAAAGCTATGACAACTTGTAAGCAATAAATCTTACTTTTAATTACTCCTCCTGACTGTGTTTCTTTTCTCTGGGTCAGTGAAGATAAGTTGTCATTTCATAAGATAACTGCAATCTACCTCTTTTTTTATTTTCATTGCATAAATTAATCTTTCCAAGTCTTATTAATATGCTATATTTTCTCAAAAAAGCTTTTCTACTTCATATGACTCTCATTCCTTTTTATAACTGTTCAAAATTAGAGGCTCCTAAGAATTAATTGTATGTGAGCAAAACTCAAATAACTGGATGTTAGAAAGAGCACCAGCTTTGAGTTAAACAGACCTGTATTTTATTTTCAGGCTCTGCACTACTTAGAGGGGAAATTATTCCATGAACTTCAGTTTCTTCATCTAAAAAATGGAGACCATAAGACCAACATCACAGGGTTGCTGTTAAGTGAGAAAATGCATCTAAAATATTTAGATTGATAGAACTAATACTGTTAAAGTGACCACACCACCCAAATCAATTTACACATTCAATGCAATCCTTATCAAAATACCAATGACATTTTTCCACAGAACTTGAAAAAGTCATTTAAAACTTTGTATGGAAACACAAAAGACCCTGAATAGCCAAAACAATCTTAAGAAAGAAGAATAGAGCTGGATGAGTCATGCTCCCTGACTTCAGACTATACTACAAAGCTATAGTACTCAAAACAGTATGGTACTGGCACAGAAAAAGACACATAGATCAATGGAACAGAATAGACAGCCCAGAAATAAGCCTATATACTTATGGTCAATTAATCTACAATGAAGGAGGCAAGACTATACAATGGAGAAAGAAAAACAGTCTCTTCAATAACAACTGGGAAACCTGGACAGCTGAGAAAACTGGATAGCTAACAGTTAAAAGAATGAACTAGAACATTCTCTAACATATAAAAATAAACTCAAAATAGATTAAAGACCTAAATGTAAGACCAGAAATCATAAAACTCCTAGAGAAAAGCATAGTCAGAACACTGTTTGACATAAATCATAGCATTTTTTTCAATCTGTCTCCTAAAGCAAAGGAAATAAAAGTGAAAATAAACAAATGGGGCCTAATTAAAATTAAAAGCTTTTGCACAGCAAAGGAAACCATTGACAAAACAAAAAGACAACCTACTGAATGGGAGAAATTATTTGCAAATGATATGACCGATAAGTGGCTAATATCTAACATATATAAATAGCTCATACAACTCAACATCAGAAATAAAAAACAATTAAAAAATGGGCAGAACTATATAAATATCTTTCCAAAGAAGAAATGCATATGGCCAACAGCACATGAAAAGATGCTCAACATAGCTAACCATCAGTGAAATGCAAATCAAAACCACTATGAGATAATACCTCATACCTGTCAGAATGGCTATCATCAAAAAGAACATTAACAAGTGTTGGTAAGGTTGTGGAGAAAAGAGAACCCTCTACACTGTTGGTGGGAATGTAGGTTGGTATAGCCACTGTGGAAAACAGTATGGAGGTTTCTCAAAAAACTGAAAATAGAACTACCATATGACTCAGCAATTCCACTCCTGGCTATATATCTGAAAAAAAACAAAAACACTAATTTGGAAAGATACACACACCCCAATGTTCATAGCAGCATTATTCACAATTGCCAAGATATGGAAGCAACCTAAGTGTTCATCAATAGATGAATAAATAAAGAAGATGTGGTATATATGTACAATGGAATACTATTCAGCCATAAAACAAATGAAACTTTTCCATTTGCAGCAACATGAATGGACTTGGAGGGCATTATGTTAAGTGAAATAAGTCAGACAGAGAAAGACAAATACTGTATGATATGTATTTTTTAGATTCCACATATAAGTGGAATCTAAAAAATACAACAAACTAGTGAATATAACAAAAAAGAAGCAGACTCACAGATATAGAAAACAAACTAGTGGTTATCAGTGATGAGAAGGGTAAAATAGGCATAGGGGAGTAAGAGGTACAGACTATTATGTACAAAATAAGCTGCAAGGATATATTGTACAACATGGGGAATGTAGCCAATATTTTATAATAACTATAAATAGAGTATAACCTTTAATAATTGTTAATCACTATATTGTACACCTGTAACATATAATATTGTACATCAACATTATTTCAATTAAAATAAATAAATAAAATATTTGGTACATTTCAGATATCCTCTAAATGATAATTATGTTCTGTTACCTGTTAAGTATTATATTCTCAAGTTTGTTTTATGCTAGAGTAGACTTAATTCTGAAATAGTTACTGAGCAGGAAGATATTTTCTTTGGCCAGGCATATTTGTAGTTTTAAACCTCTTCCTACTCTCATTCTCAAATCTTTTGATTAAAAAGATATAGTAGAACTGTATCAGGTGTGCATTCAGTAGTCTACAACTGACTCCTTTAAGTGATGGAATTTTTTCTTAGTTCAGATTATATCTTTCTTCAAACATTCATATTTTAAAATGTATGACATTTGTGATCTGCTTGAAATTTCATAGCCTCTTTTTTACTTGCTTTTACCTTATTAAGGGCTGACAAACAGCCAATAATCACTTCTAACAACTTAAAAAATGGTCTTTCCTGTTTCTGGTGAACACAGTTTTCTCTCTCATAAATGCTCAAAATAAAAGATTTTCCTTTGAACAGCAGAGAAAGAAACATTTAATTCTACAGCTCTAAGCCTGTGTCCCTCTTCCCACTGCCCTCCACTGCCCATTTTCTGAAGGAGTATGTAAGTGAAAGGGTAAGGAAAGAAACAAACAACATGACCTAGGAAACCAAGAAAAGATAAATATATACATATACTTCCATTAAAAGCAGCAGTGATACCTTATAGCTATGACCAGTCTTTCAAGTTGGCATCTGCCTCTGTAGTATGATACTAGGGGTGGTGGGAAAAAACCCAAACTTGATAAATCTTCATGTATTTCCTTTCTATTTCAAAAAAATTTTTTGAGAGTTCCCAATGAATATGTAAATATATCAAAGGTTGAGACTGACTATCCCCTGGGGGAGCGAGTGCTATAATGGTGGAGTGGGAAGTGCTGAGTTTTGGGAACAGAGGCATGGTGGGGTACACCATCTCCCAGGGCCTCAGCCTAGAGGAAGAGAAGAGAAAAGGCATTTTAAATAACACTCTAGGAAAAGACCCAAAACAAACAGTTTCGTCCATTTACAGTTTTGCTGTGGAGCCATGAGATGTTATTCCAAATCCCTGCTCGTGCTGCAAACTGACCACCCTTGTTAGTAAAAAGTCAGAGAGGGAGCTCCATGGGTCAGCTTCTCTGCTTTCCTTTCAGGGGGAAAGTTTCTACTCTGTAAGGATCATAATGTGAAATACACACTTTTGGTGTGCATGGGAAAGGAAAAAGGGCTGAATTAAATGTGTCGGAACTGTCAGCTCTTACTCTACTAGACAGCCACTTCAGAAATCTCCATGTAAAAATGTAAATGTTTGCAAGAAGACATTGCAAGAATGTTCTCTTCTTTTAAAAAATCCATTACTTTCTGACTGTCAGCATATTTGAAAAATAAAGATCCTTTCCAACTTCTTTGAAGCTAACATAATCTGTTTCTTAGTGATTGTGTCAGAGGTTTCAAAACTGTTGCTCTCAGTTTTTTCCTTAACATTTAAGAATCTGTTTCTTTTTTGAGTCTGTCAAAGACTTTTTAAGAAATTGGAAGATTGTTGCTCATTCAGTTAGACTTTTTTTTTTTTTTTTTTTCCTGGATGAACATGTTACAACAAATCTGTTTTGGTGTCTTTAAAATCAGAGTTTTGTCTTATTAAAATAGTTAAATATTGGTTGCTCTCTTTAAAGTTTTGGGGTTGTTCTTTTGAAACTGAATTATCTTGTGTTTGCCCTCTGTGCCAGGGCATTGGTTTTATAACTAACTGGACCAACAGTTTTTTCCGGAATCTGATGCTCAATTAGTAAGAAATGACAAGCATATTGCAATCCTGGCTCTTTCAGAACTATCACAATACAGTCAATGTATTGTTACTAAGGACACTGTCAAAATATAATGGTTTTAAGGACTCATCAGGGAACAAAAAAAAAAAAAAGAAAAACATTTTGAATATTATCAGGTATTAGGACACATTCATTCTTGTTGTTTAGATTTTATTTATAGTTAATCTAGTGTAAACATCTGAAAAATTTTTTTCTATGGAACATGAATAATAAAAATTTTGCTAGTAAGGTTATCATTAATGAGTTACCTGGAGAATTATTATAGTTAGCAAATATATAAATATATCTATTTTTCATAATAATTTATTTTATATCCTAGAAATGTTTAATAAATGCTTACAGACCATTTCTAAAAACTTACCCTGATTAAAATCCATTTACATAGTATTTAATCTCTTCAAAGTAATTTTACTTACTATTTTCAGCACCAAAGTGTCCAGAAAAAGATGACATTGACAGAAGAAGCCAGATATGCTAGTTTCAGTTAGAAATCATTATTATTTGGGCACATATAACATTGTCTTCAAAACTATCATCTCATAAACCCTCAAAATACCTCTAAAAGCCAGTACCTAGACAATTTAAAATGAAGCATAA
The DNA here is from genome assembly GCF_964165515.1 of Mesoplodon bidens. NCBI lineage: Eukaryota > Metazoa > Chordata > Mammalia > Artiodactyla > Ziphiidae > Mesoplodon > Mesoplodon bidens. Next base: position 35,700,776 of record NC_138165.1, on the reverse strand, counting down.
GGGTTAGAATTTAATCTCATAAACATGTAAGATCAAATTAAAGCTTCTATCTAGGTGCTCATCAGTATTGTATAATTCAACCAATTTCAATTTCTAAAGGGCATTGCAAGGAGATAAAATATGATTTTCAAAATGTTAAGTTCTTTTAGAAATAAAAGGAATCCAAATCAGAGAAGAAGAAGTAAAACTGTCACTGCTTGCAGATGACATGATACTATACATAGAGAATCCTAAGGATGTTACCAGAAAACTACTAGAGCTAATTTATGAATTTGGTAAAGTAGCAGGATAGAAAATTAATGCACAGAAATATCTTGCATTCCTATACACTAATGATAAAAAATCTGAAAGAGAAATTAAGGAAACACTCCCATTTACCATTGCAACAAAGAGAATAAAATACCTAGGAATAAACCTACCTAAGGAGAAAAAAGACCTGTAGGCAGAAAACTATAAGATACTGATGAAAGAAAATTAAGCTGATACAAACAGGTGGAGAGATATACCATGTTCTTGGATTGGAAAAATCAACAATGTGAAAATGACTATACTACCCAAAGCAATCTACAGATTCAGTGCAATCCCTATCAAACTACCACTGGCATTTTTCACAGAACTAGAACAAAAATTTTCACAATTTGTATGGAAACACAAAAGATCCCAAATAGCCAAAACAATCTTGAGAACGAAAAATGGAGCTGGAGGAATCAGGTTCCCTGACTTCAGACTATACTACAAAGCTACAGTAATCAAGACAGTATGGTACTGGCACAAAAACAGAAATATTGATCAATGGAACAGGATATAAAGCTCAGAGATAAACCCACACACCTATGGTCACCTTATCTTTGATAAAGGAGGCAAGAATATACAATGGAGAAAAGACAGCCTCTTCAATAAGTGGTGGTGGGAAAACTGGACAGCTACATGTAAAAGAATGAAATTAGAACACTCCCTAACACCATACACAAAAATAAACTCAAAATGGATTAAAGACCTAAGTGTAAGGTCAGATACTATAAAACTCTTAGAGGAAAACATAGGCAGAACACTCTATGACATAAATCACAGCAAGATCCTTTTTGACCCACCTTCTAGAGAAATGGAAATAAAAACAAAAATAAACAAATGGGACCTAATGAAACTTAAAAGCTTTTGCACAGCAAAGGAAACCATAAACAAGACCAAAAGACAACCCTCAGAATGGGAGGAAATATTTGCAAATGAAGCAACAGACAAAGGATTAATCTCCAAACTTTACAAGCAGCTTATGCAGCTCAATATCAAAAGAACAAACAACCCAATCCGAAAATGGGCAGAAGACCTTCATTTCTCCAAAGAAGATATACAGATTGCCAACAAACACATGAAAGAATGTTCAACATCACTAATCATTAGAGAAATGCAAATCAAAACTACAATGAGGTATCATCTCACACCAGTCAGAATGGCCATCATCAAAAAATCTACAAACAATGAATGCTGGAGAGGGTGTGGAGAAAAGGGAACCCTCTTGCACTGTTGGTGGGAATGTAAATTGATACAGCCACTATGGAGAACAGTATGAAGGTTCCACAAATAACTAAAAATAGAACTATCATACAACACAGCAATCCCACTACTGGGCATATACCCTGAGAAAACCATAATTCAAAAAGAGTCATGTACCACAATATTCATTGCAGCTCTATTTACATTTGCCAGGACATGGAAGCAACCTAAGTGTCCATCAACAAAGGACTGGATAAAGAAGGTGTGGCACATATATACAATGGAATATTACTTAGCCATAAAAAGAAATGAAATTGAGTTATTTGTAGTGAGGTGGATGGACCTAGAGTCTGTTATACAGAGTGAAGTAAGTCAGAAGGAGAAAATCAAATACTATATGCTAACGCATATATATGGAATCTAAAAAAAAAAAAAATGTTCTGAAGAACCTAGTAGCAGGACAGGAATAAAGATGCAGACATAGAAAATGGACTTGAGGACATGGGGAAGGGGAAGGGTAAACTGGGACGAAGTGGGAGAGTGGCATGGATTTATATATGCTACCAAACGTAAAAGAGATAACTAGATATCTAGAGGGAAGCAGCCGCATAGCACAGGTGACTGGCTCGGTGATTTGTGACCACCTAGAGGGGTGGGATAGGGAGGGTGGGAGGGAGACACAGGGAGGAGACATGGGGATATATGTATATGTATAGCTGATTCACTTTGTTATAAAGCTGAAACTAACACATCATTGTAAAGCAAATATACTCCAATAAAGATGTTAAAAAAAAAAGATGTAATAGCTGAAAACTTCCCAAATTTAGCAAAAGACATAAATGTACAGAATCAGGAAGCTGTGTGAAATCCAGATAGACTAAGCTCAAAGAAGTCCACACCAAGACACATGATGAAACTTTTGAAAACTAAAGGCAATGAAAAAAATCTTGAAAATAGCAAAATAACACTTTGCCTATAGGGGAATAATAATTTCAGTAAGGATGAGCTTCTTATTAGAAAACATGAAAGTCACAGGAGGTAGCACAAGATTTTCCCAGAATTCTATATCCAGCAAATGTATAATGCAGGGTTTTAAATATACTTAAGAAACATTCAATTATATTGAGGTGAGTCCACTTAATCCTACATTTTAAAGGATTATTCCCAAGATAGACTTTTAAATTGTCAAGCTATATAACACACTGTTTAATTCTCAAACTTCTTTGTCTCAGGGTTTGTTTTATGATCTTAAGAAGTATTCAGAATCCCCAAAGGCCCATGTTTATGTGAGCTATTCCTACCCATATTTCCTGTATTAGAAATTAGAGCTGAGATATTTTTTAAATGTTCATTTATCTTATTTTAAAGTAACAGTAATAAACTCACTATATGTTAACATAAATATCGTATTTATAAATATAATTTTTCAAAACAAAAATTACTCATGAGAAGGTTGGCATTGTCACACATTTTGAAAATCACTTCAATGCCTGGTTTAATCTCAAAAAAAAAAGTTGAAATCTAAAAAAAAAAAAGTTTAGTCCTTGTAAAGACAAACAAGAAGAGTGAGAAATATCAGCCAGTATGAATCATAAACAACATTCAATATATTATCATCATCATTGTTATTACTGATTGTGATAAGCACAATATTCACTTTGGAAATCTGACAGAGCAAGACCTCTATCCAGTATCTCCCTCCTTCCTTCCAGAGCATTGTATTCTGAGGCCATTACATTATATTATGCATAGATTAGCCACAGTAGTAAAATAAGTTGTATGATATCAATTTGTTCTGTCAAATAAATGACTCACCAGCAGGGAGAGACATCTGGTTCCTACCTTGAATATAATGTGTTACTACTTTAGTGAAATCAATGAAATGCTGTGCCTCAAATGATATTACTCATCATTTACTGGAATTGCTTAAAAATAATCTAAAATTAATTGCAACAATTACCGCATGATAATCTGTCAAATAGTTAATACTCTGTAGATGTGACAGGAAAGAATGCAAGACGTGTTCTAATATTTGAACAAAAAGAAGTCAAATTCTAAGTTAAATTATTATTCATACATCGAAAGCACTGCATTTCTAATTCTTTCTCTTAGCACTCTGTCCCTTAGAACAAGCTGATGTTTTTGTCTGGAGTACCCTCTCTTAACTGTTACTTTTACCAGGTTAGTTGTGTTTTTTTTTTAATCCTGTTTAGTCATATTAATTATAAATCTCTGTCAAAACTTTTTCTTCCTAATCAGCCTGCATACTTCTTGAGTAAGCATGTTTGATTCATTTTTGGAAATCCGGGGTTCCTAAAATACTAGATCTTTGTAGGACCTCAATAAACGTTTGTGTAAAGAGAGATATATAGATAGATAGATAGATAGATATATTATATATCTATATATATGTATATATTGCAGTAGTTCAGGAGGGCATCAAGGACCTAGACTATCATCAGGGTGGTATGAATGATTTAAAAAATGCTGGATGTGATAAATATTACAAAAGATCAGTTTTGATATCTAATTATGTATAGTAGTTGGAGGTAAATAACAATAATAGATAATAATAGTTGGTAGTGGGTACCACTATACACCATGCATTATGCAATATCTCATTTGATCCTCACAACAACCCATGAAGTGGCTAGCATTATCTTTACTTTATATATCAGATACCCCAATTACAGAGAGCTTAAGCATCTATACTTGACAGAATACGACTGGCAGAAATATGAAACATCAGAGAGTGAAACAGTTTGGGTGAATATATAATGTTTCATCATATATGGCAAAATTTCAAAAAGACACATTTGTATTTAAACACAGATAATGTTAAACTTATATATAACATCTACATGATAGCAATCTCTTTTTAAGGAGCAGGTATTTTTTTAAATGATGAAACAAATAAAGAAACATAAAACTTAAATTTAACTACTTCACAATTTGGCCAAAGACTAACATTGACTTTTTCTAGACAGGCATTACTTGTCACCACAGTCACAATGGCACTAGAAGGGTAATAGAAGTCACTTGAAATGGTGATTCAATTATCTCATAGCTAGAACTTCTAGCACTTCTGAGGTGTCATATATGATCTTAAGAAAGTGACAGAAACAGTAGCAGATACCCTAATCAAGTAACCAATCTGCCACCTGCTCAAAAATCATATGTGGATTTCTCAGAAAAGGGCAGAGAAAAGAATAATAGAATGCTTTTCATTCACATGGAAAATATATAACCATGCAAAACATCAGTTTATAGTAATACTATGACTTCTGCTACTCAAATATATTAAACGGTTACCATCAAAACTATATTAGCAAATAACTATGTATGTGAGCTTTTTGATAATATTTTCCAGAGTAGAAATATCATTTTAGATGTCCTATCTCCCTAGCCACTGAAATTATGTTTGACCTTGACTAAATCACATAATATTTCCTGTACTTTAGTTTCCCCAGAGAAATGTGCCTATTTGCAGGGTAGGTAGGTGTTGATAGATTTGAAAATTAAAAGGTGCAAAATAATGGCAAAGCATTATTCTTACTTTACTGTGTCCAATGAAAAAAATAAAGTCAATTAGGGAAGCAATCAAATTATTGAAATCTCAGAGAAAGACATTATGGACATCATCTTTTCTCCCATGAGTTTAAACTGATTTGAAATGCAACATTTGGTTGTACAGAAATTATAGCCTATATTTTATGAATTGGTTTGTTTTGATTTAGGGTGAAAGTAAGGGTCAAATTTTCAGCAGCTTTTGTCTTTGGAAGAGTTATTATTTTTAATTACATGATTCAAAAAAAAAAAAATCCACAGCCTCATCCAGCTAGAGTTTCCTCTTTCCAGCTCCATAAGACAGGAAAAGAACCCTACTGGCAATGCGATAGGCAATTTCTTTCCACCCCCCTCCCAGTTTCCCTGCTGTTTTGAGCCTGAGTATTAGCCAGCTGTCTCTGAAATCCCAAACCCCATTTGGCATCTCTAGGTGATTAAAGTCAAAATGACTTTATGGCCAGGCAGAGTATACAAAGATACCAGAAACCTAAATGAGTATTTTTCTTTATCTGCTCTCTTAATTAAAGTCTGATTTGAAGTAGAGTCGAAGAAATTCAAAGAAAAAAACCTTACAGCAAGAAAGATTCTCATATTTTTGAAAATCTGTGTTTTGGCAAAATTAAAATGGGTAAAACTTAAAATAAATGAGTTAATTTCTTAACACTTCTAAATAGTTTGTCATTATGGATTTTTTCTTTTGTAAATCATATTTGTAAATCACAATTCATTTCTATTACTATGCATTCTATTCACAAACTCAAAGCTATGTGGAACTCATTAAATCATACTAGAATCAAGAGAAAAGCTGATAAAAACATTTCATAATAGTTAGGAAATTTATCCCAAAATAATCTAATAACTAACAACGGATGTATATCCTATAGAATTTACATGCAGATCACATAGCATATTCAGTAACAGGGTTGTATTGGAACCATAGGCACATGCTCTATGCCTGTTTCTTGACATAGAACTAGAGATAATATCTATTTAAAGTGAAACAAGGTATGGGGTGGCATTTTAAGTATTTAAAGAACAGAAATTTTGAGTAGCCGAAGGGTGTGGTGGCAATTTTATTATCACTAGGGTCCTGCTTTTTTTTTTTTTTTTTTTTTTTGCGGTACGCGGGCCTCTCACTGTTGTGGCCTCTCCCGTTGCGGAGCACAGGCTCCGGACCCGCAGGCTCAGCGGCCATGGCTCACAGGCCCAGCCGCTCCGCAGCATGTGGGATCTTCCCAGACCGGGGCACGAACCCGTGTCCCCTGCATCGGCAGGCGGACTCTCAACCACTGCGCCATCAGGGAAGCCCTAGGGTCCTGCTTAAACAGATAAGATTTATAAATCTTGAACTACCCTCCTCACTTATGGGAAGACTGTAACATTACATAACATTTGTCTTTTCAGAGCATTGAAACAATAAGGTGGATTCAAGTTGTTTGCCTCATGCCTCAAAGGGAAAAACTATGTCTGGACATAACTCTTTTGTGTCTTGTCTGGTGTAATTAGTAAAAATAGTGTAAATTGTTAAAATGTTCTACATTGGTGTTTAGAGATTTGTCCAATTAATGATACCCACTGTTATCCTTGGGCTGCTAAAATGGACTATGTTGTATTATAAGTGACCAGCAAGACCCAACTCAAGTAATTTCAGATTTTAAATTAGCCTTTGCCCATTTAAACCTTGATGTGAGCATCCAGCAAAATGTTGGTATTTAATAATAAAGCCAGTGAATCTTTTCCTTATCAATGCATTTTGGGGAATGAATTGGAAAAATCCTTAAAATGCATTTAAAATTAAGTTAAAACACTCTAAACCAACTGCCAGCCAGTGCTTCCAGCTGGAGCATTCATAATGCAATAAAATTAGAACGTTGGGAAGAAAACACAGTCTACACAAACATACTTGATTTAAAAGTCAGATATCACATTTCAAAGTTCCTGGTATTTCTGTTGAGCTTCTGTTGTGCATGCCCACAGAGGTACACTTTGAGTCACGGAAGAGTGCCCTGCTAAATGTAAAATCTTTTGTGCTCCATTACCCAAAGACAGAAGGGCTTAGGGAGCTTTGCTGGCGACCATGGTGCTTTGTTGCAGTTAAGATGACTTAGACAACCTGGTAAACCCTGGAAATATTTAAAGTTCGCCTTTTAATCTACAAAAACATTAAGAAACCAAGAACTTTTCCAAAAATAAAAAACTAGTGGAGGGGTAACTATAATCTCCGAAAAAATGGCTTTAGTAATTTTGTAGATGACCTTGAAAATAATATGAATGATGGTGATATTAGGAACATTTCTCATATACTGAATGTTTGCTACACACTTCATGTCCACTATTCGATCCTTATAAAAGCTCTAGGGTAGGGGCTTCCCTGGTGGCACAGTGGTTGAGAGTCCGCCTGCTGATGCAGGGGACGTGGGTTCGTGCCCCGGTCCGGGAAGATCCCACATGCCGCGGAGCAGCTGGGCCCGTGACCATGGCCGCTGAGCCTGTGCGTCTGGAGCCTGTGCTCCACAACGGGAAGGGCACAACAGTGAGAGGCCCGCGTACCGCAAAAAAAAAAAAAAAAAAAGCTCTAGGGTAGGGACCCCTGGTATCTCCATTTTACAGAGGCAAATACTGAAGTACAGAGATGACAGGTAACCTGACAAGGTCCCAGAAAGCATATGGCTGATACCAGTCAGGAGCTCAGACAGGCCTTCCTACAAAATTTTTACCTTTGATCATCCTACCATTTCACATAATCAAGGGTGTTCAGACTCCTTCTAAAAAGTATACTATCTGGTATCTCTGCAACATATTTTTATTTCAGAAGCTTGCAGAGCTCTTGATAAACTATTTACCTCTAATTGCCTCCATACACAGGGAAGTGACTCTGAAATGCAGCTGACTGGAGGAGGGAAGAGGTTTGGAATCATGCTTGTCCACACAGGAAATAAAAACTGCTTTAAACTGTCTCTCACACTTAAAAAGGTAATAACCACAGTTAGAGGTTGGTCGGGTCATTTAAACCAACACTTTATTCTTTATGATGTTTGTTACCGAGAACTTTAACGAGCACAGTTGGAGTGCAGAAGTTTTACATTTCTGAAAGCCACGGAACATCTCCAGCTTCTTGGTGTTCCCTCGCAGCACATTAGAACATGCAGCCACTTAAGCCCAAGGACACAACTTATTAACACACCTTTTGACAGTCCATAATTTTTCCCCTAAGAGGTTTCACATTTAGAGAATGTTATTTCTTCTCCTTGCATTTGGAAATCAAAGGAAGAGAATCCAAATCATGGGACTATAAAACATCTAATGGATTCCATTTCTGTTTAGTTTTTTTTAATCTTGGCTAGAAATTTGAGGTTACATTTGGAAACTCATTCAATACTCCTTGAGATTTAAAAAAACAAGTGCAGAATTCATAAATTCAAAAAAGGTAAAAAGCACTAGGATCATTAACCTTTAAGGAGAAGGTTTTGACATCAGTAGATAATGGCCAAATTTAGATATCATTCTGCTTAAGACTAGAGTACATGAATTATACAGTTTTTATTATATACTATGTAGTTAGCACCCAATGTCATCCAAAAAAAATTAAAGACATAATTTTAAATATGTTTAAAAAGAAATGCTTCATTTTTAAAGTCATAATTTAATTTATTTCATTTAATTCCAAGCACATCTATTGTATTGTAAAAACAAAAGTAGGGGCTGTGAGGGATGCAACAACGAACAAGATCACACCCTACTGTAAAGAAAATGATGTTCAGTGGAGATGGGGCATGTGTGTAAATAGCTTTGACATAAAGATATAACGAGTACCCAAAACAGGTAAAAGATGGGGTGGGATAGAGCAGAAGCAAAGTGACATCATCTGGCACATCTGACATCATCTCTTCCTGCCACTCTCCCTCTCAGTTGGCTCTGGGCAGACTAACCTCCTTCTAGTTTTGTTGAATAACCAGGAACTCTTCAATCTTGAGGCCTTAGCACTTGATTTCTTCTCTGCCCAGATATCACTTTCATTAAATGCTCCTCCAATGTTGTTTCTCAGTGACCCCTTCCCTTACTGCCTCATTTTAAATAATAGCCCCCCTATCACCCTTGCCTACTTATTTAACTTCTTGGCTCTTATTAATGTTAAAACATAGTATAATATTGTCTTATAAAGTATATTGTTGTTTCCTTCCTACCATCTAATAGCCACAGGGACAGAGACTTTTTTTTTGCGGTACGCGGGCCTCTCACTGCTGTGGCCTCTCCCGTTGTGGAGCACAGGGACCGGACGCACAGGCTCAGCGGCCATGGCTCATGGGCCCAGCCACTCCAAGGCATGTGGGATCCTCCTAGACCGTGGCACGAACCCGTGTCCCCTGCGTCGGCAGGCGGACTCTCAACCACTGCACCACCAGGGAAACCCAGGGACAGAGACTTTTATTCCAAGCTCATTCACTAGAGTTTGGAATAGTTTTTAGCATATAGTAGGCACTCAACAGTTATTTGTTGATTAAATAAGTAACATACTGACTAGCTTTAGGGGGATCCTTATGACAAAACAATTAAACAACTACAACTAGGATAGTAGCTAGAGTATTATCAGGGTCCAGAAAAAGTCTGGGTTTACTAAAACTAAGGTAGGTTTAAACATATTTGTATGCCAAGGAATAGGAGGTAGGGACTAGAGAAAGAAAAAAAAATGAGAAAAATGAAACCATTGAGAATCAAAATCCTGAAAAAAAAAATCAAAGGACACAGGCTTAGAGGCATAAGTAGAGCAATTAGTTTCCTCTCTAGGGGAAGACCTCATCGTTTAAGACAGGATAAAAGTAGGGGAAAGAGATAGGTGAGGATAAAGAGGAACTTGTAAACGTTAGAACAGCGAAGCTAAGGAAGCTCATTTTCTCCATGGCCATTTACTAAGAATGACGAGTGTAGGGCAGAAACTGGGAATTTCTGGGAGGGTAAAAGACTGCAATAGCTGTCCAACAAAGTGCAAAAGAGAACTACTAGGAATAAGTAGAATGGATTTTAAGGGTAGTAAGTATTTGAGTGAAAGTATATGATATGCACCTAAAAGGAGTCAATCAGCTACCTTCTATATACTCCCTATCATCCTGGATAAAGACCAAAGAAAGAATATTGTGGGTGTCATCCAGGCCTAGAGACAGGGAAGATCAGAGTGACAGAATGCCAGATGGGACAGCTATGAAATAGAAAAAGTGAGTATATTTTTAGAATCACCTAATATTAGTTTCAACATATAGTGTGGAAACACAAGGTGGGCACCTAATAAATGATCTTATGTTGTTGTCGTTACATTTAAAGGATCACACAGATGAAAGAATCAAGGTTAGATTCAGTGATATTAGTGGGACAGTAAAGCTTGTCAGTGTAGTCCTCATCATCCACAAATTTCCAAATATGCCTCAACTTTATCATCTATAAAATTGATAATATAAAACCTATTAAACCTATGAGATGGTTTTAGGTTTATTGTGGTGATTAAATGGAATTCATTCTAATCCTTGAGAAAAAAAATGAAGAATTATTAAAAACTAATGTAAGTTTAAGATAAAGTATCTAAAACAGTGTCTGGCTTTAAGTAAGCACTATATAAGTTTTGGCTTTTAAAAAAAAGAAATAACACATGATGGTGAAGTGTTGAGAACCCCTGGACCCAGGTGTTTGTTCCTTGTTGGCGGTGACTGAGCAAAATCCTGAAAACCAAACCTCTCAATCCAGTGCTATTGGCATTTTCTTCATTCCTTAAAACAACTGAGTAATAAGATGGGCAACCATCTGTAACATTGGTTCCTTAGAGCAGAGGTTCTTAACTGCTCATGTAGAAGGTACAGTGGGGATGTCAGAACACTTCAGTATGTCTGAAGACAAAACAGCATGGATGATGTGTGTGTGTGTGTCTGCATATATGTATGTGTTTGATGTAGAGCTATAAGTAGCAGCTTTGTATTTTTAATAATACCCTAAATAGTCTTCCTGTGTTTTGCTTGTTTCTTCTATGATTAATTCTACATTTTGATCTCTTCATTCATGCTTGTATTTTTAGCACTTAGAACAGTGTGCGTGGTATATAACACGTACTTAGTACATATTTATTGAATGAAGAAACTCTTTTTCCCCATTAGCTGCATGAAAACTATGTCATCACCCCCTGGTCTGAATTTTCTGTGACTATTTCTTATCTATATAGAATACACTTTGAGCTCCCAAGCTTGGAACTGAAGGCCCCCAGTTTCTCTTGCAAACCTTTACTCCACCGACAGATCTGTTCATACTTCTTCCAACATCTCAAGCTCCCTACCTCTAAGCCTTTGTTTTTCTCACTGTATGTGTTTAGAATACCTTTGCCTCGCTTATTATTCATCATTCCCTCTGCTGATGCTCTACTCAAGCTGTTCCTAAGAACTTCTGTGTTTGCCCCAACCGTTAGAAATACCTTTCCCTGCTGAAAGTTTGTTGAACTTAAAATCTGTACCCTTGCAGGCTGCCCAATATATACTCAAAAAATGTGCATTGCCACTAAAATTATGAAGGCTTACATCTTGGTCATTAAACAGTGGACGTTGAAGGAATGAAACTTGTTCATTTAAAAGTGAATTTTGAAGGGAACTCATCCTTCTGTACATGCATGATTATCTAACAAGAAAGATAATGAGAAAAGAATGAGTAGGAATAGACTAGTTTCAAAGAGTGACAGCCAAGGAGTCACCAATCATAGATGAGAGATGGTCAAATGTTAAATAGCTTAGCTTCATAGTCACATGAAATGAATCTGACATCCAAAATTACCTCCAAGATTCAAAAGGAGCTTTGAAATCCAGTTGCTCAGAATTAGCCCTGTAAATCCTTTAGAGACTCTAAAGCACTAAAATGACTGTGGGAACCACCATAGTAATTTGAAACAACAATGTTAACCCAGAAAATACAAAACGTGCATGTACGATAAAGTTAGATTAGTTTATTCCTAGACATTTTTGATCAAGATTCTGGGTTAGTTTAAGACTTTCTGTTTTTGTTTCTTTCTGATTTGCTGATGACCCAGGCCTACTGTCAGTTTTTTGGTACTGATACTATGGAAAGCTGAGTGCACCAGGTGATAGAATTGCACAAACTCTCATCAACCAGTGTTCACGTACACACACTCAGAAAGTGCCAACATGTTAGCTCTATTATCCATTAATATTTGGAAGAAGACACACTCCAGTTTTAATATTTTAGTGGAACAAGGATCACATACTCAAAGTCTGAAGAGCAGGTGACATGCATGAATGCAGTGAGAGGAGTGCAGGTACATAATACATGCACTGTCTAAGGACATGGACTGGTGTCAGGGATTCCGGCAAACACTGGCCAGAGCTGCCATTTAGGAGCTGCTGTTACTTAACTCAAGGTCAATTTTGTCATTTGAGAATACAGGCCTAGTGTCTTCTAAGAAGTCTTCCAAGTTTTTAGGAGAAGCTGGAAACCTCTACTTTTTAAAGTGAAATTTAAAGAATTTAAAAGTTGGCTCACATTTTTCTAAAATATTATAAATCAAACTGAACTCATCTGTGGTCCAGATATGGCCTGCAAAACCCCCATTTTGCAATTTTCCTTTGGATTCCTACGGAGACCCTCTTCAGTGTCACTTCAAAAACCACATAAAAAACTTACCTATCAGATGTTTAAAATAACCATTACACTTTTTATAATACGTTTCCACACAGCTGAAAAAAATCCTTATCTAAAAATAACAGGAAAGGCTTTGAAATGATATGTGGAAACCAAGTGGCAAGGGGCAGACGTTTTTAAGGGGAAATGTAGATTGCATGATATTCTTGCCCCTGTTTCATTCAGTGTATGCCCTCTGGGCTAAATATTTTCCTAAAGCAATATCCAGATATCATTTCTGAGCCTTCTGTATCAGCAGAGAGTTTGAAAGGTACCGTATTTTTAGAACTCTTTCACTGAGGCTGCTATTGCTACCATTTATCTATTAGTCTCTGCCTTTGCCAGGAAGGTACCAAGAAAATAGTCTCTGAAGAGCAATACCTTGATAAAGTTTAAATGGGTAAAACAGGGAAACAGGTTATATGTGTAAAAGGCTTTTGCAACCTGCGTTAAACAGTGAAAGTCACAAAACATTGCCACTCCTCCACCTACATCCTGCATTTTCAGTGAGAGATTTCAGCAGGAATTTAGTTTATATTCTTTTCATTAAAAGAACAACTCTGGGGCTTCCCTGGTGGTGCAGTGGTTGAGAGTCTGCCTGCCGATGCAGGGGACACGGGTTCGTGCCCCGGTCCAGGAAGATCCCACATGCCTTGGAGCGGCTGGGCCCGTGAGCCATGGCCGCTGAGCCTGCGCGTCCGGAGCCTGTGCTCCGCAACGGGAGAGGCCACAACAGTGAGAGGCCCGCGTACCGCAAAAAAAAAAAAAAAAAAAAAAAAAAGAACAACTCTGGAGCTATTGCGTGCCCATACAACCCGGCAGAACCTTTTCCTAGTGACCAAAAGTCATGTTTCTCTTCAGCAGTTAACATAACTCAAAAATTGGGAAGGGTAAAATATGCTCTCAACTTGGAAGTCGGACCTCCAGAGTAAGTTCTGAATGCTTCACACAGTAAGTGTACTTTTGTTCCCATAAAAGAAGGAGTACTCAGCAGAAGCCTCAGTTCCTGCAGTGAAGCAGCTTTACAATAGTACCTTCAAAAGGAGAGGGGGAAAGAAGGACCAAAACAAACACCCAAACAAACGCTTGCTATAGGCAATAAGTCTGAAAGGGTAAAGAGTGAGGAGAAGACAAAAGGAGAACAGTTCCCTCACCCTCTCTTCCCATCTGTCTTTGTCCCTTTTTCATTGTTATGCGTTTAGGATGTTGCATTTTCTCTTCAAAGTTTCACAACAGGATCTGAATACTTTGATCCAAGGGTGCTTTGCCCTCTTGTACAAGACTTTTCCCTCGGCACTTTAATTGGTTACATTTTTTACTCAAGGCTTTTCCCCTCATATTTTTAGCCAGTGAATTTTTGGCGTCTTTAGAATTTAAAAAACAAAGTGAACAATTTTAATGTCAGGTGAACAAAAGTAGATTTTGAGAATCACAGAAAAATGCTTCACTGCTGCACACCCTCCGCAGTTCTCAGCACACGTCGGTGTTCTTTGTGAGAATGTTTCCCGTTTTACTTGATTATCATCTCCAAGTCCCACCTCCACCCCACTCAGTAAAGCAGCTCTCTGGCACTGGCAGAGGGCTCTGCAAGAGTCCTCCACAGCCCCTCCGCTATTCTCTCCTCTCGCTTTCCATGAACAAGCAACTGTCTCGTTGCTGCATAAGGGAAAAGTGGTTGAGTTAAAGTTACTCATCTACACTCTGAGTGGTCTAAAATAACAAGAATTTGAAATAGACAACTATCAGAGTGATTTTCAAACCAAGGAGAAAGAAAGATTAAGTGAACAAACCGCTCTCCAAACGTGCTTGAAATAGGTTAATTCATCCTTTTTAAAACATCTATGTTGGTATTTTATGGTACATGAAAGCCTCAGTACGACTCTTTTACCTACTTGTTTGCTATGAGTTTTTTGCCAGGCGTCATGCGGGATCTTTAGTTCCCTGACCAGGGAGCGAACCTGGGCCCCGGCAGTGAAAGCACCGAGTCCTAACCACCGGACCGCCAGGGAATTCCTTCAACACGTCTGGTAACTTTAGATACCTTTTTAATAACTTTTAGATAACTTTTTAAAAAGTATTCGAAGCTAATTTCAACTTTTACATTTTAAACATCACTTATTAGAGCAATTCCCTGAACTTTACTAGGAAGAAGATATTTGCTACATTATTTAACAAGTAAAGGGGCACCTATTCATTCACATTTGATTGTGAAATGCCAGTTGAATGCCGTTGTTGCAAGATGTAGCTACCTGGCTCTAATCTCCCTTTTCTTCAGTATGTGGAAGGAAAGAGGTGTATGGAGTTCAAATAACTGATTCAGGATGTTGGAACAACAATTCCTTATAATTGGAGAAACTAGTCATAGATAAGTCATTCACTGTCAAGAGAAGCAATCAGATGGAAAATTCTTGCTTTATCAGTTGAGACAGAGTGACTGGGAAGACAAAGAAATGATAAGAAAACTGCCGTCTGAGCCAGAAAATCTGATAGGCAGAGGACCTGCCTTGTAGCTAGTAGCTATGGGCAAAATTGATGGTATTTTGATCCCCAAATGCACTGAACACCTCGAACCTGATGTTAGGATTGAGGGCAAGCTAATTCCAAAGTAAGAAATGGAGATGAGTTAGAAAGGAACTTTATACAAGTTTGAGGATAAAAACAGAATTATATAAAATTACTCATGCTAGTTTAGTGACTATTCATATCAAATATATAGATAAATGAAAGCACTCTAAATTGAAAGTCAGTAAATATAAGCATAGTGGTATGCTTGAATATAGGGTTTTAATTCTGATGTGTAATTATCTAACAAAACGTTATGTATTCGATTTATTGAATAAGGAGGAAGTGGAAAGTGTAAATGTGAGCTAAACATCTAATGAACTATGCCTATACGATGATATAGCACTATTCTCATAAATACAGTCAGAATATCTGAGTTCTGCACTAGGCTATTTCTTTTACTAACTATCCACTTATTTCTGAGTAGTTCTCTACTTGGAGCCTAAGTGTTAGGGCAGAGCCAGCAGGCTACAGCTGGGGGGTTATAGTACTTGCTGCCTCTGATAGATGGGAGTATTGGTGGGGTGCTTCCAGAACTGGACTTCTCCTTGAGATGAACTTCACAGGGAACAACTGGTCACTGAGACTCACATCAGTCAATTGTCCAAACCTGAGCTGCAAGGACACTGCAGAGGGATAACCAGCTAGTGTGAAGTTGAAAGACTAAATAAAGCAAAAGAGCACTGAGGGGAAAGAATAAGGTAGGAGTTTAGCTGACAAAGCAGGTACATTATCAGTACTGCTAGTCAAAAGTCATATAACTCCTGACCCTTCCAAATATATTCACTGAAGGATTTTAGAGGAATGACCCATATAACTATGCTAGACTTATTTAGAAATGTCTGCTTAAAACTCTAAGATCCATATAAGTATTCTACAACAGAGGGTCAGCAAACACTTTCTGTAAAGAGCCAGATAGTAAATATTTTAGCAGCTGTGGTCCACATGATTTCTGTTGCTATTATTCAACTCTGCCACTCACTGTAGCATAGAAGTAGCTATACTCAATACATAAACTATTGAGCATGGCTGTGTTCCAATAAAACCTTTATAGACACTGATATTTGAATCTCATATAATTTTAACATGATACAAAATATTATCATTAAAATTTAATTTTTTCAACCATTGAAAAATGTAAACCCATTAGTAGCTTGAGGGCTGTATAAATAGAAGCAATAGGACAAATGGGGCCCAGGAACCAAAGTTTCATGACCCCTGTTCTAAATTTATGTCAGTCAAGGCAGCTTTATTTTAAATGCCATGTTAATAATGAGAATGTCTATAAAAACACAATGGGAAAAATATAATTTACGAAGGGCTTTAAAGTATATTATTTCATCTTCACAGTAACCCTATGTAATAAGTTACTGTGGTCGATTGATCACATAATGGCCCCCATTCTTCTGCTTTCCCTGTATCCATGCCCATTGCCAGGACTTTGTTGCTTTTTACAGCAAAAATTTGTAGTATATTCCACTGCCCCTTATTCTGAGTTCAGCCATGCTATTTGCTTTGGCCAATAGTATGTTATCAATTGTGAAACAAGCAGAAACTTGAAAAGTGCTTGAATGTTTCCACTTAGTGCTTACCCCTCAGTGTTAGAGAACATGCTGGAGGTAGCCTGCTGAAGCGTAAAAAAAAAATACATAGAGTTGATGAACAAAATCAAAGAATAATTATATAAATGGAGAGATATTTTATGTTCATGGATAGAAAGACTCAGTGTTGTCAAGATGTCAGTTCTTTCAAACTTAATCTATAGGTTAAATGTAATTCCAATCAAAATCCCAGTAAGTTATTTTGTGGACACTGACACACTGATTCTAAAGTTTATATGAAGAAACAAAAGACCCAGAATGGTCAACACAATATTGAAGGAGAAGAACAAAGCTGGAGGACAAACACTACTTGACGTTAAGGCTTACTATAAAGCTACAATAATTCAAGACAGTGTGGAATCGGTGAAAGAATACACAAATAGATCAGTAGAACCGAATAGAGAGCCCAGAAATAGACCCACATACATATAGTCAACTAATCTTTGACAAAAGAGCAAAGACAATACATGGAAGAGTAACAGTCTTTTCAATAAATGGGGCTAAAACAACTGGACATCCACATGCGAAAAAATGAATCTAGACACAGACTTTACACCCTTCACAAAAATTAACACAAAATTGATAGCAGACCTAAAGGCAAAATGCAAAACTATAATACTCCTAGAAGATGACATAGAAGAAAATCTAGATGACTTTGGATATGGTGATGACTTTTTAGATATGAGTACTACCCATGAAGTATTGATAAGCTAGACTTCACTAATATGAAAAATTTCTGCTTTGTGAAAGGCAATGTTAAGAGAATAAAAAGACAAGCCACAAACTGGGAGAAAATATTTGCAAAGACATATCAAATAAAGAACTCTTATCCAAAACATATATAGAGCTCTTAAAAGTCAATAATAAGAAAACAAGCAAGCTGATTAAAAATGGGCTGAAGACCTTAACAGACACCTCACCAAAGAAGATATACGATGGCAAATGGGTTTATGAAAAGATGCTCCACATCATATGTCATCAGGGAAATGCAAATTAAAACAACAATGAGATACTACTACACATCTATTAGAATGGCCAAAATCTGGAATACTGACAATACCAAATGCAGGTGATGATATGGAGCAACAGGAACTCTCATTCATTACTGATAGGAATTCAAAATGGTTTAGTCACTTTGGAAGGCAATTTAGTAGTTTCTTATAAAACTAAACATACTCTTATATATGATCCAGTGATTGTGCTCCTTGGTGTTTACCCTGAGGAGCTGAAAACTTATCTCCCTCAAAAAGCTGCAGATATATGCTTATAGTCAAAGCATGAATTAATTGCCAAAATTTATTATCAACCAAAGTGTCCTTCCATATGTGAATGGATAAATAGTGGTACACCTAGACAATGAAATATTATTCAGTGCTAAAAATAAATGAGCTACCAAGCCATGAAAAAATGTGGAGGAATCTTAAATGCATATTACTAAGTGAAAAAAACCAATCTCAGAGGCTACATACTATATGATTCCAACTGTATGACATTCTATAAAAGGCAAAACTATGGAGACAGTAAAAATATCAGAGATTCCCAGGGTGAGAGTGAGGAGAAAGATGAATAAGCAGAGTACAGAGAATTTTTAGGGCAGTGTAAACACTCTGTATAATATAAAGATAGGTATATGTCATTACACATTTGTCCAAATTCAGAGAATGTACAACACCAAGAGTGAAACGTTAGGTAAACCATTGTCTTTAGGTGATTATGATGTGTCAATGTGGGTTCATTTTTGGTAAAATCTGTGAGTGAGGTTGATAATAGGGGAGGCTCAGTATGTAGGGGGCAGTAGCCAGTACATGGGAAATCTCTGTACCTTCCTCTTAATTTTGTTATGAACCTAGTACTGCTCTAAAAATATAAAGTCTCAAAACATGTACACAAAATCAGAACTTTAAAGAGAAGATTTATTTTTGACACTAGATAATATAGAAAAAAGACAACATGTGGAAATACAACTTTTTTAGACCTATTTTATCTAGGTCAATATTCTACTTGGAAACTTCTAGAGCAAGAAGCTCAAAAGTGGAGGAAAAATGTTAAGGCATAATAAAATCTCTTTAAATCTGTTTTAAAAATTGCTAAGATTTGTTAAAGGAACATACACACAGTGAGAAAGACACGACCCTAGATGAAAAGATTTATACTGTAAAAATGTCAGATCACTACAAATTTATTTATTAATTTAACAGAATTTCAATCAAAATTAATTCCAAGAATACATTTTAAAATTTCTTCTCATGTATTTACTTTTATTCTTTCTCACTGTTGTGGCCTCTCCCTTTGCGGAGCACAGGCTCCGGACGCACAGGCTCAGCGGCCATGGCTCATGGGCCCAGCCGCTCCACGGCATGTGGGATCCTCCCAGACCGGGGCACGAACCCGCGTCCCCTGCATCAGCAGGCGGACTCTCAACCACTGCGCCACCAGGGAAACCCTATTTTTATTCTTAAATATTTTTTTTTATTTTGAGATAACTGTAGTTTCAAAGCAGTTGTAAAAAAATAATACAGAGAGATCCTATATAGGGTTTACCTAATTTCCCCCAAAGGTAACAACTTGTAAAACTATAGTGCATTATCACAGCCAGAATATTGACAGTGACACAGTCAAGCCACAGAACACTTCCATCGTCACAGGACCACTCATCCTGTCCTTTATAGCCACATTTACTTACCTCTACCCACACCCCATCCTTAATCCCTAGCAAACACTAACCTGATCTATATTTCTATAATTTTGTCATTTCAAGAATATTATATAAATGGAATTATGTGGTATGTAACCATTTGGGATAGACTTTTTTCACTCAACATAATTCTCTGGAGCTTCATCCAAGTTGTTGCGTGTATCAATAAATAGTTCATTCTTTTCATTGCAGAGTAATGTTCCATGTTATAGGTAAACCTCAATCTGTTTAATCACTCATCTGTTGATGAACACCTGAGGTGTTTCCAGTTTTTAGCTATAATGAATAAAGCTGCTATGAAATTCCTGTACAGGTTTTTGTGTGAACATAAGTTTTCACTTCTCTGGGAAAAAAGCCCAGGAATGCAATTACCAGGTCATATGGTAGTTTCATGCTAGTTTTTAAAAGAAACTAGCAAACTGTTTTCCAGAGTGGCTGTACCATTTTGCATTCACACCAGCAGTTTATGAGTGATCCAGTTTCTCAGCATCCTTGCCAACATTTCAGAGTGTTACTTTTTGTTTTTTTTAAATAGCCTTTCTGATATCAGTATAGTAACAAATCCCTGGGGTTTTAATTTACATTTTCCTATAATAGCTAATGATACTGAAGTGGAGGAAGAAAGGTGAGGAATAAAGAATTTCTTTTAAATTTGAGGTTCAGTAAAACACACACACACACACACACACACTCACAAAGACATGAATATTCCCAGATGAAAAGATTTATCATGTAAAAGTGTCAGATCTTCCAAATTCACATATAAATTTAACACAATTCCAATAAAAAAACTTTTTTTTAGCGTGATAAAATCATGTAAATTTTATCTGGAAATGTAATAGATGATGAGTAGACAAAGTTACATTGATGAGTGATATGCATAATAAAATTTCCTATAATATATTTAAAGTTTATGATATTACTATATATTGCATACATTTATTTCTAATGTCAAATCATTAAACTAATGTCATACTGGCTTAGGAAAAGACAGTTGAAGGAAACAACGAAAGTCCAAAACATACACAACCAATTTTTATACATTTAGTGTTTGAGAGAGACTATTCTTCAATTTAGGAATGAACTATATTTTGCCTTAAAAAAAAATTAGTTAGGGCCCCTGTGTACCATACAGTAAAATAAAATTGATATGTAAAAATAAAGTCATGAAATATGATCAAATATTTACTACAATATTGAATCACTGGAAATGATTAAATTTACTAATATTTACATGATTTATTGTTATGTGGAAAGATATTCTCTGATTATAACAATGATGGATATTATTTTCTTATATTTATATTTCTGTGCTTTGAAAAGCTTTTCCTTTAACAAACATGTAATACTTCTGTGTTTATGAAAAAAGGCATAAAAGAGTTATTAAAGCTGTGTTTTTATAAAGATCTTGCATTAAAGGAGCTAAACCGAAAAGCAAATAATGGCAGCTGATGCAGGAGGTGTTGAAAGAAAGAACTACATGGAAACTGCGAATCATTAGCTTGATCTAGAAAGTTAATTTTTTTAAGGTTTTCCCTTTCGGTAGGTGAACAGATATTTAACTCTTTCTTTTTTGGAAAGACACAAACTCATGTCTTTATTCTCTCTTCCTTCATCGGATGCTTCATCACTGATGGTGCTATGTGTCCAGTGCTGTGTTCTCTTCTTTAATTGCCACACCTATGAGATGGTGCTGCTGTTATTTGTATTTGGAGCAGCTGGGGATTCGAGACCTGGAAAGGTAAACTGCACACAGATAATAATTGATGGAGCTAATATGTAGGTCCAGGGCATTAACTGCTTTCCTATATACTGCTCTGAGATTGGGGCTCTTACTACCAGCCCCTCCTCACTCCTCTTCAGCCTCACTGGCACCTGATTGTTCTTCAAGGTCCTCAGGATCTTTGCACTTGTTCCCTCTGATAGGAAAACATTCCAACTGTGAGTATTCAGAGAGGTGATCATTTGTCAACCACTCAAAGAGGACTTTTCTGATCACACTGCCTGAAATCGTGTCCCCAGTACACCCTTATCTTGCTTAATTTTTCCTCATAGCTATTCTCACCACCTGACCTTGTATTATACATTTGGGTGTTTATCGTCAGCTTCTTCCACTAGAAAGTAAGCACCTGTTTTCTTTCAGCTATATTCCTAGCATCTAAATGAATAGATGAATGAGATAGTAGCTGTTTGTGGAAAATGAATTCAGTAGTACCTGAAAAGGACAATTTTAAAGATGATCCCTAAAGAATGAAATTCCTTAACTTACATCTAAAAGAAGCTCTAGAAACTCTGGACGCCGCTATTTGATTTTAAAACCCTATGTCACATTTAATTTAACAAAATCTACCGTGTTCCTGAGAAGCAATGTGACTTGTTAAATGAAACATACCAGGTCGTACACTTCTAAGTAATGCTTTCACCTCAAAATCATCCCCTTGGTAGGCAGTGCCCTGACCCCAGTGATTCTAGCATTGTTCAGACATGTTTCTTAACAACAACTCTTAGTCAGTAACTCCAGAACTTGTGAAAATTTAGCTTTAATATACTCAATAATGGATATTTTTATCTACTGAGAGTAGGTATGGTCTCAGAAATAGCCAGAAGTCATTTAAAGCCCACTGTGGGAAACATGATATGGACAAAGCAGGTCTTATGAATTTTTCATCAAAAAAGTGATGCGCCTAGAACATAACGAGACTCCATTTTTCACTGATTGCTCATAAGGTGGCTCTGGAAGAACTTGCAAAATTGGATTGTGAGACTCCTTTTGAATGTTGTAGTATAAGAGGAACCATGGTACTGGCTCCCCGAATCGCTACTTTCGTTGGAACAATGCTCATTTTGATGTCTAAATTATAATATGTTTGATTTATGTTTTAAAATGGCAGTCTATTTTATAGTTAATATATACAGAGTTTAGAATAAAATATTTTTTCTCCAGCCTATATGGCTCCTTTAATTTCAAATGTCTCTGATTCTGCATATGGATACATTTTTAGTTACTCTCTATAAAGTCATATTAACTAGGTAGGTGGATAACTTCATTTTGCCCAGTGGATATGTTTCTGGCATGCTGCATAGCAACTCAATTTTAACAGTCAGAATGGCATAAAACTCTAAATACAGAAAAGAAATTGGTTCCGGAAAAGGAAAAACTATGGTGACAAAAAAAAGATTAGTAGTTGCCAGAAGTTGGGGTGGGATTGGGGAAAGGATGAACAGGCGGAGCATGGAGGATTTTTTAGGGCTGTGAACTACTCTTTATGATACTATAACGTTGGATACAAGGCATTACACATTTGTACAAACTCATAGAATATGCAACACCAAGAGTGAACCCTAATGTAAACTATGGACTTAGGGTGATTATGACATGTCAATGTAGATTCTACAGTTGTAACAAATGTACCACTCTACTAGGGGATGTTGATAACGGGGGTGGCTATACATGTATGGGGGCAGCGGGTACAGGAAAAATCTCTGTACTGTCCCCACAATTGTTCTGTGAACCTAAAACTGCTCCTGGTGGCGCAGTGGTTGAGCGTCTGCCTGCCGATGCAGGGGACATGGGTTCGTGCCCCGGTCCGGGAAGATCCCACATGCCGCGGAGCAGCTGGGCCCGTGAGCCATGGCCGCTGAGCCTGCGCGTCCGGAGCCTGTGCTCTGCAACGGGAGAGGCCACAACAGTGAGAGGCCCGCATACCGCAAAAAAAAAAAAAAAAAAAAAAAAAAATATATATATATATATATATATAGTATTAATTTTAAAAATTAACCTAAAGGACACCTAAGAAAATATAGTTACTCTAAAGAGTAGGGCTGGGAACTGAGATTGTTTAAAGGTCGAATTTCATATTTTAGTGTATTCCTTTCCATGCTGTTCAAATTGTATGTTCATGGTTTTCTCTTATATAAGACTTGTAAGGAATGTCACACACTTGCTAATGTTTAATCTAATTTTCTACCAGTTTTATACAGGACAAATTTTAATATTTAAAAATTATATTTATAATGATGTTTAGAAGGACTGAAATTAATTAAATGCTTTCTAAATCATTTAAAAAGATTAAATTAAGTTCAGTATAATTTTATGCCAAGAATATTTTATGTGCTAATTCTTTGTAAATGTATTATATATAATAAATATATACTATATATAATAGCTGGTAACTCTCAATTAACCTGAATACTCCCTTCTCCAAATATTTAGAATAAATATAAATATTCAAAATTTTTAAAGAATGAAGAGAATTTGGTCTATCACTTCCCACCTGTCTTCCAATTCAGTGATAATATCACTTTCTCTGAAAAGAAGGGATATCAGGAGACACAAGTTCTTGTGCCAAATTGGAAACAGACTAGCTGTAGATCTCATAGAAGATACCTAACTGTTCTGGGCCTCAGTTTCCACTGTGTCGATGTGAATGCAGGACTAATCATCACAGTCCCTTCCAGTCCTAGATATTCTTTTATCCAGTGCATTAGTGGGAGCTTGCTATTTCAAAAAACCTTATTGTAAAATATCTTGTAATGTTAATATCTATTCTTACTTTATCCTCTTTAAGAAAATGTAGTAAGTCTGCATGAAACATGGTAAAATAACATAGTTTATTTTCAGTACATACAATTAAATGTGTAAGCTATGGAGATTTTTGTCTTTTCTTGATGAATGAGATATTAAAAATCCAAACATGCATTCTAAAAGGTTGACATGTCAAAATGCTAAATAACCAAGGATACTTATGAGAGGATTTTTTTAAAGTGAACTGAGTTGTAGACTATTCTTTTCTAATATACAGAAAATATCTCTAATTTCTTAGGAATAAAGGTTTCATCATGTTTTAGCTAGAAGCATTTTATGATATTAAAAAAGAACACCCTGACTATGCAAATACCAGTTTTAAACAGATGGAGAGAAAACCCTAATTTCTGCAACCTTGTTTTTAAATAGGAATATGTGGGCTAGATACTAAATACAAGTCCATGCATTCAACCTACTCACTGTCCCAAATTGCTTGCTATTTTCAATCAACATCCTCAAGTCCAAGAGTAAATAAACAAACAAGAAACTCCCAAGACAGAAAAAGTCTACCTGAATTTGTCATTCAACTTACCATACCCCTTCTCTTGTATTAACAATTTTTGTTTAAATGGTTCAGGTGTACAGCATTATATATCTGCATACACTATAAAGTGACCACTACCACGTGTCTAGTTGCCATCCATCACCATACAATCGATCCCCTTCACCCCTTCCCTCCCAACCACCTTCCCTTCTGGTAACCACTAATCTGTTCTCTGTATCTGAGTTTGTTTTTCTTTTGTTTTGTTTTGTTAGTTGGTTTTTTGTTTGTTTATTTGCTTTTTAGATTTCACGTATGAGTGAAATCATATGGAATTTGTCTTTTTATGTAATTGTAAGGAGGAAACAAACAAAATTCTCTTTACTACATATGCAGGAAGAGACTCTATATAGATTTAAAAACCCAAACATAAGAGGTAAAGGTATAATTATGAAGAGATAATGTCCTGTGACCCAGGACTTCTTAAAAGAAGTATAGAGCACATAAGAGAACATTAATATCTTAGTTCTGATGCTAGAATCATGAAGGCTAGAGTCATAAGTAAGGACCAATTCACACAGTTCAAATACAAGTCCTTATCAAGTTTTACTGGAAAGATGTATTTGATAAAGTTTCAGTTAAAAAAAGTTAGAATTAAAAGTTTTCTAATAACTCTAGTTTAAGTTTGAATTTGGAAAATGAGATAAAACAAATCAACAACTTTAGAGTAATAGGTAATGTTGAAGCATAATAAATTCTACCTGTCTAATATCTCTCTCACTGAGAAAAATAGTTAATTTGCTGGATCTATTATTAACATACTTAAATCTACGCCATGTGTGTGTTTGTGTGTGTGTACCATATAGCATTAAAAATCAATATATCGAAATACATATAATGGCAATTTATTGCATCAAAGGAAAGGGTTACTTCTTTTAAATCTCATGCAACATCCCTGGAAAATACTTTTTTTTTTCATGACTCAGTGAAAGTGTGTTTTATTTTTAGAATGTCTTCTGAAAAGCTAAGGTCACATTAGCCAACAGCTTGCTGATGAACATTTCTGTAATGTGGAAAAGAAAGCTTATAACCCTAATTTTAGCCATACTTGTGGTTTTCTCAATTTAATTACATTTTGATTAAAAGAACATTTCAAATGTTTTTGATAACATGATAAGATTTAGATATGACTTTAATAATGCAAATGCAGATTTGTTATGTGTAATATTCATTTCTATATGTTACATCACACTGATTATTTCTTCCTACTGCAATAGTTTAATATATTAGTAAAAGTGAAATCACATTGATATAAAAGTCTACCTTAACATTTTTCCAAATTATCTTTAAATTTAGGAAAAAACACATTCATTACCATCTTGGCTTACATTTTTATAATGAATATTCTTTAGGGCAGGATTTCTTTTTAAAAATTATTATAAACAAAGGTCCTTAGTCTTAGGGTAACCACAAGCACTCTGGAAGATACATTCAGATTGTGTTCATACATTCATGCAGTCTTTTTACAAAAGGTACTCAATATTATCTGAGGCTTAATTGCCTTGTCCTACTTCATCTCATGTCACTATACTGAAATAATTGGAGCACTCAGAGGTTATTCGGGAACAAGACCATCAAAAGAAGAAGGCAAGATTTTCCTTCTTTTCTTTTTCTTTAATCACATTTAGATTTTGTCTGTTTTTTTTTTTTTTTCCCACACTGAGTATATAGGGCACAAGTGATTTCGTTCCCAGGTGGACATTTTAAAACTTTAAAAAATTTTTTAAATTTCTAATAACATTCACAATTAGAGATAGTGGAGTAAAACTATCTGATGCAATCAATATTCAGCTTACATAATTATGAATTCATGGGTAATGTTTCATTTATACCCGTATCCATATCCCCCAAGCATCAGATTATTTTGTAGCAAATTTCAGACATCATATCATTTCATCTTCACATATTTCCATACCTATTTCTAAAAGAATATTTTCTTTAAAAAATATATAACTACAATGCTATTATGATGCTTTTAAAAACTACCAATATCCTCTTAATTTTATTAGATATCCCATCAGTATACAAATTTTCCTGATTTTTAAAAGTTTGAATTGAGGTACAATAAAGTCTACTCATTACATTTAGTAGGTACAATATATATCTTATCTCTTTTGATCTATAGGCTTTAAACTATAAATTTTAATTAATAGACTTAGAACCATCTATTTTTATCCCTTTTTATATGTTTTAAATCTGTATCATTTGTTCTTAGAATGTTCCACAGATTGGTCATGGTCATGTTTTTCGTGTTTCTTTGTCATATATATTTTCTGTTAATTGATGATTAGACCATGAGATTCAGAGATTGATTGGTTTCAGTTTCTAGTTTTTTATACTTCTACTTCTTAGGTACTGTTGGGTACTTTAATCAGGAGATATGGAATATCTTCTCATCTCCTTTTCTTATGATGTAAGCAACAGTTGATAATCATTGATGGCATCCATTATTTCAATAGAAGTTGCAAAAAGGTGTGATTCTATTTCTATCATTCTTTTTTTAATTTATTATCTGAAATGTTTATTTTAAAAAATACCCTCATCAATTACTGGGTCACTGAAGGTAACCAAAGGTATAATTTGTACAAAAAAGCAGGATAAGTGTTCAAGTATTTCCTTTGTCTTCCAGCTTTCAAAACAATGAGTTGGTTTTCTTAAATGGTGATGAGTGAGGTTTTTTTTTTTAAGTATTATTTTAAACTCATATTTCAACATGTTTCAATCTATGGAGGTTATTATTCTTTTTCTTGTTCAGGTTATACTATCTTTGGCTAGTGGAAGCCTCTTCAACTGGTTCCATTGTCTTTTTGATATGTCCTTAGTGGCTAATAGTTTCCTTAGCCTCTGACATGACTTTCTGATCTCATATATACATTTCCCACTCTAGACCTGAGAGAAGTCAACCATTCCCCAAGGAATGCTGGTTCATTTTAGTAGGAAATTATACTTAAGGGTTATAAATATCAGGGAAGAGGCTTATCACTGCTGGGCCAGTCCTTATTTTTAGGGTTTGCTTTTTAGTGGACAAAGCCTGATATATTTTTTTTAAGATAAAAACACAATGAGTTTATGCAGATACTTCAATTCAAATTTAGTACTACCGAGTTTTACTTAAATTTATCTATCTTGTTTGTTTCTCCCAAGAATCCTGGTTTCCAAAGATAACATAATTACTTCTATATTGTATGCTAGAGTTCACCTATATAGCTCTTAGAATAATAATACTAACACTACAAACAAAAATATGATGAAAGAGTTTAAGATCTTTTTTGTTAAGGTTTTGTTTTGGTTTGAAAGTTTTTGTCTGAGAGCATAGCCTAACAGAGATATATAACAAAATTATTTGGGTTTATAAGATTTTTTTTAAAGTATAATTGGCATGCAATAATATTAACAATTTTAAATGTATAGTTTTGACAAAGGTATGGACTCCACCATAATCAATAAAGGACCACTTCCATCATCACAAAATTTTCCTGTGTTCCTCTATAGTCAATCTCCCCCTCGTCCACCCATGGCCCCAGACATTGATGTAGATTCTATTACTATAATTTTACCTTTTTAAGAATGTGACATATGTGAAATAATATTGCATGTATTCTTTTTGTCTGGATTCTTACTCTCAGCATAATGTTTTTGAGATTCATCCATTTGTTAGTATCTCCTTGTAGTAGCTGAATATTATTCCATTTTATGGATATATTACTGTTTGTTTATCCATCCTCTTATTGATAGACATCTGAGCAGTTTCCAAGTTTGAGGTTATTATTAATAAATCCATAATATTCATGTACAAATTTCTGTGAGTACATATGCTTTCATTTCTCTTGTGAAAATACCCAGGAGAGCTATTTCTGGGTTATACAGTAAGTGAATACTTACTATTATTAAAAAAAAAAAACTGCTCAAGCTGTTTTCCATTCACATAAGCAATAAATGAGAGGTCTAGTTGATACACTTCCTAATACTAAGACTTATCATTTTTTTAAAATTTAGACATTTAAAAAAATATGCAGTGGAGGGCTTCCCTGGTGGCACAGTGGTTAAGAATCCACCTGCCAATGCAGGGGACATGGGTTCGAGCCCTGGTCCACGAAGATCCCACATGCAGCGGAGCAACTAAGCCCATGCGCCACAACTACTGAGCCTGTGCTCTAGAGCCTGCAAGCCACAACTACTGAGCCCACGTGCCACAACTACTTAAGTCCGCGTGCCTAGAGTCCATGCTCTGCAGCTAGAGAAACCACCACAATGAGAAGTCTGCACACCGCAACAAAGACCCAAGGCAGACATAAATAAATAAATAAATAAATAAATATGCAGTGGTATCTCATTGTGGTTTTAAGTTGTATTTGCTTAATGACTAATGATCTTTATAAATTTTTTATGTGCTGTTTTACCATTTGTATATTATTTGTGGTGAAATGCCTGTACAAAGATTTTGCCTCTTTTGAAATAAATTTGTTTGAGTTGCAAGTATTCTTTATATTTTCTGGGTCAAAATATTTTATCAGAAATACATTTTCTACAGCAGGTGGCTTGCCTCTTTATTTTCCTCACAGTGTCTTTCAAAGAACAAAAGTTTAACATTTTGATGGAGCTCAATTTATCACATTTCTATTTTATGGTTCAATCTTTTTGTTCCCATCTTAAAATTTTTTGCTTAATTCAAAGTTATGAAGATTTTATCCTGATTTCTTTTAAGAGTTTTTTTGGTTTATCTCTTATATGTAGGTCAATGATCTGTTTTGAGTTAATTTTTTAATATGGTGTGAAGTAAGTTTCAAGGTTTTGCTTTGTTTTTTGTTGTTGTTGTTGTTGTTCTATATGACTATCTAATCATTACAACATCGTTTGTTTAAAAGACTATTCTTCCCCATTGAATTACTTTGGCATATTTGTCAAAAATCAATTGACCATATATACTAAGTGAAGTAAGTCAGAAAGAGAAAGACAAATACCATATGATATCACCTATATGGGGAACCTAAAATATGACACAAATGAACTTATTTACAAAACAGAAACAGACTCACAGATACAGAAAACAAACTTAAGGTTACCAAAGGGGAAAGGGGGTGGGGGAGGGATAAATCAGGAGTTTGGGATTAGCAGATACACACTACTATATATAAAATAGATAAACAACAAGGTCTTACTGTATAGCACAGGGAACTATATTCAATATCCTGTAACAAACCATAATAAAAAAGAATATGAAAAAGAATATATATATATATTTCTGAATCATTTTGCTGTACACCAGAAACTAATACAACATTTTAAATTAACTATACTTCAAAAAAATAATTTTTTTAAAGATTCCCTAAAGTTTGAGAAAATACTATTTTATTGGTAGGTTTGTATCCTGGGTGGGTGTTGAATTATTTTGTGAAATGTTTTTCTGCATCTAGTGAGATGATCATATGGTTTTATTTTTAACAATAAAATCAAGTCTATAAAATAAGTAGATTTAAATGTATTACATATACATTACAAATGTATTTCATATATAAATGAAATACAATTTGTGGAAATTGTATTACACTTCCTAAAATAAGAAACTTAAAGTGTGATATAAACATCTTACTAGACACAGCTGAATTAGGAAACTGGAAGATTTTAAATGAAAGGAGATAGAAAATATAAAAAAGAAATTAAGAATCGTGGATCCAAATGATTCTAATATTTCTACAAAGAATAGCGAATAGAGAATGAGTCAATATTGATAATTATTACAGTTGACTTTTCCAGATATTATTCTACAAAATTTTATTCACTAAATAGGGATTAAAGAAAGAATGATCCATGCACATTAGAAAGTGAGAAAGTGGATAAAAAGAAACAACAATAAAAAACTCAAGATAGTTGAAATTAATCCAAATATGTGAGAAATCATAATACATGTATATAAAATAAGCTTACCTTTATAAACAACACCACAACAAAGCTTATCTTACATCCATACAACTGTATAATTGCTATGTGCTATTTACAAAAGGCACTAAAAATCTCAAGAATATGTAAAAATCAAAAGTAAATGAATGGAAAAATATAGATCGGGCATATACTAATAAAAAGTAACTAGTGGTTTTAGCAACAGTAACATCAGACAAAATTTGTTTTAAAGCAAAAGAGAATAGGGTGAAAGAGCATCAATAATAATGTCAGGAAAATAATTGCCAAAATTATAAGTCTAAATTTAGATACAACTAATATATATTAGAGCCTCAAAATGTATAAAGCAAACATTGCAGAAAAAAATAGAAATCGGAAACCATTGTTTCTAAAAAGTTATTAATGTGTTAAAAATTATTTATTTGCAAAAAATTGACTAAAACAGCTTATTTGCAAAAAAAATACTACAGAAAAATCTCATAGCTAAAGAATTGATATCAAACAAGTTGCATTCATTAACTACATGTAATTAAACTGAAAATAATAGTAGAAAATTAACTAGAAAAAATACAATTGGAAATTTTACAAAATAAAACTGCTTCTAAATAGTTCATAGATGAAAACAGAAGTCATATCCGAAGTTAGAAAATTAAAATATATACAAATCTTTAAAAAATTAAATATTATAAAATAAATTTGTGGAATTAAATCTTGTAGAATATAACTGAGGTCGAGAAGAAAATGTGTAGCTATAAATTCTTGCATTAGAAAATCATAAACTGTAAATTAACTATGCTTGCAACTCAAAAACTGGGAAAAACAGAGAAAACCTGATGAAATTTCTAAAAATGAACTAGGCAATTACAGTGAAGAGAATAAAGAACTAGAATGTCAACAAACAATTAATAAAACCAGTGGCTGATTCTTTTTTTTAAAAAAAGTAATAAAATAGAACTCTGACCATATGTCAAGGAAACCAAAGAAGGCACAAGTAAACAATATTAGAAATGAAAGGCTCAAAACTAAAGACATAGTGGTTTAATAAATCTTAAGAGAACACTCAATAAATTTCTACATTTACCTCTGAATATGACTGACATGAGAATAAACTAAAAACCTCTTACTAATGACAATTCAAACAACTGAATCAATAGTTGAAAACTGTTCATTTCTCCCCAAATAGCCTTCCCTCAAAAGTTGCCAACAATGCTTCATGGTTTTACAGGCAGTCTCTACCAATCTTACATAAATTATGGCAAAAACTAGAAATAAAGAGAGAAACTCTGTAATTCATTTAACCAGCTAGTAAAAACCTGATATCAAAACCTGACAAAGACAGTAGGAGAAAGGAAAATACATTCCAATATTGTTTATGAACACAGATACAAAAATTCTAAACAAAATTAAAGGTGTTGGAACAACTGGTTATCAAAATAAGAAAGGAAGGGAAGCTAAATTTTAAAAATGTGTCTATTCTTATACTATACACAAATTAAATTGCAGTAAGTTATTGACCTAATGTGAAAATTAAAGTGCATAATAAAGAATAAGAGAAAAATCTTTATTAACTCAGAACAAAAGGATTTCTTAAATAAGAAGCAAAATATAAAACAAACAAATGCTAGAAATTCATAGCATTAGAATTAGAAACTTCTCTCAGAAAAAAGAAAAAAAATTAAAGCCTGAGAAGACTATTGGTAACTCATATAAACTCTTAAAGAATTTATGTCCTGCATATATAAAGAGCCCCTTGAAATCAATAAAATAGATTATCTTCCCCAAATTGCACAAAGGTCTGAATAAACAATTCACTAAAGAGGAAGCCTAAATGGGAAATAAACATAAGAAGATGTTCAAAATCACTAATGGGATATAATTGAGCAACCAACATAGTGAACAAACTAAGAAGTCTGATAATTACTGAGATTGTGAAACAGTGTGCTATTTCACACACTGTTGGGAGAAAGTTACATCTATAGCATCCACTTGTAGAGTAATTTGGCAATATTTAGTAAAGTTGAAGGTATGTATATTTTTAATACAGCAATTCTACTTCTAATTCATGTACATTAGAAAATTCTTGCATATGTGCACAAGAAGCTGCTCCTGTAACTTTGTTTAAAATAAGAGCTAAAAGAAGAAAAGGAAAGAAAGAAAAAAAGAAAGAAAAAAAAAGGAAAGGGGAAAAAAAGAAAATAAAAAAAACCCCTAAATGTCCATAAACAGAATACTGACAAATAGTCTCTTGTATATTCATTCTACTGAATCCTACGCAATGATTTAAAATAAACATGTGCTATGTGTATCAATATGGATAAACAGTATTGAACAAAATGTATGCATGTAGAAAATAAACATTTTATAATATTTTATAAAACATGCAGAGCAATGCCTTACAATTTTTATGAATATAAGCTATGAATAAAAGTACATAAATATCTATGGAAATGATCTATACAAAATTCAGGATAGAAGATTACCTCTGGGAAGGTTATGGAGGGGAGTGAAATACAATTTGGGAGAGTTTTTGTTTAGGGGTTCTTTTTTAACTGAAATAATTGTGGCAAAAGTTAAATTTGGTAAAGCTTGGTTGTGGGTATAGGGATGTCAAATATATTATTTTTATTTTGTCTATATCTGAAATATTTCATAATTATAAAAATATAAATATGAAAAGAAGTCTGTTGGTTTAGAAACCTGAATGGCTGACAGCTGGCAAATAAAGTTGGTAGAAGTAAGGCACTTGCGTTTCCTGCTAAATGACAGAGTAAGCTAAAGCTAATAGCTACAGACACTACACAGATGCTGAGCAGGGTGGCCCCTGCTCTCCTCTGCAGTCATGGGAACATCACTGCCGCCATGGTGGTGGAGGAGTGGGCAGATTTTACAGCCTTTGAGAGGGACTGTGTGTGAGGAAGACGTAGATTTTCTTTTTCTGTTTCAGTAGGAAGCTGTTCTCCTGAGTTCATGTTGGAAGTTAAAGGGACATTTGACTGACTATGTGACAGTCTCTGAAGCAAGCTATAGCTGGGAATGCCAAAAATGATCCAAGACCTTTGAAACCAATAGAATCTATATAGAAAAAAGGAAACCTGATATATACAGATACTCTATTCACTTATATCTTTCTTGAAAGGATATACTCCCTTGGAGTTTATATGTTCATGTGGATAAGCAATGCTTCACATTTTTTGGTTCCTGGTTAAAGAGTGTATGCTTATAAAATCATATATCAGGGATCCAGTAGGTAGAACCAAACTGAATGCAAGCTATAATGGAAGGAAAATAGAATTAGGGATCTGATGACCTGCATTTTCAATTAAAAGATATGTTTACCTCAGCCAGTGACTTTGTTTCTTTGAACTTTAATATCCTCATTTATAACTGTAAAATTAAAATTGTTAATATCCACCTCAAAGAATTACTATGAGATATGGAAAAGATGATGGGATATGGGAAAAAACTGGACAGGCATCTGTTACTTTTATTATGCCTATTGCACATAAGGATACAGACAGGTAGACAGGCAGATAAATAAAATAATAGATAGATAGGTAGACCTAAAATCCTTCTCTAAATGATGTGACTAAAATCCTTCTCTCTAAGTAACCCAGTCATTCATTCAGGCCAAGTGATTCAAATATAATAATAGTAAAGTAAAATAAACTTGCATTCCTGTTCTCCAGGATCTATGTTGCTAAATAATTAACATATTAAATGGGGGGGGCAATTGTTTTGATAGAAATATCTACATTATCCTGAATATTAATTCATTTAATAGGATATTGAGAACCTGTTTTTGTGTCACATAGTCTGCTAGGTGATGAAGATACAAAGATAGATAGAATACAGTATCTTCCCTCTACCTAAATGTTCATACGCCTTAAATGTGGCCTTTGGGGTCCTAATTCTAGATGACAGCAAGGACTACGATATCTAATGAAAAGATATGGAGGAGGGGAGGTCTTTACCTCCATGTGCTCAGGACACAAAATGCAAATTCTTTTTAGATATAAAAGGAAAAATGAAGTTCAATTAGCTGATTTTAATTTACTGTGAGTGATTTCTTATTATGGCTATGAGTCTCTGTTTAATGTCAACTGTTTGATAGCATGAGTTTTACATCCAGTTAATATATCTTTCTGCCATGATTTTTATGGTACATTAAATATAAAATTGCAGTAATAATGATGCCAGCCATCTTCTTAATTTCAAAATTTTAAAGATTTCCGTTGTATTATGGCTTTATGAACATTTACAAATTCAAATTTAGAAATAACTTAAAATATCAGTTGATCATTGCTCATTTTTATTAATTCTATCACTTTAAATGTTTTGTGTGGTGGAACAAATCCTTCACTTTCTACCTAAACACTCTAGACATGTCAGTCACACGAAAATGAGGTCCCTAGAAGTTGGCATTCCCAGACAATGGAAAAAGAAAACGGCCTACTCATTTATCATGTAGCAATCTGACACCTTGTTTGATTACCCCCTCTCAGAAGCTGCCGATTCAGGACAGTGGAGGGATCCCAAGCTACAGCACCATCATTATTCAGAAACTGTGGTCAGTGAGCCAGATTTTGCAAAAACCATGTTTTGTGAGTCTGGCATTGTGTTTCTAAAATACTTGAATCTACTGATGATAGATAGGAAATATAAAGGTTTTACATAAAATTCCAGATCCCAGCCTGTCTTGAAAATTTGGTGTGTTTAGCAACAGTGAGTATCCCTTCCTTCCAGCCCTGGCATATACTTACTACACCTGGTATTAGAGCTCTAGGGGGCCTGGACTCATCCAGGAGCTGGATTTGGCTCAGAGAACTATGAATAAACAAAAGTCCCCAGTCCTCAGTTTCTTTTGGAAAACTATATCTGACAACACTGGGTCCACAATCCTGCACGGCAGCAAATAAACCGGAGCTGAGTAGATAGCTATCAGTACCGCCCACCGT
The DNA here is from genome assembly GCF_964165515.1 of Mesoplodon bidens. NCBI lineage: Eukaryota > Metazoa > Chordata > Mammalia > Artiodactyla > Ziphiidae > Mesoplodon > Mesoplodon bidens. Next base: position 35,665,219 of record NC_138165.1, on the reverse strand, counting down.
TCTCTATTGTTTATATCTTGTCTTCTTTACATGCATTTACTTGTGCCCACTTTGTTAGACTGTGTTACTGTTCACCATATTTGTTACCTCCCCCTACTGCAGGATTTTTTTCTTCCCAACCCAATGACATCAGGCTTGGCTATGTAACTTACTGTGGCCAATGAATTGGGGCATATGCCACTTCCAGCAGAAGGTTTAAGAGCCATCGTGTGGCTCTGCCTTCTGCATTTTTCCCTCAGCCAAGAGATCAGGATTCCCCAGATGGTGGCTTCTTCTTTGGTCCCAGAAAGAAGATGATAAGGAACAGAACTGAAGCAAACTCATGATGTGCATGTAGCATGAGCAAAAATAAGAGACTGGGGTGTCATATTCTATCACAGCAGAGCTTAGCCTAAGCTAAACCATACATCCCTCTAGTTCCTCTAGCCATGCTATTCTCTCCAACATCAGCAACTATCTCTTGCTTGCCTAAAAAGAAGACGTATTTGATCCAGTGATCTAAACCTGAATGTTTTGAGAAAGGGCAGTATATAGAGCATGGTAAAAATATCCAGTTGTTATATAAAATGACATATATGTTTCCTCCATTGGTTTATAATTTAGAGTGAAATGGATGTAAAGTAATATTAACTGAAGTTTTACCATGTGCTGGGTGTTTTTCATGCTTTACCTCATTTTGAAATATCAATATTACTTAAATGTAGAGTTAGTATTCTTCCGAGTTTTCAAACAAGTAAACTGAGGCTCAGAAACTTGGACAAATGCCTGTATTCAAATATGTGTATATTTTTTTCTCCAAAGTTTATGTTCTTTTATTCTAAGCCCACTCAATTCTTAAAAGTGCAGATTCTAGGAAGTCTTCTTCAAAAAACTCTACTCAGTAATATGGCAGCATTTAAGTTTTACCTGACTTTTGAATAGAGACAGTGATTCCTTCATGGGTCTGTGACATCCCATGATAAAGTTGTATTCCATCCCTCTGGATGTGGATAAATGATATAAATAGGGAAATATGGCACATTTTTTCTCCCAAAATGTTCCATATCACCCATAAAGAAAGAACTGTCATTTATTTTTAGTTATGACCTTTCTGTGTTTTTATAACAAAATGTGTTTTTCTGTGAGAAATGATAATGGCCATGGATGTTGATTTTATGGAATGTCTTTATCTGGAAACATTAAGTCACTATGATGCAGTCCTTACTTTCTGTTATTATTGCAATTGTCCTGCCCTTGTGTGGTGGGATGTGTTTTGAAACATGAAAAAACTTGTTTTTCTCCCCCTGTGATCCTTTTTAACGTGAAAACCCTCCTCACCATGAAAACTAGACATCAGGCACTTTTTGCCTCAGGAGAAGATTATTTAAACAGAAATGAAGTGTTTTGAGTTTTGAAATGGACTTTTAAAACTCACAGCATGGATAATTTAAAAGAAATCTTTTTTAACTTCAAAATCTTGGCTTTAAATATTAAACGCTCCTGCTCAGTAGAATGCAAGACGTAAAGCTTATATCATAAGCCATGGTCATAGAAAATTCTATGATTGGTTTGGATCAATTTTTATTATAATCTTTCTTAAATTAACAAATATTAATAGGGACAGGAGACAGGTATTAAAGAAAAGGAGTCACTGTGGTTGCCAAGGGGGCAGGAGGGTGGGAGAGGGATGGATTGGGAGTTTGGGGTTAGCAGATGCAAACCATTATATATAGAATGGATAAACAACAAGGTCCTCCTGTATAGCACAGGGAAATATATTCAATATCCCATGAGAAACCATAAAGGAATAGAATTTTTAAAAGAATATATATATATGTATAAGTGAATCACTTTGCTGTACAGCAGAAATTAACACAACGTTGTATATTAACTATAGATTAATTTTAAAAATAAATAAATAAACAAATAAATGTAAAGAAAAGGAGTCACAAACAAAAGTAGGAGATTTAGATGTTGATGTGAGCCTTTGAAAAGTAGCTTTGGATCCTGTTCCTTGTACTCCTTTGCCTCCAAGCCTGGTATTTGGGGATCTTAAAGCCAACAGAATCAGTGCCTCCATCTCTGGGAGATACCAAGCCTTACAGTCAGTCTCACGTGGTATGAAATAGCAGGAAACGGCTGTGACACGTCTAGACAAGCAAGGCTTGACAGAGTGCCCACCAATCATTTCACAGCCTACAGAACTTTCCTTGACCAAAGATTGGAGTTAGTGAGAAAAAGTCAGTAGATCTGAAGGGCCTGTGATCAGGATAAGGATGCTAAGTGACTTGTATGGGCCAATGACTTAAGCATGGAAAGAATGGACATTTTGGATGGATGACTGTTGGGATTGATGCTGATGACAAAACAAACAAACAAAAAGAAAGTGCAAACTCTGTTAACCGATACCAGCCTGGGCTGAGGATGAAGACTCTTGACCGGGTTTCCTGACATGGCCTCGGGAGAAAGGAGGTAATCTCACACTGACTAAAAATCCTAACTGGACCAAGGAAACCCTGCTAGTTGAGTAAAATGCAGGTCCATAATCAAAATTAATTTCAGTTATTAAAAAAAAACACCAAAGTTACTTTTTGCATGTATCATTATAAGAAATCCAAACTTTTTGCCCATTACACGTAAACCCCCAACATCTGCAGTCTTACAGCTTTTGATGCCTGTTTCATTGTGGTTCCTATCAGATATGATTTACACCAAAATAGAGGCTTTTATGGGATAGTGTCTTGTATAATAAATGGCACAAGGTGACTGCCCTTATAAAGCAAATGTGAGAGGTGATAGAATGAAAAGGGAGTTGCCAACTGGAAGTTACTCAGAAGGTAAATGACTCATTTATGGTTAAGGGATATTTAAACAGCTCATCCATCATAGATGATGTGCTGTTCTCCAATAACAGTAAATTGCAGAAGGAGCAATGGGTGTGTTGGACAGTGGTGGATAATAAGAGGAAGGTAGGAAGCAACAAGAAGTACCTTCAGAATTTAAAGAATGACAGCAAGAGGCATTGGGTCTTCCTAAAGAAAAGGGGCACAGGATAAGGGCTATTGCTAAAAGACTTTGTAGGAGTTCTGTTATTTTCTCACATATCACTATTTTTATTGTGTTTCCTCACACTGAATGGCAATTAGACACTTTCTTTAAAAGATTCATATTGTCATTCTGAGGATTCAGCAACTAAAGCCCTTTTGCTGGGAAAGTATAGCCTTTTTATGACCCAATTATATTCATAGGTTCAGACATCTAAAACAAACAAACAAACAAACAAAAAACAGTGTTATAGTTCTGGAAAGAAGATGCCCCAAACTCTGTAGCTTGGAGAGAAAGAAAGAATCTCACCAAAAACCAGCTGTGGACCTAGAATTTGATCTCTAGTTAACAGTAAGATGACAATGTGTACAAATTCCTAGTGAAGCATAAAGCCCATTTCCACCTTCCTATGGATTTATACCTTGACACAGTGTGCGCAAGGAGATGAAACTTTGAAATCCTTTCAGAGGAAAACTGTCTGTACAGTTTCTAGTGAGAAAAATACAGTGTTTTGGAGAAAATGGTTTTTGTTTGGGGCCACCAAAATTTGAACAGCAAATATCCTCACATTATTTGTGGCATGACTGGTATTTGGTGAAGTGAGCTAAAGACACGTACTTCAATCTGGACTCTTATGTCTTTTTTGAACCCATCAAAGGCATCTGGGAAGGAAAAGGGAATCAATCCTAAGCGTGGTTGGGCTAGAGATTGTCCTTCTGTTCTGCAGGAGGTGGCTTTCTCTGTCTGAGCAACATGGGAACCCAGAGCAGTAGGTGAGGGCTTGTGAGTCCCAAGAGAAGCAGCTGCTAACAGATTTGAAGAGGACCCTATTCACGGTCCAGGATCAGAACAGTAAAAGCACAAGGCAAAGTGCCATCATCGGAACAGGAAGGACACAATGAGACATGGCCACAAGGGCACTGTGGAAGTCTGAGTACCCAGGGATTCTCAGAAATATCTGACAGAGGTGTCAAGGTTCTGCTGTCATGCAGGTGAGAGGGAAAATATAGACCTTTGGGCTATGTATATTAAATTAGTTAAGATCCCTCATGGGGAAAATATGCACAAAGACTAAATAGAGTAACACTTGAAAATAATGCTTTGAAAATCACATACAATATTTAAAGAAAGTGATACTAATGACGGATAGAAACTACAACATCAGAGACAAGAATAATAATACTCAAAGTCAATCACAAACACACTCTGCAACTTTACTGCCTGAGTCTAAAACATTTTGCTGGCTTCACCATTACTGCACCTTCCTGCTGTAAGGTCAAGGGGATTGAGCACAGGATTATATTGCTCAGCTTTTGAAAAGAGTTGTAAAAAGTGAATAGCTCTACTTGGTCCCTGCTACTACGTGGTAGAATATTTCTATAATAAGTTCCTTTTTAAAATTATTATTTTTTATTCATCAGAAGTTTAATATTCTCTTTCTTTTTTTGATATATTATTTTTTTTACATCTTTATTGGAGTATAATTGCTTTACAATGGTGTGTTAGCTTCTGCTGTATAACAAAGTGAATCAGCTATATATATATACATATATCCCCATATCCCCTCCCTCTTGCGTCTCCCTCCCACCCTCCCTATCCCACCCCTCTAGGTGGTCACAAAGCACAGAGCTGATCTCGCTGTGCTATGCGGCTGCTTCCCACTAGCTATCTATTTTACGTTTGGTAGTGTATATATGTCCATGCCACTCTCTCACTTCGTCCCAGCTTACCCTTCCCCCGCCCCATGTCCTCAAGTCCATTCTCTGCATCTACATCTTTATTCTTGTCCTGCCCCTAGGTTCTTCAGAACCATTTTTTTCTTTTTTTAGATTCCATATATATCTGTTAGCATATAGTATTTGTTTATCTCTTTCTGACTTACTTCACTCTGTATGACAGACTCTAGGTCCACCTTAAAAGCTAGTAGCCAAGCCATTGGTCAGATCTGTTCATATGTGTTTGTATGTGTGCATGTGTGTGTGTGTATTTATCTATATACATATTCACATAAAAATGTGCTGTTGGTCCTCATTTGCAAAGGCCCTCCTCCCTCTGTGTGTGACCCCTTGCTGAGTGAGGTCTTAGTGACCCTCCCTTATTGACAACCAAGCGGTCTGTCCCCACAGTGTTCTTCAGCACAGAGAAGCACCCCTTTTACATGTTAAGATGATCAGTGCCCTAATTGGACATTTTTCAAAGGATGACCTCGCCTTGGGAGTTTTCATTTAATCAGGGTTCCGCAGAACTTGCTGACAAAGGCTTTCTGACTCAGTCAGGAGGCCTCTGAACTCCATAGCTTCATGCAGAATGCTACCTAATTTGACCCAGTTCTTCCTGGTGAACAAGAATCCTTTTAAAGGAAACCCTTGAATGGAGTCAGTGCCAACACAGCACACTGCACAGATGTTCAAAAATAAAGCTCAGAGCCCCATTTGCCCTGTTTTCTGATATTTGTCTGGCTGTTAAGGAATTTAGTCTTACTGAGACTAATCCAGAAAATGAGGGAAACATTTACCTCATGCAGGCTCCAAGGAGGATGAGAGAAATAATAAATATAAAGCAACATCTAACACATCTTATTTGGCATCCCTCTCTTGTTGAGATCCGGATAATCAAGTTGTCTACCTGCCTTCACCCCATCTATGCTGAACTCCATCACAACATAAATTTGGTAAAAGCAGGGCTTCCCTGGTGGCGCCGAGGTTGAGAGTCCGCCTGCCGATGCACGGGACACGGGTTCGTGCCCCGGTCCGGGAAGATCCCACATGCCGCGGAGCGGCTGGGCCCGTGAGCCATGGTCACTGAGCCTGCGTGTCCAGAGCCTGTGCTCTGCAACGGGAGAGGCCACAACAGTGAGAGGCCCGCGTACGGCCAAAAAAAAAAAAAAAATTGGTAAAAGCAGAACACAGCTTTCATCAGGTCTAAGACAGCCCCACCCTAATTCCTGGTCCAAAATCACTTCTCACCAGATTCCCACCCTGAGAGACCTAGTTCTACCTCTGCTTCTGGATATTAACTCACACCTGCACATGAACTCAACTTCCCCTGAGCTCCCCATACCTGCCGGCATCAGGCCCTTCTGAAATACAGATGCCCATCTTCTTTGGGAGCCTGAGGCTTTCTCTGCCCTGTGTGCTCCGGTTCTTAGAAATGCACTTCTGCCCTGATGCCTTTTTTCAATTCCTCTTTCCAAACCTCCTCCGTATGCCTGCACTATCTTGGCTCTAACTTTCCTTCTCACTACTCTCACCCCACTTCCTGACTCAAAGGCTGTGAACCATGCTTCAAATTCCTGCTAAATGGCTAAGACCCACCTTCCAGCTGATTCATCCCCAAAACCAGCTGTCTACTGCCTTTTCTGAGTGCTCTCACCATAGATCCTCATATGCCTCATCAACATCACACTTTTACTTTGTCTCAAACATCTGGATTGCCAGCCACATACACCTAGATGCTCTCTATTTTTGCCTTACTACCTGGGGAACCATGTTTATTTTTTTCTAGTTGCTAGTTTAAATTTTTTTTAACCATTTATGCCACTGCATCATTGAGGACCATCCTGGGCTGTTAGGGATGACTGAGATATTGTATGCTAGATCCTGCATAAAATTTCTCTAAGTCTTTTCTTTGGAGGCACTGAGGGCACTACAGGCCTAGCTGTGGTCCTATGTAAGGCCTGGTCATTGGGAGCACCTCCTCAATATTTTTCTGTGTAACTTGGTCTGGCTCCAAGGAGCGGCCAGAATTCCAGATTACAGACTACTTCTTCCTGTCCCGTGTTACTACAAGTAATCTGAAGTTAGTATGATCATCTATATATCATATATCACATATGATCACTCAAACACAATAGGAATAACCACTGTGAGGCATGGAATATTAGGGTGGCAGTGCATGGGTGAGGAAGGCTGGGGGTTGAGTTGAGTCCTAGAAGTCCTAGAAGCCTATTCATTAAAGCACTACACATGCAGAGAACTAACTGGGTATCAAAAACTAATCTAGACATTACCTGGGGTGATAAGTGGGTGATTCCAGTTCAGTAGATGGTGCATAAAAGCAGTGACAGCTCAGTGACAGACAATAATATCAAGTCATCATTGCTCATGGAGATCTACCCTTTGTGTCATGCCCCCAGTCAAAAGCTGGACAGCAGGGCTTCTTCCCTGGTGGCGCAGTGGTTGAGAGTCCGCCTGCTGATGCAGGGGACACGGGTTCATGCCCCGGTATGGGAAGATCCCACATGCCGCGGAGCGGTTGGGCCTGTGAGCCATGGCTGCTGAGCCTGCGCGTCCGGAGCCTGTGCTCCGCAATGGGAGAGGCCACGGCAGTGAGAGGCCCGCGTACCGCAGGGGGAAAAAAAAAAGCTGGACAGCAGATGTTTGTGACTCAAAGAGAAAGTAGGAGCTAAATACTCAGAGGAGGCAAAGACTTACTACAAAAATCGATTTGGAGCAACATAGCAGTTTTACGTGTGACATTAGGCACCTAACAAAGTAGATGTACAGGAGTTAGAAAGCATTGGGAGTGAAAGGCCAAAGTGATCCAAGGACTCCTCCCAGCATATCAGGCACTGACAAGGTTAGTAGCACAGCCAGCATTAGATGGAGAGAGTAGGGACACTGACCTTCCTTTCTGACTGGAGGGAAATAAGTTTGGGTCTGCAAGTGAAATTCATGACTACATCCAATTAAAGAGAAAAGCACGGATACAGGAAAAATTATTAGAGTTACATCGTTGCTCAGTGACTTTGATGATGCCTCAAAAAGGATCGAATTTGAATCCTCAAACTGTTACCTACAGCCGTCAATCATATGGCAGGTTCCAGTCCTTTCACTTCCTGGCCAGATCTTGAGTAGTGAGCTTCCAGTTCTACATCATGGCATCGAGTACAGCTCCTCAAACTTTCTGCTGTTTCTGCCTCTGTGACTTTGCTCTAGTGCCTCATCTGCAATTTGCTTTTCTCTTTCTGTTACCTTCCCAAGGCCTGACAAGTCATCAGAAATGCTCTAGCTCTTGTGGTCACTGTGTATCCATAAAGCACTTTTCTGGGCTTTGAATTGTTAGTTTGCTGTATGTGAGGGTTTGAAATCATCTCAAGGACATGAATTCTTTGGAATTCTTTCTGAATCTTAATTCAAAACCTTGCATATGATAGAGACTTCAGAAATATTTGATGATTGATGAATTAGGCATGCACATCCAGACACAAGTTAACTGAGTATTCTCAAGGTAAAAGTCAAGCAATGTTTCAAAGGAAGGGTGTTGGTATTGCCCAATGGCATACTGGTATGCCTGCACTATACATACTAATCTATGTTCATGTTAAGTTAAAAAATAAAAATTAAAAGCAAAATCATTTTGTAATTGTTATGTATTTTATATTATATATTAAATAGGGTTGTTATATATATTTTATATTGTTATACACCATATGTTCTATGTTATATATTATTTATTAGATGTTATATATTATATACTTTATCCATATATCACTACTGTTTTACCAACATGCCCGTGACTAACTGTAATTGCATGGTAGTCAACAGTCTTAATGGATTTCAGCTTTTAAGTTTTAAGTATGAAAATCTCAACTTTCATAATCTCTACTGTGACCTTCTGGAGAAATATGGATAGCCATCAGTACATACCATAAAAATAATGATGTTTACATTTATATAAGCTTTACAAAAGAGTTTACATTTCTCAAGGCTCTTTCATACCTTAGCTCCACTTATAAAATATCCTCCCATTTTTTTGAAGCAATGTGGGATACATTTAAAATCTAAAACTCAGTCTACAGGTTAAAAAGTCTTGTTTTCTTGCAGTTAAGATAATTTATTTTCTTTGAAGCAATCATATTGCCTGTGAATAGATTTATGGATGCAGAGAATCGTTGGATTTAACTTTAGGCTTTGTTTTGAAAATATATTTATTTTATCACTTGTGATGGGATATTCAACGTTCAAAGTGATTCTATGGAGAATTCCAAATGTTGTCTTTAAGACCAGGAGGTAACTTCAAAGGTCCAAATTATGACAGAAGCTCTGGGCCTAAAAGCCACATCTCCAGATGTTTGTGTTGCCGAGACACAATGTCAAAGAATGAAAGAACCCAGAATAAGGAGTGGTATGAATAATTACGATCAAGGTGACCTGAAAATGGTCCAGAGCAATGTGTGTGATAGGAGTGACAGAGGGAATTAGTTTTTCTTTGAACTTTAATCCTGTATTTGTTAATAGAATAGTAGTAAAATAGGCTTCCTCTCACTTCATTTCTATATTTTTACAGATGATATGTTTTTCCTCTTGTTTCTTTATTGACTATAAAATTTCTTTAAAATCTTTTTCTTGTTTCTAGAAGTTAAATGTTAACTTGAATCGGCCTATTGATTACATCAATATATTTTGCATATTTTATCCTTTTGTTATCTCTACTACTTTGCACACTGTACCTTTCATATTTCATTCCTTGGTAAGAATGAAATGCTTTTACTTTTTTCTTCTTTCCTTTTACCTCTTGAGAACTAAATTTTTAAAAAGTATTTCTTCAGAGAGAACAAAATAACATTTTAAACAAATTATCTGCAATTAAACTAAGTGTATGATTAACAGAGTACAGATGTTTTCACTTTAGGTCTCCTTCTTTGCATCACACTTTCCTCTGGCATTAACTTACTACTACAGAAGTGAAGAAAAGAGATTGAGAGAACTCCCTGTGGCTGATGGTACACTTGAAACTTCGCAAAGACACATGTCTTGTTTGTGACATATCTTAACAGCTTATGCAACAAAAATTAGAGCTATGTCCAGTTACCTCAGGTAGCCGAAGTTTATTGTCAGGACACAAAACACAGGAGTGAGAAATATCTCAGAAGTAACATTCAGGTTTCCGGTGAATTGGTATGTTATTCTTCACATGTAATCTGCCACAGGTTCTGATGGCCCAGCAGAAACTCTAGTTGTCTGCATGTTGGGGTCTAACATTTCCTTCTGTGATTCTCTCACTAGTTGCTGCTTCCTTCTGTTTTGTTGATTTCTCCTGTCAACTTCTGTGATTTACGTTTCTCCCTCTTGCCTGCCCCCTTTGTTCCTTAGGACATCACTCTATATGATAGAGTCTATCATCTGCATGTGTCTCTCTAGCTGGTCACAGGTGGCAACTTCCGGCAAGTGGAAGTCAATGGTTAGAGACCAGAGGAGAGAGCATTTTTTATACTGTTTTTAGCATTTTGAATTTTATGCCTTGTGTATTTATTCCTCAAAATTAATAAATTAATAATTTAAATGAAGCTCTAGAAAGAATAATTCCTAGGTAATAACATAATGAGAAGGAAAAGGGGAGGAAAGAAAGAGAAAGAAGAAAAAAACTGAATGCATTAAAGATTAACTAAGGAAGACAAACCAGAGGCTATTTTCAAAATCAAAATGATATCAGATAATATAGAATGTTAGCAAATGAAAAATGGGAAAATGACAGAATGCTAACTTACTAACATAAATAAAACTTGGTTAAGAACTGAAATCTGAGCGCAGCCTCAATGACTTGAATACCAGATTCATCATCATATTTCTGGTACTAAAAATTAAAAATACACAAAATGTTTTAATGCAGTGACCCTGTAAACCAATGGATAACATAAGGGGCTAAATTTTTAGTAGTCTGGAGCAAACTGACAACAATGACAACAAAAATAAAAATAAGAATGACTGACCATAAAAAGGTTCTTAGAATTTACATTATTTCCCTCTAGAATGCCAGTGTCTGGGTCATTCATAAAAACCATAATCACAGAACAAAAAGTAAGACATATTATCAAGAAGTGCATCTAAAGAGAAATAACATATTTTATAACATTTCTTCACATATAGTACTAGTGTATTAGAAGGACAACCCACTGCCACAAAATTATACAATAAACTTCACATTCATCTACATTCTGGTGAAATGGATTACAAGAAGAACCTTTTTTCTACTTTTCTACTTCAAATTCTAAATAATTGTTGGGTCCACTATGGCCCCAAAATGTTGATAACCCAGAAGTCATTAGGGAGGTAGAGTAATCAATAAAGAAACAGGAAAGAAGTCATCCTTACAAATATATCCATTTGTCAGGTCATGAAAAAACTGACAAACACACCTGACTACTCATATCCCAAATCACAGAGGATTTAAAACATCATAATGGTTTACCTTAGTGAATGTATTATAATAGTCCCAAAATACAGATTGCCAGGGAAAACGATATCATTCTTACTGGATTAAACAAATGCTAATTTTCAATAGTTTCTCTAAGATATATGACTGCTGTCCATACAAACTTTTAAGATTAAGCTACAGCCTTTTACGCCTCCATGGTTCTGGAATTTTCCCTTTTTTATTCACTGTAATTAAGTTCTTTCCAGGCAAACAAGCTTCCCTACTAGGCAGGTATTCCCAATACGTCCTAGCTCTAATCACCACATTCTCACCACATCTGTTCTGACAGTTTTAGTTCTACCCATACAGCTTTATTCTAATTTACAGAACTTTAAATTACTACAATAACCTGTGATTCCAGAAAAAAGACTGGTGGGGCAGTCCTGCTGATAATGCAGACCCCGCTGAACCTCTCTGATGGTTCCTACAGGTAACCAAACACCTTGCAAGAGTAGCTGTAGCTACTTCTCATTTATTTTTACCGATCTCCTTTTTGACATTCAAGGAGCAAAGTGTTCGAAGATATTTTATCTCTGGAAGACATTAAAACATTGAAATTTGAGATTATCCCTTGTACAACTCCTTGACTTTGTGAGACCTGGACTAGTAGAGCTTTTAGCCATTTTATAGACAGAGGTGACATATAGGGGTCTTGTCAACGATCATGAAATATGAAGCAATTTGACTTAGTCATTTGTCAGTTCAATCTCAACTCTGTTTTTAAGCTTCTTTTACCTTAATGAGGTTCACCCATCTCTATTCAACCACTGTATTTGACCTACCTTTTATAACTGGAGCTTGACAAAATGAAAGTATTACTATCTAAAACCTTTTTTTTTAACTAAAGAGCCCATTATAAATGACCAAGAATATTAGACAAGATATCTAGGAAGTGCTATAGGTTAAACTCCCTAATTGAGCTTTGCCTTTAGTTTGAAAAGAAGAGTCTTACCAGGTTATTTCAATAAAAATTCTCCTTAAACAAGAAATAGTAAGTATATTATTTCTTAAAAAAATATTCCCTGAAAAAGTAACATTTCCCACAAAAGATATTTCCTAAAGGAACTAACTGAATATTAAACATAGTAGAATAAAATCATACATAACAGTATGTCATTTCCTACTTCTAAACTGTGTTTGTTTAATCACAGTTCAAAAAGACCAAAACAAATAGAAAATGGTAATAAATATTTTTATTCTAAGCATGCACTAGATAAAACTTCTTTCCAATTGCCTTTTTCTTAGTTTATTTCCTCTTAAAAAAAAGCTTTCTGCTTTTATGTCCGTTTCTTTATTTATAAAAAGGTATTAAAGAACACTTAAGTGTATTATAGTTGTTTCCTCATAAATCAGACTGCTGCCTCCCAGTTCAGTTAACACATTGATACTTGATGCTGATGTAACTTTATAAAGACTATTGTTTTTATGTATGTATAATTTGCAAAACAAAACTCATGAGCTTGCTGTATTCTAAGTTAAAGGGGCTGCTGTTCTAATTCCTACAACTGCGCATCTTTTAAAACAAATACATAACTATTATTTCCTTTCAACCTCCCTTTCCTATGATATTTCGGTTTTCAGATTTTTGAGCTAGAAATGCAATATAAATATAGGAATTAATATTGCTAGAAAAATGGGTTTAATAATCGCAAAACTCTCGCTGACTTTGCATTTCAGCCAAATCATTCTCAATAATGCTACAGCAAAATTTATGGTCTTCAAGTAGTAATTTGTCATCTTAGCCTGTAAAAAGATGACTGATTTGGACAGTAATGTTATGAGTATTAATATCTAAAAAGGAATTTGAGTTAGAGGTCAGAAAGTATTTTTATCTTGAAAATATTTATAGTGAATGTGGCTTCAGTTCCTGTGGGTTCCTATCCCTTGAGGATTTCTTTGAGATCCAGGTTTAAATGAACCAGAAAACTTAAACTCAAAACTCATCTCACACTGCCAAACTTTACATGGTTTCTGCCTGAAATAATAAATCAAACTTGAAATTCATCCCAGATTTGTTCAAAACTCCAATTTCATGAAATCACCAAGGTCCTTCAACTTTAATAAAACTTGCTGTAAACCTAAAGCAAGTATGTAAATCAGAAATCAGGTAAAATACTAATAACTCCACACACTCAATATGGATCAATTTATTAGTAAATAATCTTTGCTCATCATGATTTCTGAAGATTATATATGGGGACTCTATAGATAATTAACATAGGAAATTTAAAAGGCAACATTTTAAATATTAAACATTTGAAGTTATCAAAGAAGCTTCTCAAAATAGCACAGAAAAAGAAATGAAAACAAGGGAAGACTCTCTTCTTCATCTTTCCTGGATTACCATGAAGTTCCAAATCATCCTGTCCTCAACCATTAATAATAATTCTGCCCATATGGAAGTGATAATGAAGGCAAAGTAGCAAAAAAGGAAAAGAAATATGAAAATTCTGAATCATTTTATTGGATAAAGATATAAAACTGCCTATCAAATATTCTTAATGCCTTTATTTTCAGACTTTTAAACTTTAACTTCACAGTGTCACTGACTTGAGTATTCCATTGCATGGAGGAGGAACGAGACGAAGTGATAAGAAAAAAGTTTTAAACATAAGGTAGCAAAAAAGCCATCTGGTGGGAGCAGCAATTGAATGAGTAAGAAAACTGTGAATCTTCGAAAGAAGTTTTATCTAAATGTGAGTTAGATTCTGAGGGTTTAACAGTGATGAAAGTTAAAAAAATTTTAATTAAAATAAAAACATTAAGAACTTTGATCTGTTAGCATTGACAAACACAAGAAGCCAGTATCTTAGCTCCTGGGAATTATTCCCAAGAGTTTTCAAAAGCAAGTATATATTCTCTACTTTTCATGGCTGAGAACAAAATACTTGTGTTTTCATTGCTTTTTGTTGATGTATTTTAAAAGTATTGTTTGTATATTCTAGTTGGGTGTGGGTTGAGCAGCTGGGATTTTGTGGAGTGACAGCAAATACGTGGGTAGAACTGAACTCAATATCCCAACCAATTGGCTACTTCAAGATGGTAGTGTGGCTTGCTAACTGAAGTCACCCTACCAGTTGAACTGAATTTAAAGACTTCTCAGAAAATGGAGCCAACTGAGATGATGGAAAGCTACCAAAACTAACCAGGTTTAATGTTTATAACTGCCAGTGTAGAACTGGATTCTTGATATTCAAATGCACTCACTATTCATATAATCATTTTTTGAAAGGGGTAATGCATTATATCATAACCTAGTGACCCTTAAGAACTACTTATAGTATTTCCTACATTGGTTCAATAAAAAGATGGAGTGATTATATTATGAGTCTATCTCCCCTATGAACAAACACTCATTCTGATTTTTCATTCTTACCTTTCTTGATAGCTTTTCTGTAGTTTAGAGAGTGTGGTTGGTGTGGCTGCCTGGGAGTCAAAGCATATAGTAAACCTTGAATTGATAATCTCTGGACATCTATAACATCATTTTATTGTGAAAAGTCTTCAAAAGACACCAAACACGGTATGTATAGACTTGCACAAAGGAAATGCAAATGCCCGTGTGGCCTTAGTACTTCATGGCCCTCAGGGAAATCCTCTGGGACAACAATGCTCAGAACACATTATAAGGTTCCTCATACTATAGAGTTTTGATATGGCTCCTGTGAAATGTGTCTTAAGTGCCATCAGTGTAGTTTTTAAATTCCATGTGCTACCTAGTGATATCCATATTGGATTTTTCAGCTAGAACAACAGTCCTTTTGCTGAGATGAGATATACTACATTTTTATGTCTTTCCCCAGATTCATTTAACTCCTCATCTTTCAGCCCAGTCAAGCTGTTTAATGAACCATTATATATTATGTGTATGTGAAATACTGAATACTTATGCCAATGCATTGATGATAAAAGGAAAATTGTAGATTCTTAATGCATGAGGGTTGTCTAAATGTAATACATAGTCCCAGTGACTTGGCTGATATGGCTAGTTAGACAGGCATCCTCTTTCTCTCCCCCTCATAATTCTGTTTTCCTTCCCAAAGTTGATCTTGACAGACAAAATAGAATCACTCTCTGATAGTAGTATACAAGTGGCTATTCTCTTTTTGCAATAACTTTCAAAAAAACTGTTAAAAATTATGAAGATGTTACTGTGAAACAAGGAGATAAGACACTAACAAAGCAAGACTTAAATTCAAAAGACATCACTTTTCTTTTCCTTTCTTTCTCCCCGTTCCTATCACCTGCCCCCCTCCTCTTCTCCTCCTCCTTCTTCTGTGAGTGTATATCTATCCAATTTAAATTTTGACCACCTTTTTGGAAACACACTGCACTAAGTACTAAAGAGCATGACAACAGGACACAATGCAGAAGATTGATATTATTCATTCATTCAACAACTATTTCTGGAGCACATACTATATATTCAGTACTATTCTAGGTTCATAGAATATATTGGTGAACAAAATAACAAAAATCTCTGTCCTTGTGGGATTTATCTTCTAGTGATAAAGGCAGACCATATACAACAACATAATAAATATATAAGCAAACTTTACAATATGTGTTGTGGGATGTGACAAGTCAAGTGTAAAACATTCAGCAGGCCAAGGGGTTCAGGAATGTGGAGGTGACAAGCATGAGAAGATGGTTGGGTAGCAAATAACATTTGAAATAGTAAGCCTTCTGAAACAGCTGACATTTGAGAAAAGATTTGAAGGAGTTAGCCAACCCTCAAGTTAGACAACCTCCAAGACACTCAAAGTTATGGGCAAGAAGTACATAGATAGACTAAACATGACAGAAAATACCAAAAAGCAACATATCTACCAAAGAACAAATTGGTAGAATATAGTGGGTCTCTGTGGGTGCTGAAGAAATGCATAGCACAGAAATGATTAGAATTTACAATGTTAATAAGTATTGAATGAGGGAAAGAGAACATTCCTGCTGAGAGCTGAGTACGGTTTAAAGGTGGAAAGAAAGAAATGCTGTGATAGGAATGAGTAAATCCTTTTAATGAGTCAACTTAATTTTATCCTACTGATGACCTGGAAAGACCTTCAAACTGGGGCTTCTCTACTTTCAATCATGAAACTTACACTGGGGATTTATGTGAGCCTAGGAAGGTTAATCAGATTAATTAAAAGGAATGACAAATCTGGATTCAACCTATTAACATAGAGGAGATAAGGATGAAAACTTTAAAATTATTAATTTTGGTAAATCAGGCTTTGCAAAGCCAGGGAGTCAACAGAATACCCTGCGGCATGAACTTTGAGGCAATGGTGCCACAGGAAGAAGGTGACAGTGGGATGGGATACAGAGAGAACCACAAGCCTTGCTGTGTTCTGAATGGAAATACAAAGATGGCACAGAGAATGTCTTGGAACTGAACTTTTAATCTCACAAAGGAAAAAAAAAATCATGTGGACTTCCCTGGTGGAGCAGTGGTTAAGAATCTGCCTGCCAAAGCAGGGGACACGGGTTTGAGCCCTGCTCCGGGAAGATCCCACATGCTGCGGAGCAACTAAGCCCGTGTGCCACGGCTACTGAGCCTGCGCTCTAGAGCCCACGAGCTAGAACTACTGAGCCCACGTGCCACAACTCCTGAAGCCCGCGCGCCTGGAGTCCGTGCTCCGCAACAAGAGAAGCCACCGCAATGAGAAGCCCGCGCACTGCAACGAGGAATGGCCCCCGCTAACCACAACTAGAGAAAGCCTGCACGACAACAAAGACCCAACACAGTCAAAAATAAATAAATAAAAATAAAAGTAAATTTATTAAAACAAAATCATGTGAGCAAACAAATAAATACTGGATAAACTTTAGTTTATGTAGTAAAAGAAATTATAAGACAGCAATTCTAGATAAGCTGAAAATTGAATAAAATGTTATTAGTATTGGATAAACTTTATGCTAAAATGGATAAAATGGTTATAGAATTCAGAGAAGTAATATAACTCAAAGTGTATGCAAGATAATTAATATAGTTTATAAAATATTTTCCAAGTTAAGGTTATATTTAATGAATGAATTTGTATGAATATCTGTAACAGAGATAATTTAAAGGTACAGGAAGTACATTAAGCCATTTATAAAAGTTAAAAGGCAAGTTAATTGATATATTTAACATTGTAGAATAGTTTGCTTTATATAATTTTCATCAGCATTTACATTTTGTTTGACTTAGGTTTTGTGGGTGTATGGAAGAATGTGTCACCTTGAAATTATTTTTGTTCAAGTTCTCACACATGGGATCAAGAAGGAAAAAAAGTTATGCCTCCCAATATTTTTATGGAAAAGTTGCCAAATCTGAAAGAATATCATGAAAATCTGTACCTCTTTCTATTATACTTAATAAATACATATTTTTAAATATCCTTTAAAAAATGTAACTGGCTTAGTTTTTTTTCTTTTTTTTTTTCTTTGAATTTGCCAAGACTTAGTTCACTTATATTCAACTTCTAGGACAAATTAAAACAAATTAAAATCAAGACCACAACATCATCAACAACCAGTTATTTCCTGAGCACATGATTTTACCCCCAAGATTCTTTTACTACCAGCATAATACAGTCTCAGAACAGGAGTCCATTGGTGTGATACTCTGGCCCTTCTGATTTCTGAATGTCTTGAATTTCTTATCCTATGTAACATTATATTTAACCCTTCTCTTAAGAGGAAAGCATTCATGCTTTCCAAAGAATGAATTAAAATGGAAATGGAAATTCATGATACTCTTTATACAGCTAAGCTACTTTTCCCCAAAGTATTATATTTTTATTTAATGTTCTACAAGAAGAATGATGTGTGAAAGAGATAAGCAAAATAAATTAGAGAAGCAATTTAAGTTTTCCTGTTTATATTAAACTCCACATGCGCTTTTCTTCTGCTGTTTCTTTCTTGCCATAATTTATATTTTCTACAGTATAAGTCAATAAAACTTATTGTTCTAGGTAACTGATGATTATATTTACCTAAGATGGAGACCAGTCATGAAATAATCCACTATATAAAATATTTCCTCAAAAGTATTAAAAAGAAAGTACTTTTATAACCAACTGCATTTTCAGCAGAAACTAATAACATATTTTAATGCTGAAACAAAACAAAAAAATCTAAGGACACCAACCAATGTCTAACTACCCAAGACCACGGAGAACACAGAGAAAAATTTCCGAGAAGAAAATAAGACTCGTTTATTTTTTCAAGTATGTTTGCTTTCCAGGATATAATTTCCACCTTTTAAAAAAAAATCATCTAAAGTCCTCCTTATGTTTGTCTAATTATTTCCTCTTGTCAACTTTTTAACAAGTTACTTTTCAGCTGAAAACATCAGGTTAGAATAACTAAGCAGAAATCACCTAAGTAACTTCTCTGTGCTCAAGCAGGATCATACTTTGAAGTTATTCGAGGCCAGGGAATTTTACCTGTGATTCAGGAAGTCCATGAAATTGGAGGGGAAAATTTCACCACAATGCCATTAAAATTTTTTTCAACTTTGTTACCAATAGAAGGTAAAGATAGTTTCATATCAGTTACAGTGTTGTAAATATCCCAAGCTACTATTTATACTCATCACCTTTGGTCTTCTTACTTAATGGGTTATTGAAGAAACATATTTATATATTGTAAATTTCATATTTTTAAAGCTATTTAAATGGTTTTATAAGAAGGGATGGGGGTATGAAAAGTAAAAAGAAATTAAGATTGCTAGCAAAAGTGAAATTAATGCATGGACAAGAAAAATGTTGGGGAGAACATGATGAAAACAATTAGTGCATTTTAAACATCAAGAGAGGTTGAGGTGTGGGTAAGCTTTCCATGTGGAGACATCCAAGAGATCAGACCTGGGTCTGTAAATTTATAAATTACATAACAGATGTAATTATTGAAATAATAAGACCAGAAGAGTTAGTCCAGGGACAGAATCTTGAGGAATTTATAATTACTTTTAAGAGATTAGGAGATTTAAGAGATAGGTAGAGGAAGAGCAGCTGGAAAAGAAGAAGATACTCAGAAGAGTCAAACCCAGAGAATGTAATTCTTTCCTACACAAATAAATAAAATGCAAAGAAAAAAATGAAGCTATGAAGAGACCATTGGATTCAACACACAGCAAACTTTTGGACACTTAAGAAAGCAGCTTTGGTAGAGTACAAAGAACAGGAGTCACTCTGCAAGGACCTCATTTTGGCCCAAATTATACGTATGAATTACCTGGCCACTAAGGTCCACATTGGGTGGGAAATCTACTCCACTCTCCATCCAATGACTGCCACATAGCTGTCTGCACAGAAAGAAGTTTCATATTTTACAGCATTCTTCCTGTTTATCTATGTTTAGCATTCTCAGTCATTATTTTCTCTAGAAAAATAGCAACAAAAATTAAACTCTTTCCAAAAGAATCAATTTTCTTTTGAACAAAGGATATTTCCTATACAGTTGATGTTTAAATACTACATATTTATTACATAATAAAGACCCCCAATTTTATCAATCTGCTTCATTTAATGTAATTTAATATAGTTTTCCTCAGGAGTGTTTAGTTAGAATCCTCACATGATACTGTATGACTGGAGATTTGAATGTTAAGATGATCAAAGTGAACAGTTCCCAGCAAAACACATGTTGGAAGAGGTACAGTATATCTACCTTAAGATGTAATGACAAAAATTTCAATCCACTTGCAGACCTATCCAAACAGATATTATCATTTCATTATTGACTTATGAAAATCTTTACCACACTATTTATGTTATGACATGAAATACTAATTATGAGGCATATACTTGGTAAATCTAAACGGCAGTTTTAAAGAAATCTGAAAGTAGTGTGTACTACAACCAGAACAGTCCTATTTATAACTGCTTTATTGTTGTTAAGTAGATTGAGATCTTAATCTCAACAAAATACTCTGTTAAGAGAAGTAGTCAAGAGAGGCAAGTGACATTTTTAAATTCAATGTTTCATATTTTATTTTAAGGCCTATGTTCTATTCTAATTATGTTAACTAAAAGAATTCTATTTTGAGTTTTCATAAATTAATCATCATAAATGAGTTCTAAAATACATACAAAAATATTAGTTTGATTATTCAATAGACTTCAAAAGACTGACATAATTTTATATATCTTCCTTTCAAAATAAATAAAAATTTCAAGAGTATAAACTTAATGGGACACCAGTCTTATTTAAAAAAAGAGCCACAAGAGGTAAAATGACGTACCAAGTTTCCAATTTTAGTAAAAGTCATAGGTTTGAATGTAAACTATGTGAGAGCAAAGACCTAGCCCATTTGTTTGCTGCTGTACCCAGAATCTAGGACAAATCCTGGCATATATTAGACTCTCAATAAATACTTGTTGAAGCACTTCTCCCACTTCAGGCTCCTTTCTACTACATCTAAGGAAAAAATCTCATCTCTATTGCTTTCAGTTGAAACTGTTAACTAAACTAAATAAAAACCTTTAGAGGACTTGTTTTAAAGAACAATTTAATTTAATTTGTATATAGGGCGTTTCTAAAGTGGGATTTGATCTTAGATAATGCAAATTCAAAAAAACCCCAATCCTTTAGCTAAATAATGCTAAAATTTAAATTAATAGGTCCTGAATCTATATCATTTTTTAAAAGAAAGTCCAAGTTAGTCAGCAAAACATACCAGTGGTAAAATTAGGTCCTGTTTACACTTCACTGTGGAATTTATTTTCCACCATTTGGGAGAGTATGAGGGGAAAAAATCTCTTAGTTTAAGAATATTTTCTATGTTTAATTTTAGTTCTGTATTTTTCATTTTTAGATTATTATTTTTTATTTGAATCTGTAAAGCTGTTAGAAAATGTGGAATAAATTACTGAGGTAATCATCTGCTGCTTTACCATTTCCTTCTGGTGCCAGCTAAAATTAAAATGGGAATATCAGTGTTTAGAGATTTAAATGTTAGGCAGGATTGAAATAGTATCATTTGAAAGAAAGGCTCCCAGACAAATCTCTCAACATGTATTGAAAAGGCAGCTGATTTTAATGACAACCCTTCAGGTTCCTCAATTAGTCTACTTAATACATTTTTGCTTTTCTAAAAGTGTAGTCTTGATCAGACTACTGATGAAATTATATAGCTTTATTTCTAGAATTTAAATCTGGTAAGGAGTAAAAAATAAAATCTCTCCAAAACGAGTAGAGAGTTAGCCACCCTTCTCCTCCCAAAATGTATATTTCTAGAAGCTTTTGACCACAAAGTTATCTAAGTTACCAGGTTTCTAAATAAAGGAACTGCAGTGCAGAGATTATTATTTCTTCTGAGCTTACAAACACGCTACAAAGACTGAGGTGAAAAACTTATCCTCCTCCCACCCTGCCCCTGTGTTCTGGAATCAGACCCTATATTTCTCACAAGATGGTAACCAAGGAATCTATTTCTAGTACAAGTAAATAGCAGCTGAAGACCCTGTTTCTTGGGACAAGTGTCAAGTTATACAATTTCTCCAATAATTTTGCACTTATCAGACACACTGCCATTGAGTGCTATATTTTCATGGACTCAACTCTGTGGGTTTGTACCACGCACTATTGAGATGTTCTTATTCTCAATGAGCTCACTGTACTTGGGCAGAACCAAAGCCTGAGTCACTACAATGAGAAAGACTACAATGAGAAAGGATATATGCAAATCTTGCCTGTTAACACCAGGAGAAAAGGGACAATAATCTATCTTTTGTGTGTTATTTCCCTGAGACCCATTGTGCCTGAAACATAGTAAGACCTGAGTAAATATTTGTTGAATAAACAAATGGAGCTTTAAAGTTTTGTTCTAGGAAACATGGGACATACACCTTGAGATAAGGGAAAGTCAGGAAAATCAGGCAAATTCTTGCCAGATTTGAATTCTAACAATAAAGCCATATCACTTCATCAGTAATCTGATCAAGACTACATTTTTATCCCTGGAGGGTGTGACAGCCTGAGCTCATGGAAAGACATTAAAGATTGAGCAGGATCTAGTGTAAGCAGCAAGGTTATATTGGCATTGGAGGATATATTGTTTAGTCAAACTGAAACAGACAAGCAAACAATTTATTTTTGATGTAACCAGCAAGCCAAAAAATGTTGAAAAACTTAGCTTTAGGTAGTAACTTAATTTTAGTTGCTTTTAAAATAATGTTTCTATAATTGTGTCAATCGTTTAGACACCAAAATATATGCAAGTGACTTTGATAAAGCATTAAATTCAGAAGGAATTTTTCCTATACTAAAGGCTTTAACATTGAATCCCATTTTAGACTCATCCTGTATACTTATGTGTGAATCGATTTACAGAATTTTCAACAAAAGCTGAACGCAAACAAGCAATAACTCTATTGCCTTCTAGCCAAACTTTGAACTCTTATGATTTGCTATGCACAGGAGGAAACTCAAGGGTACCATATGAATTCATTTTGAGGCCAAAGAAATATAAAGGAAAAATGTAATTATTTAAGGAAGCAAAGGATGACACAAAGCATATTCAAATACTGATCCAATAAAAAGTCCCTGTTGAATGACCTAAGAAATTTTGGTCTCTTCAAGAAAGAAGGACAGGTATTTTCCCAACCTTTCCCAGATCTGTAGGTAAGGATTGGGTCTGGGCTTCTTCTACCTCCAGAAGCAGTAATCCTTTATGTTTGAGAAGGTAGCTCTTTGAAGGGATTATTTAACCGTTTTTGCCTGTGTAAGGAAGTGACTGACTAGAGCCTTGGGGCTCCTGCATAGAAAGGGAAGTTGCCCAAGACAGAAGTGAAATAGAGTATCTTTTCTGTTAATGGTGAAGACCTGCAACCCAGCCTCAAACACAGGTCCTAGGAAGTGGGACATCCCCTGAGGAGGGGTAGCTGATGAATGTTGTTAGAATCTGGGGAGAACTGCCCAGCATGGCACTGAGAGAGTGAACATGACAGCAGAAATGCCATCTTTTAAGTAGATCCCCCAGATAAGTCAAGGTGCATCTTCAGTGGTGACCATAATAGATCAACCAATCAAGTCTTCTCAATCCACTTTCTTGGACTATGTAAACCCTAGGGTCTCTACAACCCAAGAAGAGTGAGGGTGAATTAAAATGATTGCTCTTTCACATATCTTGGGCATGGGCTAGGAAGAAGTTGCAAGGCAGTTTTGATTGGATTAAGGACCAAACATAAGGAAGAAGGAAGAAAGGAAGAAAGGGAGGGAGGGAGAAGGGTCAAAGGAAGGAGGGAAGAGGGAACAAGGGGAGATGTGAAAAGAAAAAAGAAAAAAAGTGGAGAAAAGAAAACTTTTAGAATTCTTAAAACCAGAGACTCAAAATAATTTAAACCTGTTACAGATATATCAGTAATTACTTTCCAGGTGATAATGGGTATTTGTTTCCATTAATTGTTCTCAACTTTGCTACTAACATTGCCAAATTAGGCTTCAGAGGAGGAGTGCCCGCTCTGAAACCATTCAAAAGAGGCAAAGCCCTCAAAAATCAATATGTGGTAACTTTGTGTACAGTGTGTTTACTGAAAACAGGAGATAATCAAGTAGCTTAAGTGGAAAGTGTTTTAGTATTTTCATAGTATTAACTGTGTGGCACGCAGCAGATAATTTCTTAATGCTATAAATTAATATAGCTTATGATGCTAGACAGAATATCTTCAACACAGTTTAGAAATAGGTAATTAATGACCCCAAATCATTATTCAGTAACTAATTTACATTTTATCAGTCTCAACAACTTCTTATATTAGAAAAAATTCACATGTATGCAAGACGGTTTTTTTTCAATCTTCAAATAATGCTCATTTCTCATGTGAATTTATGATAATTCTACATCCCATTAAGGTCTGAGATACACAGGTTGGCAAAGTATAATCACTTTGTTACCTTTAAAAGTGCAAAAGATTGTAAATTTGGTTTTGGGACTAAGTGATATTAATTTTTTTTAAGTGATATTAATTTAAGATCCCTCTTTTGGTTCCCTAAATGGTACCTTCTGGTCATATACTAGTATTCTTAATGTGATCAAAAGTAGTGAATCACTTGTCTTTAAAACCTAATAACACCAGAAATGTTGTGTCTGGTATGCATACAAATAAGCTCAGCTTCAATATTTTATTTCATTGCAGCATTTGTTTAACCATGATTTCCTTTTTAAGTATATACTTTATTGAATGTGTAAACATGTTTTTTTTGAACAGCATACTTAAAATGTCTTTGGATGTTTGAGCAATAAAACATCCTGAGAAAGATCAACAGAGTATTATTCTTTCAATTATGAACAATACATTATTTACATGTAGAACAG
Source organism: Mesoplodon bidens (assembly GCF_964165515.1). Lineage (NCBI taxonomy): Eukaryota > Metazoa > Chordata > Mammalia > Artiodactyla > Ziphiidae > Mesoplodon > Mesoplodon bidens. The sequence continues at coordinate 35,640,693 of NC_138165.1, read as the reverse complement.
CAGCTAATTATTATTTAGATATCATTCTAGTTGCCTGGCAGTGACTTCTAAGTTTATGAATGCATTCTAAAAGTTCTCTGTATAAGAATCAGATTGATACATTACATTAAAAATACACTTATTTTTTATTCTATAAAAACAGACAAAATGCCAATCTTTTGACCATGCAATATTTATCTAATCTATGTCTCTGTTTCTCTTCATTTATTTTTATACCTATATTTACATCAATATCAATATCTGTATCAGGGATTCATTTAGAGACCTACTCAAGCAAGTTTAATTGAAGGGAGATATTGTGTAGACTTAGGATAGATATTGTGGATATTTATCTGTGGTGAGCATCCATTTCTTGATCAGCTCCATGTCCCTCCTATCTCTTTTTCTGGAAATATCCCTCCTCTTCTGACTTCAAACTTGTAGTTCCAAAGTCCCTGAACATGTGACCATACCTAGGATAGTTGGTGACTTTCTCAAGTTGTTTTCAACTTAGAACCTAGGAAAGAGAGACTGTCTCTCTCAGGCAACAGCACTGTGAGAAGTGAGTTCCCAAATCCAAAATATGTTTCAATAACAACAACGGTTGATATCAAACACTCTGCTAAACACTTAAAATGTTTTACGACAACCCTATCATTAGTCACCACATTATACAGGTATGGAAACTATAGGTTAGAGTTGTTACTCAAGTCTCAGCGCAAATGAGTGGTGGTCTCATGTTTGAAGTCAGGCAGTCTGATCTTAATCTGGTCACTTTTCACAGTACACCCCTCTCCTACCAGCGGGATGAAACCCAGTGAGAATGTGATGCACATCACACAGGAATCAGACAAGACTGCCTGGTTGTATTTGAGTCTGTGATTCCAGTTGCTTCTGAGTTATGGCTATATCAGCTGTCCAGCCTCTGCCCTTCCTACTGTTTGCTTAAAAACTCCTTTAATTCTGACAGAATCTCAAATTCTTCCAATAAATCTCACTTTTTTTTCCCTTAAGCTAGTTTGAGTTGGGTTGCTCATACTCCAAGGAAAGGAAGCATAGTAAAGGTGAGTCCCTTAGAGATGGACAGAGGATTTGGGAGGCCAGATCCAGTGGTCCTCTGCTCCCTCCAAGGGCAGCAAGGCCTCCTTCCTTCTGCATCTTTCCGTCTTCTTTAGATCTTTCTCTCTCTCCCCCCTCCCCCACTCGTTTCCCCCATCTAGACAGTCTACTTTCCAGGGCTAAGACTTTCCTCACTTCCTAGGGTCTTTGTTTTTGTTTTCCCCTATATAGTATACAATTTCTTTTAAACAGATCATGAATCAATATATACATGAATGAGTCCTTGTTATAATACCTGGGCAGTAAATTACTTGAGCTAATAAAGATCTTGTTGGAGGAGAAGGAAGCCTAGGATAGGGGGTAGGGTTGGGAGGTGTATGGGGGGATGAATTATACCTTTTGGAGGGGTGAGGTGAAAGGGAGTGGTTTTTAAGATTCACTCTGGTCTAATCAGCAGAGGAATCAACAAAGCCTATCCCATGGTACAAATTGAAAGATATCCTCTCAATACTAGATGCATTGTACATATAGTTCATTTAGAACTTATTCTGATGCCTCAGGTGTTTGTGTTTTTACATCCTTTTGAAAGTTTGGGCTCCTTTCAGGGAATCAGAAGAAAGCTTGCCAGGGCCATGAGAATTGGATTTTAGTCGTATTATCTCTGTACCTCACACTCATTGTTTCCACAATAAGTATACTAGCTCCTGGCCTGTCCACTTCATACAATTGTGAGATGTAAAATTACATAATTAATATGAATATACTAAGGAAACTGTAAAAGAGTTAAGCATGGGAGGTATGATTCTTAACCTGTGTTTTATCCAGAATAAGTAGTCAATATATGCTATGCATTTAAGAAACTATTATTTCAGCAGTTTTTTCAACTTGACTGAGAGGAAAGGAGGACATTCAGCTACTAAAATAACAGATTTATAATGACACTTGAAAGCATTTTTTTATATGTTGGATAGAATAGAGATGATAAGATCCATCACTGCTACTATAATTCTTTCTTCTGTCCAATTTTTTATCCACCCTTCTAAGTGTAGTTCAGGAACCATGTCCCAAGATCCCCTTTAATTGACACATTTCTTTAAGCTTGTATAACTTTGTCTGAATTATACAAATTGACTTTTATAAGATAATGCATACTCCTTTAAGACAGCAACCAGAGTTCACTGAGCACCATTCTGAGTACGCAATAAACACTAATATTTTTATTTCTGAGTCATTTTTAAACAATCAATTGGTCACTATTTTTAAAAAAAAGTCTTACATCTAAATTTATTCTTATATCAATTATCACTTTGTCATTTTCCTTCCCATGTATAAGCCAAGTAGATATAATTTGTTCACTGCAAATAGCATCTATACACTACTGATTTTTATTATTTAAAACTAAAAGTTACTCACTGCAATTTACACAGTATGCTTCTTTCTAGTTTCTATCACCATGCTGATATTTTAAATAATCAGAAAAAATCCAAAATTGGTAGGAAATAGGGTGGTCAGAGCTTGATGACTCAGCAGATAGTAAATATTCAACTTAATTAGACAGGAGAAAGAAAGGAGGTATTAGGAACTGGTTAAAAGAGATGAATGACCAGGGATATCAGAGGGCTGGTAATTTTGCCCATGTTAGGTTGATCATCTGGTGGAAAATGAACCTGAAGGAAAGCATTTGCAGCAGGAGTGCTGTACACTACTTGTGCTTGCTGGTTCCTTCATTCATTGCATATTTATTCAGTACCTACTGTGTGTCAACTACTATAGTAGTCTCTGGAGATAAAATTTAGTTTTTGTCTTTAATCAGACTGATGTGCAGAAAAATGTGACAAATACTATGGTGGATCAAGGAGAGGATAATAAAGATTCCTTAGGGTTTAGATGTGTATGTGTTATGGGGTAAGGGAGTGTCTCTACCTTAAGGAAAGATTTTATACCAGTAGACAGCCTTTGTAAACTTCTTTCTTTCTAGTGTTTTCCTTCCAGATACTTGTCTTTTCCTATTCTATAGTTTCCATATCAGAAGTGGGTAAATATTATTCAATAATATATTACATGACTATAAAATTCCCGAAGGTTTCATGTAAATCTCAAGTCAGAGAACTGTAAGTCAGGAACTGGAAGATCTACAGTCAGTACGGTGTCTCAGAAAGTTTCATTTTATAAAAGAAAAATATCAACATCTACAAGAACCAGTGATCCTTTGATTTTATGGCTGGTGTGACTATAAAAATTTATGTCACAAGACTAATATTTGATATCAGTATTAAGAAGAAAATCCTTTCCAAGGGAATATTTTTCTCCACATAGCTTCTTTTATAATCTCTTACAATTAGACAGCACATTGTATGTTCTTTTCCAAATATCTAAATGTTGATAAAGTTGATAAAATCTAGTACAAGCCAGCAAGATTATTCTAAGTTATCATTAGGAACTGCTAAAAATGCAAACTGATACATAAACACTTTTTTAAAAAATGGTCAAAGAGACTGATTGTTCCACTTGAATGATGCCCAGGCATAAATAATCACTCCCTCTACAAATTACTATGAGTACAACAGCTAGAACAAAACTGACAGGGGATAAACAATGTAGGCTTGGATATAGATATTTAAAAAATCAATTTATGAATTACTTTTCAAAAACTAAATGCATTTATCCAATGTAAACATAAATATCTCTAAGTAGATGCAGTTTCAACTTTAAATTTATTTTCCCAAATTCATGATATTTTACCATGTTATGAAGCATCATATATGTTTACTCCAGTCAAAGTAAATTTAGGCAATATATTTTGGCTAGTTAACATAATTTTTTAAAGCTGTTATATTTTTTAATGTTAGACATATATAACCATAGAAGCATCAAATAGAACCGTAAAAAGAAATTCAAAAAATATTAAAATGTCATGATGCTGACATGAATATTTACACTGACTTTATTTTGTTTGATGTTACTAGGAAAAGGATATAGAAGGAGGAAAAGAATACAGGCGAGCAAAAAATAGAAGACCAGTCTGCTACTAACACCAACATTCAATGATAAACTTACTCTTCAGAGGGCAAGAGGGAAGAAGAGAAAAAAAGTCTAAAAAGACCTGAATTCAAGGTGCAGGAAGAGAAAAATTAATAGAAGGTATGTCAAAATGCCTTTAATATGTGACACTTGAATCCTGGTATGTGTACCAGTCCAAAAACTACATACACATGTAACTTCTTATCTATCTAAATATTTAAATACCCATCAGCTTACTCCTGACATTATGTTGAAGAATGAGTCCTAAGATTGTAAAGGCTGAGCGTGCACACCTTATACCTCACTCTGTTACAATTTTTCTTAATGGGTTTCAATTTTTTTCAATTCTGCAGGGCTTCTAATACATGGTAGGTCCTTTGCTATGTACTCAAGTGTCCTCTTCACAGAGCCTGGAGGTGATAGGTCCTACTTTGTTGATACCACACTGTTTTCCTAACAGTTGGTGTTTGTAAGGATAAGGAAAATGTTTTTTGACTATAATGGAAGGTATGCTTAGTACAATTGGAGAGTGGTCACATAGAGCTGGTCCAATTGATAATGAAAGTGAATATATAATAAAAATGTAATAAATGAATAAATTTCACATAAGTGAAATTCACCTGATGACAAAATTCTCCATTTTTTCTTTTACAACAGATGTTCTGCTTTTCACATGATTTTCCTCCCTTCCTCCACTTTAACTACTTAAAAAATCTTAATATTTCATTTACTTTCCTTTATCCTTCTTTTTCTTTCTTTTTAAAGAATGTGTGTGTGTGTGTGTGTGTGTGTGAGAGAGACACAAAAAGCCATTACTGATGCCCCTTATTGACTGGGAAATTCCACTTCCAGCACCAAAGTTGCTCACATTTTGCACATGTACCTTAACATGAAACAAAAGTTTATGTAAAATTAAACAAAACAACAAACCAAACAGAAAAAAGGGACTGTAAATTTGTGAGTCCTGATTATTAGTAAAAAGGAAGGTCTTGAACAGGGAAACGAAATCTCTTTTGCTAAGTTTCCAAATCTGTCTAGCACCTCTTTGTTGTCAAAATATTTTCTCAGAAGTCCACGTTCCACAATTGATTAAAAAATCAATGAGTTCTTCAACAATGAAACAAAAAAGCTTGGTCAGTAGAGACCTGATTTTCAGCTTGGCTCTTATTTATATATTTTAGTCAGTTTTGTTATTCTTCACATCTATGATATTATAGAGTTATTTTTTTTTTTTAAATATTACCTGGTTAAGCTGTGACAAAGCGAAAGAGAGGCATGGACATATATACACTACCAGACGTAAGGTAGATAGATAGTGGGAAGCAGCCACAGAGCACAGGGAGATCAGCTCGGTGCTCTGTGACTGCCTGGAGGGGTGGGATGGAGAGGGTGGGAGGGAGGGAGATGCATGAGGGAAGGGATGTGGGAACAGATGTATATGTATGACTGATTCACTTTGTTATAAAGCAGAAACTAATTTAAAAAATTAAAAAAATATATATATATAAAAAAAAATATTACCTGGTTAACTGTGCATATTAATCTCATCTAAGGGAAATAGTTTCCAAAAGTAGGGTTATTTCTAGAAAGGACCAAAAAAATTTCATGACACATAATGATATACTATGGTTGATCCTGTATTTCATAACTTTATTTTTTTAAAGCAATATTTCCTCATTTATTTAATTTACTTTAAAAATTAATTCAGGAATACATTGAATTCATTATGCAGTGTTATAAAAAAGAAACCCTTCTGTCTCCATAGAAACTTGTTTATCAGTCAGAAAATTAAGTATGTAAGAATGTGAAATAATGAATCAAAACGCATATACTATGCTTTCAAATAACTACAATTCTTTTTCGGTCCATATAAGCTGGAATCTAAACATTAAAAAAAAACAAATAAGAAATACTACTAAGTAACTGATAATGCAATTAGAATAAATATTGGCAAAACAGACTGAGGTACACCATTTCTGAAAACGCTAAATAATTCTGAAAGTGCCATTTCGTTAAATCAAGACAACTTATGCTTAACTCTACAAAATATTCAATTACTTTTTAAATTTAATGGGTTTGAAGTGTGTATAAATCACGTAGGAAGCTATCACTCCAATCTTCTAAAAAATCAGATGATTGAGATACATTTATGGAAACTAGAAATTATTTAGTCCAAACATGTTCTAGCAACTCTTGTCAAAGAGATTTTAGAACAGAGCATTTTGTACAGGTTCCCATCAAGAAGGTTGATGTTTGAACTTATAAAACAAATGACCAGAGAATCCTACTACGCGATTTCAATTCTACTCTACTTAAAAATAATGTTCATGGGGCTTCCCTGGTGGCGCAGTGGTTGAGAGTCCGCCTGCCGATGAACGGGACACGGGTTCGTGCCCCAGTCCAGGAAGATCCCACATGCCGTGGGGCAGCTGGGCCCATGAGCCATGGCCGCGGAGCCTGCGCGTCTGGAGCCTGTGCTCCGCAACGGGAGAGGCCACGACAGTGAGAGGCCCGCGTACCGCAAAAAAAAAAAAAAAACTGAAATGAAATGAATTTTAATTATTTGAGACAGGTTTTCTGAAGCTGAGTTCATCTTGATAAACTATGCCTGCATTTTCTACCATTTGGAGAAACACAACCATAACGTTGAGTGTGTGGCACCACCCATTTACCTCTGAAGTCAAAATTGTCCTAACTTTAGCACAATTCAGTAGCAACTGTGGAATCAGCAGTCACAGATTGCTTGCAGCCATGTTGTGTTTGGCTCGTAGGCATGGACATGGGCTAGGGAAGAAAACGGAAACAAAAAGCAGAGGTGCAAGAGACAACATTGCTTCATCAAGTGGGAATGAGAGACGACAGAAGTATTTTTAAGGAGGATAAAGAAAAGTTAGGGAATCAAGCAAGCGGGTGGCCCAGTACGAATTTCTGCAGACTTTTCATAAGCTTTGGCCAGGAGCAAGTCTTCCAGCTCCTGCAAAGTATAAATGCAAACTGAAGTGTTCACGCTGCCCCACCCCCTCATGTGCAGTCAAATCACCAATCATCGTTTCTGTCCAAGGGCAGTCTACACTGGTGCACAAAAGGAAAAGAGGGAGGGGTGAAACGGAGGGATTGGCTAGTGTTAAAGGAGAGATTTTTCCACAGAGTTCTCTGGTTGCTATAGTAACAGCTTCCTTTGTTTTTACATATTCAGAACAGCTGCTTCTTTTGGGCTTCTGGTGGCAGGGATATTATGGAGGTAACTGAGAGGGAAGGAAGCACCACTCTGACCATGGAAAGCAGTTTTCCATAGTCAGATCATTCTTGTTTAAATGGGTTTAATTTCATACTAGGGTTAAATGTGGGTTTTGAATGTTGGGAACAAGAACTTTTAAAAGATGAATTCCACCAAGGAAAGACCTAGGTGTGCTGTGATCTGCAAGATGTCTTCAGCTCACTTGAACTACAGACCTCCACTCCCTTGTGCCCTTAGGACTTGAAACCCTCCATTCTCTTTCTACCTGTTGTATAGGCAAACTGTAGTTCAATCTCCCCGGGGGGGGTATTTTTCTCAACAGGAAATAGCGGTCTTTCCAAATGCTCACAAATCCCTGTTCATCTTTCCAAGTCCTTATTAATTCCTTTAATTAGAGCTTTTTCTGGCTGCAACCATTTACAAAGTTGAATTGCTGCTCAAAACAAATTAATGAATATTCATAAACCAATAACATTCGCTGAATTAACAGTCCTGTTGCCCACCTACTGTCCTTACAACAAGCCTATTAACACCTTCTATAGACCTTAGTAAAAACGGGGCATCCCCAAGGGAAAGGTAGAGACAAATGTGGTTTCATTCTAAGGAACAAAGGCCCTATCCGTCTATCTATCTATCTATCTATGTAAAAGTATGATTTTATTTTTTAAGAAACAAGTGCCTCACCAACATATCTCTCTCTCTATATATATATATATAGATATACACATATATACATACATACCCATATATACATATATATACACCCATACATATATACATATATCTATAAGTACATGGCATAATGTAGAAACCCAAGGGGTTAAAAATAATGAAGCAAAACATTAAAAATGGCCCCTGCTGGTTGCGTAGTCAAATTTTGTAAATATATAAATTTAAGATGTAAATAAGCAAAGCAGAAGGCACAGATGTCCTTATAAACAAATTGATATTGAACAGGGTGCACTATCATATTTCTAACCCGTTGGGATTTTGGAAAAGTGCAATATGAAAGCAAAGTGATGCTCTTGTTTTTTCATTAAAATTTATTCACAAACTGCCCAATGAAAGGTTTTAAACTTTGAATTTTAGTAAAATCCATGAAATATTTGGTTGGTTTAATTTGCCAACTGCAGGTATTCCCAGGTGCAACATCCTAAGCCTCAGTTCATGGCAATTTGATTACATATTTGCCTGAAAATTCTCACAACAACCCACTCATTTTATCCTGATATCACATTGAATCTGAATGAACAAACTTTTATTGATTCAAATTTGAAGCAAACAGTAAAGATGTTTAGGTTATTTCATTAAAGATAGAAGTTCTGCATTATTATTGGATCTCATATGTATATATGTTTATTTCACTTATTTAATAATAATATATTTGAACCCAAAGATTTTGTATTAACTTCAGTTAATTATAAATTAGTAAAGGTGAAATGCTGAGTCCTAAAATAAGCACAAGTATTCCAGTTTCTGTGCCTTCTGACTGCTTGATTTGGGGCAAACTGTCTAAGCTCTGGGCATCAGTCTCACAAACTGTAAAACAATGATGCTAACACCTTTGGGATATGTTTCTGAGAGAATCAGTTAAGAAAAGACATATAAATTCATGCAGAAACTGTAAATATCATACGATGCTATTACAATAATATATATTATTAAGAGAAAGTAACCAGTTTTTATTGTTTTTTCAACTCATGAATTGTTTTGATTTCACTTTTATCCTCTGCTTATATTCTTATTATTATCAATATGGTGATGACATCAAAATCTTTAAACTTAGTCCAATTTTCTCCCAAATTCCAGACCTGGATTTTACAAATGTTTGCCACTGAAGTCCCTTTTGATAGCTCAAATGCCTTGGCCCCAAATCTGAACAATTCATTTCATCTTCCAAATCTCTCCTCCTTCTACCATATTTCTGTTAAAGGCATTACCTTTCCTCCAGTTCCCAAGGCTTAAAAATCTCAGTTATCTTTTCCTTACGTCCAGACTATTAAATGTTATACTTTCACAACTTGGAGCTGTCTCATTGATTTGAGCTCTCACTTTCATTCCTATTCAACTCTGGATGAAATAACATGAATTTGCTGAAGCTATTGCAGAGAGTCTCCAGAGCTCCATGTCCCCCAACATAACTGCAGACCAACTCTTTTTGCCAAACATGTTTCTGTCTTCCTCAAGTATTCGAAGGTTTCTGGCTTCCAACTATACAGCTGAAACTTCTCAGCCTGACCCAGGGAATTCCAGGATCAAAATACAGTGTGAACGTTATTGCTATTTTCATTGTGAAATAAAATTTCTCATGATCTCCTAACATTATTCATGTATTTACAACTCTGCACTTTGAAAGTCTTTGCTTTCTCTGTTTCCCTTGCATGTGTAGCCTTCCTCTAGCCCAACTTTTTGAAATCAAATGCCACTTTATGAAGTTTTTCTTAATTCCCACTCTCGTATTAAGGTAGACCTTGTCGGTCCTTCCTCTGGCACTTACCTTTGACTTTGTGTCACTCTTATTTTTGTATATTTCTGATTGCCTTGTGAGATTTTTAGATATATTATTTATTCAACTTAGAGTTCACTATAGCAACTATTATAATAAACTTTAATATGAAAGGTATTTTAAATGAATAAATTTCTACATACCTAAACAGTTTACACATGACTCTATAGAAATTATTATCTATCAATAAAGTAAGTCTCAGAGTGGAACTCCGATTTCTTTCCAACCTTTTATCTGATTTCATACTGTTTAATCTTCAGAATATTTCTTTTGGAATACTTCATGAATAGCTTCAAAACTATTAGTATAATGCTATATAGTTTACAAATAAAATTATTGCTGAGATATACCTAATGAGTGGCCATTGCTTTTACAAAGAAATGTGCAAGAAAGACAACCCTTTTTCCTCCTGTAGACAGCTGATGCCTAAGACTGAGGTATCTACCTGGGGACCCTCAAAGTGGCCAGCTTAAGAGGATATGCCTAGAGGCTGAGGTAGAGATACATAAAAATAAGAACAACCTGGGTCTATGACTACATAGCTGAGCTGTTGAGTTACCAACTCCAGATATGTTCTACCTCCAAACTTTTTGTTATATAAATTAACAAATCCTTTGTCGTATAGCCCCCTGGTAAGAAGATTTTGTTACTCTGGGCCCAAAACAAAAAGAATGGCACAGGAATTCAGAGAAATGACTTGATGATAGACACAAGATCTCAGGGAGAGAAAGGGGTAGATAAAGAGAATAGAGTCATAGTGACTTCCAAATTTTATGAGCTAGGCTATACTTCTTTTGATTAGCCATTTATTTCCTTATCTCTTTTAAAAATACTTTTCTACTTTATTTGAGATAGGAAATGGATTTCAGGTTCTTGAATCCAAATGTGTCCTAAAAAGGAAAACATATACTATCACATATAATTAATCATGACAATAACTATGTAAGTAAAATATTAGTATTCCCTCCAGTTTAGAGATGAGAAAACTGGGGGTTGCAAAGGTCATAGTCAGTAACCCAAGGAAACTTTGAACTTGAACCCAGATTTTCTGACTAAAAAGCTGTTCATTTTCACCATACTATACCCTTCCCATTGCATTCATTTCATTGCCTCATCATAGCCTTTTATTTCCAACTTCTCCAGTAACATCAATTATATCACCTCTTTGGCTTCACAACAATGAAATTCTTTTCTAGCCCATTATATATTTTGTGTCCCAATTCATTTAGTATAGTATAGTTTTTCATTTTGGAGTATTTATTAAGGTTGCCTTCCTTTTCCCCACTGTTCATCAGCCACAGGTATTGTTAAAGTCAAGCAAGTACAGAGCAGCCAGCTCAGATACAGCTGGAAACACATCACTCTGTTTCAAGCTTAAGATCCTCAAAGCCCATAGAATCAGTAGTGGAGGCCAATTAGGAGTATGATTAAACTAAATATGATCTTTTAAAAAATATTTATTTATTTATTTAATTTATTTTTAGCTGCATTGGGTCTTTGTTGTGGGGCACGGGCTTCTTATTGCAGTGGCTTCTCTTGTTGCAGAGCACAGGCTCTAGGCACGTGGGCTGCAGTATTTGTGGCTCACAGGCTTAGTTGCTCCATGGCATATGGGTTCTTCCCAGACCAGGGCTCAAACTCATGTCCCCTGCATTGGCAGATGGATTCTTAACCACTGCACCACCAGGGAAGCCCAAACTAAATATGATCTTAACTTTGACATCTCCACACATTTTGCCTCTCCCTACTTTCTCCTACTTCAATCAATTCAATGCATTAACCATTTATTTAGTGTGTGCCAAAGTGAAAGATACCATCCTTGTCTTTGAGAAGCTTATATGGTGGAGGAAAGAGACACATAGACAACTCACAGAAGAAAAGCAAAGAGCACCACTTTCCACTATTTCCACAAACAGGAAAAATTGATCCCTACACATGGCTAGCTAGCCTAATCACTCTCCTTGAAGCTTTGAACTATCTTTTTCCAAGTGACTGTTATCAAGTTTCACCTCAGATTGGATCAGTTCACCTCAATCATTATAGTGACCTTTTATATACATTTATATACAACTGTACCTGGTTAATTTTCCTCCCATGTCAGAATTTTTCCTAGAGCAAAACATGACTATGTTTTCTTAAATTAAATGATAATTTGTAACAGTCAAATGGTAGAAACTGTCTGTCCTCCGGTATAAAAGTCAAAGGAAGAGAGTCATTGAAAGAAGATAAACAACAGTTCTTGTTAAAAATAAAAATGTATCTCAAATCAATATTTTCCATGTCTTAAACTGGGAATTTCTGAGATTATAATACTCACAAATTTGACAAAAACCCATCAACATGTCTCCCTGGAATTTCATTAATTTATTCAATATACATTTATTAAATAGGCACTGTGGATATAAAGACAAATAAGAAATGAGCATTAGGCTTCTAGGAATTTATGAACTTGCAGAACAAATAACTCCTTGCATATCAAGTGAAGATTTCTAAATAATCTCTTTGGTGGACACTTTAGCTACTATTTTCTCTGGATCTCATTATTAGTAACTGACAAGGGCAAGTTTAATTTGACATACAGTTTTCAATGGTCAAAAAAGTACATATAATAAAGAAGATTACAGACTATACTTCAGTTGATATCAAACTAAAAGCCCTTTGAATATTGCAGTCACACAAAAAAGTATCACTCTAAATAATTCCATTATGTCTTTATAAGGAGCAAAAATATTTTTAAGAACTTGTATCTTGTCAACTTGAACTGAAGGTGTTGGCAATGACAATGGAAAGAAAAAGGAGTAAGAATTGTGTTAATTTATGACTCACAAGTAAAATGAAACAGAAAGCACATTGAGGAACAAAAATAAATAAAAACCTCTTAAAGCAAAAACAAAAAAAAAGAGTAGAAGTCAATCTTTTTATACCTATGAAATAACACTTCATTTTGGAGCTAGAATCAAACTTTAGTTTACCAAAATCAGTGTCATCACAAAACAATACTTAAACTAGTTCTGAACAGTATCCGTATTTTATAAATGTTTAAAATCCGATTATCATCCATTATATTTTTAATAATAATTAAATGACGTGATAAGCAGTGGACTGTCTTTTTTTAAACAAATACAAATGCAAAAAATGTTTAACATTGCTTTCACAAACGCTAATAATTTATTTTCAAAACAAACTGAAATATTTCTAAGCATTTTTTTTCTGTTTATAAATAATTTTCATTAAATAAATAATTTGAGGTACTATTTTGATTGAACTTCATAGTTCCTATGTCATAGTTTTAGTGATTTCATTTTTTGAGAGTAAATTCAGGGAATTTATCATGAAACACAAATCTAAGAAAAAAAAATATGTATAGCCTTTCAGATAAAGAAGAGAAACTCCTAACCCTTCTTTTAATTTCCTCATTTTAAATCATTATTTAAAATATTTTCTTATTTCATATTCATTTTGCACTTTAAGCTTAAACTTGTATAAATTTTTGTTCTCTCTTTATTCTCTTATATTGCACTAATTTTATCACTTGCTTTTATAATCATCAGCAAAACAAGGATCAGAAGTGGATAGATCTTTTGTTCTCAACAGGGAATGGGTAGAGGGAAAGAGTTGGATGAAAACACTTATCTCTATGCTGCTGTGAGATAATAGAAATATATATTGGTCTCTGTCCCCGGTCTCTGACACAGGGCTCCTAAACCCTTATAAATTCCTAAATAAGAGTATTAGGAGCATCCTTTGCTCTAATGAGGCACTACTGGGTAGGCTCCTGGATAACTCCTGGATGGGGCTGGTCCCCAGAAAGACCAAGCCATGATTAAATATTTGAAATTTTCAGCCCAACCTCTCATTCTCCAGAGATAGGGGAGGGGCTAGAAACGGAGTTAATAATTGATCACACTTACATGAGGAAGGCTGCATAAAATCCCAATTGTAAGGGGTTCAAAGAGCTTCCAGTTGGGTGAACACTTCCTGTGGTAAGTGCTAGGGAAACAGCTGATACCTTCTTAATTAGCCTGTTCATATAGCCTCTGGAGGTGGGGCTTAACATAGATATCACATGAGCACACTCTCAAGTATGCCCAACCTCATACCTAGGAAGGCCAATCCATTGGCTAGTACAAATGATCTGTGCCAAACCTGCTCCTCTTTGGGAAGTGTAGTTACAGTAGTGAAATACTGAGCCAATTATTCTTAGGTGATGAGATAAAAGGATATATTGATTTAAAGACTGCGTGTTGAACCAACTACAAGTGGAAAATACTAGGGTGGGGGGGAGAGAGAGAGGAGGAGGAAAGAGAGAGGGAGAGGGAGAGAGAGAGAGAGAAAAGGCAGAGGTGAGAAAAAGGAGAGAAAGGGGATGAGAGAAAAGAAAGAGAAGAGGAGAGAGGGTTTCAGAGGGTGGTTTGGGAGAGAGAAGATAAAGGATAAGAAAGGACAGAAGATGGAAACCATGTAGCCTCTGAAAGAGAGAGAGTAGCTCAGTGTAGGACTTAGCAATTCCGGATTTCCTTTTCCATGGGGTATGACTGTACTTCGTAATCTTGGATGTCAGTGGCATTTACTCTCATATCCTTATAGTATCTGCTACTATTCCACTCTCATTTTTACTTGAGTTGTCAAGGTGTGGTTTTGTTTCTCATTCTTCAGAGAGTTTTAACTAAGGCCATACACAGCAGATGAATATGAAGTAACTTCCTGGCTTGGGTAGAGTATAGGCATGGGGCCAGCTCTTCGACAAGAAGTTTCTTATATAAATCCTCCAGTAACTATTTTCTCTCTCTCTATCCCTGTTCTCAGTCCTGTGTTGTTGGAGTTGGTACTTGGAGCCCAGGGTCCACTCACCATTTCAGGATCCATACATATAGGCTGAGTGATTTATCTTACAGTGGGGTCCTGCAATCTTTATTATCATTCTGCTGTTCACTAAACAAGTATCACCAATACAGTATTCTCTTTTATTGGCATTAAAAATAGGAGAGTAAATATTGAAGTTGAGGAGACTAGTACATGTTGAGCATGTCTTATATAAGTAAAGCACTATACTAAGTACTTTATATATACTAATTATATTACCTCATTTTACTTTACAGCAACCTTGTGAGCTTTGTACCATCCTCATAAAGAAGAAAACTGACAGTCTCAGTAAAATGAAGCAACTTACCAATGGCCTTAAGGACAGTTGCAGAGCCAAGATTTTAACCAGAATTAAAATACATGGCTCTGAGTAAATTCACAACAGCATGCCATAGAGAAGACCTACCAGGTACTTTATTTGGCCCCTTGTGTGAAACAAGGTAAACTCATGACATAAATTGAATTAACACTGATGCATTATCACACTGAATATAATACTAAGTTGAAACAGATTTTAAAACACAGGTATCATTTTTCTAAGATTAGCTATTGTTATTTGTTAGAATTAAAAATAAATGACTGTAACCTTGGCCTATGTAATGATAAAGAATCACTAAATACAAACCCAATGTGTGTACTAAGAAAGATTTGAAATTAACAAAGAGTTCAGCAGTAAGCTTAAACTCACTGCCAATTGCTTAAAAAGATGAACCAAAATGTACTAAAGACAGAAATGTACATATAAAGCAAGACAATGAATGCTCAGTGAGCCATCAGAGTACCACCCATCAAGGTGAAATCACACAAAAAGTGAAATCATGATTGCATGAGGGATAAAAGATTAGCAATAAAATAAATACCAATGTCAGTGGTGTGATAAAACATCAGAATCAGGACAACTGAAAATACTTGACACTTAAGAGGATACATGTCAGAGGAGACACATAAAGGAAGGTTAAAAAAATAAGATTTATGAGGGAAACTTTATATCAAAATGGTTTGAGATAAACACTGCAGTTCTGTTGCTTCAGAATAACCTGGGGGCATTTAGCTTTCTACTCCTGTGCTCATATATGTCTAAAGGTAAGAAAGCGTTCTAAGAATAAACTGATATCCTGGGTAAACACTTACTCCCTTACTCTTAATATTTCCATGCAGAGAAACTTTTGTTAGACGAACACTCTTGGCCTTTCACCTCTCTCTTAAGTGGAAATGCTTAAGGTTCAATTTAACAAGAAGTGTTATAAGGTCTATTTACTTGCATCTAAGCCAAAGCTAGTTTTCATCAGTAATAAAACTGACCCAGCTGTTTGACCACTGCAACTAATTCTCAATTTGTTTCTAAATCAGGTAGGAAAGAAAAGGTATTCCTTTTTTACTTCTTAGAAGTTTAATAGCTAAGACTGATTATATGGGGGAGGGGTGTGTGTGTATAATACCTTACAAACCTTTAAAGTGTACATATGACCATTTATGTATGTATAAGACCTCTTTATTGACATTTACATTAAAAAGGAGTTGTTTTGTTATACTTAATTTTGATTTCACTACTTGATTGATGGGTAATATGTAACAAACATAGAATGATCAGTAAGGATTAGAACGGCAAAGAGAAGAAAAAAATTCATCTGGAGGAATTCTTCGGTGCCTAGGCAGGTAGCTATGCCAGACTAATTATGCCCCGGGATAGCTGTAGAAAGAAAAATGGGGAGGTTGAAGCATTTATTTATTTTTATTTATTTATATTTTGAAGCATTTATTAAAAATAAAAATAAATGTGAAGTGGGAATACTAAATTTTCAGAAGAGAATAATCTGATCACATCCTATAATTCCATTAAAATTTTATCAATTACAACAAATAATTCCGTAATGCTAATGAATCATTTTAATTTATTCTTCAATGCCAAAGAAATTGATATTATGCTAGAAAGTTTCCTACCTGGGCATGTACATGACAAATTATCTAGCTGTCTCTTAAGAAAGAAAGTATAAAAAGAGATGATTGAATAAGAAGAAGAAATAGGCCACAGTCAAGCTAGAGGTTCACTTTTGACACAAATGAAAATGAAATCTCCTTTACTGTAATGTAATACTTGTAAGGATGGCCTAATTTGAATAGCATTTTGAAATATAACAATTTGCTTATTATCACTACAATTACCTAATATGTCCCAAGCACAATGCTAGTAAGTACATGGCATCTCATTTTGACCTCCCCAAAACCCTCCAGAGCAGGCACCGTTATCCTCATGTTACAGATAAGGAAACAGCCTGAAAAGGTTATTTTCCCCATGTCACACGTGTACAAGTGGAAAAGCTGGGACTCGAATGAAGGTCTCAGACCTGAAGTCTATGCTCTTCCCACTCTGCCACATTTAATGCATTACACGTTTCTAAAATAAATTTCTCCGCCTTCCTCTATACTGTTTCCTTTCTTGACTTTCTCATTTCTGCACTCATTCACCTAGGTCCTTTGGATCAGCCTTTGACGTTCCCCCTCAACTCCTGCATTCCATCAGTTCCCAAGGTCACACCTATCCTTTCCTGCTTAGTCCCACCTTGTCGAGGTTCCCATCACTTCTTTCTTGCAATAGTGGCATAATTCCCTACAAATTCATCCTGCATGAATAACCATGTTAACTTGCCTATATATATGTGTGTGTGTATATATATATATACACACACACATATATATATATACACATATATATATAATTTGCCATTTTATATGTTCCACATAATCCTTTTCATTTGCTAACAACTTTCAACAGCTCTATTTTTTCCCTGTAAGATAGGAGTAGGCAAAGTTTTTTCTGGAAAGGACCAGATAGAAACTATTTTAGGCTGTGTGGGGCTACACGGTCTCTCCATCAATATGGTGCAAAAGTCGCCGTAGATAATATGTAAATGTGAGCCACAGACTCACATGAGGGAATGCGTCATATTCCAATAAAACTTTACTAAAAGAAAACAGAGGGCAGGCTGGATTTGGCCCACAGACTATAGTTTATCAACGTCTGGTATAGGATAAAATAAAACTAAGAACTTCTACTTGTCCTTCAACACCCTTTATAAATGAATAAATAAAATACAAATATTATTAATGAAACATTTAATTCAGCAAGTCAGGTAACTCATTGCCCCTACTCCCCAGCTTTTCTTTCAGGGTCAAGTTTTAAGAAAGAATTGTATACACAAAGCATGCATCTTCTCTCTACCCCAATCCCCACTCCTCCACGCCACATTTTGCAATCTTGCTTCCTTCGCTGCCACTCGTGTTGGAGACACTGAGAGTTTCATAGTGAGGCAGATCTGGGTTCTTATACCAGCTTATTTGCTATTTGACCTTGGATAATATATTTAACATCTCTGCTTCTAGGTCTTTTCATCTGTAAAATGAGTATAGTAATATTATTGCTATTGTGAAGATTAAACAGTTACATAAACTGTAAAATAACAAAGCTACAAATACATTGCGGGTGATAATAAATGTTAGCTCACCCTCTTCTCTCTTCTTCCTAAAGCCACCAATCAATAAATCTAACTGATAGCCTATGGGCTTTTTCAGGCTTGATTTATCTGATTTGAGAATTTTGACCACTCTTTCTTTGGACTCTTTCCTTCCTCCTCTTAGACAGCAAAACCGAACTCCTTTCCCTTCTATAGCTCTGACTACTCCTTCTCAGTCCTTTTGACCAGCTCTCTTTTCTGCTCACCCCTATATATCCTTCTGCCCAAAGCAGGTTTTCTCTTGATTTTCTCAGGTCCGGCTTCTTGTTGCCGCATAGACATTAGCCATCATCTCCCAGAGATCACCTAATCCAAGTGATCCCTAAGTTACTCTCTCACATCAACCTGTTTCAACCCTCTGCATAACCCCTGTCAGTAACTGATATTTTCTTCTGGTTCTTATGTGCTTCTTTGTTTATAATCTCCCTCCACCAGGATACAAACTTCAAGCATCCATTCACCACTATTTCTCCAGCACTTGGAACAGTACCTGGCACACAGCAGGTGCTCAATAAGCATTTATATAATTAAATTGTATCGGCATCTTGATAGTCCCTTGGGTTCTTCCCTTAGCCCACATCTTCTCTTATTATACAAGATCTCCCTGAGCAAAATTATCTACTTTATTACAACAAAAACTATTCTAAGTGTGAGCTGCCAGTCTCTTCCCCCTCCAGAAGCCTAATTTCTTTCCTGCCTCCCTTCTTTTCTCCCTAGACTTTAACTGGGGACATAGTTATTTTTCTAAGCCTTAAATCTGAACTCCTAACATCTTAGATTAAACCCCTTCAGTGGTTCCTCACTGCTTATAGAACAGAGTTTAGACTCCTTAGTTTATCAGACAAGTTCTGTCCCTTGTCTAACTTTCCAGTGTTATTTCTTACCACATCTTCAGATAAAAATAATAACAGTTTGATAAACTTTCATTGAGTTCCTATGGTGAACACAAAGACAGGAAAGACAGAGACCCTCCCTTCCCACAAAAGGAGGCTTTGTAGAAAAAAATATCTAAAGGCCCATAAACCAAAGGAGAAGAAAACTGCTCTTTATTGGGAGCCAATTTGTCCCTAGAACTGATCTTAGTACTCTATAATTTTTCATTCAATTTTTATTGCAATGAGATTATTATTATTACGTTCTTTATCTGATGGAGAAGCTGATATGTAAGTTCCTGAAGGACAAGGATTTTTTATTTGTTTTATTCACTCACTCCCGTTTGCCCATCACCTTAAAATGTAGTGGGCACAAGGGAGATCCTTCATAAATATTTTTTGAATAAATGGGGAATTAGAGAAGCTAATTATTTTGTCAGCATTACAAGATTAACAAACAACATGTTGGGATATCAGTGAGGTCTAATTCCCAATCCTTTACTTCTTCATAATCATACACCATGAGCATTGGGACTGTGTACATTTTTTCATCATCTTTTTTTCAGTGTATGCACAGAGCTTGGCACAGAGTAAGTAACCAGGAATATTCTTGAATAAATAATTTCACAAGATTCCTTTCTACATAAAACAGATATCAAAAATATATTTTAGGACATGGTCTTTTAAAATTGTTAAATCACGCACATGGAGTGGATAGAAAATAAATGGATACAATTCATATTTATTTACTTCATGTAAAACTGATTTTAGATATTCATATTTCAAACTAATATATTTGCTATCAGACATCACTGCCTAAGATGGTATTCTGAAATAGGCATGACCCATGTGTCTACTATACAAAATGTATCCACTGGATTATGTGCATTTACTACCCAGTCAATTATTGATCGAATGAGTCTGACACCTTTTTGGAGAGAAACCCAATATTTTTTTTCTTTTTCTGAACGGTTCAACTTCCTAGGTTATTCAACTCAAATATTAGTGCAACTCAAAACCTCTGTTGCCATCTTCTTTACTTATATCAACTGCTTTAATATATAAAGCAGTTCACTTTGATTCTTCTGACAAAATTTACGGAGACAAATATTTTTCAAAGCCATAATATGAATTCTAACATTAAGGAAAATGATAGCTTTTAAGCAAACCTTAAACAACAGTTTTATACACACACACATAATATGATTTTTTTCATAAGAAGCACTATCAGTGTAAGAACTGAGTTGTTACATATGTGTTTCTTCTGAATAATTGTTACATGTGTATTTCTTCTGAAACATATGTGTTTCTTCTCATACACTGCTTTCCACTTCCTAATCTGAAAGCCATTTCATTTTTACCCTCCCTCTAACCTGTAGTAAGTAACGCATAGCATCCAAACTGTCTTGGGTTGATGATGCCACCTGGTGGCAGAAAACAGTCTGAACCAATTATGTTCCCCCAGGGTTTCTTCTCCCTTCTCAAAGAAATTCTGCACAATCTAGTGTCACTTTTCTTCCTTTCTACATCTGAATTAATGGCATCGTAAATAATTTCTCCTTGTACTCGTACGTCCTGTTAAACCCTCTTCCTCTCAACAGCCTTCATTTCCTCTAGGTGTACACCTGTTTTCTTCCTCCTTCCCTTGCAATTGTGAATTTAAATAAAAACTTTCTTTCTGGTGTGTGGTTGATTAGTATATCAAGAATGCTACCCATATAAATGTATCCAAGGAGATGGAAAAAAAAATTTAAACTGTGTCTTATGAATTCATTTTGATAAGGAGCAGCAAAACTAAGTCTCCCTCTCTACCTTCCTTGTTTCTAGAAAACCAATTCCCTTCCTTAGAGATAATAACAGTTAGTAATACTCCACAGACATAACCATAGCAATATTTTCTTCAACAAAAGTCATAGCTTATAAATCAGACCTTTCTGCACCCTGTTTTATTTCCACAATAACATATTTTAGTGATGTTTTCATTTAAGTACACAAAGAGCTGCCTTATCCTTTTTAAGGGCTGCATAGTATTTCACTGTACAGTTGTGCCTTGTTTATGTAACAAATTCTCCACTGAAGGATTTTCAGGGCTTTTTTTCCTAATCTTTTGCTACTATAAAAAAATGATGCATTGTGCTAGTGCTAGGGTAGTTGTACATTGAACACCTAGAAACAGTCACTGAGTCTTAAGGGTAAGGGTGGAAAATAGTAACAGGTTTAGATGAAATAAAAATAAAGCACTAGTACCCTAAGTTTTGTGACAATATCCAAACACAACTTTCAGACTTTGTAAAACCCTTATCCTAATTTTTATCTACACCCTTATCCTAATTGAACTAACTTTTTCCCAAGCATGGAAAACATGGCTTCTTTTCCAACATTATGCCCTTGTAAAAGGTTCTGGAGTTCCAAACTTACAAATTTGAGGACAGAATGTGTTTCTAAGAATGGTATTTCCTGCAGAAGACATTATTTCAACTAATTATTAAACATAAATACACAATTTGAAAAGTGCACTGCCTTGAATTAATATGATTTGATTCCTTCTCAAAAGAATTAGCTGTTAGAACAGCTAATTGTCATATATAATGACTGTAATAAACTGATGTGATGATTTATATGTTCCATTACCGTCGCTGTCCAATTAATTTAAGAGAAATTCAATAGAGATTATGTCATATGTTTATATATCCAAACATGCCCATTTATACACATAATCTATAATTTTCAAATATTGATAATTCAATATTGATAATTTGAACATTGATAGTAACATGGATTTAATGTGTGCTATGTCTTCAGCATTGTGCTAAATGTCTTATGTGTATTCACTAATCTAATCCTCATAAAGATATAATCTATTATTATCTATGGTTATTTAAACAGATGAGACTCAGAGAAATAAAAAGTTTTCAGAATGTTAGGCTGCAGTAAAAGGTAAAGCAAGAAAGTGAATTTGGGTTGTTAATTCTAATTCACATATTATTAAGTCCCTATGTTTATTAACAAAACCCATACGTTAATTGATTAACTCTCAACATTATTTATGCATATGCTCATGACTAGGAAAATGGAGCAACTAAATGTGGCAGAAGAGAATGAGGAAGATAAAAATTGGATTGAAAGTAGAAAAAATGAAAGAAGTAGTGGAAGTGATGAGAGCAGTGGCATAATAAGTAAGTAAAGGTGTTTCTGGATTTAGTTATATAATTTTTTCAAAAGCTCTTTTTGATCATGGTTTCCCTAACAATTAGTCAAATGTAAGAAACCAATAGGGAAATCTAGACAGTTGGTTTTGAATTGTCCTTCCCTCAAGTCTCTAAGCTCAAGTCTTTTAGGTTTCAGGGGGATCACTGAGAAAAGTGACTAATTCAGGGCTTTGAGAGGAGAGCAAACTTCTTACCAGGGCTGAGAAAATCCTTTTGTGACTTGCTGTCACAAAGGTAGAAATTTAGGTAGTTAGGTAAATTCAACAAATATTCCTTCATGTTGCAAGTCTCATCATCAGTGGAATAAAAAGTCAGAATGAAAAACTAACTGGAACTTAGATATTTCCAGTGTAATTAATTTTGAAATATGGCATTTAAAATTACCCCTTGCATTCAAGACACAAAGCCCCTCACAATCCTTATGAACAGACCAAACAATTTTGTGACCCTGATTATTTCACTGAATATATTCAACTAATATTTGTGGGGTTCCTACTGACTTATCTGTTCATCAAGTGCCAGGCACAGCAGTAAAGAAAACAGACACAAATTTCTGCCCTCATGGAGCTTACATTCTTGTGTGGGTGAAAAGATAGCACACGAAATACATATGGAATATAAATAGTCTGTTAAATAATGAGAAGGACAGAGGAAAAAAATAGACCAGGAAACATATATAGGGAGTTAGAGGTACAGTTTTAAATAAAATAGTCATGAAAAGCTTTTCTGAGAAGTTGATATTTGAAGAAAGACCAGAAAGAGGTGATGGAATGAGTCATGTGGCTATTTTGTAGAAAAGCATTTCAGGAACAGCAAGTGCACAGGCACTAAAGCAGGAGAATGTCTGACATTTTCAAGGAAACATGAGGGGGCCAGGGTGGCTGGAATGAGGGAGGGGACAGAGAAGCCTGGGGGATAAGGTCAGAGAGGACATGGGGAGTCCAAGCTTCAAAAGCTTTTAGGTCATTTTAAGGTCTTTTGATTAACCACTGAGGAAGAAACAGAAAGCCACTGGAGAGGTTAAATGAAGAAAATATCCAAGCAGAAAATCAATGGTTCCAAGGGTTTCTGCTGCATTATTCTGAGAACAGAATGAAGTCAAATAGCTCCAAAAGGAGACTAAACGTCCCTCACCAAAGCCAGCAATGGAATGGGCATCCATAGCGTGGATTCCGGAGCATGTCATGGTTTGTACTGTGTATCTCATTAAGCTGGAAACCGTGTTTCCCAAAGCCCCTCTCTGTATGTGAGACCTGGAAGGTGGAAGTGGAGCAGTCCAGCAGTCATTACTCTTTGAGGGTCATCATCGTCAGATGCCATGATAGACAGGTGCAGAGATACCAGGCAGGTTTCAGCCTGTCCTAACTCTCCTCCACTCTCCATCTAGCATCTTCTTGGTCACTGATCCTGTTATCCAGCAGTGGTCAGGGCCACCACCGAGCACTTCACTGTGAAGCCACAGAGTTGGTAACTTATCAGAGGTAATAAGTGCCTACAAACTCCCTCCCCAGCTTGCCCTTGGCAGTCCAACTTGGTAGCTGGAAGTACATGTTGTCTCAGATTGATTGTTTCTCTGATGATCCAACTGTCCTTTCTGAACTTCACTTCCACAGTTCCTTCTACAATTGCGGAAGGCCTAATTTTTACGATAAATTCTTTATCCCATAACAGTCATTAGTGACTCTGCTCCCTTGCCTGGACTTGCCCAATCCGGTCCATCTACAGAAAACTGTCCATTTGTTCGACATCTCATAAATTTAGCTAATATCAGCAAGTTTGGGAAAATCTGTAAAGTAAACTTAAGTACTTTGCAGGACATGTTTGGCTCAGGCCAACAATGTTTTGAGATGTTTTCAGAAAGGCTTTTCTGCAGCAGACGGAATGTGGTTTTATAGCCTGATCCAAGGTTTAAGAATAACATCTAATCCCAAATTCTGCTTCCGAATGCTGTCAATTTGAAAAATGAAAGCAGATGTTGACAGAGATGTATTTGCCAATCTGATGCCTCAGCAAACACTCTGAAGGAAAGACAATGTGAGACTAGATTGGATAAATATCCTCTTTTAAATTTGTTTTACAAACCCTCTTAACTATGTCCCCTAAAGGTGACATCTCTATGATGAATACAAAAGGGTGTTGTCATTAAAACTCAGTGAAGTTTTTATACTTTAATACCACAGCTCTGAACATCAGATACCCACATTAATGAGAATCTTTCTGCATGTTTCAGTTTGCAGTGTAACTGAATGTCTGATGTATTCATCAGTGAATCCAGACTTCAGAGTTTCTCCTTTCTAAATGCACTGAGTGCATTCAAGTTGCAGCTCAAAGAGCTAATAACTGGTAAGTCTCAGTAAAAGATATGTAGGTACACTTTGAAAAAAAATAGAAGTTGTGAGGAATTACCTTGATTTTTTTTCAAGCAAAATTCCCATTTAATCTGAATTTACATTGTTTCTACAATCCAGTGTTTGGATTTTGTGAAAGGCAGAATGTCTGTAGAAGAACGGAAGTCTTCAACAAATTAAAGATTAAAAAAAAAAGACATGTTACTTGATACTATTGATCCAAAGCCAACAATGATTTACTGAGTTAATATATGTCACAGATTTTCTATTACGTTGTTTTCTTAATCCTCCTAATCATCCTGTGGGCTAGCTTTACAGAATATGGACATTCCGAGAGTAAGTAATTTGCACATATTCTTAGTGCCAGTGAGTGGCAGAACTACCATGTGGGCCCTGGCATATTGACTACAAATTAGCGTTCCTTCCTTCAAACTCTGTAATGTTAGGTGTGGAAATAACACTACTGACCCCAATATTTATTTATTTCTCACTTAACCCTTACCAGAGATGTGCTAATTCTCCTCTCATCAATTATATAGAGATGTGCTAATTCTCCTCTCATCAATTATATAGACACTGACTTGAGCACTAAAGAATTGACTTCTAGTTGAGTGGTTTTGTGCTAAATTGTATTTAAGTTTCCTTTCTAATTCCATTAAGGAGTGGAAAGAACTTAAGCCAGAGGACTCCACATCCACCCCTTGGAAACTTGGCAACACTGGGCAAACGACTCTCTGAGCTTCACTGTCCTCATCCACAAAAATAGCAGCCGGATCACCTTACCCCCAGGATTGCAATGAGGATCGAACACAGTCAGACAGTCAATAAGCAGTAGTTCACTTCCTTTCCTAAAGATTTCAGAAAGTAGTACTAGTTGGGATACATTATTGTTTTGGAAAATTTCAGCAAATACTTAAAGGAAAAAAAATTCTTTGATAAAGTTGCTCCATGTAACCCACAGTAATATTTCAGAAGCTTTTCATTTAGAATAAAGTCTGGACCAGTGGGGTATAATGCTTTTTAACTTGTGGTTAATCTCCACAGTGTTAACCAGCTCTCAAGGGGAGGAATGGGGCAGGGGGAGAGGCGGTGAGTTTGTTTAAAAGAGAGTCATTGCCTCCTAGATCTCTTCCAACTGGTGCTCACGATTTGTCAGTAAGAGCTGACATGGGCCCAATAAGGACAGCCCTGCTATGCAAAGAGTCTGTACTATTTCCTGATTTTTTAAATGAGCCTCAAATATTGTCATTTATATATATATTTCACTTTTGAAAGAAAATATTAGCTTGTCATGAAACAGCATAAACCAAGAAACTCAGTCTTTTTAACAGCCATGAATCACATTTAGCTGGAGATAAATATACCAGTTGGCAATGTCCGTTCTTAAGATTAATGGTCTTAAATGTAATACTTTAATAAAACCCTTTCTTTTCTATTAACTTCTTATTCTACCATTATTGCTCTTGCTTAATATAGTTATTTTTAGTATATCACCACCACTTAGTAATTTATATCAAAAGTTTTTCAACATTTCAGTGATTTATTGACTTATGATCATAACATGCTATTAGTTAGATATCCTGACATTCTTCTTTGGAGTTTTTTGCAGTCACTTAAATTTAACTTGCTTTAAAAGGAAACCATCAACAAAACAAAAGGTCTAGGGAATGGGAGAAAATGTTTGAGAACAATGTAACCGACAAGAAGTTAATTTCCAAAATGTACAAACAGCTCTTACAACTCAATATCAAAAAAAAAAAAACACAACTCAATCAAAAAATGGGCAGAAGACCTAAATAGACATTTCTTCAAAGAAGACATACAGATGGACAACAGGCACATGAAAAGATGCACAACATCACTAATTATTATAGAAACACAAATCAAAACCACAATGAAGTATCACCTCACACCGGTCAGAATGGCTATCATCAAAAGCCTACAAATAATAAATGCTGGAGAGGGTGCAGAGAAAAGGGAACCCTCCTACACTGTTGGTGGGAATGTAAATTGGTGAAACCACTATGGAAAACAGTATGGAGGTTCCTTAAAAAACTAAAAACAGAGCTACCATACGATCCAGAAATCCCATTCCAGGATTTATCCAGAAAAGGGCATATAACTGGAAAAGATGAAAACTCTAATTCAAAAGGATACATGTACCCCAGTGTTCATTGCAGCACTATTTACAATAGCCAGGACGTGGAAACAATTCAAGTGCCCATCAACAGATGATTGGTTTAAAAAGATGTGGTATAGATACAATGGAATATTACTCAGCCATAAAAAATAGTGAAATATTGCCATTTGCCACAACATGGATGGACCTAGAGAATATCATACTAAGTGAAGTGAGTCAGACAAAGACAAATATTATACGATATCATTTATATATGGAATGTAAAAAATAGTATAAATGAATCTATATACAAAACAGAAACAGATTCACAGACATAGAAAACGAACTTATGGTTACCAAAGAGGAAAGGGAAGAGGGGAGCAATAAATTAGGAGTATAGGAGTCACAGATACAAACTACATAAAATAGATAAGCAACAAGGATTTGCTGTATAGCACAGGGAATAATATTCAATATCTTATAATAACCTATAATGGAAAATAATCTGAAAAAAACATATATATAACTGAATCACTTTGCTGTACACCTGAAACTAACACAATATTGTAAATCAACTAACTGCACTTCAATTAAAAAAATAAAACTGATCTAACTTGCTTTAGACATTCAAGCGAGTGGGGTAAAAGGAAAACTTTTCTGCATTTTGGATTTTCATTCCTTCTGCTTTTTTTTTTTTTTTTTTTTTTGCAGTACGCGGGCCTCTCACTGTTGTGTCCTCTCCCGTTGCGGAGCACAGGCTCCGGATGCGCAGGCTCAGTGGCCATGGCTCACGGGCCCAGCCGCTCCGCGGCATATGGGATCCTCCCAGACCGGGGCACGAACCCGTATCCCCTGCATTGGCAGGCGGACTCTCAACCACTGCGCCACCAGGGAGGCCCTCCTTCTGATTTCTATTACTACTCTCTACTGAGGGTGCATGGGGAGTTTTCTGTTTTTGTTTTTTTTTGTGGGAGTTGGGGAGTAGGTAGGACTTTTGTTTTCATTGTTGCTTTTGCTTGTTCATTGTTTGGGTTGTTCTGGTTTTTTGGTACAACTTTTTCAGGAAAGAATCTGAAACCAGTGCTGCTTAGAACCTTCTGAGAGTGGGCACTGAATTGTGACTGCACCACACTTATTGGGCTATTAATTTTCCAATCATTTAATGAACTTCCTTTTTTAATGGTTCTGAAAACCTCTACTGAGACAAGTAATATGAGACAACACTCACAGAGTATATTATTTGCCAGGCACTGTTTTTTGATCTTGACATATATCAACTCTTCCTTACTATACGACACCAGCAGGTAGGTACTATTACCCCATTCTCAAGGAAATAGACACAGAGCTAAGTCACCTGCCCAGGGGCACATGAGGAAGAAGTCACAGAGCCAGGATTTGAACCCTAGGAGTGTGTCTTCAGAGCTATCATGTGTCTATTAAAAACAAGTTCAAAAACCTACATGGTTTTATAGATTATTTGAATAAATAAATATTGTATGACGTCTCTGAAAATACGTTCAAAAATTTAAGTATATTTAAAATAAAGTATTTTTGAACAATGCTTTCATTTTAAGCAAACATTCTGAATATAAGCTAATGTCCAACATAAGTGCACTGGAATCTACCAAGCATGAACTGTAACTTTGAGTATTATCTAGATGTTCAACTTTTTAGGCTGAATTATTAAAACAAAATTTACTTGTTTCTCATCTCAGAATTTTTCAGGCATACTTTTGCAAATTTAAAAATTTTTAGTTTTCATATTGGATGGAAATTCTATGGTAAAATAAAGAAGTAAAGATAGATGGATGGATAGCTATCTAGCTAGCTAGTAGAAAGAAGGAAAGGAAGAAAGAGAGAAAGAAAGGAAAGAAGGAAGAATTTGACCACTTATGTACCAGTGACTAACTCAGATGAATCATGTACCTGGTGTCTGTGCATGTAAAATCACTCCCTGTTCTTGCCCATAAAGAACAGGTACACTGCAGATAGTATCACCTTTCCCCTCCTCAAACACAACTCCACTCAGTGCTGGGCTGGAAGAAGATCTGAGAGACACTGGAGAAAAGATTAGAGCTGTGGTTCTATACACTCACTGTGGTACTCATATCTTAACTGCCAGAATAATCTCCACAAGTATTTAACAACCACCATCCTGTTATGTTTACTGTCTTTTTCTCTCATACGTATGTTCTTTAGTACACTTGTACTCTTAAGCCTACTTCTATTGCCCATATGGGAAAACAGAGTCTCAGAGAGATTTCACTGGAGTGAATTGCCCAAAGTCACCCTACTAATTAGGCTTAGCAAACAAATTTTTATTGTACCATTTATGTGTTCCTATTATTAATATATAATAATGCCTTCCAAAAAGGAAGCCTAACTTCAAACTGTAATATGGTTTAGATCCTAGAAGAATTTGACATTGAAAAAATGACCTTATTAATATGTATAAAACACATTAATTTTATTTCTTGATATCCTGCAGTTCTAATAGTTTTAAAAGTTCTGATTCATGACCTTGAGTAAAATACATATCAGAGTTAGTGAAATTATACTGGTTGTTTTTTTCTTTTTAAGCTATTCATCACACTCAACTATTTTGCCCAGTTAAGAACGTGCTTTAGTTTTTTTTTGGTTTTTTTACCTTTAGTTTTTTTTTTTTTTTTAATTTACTTATTTATTTTGGCTGTGTTGGGTCTTCATTTCTGTGCGAGGGCTTTCTCTAGTTGTGGTGAGCGGGGGCCACTCTTCATCGCGATGCGCGGGCCTCTCACTATCGCGGCCTCTCTTGTTGCGGAGCACAGGTTCCAGACACGCAGGCTCAGTAGTTGTGGCTCACGGGCCCAGTTGCTCCGTGGCTTGTGGGATCTTACCAGACCAGGGCTCGAACCCGCGTCCCCTGCCTTAGCAGGCAGATTCTCAACCACTGCGCCACCAGGGAAGCCCCTAGTTTTTTGTTTTTTGTTTTTTTTCAAACGCACACCGTGAGAGCTGTGAGTTTCAGGGTTTTTTTTTTTTAATTTGTTTGTTTTATTTTTTAAATCTATTTATTTATTTTTGGCTGTGTTGGGTCTTCGTTTCTGTGCAAGGACCTTCTCCAGTTGTGGCGAGCGGGGGACACTCTTCATCGCAGTGTGCGGGCCTCTCACTGTCGCAGCCTCTCTTGTTGTGGAGCACAGGCTCCAGACATGCAGGCTCAGTAGTTGTGGCTCACGGGCCCAGTTGCTCCATGGCATGTGGGACCCTCCCAGACCAGGGCTCAAATCCGTGTCCCCTGCATTGGCAGGCAGATTCTCAACCACTGTGCCACCAGGGAAGCCCTAGTTTTTGTTTTTAATTAATTAATTTATTTATTTTTGGCTGCCTTGCGTCTTCATTGATGTGCGCGGGCTTTCTCTAGTTGCGGTGAGTGGGGGCTACTCTTAGTTGTGGTGCGTGGGCTTCTCATTGCAGTGGCTTCTCTTGTTGCAGAGCACAGGGCTCTAGGCGGGCGGGCTTTAGTAGTTGTGGCATGTGGGCTCAGTAGTTGTGGCTTGCGGGCTCTAGAGCACAGTCTCAGTAGTTGTGGTGCACGGGCTTAGTTGCTCTGCGGCATGTGGGATCTTCCCGGACCAGGGCTTGAACCCGTGTCTCCTGCATTGGCAGGTGGATTCCTAACCACTGAGACACTGGGGAAGCCCCGTGCTTTAGTTTTTAATATCATTAAAGTGAATAGGTAACCACAAAATCTATATTCTCAGTTAACTTATTTCATAGATATAAAGGGACTCGTTAATTAGTTGTAGATTAAGGTTTGCCTTGAATATTGTCAATGATTTAATGTTATATGATTCAGTAATTTGATAACATAATCATATTTTTTAAAATCTTTTTCATCATTACAGAATTTAGTGGGTAAATTGGAAGGAAAGTGGTTAAAACTTTATACTTGTGGGAGAGTCTGGTGGTGAAGGGGGAGAGAGAAGTTAGAGAAAGAGGAGGCAGCAACAATTATGAGGAATCTAGACTACACCAGTGTGGTCCAGATTTCTTTTTTTTGTTCCAGGGACACTCTTGTTTTCAAAGGACATCGCCCTCAGATGGAGCTCCTCTGGTTAAAGCAGGGTGAAGTCTGTCCTGAGGACAACCCCTCACTACTAGCTCCTTACAGCCCTTGAGTTCTGTCTTCAGGACCCACACTTTGATATCCACTGACTATTAGCTCTGAAAATTTACGAGTGCAAATCTAGTACATGAGAAGAATAGCAAGGAAGCAGTGAAGGAGGTCCTTGTCTACATTAAGATTCTGACACTGAGGGCTCTTCTAGTCATACTGAGAAACATCACGAAACCTCCTCTGCAGAACAGAGACCATTTCTCTTTATCTTATCTTGAGACATGTCCAGAATAGGAGTGTACATCTGTGGGATTCATAAACAATTTATGACAACAATTGTGGACACCTTGCTCTGACTGGTTCCATTTTTACAGTGAGAGAGGAAAGCATCCTGGGTCCCTCCTATGAGCAAGTCTAAGAGCACAGGGTCATGCACGTGCTCTGTGCATAGAATCACAGCAGATATTGGCTATTTTACTTCTGTGAAGTGAAAGGAAGACTGAGTAAAGAGAAGAAACAATGAAGAGCACAGAGTAAGAATGCTGCCTCAGAAAATAAATCTGAAGACAAGCACAGTCAGGCCCAAGGAACAAACAAACAGGAAATTTGAAATTCTACAATAAGTTTGTTCATACCAATAGCATCTATGTTTTGCTTAAATGAAAAGTTGTTTATGTACACCACAA
The DNA here is from genome assembly GCF_964165515.1 of Mesoplodon bidens. Classification (NCBI taxonomy): domain Eukaryota; kingdom Metazoa; phylum Chordata; class Mammalia; order Artiodactyla; family Ziphiidae; genus Mesoplodon; species Mesoplodon bidens. The sequence goes on along the minus strand of NC_138165.1, from coordinate 35,609,182 downwards.
ATGACAACAAAGAAAGAGCATGGGCATTGGAATCAGAGAAGCCTGAGTCTGAATCTCATAACTACACTGATCAGATTCATGACACTGGGAAAATTATTTAATCTTTCAAAACCGTAGTTTTCTCATCTGTAATATGGGTATAACAATATGAAACTGAAAGGGTTCTTGAGAGGACTGAATGTGATAATGTACATAGGGTGTCAGGAAGGAGCACAGCACATAATAGGCTGCAAGCCAACACTGACAAGAATTGCCCACTGATACGGAGTGAACCAGAGCCCATTGGGATGCCAACCGTTTGTCCAATGAGACGCTCAAACATCTACCCCAGTGAGCTTAGTGGGCTCAAGACTTCCTAATGATAGCAAATTTAGAAGGTTTTCTCCTCATGTAATCCAGGTAATACAACTGATCTATGGTCATACATTACCCAGCTTGTCTTAGATAATATAAAATACATGATAGTATTTCACGTCTCTTATTATCAGAAAAATGCTTCCAAGGACAGGTACTACCTGTGGTTCCTAGGCAGTAGCAGCTACGTATACCATATTCTGTATTGTGCTTAGTATAATGCATATGTGAACATTTAACAAGCCACAGTTCCTATGCACTAGTAACTGCAGGGCATCTGGAAGACAGCTGTAGTTTCAATAAAATAAGCTGTGTTCATGTTTGATAGTCAACACTCAGATTTTTTTTTTTTTTTTTTTTGCGGTACGCGGGCTTCTCACTGTTGTGGCCTCTCCCATTGTGGAGCACAGGCTCCGGACGCGCAGGCTCAGCGGCCATGGCTCATAGGCCCAGCCGCTCTGCGGCATGTGGGATCTTCCTGGACCAGGGCACGAACCCACGTCCCCTACATTGGCAGGCGGACTCTCAACCACTGCGCCACCAGGGAAGCCCCAGAATTTTTTTAAGAATGTTTTTTGCTTAATACTGTTTTATTTTGTAGCTAAAGTTGCAGTAAGAGATAGAGGGTCAAGAAACATCTCCTCCTCTGACCTAGCTTAATTTCATTCCAATTATATAGGTAGCTTTCCATGCATAAAGCTCTAAGATGGGTACCACAAGGATACTTAGATAATCTGGATGCATACCCACCTAGTGGGTTACAATCTCATTGAAGAATGGTGGGGCAACATGGCAAGTACATAATTATAAAGCACAATACGGTAAATTCTCATCTACTGGAACTATAAAAGTTGATAAACCCTAATCTCCAACAGTCTGTGGCCACCAATAACTATAGTCTCTCACTACACTTGGATTTGGTCTCAGAAATCTTGCCACCACGATGCTCTGTCAAGCCAACAACCTTGATCAGGGTCAATAATCTATTTAGTATCCCTAGATTATGACATTGGTGATTCCTCCTGGAAACACACAAACTGCCTAAGAGAACTGATCCATTCATTAGTAGTTACTGGAATATTAACATTTCTTATTTGGACAGTTAAGTCTAACTTTACTCAGGAGAAAAAAAGAGCTTTCATAGGGATGAAGAGCTAACATATCTTCAGGGTCCAAATGATTATTATCAATGTGTGTAATGGATTGGAACTGAAAACAAAAACTGGTTGGACTGAGGTTATAGCAAAATAGACACAAAGGCATTCAAACAAAACAGCATCAAGAACAGAATGAAAGCAAACTGAGGGATTCTTACACATGGGCCATTGTTTGCAAAACCCTGATCTGTGACCTAAATCTTAAAGGTATGGGAACAAAATTGTCAATGCAGATCTTTAAATGTGATAGCACAGTTGGCAGCTCTGACTCCCAGGAAGTCCTTAGCAGAGTCCTGAGCATAAGAAGTAAGTTCATCATTTTGCCTGAGGCAGGGCCTAACTACACTAAGGCTAGTAACTAGATGTACAGGCCAAGTTATAGCTCTGGAAATCCAGCAAAGGTTAGAGGGGGATAATATGAACATATGCAAATTAATCAAGTGTATAACATTATGGAACTGGAAGTTTCAATTGTCTCAGTAGCTGTCTATAGCAACCCATTTCTGAATTAAATGGGAGACTAATTTTGATCTTTTTTCCTACTTGATAGAATAAAGAATAGTGTGAATAGTGACAAGAATAATAATACTGTTTATAATGTGCCTTCAAGCAAACTTTAAAAAGATATAAATTTATCTTCCTTCAGTAAATGAAAAAGGTAAAAAGCTTTGTTCCCTTGTGCCCCTACATACACTATATATAGATATAGGTAGAGTTTATAGCACTTTTCCATTTTCCTTACTAGAAACTTCCTTTATAGAGACAGTATTTTAACCAGAAAATGAAAGTAGTTGGCCTTATGGCTTTTTAAATTTTACTTTTTATTCCCCTGCGGATTTGCTATCCCAGAGAATTGCTGGAGTATTGTAGAGCTAACACCTTCGAAAAACAAATATTCGAACAAGCTAATTTTTGCCAAAGCTTTCATTTGCATTGTAATTGGTGTTAATACAGTAAGATTCTCAAAGAGACACATGAATTTTAGAAAATTATACATGGATATTTCCAAGGCTTCATTGTACATTCTACATGTTGTGTGATAAAATCTTGAATAAACTTCTAGGATTTATTTTCTAAGAATTTTTTGTTTCTCTGGTATAGGACTATAATGACAGATCTACTCCAAATGCATAATAGTTGAAATCTGGGCTCAAATCAAAATAATCAACAATATACACTGAACCCCTCATGTCCATATTTAATTCTGTCACTTCCTTAAAAAAGAGGCAATATGAATAAATCCTTCTTTCAAAATGTTTTTTAAAATGGTGTCTTAAAACAATATAATTTTTAAGATTCAAAAATAGAAAAATGTCCCATAGAATGTGCTGATGGAAGAGCTATAACAATCTTTGTATTCTTTTTTTTCTTATCAAGTGCTTAATAATATGTGCTAGGCACTGCACTGTGAATGAAAAGTGGTTCCCACCCATAAGGAGCTCGAGATTCAACAACGGAGACAGAAATGTAAACAGTAATTAAGAGTTGCTGTGGGAGACCAGACATCATGTTTCATCTAACAGGCCATGTGTCTTGGATCTGCTACTCAATGGTGCAACACTTGTAGACAAACTCTGAATGGTTATTTAGGATTAATACTGATACATTCTTTACTTTTTTAATTGTAGTAAAAACATTTAATATGAAATCTATCCTCTTAAAAATGTTAAGTGCTGTACAGCAGAAACTAACACAACACTGTAAAGCAACTATACTCCAATTAAAAAAAGAAGAAAAATCCGTGAGATTAAAAAAATAAATGTTAAGTGCACAACACAGTACTGCTAGCTATAGACGCGATGCTTTACAGTGGATCTCTAGAACTTACTCATCTTGCACAACTGAAACTTTACACCCCTCGAATAGCAACTCCCCATTTCCCTCTCCCTGCTCAGCCCTTGGTAACCACCATTCTACTCTCTGTTTCTATGAGTTTGACTATTTAAAACATCTAGGTGGAATCACACAGTATTTGTCTTTCTCTGACTGGCTTATTTCACTTAGCATAATTTCCTCAAGCTCAGTTCATGTTGTTACATAATGCAGGATTTCCTTCTTTTTAAAGGCTGAATAATAGCCCACTGTATGTATATACTACATTTTTCTTTATCCATTCGTCTGTTGATGGACATTTAGGGTTTTCCATATCTTGGCTATCATGAATGATGCTGCAATGAACATGGGAATGTGAATGTCTTTTCGAGTTCTTGATTTCAATGATTTTAGATGAATACCTAGAAGTGGGATTACTGGATCACATGTAGTTATATTTTTAGTTTTTTGAGGAACCTCCATACTATTTTCCATAGGGGCTGCGCCATTTTATATTCCCACCAACAGTGCACAAGAGTTCCAATTTCTCCACATCATTGAAAACACTTGTAATCTTTTAGTTTTTCAATAATAGCTGATATTCTTGGTTTGCTTTTCTTATCTAAAAAAAAATCTGATTCCTACACGACAGAGGATTTGGTATCTCAAATTACGGCAGATAAAAGAATTTTAAATTGACGCTAATTCAGCAAAAATAAAACTGAAAGAAATGGGAATAACAGAAGATTCTGAAAGATATTCTTGCTAGAAATTCTCAGTTTTGTCCTTGAAATAAAACAAGTTGACTGTTAATGCACTGTTGATGATTTTCATCCATGGACCCTAAAAGAAATGAGCTCTTTCACCAGGTTTGCTGTTGGGTGGTATTTGAGCAAAGTTAGTTATATATCTATTACCAAAGACCCTCTGGGTGAAAACCCACTGAGGAAATATCTTTTATTTTTCAAGTACTAGGGAGAGCTTTGCTTCCCTGAGAAACAGATGTTTCCTCCTTTTTAACTGGCCCTTTCTACATTTTCCTTAAGCCATCAAGAAATTCAGTGCCAAAATCTGTGTTCAAATATAGTAGTTGAGGGGTCTGAATGGTCTATATATTATTTTTTTCTCCATAAATTTTCCACTTAATTTTTGGAAAAAAGTGAGTTCCTGTTTTCATTTTTGGAAAAAATATTTTATTATTGAATTACATACATTTTTGCTAAAGTGGTTATAAATTCCTTGTGAAATGACATGCAGCATGTCATAATCAATGAATTAGTATTTTTTTTTAAATTAGGTAAACACCAATATCATCAATCATTATAACCCAGATCTTAAATATTTAGAAGACTGTTTTGTGTGTCACTGTAAATAGTTATAAGTAATCTTTCTTATTTTATCAAATAGTCCTATTCAAAAAAATTATCTTATATTCATAAAATTAAAATTCATCTCAAATCAGATGTAAGAGTACATAAATGGGCAAGTTCCTTTTTTTCCCTAGAATACTTATACATTTTGAGGCTAAAAGTATGCCAAGAGCCAAATTTCAACCAATTTGTGAATCACAGCAAAGCACAGGTGCAGCTGGAACAAACTGCTGCCATACAAGAGGATATCTTCATTTTTGGTAAAACCATTTGCGTGTCTGGTTTTCATTTCAAAGCCTTAGAAAGTCTAGGGTATCATCAATTATACATTTGCCTTTTCTGTGTTTCTGTACTACCAGTGCTTATCTACGTGTAAGAGAAGGGGCTTTGTATTATAAACATAAAATACTTTGTTTCACACATGTGTGTATACATACACACACACATATCTATATGCATGTGTACAAATACACTATAAATAACTATTCAGAATGGAGGGAACCAACTCAAAGCCTTCAAAGGCAAGAAAATATAAATCTACATATTTTATCTTTTATGAGAGAAACAGATCTTTTACCAACCCATCACCATAACATACAATGGCAAGAGCCTGGGGCCATACACTGAACCCTCTGAAAAGATGAAAGAAGGACTGTTGGTGGAAGAACTTAAACAAGTTTAGAAAAATGACCAGGTGCAGCATTGTAGAAAATGAAAGCAAACAGCTTGTCTAGGGCTTTGCCAGATCATTTTACTGAAAGTCACGTATAGCATTAATGTTTTTTAAATTTTTACTGGATATACTATTATCACCTATGTTAATTAGTTTGTTTCTTTTCACCTATCATCTTCAAAACTCTGATTAAAACAGTTTACCTCCAGGATACCTCAAGCCCTGATTCCAAACACTCCATTGGAATGAAGCATTTGAACCTTTGAAGCATTTAAGCTCACCTGCCATGGTAAAGAACAGTATTTCTCTTTTACCCACTCAAAATGGACTACAGCATGGACTAGAGTATTGGACTTCTCAAAAATGGACTACATTTTTGAGAAGGCATTAGTCATGCACATGAACAAGATAGCCCTTGTTAACACTAATGAAGACAAAAGCTCCAATGGCTTTTATTATTGCTATGCCTTAGATTATAAAATACAACAGTCAGCAATGTTGACATGGATGTTGCTTGCCAAAGTGCTAGGCCTTTGATACCTTCATGATGGTTAAAGCTCTTTGAAGAATGCCTAGCTTTAGAGTGGTGAAAGTAATCCTGTGTCCTTGTATGCTTGTCCTGTTAATTTAAAAAATTTGTCTTATGTGTTTAGGGTAGTGTTTGGAAAAGGAGGCTTTAGGGTTGACAATAGTTAACAGAGCTTTCTTGCTGGATTTTCTCTCTTTGTAACAAAGGGAAAATGTACTCAAGTAGTACATGCATATATTGACTTTTTATTTTACAATTTAATGTAAAATTCATGTTTTATTTCTTTTAAGTCCATATTTAGGTTTATTGGGGATTGAGAAAAAGGTTGTGCATTTTTAAAAGAAGGAAAAATTCATTTTGATATATTTGGAACTAACTTGAAAGGGGTTTAGAAAACAGGTACACAATATTCTATAGACTTGAATAAAACCATCCAAAAAAGTAAATGAACAATAAAGGAGAAAGTGCATTATTGGGAATTTAGAATACAAAATAGATAAGCTTTCCCTTCTTAAGTATTTAAATGTAAATATCAAAAGTGCTAAAATTAACAGCAGAGATAGCAAAAAAAGTAATTCGTTTTAATTTTAATTTACACAAGCAAAACTGGAATTAAAAATTAGTCAGATTCTGAAGTAATTTCTTGAAGCACCCTTTTTTCCTTACCAAGAATGTCACATCCAAAATAATTTAGCACCATAAAAGTTACATAACCATTCTGACATTTTCAAAAAGCAACACAATTGCTTTTCATCAAAATGGAAGCATACTGGAGTGCCTTAGTGCCTTAAAACTAGCCTATTATCCCATTCAACAATTCTTCTGTGTACACTATAAAAGCAAAAGCATTGTGGTTGATCAGACTCACTTACATCACAATAAACCAGGAGCTGTTTGAGAAATGCTAAGCAGTAAAATCCATTAAGGCAACTGATAATTAAATAGTAAACCAGGAAAATCCCTATCCAGAGGTCTTCCTGAAGACTAATGATTTAATACAAGAAGCTGTTGGAAGAGGGAGACATGATTGTACTTTCATGAGTTCTTTACAGCCTCAGTGCTTAATTATGGCCTTTTAGTTAGTTATTCACTAAATACCTGTTGACTTACTGATATCTCAGCCTACTTTAGTGAATTTTATTCATCAGTTAGCAAGAATATTATATTCCAATACAAGAATATTATATTCCAGTGGTTCACAAACAGTGCATCAGAATCATCTGAGAGGCTTATGTCAGAGAGTTCTGATCCCCATTCCCAGAGTTTCTGATTCAGTAGATCTGGAGTGGGACTGGAGAATTTGTATTTGTAATAAGATTGCCAACTGACGCTGATGATGTTGGTGCTAGCACTATGAGAATTACTCTTCTGGTTTAATAAATTTCCAGTTTCTTTTCCAAAGAATGAGAGATACAGTATCATCAAAAGTTTCCCAATACTCAAGTGAATTGGGAAAACCTAAGCTATTACAGGTTAGGTAAAGCTGTCAGTAACACTCTAGCTAAAAGACAGTTTTATACACTAGTTGCTAAGACAACTCTACAGTGAAGTAGGAGCAGACAACTTTTGTTCCCTTCTGCCACAAGCTATCCTTGCTCTCCCAGGTCACATTTTAAGCCTGATTTGACTTATCTGAGGCTTGCATTTACTTTCCAGTGTTGGATTTTTTATTCAGCCATCTCTCTATACCAGTATTGTCTAACAGAAACGGAATGAATGCCATAAGTTTCATTTTAAATTTTCTAGTGGCTACAGAAAAAAAAGAAAGAAAACAGGTGAAATAAATTTTAACAGTATATTTTACTTAACCCAATACATCAAAAATATTATCATTGCAACATGTAATAATATACAAAGATTGTTAATGTGATATTTTACTGTTTGGTATTAAATCTTTGAAAATTTGGTATCCATTTTATACTTAGAGTACATTTCAATTCAGATGTTAAACTTTCAGTGGTTTAAATTAAAATGTAGTTTGACAAAGATAACAGTTTTGCTTAACAGAAAAGTATTTAGCTTCAAGTTTACTTAAATCTAATTTAATAAAAAAACAGAAAATAAAAAATTCAGTTTCTCAGTCATACTAATCTGATATTCATTTCAAGTTCCTGCTCACTACATATGGCTAAGTGGCTACCATAAAGGACAACACAATTTTATATGTTTAACAACCACATACCCCATAAATTCTACTGAATGTAACAGAGGAAGAACTGGGCAACTTGAAGAGAAGCAAATCTCTGTGATGTGATGTCACCAAGGCAGAAGAAGGACTCTATCCTCATTGAAAATGCCTTTTGTTTAAATAACAAAGCACAGCTGAGAGTATAAAATTCAATGATCCCATACAATTTACTACTCTATAGTATTTATTACTCTTAATTTCTCCCAAATTTTTATTTTGAAAACTAAATACTATTCTAACTTGAATATGAATAATTTTACAATTCAAACATCACTAGTGAGATAGCCAATTTATTTACAACAAAAATTCTAAACTTCTCTACAGACTTCTTCAGACGGAATAGTTCAATTATTTAAAATATTTCAATTTTAGACCAATTTCCCTTAGAAATTTACTTCAATTAATATAATTTTAGAAGTAGATAGAAGGAAAGAGTAGGAATTTAAAAATACTTCTGAAATAGCTGCCATTGACAATATGTTTCTAATAAACATAAGGCGTTTTTATTGACACAATTCCATGAGATACTTTAATTATAACATTGGACTTAACTTTCCACTCATAGAGAGTTACCATCCCCTTTTAATTGATACTTAGAGTATGTGATTTTCAAAAGGACACATAGCTAGTAAATAAAACTTTTCTGCCTGTGGAGAAGCTTAAATTCTTTCTACTGTAAGATTCTGGTACCATGAGATAATATACAATTTCACTTTGTGAAGACATTATTCACAGGCCAATAATCTGAGAACTAAAATTATTGACATATATTTCATTCTAATCAGAGAACTACCTCTGGAATCCTAGTGCCTGAAGAGAACAGTTTTTACTTTGGTATATAATTCACAGAGCAATATTTAGAGCAATAAAAGAACAAAAGAATTTACTGGAATTTGGACCTAAGCGGAAGCTGCACTTCAAATCACGGGTGTTATTTCCTTGTGTTCCCTTGTCTTCATTCCTTAGTTATGGGACCTGACACATTTGGTAGACATATTAAGGTATCTCCAATTATCTCCGAAAAAACAAGGACTGTTCCTCCAAAAATATTTTAAAATCAAAGTAACTTCATTTCATTTTCATCTCCCTTGGCATCAATTATAGTATTTCTGGGAATACCTAAATTCACAGATATGAAATCTTCTAATATCACTGCCTGAAAAAATTATGCAAATTTATAAAACCACTCTAAACTAAGTCTAAGTTTAGGTAACTCAATCCTAGGAATAACAGCTTGTCTCTCCATACTCCATCTTGAATAGAAGGGCTTTTGGATGAAGATAATAAAATGTTATTTATAACTCACAACTTATTGAGTTCTTACTATGTGCTCTGGTCTGTGATACCAGAAAATAGCAAGTGCCTTTCAATAGTAACTGACACAAATTTTTAATGTAATTTACAGATTTCCTTATCTCAGTAATTCATGGGTAGAGAGCAGGCAATTACCAATAGCTGTCATAACTGTCAATAAAAAGTTCATTATTTGGCTTTCTAGTCCTCAAATGTAGCTCTTCAGTATTACAATTTACATTGTGCTTAGGGCATTCTCTTAAAGTTATCAATGGAAGAAATATAAGTAATCTGAGATAATATAAGTTGTCCTGATAAATACCTTGTATTCCATTAGGCATTCACACCACTGGCAATACTAGATGTTTGAATGGAATTTGTGGTTTCAGTAAAATTGAAGTTGTTTGTGTGAGCAAGGAGTATTATTTTTTAATGAGGTCAAAACAGGGAATGGATAAATAATTATTAGTAACAAGATTAACTCTTAAAACAAACTGGAAGTACTCCTTAAACTACCTGATATTGACCATAATATAGATCACTATATCACCTACATGTTTAAAGATATTATATAGAAAATCACTAAAATAAGAAACTATTTTAGCATTAGAAACAGAAACTATAGCATAGAAATAGAGAGTATAATAATAGAATTAGAACTGTATAGAAATAGAACATAGGAAACTGTAGTAATATAAATGCAGTAGGTGAATAATAAATGCTCTCATGGAAAAAAGTAAACAACAACAACAACAAAACAAAAAACCTGTAAAATATTCATCTCTAAGTGTTAATTTTAATAGTAAGTGGAGATATGGGAAACAATCTTGGGGTTTATTTGCATGTGTAAAACCTAAAGTCTAACATCCCTCTGCATCCCTCTGCAAGTTGAAAATAAAGAGGACATGATGTAGAAAAGTTATTTTCAATAGTTTACATACTATAGACCTTGAAACCATTTACTATTTATATTCTTTGCATTCATTCATTCTTTATCCTCATTTATTTATTTATTTAAGTAAACTTTATTTTTTAGAGCAACTTTAGGTTCACAGCAAAACTGAGTGGAAGGTACAGAGATTTCTCATATTTCCCCTGCTCCTGTACATGCATCCCCTACCCCATCATCAATATCACCAACTGACAGACCTACACTGATGTATCATTATCACTCAGAGTCCATAATTTACATTAAGGTTTGCACTTGGTATTGTACATTCTATGGCTTTGGACAAATGTATGATACGTATCCACCATTATAGTATCATAAAGAGTATTTTCACTGTCCTAAAATTCCTCTATCCCCTGCCAATTTATCCTTCCCTCCCCCTTAACCTCTGGCAACTGCTAATCTTTTTACTGTCTCCATAATTTTGTCTTTTCCAGAATGTCATATAGTTGGAATCACAGAGTATAGTAGCCTTCATAGATTGGCATCTTTCACTTAGTAATAAGCATTTATGGTCCTTCCATGTCTTTTCGTGGTTTGATAACACATTTCTTTTTAACACTGAATAATATTCCATTGTATGGATGTACCACAGTATATTTATCATTCATCCAGTGAAAGACATCTTGATTGCTTCTAATTTTTGGTAATTATGAGTAAAGCTGCTATAAACATCCATGTGCAGCTTTTTCTGTGGACATATGTTTTCAACTCCTTTGGGCAAATACCAAAGAGCATGATTTCTGGATTACGTATAAGAGTACATTTAGATTTGTAAGAATTGCCAAACTGTCTTCCAAAGTGGCTGTACGATTTTGATTTCCCATGAGCAACAAATGAGAATTCTTGTTGCTCCACATCCTCACCAGCATTTAGTATTGTGTGTGTTCCAGATTTTGGCCATTCTAATAAGTGTGTAGTGGTATTGCAATGTTGTTTTAATTTGCATTTCCCGTATTTGCCATCTGCATATCTTCTTTGGTAAGGTGTTTTTTAAGGTCTTTGGCCATTTTTTTTTATATTGTTTTGTTCATGATCTTATTGTTGAGTTTTAAGAGTTCTTTACATATTTTGGAAAAGAGTCTCTTATCAGATATGCTTTTTGAAAATGTTTTCTCCCAGTCTGTGGTTTGTTTCTTCATTCTCTTTACTGTGTCTTTCGCAGAACAGAAATTTTTTATTTTAATGAAGTCCAGCTTATCAATTCTTTTTTTCCTTGGATCATATCTTTGGTGTTACATAAAAAGTCAATGCCTAATCTAAGGTCATCTAGCTTTTCTCTTATAGTATCTTCTAGAAGTTTTATAGTTTTTTGTTTTACATTTAGGTCTGTGATTCAATTTGCAATAGTTTTTGTGAGGGGTGTAAGGTCTGTGTTTAGACGTTTTTTTTTTTTTCCCACATGTGGGTGTCCAGTTGTTTCAGCACCACTTGTTGAAAAGACTTTGTTCCATTGAATCATCTTTGCTCTTTTGTCAAAGATCCAATAACTATATTTATGTGAGTCTATTTCTGGGCTTTCTATTCTGTCACATTTATCTATTTGTTTATTCTTTTGCCAATACCACGTTGCCTTGATTATGGTAGCTTTATAATAAGTCATGAGGTCACATAGTGTCAGTCTTCCACCTTTGTTCTTCTCCTTCAAAATTGCGTTAGCTATTCGGGGTCTTTTAACTCTCCATATAAACTTTAGAAAAGTTTTTTTTGGTATCTACAGTATAACTTGCTGGAATTTTTATTGGGATTACATTAAATCTATAGATCAGGTATGGAAGAATTGACATCTTGACAATACTGCGTTTTCTTATCCATGAACATGAAATATCTCTCCATTTATTTTAGTTCTTCTTTGACATCCATTCTATTTTTTTTTCAATAAATATTCAGTGAATGCCTAGTATATGCCAGATGCTGTGTGAGGCTCTGGATCCATGGTGATAGTCTTTATCCCACAGAGCTTTTAGTATGGAAGCAATTTACAAGAAGCTAGATGAAAGGAGTTACTCTTTAAGGTGTAGAGCTAGATTTCAAAGGAAGATAAGTAAGACTCTCACTTTTTACCATATAGTCAGCTTGAATTTCTTTTTTAACTAAATTTTTATTATTAAAATATATTTATTTTTTAACTTAGAAACTGTGAATCCACATGTGAAGATCAGGTCAAGAAGAAATATAACAATGGAGTACAAATGTTAACAGATTTTGAAAATGTGAGCCACTATCTTATAACCTCTTTCTCCAATTTACTTCCATTTTGAAGTGCACCATATATATGCATGCACACACACACGTACATGCATAATGTGCATATTTATATGTGTTTATGTATATACATATATAAATAAAATAATCCTAATTATATTTTTCATATAGTAATTTTGGAATTAGTTTCCAGTCCTTAAATACAAGCAGCTGAACAACAGAAAACAACAGAAGAAGGGTTCTGGGTAGTGAGATAACAGCAGCTGGTAGTTGAATTTTGCTCAAGATAAGCCATCATGCTAGTCCTAATGTAGACAGTCTAGCGTTTGCTCTGCAAGGCTCAGTGCTTGGAGAGTGAGGGCTGTCTGTACACATTAGTGATCAGCCAGAATCTCAGAATAGATTTTTCTAATCCACTAATAATTGAATTCTGCAGACAAATCTGAGTCATTATTTAGATGGAGTCACTTTTGAGATCCATCAGCCAAGACCTAGTTTAACTTAAGTATGATGATTATTATTGACTATATAGTGACATGAAGCTAAATTATTTTATGAAGCCATTGTTATAAAAGAAAATTCAAAGAAAAAATTTACCTGGCTACTGTTTCCACCCTTTTCTTGAGGCAATCTGAATAAGAAATTTAAAAATTTGTATTTTGTACTTATAACATTTATGTCATATGTCTTTTGACATTCTTTACCTTCTTGTTTCTTATGATATGAATTTATTAAGAACCAGGTTTTTTCAGAAGATGCTATTCTTTTAACTTACAATACTAAAAAATATTGGAATGACATTTTAGAAATTCTTTTTCTGCCTCTTCCTAGAATAAGGTCAATGCTTTATTGATATGTAACTCAACCTCATTGAAGGTAAAGCTTTATTCAGTAATTATGACCCTATAATAACTATCATTGCTCATTTTACTAAAAAACAAATATCAGACATGTAAATCAGAAGCAAATTTTGCTGAAAATATTTTAGGGAGCATAATAAGACCATTGGATCTTATAAGAATTAAAGCCTTATAAAAGTATCTTTCTTTTAGGATACTCAAAATAACCCAGGTCTAACTAGTCCATGTCACAAAAACATTTCTAGACATCCTTAGGTTAGTAAATATATAAGCAAAAGATAATTTTCAAATTGTCCATACTAATTGACAGGAGCAGAGATAATCTGGAACTAGAATAACATTAACTGGTATATTTGAGTCTATAAAAGTTTTTATAATTTTTTGATTGATATATATTCAAATATTTCAGAATTATTTTGTAGATCATACATTCTTATTATAATATACATCAACAATCTAATAACATTTATAATAAACCTATAATATTCATATTATACTTGAATAAACTGAGACCAACAGAGGTTATGCTTTTAACAGGTTGATACAAAATAAGTTTAAAATGCTAAGAACACACCTCTGAAATGGGGAGAAAAGTGAGTAAGGAAATCAAGATAGGAAGTGGGTGTCAGCAGAAAGTCCGTCAGAAATATGTCATCACACCAAAAGTTACATGTTTAACACATATAATAAAAACCAAATGAAACAGAAAAGAAAAAATATTTTATACTGAATTTAATTTGAGGGTAGAGGTCAACTAATAATAGGAAAGTCATGTTTATATTCATGTTTGCTTATCTCACCCATCTTTAGCCTTTATATCTGCTTTCAGTCTCTACTGCTTATGCCATCTAACTGATTCTAGATAATTTATGCAAGCAAGTTCCATTCTTGGGAGACTTGGTGAGTAAAAAAAAACTATTTTTTAAATTTAAAATGCTTAACAGACATGATTTTATGTGTGTCACTTTCCTTTTAATCTGCATATATCATTGCACAGAAAGTTGAAAATGAATTTAAATTTAGTTCTAAAATCTGATGCAATATGTGCCTCTAAAACTTAGTGTCCTAGTTTATCTTAAAATACAAAAACCTTCCTTTCACAAATTTAAAATAAAATAGCATCTCATAATTGGTCAAATAACTAGTTATTCTAAAGGCCAGATCACCACCTTTCCAAAAATAATGGGGAATTAGCTCAAAACATTTGCTTTTTTAGTTCAGAAACTTTTAAAATTTTTAAGTAAAACATTTAAAAATCAATTTAATTTGGAATAATGAACCTTCAGATTTGGAGGTAGCAAATCTTATGATGAAAGACTCTTCTCCAAAGGACACATGATATAGAAGTTGGTTGTACCTCTTTAGAGAGTCAGGTATTGCATACTACACAGGGAGACAAGGACCTGAAAACATCCATAATTTTCCCATTTATTGTTTGTTAGACTTTGTCTCAAGCATAAAATTTAGAAAAATATGTCTAGTAGGTAACTGGCATAATCAGAAAAGAGTAACAGGAAAACTAGAGAAAGGATTATATTTGAAAATACTATAAACAAATAGAAAGAAAACCAAGAAAGAAATGTGATAAAATGGTTATGTGCCAGGACAGGATATTTAACAACAAATATTAACCATGCATCTAGTATACACCAGGGGTTTTCACAAACCTTCTCATTTTATCTTTTTGGCAATTTTCTGAGTTGTTAAGAATTTTGCCCAAGATCACGTCTTACAAATAGTAGAGCTAAGATTTATATTTAGACTCCTGAAAGTAAGTTCTTTTCACATCATCATATAGATCCAGCAGTTTGAAAAATGAATTAATTACTATCTTATTGTCCTATCAACTTAAAAAGTACTTAATATCTTTGTTTTGACCACTTAGAGTGCTATGGGGAACATGGTGTTATTCTTAATGAGTTTACAAACTAGACAATCAGAAAAGGTAAAATTTACTGTTATAAAACCACTACAAGATCAGGAGAGGATTACAGATCATCTTGTGTAGAACTTCTTGGGTTTGAAATGTGGTTCTTCAGAGGAACTGGAGATTTTCAAGAGCCGAAGCTGGCAGAGATGTCTTCATGATTAGAAGATACTTGAATTGGAAAAACATGAATGAAAACTCAAAAAAAGAGAGTTCCTGTGCTTGTAGGGCAGAGATGGACTCTTCTGGAGGGAGTTGAGGAGGTGAAAGATCAGAGAAGCTGGACCACTTCAAACTATAACATCATGACAGGAAATCAATTTAGGGGCTCAGAAACTTCATATTTTAAAGGAAACAAAATAGAAACATGAGAGTAAATTATATGTAGTATGTGTAAATATTGGTTTAAGAAAGACGTTTTAATTATGTGAGTGTACAGCACTGTGTGTGTGTGTGTGTGTGTGTGCAAAACACTAGGTTGCAATATAAAAACTTTTTTTTTCTGGTTATGGTTAAAAACAATTTGGCAAACATCAGGCTGCAGAGTGGAGTTAGCTTATGGGAAACCTTGAAACTTAACATATCAACAGAGACTTTATACAGAAAGATGAAAGAGATGGGAGGCCCTTGAATATTTTGGGGAAAAGGGACACAGTGAAAACAGGGCCAAAGTGAGATCAGACTGGCAGTGAAATATAGGACTGAATTGGAATGAAGTTGAAATAACCATTAGGTACTAAGAAACATTACTTGCCTGTGAGTGAAGAAACAGTTCTACAGGTAGGAATGAAGTTAAAGTACAGGTGACAAAAATCAAAATAATAATAAAGAATTAAGATCCAAAGACAGCAGGAGATGAGAATCAAAGAAACAATCAGAGGGGAAGGACACTGCAATATCAAGAAAGATGAGAAAGGACAGTTGTCTGGAGTATATTCTGAAGAAAGTCAGGCTGATCCTGCAGTAAAGATATCCTTGGTGACCTCTGAGAGTACAATTTCACTAGGATGGCTGGGATTCAAAGATTTCTGAGATCAAGGATGGAGAGGGTAGTGATGAAATGCAGAGAGAAGGTAGGAAGAAGAAATCTAAGAATTCTTAGGTGGAAAGAAAGGGACAAAAATCAGAGAGTAACCAACAGGAAGATAATAGATCTCCTCTACACGCCTTCTAAAATTTAGGCAGTGTCTTTGAATGTTCAGAGTCAGACAAGACAAAACTACAGAAACAGGGGATTGGAAATGTTAAAGTTGAGAAGGTAAATCAGAAAACGTGGTGGCCTGTGTAGCTAACATTAGATACCTTTTCTCCCCAGAACCCAAGCAGGCCCAGGCATAATGGACATATGCTCAACTTCCATTCAAAGAAAGGTAAAATAATCATGGATGAAAATTAAAGCCAAATTTGCACTCTTCTCTGCCAGAACAGTCTCCTCAGCAGGGGCATTTTTTGTATACACAATAGTGTCACTAACAGTAGCAAAATATTAGGCTGATTGGTGAGGCTTGCTAAAACCTGGTGAAACTTCTAACACCTTGAAATCAGAACTTTATGTCTATCATTCACTCTTTCTCAATTTTTAGTGGGATAAGCTATTCAGGCATTGAGAGACTGAATTATTTACAAATATAACAAATATTTGTAAATATTTACAAATATAACAATTCACCTGAATTTCTCTTAAGTCTGTCATTAGGAAAATTTGATTTTAATATTTGCATTCTTTTTCACATTTTTACACACCAAACATGACAGAAACATTTAATAAACCATGCCTTAGCATTATCTAGATCTCTGGAAGAAATCAGGCTTATGTGAATTGTCTTATCAGTGATATCATCTATCTCTTTCAAGACAGTTCTTATAACTTCCAAACTTCATTTACTAAGAAACCTCTAAGCAGACATGATAAAGTAATTCACAAAAATTCCTCAGCTTTTTTCTTTGAATAGCTGTTATTGAGACAAATTCAGGTGTGTTATAACAATTCAGCTACAGTAAAAGAAATTGTGAATCATTTCATCAATACATTCTTGATAAAAAAATTTTAAATATAAAAACCTATTATTACATACATGAATGGTACAATCTTCCACATTCCCCCGCAATAAGTAACTCCACTCCTCAATATGACTCTAGTGAATTTTCTATAGTAGAGAAAGAAATTTACCACACCAAGCTTTCCTAATGGATACTTGCATTCAAGAATGAAAATCACTTAACACTAAGTAGCCACTAGTAGTCCACATTTCAAGGAATTTTGAAACCCTCGTATAATTAGAATTCTAATGAATATTAAGAGATAATGTTAGACTTAGCTGATAAATAATAGTTTCCTCTCATTCTAGACTTAAACCAAGCAAGCAACCTAGTTACACTGTTTATACTGAGGAAAAAATCCATATGTGTAATAAATAGAACATAATAATAAGGCATAATAAGGAAGGGGGAAGGGCAAGATAGGGGTAGGGGATTAACTATTCAGATAATAGTTTGTACTATTATGTGTGAAATAAATAAGCTATGAGAATATATTGTACAACACAGGGACTACAGCCAATATTTTATAATAACTATAAATGGAGTATAACCTTTAAAAATTGTGAATCACTATGTTGCATACCTATAACTTATATAATATTAGACATCACCTATATCTCAATAAAAATATTAAGGCATAAATAATATATGTATATGATCAATACATATATGATAATTTGGTAATGACACTCAGTATAGCCATTCCTGTTAATAAAATTCTGAAGTACTTCTGCATATTTTGGCAAACAGCCACTAATCACGGCCATTTGAATGTTGCCCACACTACTTTGGCTGCACCAGACCCCATAAATTACCACATGATCCAGTAACTACAGGTTTATTCCTGGCACATCAGAGGCCTCCAGGGACCTGCTCCAGCCTACTCTGGCTGGCTCTCTACCTTTCTGGGAAGTAGTCTTCTGACTGGCGGTCTAAGCCCATGTCTTACAGATTGATTAATATTTCATCTGTCTTCTCATGTAAGTAAAAAAGCCAGCCAGATCATTATTATGATTCCCAGCTTTAGAATTCTTTATCTTCTTAAATACTATACTGCATTTTAGTGGCAGTTATACTGTTATAATTAGTTTCTAATGAAAGTTAGTAATAAGATTTGTATCAAAAGCTGCTCCGATAATGATCCCCTCCTATGTTTAGATTTCTCAGATACCTTGTACTACAACATAATAGTAAATGAGAAAAAGATATATTATTGCAATATTGTATTATAAAAGTTTCTTTCCCTAATTACCATTTAGGAATTAAATTTTAAAATGATTTGTAAAAAACACCAAGCCACAGACACATACATCTTTGAATAAAATAGATAATATGACTCTCACTCAACACTATTATTTTTTTTAAAGATTTGAGGCATAAATACCTTAACAACACACATACACAATAAAATGTCAGGGCAACAAAGACATTACCTACAAAATGAAGGTAGCAGCAAATGGAATTGTATATTTTCAAAACTCTAACCAAACACCTTCTCAAGAGATGGACTTTTAAAAAATTGAATGATTCATTATTTTCCACAATTGGGCAAATTAAAAGTACAATCAGCAGGGCAGATCATACAGAAGGAAAATATCATTAACTGGGATTTCTGTAATTGTCCTACCACCAGTGTCTTCTTAGACACAACTGGGAGCCAAAAGGGAACTGGATAAAAATAGTGTGCAGGATGGAGGTACTTCAGATAGGGAGTAATCTTTAAGAATTGTATTCAATTTCTGAAACTGTACTCAGAAAAACACAAAAACTCCAAAAATCTAGCTATAACTAGAATGTACTGTACTCCTTTGATTATTTTCCTCCACAGTGAACATGAATTGTCTTCATGACAAAGATAAGCCTGGATGATATTAACACTTCTTATGCACACAAATACTAACATTCTCTAAAACTATCTGCAACAGCTCATTACCCAAAACTACCTGCAGGAGCTCATAAAACAGAATAAATCAGATTCACCAACTCAAGCAGATCAGCATTCTGTTTCATTTCTAATGTCCCTGTAGATACTCTGTGAGATATAAGCTCCCCTCTTAGGACATTGCAGTATCATTTTTATGGCAAATAGTGATGCCTTACTATTTTAATATACAGTACAAATAGCACCATCCTTCTCAAGTGGCTTAAATCAATTTATAGATTCATACACTTCATGTACTATATTGGGAGAAAAAAAAGTGTCATGAAAGGTTGTTTAAAAACACCAAAAGAGCAAATGAAATGCTCATTGAGGAAATAAAAAGCTATATGATTACTCAAACTCAGCAAGAAATGCTGCTTTGAAATTCAGGCAGAGTGTTCCTCATGATCAAGAAAAGGAAACTAAATCTTTATTTATACTTATAAGAATACTGCTTGTTTGCGAGCATGAGCAAGAAGACAAAGCTTTCACCATATAATGGGAAATCCAGTCCTGTTTTAAAAACTGTAAGATGTGGGCCCTGGTCCTGATGCCAAGTGAGCTTGGACTAGTTGCTTGGCCTTGGTTACTTCATTTGTAAAATAAAGGTCGTTGAAGGAAAGAAGAAAGGGAAGGAAGTCAGGAGGGAGGAAAAAAGAAAGGGAGGAAAAGAGGCAGGGAGGCAGGCAAGCAGGGAGCTGGTTAGTTAGCATTTGGTGAGCAGCTACTCTGCATCACTTCCTAAGAAAGCATTACAGATGATCCAGTTTTTCACCATCTTAAAATTCTGTGATTCTACAGCATTTCATCTCTAGATAGTATTGCTCTAAATTGACTCAAAGGTGAAAATGCCACTATCATTACTATCTTGTTTTCCATGAAGCTCAATTTAGTTACTTCACCAATGAGGTGTGGCAAGCAAAATATGCCCCCAAGTATCAGCTTCTACTTCTAGAAAAGTAAATCTCTTGTTTGGAACAAAGACCTGTTATCTATAGAGGGGAAGTTCTTTCATCTGTGTAACTGTCAATATATGGTTCTCACACAATAAGATATAATGAAGTCCAGTGCTGCTGCCTTTGTTACAGAGACAATTAGGGTATCCTGTTATCCATTATTCATCACTCTTGCCTCAGCTCCAAATAGAACAGTAAACAGATCTAAGGAATAAATATTCTTCACGCTGAAGAATTCATCCTTCTAGGATCATGGTGTCTAGTCTCAGATAACCCTCTTGAACTTGTGCTTGTCTGAGACTTCACTGGCATGTTTTCTTTTGAGGGAATGAAGCAGCAGTCTATTTTTTTTTTTTTAATTCTTTCTATTATTCCCTCATTGCCTTGAAGCAGTTTTCCTATCTTATTCACTCTCTACTACAGGCTTATATATTTGTTTTCTTTCCACTTAACAGATTTGTTTTCCTGCATTTGAATCTTCCCTCCTTTTCTTTCTTTTCTTTCTTTTTTTTTTGCTTTTCTGCTTCTGTTTTAGCCCCTTCTAATTTCTGAGTAGGAAATACAAACTTTTATATACTCTGAAAGTAATATTTTATCACAGAAAATAATCTCCTCAAATATTTCAAGTTTAAAGAACATACATCTCAATTTAATGTTTACTACAATTAAAGAAGAAGTTATATCTCATCCTCCTACTTATTCTAAACATGCTAGTTCATTTTATAATTAGAGGAACGGTATCAAAATAAAGCCTCTGTTTAAACAAGTGAAGTTTTAAATATTCCAAACCGAAAGAAGTAATCAGAATAAAGTAAAAAATGAGACACATGATTTTTCCCTACTACATATAAATATGAATACATATAAATATGTATTCAATTATCTTTAGTGGCCAATCACATGACAAAAAATTAGAATATAGTGCAACTCTCATTATGATAAATGTGAGAAAATATTCTGCCATTAGAAAAATCTTATGAAGTAATGCAATTGCAATATGCACTGGGTTTAAGGTGTGGTTTTGAGTTGATTTTAAGCCATTAAACATAAAGAAGAATAAAAGAAAATGAGAGATACAAAACTTGGGTCAGAATGCCCTGATGCATTATGTATATTGAAAAGCAAAGTGAGCACCGAGGGATGGCCACTGAGGAAAACTGGTTGTCCTTCATGTTAATGTCAAAGTCAATAAAATGTTAAGTTTGCATCTCTAACTGTTCTATCTCAACTCTGGCAACACAAATAAACTTTCCATTTAAGACATATTTATAAATTCAACCAATATCATCTCTTGGGGGTAGTCATATTAATCCCAATATAACTATACATTTAAACATGATTCCTTTCAGTCTTCAAAGAAAGCTCCGTCATTCTAGATTTCAGTATTCTGGTGAAGAAGTTATGCATCTGGCCATGTGAGTAGCATGCATGTATCTTTTGAATTACACAATTAATTTTCTCATAACTTTTATCCTTCCTACCAGTCTTGCTTCCTTTCTTTACTGACCCATGTTTTGTTTTAGTAACACTCTTTGGATTGGCAAATAAGAAAAAATGTCTCTCATTAAAATGGTCATTTCTGCCCTTCCCCATAATATAATCTTGAAAACTACAAGCAGAAATCAATGGAAAGCCCCCTACCCTGAAGGGTTCACAGATTACTGAAGATCCACTTTCCACTTAAAAATAAAAATACTGCCCTTAAATAAAACTAAGATATCATTGACTAATGGAGGAAAGAATTCAACGCCATTGGTTTAGACATAGCTTTAAGAGGATGAAATATTGAATTTAAAATTATAAATTAACACTTTTACAAGGGGGGAAAGTGAATAGAAATAGGTCAACATATAAAAAATAATAGATTTAGTTCCTTTGAGGTATTGCTAAAATCTGAGAGGCCACTGGGGAAAATAAACGAAACTAGTTGCTAATCAAATATGTAAACCTTTTTTCCTAAATCATGAAAATAAATCCTGGTTGCTAATCAGGACATTACGAATGTCTTTCAACTTTGAAAAAAAAGAAAATGAGTTATGGACTGTGATTTTTATCATTATGATGAAAATCCAATCAGTGGAATATTCAATATAATGCTAATTCCCCTATATGTTGAAGTAAATGTCCAGAATTTAAAGAATAAATGTCTTGATGCATTTATTTAAGTCTTACTGAAGTCTGTGTAAAGATTGTTTGATTATAGAAAAACTAGTCTGACTCTGAAAGTAAATAGTGACATTATTAAATTAAGGGAAAATTTATGTACAGTGAAATGCAAATTGAGGTATACAGTTTGTTGAATTTGGACCAATATAGAGACTCAATACCCCAGTCAAGATAGAGGATATATGTCCACCACTCCCAAAAGTTCCCATGTGTCCCCTTCCAGTCAATTCCGACTCCCTCCACTCCACAGGCAACCTGTTTTGACTTCTATCACCATTGATTAGGTTTTTTCCTAAACTTGAAGTTTATATAAATGGAATTGTGCGGTGTTTATGCTTTTATCTGTGGCTCTCCCCCCACAACATGTTTTGGAGAGCCACTCATGGCATTTTTTTGTATCAATAGTTTCTTATTGTTTATTACTAACTGGTGTACTGTCGATGGCTATACCACAATTTATTTAGCTATCTGCCTGCTGATGAACATTTGGGTTGTTTCCCAATTTGGGCTATTATAAATAAAGCTGTTGTAAACAATTTAAACAAATCATTTTATAGACACGTATTTTAATTTCTCTTGGAGAAAGACCTAGAAGAGGAATTGCTAGACCATAAAGTAGGTGTGTGTTTAATTTTATATTGAAACACTAAACAGTTCTTCAGTGTTTACACTATTTTGTAATCCTACTGGCAGTGGAGGAGAGGCTCAGTCACTCCACATCCTCACCAACATTTGATGTCATCAGTCTTTAATTTTTTCTATTCTGGTGGGTATTAAATGGTACCTTCCTTTAGTTTTAAATTACATTTCCCTTTTCATGTGCTTAATGGTCACTCTGTATCTTTTTTTGTGAAATATCTATACAAGTCTTTTTCCCATCATTTTTTTTGGATCATTTATCTTTTTATTACTGATTTATAGACACATACATATATTTGTTATATGTTATATCTACACATATATATAGAAAATAATTCCTTAGTCAAATAAATGCATTGATAATATTTTCTCCGAGTCTGTCAATGTTCGTATCCTTTATGGAATTTTTGAAGTACTACATAAGTTTTTAATTTTGATGATTGTCCAATTCATCATTTTCATTCTTATGGGTAGTGCCTTTTGTATACTTTCTTAGAAATCTTTGCCCAGTGAAAGTTACAAATATTTGGGGGGAGGGTATTTCTAGAAAATTTATAATTTTAACTTTTATGTTTAGGTCTACAAACCATATCAAATTAATTTTGTGCAAAGTATAATGTAAAAGTCAAGGTCCACTTATTCCCATATATTTTTGCAGTTAATTTGGCCCATTTGTTGAAACGACTCATCTTTCCCCAATTGAATTGCCTGTGCCTTTATCAAAAATCAGTTAACTATATATGTGAGGACCTATTTATGAACTATTCTGTTCCATCGATCTATTTATCTATATGTATGCCAATTCCCCTTGTCATGATTACTGTAGCTTTAAAGTAATTCCTAAAATCAGGTGGTTAGAGTTCTCCAACTTTGTTCTTTACTGTGATTTTTTTTTTTTTTGGCTGTCTATATCCTTTGCATTTTCATATAAATTTCTGAATCAGCCTGTTACTTTATATTTTAAAATCTGCTATAATTTTGGTTAGGATTGCAGGTCAACTTGGGAAGACTGGACATCTTTACAATATTGAGACTTTCGATTCATGAACATGGAACATCTCTCCATTTACTTATTTGCTCCATAACTTCTCTTAATAATATGTGTGATTATTTTCCTGTAGATGTCTTTAACATTTTTGTTAAATTTATTCTATCAATGCTGATCTTAAGGGTATTTTTAAATTTCATTTTCCAATTTTTGATCAAACCATGTGAAAAAGTGGCATGACAACTGATCAAAGTTAACATCACCAATAATAGGACAAACTGACATTAGGTGTTTCTGGCAATTTTGAAAAGGATACGGCATAACTTATGTATTATATATGACAAAAATCTACAACTTGAATCAAGTTATGAGAATTCATCAAACAAACCCAAACTAAACATTCTGCAAAACAGTGAGCTTGTACCTTTAAAGAATATCAGTATCATAAAGACAAGAAAGGCTGAGGAAGTGATTCAAATTAAAGGAGACTAAAGATGGAGTGGGAGATTAGGGTTAGCAGATGTAAGCTATTATATATAGAATGGATAAACAACAACGTCCTACTGTACAGCACAGAGAACTATATTCAATATCCTATGATGAACCATAATGGAAAAGGATATTAAAAATGTTTATATATATACGTATATGTGTGATTGAATCACTTTGCTGTACAGCAGAAATTAACACAACATTGTAAATCAACTACACTTCAAAAAAATAATTTTAAAACAAGGAGACTAAAGAGACCTTACAACAAACTGCAATGTATGATACTGGTTTAAATCCTGAAATGTTAAAAACTAATTAGCTAAAGGACAATATTGGGACAACTGGCAAAATTTGAAGACAGGGTGTTTAGATAATAGTACTGGGTCAATGTAAAATTTCCTGAATTTGATAATTAAGCTGTAGCTATAATACATAACTGAGTTTCTTTATTATTAATAAATAAAACATTGAAGTACTTAAGGATGAAGGGTCATGAACTGCACAAATAATTTTCAAATGCCTTAGCAAAATAAGTAAATAGACATAAAATAACAATGTGTATATATATTATACAGAAAATATATACAGAGATAAAGCAAATGTGGAAACTTGTAAAATAGGCTAATCTATATCAAGGTAGTGTGAGAGTTCATTATAATATTCCTGAAGGCTTCCCTGGTGGCACAGTGGTTAAGAAGCTGCCTGCCAATGCAGGGAACATGGGTTCGAGCCCTGGTCTGGGAAGATCCCACATGCTGCAGAGCAACTAAGCCCGTGAGCCACAACTACTGAGCCCGCGTGCCTAGAGCCCGTGCTCCACAACAAGAGAAGCCACCACAATAAGAAGCCTGCTGCAATGAAGAGTAGCCCCCTCTCACCGCAACTAGAGAAAGCCCGCACACAGCAACGAAGGCCAAATGCAGCCAAAAATAAATAAATTTATTTAAAAAGAATGAATATTTTTGCAATTCTTCTGTAGTTCTGAATATTTTTCAAAATAAAACTTTTAATTAAAGTGATAATAGTAGACTTAGACATATGGATCAATCTTTCCTGTAAATTTGCAAGAATAATGCTAATTTTGTTGTACTTGAAAGACAGTAGTAAATTTTGAGCTTTTGAACTGCCAAAGATTTCTACCCTGTCTAGTTCATTATTCTATGTTTGGAGGCAGGACAATGTTTCTCTAGAATAAGGAGTTGAGGAATAATGCAGGGTTAGGGACTAGAAGAAATCGTTCCTTAACTAAGAGTATCATACGCTGCTCTTTTCTATAACTAACTTTCCATTAAGGTCAAATTGACAATAATACTGATTGACAGCCTGTGGTTTTTTTTTTCCATACTAGTTCATTAAAAGGGGAGGGACACATTTTCAGTGAAAAAATATAACCACCCACAATAATACAACTTCCATTTCCACATATCATATAAGTTCTTCAGTATGTTTATTCAGGTACTTCTTTATTCTATGAACTTTTATTTAGCAGTTATAAAGTGAATGGGACACCATAAGTCAAAAGGAAAAGAGACAGATGAGTGCGGAGGGTATAATTTCTCATGCCTCCATATTTTTCCCACACCCTTCTGGTGATGTTTTATCATGGGCAATGATCTCAACAACCAGTGATAATTTAAAAGGAATAATTAGTTGGATCGGGAAGGGAAGAAGGATTTTTATGATTACTGTTATTCATAGGCTTTTTATTCTTTTCTAATTGTAGCACTGCAAAAGCCAAATTTGTTTACAAACTCAATTTTAACAGACAAGGATGATTTCCTTTATGTTTGTACTGGATCTGGAAAAATACAAACAATATGAGAATACCAGCTGTACCACTTTCATCTAACTTTCCTCTGAAAAAAAAATTCTCACTCCTTAATTTTGATTTTCTGATACTTGCACTTTCTCTTCAAATTCAGAGAGATCAATTTTCATTTAAATTCATGAGAATGAATAAGTTTACTTCGTATTGAAAATCTGAATTAACTAATTACCTTTTAAATTGTTTTTATTAGAATATTGATAACTCTATGCTTAATGCTGTCTGTCCCAACTTTTCTGGAGTTGTCCTTCCTACTTAATCGTTTAGACAATTAATTTTACCCCCAAAGCAAGGCTAATTTTATCACGGGATTACAAATAGACAAACACATATGACTAAAGCCTAACAGAGAAGCTGGAAAACAAGATGGCTGTGCACACGCCCTGTGCACACACATGCTTTAACAGATTCAAAGATAAAGATCCTTTACAAGAACTTTGAGAGTCAAAGCTATCCTATAAAGAACTGTTGGCATTCAACAAGGAACTCAGTCTCTTTACCTTTAGTCCATTCTGCTCTCATGACTCACTGTGGCTCACAAAGTGGTTAAGGTTAATTCCTTTGCTAAGAAACTTCAACATGGTATTTATAGAGAGAGTCATTTGTAGTCTTATTTCAAAGAGGTCAGCAGGTGCAATATATTCTTTAGAAGAATTCTGACTCATTTCTCCAGATTGCAAGATACTGCCTTTGTCTACACAGTAAGCATTTTAGGCATCACAGGAATGAGTGGCTACATTTTTAAACTCACTAGTTTCAGGAACCTAAAAACTGTTAAAGATAAATCTGTACTATAGAATGGATTACATTTTGAAGACTTTGATACACAGGGCCAAATATAGGTTGTATTTAGAGTATTCATACATTCAATTTGTCTGGACAGTCCTGGATTTTTCTGTTCTCCTGTTATAATTATTAATAACGTTCCCTTTTATGTTAAAAAGAATTCTTCTTTGGATTACAAATTATATGGTCACTTTAGCTATGGTGCCTATATTTGAGTATTTATATCTACATATTTTCTCCAAGTCAATAGGTTTCAATTAATTCCACATCTTTGTTTTAAATAAGATTTATCTTGATTCCCAGTAAATCCTGGGAGGAAGAGGGGTAAACTGAGCTTACACCTCACTGTGACTTGAGGAACTATTGCTTTCAAAATACACTGGTTTCTGGAATACCATTCTGGAACTGGTGCAGTGTAGCTGAAAGATAGCTGTGCAGAGAAAAACTGTAAAAGCCCAAGTTGCTCAGACTGCTGACATTTTCAGGGCAACCACACCTAAAACAAAATGAGTTTCAGCATTTCAAAATAGGTCTAAAAATAAATTAACTTATACAGAATTTGATTGAGGCCATAATCACCAGACTAAAGTCCCCGGAATTTCACATTTTAAATTTTCAAGAAATACTGCTGATACATTCTTTTACCTACTGACGTCAAAATTTGGTTCAAGTTTTTTACTCAGTCACACATGCAGCTCCAAATTTCCTTTTGAGCACAACACTCAGCAAGAATACCAACTTAATATGTATTTTTAACCCAATTCCTTTTCACATTTTTAAAATGTTCATATCATTTTATTTGTTAACACTTACATTGCACTTACGAGGTACCAAGAGCTTTTGTAAGTGCTTTTACAAATACAGACACTTTTAGTCCTCATAAATCCCTGTAAGATAGGTCCTATTATTATCATAGTCCCCATTTCACTGATGATGAAGTTGAGGACAGGGCAATTAGACAACTTGCAGATCACACGATAAATATTTCAGGATTTAGACCCAAGCACCTGACTACAGAGTCCATGACCTTAGCCACTATGCTATGCTCCTTCTTTATCATTTGTTTCAAATAGGCAAGAGACAACTTCCACATAATTGAAGAAGTAACCGACAGATCAAATGTTCAGAGAGTTTGGCCCAAGTTTAATTCATTATTTATTTAAAGAAATTATTTGTTGAGTAGCTACTTTAGGCAATGGGGAAAGAGAGGTGAATTTAAAGTATTTCTGAAACACCAGAAGTGTTTGTCTAAATGCATTTGAGAGAAGATTAGGAGCCTCCAAATTTAAAACATTTAAATGTTTAAAATCTGGAAACAATTTACATTTTTCTATCAAGATGGAAGGTGACTCTATGTCAAATATGGGTGCACTGTGTTTTAGAGACCCTACATGGACAGGAGGGGTTTGAGGTGGTACAGTAGAGTTCTGAGGGCTCAGGCTCTGAAAGAAGACAACCTTCACTTAAATCACAGCTTTGTTATATGCTACTTGTGTAGCCTTGAGAAAGCTTATTGACTAAAGCTTTTCAATCTGGAAAATGGGAATAATCAAATACCTACTTCATAAGATGTCATGAGGATTAAGAAAAAATGAGATTTCAGAAGAGTACTGACACACTGTAAGTGCTCAGTGAATGATAGTTACTATTAATATCAGTTGAAGTGCTCATACCACACTCTACTACTTCATTCATCCCAGTTATAGAATAACATATAAGTTACCATAGATAATTTTGCAAGCCCAGTCTTTGAACTCATTAGCAAGATACCAGTGTACACAGATATAAATAAACTAAAATCAACAAAAAGAAAAAATTCCAGGATCTGATTTTTCACTTGAGTTATAGATAAACTGGGTGTAGGGATAGGGAGGGGGTGATTATTCCAATTTTGGAACAATGGAATTGGGAGCAAGAAGGCCCTGCCTGGTTATATTATAATCTCATTACTTCAGAAAAAGTTTTCTGCTTTTTTTAGTGCATATTTCTTGGAATCTTTAACAGAAGTTAGCACATATTACTTCTGCCAGAATGAAAAGAAAATGCCTGGAATTTCTTGTTTGTTTTTTCTGGGTATTTCAATATTCAGCTAAAATAATTAGAAGGTTGGCTTCACCTTCATTTTTTATATTTTAATATTTTAGTTCTATAACCTCAGATATTCTAGCTAAAATTTGTAAGCCCTCTCTTCTGAAAAAAAATTTTTATTGTTACTAGTGATTTTTCAAATGCCACATAGGAAGTACTTATGAAATTACTCGCCTATTTGTTTACACTTGAGATTAATTTTCATTTCTATAGCTGAACTGTAGTTCAACCAGACATTTAGTTCTATTTTCTATTATTGAAGAAAAAGCCAGAATATTATAAAATTCTTACTTGGTAAAGATTTAGAGAGCATAATCACTATCCCTCACATTTTCAAAAAATTTAGATTAATAATAAAAAGTACTAACAGAACTCTTTTAAATTAATTATGCTCCAGAGGGAAATTCATCATTGAAGTTATTGGCATCCTTGAAGGAGCCAATAATTAAAACAAATGTTGTGTAACTTGCACTTTACTCACATTGTTCTGAATATATTTAAAATAATGAATGTTGGGGGGTGTGAAATTTCAGTAGGACACCTTCTGCTCAACTCTAGAAACATGAACTGCACAAAGAAACAAGTCCTGCAATTATAGAATGAGAACTGAATAGAAGCCAATGCACAGGACAGTTGGGGCTGTGCATGATTAGTGACATTTTTGTGTAGTGCTTCATTCGGGGAGCAAATTCGGAGAATAGCAGGTTAGGAATCTATATATCCTACTGTGTCTTGGTTAAGTGATATTCATTACAAAGAACACCTGGAGGGAAGACCCAAGAACTGCATCACAGCTAGAAAGATGAGATAACCTGAGCTCTGCATGTCTTGATTAAGTTCCTCTGCAACCTAGGAAGAGAGCGATCTTTCTCTGCAGTCACTTTGGTAGTATTATACTGGGATAGAGTTAGCAGCTCATCTAATACTATGTTGAGTTTCTGTTGCTTGTATATTTCCTCACACATTATTGTGTAATTTTGAGTAATTGATACCACTTATAAGTATATTTCATTTCTGTTACATGGTATCCTAGCTGAAAGTTTATTTATTATGGATTTATTACCTTTCATGCCTATCACTTGAATCTAAACAAAACAACAAAAATTTGAATATATTTATGTATATGTAGATCTATTCAAATGTGAGTTATTGAATAAAAACTTTTCACTGATCAAGCTTTTCATCATAATTTTCATAGATAATAAGCAATACTGAAAATAACTTAAAATCCAACTCATTCTAAATAGAAAGGAGAAAAAATTCAAGGAACACTACTAGATAGTCAAAAATGGGTACTAGTTTCTGAATCCAAGACTTGGAAAACTGCCAGCAAATTACTGGAATGAAAATATGAATGTGAAAAGCAGTTTTTGGAAGACGGACCCTGGTGTGGGGAGGGGCATCTAGACAGGACATTCCCATAGCTCCATAGGTTTGGCAATATTGAGCACTGTTAGCTCTAAATATTTTCTATACATTTTTCAATAACAATTTGGTGTTAAATTCAGTGATCAGACAATAAGATACTATTTTTATTGGTCAACAAAAATTAAGAAGAATACCAATTTTATTATACACAGAAAATGTGCAATTAAGTGGAATATAATTTGACAGGAGGTGTCAAAGGTTTTTAGGTACACATACTGTTTTACCCAGCAATTACACTTCTAGTAGTATATACAAAGGAAAAATTAGTATGTTTTTACAATTGTGAAGAGTTGGAAATGGTAGTGTTCAATAATAGGGTATTGTTGGTAATATGTTACTTCCTTCAATGGAATACTTTGTGAATATTAAAATAATTTATGGACTGGACATGTTATAAAGATTATACAATCATTAAAATATATACACATTCAGGATAAAGTTTTCAGTGAGGAAAACAGGCTAGAGTTTGGTATATATAATGCTATCCTGATCATATAAAATAAAAGTGGGTGTGTGTGCATATGTGAGTGTATGTGTCTTTGGTAGAAAAATTATAGACAATACATGCCATCATTTTAACAGTGGCCATCTCTTAGGTTCAACATTATAGGTGTTTTTTTTCTATCTATTCTCTTATTTTCTAATTTTTTGACATTCCAGTTACACCACATTGAGAGACAGTAGACATGAAGTCCTTACTGAGGTGGTGAAATCCTGTATCAGGATGTGACTGATGAAGTGTCTGCTGATACCATACAGACCTTACAATCTCAATCCATGACTCAGAGTTGGGGCAAAAGAATTAAACGTGTTTGGAGACACATGGAAGTTTGAGACTGTATTCAGTGTGTGGAGAAACACAGCAGGAAAAGACATCAGAATAATTGCAAGGTTTTATGAGTATTTGATCACGTGTATTCAACTAAGATGATCCAGGGACAGCTAGAATGGCTTGCAAATTTGCATACATTATTATAAGAACATGTAGACATATTCTCCCTTTTATTGACCTGTGGTTGCCCCACCAGAATCAGCTGACTGTGTAGACATTAAGGATCTATCTGGACTGCCCTAACCATTTACCTCTCTCCTTCTAGGTGAACTGAAGAAGGTTGATTAGTTGTTATGTCTTTTTAGAAAAAGCTACAGGTTATTGAGTACTAGAACAAATTGCTTCATAAGATACAAGCCACATGGCAGCAAGTTAAATTACTCAACTAATAAACAACATAAGTTGTTAATTTTTAAAACTCCCGTATCTAGGCACAGGATGTTGTATGAGTGAGACTTCTCTAGAATGTGCTACCTGACATTTTCATCAGTCAACAGGTGTATTCCTGGGTTCTTTTAAATTAATTTTTTGCTCTCTTTCCATTTCCTCCCTTTTCAAAATAAGTGCGTTGATAAGTCCCTTCAGACAGTTTAACTTTGAGTGGAAGAGACAGACATAGAAACAAATTATTACAAGAAAATTTCATAGGTGTTCTTGTAGAGACAAGGGGGAAAAAAATGTTAGGAACTGTGGACAAGGTTGCCTGAGAAATTTAGAGATCATGTAAAGGAGAGAATGGCAGGCTCTGGGAGGAGCTGGAAGGCACAAGATCGTAGGGTGTATAGCACGAACTGAGTCTGACATTTGGCCCAAGATGAAAAAAGTTGGAGATGTTTTAAATAAACCAAACCCTCTTCATACCAGTAAATTAGATTTCCCTTTTAAATACTTTGGTGAATTTTGTTAAATCACATAATTTTGCCAGGAAATAAAACCTTGTTGTAGGATGGAGAGAGGATAAGAATACATTAGGGCTTCTGCTCCTGAATCACACTACCCCATGCATTTTCTTCTGGATTTCCTGGATAAGGAAATAGACACATAGTAGCTGAGGGGGCCTTAAGTAAAAATGTGCCCCAAACCTAAGTTGACAGTCCAAAACAGAGACACATTTAAGAGTAAAGGGCTTCCCTGGTGGCGCAGTGGTTGAGAGTCCGCCTGCCGATGCAGGGGACACGGGTTCGTGCCCCTATCCCGGAAGATCCCACATGCCGCGCAGCGGCTGGGCCCGCGAGCCATGGCCGCGGAGCCTGTGTGTCCGGAGCCTGTGCTCCGCAACGGGAGAGGCCACAGCAGTGAGAGGCCCGCGTACAGCAAAAAAAAAAAAAAGAGTAAAAAAGAGTGCCATTAATAATAATGCAAACATTACAGGCACACACCAGCTATCATCAACCTACTGAAATCGAACATCCTGCCAAACAGAGACTAAGTTTCAATGATCGTCCTGTTTAAAATACAAAATACCTAGGATAAAGCTTGCTTCATTCATTCATTCACCCTTTGGTGCAAATTAAATTAATCAGATTCACACCTCAAACAATCAATAAGAATCTATGATTAATAACTAGAATTAGAACATATAGGATGGGGTAGAGTAAGGTTTAAAAAGTGCATCATTTGGAGGCAACAAAGTTTGCAAGCATAGACAAATCTAGATTTTAAACCTCATCTCCACTTTGCCCTGTGGTCATCAGCACTTTGAAGTTCATGTTAATTTGTAAAGTGGGATAATGTCTACTCCCACAGCTGTCATGAAAATCAGATAAAGTAATTTACATAAAGAGCCTGTACAGAATTGGAACTCAATTAACATTAATCCTTTGGGAAAAGATCTATATTGGGTGGAGGACTATGGTCCATGAACTATAACCAGAAGAATTAAAACCCAGAGTGCACAACCATGTATATAAAAGACCTAAATAAATGTGTAGCTGAACATTAACTGATTAACACGATTAAAGAAAATGGATGGTGTACATGGAAATTTTTAGCAAAACCGGAAGAAAATTTAACTAATTTAGCTAAGAGAAGTAAATTGGAACGTGTTTAAAAATTAGTCACACAACATATAATGTTGCATGTTGCATTTACTGAATTAATGCAGTCTTAATTAGTATATTCAAAGCCCTTAGGGCTGTGATTTCAATAGGTGATCTTTTCTAACACAAATAGTTTTTTTTACATATAAATACCTTATTTAGTTTTTCCTAGATTTTGTTCTTTACTTGATCTTTGAGAAATTGATTATGAAAGCACCATCAATTTTGTACTTTAATTTTTGTCATCACGCCCATCATCTTGAGTCATTAATACAGATTTCACTGAATAGAATTAAGAAGGGTGTTTGGAACACAGAGGTCAGTATACAAAGAGATAGTCATTTTAAGTTGTCTTGAACCCATGCAGTTATTACATGTTTCTCAAAACCAATATTTCAAACAACATGCAAGAATTAATGTCCTATCAAAACAGTGAATGACAATAGAAACAGTCCTAATGATTCTCAGGAAAGAAGGAAAAAAGGAGACAACAAAACCAGCAATGGTGAGATTCCACCTGCTGTAACAATGTCTTCTGACTGGTTGTCCTGGAGGAAAAAGCAGGTGAACCAAAGCAGCATGGCTCGGAGAGCCCTGCCCAGCAGTGCAGTCCAGTTTGAGGTTATTTTAGAAACTGAGCGGGACTAAGGTCCAAAATACACCCCAGTCCTCTCTCACTCCTTCTCCCCAATTCTTATCCACCAAGCACCAGCAAAGGCTATTTTACCATTTTTAGAAGTAAAAAGTACTGCGAGACACTCCACAAAACAGTGGAAACCACAAAAAGGAGAGCTTGTACACACACAGATCCACTTAACTGAGCAAAGGGTGTGGGACTGCCTCAACAGCAATTTAACTGTCTACAGAAAGAGTACTTTGATTTTCTTAATTAGATATTTCATACAAATTAAAGAAGCAAGAGGAAGATATGAAATGTTCAGTCATAATGATAGAAGCCTGGTGCTCGGTTTTCTTGTAACACATCTGTGACAAGTGGTAATTTGACCTTCCTAATTGTTCAGTAATAGGACAAATTTCCTCACTATGGTGATTAATGTCTTACTACTGCCTGATTTCACTGCTTCTTGGTAGTTCTATAATTTTGCTAAATAATGTAGACAGCAGAGTAAAGAGAGAGAAAATGTTCATTTGACAATAATAATAATTATTATTTGTATTGTTTTTAATAAGCTAACTTTATTATTGTAGATTTAACACTCATTAATGAGTGACCATGAGATCAAGCTTCACTACCAATTAAGAATTCTCAAGGGAAAAATTGAGGGATGAGATGTTCTACTAGATATAAAATGCCAATACTGCGTAACTTGTATAGTCGGAGGGGTAACTGTGTCAAACATAGCAATGAATTCAAGTAACAAGAGAACTTTTTGTCTGGCTATTACACAGATATTATTGGAGACACTAGTGAGTGACATTTCATTTGATGGAAAGTGAACACGGGTAACAGCTTAATAATTCCTAGTTACCAGCTCTTCTCTTTATTAAATATTTTTCTAGTTATCTACATAGTTATAGGCTATGAAGATTATTTAATACCTTAGTTTATTAAGCAAAGACATAGGTCCATTAATACAATTAAGGTGAAAATTGTTTCTAAGGACAACAGGCCAATATCACTGATGAATATAGATGCAAAAATCCTCAACAAAATACTAGAAAAGAGAATCCAACAGCACACTAAAAGGATCATACACCATGATCAGTGGGGTTTATCCCAGGAATGCAAGGATTCTTCAATATAGAAAAATCAATCAATGTGATACACCACATTAAAAAAGAGGGATAAAAACCATATGATAATCTCAATAGATGCAGAAAAAGCTTTCAACAAAATTCAACACCCATTTATGAAAAAAACTCTCTAGAAAGTAGGCATAGAGGGAACATACCTCAACATAATAAAGGCCATATATGACAAACCAACAGCCAAGATCATTCTTAATGGTGAAAAACTGAAACCACTTCCTCTAAGATCAGGAACAAGGCAAGGTGTCCCACTCTCACCACTATTATTCAACATAGCTTTGGAAATTATAGCCACAGCAATCAGAGATGAAAAAGAAATAAAAGGAATCCAAATTGGAAAAGAAGTAAAACTGTCACTGTTTGCAGATGACATGATACTATACATAGAGAATCCTAAAGATGCTACCAGAAAACTACTAGAGCTAATCAATGAATGTGGTAGAGTAGCAGGATACAAAATTAATGCACAGAAATCTCTTGCATTCCTATACACTAATGATGAAAAATCTGAAAGAGAAATTAAGGAAACACTCCCACTTACCACTGCAACAAAAAGAATAAAATATCTAGGAATAACCCTACCTAAGGAGACAAAAGACCTGTATGCAGAAAACTATAAGACACCAATGAAAGAAATTAAAGACGATACAAATAGATGGAGAGATATACCATGTTCTTGGATTGGAAGAATTAACATTGTGAAAATTCTATACTACCAAAGCAATATACAGATTCAATGCAATCCCTATCAAACTACCAATGGCAGTTTTCAAAGTACTAGAACAAAAGATTGCACAATTTGTATGGAAACACAAAAGATCCCGAATACCCAATGCAATCTTGAGAAAGAAAAACGGAGCTGGAGGAATCAGGCTCCCTGACCTCAGACTATACTACAAAGCTACAGTAACCAAAGCAGTATGGTACTGGCACAAAAACAGAAATATAGATCAATGGAACAGGATAGAAAGCCCAGAGATAAACCCACGCAACTATGGTCACCCTATCTTTGATAAAGGAGGCAAGAATATACAATGGAGAAAAGACAGCCTCTTCAATAAGTGGTGCTGGGAAAACTGGACAGCTACATGTAAAAGAATGAAATTAGAACACTCTCTAACACCATACAGAAAAATAAACTCCAAATGGATTAAAGACCTAAATATAAGGCCAGAAACTATCAAACTCTTAGAGGAAAACATAGGCAGAACACCCTATGACATAAGTCACAGAAAGATCCTTTTTGACCCACCTCCTAGAGAAAGGGAAATAAAAACAAAAATAAACAAATGGGACCTAATGAAACTTAAAAGCTTTTGGACAGCAAAGGAAACCATAAACAAGACGAAAAGACAACCCTCAAAATGGGAGAAAATATTGCAAATGAAGCAACTGACAAGGGATTAATCTCCAAAATATATAAGCAGCTCATGCAGCTCAATATCAAAAAAACAAACAAACTAATCCAAAAATGGGCAGAAGACTTAAACAGACATTTCTCCAAAGAAGATATACAGATTGCCAGCAATCACATGAAAGGATGCTCAACATCACTAATCATTAGAGAAATGCACATCAAAACTGCAATGAGGTATCACATCACAGCAGTCAGAATGGCCATCATCAAAATATCTACAAATAATAAATGCTGGAGAGGGTGTCGAGAAAAGGGAACTCTCTTGCACTGTTGGTGGGAATGTAAATTGATACAGCCACCATGGAGAACAGTATGGAGGTTCCTTAAAACCTAAAAATAGAACAAACATACGACCCAGCAATCCCACTCCTGGGCATATACCCTGAGAAAACCATAATTCAAAAAGAGTCATGTACCACAATGTTCATTGCAGCTCTATTTACGTTTGCCAGGACATGGAAGCAACCTAAGTGTCCATCAGCAGATGAATGGGTAAAGAAGATGTGGCACATATATACAATGGAATATTACTCAGCCATAAAAAGAAATGAAATTGAGTTTTTTGTAGTGAGTTGGATGGACCTAGAGTCTGTCATACCGAGTGAAGTAAGTCAGAAAGAGAAAAACAAATACCATATACTAACACATATATATGGAATCTAAAAAAAAAAATGGTTCTGAAGAACCTAGGGTTAGGACAGGAATGAAGACGCAGATGTAGTCCAATGGAATGGACTTGAGGACACGGTGAGGAGGAAGGGTAAGCTGGGATGAAGTGCGAGTGTGGCATGGACATATATACACTACCAAATGTAAAATAGATAGTGGGAAGCAGCTGCATAGCACAGGGAGATCAGCTCGGTGCTTTGTGACCACCTAGAGGGGTGGGATAGGGAGTATGGGAGGCAGACACAAGAAGGAGGGGATATGGGGATATATGTATACATATAGCTGATTCACTTTGTTATACAGCAGAAACTAACACACCATTGTAAAGCAATTATACTCCAATAAAGATGTTAAAAAAAATAAGAAAATAAGGAAAATCAAAACATCACAATTTCCCTGTAACACACTTTGCGCAACATCTCCTGATGTTAATCTGTTTCTTGTTTCCCCAGCTCTATGGTTCCATTTCTTATCTTCTCTGTGTTCTTTGTGTGAATTCTAATTGAGCACGTGGTTCATACTAGGCAGTCTTCCATACATTCTGGACATTGAAATTAATAAGACTTGGTATTTTCTTTGAATGAGCTCAGAATTAACTACAATAATATATAATGACATGTAGCACATCCCAGGGGTGCTACCCTGGAGTCGAGAACTAATAGTTGTAGAGATATAGAGGAATGTTAATGTTCAGGAACAGGCAATGGGGGCATCAGGAAGAACATCACAGAGATTTGTTTTGATCTGTCTTTGGAAGGATGATAATGTTTTCTTTAGGGTGAGAAGCTGAGGGAAATGCAATCCCATCACAGAGACTTTGCGGTATTTATTATAGGTAAAGGAAGACTTCTGAAGGGTGAACAAAGCCTTGGTGAAATAAAAGCGCATGCCTTCTTTGAGAAACTCTGAGCAGTCCAGTATTATGGGAACATAAGATTTGTAGGAGAAATGGAGTTGGAAGATATTCAACTAATTGATATTAATCAAACACATATTATGGGCAAGAAACCATACTATAAATAATGCTATGTACTTTGTTCTATATAAAACGTTCAATCAGCCTAACAAAGTAGATGTTATTCTCCAAATATATATATCAGAAAAGGAAACTGAGGCACCAAGAAGGTAAACTTGATCAAGTTACTGTCAGAGCTGGGGGTCCAGCTAGTTCCTATAAACACATCCTACTTAAAAACCCAAGTGAATTCAACTCTGAGGGCACCAAATATCATACTAAAGAGTCCAGAACTTTATCAGTGAGAGTTTTAAGGAGTTAAGATAGCTTTTTAAGCCAAGGCATGACCCAAGTACTTTGAGCAGAAAATATGGAAAAGTTTTTAAGGGCTTGGGCATCACCACTTAAGTGTGATTTGGCGAATTTATCTCTCGCAGGTGCAGGGTTCTCCTCATAAAATAAGGATAATAAGAGCATATATCTTATGGGATTGTTGTACTCATTATTTAGTACATGAAATTCATTTACAATGACTTTTGGCTCTGATAAGTCATCAGTGGTATGTGATTTTTATTTCAGAAATAGCTCTCTGATGGTATTGTAGAGAATGAATTGTAAAGGGAGGGAAGCTTCAGTCCTCAATCCTCCAGAAGAAGGATGAAGAGGGCTTCAACAGAGCACTTGGCAGTGATGGAGACGTGGGGTTGGCATTAGGAGATATTTCAGATGTAAATATTGAGAGGAACTGGTGACCAACTGGGTTTAGGGAGAACAGAGAGCAGACAACAGAAAATGACCCTGAGGTTTCTAGATCAGATGGCCAGATGAATGCTGATGTCTTAACATTTTATACTCCAACTGCTACTTCCCTGTGAATCAATTATCCTAGGACTCGCTCTATCGCTGACCACCAGTAATTGATTTAGTGACTATTTATAGCCAAAAAATAAAAATAAAAACAACATTGGAAGCCAATAGAAACCAGAGAAGTCGGTTCCTCCCACTACGTCTAGCCTATGCCTATAGCCCTAAGCTGACACTGTTCTCAAGCCCCTTGGGTGAGAAGGTAACTGAGTAGTTATTCCTCAAGCTGACAGACAAGACAGCTTCTTTTCAGCACCAAACCTGTTTAGAGGTATGGTGCTGGTGGTGAGGAAAAGGGCTGATGAACAGAGCCGACCCACAGTTTTAGGACATTTTGTTTTCACTTGGGACAATACTGAAATAAAATTTTCAAACAGTGAGGAAGAGTGTTTCTTGAGAATTCTTATTTTATCAACAAATACAATTGATCAAACCTAAATTCTATACAATAACTAGAGTCCATGAAACGTTATGAAGTTTACTTATGATGGAGCATGAAAATGTATAAACTGAAAGTTTAAATAAACACCGAAACACATTCTAGGCAAGATTCTCCCTGGAAAACTTTCTTGTTGCTTGAATTACATGCACACAAAATATATTTCTAGTTTTCTCTAAAGACTACCATCTTTATCTCTACTATACAATTCAGGAATTAAGAGGGCTGAATATTTGCATGCCACATAACATATAAAGCTATTATAAAATTTATTTTGGAGCTATTAAAATTTTAACTAAACTACACTGCTTCTTTAATAAGTTTGTATTATGTATAGTGACAAAAGGTGAGAGGAAATACACATAGACAAGTTTATTTTAGATTTGGGGAACAGAGGAAGAGTGGTAATTAACCCTAAATTCTGGTCTCCATTTATATAAAAGCTTCTTCAATTCATAGTCTATATAGTGTTTTTCTTTAAAAATAATTTCAAGAAAACATCTTGGGGTTTAGAAGATGGAAATGCACATTAGTCACTCTATGGTTCAAACATCCTGAAAGCAGAGATAAGGTTGGATACTCCTTTGCATCTCCTCCTACTGTTTCTCTAGTGCCTAAGACCTTACCTGAGAAAGAGGTGGCACTCGGTATGCATCTTCACCTTTACTCCTAACAACACAGCATTTTCTATAAGGCCTTTTCTCATAATTCTTAGAGATGGTAGATTCAATCTTACCAAACCAAAACCTCTTGTGAGTTGAGTTGAATCAAACAATACCTCTGGAACTTTGTACTGGTCCCAGCATGACTGGTGCCCTGTCTGGATCTGGTCTGACTGGATCAGAAAAGGACTTCCCTCAGCCCCTTCTCATCCTTTAGTTCTTTAAAAGCAACACAAAGATAGGGACATTTCTGATTTGCTAAAAAAAAAAAAAAAAAGAAAAAGTTGCCATTGCACTATGTCTGAAAGCATAGTGGCAAAAATACAGAAACACTCTGACCTCTAAAAATAATGCATTTTAAGCCCTGTTTTCCTACTGAGTTCAGACATTTATTTCTGTTGGAGAAACTTACTTTGATTTTTCCAAATGTTTAGAGTGGTTTGATAATTTAAGGTAAAAATCACATATCTAGATGTGATGGAAGCAGTTTAGCACGTCAACTAGCTAGCTCTGTTCCATGACACACCCCAAACCAGATGAGCAATAAATTAAAGGATGACCAACTAAATTGTTCTTCTGTTACCTTACTACTAACATCATGTCCAAACTATGAGCTAGTTAATAGCTGAAGTGTTTGCTATTTCTCAATCACTATTGCTTAAAAGGTGTTTTTAAAGTACATGTATTATGCTTTAAAATACATGCCCATCCTTATATAAGCTTCAGCATAATTATAGTTTTGTATAATTAGAGTTTTATGTCAAAAGATTTACAGCTTTATCACCTCAAGCAATATTTCACAGCTGTCAAGAATGATTTATGCAATAGTGACTTAAGCTGTAAAATAGAATCCTCAAAGGAAGGGTTGTCAAATATTCCTACTGCAAATAACTAGGTTTTAAAAAATTGATATTCTGGTAAACAGCAAGCCCAACTGTACCTGGTAAAATCACATAAAGGAATATTGTAGGAAGCATTGCTTCACAGTGGTGATCATGCAGCTCACCATACACCACGTCAATGTGAACTCCTTGCATAGATCAAAAGTTTAAACTGCTATAAAGCCTCTGGGTCACTTTGGAAAACAAGCTTTCAGAAATAATGCCATGGGCATATTTTTGTTACTCCAATGTGAGTGAATGGAAAAAGTGGAAACAGTA
Organism: Mesoplodon bidens; assembly: GCF_964165515.1. Classification (NCBI taxonomy): domain Eukaryota; kingdom Metazoa; phylum Chordata; class Mammalia; order Artiodactyla; family Ziphiidae; genus Mesoplodon; species Mesoplodon bidens. The sequence goes on along the minus strand of NC_138165.1, from coordinate 35,567,729 downwards.
TATCTCAACTTTTTGTTAATTTGTTCATTGTGCTTATTGCATCACGGTTCATATTACAATGAAATGCTAAATAAAGCATAAATAAAGGAAGCATTTACTGCATATACTTATGAAACCAAGAACCTCTCAAAAGTAACTGACCTCAATAATAAAGAATTAAGGAAACTTTGGAAAACAAACCAATGAAAATGTTGGTGATCTTGTCCTTTCCTGCTTTTGTAAATGTTGAGTGGCTGGCAGGTAAGACTTTCAAAACATTTGAACTTCATAAGCCCTGACTGATTTTGCAGTTGCCATGTGAATAAAACTAATACACTCAGAAGATTCTATTCAAGGTATCTGAACTAGTAGCAAAAACACAAGTTTATTACATTCAGCGCAAATAAGTCTAACTGTGTCTTCTCAATCTACAAAGGTCATTCAAATTAATATTTTTCTTTGGAAAAAAAGAAAAAGCTAGCCCATCACCTCATGTTCCCCATATCAATAAAAGCACAATAGGCAGCATTTGTCATTGACTCTGAGGATACTCAAGCCCTTGTAGATTGAGTCACAACTGAAAATGAAGGTAACAGAATCAAAATTATCACCAAAGGTTGATATTTGTGTACCTAAACAAGCTTCCAAATAAAGATTCCTTGTCTAAAACAAGGAGGTTTTAATTCATGTAACCAAGCAAATCACTGATGGTATGATTTGCATTAGTCAATGTACCAGCGCTTTTACTGTAGAAATTTTTACATCCATGTTTGTGACTCCACATTAAATTGGTTTTTAAAGGTGTTTTGAGATCATTTTACACAGTCACATTGTACAAGTTAAACTAGGCTTTCAAACATCATCATTTTACTTGCAGTTTAATAAATAACACTCTTTTCTATCTGAAAATATGGTCTGAAAAATATAGTTAATATCTAAGTGATCCATACAGTCCAGATTCATTTTATACTTAAATTCTACAAGTTGAAAATATTCTTAAATGTACCAGAAAACATTAGGACCAACACACCCTACAGTAACCACAATACAGACTATGGGACATCGTGATAGATACTCATATGGGAAAAAATGTCAGACATTCAACTGTTGGCATCAGATACACACACAAAAAAGATGAACTGCATTTGAGTAGTGAGAGCCTCTGTCCAAGAAATGCTTTCAAGACAACAGAGCAATTAAGCTATTTCTAGTACACCAACCCTACTGATTGAAACTTAGGGGGAAAATGAGAACTTTAAAACCTATCTCTATTTTGATTGGTAATGATATAACTGATTTCATTCCAGATTAATCCAAAGTTATACAAACCTGTTCCAGTCACACTTTGTTATTCATACCCACTTAAGATGATGTTAAGGAAAATCCAGTAATTAAGAGTTGTACATTTTCTATCATGAAATACTTAATTATAAGAAAATAAGAGGAAGAGCTAAACCTTTTCCCTGTTAGAATGTATTTGACCAAATGATGAGTCATTATATGATATAAGCTATAACACATCACTCATTTACTCGTTTATAAGTCTTAAGAGTTACCTAAAAATCTGCCTCACTGATTTCTATCAATGGAATTTAAAAAATGATAAGGCAATATCAACAAAACAAACTATAACATGCATTTTTAATTGATTTATCTTTAAGCTCTAAATTGTCAGATATCATTAAGTGTTCACATTTGAGAATGTATATACTTTAAAATGGGTATATCTGAATATTCATATATGTGAGTTAACATACATATATTATGTATATAATGAATGCATGCCCATTTCTTTGAGGACTATTACAGGTCTAACATGTTTATGCTCCCGTAGCAAGCCTAAAAGAAGGAGGAGTGCCCTTGAAGTTGAGGTATGACCTTAAGTTTCAGATGCCAGTTTTGCCGCAGCTATAAAAATGAATACTAATAATTCTACATATCATAGTTCCTTTTCTCCATTTCTTACCTTAGGACAAATCTTGAATACATGAACAGGCTTTATTATTTGAATATACATAGGTTTACTAGACCAATTTTATAAGTTCCTATATATCATCCTTAATCTTATATAAAAAGGATCAAAAGAAACAGGAGGTGTTGTCTACCAAATAAAGCTGAAGAGCCAAGAAACACCTATAACAGTAACAGATATACATTTTTCTATAAGACTTTGTGAAATATTTTCAAGTTCAAGCAAATAAAACCTTATTTCTCTCCTACTCAATGCGTATCAACGCAACCAGGAAATTATTGGCTTTTAAGTTATTCCTTAGGGAAGACAGTAAGATTGATTTGTGGCATTTTGTCCTCAGTGACATTAAGTTACTGGACTTTTGAAGAGTACAGAGTACCCTTATTCAAAAAAGAAATTGTCCCTACTAGTCCACTAATGAGAGTCTCCACATTTCTTTAATCCTGCAACACTACAAGCAAATCATATATCTCCAATTGAATATTAGGGGCTTCTCTGACTATGAACTTTCAGTAATCAATTGTCAAAATTTCATTGTAATGGAATAAAACACAAGGAATCTTAAATAGATAAACTTTACCATTTTTGTGATAGTAGGTGACCTCCACTTTCCTCTCCTCTGACCCCAGCAACGCCTGGGCAATTTGGGCAATATCATGCCTCTTGGTCTCGGGCCCATGGAGGAAGTCGCAGGTGCATGGCTTTTGCATGACATCTGGCCTGGAGAAACCAGTCATCTCGCAGAACCCATCATTGCAGTAGATGATGGCACAGTTCTGCACTCTGGCATTTGCAATGATAAATTTTTTATCTGTAATAAAAAGATAGTAAGGCATCTTGTAAAAAGCTTCCTCAAGATTCTCATAAACACTGGAACAATTTGTTGCATAATAGGAGATCTGAAATGCAGGTGCTTCCCAAATTGCTAACTGCCCAGATTTTAAAAGGAAAAAAAAAACTCTAAATAAGAAATTAATGGTCCTAAGTAGTTTTAACAAAAAGTATTAATAAGCTTTTCTTCAAATTTTGAGAATATAATTTCCCAAATAGTCTAGTTCTCAAGCCCTGTAACTCTCAAGGGTCCTAATGCACACTCAGAGAAGCAGCTGGCCCATTGATAGTTCCAGAATGCCATTTAATTGTAAGGTATTTTCGATGCCAAAACAGTGAAGCATCCTGTAGCTGTCAGGCTCCTCATTTCAACCTTGGCCCTTAGAGTACAACTTTCTTAAAGTAGTTATTATTCCTGGATTTGGCTTTTCTCTATCTCTCTAAGGCATACTACACACGTCATGTTTAAAAAAAGAAAAAACTGAAACTATTAGCAATGAAATTATTTCACATTAATTAGTAGTTTAATAATGTAAAGGTTCAGCTTTGCATAATATATATTATCCAGAAGACAAAAATATTTACACACACACACAGTAAATATCATGTTATCACCTTTTCACATTTACTTTGGGGGACCCTGCATTTTTGTATAGTAGTAGGGATTTTAGTACAAAGGGCTTATTAATTCTGATCACAAATTATATTTACTATTCCCAAATAAAATATGAAACAGGATACACAAGTTTATTTTGAACACAAAGTACTATATCCTCCCATCACTAAATGCAGTGCCAAAATAACTGCATAATGTACAAAAATAAATGTGTGTTAATGTAGTTTTAAGGAAATGTCAAAAATAAATGAACAAGTATAGGATCTAAAATTAATGTATTTATATAACAATTATTTATTCCTCATAATTAGTGCATATGATAATATTACATTTCTCTGCCTTCAGTCTTTGTGCGATTTACTTATTACACTTCAATTTTTAAATTTCTAGTGGAAATTTAAGGGGATAATGAAGGGACAAAAATATTCTTTAAATAATGGACTGTTTGCCTTGGGAATCAACACGGATCAGATATTACTTTTCCCAAATTATCCAGCTTTGGATTTGCATTGATTCAATGCAAAGTTTAGCTTCTATAAACTAGCAAAAGCAAGCATCCCTGTCATACCACAGCCTTGCAATTTAACCAAGGTAATAAAATACAGTTTGCATAGCCATTTACATCGCTGCTACCATTAACATTCTCTTGTTCCAATAGTATGCTCTGCCCTGCTCCTGACTTTCTGAAAGTCTACAATAAAACGGCCACAAAATATAAACCCATGTTACACTAGTACGTTCCCTGTAAGATAGTAGAAGAGTAGGGCATTAAGTAGCAAGGCAGATAATGGAGCAGTGGGAGAGGAGGATCAAATTGCCTCCTATAATGGAGACCATAATCTAAAATGTAAATCAAAATTAATATCACAGGCAGAACACTCGAGCTGCCATTCGAACCTCCTGACTCGGTTTCACAGCCTCTGAACTTGACAGAGCCCCGGAGTTGCCGTCTCCTCAGCTTGGAAGCGGCGGACGCCAAGTGCACTATCAAAGCAGAAAGCGAGGGAGAGAGAAGAGAACAAATGAACTTACTTTGCCCTTCAAATTTCCGTATGATTGTCCCCAAAAATGTGTTTTGTGGTGCCACATGCCCCCTGCGAACAGGCATGTTGACCCCGGTCTTCCGAGGAGCGCTCCCCGCGAGCTCCGGAGTTCTCCCGGGATCTCTCCTCGGCTAGAGCCCAGGCCAGCGCGCGAGCCGCTCTTTGTGGCAGAGCATCCTCTTTTGAAACCAGAAATCTCTTCCCATTAGCACCACTTCTAGACACCCGCTTTCCCCACCGGAGTCCAATCCATTCCCCTCACCTTCCGGAGGGGGCCTCGCACCGGACTGCCGCGGGGGAGAGGCTTTGGGGGTGGGGAGCGGGAAGGAGGCGGGGTGAGGGGAGCTGGCAGGGGAGGGAAGGAGGGAGGGAGCGGTGGGGGGCGGGGGGCGGTGGGGAGGGGGCGGGGAGTCACAAGGGCAATCGATCTGTTTCTCTTCTCCCAAACAGCGTCGATTTCCCAGCGCAAATGGGCTTAACCTGGCGGTGGCCCAGAGCTGTGAGGATGGCTAAGGAGGGGCGGGGTGGGGGGGCGGCGGCGGGACGGAAGACTTGGGCGGCTTTTGCAGGAAAGGGAGAAAGAAAGGGAGGCTGGGGGGTGGGGGGTGGTTGACGTTTCTATCCCCGCCCTCTCCCCCTACACACACACACACACACACACACACACACACACACACACACACACACACACACTGCCTTTATCCCGGGAGCTTGGGCGCCGCCACTGCTCGGATTACTCAAGCGTGCTTTAGCGGAAGCCAGCCAAGAAATCTCCAAAACTCAGTGACAAACAGCTACTCTGGGAAGGTGATCTCCACGGCCACCAGCCCCAGGGCCCCATTCCTGAGCTCCTCGCGCTGCGGTAGCTAAAACACCCTTAGCTGCAAAGAAAAGACAGGTGGGAAAACGGTCCCTCAGTGAAGACTATTTCTAAGCCCTGGTGGCTCAGGAGGTTGAAGATTGAGGATGAACCACTGAAGGGTGCAGGTTTCGCCTCAGGGCGCAGCTCGGAAGCCTGGGCTCGGCGGAGGTGGGTGATGAAGCCTGGGCTCAATTGGCACTCTGTCCCAGCCCGGCGCTGAGCCGCGCCTCCCAAAGACTAGAGGCTGCTGGCGCCGCGCTGAGCATGCCCGGTTTCACTGCTTGAACCCCTGAGGAGTTGCAAGGTTGGGGGTGATGAGGTCTCTCCGCGCTGCAGGTTGCGAGAAAGATAAGAAGGCCAAAGACTGTGTAAGCAACTGGTACAAAACAGGGAAGGAGTTTGAAATGGGCGAGCCTGGGCAAGAGGGGGCAGGAACAAAAGGTGGGTGGGGCTAAGAGTTACCAGCCTTGGTGTGACCTCCCATGCCACTCATCTCCTGAACACACTAGGGACACCATTCTGCTTTCTTCTACCATTTCTAAGAAATCACCTCGTATATGATAGGAAAGTGTTCAAGGGAGAGAATAGTCCTCTCTGCTCTTGCTTCTCAGAGCCTGCCAACACGGGAATCTCATGGTATACATACACTTCGGCCCAAATAGTCCCCCTGGAGACTTAGGAAACCATATGTGACAAGCCAAGCCAGGGGAGGGTGTTTTCTAAGTTGTTTCTCTAGTTTTTCATGCTTCTTTCCCTTCATTTATGTCATCTCCTCCCTTAACCAAGTAGTCAGCCCTTTCCACGCCCCTTTCTCTAAATGGAATTTGTCACCACTACAACCTACAGAACTAGAACACGGACAAATCTCTTGTTTCTGCTGGTGATAAGGGTCCTATCAAAACACCTAGTTGCATGATGGAGTTTTGGGTGTTCTCGCAGCCCATTAGCCTGCTTTGCCTGTGCCTTGAGTAACTCGGGTTCATAATTTTTCAGTTACAACCTCGAAGTCTGAAGTGAAAAAAATGAGAATGGAACTGCAAAGGGCTAAGAAGGAGGGTTAAATTAAGACAGTGAGTCATGCGGATTGTAATAAATAACGAGGAAATAAACATGTTTTATTTATGCTCCAGAAAACACAAGCCAAGGGGAAAAAAAGAAAAGCAAAAAAAAAGAACCTAAGCAATTCTTAATCTTTCCTATCAGAAAAACGAAAATAAATCAGAAAGATTGCCTGGGAATGTTGAATTTTCCGGTTAGATTTACTTAAAAAGAAGAAATCTATGACAACCCTTAGGCTTTTATGGTAGCTTGAGCTTTCCTGAATCCGTGAAGTTCCCTCTCTCGGAATATAAAAAGGCACGCTCCTCCAATGTATGGCTTTATTTTCTCCCCGTTTTCAGTAAAAGTAGATCTTTCTGTTTGCTGACTGCAGCTGGGCTTGTGAAACGCCAAGAGTTCGTCTCCCAGGTACTAAACGTGTGGAGCTATCCATGGTGCTGACTCTGACTATATGCCGTTAGCAACTGCTCTCTGTCTACATCCAGCCACAGACAATAGAACTGCAAACTCAGGCAAGTGTCCCTGATATGTTCACATAGACTACTTGTCTTCACTGGATGTCCGCAGAAACACAGAACGCTACTTGCATCCCACTTCTAAAATATCTTCTTTTTCTACTTAGTTTCTCAGCTGAACCCAAGCTCAAATGTATTCCTCCCAAAATGCATCAGGGACTCCAGAAAAAATGAACAAACCACACATTGTGTGCATTGTAATTAAGGTTTCATGTACACTATAAAGGCATAATAACACAACACTAAGCTATGGAAAGGTTGTATGGCAATATTTTTTTCAAATCACATGTAAATTCAGTGAATGAATATTGCTTTAAAGAGAAACAGGCATTTCCAAATGCACACATTGGAAACACATTTATCTGTCATATGACAAGATGTATTGGCATGCAGAAGGTAACAGTGCTAATGTCTCTAGTTATGAGTCTGATACAAACTTTCACAGATTATTGAGTCTGGAAACCCTTGAAATTCCACCTTAAGGGAGGAAAAGTGGCTTCTTCAAGAGGAAAAACGACTTTTTGTTCCCCAAAGTATTCTTTCTTTCCCTACCACCTTCAGTGTGGTCTCTGTTCATTGGTTCTGGGTAATCACACAATATGATGGTTAAAGTTCCATTTTCTGTGTTCATATGAGCAATCACTGTGGGCTTCACATTTTTTCCAAGTCCATTTAGCTCTAAGATTAGTTCTATTAAGGATTCAGTGTAAGATCATAGGACATTCTATAACCTATGTATTGTAATTGATTGATCTGAGCAGAAGATTAAAGGCATCCTGTTTCTAAATTACCCCAGTAATCGTGTTCATGCATTATACAGTGGTACAGTGGAGACAAGTACATCAATCCATATTCAGCCAATAATAGAATCAAACGAGAAGATGGCAATCATGGCTGCTTGCTGGCTGGAAAATCACCCCTCCCTTCAGTCCCACCTTCTATAAAAATGAACTTTAGATTTTGTGTTGAAGCCAGGTTTCATAAGTTTTTAGCACTTTGGGACTTTTTTTTGGAAGTCCCAATACTGAACAAAGCACATAAGTTCCACTGCTGAAATCCTATCAAGTGTACAGTTTAACACTGAACACAGTATACTTATGGGTGAGGATAGAGAATAGATTCAGATGTATTCTTAAAATTACTTGTCTCTGTTACTTTAAAATTAAGTAGTTTAGGATTTACAGTATGTTAAAACTTTTTAACAATGCCTACCACATAGTAAGTACTCCATAAATTTCATACACACAAAATTATGTTTGCAAGTATGCAAGCCCACAGAATTAATGGAGCCCTGCTTAAGAATCCTACTTTAGAAATTACTTAAGTATCATACATTAATGCTTGAATCTTTAAGGAAATAGTAGCAACAATTATGGGATATTTAAGTGGCATTCTTATACTGACAGAGAATGACAACTTTTTGAGATCAAATAAACAATATAATTTGTTTCATATTTTTCAATAGCATAGAATATAAATCAATGAAATTAATGTGAAGTTTTCTCAATTTGGCAAAAATAGTTTAATGATCTAATGACCACAATGCAGCATTACAAATGCTGTTTTAATGTGGCCTTCTATGGTAATCCTGGGTATTATCGTAGTAACTGGGTCACATTAAACCTAAGAAACATCTGACTTTACAATTACAAGTTAGGCAAATTTTGGCCTGTATTATCATATGTAGCTCTACAATATCTTAAGAGGCAGAAATATTAAGGGCATCAATTAAAATAACAATATATCTCTGCAACATGGATTAGTGAAAAAGGCAGGAAAAAAACTGGGCTCTAATTATTTACAGCAGAAACCAATAAAAATAGTTAAGCCCTCTTGTTCAGAGCTTCATTTCTAAAATCAGTATAATCTCAATTTTCAGTTTTGTATAAAGAATAACCAGGAAACAGATATAAAATGCTTAGTATAAACTCTGACATGTAGTGAACATTTAAATAACAGCTGTTCTACAATCTAAAATTAGTAAATTAACAATATTAACATTAACATATAGGACTTAACTAATTTATATTAAGGCCATGCCAGTTGTGCGTGGTAGGGTGAGGGGCATGAAAAGTAAGAATGGGTAGGTGAATTGTACTCACACTCATTAGTCTAAGTGATTGGAACTGATACCAGTGACTGTTCCTAACATATTAACATAACATATTTCATTAGAAACTTGAATATTCCTTCAGAAAATTTAGATGCTTTTCTTATAACGTGTTTTATATATTAGTTTTAATCCAAATGGTTATTGTTCATTTCACCTGAGACACTTTTGTGATAACATACTCCACATTATAGTTTTTATCCAAATGGTTAATATTGGGCTTATCTCATTGATTACATGTAAGTCTTACTGTATGTTTAGACGTCTTCTCTGTGAGGAATAAAGTGTTCATAGACACTTCCCTAAAACATGACACCTATTTCTGCAAAAAAGAATCTTTTCATATGTGTAGTGTTAATACATTCGTCAATAACTGACATTTAAAATAGCTAGTGACCAAACTGAGCTCTTACAATTTATGAAAAAATAAACCTAGAAATTTAAGTTTGTTGAAAAAATATATATATATACATATATATGTACATATAGAGATTTGACTGGGTACCTGGGTAAGGTTATTTTAGAGAATAATTTCTTGACTCAATTTAATAAATAATTTAGCATATTGGTGTAAAAATGAGCCAGTTGTTACACATTACAGTTTTTTGAAGACTAAGATAGTGTACGAAATTTCTTTTATATCAGTAGGTCTTTAAATTTTTTCTTAGTTGACAAATGCACTTGTATCATTACCCAGATTATTTCTTATATTCATTAAGCCTAATTTTAATTGATCCTTGAACTTTGTGGAAATATTTTTTTTCCTAGAATTACACTAGGTTGGATTGCTTCTTTTCTGGAAGAAGTTTGCTTTAGTTATTTTTGAAAAGTGTCTCTATATCTGTGGACATATTTATTCTACTACAGAAATTCTATAATATTTTAGCAAATCTGTATACTATGAACCAGGTTTTTCCTAAACTTAAATAATGTGAAAACTATCACTTGGGCTTTCACATCTATTCATGATAGAGTAATGGGGTCAGGATTAACTTCTCACTTTTAACAACTATATAATTGCACAAAATATAGAAAACAACACTGTTCAGACATTGGACAACAAGGAGTGCAGGAGACTGTTCTCCAAAAGAAGAGCTGAAACAAGGTGAGCTCTGTTATCGCCCTGGCTTACCAGCTAAGAATTTCCAGATCACAATGCATGAAGTGGGAACCCCATCACAGCCCAGTGGATTAAACTGAAGAAACAAAGTTTGCAGTTCAGAGAAATCAAGGCAGCTTGAATTTACAGAGCAGAATCATGGAGAGGAGGAAGTTGCACAGAAAGAGAAGTCCACATATCTGCATAGGTGTCAACTCAAGTTTTTGTCTGCCTACTGATTTTCACAAGTGTGTAAGGAAACTACTCAAGACCAAAGGGAGAAACTAAGAAAAGTATTGCACAGAACAATTACCAAAGCTTATACGGGATTGAGAATAGTTGCTATGCTACCATCTAAAGTGAAAAACCTACCATTGCATGGAACACTGGTCAGAGTCTTCATAAATTTATTGTGTTTATAAAGAGGTGAAATTAAACCTTAACGAGAGACTGATCTACTAAGCTCAGAAGCCAGACTCAAAGGGATTATATTGGTATACTAATTATCTCCCAGAATAAAACCCAGATATATTAAAATGACTACAACAAAATCCAATACCACAAGACACAAAACTAACAATGTCCAGCATCCAACCAAATATTATCAGGCATGCAAAAAAGCAGGAAAGAAATCAATCACTAGAAGCAACCAGAAAGGAAATGGATGATTGAATTGGCATACAGAGACATTACACAGTTATTGTAAATATACCACCTATGTCCAAAAAGGTAGAGGAAAACATGAACTTGATGAAGAAAGAAATGGAAGATATAAAAAAGATCCAAATCAAACTGTAGATATGTAAATATAACATCTAAGATTTTTTTAATACACTAGATGAGATTAAAAGCAATTCAACGTTACCAAAAAAAAAAAAAATCAGTGAAATTGAGGACATAGCAATGGAAACCCTCCAAAAATCAAGGGATCTAATGTACATATAACTACATATAATTAGAGTCAGCAGGGGAGAGGAGTAAGGATAAGAAAATTATTTCAAAAGTAATGGCTAAATATTACTTAAAATTTTTCAATCCAGAGATACACAAACTTCAATAAAGTCCAACAGAAGAAAAATAAAGAAAACCACACCAAGACACATACTGTAATCAAATTAATAATAACGTTTGATACAGATTTTTTTTAATCTTAGAAACAGTGGTAAGAAAAAATGATATATTCCATACAAGGGAAAATTTTCATCAGAATCTATGCTAGTAGATATATAATGTAGTAATATCCATCAACTACTTAAAAACATAACAACAACAAAATAAAACCCCCCAAAAAAGCTGTCAATTTAAGATTCACTATACAGTAAAAGTTTAATAAGTTAAGGCAAAATAGAGACTTTTTCAGGCAGAGCCAAGAGAATTCATTACCAACAGACTTGTAGTAAGATTAGTGTTAAAAGAATACCTTCCAGAAGGAGAAATCCTATCAGAAGAAAAACTGCATTTGTACAAAATAATGCACATCACAAGAAATGGTAAAACTGTGGGCAAAATAAAAAACTTGCCCCACAATTCTTAAAAACGCTTTTTAAAAAGATAACTGAATGTTTATTTTGGGGTGTTTTGTGTTTCCATACAAATTTTAAACTTTTTTGTTCTAGTTCTTTGAAAAACGCTATTGGTAATTTGACAGGAATTGAACTGAATCTGTAAATTGCAAATAAGAAATGCTGGAGAAGGAGTGGAGAAAAAGGAACCCTCCTACACTGTTGGTAGGAATGTAAATTGGTCTAGCCATCATGAAGAACAGTATGGAGGTTCCTTAAAAAACTAAAAATAGAGTTACCATATGATCTTGCAATCCCACTCCTGGGCATGTATCCAGAGAAAACTATAATTTGAAAAGATACATGCACCCCAATGTTCATTGCAGCACTATTTACAATAGCCAACACATGGAAACAACCTAAATGTGCATTGACAGATGAATGGATAAAGAAGAAACACCATATATATATATGTGTGTGTGTGTGTGTGTGTGTGTGTATACACACACACACACACACAATGGAGTATCACTCAGCCATAAAAAAGAATGGAACAATGCCATTTGCAGCAACTTGGACAGACATAGAGATTATCATACTAACTCAAGTAAACCAGACAGAGAAAGGCAAATATAATATGATATTGCTTATATGTGGAATCTAAAAAAGAAAAAAAAAAGATACAAATGAACTTATTTACAAAACAGAAATAGACTCACAGACATAGAAAACAAACTTATGGTTACCAAAGGGGGAAGGATCTATTAGGAGTTTGGGATTAACATATACACACTACTATATATAAAATAGATAACCAACAAGGACCTACTGTATAGCACAGGGAACTATACTCAATATTTTGTAAAAACCTATAAGGGAAAAGAATCTGAAAAAGAATAGATATATGTATGCATGACTGAATCACTGCGCTGTACACCTGAAACTAACACAACACTGCAAATCAACTATACTTCAATAAAAAAAGAAATAAATATAATAACCCCCCATCAACCAGGTAATCTTTTAAAATAAAGAAAATCATAAGATTAACATGAAAGAAAAAGATAACTGAATGATTAAAGTAAGTCCAATAACAATCAATTTTGAGGTTTATAACAATATAGAATTAAATAATATTACAAATAAAACAAAGGACAAGGGGGGAAATTAAAACATATTTTTAAAGTTTCTTATAATACGTGAGACAGTATATTCTTTTAACTTAGATTGTAATAAGCTAAAAGTATATATTGCAAACCCTAGAGCAACCAGTATAAAAACAATAAAGATGTATAGCTAATCATTCAAGAACAAAGATAAAGTAGAATCATAAAAAAAATTCCAAACAAATACAAAAGAAGAGAAAAGAAATCAAGAACAGATAGGACCAAAAAAATAGCTATGTAATAGACTTAACCCAGTCATGCCAATAATTATTTAAGTGTAACTCATCTAAACATTCCATTTAAAAAGCAGAGTTTGTCAAACTGTCTTTGACAAACTAACTACGGTTGGATACAACAAATCCACTTTAAATATAAAGATGCAAATAGGATAAAAATCAAAGAATAGCAAAATATAGCACATACAAACTACTTTCAAAAGGTGGAATTACTATACAGTAAGTCCCCTACATAGGAACCTTCAAGTTGCCAACTTTCAAAGATGCAAACGTGCGTTCCATCAACGTCAGGCGTGAGTGAAATTTCAGCTTGCCCTCCATCCCCTATTGCTGACAATCGTTCAGCTCTATTATTTCCCAACTCCTCTCCCTCTTCCAGTCAGTAACTCTTCTTGCCTGTTCACTCGATTGCCAGCCCCTGTATACCAGCTGTTGTACTGTACCACTGTACCTTTAAAGGTACTGTAGTGTAAGATTAAAAATGTTTTCTTTTTTGTGTGTTTGTTTGCTTTCATGTATTATTTGTGTGAAAAGTATTATAAACCTATTACAGTACAGTACTATATAGCCGATTGTGTTAGTTGGGTACCTAGGCTAGCTTTGTTGGACTTAAACGAACAAATTGGATGTACGAACACGCTCTCAGAATGGAACTCGTTTATATGTAGGGGACTTGTATTATCAGACAAAGTGAATCTCAGAACAAGAACTATTACCAGAGATAATGAAGGACACTTCATAATGATAGACATGAATTCATCGAGAGAATATAACAATCTTATTCACTTATAACAAGTTTTAACATATATGAATCAATAACGAATAGAAGTGATATATTCATACAACGGATACTATTAGGCCATAAAAAGAATGAAATACTGATATATACTACAATGTGAATGAACATTGAAACTATTATTGTGAGTTCAAGAAGCCAGGCACATAAAGCTACTTAGTGTATGATTCCATTTAGGTGATATGTCCAGAATAGACAAGTCGCTAGAGTTATGAATTAGACTTGTGGTTGGCAGGGACTAGTGGAGGGAAGAATGGAGAGTAATCTCCAATGAGTATAAGGTTTATTTTTGGAGTGATAAAAATGTTCTAAAATTAGATTTTGTTGGTTGTTGCACAACTCTGTGAATATAATAATAAAAAAACACTGAATTGTACACCTTAAAAGGATAAATTTTATGGTGTATGAATTATATCTCATTAAAACTGTTATTACAAAATTTTTAATCAAAAATATTGATAGAAGGAAAAGAAGAAATAGACTAGTCTGTCATTATAGTTAGAAATGTCGACACTCTTCTTACAATAAAAGATAGAAAAAGTATACAAAAATTCAGTAAGGATATAGAAGACTTGAACAAACTTATCAACAAATTTAAGCTATTTGACATTTGTTGAACAGTCCACCGGAGAGTAAGAGAAATCACACTTGTTTCAAGCACTCAAGGAAAAATCACCAAGATAAACAATCACCAAGATAAGCTCTATATATGTAAAAATATTTAAACCATAAAAAGTATGTTCTCTGACTAAATGGAGTTAAACTACAGTGCAAAAAGAAATATATATAAACACTCCCCAAATATTTAGAAATTTAAAAGTTTACTTCCATACAATTATTGGGTCAATGTGATGGTCAGCTTATGTGTCAACTTGGCTACACTACAGTTCCCAATTATTCAATAAAACACTAATTGAGGGTTGCTCTGGAGGCATTTTATAGACGTAATTAAAGTTTATACTCAGTTTACTTACTTTAAGTAAGGAAGATTACACTATACAACAAGAGTGAGCCTGATTCAATCAGTTAAAAGGCTCTAAAAGCAGACTTAGTTTCCCTAAAGAAGACTGAATTCTGCCTGAGGACTGCTGCTTTAGGGCATGCCCAAGAGTTCCAGCTTGCCCTTCCTTGACGGCCTGCCCTACAAATGTAGGAACTGCCTAGCCAGTCACACAATCACTTAAGTCAATTATTTTCCCTTGCACTAAATCTGTTTTATATCTATCTATCTATCTATCTATCTATCTGTCTATCTATCCATATGTTTATCTGGTGGAACCCAGACTGATACAGTCAAGAAGAAATCACAAGTAAAATTAGAATATAATTCAAACTGATTGAAAAAAGAAAAATGACATATCAATCTTTGTGAGATTCAACTAACGCAGAGCTGAAAGGGAAATTTATAGAATTAAATGCTCATTAACAATTATCAAATCAAAAATCTAAGCTTCTTACCTAAGAAATGGAAAAATCAAAACAACAGCCAAAAACTGTACCAAACAAAGCCCCTACAAAATGTGCATAAAGGAGGAAAATAAAAAATAAAAGCAGGGCCTCCCTGGTGGCGCAGTGGTTGAGAGTCCGCCTGCCGATGCAGGGGATAAGGGTTCGTGCCCCGGTCTGGGAGGATCCCATATGCCGCGGAGCGGCTGGGCCCGTGAGCCATGGCCGCTGGGCCTGCGCATCCGGAGCCTGTGCTCTGCAACGGGAGAGGCCACAAGAGTGAGAGGCCCGCATACCGCAAAAAGAAAAAAAAAAAAAAGAAAAAAAAAAAGAAAAAATAAATAAAAAATAAAAGCAGATATAATAAAACAGAAAATGGAAAACCATAGAGAAAATCAATGAAAATAATAACTGAATCATTGAAAAGAGCAATAAAAATGGTAAACTTTTAGCCAGATAGGTTAGGAATAAAGAAAAAGAAACACAAACTACCAATGTCATGAATTAAAGAGGAATCAATACTTCAGGTCCTATAGACATTTAATTTTTAAAATTATTTAAAAAAAACTTTATGCCAACAAATTTACCAAATAAGATGAAATACACACAACCTTGAATGATATAAATTAAGAAAACTCGCTCAAAAAGAAATAGAAACCTGAATAGCTCCTTAAAACTTTCCTTAAAAAAATTTTATTTCAGTTGGCTTCATTGGTGAATTCTACCAAACATTTAAGGAAGGGATAACAGCAATACTAAAGAAACTTTTACAGAAAGAAGAGGGAAAGTCCCCAGATCATGAAAACAGCAATCAGGTACTGTAACCAGATAAAGAAATTACAAGAAATCTTAGAGAAATATCTCTCATGAACATAGATGCAAACCTTCCCTCACCCAAATTTTAGAGAACTGATTAGAGTTTCTCTTAAGAATTTAAAGTAAAAAAAAAAAAAGAATGTAAAGTTGGTTTGATATTTAAAAATCAATCAGTATAATTTACTATATTGACATTAAAAAGAAAAAATGGTGTTCTTTTTTTTTTTTTTTTTTTTTTTGCCGTATGCGGGCCTCTCACTGTTGTGGCGTCTCCCGTTGCGGAGCACAGGCTCCAGACGTGCAGGCTCAGTGGCCATGGCTCAGAGTCCCAGCCGCTCCGCGGCATGTGGGATCTTCCCAGACCGGGGCACGAACCCGTGTCCCCTGCATCGGCAGGCGGACTCTCAACCACTGCGCCACCAGGGAAGCCTGGTGTTCTTAACAGATGTAGAAAATTGACAATATCAAATATCAACTTGTCATTAAAAAAAAACTTCTCATTAAGTTAGAAATACCAGGGAATTTGCTCAACATGACAAAAGGCATCTGTGAAAACCCTCTTTCAAATATGATACTTAATGGTGACAAACTAAATTATTTCCCGACTAAGATCAGGAACCAGGGAAAAGTGTTCACTCACAACTTTTACTTAACATTCCACTGAAGGTTGTGGCCACTGAAAAAAGGCAGAAAAAATAAATAAAAATCAGCTTGCAAAGGAGAAAGTAAAACTATCTTCATTCACAGACTAAATGATTGTTTTGTCAGGAAATCCTAAGTAATATACCAAAAAATCTTTGTAACTAATCATTGAGTATATCAAGCTTGCAATATACAGGCAGAGTTTTAAAAATCAGTTGCATTTTTATATGATAGCAATGAATATTTAGAAATTCAAATTAAAATACAACACAACTTAAAATAGCTTAAAGATTATAGAATACATTGGAATATATTTAAGAATTATAAGTAAAGCTTATCCACCAAAAACTACTCAACATCACTGAGAGAAATTAAAGAAGACATAAATAAATGCTAAGATATACAATGTTTATAGCCCAAAAGACTTAGAATTGTTAAAACATTAATTCTCCTTAATCTCTAGATTCAATAAAATCAAAATAAAACTCCCAAAAGAATTTTATGGAAATTAACAAGTCAATTCTAAAACTTATATGAAATTCCCAATGACTAAAATAGTCAAAACAATTTTAAAAGTGAAGAACTCAGTGGGAGGATTTACATTATCTGATTTCAGGATTCACATTATCTGATTTCAATCATACATTAATGAAGACAGAGTGGCATTGTGTAAAAATAGACACAGATAAATGGAACCAAAGGGAGAATTCAGAAATTGACTCAAACGTATATGACTAATTGGTTTTCACCAAATGGGTCTAGATAATTCAAGGGAGAAAGGATAGTCTTTTCAATAATTGGAAGCCATATGGAAAAAACAAAAACAAAAAATACTTCAACCCTTCCATCATACCTTACACATAAATTAGCTCAAAATAGATCATAGGTCTAACTAAAAAATCTAAATCCATAAAATTTATAGAAGAAAACAGTAAAAAAAAAAGTCCTAGTGATTTTGGCTTAGGCAAAGATTTCTTAAACAGGACACACACAAAAAAGGCTACATTATAAACAAAAAATGATAAATTGGAATTCAACAAAATTATAAACTTTTGTTCTTCTAAAAAAGGAAAAGGCAATTCAAAGATTGGGGAAAACTGTAAGGCACATATCCAATAAAGTTCCAGTATCCAGAATATATAAAGTCTTCATAAAAGGCAGTAATGAAAGGACAAAAATTAATAAAAAATGGGCAATTTTTAGTGAGTAATGAGCAGACACTATAATAAAGAAGATATAGGACTTCCCTGGTGGTGCAGTGGTTGAGAGTCCGCCTGCCGATGCGGGGGACACGGGTTTGTGCTCCGGTCCAGGAAGAACCCACATGCCACGGAGCGGCTGGGCCCGTGAGCCATGGCCACTGAGCCTGCGTGTCCGGAGCCTGTGCTCCGCAACGGGAGAGGCCACAACAGTGAGAGGCCCGTGTACCGCAAAAAAAAAAAAAATAATAAAAATAAAATAAGAAGAAGATATAAAGATAGTAATAAATGCTTGAAAATACAGTCAACTTTTTTTTTTTTTTTTTTTGACGCGCAGGCTCAGCGGCCATGGCTCATGGGCCCAGCAGCTGCACGGCACGTGGGATCTTCCAGGACCGGGGCACGAACCTGTGTCCCCTGCATCGGCAGTTGGACTCTCAACCACTGCGCCACCAGGGAAGCCCATGGTCAACATTTTTAATCATTAACAAAACATAGATCAAAACCCAAAACTACTACTACTTCACCCACAATAGAATGGCTAAAATTTAAAAAGAAATGTTTGACAATATCAAGTATTGATGAGAATGTTGAACAGCTGAAATTCTCTTTGATGGTAGCAATAAAACATGGTATAACCACTACTGAAATGTTTCTTACAGAAGTTGTAAAGTTTCTTATAAAGACTTTCCTATAAAAGTAAGCATATATACATCTTATCATGTGACCGAACATAAGTCCAAACAAGGTCTTGCATGTAAATATTTACAAGCAGCTTTATTCATAATAGACCCAAATTGGAAATTACCCAAATGTCCAATAACTAGTGAATGGATAAAAGAATTGTGGTTGTGGTTTCTTCACACAATTGAACATAAGTCAGGAAAAAATGTAATACTCTATACTGATACACTAAACAATATGTATGCATCTCTAGAGCATTATGCTAAATGAAAGAAGCCAGTCACAAAAGCATACAAACTGTGTGATTCCATTTAAATAAAATTCCTCTAAAAAGGCAAGGCTATACTAATAGGAATAGATGAGTGGTTGTCAAAAGCTAGAAGTGAAGAGGAGGACTGAATGCAGAGGGACCAGAGGAAAATTTGGGGGTTGATGGAAGTGTTTTATGTCAGGAACATGGTGGTTATAATTATTCAGTTGTGGAAATTAAAATGAAAATAGGAGACTCAAACTTTACAACTCTCAAAATATTATCTTATAAATAAAAGAGTATATCTTAACCATACCTAATACAGAATGTAGTAGATAGACCCAATTATTTGTTGAATGAACGAGTAGTCTGAAGATCATTGTGCAATAAATTTGGTAAAAAATTAAGTGTATATTTGATACATGGTTACTGATGAGTCATTCATTCATCTACTGAGAAGAAAACCCTAAATTCCCATTGAAAGGATATTATGATATGTGTAATAGTTATAGACTATTTTTCAAATTATTTATTTATTTATTTATATTTTTGGCTGCATTGCGTCTTCATTGCTGTGCACAGGCTTTCTCTAGTTGCAGTGAGCAGGGGCTACTCTTCGTTGTGATGCATGGGCTTCTCATTGCGGTGGCTTCTCTTGTTGTGGAGCATGGGCTGTAGGAGCATGGGCTTCAGTAGTTGTGGCTCATGGGCTCTAGAGCACAGGCTCAGTAGTTGTGGCGCACAGGCTTAGCTGCTCCGCCGCACGTGGGATCTTCCCGGACCAGGGATCAAACCCGTGTCCCCTGCATTGGCAGGTGGATTCTTAACCACTGTGCCACCAGGGAAGTCCCAGTTATAGACTATTAATTAACCATTAAGCCAACATATATTCTCTTTATTAAAGCCAACATATATTCTCACACAGATCACATTGTTACCATTCATTAATGCATTAGATTAAATTATCATAATATAATAAAATGGTATATTTAGTTTATTTTCCTTCATTCTATTTCTTGGCTCCAAACTTTAAGATTTCAGACTTTTGGGCTTCCCTGGTGGCGCAGTGGTTGAGAGTCCGCCTGCCGGTGCAGGGGACGCAGGTTCGTGCCCTGGTCTGGGAAGATCCCACATGCTGTGGAGCGGCTGGGCCCGTGAGCCATGGCTGCTGAGCCTGCGCATCCGGAGCCTGGGCTCCACAACAGGAGAGGCCACAGCAGTGAGAGGCCCATGTACCGCAAAAAAAAAAAAAAAAGATTTCAGACTTTTATCACTTTATTTCTAGATCATAAAGTAATCTCCTAAATTGTTTCCTTGCTCTCAGACTCTTATAATTTCAAACCATTCTACTAATTAATATCACATTCATATTCTTTGAAACATCGAATTTTTATTATGCCCATATTACAGGTTTTAATAGCCTTATATTACTTCTTGGATAAAAAAATCTAAGTTCTATTTACTATGTAAAGTTCTCTACAACTGTACACTTTATCCATCTATCCTCATCTTCCACCATAGCCCTATAGATTCACTATCATTTCTAGCCCAATGACAAACATCCTCCCTTGCAACTAGTGTTTAATGTTTCCTTCACTATCTCCACCTAATTTCTCTACAGGTTACTCAACTCCCACCATATTTATAATTCCCTGACCACTTGAATCATTGTTTTACTCTTCTTTTCTGATGCCCAAGATGTATTTACCCCTTGCCACCCATTGGGCCACTTTCTTTGCATTGTTATATAATATTTTGCAACTCATTTCTTATAACTTATGCAGTAAATACTCTTACTTTCACCATTTTACAGTTGAGAACACTAAATTTCAAAGACATTAAGAAACATACCAAGATCACATAGGCAGCAAGTAGCAGAGCTACGATAATGACCATGAAGATATGGATCCTTTTAATTTGTTAGCTTCAGCAACTCCTGATATGACATTAGCCTCAAATAAGAATTCAATAAATATATTTGAATTGATTGAGTAGGGTTATTAAATTTGTCTTTATTTTGAAGGAGGGATTTCGGTTTGTGTCTAACTGGTTTTATAGAATGTTCAAGTACTTCTGGAAGAAAGATGGGGCTGTCCTACAAAAGCTTATTTGTGAGAGGGATTGAGGAGCCTCTTGGGAAAACATTCAACCTAAGTGAAAAAGCATGAATAGTTGATCTAGTAATAGCAACCAACGTCGAGAGAATGCATCAGCATTTCTGGCTACTATAATATATGAAGGACAAGAAATAGGACTTTGTAATAACGCAGTTTAAACCTTTTTTTTTTCCATCTGAACCCCTTACTGATAGAAGTAGCCTGTGTTTCTAGTTCTTAGAATATGTGTCAGTATCCAGAAATTTTAAAATCTACTTTTTTGAGATATAATTCATGTAAAATAAAATGCACCATTCTGAACTCTGTATGGAATTCAGAGGGTTTTTTTTTAAGTTTCATTTTGAGATCATTGTACATGCAGATTCACATATGGTTATAAGAAACAAAACATAGCGATCCCATATACCTTCACCCAGTTGCTCCCAATGGTATCATAACACCTAACTATAGCACAATGTGTGGTCTGTAGAGAGTGCAGAATGGAGCAGGTACCTCTTGGCATGTTAGGGATCCCCAAGACCACCCTCAGGCTTAATGGTTGACTAGAAGGACTCAGGACTCAAAGAAGTTGTTATACTAATTGTTATAGTTTATTACAGTGAAAGGATACAGATTAAAATTGGCAAAGGAAAAAAGTACATGGGGTGAAATCCAGAAGAACCAGGTGCAAGATCCCAGGTGTCCCCTCAAAGTGGAAAACCCATGTGAGGACATGGTTACATGGATACCAAGACTTGGTATCCAAGGTTTTTATTGAAGATTTGTCACATAGGCATGCAGTGCTCATGCAACTGAACTCAGCTACTCAGTCTCCAGTCCACCACCACCCCAGATGTCAAACCACAGCATGGTCCAAGCCCTCAAGCATACAAGCACAATCTTTAACAGGCAGGATGTTTCAAGGACTCAGAGGTCAAATTCCCAGGAGTCTAACCAAGGGCAAGTCCTGAAGACAGGCCATTCTTAGGAATGTGCAGGATTGGAGAAGCCCAGGTGGGCTGTCTTTGGTCCAAGGTCTCTTCAGAATGAACTTATGATAATATAACAGGCTATTGAAAGAAAGAACTGAGATCTGAAGAGAGGGCAATTCCTAACTGTGAAAAGGATTAACACAGTGTATCATAGCAGGGATGGGATGCTTACTGGCTACACCAGATATCTTCAAGTGGTCTCTGAAAGTAGAGATGGATGATAGAAATGGAGCATTGTGCACAAGCCTCATTTTTCCAACCCATACCACTTTCTCCATAGTCTTTTATATTATTTTACTAATAAGTTTTAAATTTTTCGTTCCTTCTTGTGGACATACATTCATCACCTTGAAGACCATGTGCTATTTATTTCAGGATTCCTAATATTTGGCATGCCATCTGGCACATAGTAAGTACCCAATGAATGTTTGTCATAAGAAAGAAAAAAGGAAAGCATATAGTATAAATGGATGAATGGATGGATGGATGGAAGGGAGGCAGGATGCATGAAAGGAAGGAAAAGAAATAAGCAAGATCAGTGGTTGGAACTGAGTCAGGACAAATAGGAAAGACAGGAGGAAATGAGGATAGGAAGGAGAGAATACTGAAAGGTAACAGGGGGCTTCCCTGGTGGCGCAGTGGTTGAGGGTCTGCCTGCCGATGCAGGGGACACAGGTTCGTGCCCCGGTATGGGAGGATCCCACATGCCGAGGAGTGGCTGGGCCCGTGAGCCATGGGCACTGAGCCTGTGCGTCCAGAGCCTGTGCTCTGCAACAGGAGAGGCCACAACAGTGAGATGCCCACGTACTGCAAAACAAAAAAAAAAGTAACAGGAAGTAAGAAAGAGAAGGAAGGGATGGGGGAAGCAAGGAAAGGATAAAGAAACAGATGAAGGAAGAGAAGTAGGTTATATACAAGGAAAAAGAAAGGGAAAGAAAAAATGAAGGAAGGGTAAAAGGAAGGAAACAGGGCTGGAAGGAAAGTAAAAGAAAAGAAGAATGAAGGAATTAAGGTAATCACGAGCTCACCATACCCTTCTGGAAGATGGCCATCCCTATTACTACACAATCCAACAACCATTTAAAACAGCACCTCCAAAACCCCACACCAACCGTTTCACCCCAGTAACATGAAAGAAGTTTTACTTCCCAAGTATCAATAAGATTCTATTTCTAAACAAATATAGACCTGTTTCATTCAGGTTGACATACAATTGTACCATATGCTTGGTATTATATAGATACCTAGAAATAATTTACTGGAAATTTGACATCCATTTTAATGACGTTATAAAGAAGAATAAGCGTGTGCATACAATAAAGTAAACTAATTATTGGCAATATAAAATCCATCCCACCTTGAAACTGCTAAATGGAAATATATATTTGCAATTAATAGCTGTGCTTGACTATAAATCAAAGATAATCATAGTTGCAAGTGGTTGTTACTATAGCAGTAAAATCTAGGGTTTATACAAACAACTTCATGTACATTCATGTTTGGTTTGAGTTCCCTTTCCTCTTCAACCTTCTCTACACTGACTTTGAGGGGAACTTCCTGCCCATGGAGTGAGGCAGGTGAGGGAACAAGGACTGTCATCTCTCTCAGCTCACTTTTACACCTAAGAAAATTAAGATGGAGAGATCTGCTTTAGGTCACAAAATGAGTTCAGCTCAGTTCATTTCCCAGCTTTGTAACTAATATGTGAATCTCATGCCCTTACTAACTGCTAAAACAGCCTCCCTCTTCCAAATCTGTTAAATTTCTAAATTTGATAACTAATTTGAATGTTTCTTTTTAACCAACACTGCATATCTAAGCCATACTGCACATTCATGCACATTTTAGTAAGGTTTTACAGAACTTTGGATCTGGAAATTCTTTGAGATGCTTTTACCCAATGTGAACATATTTAATCTTTTCAAAGACAAATTTTCATTTCTCTTTCTCTAATTTGTCCTAAATGAATATTCTGTCTCTTTTTGTGCAAAATATAATTATGAAACTTATGACACTAATATTTTATTTCAAGCCTTCTACATTAAGTTCTTTTGCTGAATACTGTTAATGCATTATATACAGGGAGTTAATCTAAATAGCAAAACTGGCGTTCCACTGAATTAGTCATGAACATTGTTAGCCCTGGATAAAATTAAGCATTGGAAATAATTCTCATCTACTACTTACATTCTTCCGAGTGTTTGTTTGTTTGTTTGTTTGTTTGTTTGTTTGTTTTGCGGTACGGGGCCTCTCACTGTTGTGGCCTCTCCCGTTGCGGAGCACAGGCTCCGGACGCGCAGGCTCAGCGGCCATGGCTCACGGGCCCAGCCACTCCGCAGCATGTGGGGTCTTCCCGGACCGGGGCACGAACCCGTGTCCCCTGCATTGGCAGGTGGGCTCTCAACCACTGCGCCACCAGGGAAGCCTAGTTTATTTTTAAAGATTTACTTTCTTACCATTTTTCATCTGAATTATTATTTCATAGCATAATACAACACAGTAGCAAATAATACTGGATCATTTTCTCTGGCAGATCATCTTTCACTGTCATTTCTCATTATGCTATCAACCATAATCTAAAGAATACATTCAGGTCAAGAAATCCCTCTTTCAATTCTTCTTACTTTTGTTTCATGATATTTTGTCATATACCACTGTGGATCAAAATAGATTTCTTATACCTTATTCTGGCAGACACTACATTACAAAACACATTAAAAATAAAACTAGGGGAAAAAAGACATAAAAATGGGAATTTTTCGCTCTAAATGATTGTTTAAATAGTCCATGAAAGAAACCACGTTGGGTATTATTTTGTTCATGTGTAGTATTTTCTGTGTTGAATATGTTTTCATAATAACACTTCAGGATAGTCCTAGAATTGTTCACCTTTACAAAGACTTTCTAACATTAGTGTCGATATTAAGCACTGTGACATTGGCATTCTCCTGGAGGATTTCAGGATATCTCATTCAACTTTGGCATTGTAACAAGACTAGCATAGCAAGTGATGGAGGGGGCAGTTCTCTGCATTGTGTGATTGAAAGTGTATCTGTTAGAACTGCAGCTGGCTGCAAGCAACGGAAAACTCTAAACTAATGTGCTTGACTCAGAAGTCTGTCAGAGAAATTGAAATCAAAACTACAATGAGGTATCATCTCATACCAGTCAGAATGGCCATCATCAGAAAATCTAGAAACAATAAATTCTGGAGAGGGTGTGGAGAAAAGGGAACAGTTTTGCACTGCTGGTGGGAATATGAATTGGTACAGCCACTATGGAGAACAGTATGGAGGTCCCTTAAAAAACTACAAACAGAACTACCATTTGACCCAGCAATCCCACTACTGGGCATATACCCTGAGAAAACCATAATTCAAAAAGAGACATGTACCAACATATTCATTGCAGCTCTATTTACAATAGCCTGGAGATGGAAACAACCTAAGTGTCCCTCATCAGATGAATGGATAAAGAAGATGTGGCACACATATACAGTGGAATATTACTCAGCCATAAAAAGAAACGAAATTGAGCTATTTGTAATGAGGTGGATAGACCTAGTGTCTGTCATACAGAGTGAAGTAAGTCAGAAAGAGAAAGACAAATACCATATGCTAGCACATACATATGGAATCTAAAAAAAAGAAAAAAAATGGTCATGAATAACCTAGGGGCAGGACGGGAATAAAGATGCAGACCTACTAGAGAATGGACTTGAGGACATGGGGAGGGGGAAGGGTAAGCTGTGACAAAGCGAGAGAGAGGCATGGACATATATACACTACCAAACGTAAAATAGATAGCTAGTGGGAAGCAGCCGCATAGCACAGGGAGATCAACTCGATGCTTTGTGACCACCTAGAGAGGTGGGATAGGGAAGGTGGGAGGGAGGGAGACACAAAAGAGAAGAGATATGGGAACATATGTATATGTATAACTGATTCACTTTGTTATAAAGCAGAAACTAACACAATTATACTCCAGTAAAGATGTAAAAAAAAAAAGAAAAAGAAAAAAGAATAGTTGTAGAAATAACAACAACAACAACAACAAAAGAAGTCTGTCAGTGTTAGGCCATAAAAGCCCTTGTTAGGAAGTCCTGGGCAGGACAGATCAAGTCTATGCCATTAAAGGTACAGCGTTATCACATCTTATACTTTTCTATTTTTCTCATGTTTGTTTCTTTATGGTTGCAAAATAGCCTCTAATTAGTATTCCAGGCATGATGAGTTAGGGAAAAAAGAAGAAAAGAGGTAAAAAGGGCATAAAAGGGCACACCCATCTGAATTTGCTCTCTCTTTAAAAAAACAAAAGTCTTAGAGATACCACCTAGCAAACTATCCTTTATCAGAACTATGCATCATGGCCACCCTCAACTGGAAGGTGACTAGAAAGATTGTTAAACAAGTTGTGCTTGATGTCTGAAATTTTTACTGCAGTTTCATTTCTCTCCATCAAATGCAAAGGCCCCAGGAAAAAATACACATGCTCAGGTTATGCAACACCTATACTCTTCTTTACCTAATTCCCAAAAGAAGATGTTCTGGCAAACACATTTTTCTAAGATGCTTAGTGACCCAATACATTTTAGAAGCCCTTAGAATTTCAATATTTAAATCAAAAACTCAATTGCTAGTAGCAAAGTTTAAAAAAAATACTGGGAAATTATTTGGAGAAAATTCTATTTTTCAAATGTCCCACAAATCTTGTTACCTTAAGGTTCATCAAATCACATTAATAAGACACATAAACACACACACAAAACTACTCTTATCTAGATTATGATTTCCAAACAGTTTCACTTTCTTTCATTCTGTCTGTTATACGAGGGTAGCATAATGATTTCTTACTATTCTTACCAAAACTCAATATCAAAAATTAATCAGTCACAAGGATCAACCACATGGTAACTCAACTGATATGACCAGTATTTTTGTTGTTTTGTCAACCTTGCTACGAACTGAACATGGTTGTATATAGCCCATTATTTGTTAACCAGGAAACACTAACTATAACTTGGGAAATGCAGAATACAATATATCTGCTGAGGCAAATGTTTTGATTATCTGTAATTGTTCATAAACCTCTTTGGTTGTTAAGCTGTATCACTTTAAGAGACATTACTTTTGCAGTGAATGAAAATTCAATTAAGGTCATAAAACTTGTTTGTAAGTCCCTACAGAAAGTTTCTGGGAGAGAATAAATGGGTTAATTTAAGTTATAATTTTTGCAAAACTGTATGTTTTAACAGATAGTTTTCACTACTTCTGCCTCTTTGTTTTTATAATTAATTTAGTAGAGTCATTAACTGTCAACTTCCTCTTAACTCTGATACTTGAAAGAGTAGTTCATAAATGTGCAAAACTTATTCATGGGAGACATTCTTGCACTTAGGACATTTGACATGAACCAGTAGATTTCAAAATATAAATAAAATTTTAACTAATTTATCATTTATATTTTCTCAAGTGTTTGAGAAAGGCTATATTAAAAATAGAGTAATGGTGTTAAAGTATGTGGTACATGCAAGTACGTATCTTAACATCTTTACAGCTTACAAATATACATTTAAATAAAAAGAAAAACAAATACACCCAATTATTTAGCTTAATGTAGTTCCTATGATTGAATAACAAAGTTATCTTTTTGCTTTTAGTCATTAAAGGGGAAAAGGCAAATGGGACCTGTTATGCAATTTTTATTGATTGATAAATAATTCAATATTTCAAGGTAAACCAATATTAATTGGGTATAAATTCTAAAATTAATATATGTTGCAGAAAGTCATTGAGACAACATGACTGCCGTTGACCCTTGAGCTGGATCAGGCAATCAGAGACTCCTTACTCCCTTCCCTGTCCCTGGAATGTCAGTTCTACCTATTGTTGCCATTCTAGGAGTTGCTTCAAGGATGCAGTTTCTAGAGAGTAACGTTGTTGAGATCATCTGCACTGTGTATGTGTCTAGACCCCATTAAGGCCTCTATATAAACTCTTAAAATTCTGGAGGGCAGATGTAGAGATCTACTCATCTTGTGGCCACCCAAGAGGAGCCTCATATGTAAGTTCCTTTGCTTGTTAAAACCTCTAACCTACCCATCTGGAGTGGCCTACCTCTTTCTTTGGTCTTTTCTTGCCCTCCTGGTAGGGGGTCAATTTCAAGTTTCACCTCCGGAACTCTCGAGGTTGCTCATCAACAATATATCATGTGGTTATTTGTCTCGGAAACTCATACAAATGGATATAGAAACACAAAATGAGAGAGAAATTCTGGTCTGAGGATAGGGAAATAAGTCCTTAAAGGAATTACAGAATTTTTGATGAATAGAAGGGGGGGAGGTTTTTATAATTGATTAAATAGCTAACTGACATTTCATATATCAGCAGATTCTTTATCAATTATATTTACTTGTTTCAAATCACTGATCTTGTAATGTATGATCCCCTTTTAAGAAGAAGCAACAGAATATAATTATTCTGACTGCAAATAATATAAACACCTCCAGTTGCAGTGAGAATAAAGTGGTCTTGGAAATGGTCTTCTTCATAGTTGGACAAAACCAAACGGATTTATTTGTCCAACCAAAACACTTGGGTGAGCAAAAGCTCCCATACTTTCTAATATCTGCTTTTCTGTTGTGTCATTTTCTCTTCCTGAAATGTTATCTTCTCCCATCTTAGACAACACAAACAAAGTAAAAAACCAAACAAAACTTCATTATGTAGGGATTAGATCAAATGTTTGTTTTTCCCCTGAAGCTTTACTTGCTTATGTACAGTTGGTATCTTCTTAAATTCCAATGTGTAGGGACTTTGAGTTATAGTTCTCTTTTCCCCCATATTTCCTCTAGACCTAGGTCAGAAACTTCTTAAGGATGTTGTCTAGTCCCTACATACCTTTTTCTCCCAGAGTATTTAACATAGTGTTTTTCCGTACTTGGTATACAATAATATAATAATAATTAAGTTGACTGTCTGAAAATAATTAATGATGAATGTGTCTAAGACCCTGTCTATGAAGATTCATTCTAAGTTCTTCAGTCTTTTTGTTCTGAATGTTGGACATTTTGATTAATAAATATCTACCGACCTTGAATATCTTAATAAAGAGGCTTTTGGGAAACTTACAGGGGAATGGTGAGCTAATTGGGCTTGATAAAAGGGGCCAACAGACATTCATAAGCACACCAAAAATCAACGCTTTGAAATGGTAACTAAATTAGTGCAATTCTCATATTAACATTTGAATAAATTTTACAACTCCTCTTGTATTCATTAGTTTTTCATGGAACAGCATAAGGAGACTATGTTGAGCATTAAAATTAAGGGACTTAATACCTAATTTTCCCAGCAAAAGTATCTTCATCAAAGAGGTAATGTATGGAGCTAAACTAAGCTGGAGTTTGGCTGGAGTTTAGCTGAAAGCTGAAGCACTCTGCATCAGTAGAATTTATTTGTATCAAAGCACACTCATGTGCACTTGAGTTTTAAGGTTGAGGCTCTAATCTAGATACAAATCTGTACATGCTTATCTAGTATTAAGCAAACACTATGGGGATTTATACAAAATTAGTGACATTTTTAAAACAAATAATATTCTATAATTTTCGGCATTAAATTAAAAAATTTTCCACATATACATTTTTAATAAATCTATCTATTATGTAGTACTTTGTCTCATAGGTGACCTTTTGTAAATCAATAAACTATTTAGATGAAGTTTTTGGTTATGAGATTTGAAATCTATTTGAGTGCATCTTTGGCATATACCAAAGTATTTTATAGCTCTATCATACACACTCTGTATATGACATGTGTAATCTCCAGTAAGCAAGGGTTTTATTTGGCTTTCTGTTATGGTTACCACTATATCCTCAAGACTTGAGGAAGTGTGCCTATCATATGGCAAGTATTTAAAAGATATTTATTTCATTAAATAACAATCACATAATACTATATTAAACACATAATTTTTTTAAACTAATTACAATTAACAAGTACTTATAAAGTATGTATGTAATATTCCTATAGTCCTGCCAGGACCTATGAATGCTTTGGATGATACTGAAGCCCTTATTCTACTTACCTCCACTAATGTATTCTCCAATATTTTCCACCCTGTTCTTTGTCCCTTGGGGCAGAACTACATGGACTACGTTAACAGGACTCCTGTCAATAAGAGCACCAACCAGAGTGAGACCAAGGTATTTATACCCTCGCAAGGTCTCTTGCAAGGTTGACTATCTCTCTCAAACAACAATCACCACTCCTCTCAAGACAGCTGACTACAAAATATGGTCTTTCCTTCTGAGCTCTGGTATCTACTCTTTCCCTTTTATGTCTTCTTGCCTAGGGATGGTATTAACTTGTATCCCCAGGTTGTTCCACAATTCCTTATGTTTCATCCTCATACACACATCCTTGTAAATTATACTTTTGTAAACAAACTCTACTCAAATTATCCTACTTTGTGTGTGCCATCTGTTTCTGGTTGAGACTGAGTGTATAGCTTAAAATCTACTTGAGAAAACAAGCTTATTAGCATATATTAATCAACAGTGTATAATGTAAAAACTATATGAATGTATCAGAATATTGATATAGACTAGTAATATTACATTTCATTTGAGAAGGGGACATTTGATAAGGACTAAAGTGACCAGGAAAGGCTTTTTTGAAAGAGGATGGATTTGAATTACATTTGAAGAAAGGGTAAAATTTGGATAGGGAAACTATCCAAGCTCCAGGCAAAAAGACCGACAGGAGCAAAGGTACAGGAGGGATTTGAGTATACAATTATTTTACATGGGGCAATGAAAAAAAATCACTGGGCTAAAATCACTAGGTGTTGGCAGGGCTGGTTTCCTCCTCACAGCTCTGAAGGACAGTCCTTTTCTCTGCCTTTTCCAGCTTCTAGAGGCCACCTGCATTTTTGACTCATAGTCCCATTTCTTCATCTCCAAAGCCATCACAGTAAGGCAGATTCCTTCTCATGGTATCATTCCTGGTTCTCTTTCTTCTGCCACCCTCTTCCAAATTTAAGGATCCCTGTGATGATATTGGGCTCTATTGGATAATCCAGAATGATCTCCCTATCTCAAGATCAGCTAAGTAGCAACCTTGATTCCATCTACAATTTTAATTCTTCTTGGTGATGTATATTAATTTTCTATGGCTGCCATACAAATTACCATAAACTGGGTAGCTTAAACCACAGAAATATGTCTTCTTATAGTTTAGGAGGCCAAAGGTCTGAAATCAATGTGTTTGCAAGGTTGAGTCCTTCTGAAGGCTCTGGGAGAGAAATCATTCCAGGTTTCCCTCCTAGCTTCTGGTGGTTGTTGGCAACCCTTGGTGTTCTTTGGCTTGAGATGTATCACCCCAATCTCTGTCTCCATCTTGATATCACCTTCTTCTCTGGGTGACTTCTGTCTCTTATAAGGACACTTTCATTGGACTTAGGCCCCACCCTAAGCCAATATTATCTCATCTAAATCCTTAAGTACCTAAGGAAGGATTTTATTTCCATATAAGGTCACATTTTGAGGTTCCTGGTAGACATGAATTTTTTTAGGGGATACTATGCAACCCACTCTATCACATAATATATTCAACCTAATATATTTCTGAGGATTAAAATGAGAATATCTTTGGGGGTCCATTACTCCATCTACCACACTCATCATCTCTCCTGTTGGAGACCATGGATGTGAGCTAAGAGGCAGATTTGGGCGCAACAGTGATGTATGGCATGACAGTCTAGATTACCTGGCCATGAAACATGTGTGCTCTTCCCTGCTTCTTTCTGATTCAAAATGAACCACTTCCATCTTATGATGGATTGCTAATGGGTCCACCTGATTTTATGACTTGATGGGTCTGATGGAACTCAGCTCAAGATGAGCTGTATGGCTGTTTGATGGCCCCTAATCAGGCACTCTGTCTCTACCAAGGCCCAGAATCACTGCAGAGGCTATTTTTCAATTGGTATTTATTTTTCTGCTTTGTCCAGAACCCCAGGAGTGTGTGTTGTAATTCTTCTACTGGGGCTTGCCATAAACTCTACACAGCATATTTTCTCATCACAGGTAACTCCTATATCGGAGAGTCTGCTGGGTCATATGTCCACAGTAGCAGAAGTTCATATGTTGTACCATAGTCTCCAATGTATTTGTCACTTCTTATTCATTTGATCTGATTAATTGATGTAATTAATATGGTGGATCAAATATCATGTGGAATGTCAAATTGTTTCAGGGCCCTTTGGACTATATTATGACAGAGATTGAGGGAATTAACATAGCACTTGTGCAAGATAATAAATATATACTTTATCCATCCATAGAAATGTGAACTATTTTTGGTTCCCCTTCCCCATGGACTTGAAAAAGCATGCATTTGCCAGATCATTGGCTGTATTCCTGAGATAATTTTAATCTACTCCAGCTAAGCTATTACATATGGCACCTCAGGTGTAAATAAGCTTTTAATTGGCCAAGTTTGAGGTAATCTACTGTATCACCCTGGATCAGTCGGGCTCCTGTAGGAGTCAGACAGGTACATTAAATGGGTATGTGATGGAGATATTAAGCTTGCATACTTTAGATATTTAAAGATGACACTAATTTCTATCATTCTCTCTGGGATGGAAAATGTTTTTATTCATTATTTTGGCAGAGGAGGGAGTTGGCAGTTTTAGCAGCTTCCATTTTGAATTCCCCACTGATGACAAGTCTTACCTTGTAGGCCAAGGTACCAATGTTATGGTTTTGCCAAATAACATGTGATGTGCTTTTCAAGTATACACCAAGAAACACAGAAATGATCACCAGTTCAGTCTATGGACCCAGATGACCCACTGTGAATGGAGTCTGGGTCAGGACACTATTTATTACCTGCTCCCACATAAACCTCTACATAATCAGCAGGCCATGGTGATGCTTCAAGTCCCTGGGTAAAAATGTCAACTTCTACGTGTGTCCCTAAGTCCTCAAAATGTTTGGGCATGCCTCTTTTTTGCCTGAGTAAATTTATATGTCACTTTGAAAAAGGACTCAGAGATTTATTACTGTATACAGTTGCCATGGTATTATTGTGTCCTATCTCATGAGGACACAGATGGTTCACCAGTCAATGATTTAGGGTCTGAGGTGCAGAAACTGGGCAAGAAATTGTAACATCTTATTGGTAGGTGATAGAGTTTTTCTCAGTCTTGTGGACATTCATCCCTCTATATATTAAGCAATATTCTTGTTAGGTGCCCATCAGTTAATCATCTACACAGTTCCCTGCATGTCAAGCTTATCAACTGTGACACTAATCCCTGTTGGATGCTCTAAAAGACACATACAAGAATGTTCATAGGAGTCTTAC
Source organism: Mesoplodon bidens (assembly GCF_964165515.1). Classification (NCBI taxonomy): domain Eukaryota; kingdom Metazoa; phylum Chordata; class Mammalia; order Artiodactyla; family Ziphiidae; genus Mesoplodon; species Mesoplodon bidens. Next base: position 35,534,443 of record NC_138165.1, on the reverse strand, counting down.
TCATCATATCCTCAAAGTGAATACAGTCTAATGTATATTAAAGGTAAAATGGATAAATAAATTGTGGCATACTAACACAATGGGGTAACACATAGCATTAATATTAACTGAACTACAACAAAGGAAATCATATGAATGAATCTCACAAACATAATGCAGATGGAAAGAGGATGAACCCAAAAGAAACACATATTTTATAGTTTTACTTATATAAAATTTACATACATTTATATAAATTATAAATGTATATATGAATTTTATAAGTCAGACAGTCCTAATTCTAGTGTTTATGGATACATACTTAATTAGTAAATCTATAAAGAAAAGTAAAGAAAGATTTGCCATGAAATTCAGAACAGTGGTTACCTTTTGCAGGTGGGAAGGGTAAGGATTGAGAAGTGACAGGAGGGGGCTCTGAATGCTGATAATGTTCTATTTTCTCGACCTGTGAAGGTATTAACATGGATGTTTCTCTGTTATAAATAACCTCTTTTAATTCACTTTCTATGACTATTCCCCCCAAAAAGGTAAAAATGTATTTACAACCGAGTCAAAGGAATACCACCTTAGACCTCTTCAAATGAAAATGTTTGTGTTCAATTTTCAAATTCCATTTTCTATTATCGAAGCTGAACCACTCCAAAACCTGTTTGGCATTAGCAATTGAGTATGCACAATGCTTTCTTTTAAACCCTAGATCATAATATCCACTTAGGGCAAGAGATAATATGCTTTCTGTGTATTTTAAAACCAACCTCCAGGCATAAGAATTGGATTTTTACTTGTTACTAGCTGTAATTTTTTAGCAGGTTCAATTTTGAAGGAGATGGAGCAGTAGTTTGATACATGATTTTCTCATAGAAAATGGATATTAAGAAATATCAAGTGGTTTTAAAAAGCAAAATATCATCCCTTCATTTTGTATGGTTTTATTTCATCTTGTAACTTGTTAAAAGGCAGTTTCCAGTGTGCAAAAAAAAAAAAAAGTAATTTCTTTTTTCTCTTTGTTTCCCTATCTACCCTTCAGTGTAGGGTGAAAAAAACATAGAAAGCTCAATTCTAGAGGTAAGAAAAGCAGTAGTCTGGGAGTCAAGGCAATCTGGGCTAAAAAATGCTATAGAAATCCATTCTGATGCCAAGCCATTCGATGATCTCCTCCTTTCAACTGTTACTGATGGTTCATATCCAGTATTTTTTTTTTTTTTTTTTTTGCAGTACACGGGCCTCTCACTGTTGTGGCTTCTCCCGTTGCGGAGCACAGGCTCCGGACGCGCAGGCTCAGCGGCCATGGCTCACGGGCCCAGCCGCTCCGCGGCATGTGGGATCCTCCAGGACTGGGGCATGAACCCGCGTCCCCTGCATCGGCAGGCGGACTCCCAACCACTGCGCCACCAGAGAAGCCCCATATCCAGTATTTTTTAATTAAGTAACAAATCCCTCTTTTATTTTAGAATGACCAATGATTGACAGAGAGAGAAGAATATCAGAAGAGAAGAATATGATGAAAAAATAAAGAAATCTTGTGATGACTTTAATTAACATCCAGACAACCCAGAGAGCTACATTTGCTCACTCCCTCCACGTGCCAGGCTCCCAGTTTCTGACAACTAGCAAATCGTAGGGAAAGTGCCTGTCCTGACTACTGGTTAAAGCAGTGGTTCTCAAACCTTGCTGTGAAATGTAATCAACTACAATGTTTAGGCTGCACTTCACAATAATTAAATCAGAATCTCTAGAAATGATACCCAAGCATCTATAGGTTTTAAAATACCATTGGTGATGCCAGATTTCAGATCTAGTGGTTGAAAGAAAGTAACTATATTTGGATTTAACAGTCTAAATTTTATAACATTTTGGTGCCAGAGGAAATCATTTTTAAAATATTAATTTGTGTGTTTAATATTGTATTTAATACAACACACACAAAAAATAATCAAATATATATTTCACTTAGCCAGGTATCCTAGCCTCTCAAAGAAGAGAGTTTAAAGATCATTAGAATAATTTCCTTGTATAATAGGAGTGCTAATTGAAGACACCCTCAGATCTAATAATAATAATAATCACAAAGGTTATAATTGTCCTCATGATTACAGCAATGTATCCATCATACAGGCAGTGTGTATGGAGATTTACGTGCATTATCTCTGATTCAAAACACAATCTCACAAGGTGTATATAATTGTTACCATATTACAAAAAAATGCCTTGACAATTTTTGAACTTTAAAAAGAGCTAAGTATGAGTGAATACTGAAACAGCGCAAATTATTCTCAAATAAACTTTGGGAGAGCTTCTCAGAATTAAAATGGGCCATGTATTAACTAGAAATGTGGCAGAAAACCTGAGAGAAGAGTGGAGTCGACAAGATAAAATTGTATTTTTCTCTCCTGAATTGAAGTTCTACTGAAGGCAGTCTGAAATTATGTGACAGCTCCTCTGTTTCAGGGACCAAGACTTCCACAGGAAGCTCCCCAACTCACGATGGTTCCACTTAGGAGTTTTCAACTTTATGTTGGTGTGCAAGCAATATGCATTCAGTAGAAACTATACTTTAAATTATGAATTTTGATCTTTTCTAGAGCTGGCGATATGTTGCACACCACTCTCTCCTGATGCTGGGCAGCGGCAGTGAGCCGAAACTCCCAGTCAGGAGGATAACTACCAATTCACTTACAGCTATTCTGTGTTTTACTTTCAGTACAGTATTCAATAAATTACATGAGATGCTCAACACTTTAGTATAAAATAGGCTCTGTGTTAGATGATTTTGTCTAACTGTAGACTAATGTAAGTATCCTGAGTACATTTAAGGTAGGCCAGGCTAAGCTATGATGCTCGGTAAGTTAGGGGTATTAAATGCATTTTTCACTTATATTTTCAACTTAGGATGGGTTTACTGGGATGTGATTCCATAGTAAGTTGGGGAAGATCTGTGATTTGTCTCTTCCTCTATTTTTAGTGAATTGCCTCAGGTTGGTTGCCAGAGCTCCAACCATTACAGTCAAACTTCAGGCAGCAGGAAGCAAAAAAAGTACTGAATAAGAGTAAGGCCTGGGCTTCCCTGGTGGCGCAGTGGTTGAGAGTCCGCCTGCCGATGCAGGGGACACGGGTTTGTGCCCCGGTCTGGGAAGATCCCACATGCCGCGGAGCGGCTGGGCCCGTGAGCCATGGCCACTGAGCCTGCGCATCCGGAGCCTGTGCTCCGCAATGGGAGAGGTCACAACAGTGAGAGGCCCGCGTACCGCAAAAAAAAAAAAAAAAAAAAGAGTAAGGCCTTTCTTTAATGGCACTTCTTGAAAATTTTACATAGCACTCCCAGTCATATCTTATTGGCCAACGTCTATTTATATATTCTCACTGGCCACACTCAGAATGTTTCTATCTGTATAGCAATGTGCCCAAATAAATATCAGTAGTTAATATTAATATATAAATAACATCACTGTACTTTTTAAGGTGGCAGAGCCAAAGGGATACTGGGAAGCAATTAACACGCTTTGTCATAGACTAAGAAAAGAGAATTCTTACAGCAAGACATACAGAAGGTGACAAGACAGAAGTGTGCTGGCATCATCGAGCCATGTGAATTATTTTCAGAGACATTTTAAGTTGAAACATTTGTCATAGTGTGCTACTATGCTTATTTTTATGAGACTGGAGAAGAAAAATAGCTTAGGAAAGTGGTTCCCAGTGAGGGAGGTTTCCTCATTCCTCCTCCTTCTGGCCCCTCCCCAGATCCCTATAATATGTGATAATGTCTAGAGTCATTTTTTGTTGACACAACTACAGGGGTTGCTTCTGGTATCTAGTGAGTAGAGGCCTGAGATGCCAATATGTATCTTTCAAAGCACAGGACTACCAGCCAAATGAAGAATTATCCAGCACAAAATATCAATATCTAGGTGAAGACCTAGATATTTCTTTTTCTTTTTCTTTTTTTTGTCAAGAAGAAGGCAATGTCCAAAATGTCATCAATTACACCAAGAACAGCAGTAGCAGCAGCAACAGAACAATATTGTTGAGAGTTGTATTAAAGAAAATATACAATTTGAAATAAAGTAAGATGTCACAAACTCAAAGCCTTACAGGGACCAAAGATGTAACATAAGAGAAATAGGCTAAGTGTAAGATGATAAATGGCAATTGACACTTAGCTTTGGTGACCCATAAACTATAGGGGGTGACAGGGACTATCCTTAACTCCTTCAACTGAAGATCACAAGCCCCATCTAAAGGGGGCAACCTTTGTTCATTCCTAGCCCATTGCTGCTGTATTAGTATCCTAGGGCTGCATAATGAAGTACCACAAGCTGGGTGGCTTAAAACAATACAAATTTGTTGTCTCACCATTCTGGAGGTTACAAGCCTGAATAAAGGTATTGGAAAGGCTATGTTTTCTCTGAAGGCTCTATAGGAAAAAGATCTTTATTGTCCCCTCCTAGCCAGCAATCTTTGGCATTCCTTGGTTGTAGATGCATCAGTCCAATCTCTGCCACAGTGATGTTCTCCCTGTGTCTGTGTATGTTCATATGGTATTCTCCTCTTTGTGTTTCTGTGTCTGTGTCCAAATTTGTCTTTTTTAAAAAGGACACCAGTCATTGGATTAAGGCCCACCTTGATCCAGTATTACCTCACCTTAATTTGCTTACACCTGCAAAGTCTGTTTCCAAGTAAGATACATTCATAAGTACCAGGAATTAGGACTTCAATCCATCTTTTGGGGAGATGCAATTCAAACTGCAACAGTTACCATACAAGAACTTGGGCTCTAGGTTTGTCGGAAATTATTTTTCAAGAGAAGTTCAAAATTTAGCTTTTATGTTAAATCCTCAAATTGTCATAATTTGGCTTTTGAAAAATACGTCTGTGGGCTGGATACAGTTTGGGGCTTTGTTAACTTGCCACCTCTGTGTTGGTGGGTAAAAGAGTATGGAGTATAACTTGCTTTTCTCCAGGAGCTGGTACCACAGAAAACTAAGAAAGGTAATGGTGGGAATAACCACTGTGGAGATGGAGAGGAGATATGGAATTCCCAGGATATCTCAGAGGAAGAATTTTATGACTGATTAAAAGAAAAAAAGAGTCAAAAATAGCTGTCATGAACAACAAAAGAAAATCAACATATAAGTTAAACATAAAGATGTTCTAGGCAAAATTTCAAAAAGTTTTACAAACAGTGTATAAACTTGCATCCAAGGACTCCTTTACATGGATAAATGACTTTATACATCATTGAAAGTAATGAGCTCATTCATAGATTAGACTTTTGGGAATAACACCTGCTGGATATTTAGCAGACATCTTAGTTTTGTTGATATGTATGCTAAAGGAATATACAATTTCACTTGCAGTCTGACATATTTTTGGAAAACATACACCAAATCTTTTCTATTTCTGAAGTATTTGAGATTTCAAAGCTTCCACATTCAGAATTGGCAGACAAAGTTAATATTTAAATTTTCAAAATCCATATGTCCACCCTTGAAGCCAAGTATGGAATTAACTCCCCCTGAATCACCTGGATGAGGAATAGGAGAGGGTGATTTCTAAGGAAACTACTACCAGAAAGATGGCTGAATGGATGAATGAATGCTCGGCTGGCATAATAACACATCTCTCCCTCCCTTCCTCCCTCTCTTTTTCTCTTCCTTCCTGCCTGCCTGCCTGTCTTTCTGTTTTCCTTCCTTTCTCCTTCTTCCCTTCTTTTCCTCCTCTCTTATGTCCTTGCATTTTCATAACTATCAAGTGACTAGTATCTGGCTCTATTCTAAATACTAGGAATACAACAATTTAAAAAACAGTAAAACAAACAAAACAAACAATCCATTACTAGAAGGAGATGAGTCTACTAGCAGGAGACAGCCCATTACAAAACAGGATAATAAGTAACTACAGAGTCATGTACGAGTTGCAAAGGAAACAATGAAGAAGGATATTGGGCTATTGCATATGGTGTCTGGGTTGATCTCCCAGGGAGATATGATTTGCAATATGTCATGAAATATGGGTAGGAATTAGCCAGGTGAAAAAGTGGAATAAGGACTTTACTAAAAGAATGAATAGAATGTTTAAGCGAGGAGAATTAAGCAGTCAGGTCACTTGCAAACAACTTGATATGGTTTCCTGTTTATAGATGAGTGTCCAGTGAAGCTGGGAAGCAGTTACCAGAACATATGCAGAACATGATAAGAAGTTTGGGTTTTAACCTAATAACCAGTGCAGGATTTTAATAAGGCAAGGGATAAGAAATGAGTGTTGTTATAAGACTATAGGAGAGGCAGCAAGAAGAAAGAAGGACTGAAAGTTCAGCAAACCAGTGGAAGGATACTAACTGGGAGAGTTGTGAAGTCATATTGATAAAAAAAAAAAAGATAAGGTGCTACACTGAGGTCACAACTGTAGGGATGAAAAAAGAGAATGGATTTGATGCAGTAAGAGGAGATCACAGAGGCTGAAGAATATTAATGAGGCAGCAAATATGGCTAGAATTTAAATAAGAAAGGAGTATAAAATGTTAGTGGTTCAGAGAGTTAGAGTAATGACAAATATGTGCATCAAAGGAGAGATGTTTCCATTTAACAGAATGCTGGGGATAAACGAGAAAAGCTGCAGTGAACTGAAAGGCACGGATGGGAAGTGAGCGAGTGATTTTCAAAGCCACAGTAATAAAGGTAAGAAGAGACATAACACAATAGCAGAACGGGGGCTTGAGGGGACCTAAGGACTTTTTTTTTTTTTAAAGAGAGAAGGAATTATAGCATGTAAATGTACCTAGGGAAAAGAGGCGATATACGGAGAGGTTAAAAAACAATAAGCCCGATGAATAGGAACAAGGAAGAAAGGAGTCTTGATTTTAAGCTCTTTCACGGTTTACATGCTCCGTGCCCCCCCCAACCCCGCCCTCCTCTCCTTATTGCACTTCAAACCACAGCCTTGTAGCTAAAAAAGAAATTCTCTGGATATTTTCAGGGACGTGCTATTAAGAAAAGCAATTGCTTCCCAGTTTTATTCTTCATCCACTGCATGAACTTTTTGCCTCAGAAGAGAAACACTTGTCACAGGACTCCCAACTTGCAATTAGTTTCCTTTCTTTTCTTTCTTCCCTTTTAAAGAAAGACTCTTCTGTACTCCAGAATGAGGAGAAATGGCTCACTGAAACTACGGACCCCTGTTCCTAAGGTAACTGATAAGACATTAACATAATATGTGGAGGTGGCGTTATGGGCATAATGTTATATTTTGGTAGTGGAGTCATCCAGGTATAACTTAAGTAGTAGAACCGGTCACAAATATCCTTTCTCCTCTAACAGTCACCATGGCAAAGGCAAATGTAAGTAACACCGGGAGATGGATCTACATATTTTGTGTGATTCAATTTTTCTTTAATTTCTTTATGGGAAATGTAATTTGATAGCAACTGGTGCTATAAAGGTGCAGATGGTGAATGTCAGGCAGATCTTATTACCTGCAACAACGGAGTCCAGCTTGCCTTCGACAGCTGTAACTGGCCTCCTCCACTTCTTTGGAGTTGGGGTAAAAGCATTACCTCTGAGTCTCTGGCATTTTAGCAGGAAGAATGGAATGGTCTATTTTTCATTTATTACTTGTGACAGGAAATTAAAAGAGGAAGCGCTGGCCTGAATTCAGGAGAGACAGTAATTCTGGATGAAAGCCTTACCTCGCAGGAGAACAAACAGCCATAAAGGTGTGCGTAATTCAGAGATCATTTTGTAGTTATGTCAAACATTTGGCAGGAGTCAAATGATAAAATTCTTTTAATTGGTCAGTGAAATATCCACACCAGCTGCAATTATTTCAAATGGTTCCATGAATATAGAGCAACGCCCTGAACACATGGCACCCCCAAAGGCTGCTTGCCCCCAAAGCCTTCTTTCCTGGCATGCGGACTTAATTGAAATTGAATGTGCGGCCAGTTCATTGCCTATTAAGCTTGTGGCCAGTCCTTGCTATCAGATCTGAAAGTTCCTTCTGACAGCTTTCCACTGATGATGCTAGATGCTCAAATAAGATGTGCACGAGTAAGAATGTCTCAGATTAATCTTTTTCCCTTCACTCACACATTGCTAAATAAAACCCTGAATCAGTCATTTTTATGCAAATATAAAAGGTTAAGTTTCATTTTCAGGTTCCTCCCCCCACCTGGATTCTACGGAAGAATACATGAACAGTACTGGTTCGTGAAGGAGATATTATTCTTTTTCAGTTTTTGTCTGGTTGCAGAGAATCCCTCACTGATAGTTCTTGACAGAACTCAAAATTCAGCACTTAAATCCCAAGAGTTAGTGCACATTTCTGTGGGGAAACATTTGTGTTCTTACATCAGCGAATTTAATACAGCTTTTTCTCTTCCAAAGTTAAAAGCTTTAATTGCCCAAAGTCTTTCCTATAATTGTATGTATAAGCTTTAAAGTATAAAACCTCAGCCACCAAATGATGATTTTGATCATTTTAATTTTCTGGAATCAGTTTAATGTTTAATTCCTTTAATATCTGCTTAATATTTAATGAAGGACTCAGTAGGGTACATGGCAATTTTATAAACCTCCCACCCCAGTGACTATACAAATATGGATCAAATCATGAGAATAAATAGATCTCAGCAGAAGACACAAAACAGATTCGTTATTTATTTAAATAAGGCCTCCTCCCATGCCCTCACCTACCCGTCTAGCACCATTAGTAGAAATCTGGAATGGAAGGTTTAAGCCTGTGAAAAGAAAAAGAAACCTAAAACTATGAATCCTTCAATAATTCAGATAGGCATCTTGAGGTGTTATTCCAATTTAATTTGGTTTACTTAGAGTAAATAAAGTTATTCAATATCTATCATGTATTAGGTAGGAACTGTGCTACCGTGCTGCAGATCTAAATGCTAGCAAGTATATCCAACTGAGATGGGTACCAAATACACCTCTCTGGAGGGGCAGTTTAATTCATTAAAACCCAACTATAGGGCTTCCCCGGTGGCGCACTGGTTGAGAGTCCGCCTGCTGATGCAGGGGACACGGGCTTGTGCCCTGGTCCGGGAGGATCCCACATGCCGTGGAGCGGCTGGGCCCGTGAGCCATGGCCGCTGGGCCTGCGCGTCCGGAGCCTGTGCTACACAAGGGGAGAGGCCACAACAGTGAGAGGCCCGCATACCACAAAAACAAACAAACAAACAAGATCCAACTATATATTACTTACGAGTCAGCCAACAACCTACCAAAGCTTTAGATTTACAAAGTCCAAGTAGAGAATGCTGCACATGTACCAGCTTAAAATGCCTTTCTATGGCTCCTATAAAATCCCTCTCTGAAGAGCTGCTAAAGACAGATAGGAAAAATACACCTGAGTGGCATAGGGACACCAGTAGTCTCAGCTACTCTCTAAGCATAAAAGCTAGTAAGATTCTAGGAATGAATGCCCCAAGGGTATGGGTCATGTCCCGTTTATCCATATTTCCAAATTCTAATACATAATATGCATTTCAAACATGATTGCTGAATAAATGAATGAGTGAAAAAATAATTGCATGAACGTGTAGATTTGGTAATAGTAGATTGTAACCTGCTGAAATCAATAATCACTTTTTTTCTCCTTTCCAATCCCTATACTTGAGCAAGTTATTTAACCTCTTTCAAGCATCAGTTTGCTCATGTAAGTGGGAATAAAAACCATACCAACCCCAAAGCATTTTTGTGAGGATTAATAAGAGAATATTAATCAGTTATGTGACACAGTACCTGACACATATAGACTGAATTAGTGTTAATTATTGTGGATGTTGGTAATTGTTAGCCAGGACTACACCATATTGTCAACTGGAGAACTTTTTAAAAATGCCCAGGTTCCACCTCCAGAGATTCAATTTAATTATTTTAGTGTGAGGCACAAGCACATCTCTTTTTTAAAAGCTTTCCAGTTTATCCAGACTATATGTGAAGCCAGCATAGAAAATCGCAGTTGGAGGAGAAATATACACCTACCCACAACCCCTCAGCACACACACATATTTTCTTCTTAAAAAATAAGCCATTCATTAAAGCCAGACATCCATTTTATGAGTTAATTTTCGCTTGTACATCCATCATTCTCCACATATTTCTGGGTTGAGTTACAATTTGGTGCCCTTTTCTCTCACAGATTTGTTCACCCCTTGTTCGAGTTTTTTGTTCACTATAACTAGACAATAGAGATCTCCATTCAATCTTCTGGTGGTTTATTTTTCTCTAAAGATCAATTTTGAGTAAGAACTGAGTACTCCTGTCTCTGTATTACGGAATTAGAGAAGAATCATGGTTCAACAGTTCAACATTTGATGACTCAGGTTCCTAAAGACTGAATCTTTTAACTTTTTTCATTCTTCTATCAGCCTAGAGATATATGATAGTCTCTTTTTAGTAAGGCAGTTTCCTGGTCTAACTTGTAGACCATCTATTAAAATGGTTGAATTTCTATGATACCATGATCTGAGTATGCAGTTTTATTTTATTATACTTCTCATGCTTGAGACTATGGTAGACTTTTCAACCACAGTTGTTTATAAATCACTGTCTTTTGAAGATTAAACTTGAATTCACAAGTGGAACTTACTTTGTAAAGAAAATGCTCAGTGTTTGTTTTAAACATGAGATAAATCAATTATCTTCAAATTTATTTTTTGTAATTTCTATATTATATGATATAGTCAATTAAAGACAGTTACACCTGTTTATGAGTAGAATAAAATATGCACCACTTCAGTTTTTGCATAGAAGTATGAAGTTTGTTTTCATTACATTAACCATTTCCTGGACTTTCAAATTTGATTTTATCTATTTAATCAGATTCTCTCACATCTATGACATAAATGCTCCCTTTTTACTCTGAATTTCTTCTTCTAAAACATTAGCTCCTAGCATAGACTTTTTTCCCCACAGGTCCCTTTTCTATGTTTTTTGCATGTCCCTGCTATTTTGAGAATGTTTTAGCCTCTGCAGGCTACTGTAAAGTGGTTACTAGGTGACACTTTCTGTTTTTCTCCCCAGGCCATTTATTGCCCTCTCTAACTTTCTTTTCTTAGATACTGAGTTGGTTAGACTCTTGGCACCTGGCAATGTCTTCTCAGTTCTGAGTCCTGGCCAAAACCCACTCACTTTTCTTGCCTACAAGAAATATGTGTTACATAGCTTGATTTTGCTTATGTGATCAGGCATGAATACTGTTTCATTAAAACACATACACATGCATGCATACACACACACACACACGCAACATATACAGGAATGATCATATATTTATAAGACTGAGTTTTTATTTGTTGTTTTCTGCAATTCCTTCTCTCCTATAATAGCTGGATATATTCAGTTTGGTATTGTTCTGAATTTTGTTTGCTTTTATTTTATTAAAACTCTCATGCACAGTGCTAGGAATAAGATAGGCCCTCATGTACTGGTTGGATGGAATGAAACTAACTATAACTATATGTAGCTTTAAATTAGGGAATTAGATTTACAAACATTAGTAACACATATTCTTCCTAATCAGTGTTAATATTGCAGCAGTAAAGTCCTTGCTAGGCACCAAATAGGAAATGGAGTAGCTTTGAAATTCAGAAGTAATATCTGGCAGTACATGTTAGGTAATCCACTGTCAATTCAGTTTATCTTAGAGGACCTACCTTCTGTACAAGTCTGATGATCTGCAAGAATCTTGTGAGCTTCATGTTTTTTTCTTAATAATAGCTGTTTGTAATAACTACTATCTGCCAGCGTTGTGCTAGGAGCTTTGCATAAATTAACACTAATCCTCTTATGAAACAAGAGGAATGTGTTTTAATTCTAATTTTTCAGCTGAGGCCATGCCATACACCTAGCAAAACTCAATGCAATGTTCTTTCCCTCTTTCACACTTCCTCTGGGTGTCTACAGGAGCATGCCAAATTCCCTGAGCCATGTTAGATTTCAGTGGACATTCAAAAAGCAAGGAAGTATTGTCCCATCATTTGTTGTGATGTATTGAAACAAGTTCTGGAGTTGGAACTCGAATTCCTAGGTTCAATAATTTCCCAATCGGCCAATTATGTTTCTATTTTCTTATTTATGAAATAGGGTTAATTAGTCCTATTTCCCCCCTTCTTTCCCTCCCATGAGTTTTTTGAGAACCAGATGCAGTAGAACATATAAAGAAAATTGGTAAAAGTAGGAAAGTTGCTGTGAGAGTACAGTTTTAATGTTCTTACTGTAACAACCATAACAAAATGGTAATTATGTGACGTGAAGAATGTGTTAACTAGTCTTATTGTAGGAAACATTTTGCAATGATTTGTAGCAAATCATTACTTTGTACACCTTACACTTACACAATGTTATATGTCAATTATAACTCAATAAAGCTATAAAAATATAAAGCACTAATTTGATGTTGAATGTACACACACGTGGACTCAATTAACTCCAATATAGAAATACATTATTCTACATATGAATAACTTAGATAGGACATCTATGTTACATAGACACATACAAAATAATTAAGACAAATGTTGAAGCCTGAATCGAAAAATTCCTCAAACAGAAAGAGTAGGCCATAGAAGTCAATCCTGATAATCTGTAAGATTCATTCACTAAAAGCATAATGAATTAGAAAAATTTAATCTAATTTAAATCTAAAACAGCAAGAGTCAAAATGATATTCAGGATGATTATTTTCTTAAATACATATTATTTCAAAGGATATAATGAAATTCCTAGACACTGAGAAATACCATCAACACTTGGCTCCATCATGATGTAAAGAATAAAATTAGAGTAGCTAGCAATGAAGACTAGACACTAAAGCTAAAAGCAGTGATTTAAGTCATGAGGATTTCAGTTTGAAAATGACTTAAGCCACAAAGGGACTATACCTACTTGATTTCAAAAATTTATTTATTACTGTATATTTTCAAATATTAGGAGACTTGATTTCCTTTATTTACAAAGAGTGAAGCCATGCAAAATTAAAAACTTTCAACAAAGTTTATCCTTGAAATTTAAAAATTACTTAAAGAAAGCATTCTGAAGTTGTATGTTAATAATTAAAATAGATTTTTTTTAACATTTTAGCACTTTTAATTTTTTTTTCAATAAAGATAATCATAGACAATTTCATTCCTTGTGACTTCTTAGGGCTATGTGTACAGTTCATTAAAAGAACCAAGTATTGGATATGGAAAATGCTTCTACTAGGAGTCTTTGAAAGAAGTTGGAGAACATGTGATTTTTATGCTACGGGAAATGACTTTCCATCTGGTCAGTCATCCATCTTTCTTTTGCTGTCTTTTCTATACTCTTGCCACCAGGTGGCAGTGAGAAAACACATAAGGCTACCATGCAATTTCTCACATTTTAGTATGAAATGGTGGGGGGAAAAATAAGATTGAGGATAACACTGAATTACTTAATCACCAAGGACCAGGTTGTTCATATAAGGATACTCAGAAGATACAGGTAATGCCAATTAATAGGTTATACATACAATGACAAATGCAGAAACACAGAATAATTTACTTCTATTTCGACAGTAGAATCATTGTCAATGAATATAAATGCTATGATTACAGATACAGTATACAAGAGAATAAACTAATCTTGAAATTACAAGGAAACAGAAATAGCCAGAAACCCATGGCTATCAAAACTATTGCAACAGTACTCATAGCTAAAAAGAGCCTCAAAGATCAAATATCCAGACTCGTAAAGGTCCCCAGATACTCAGAAGAGAGGCAGATGCCCATTCCATTCATTGTCTAAACATGGACACTTCTGAGAATGAAAGGGACACTATTAATTACATATTACAACTGTAACCAAGACTACTCTGAGCAAACGAGAACAATGCCAACCTACAGACACAGTATTAACACAAGGTTTACTAATTGCCTCTTGACACTTATATATATGTAGAAAGGAATAAGAATACTACATGAAAGATTTCAATTTCAAAATCCTTCCAACCATGGAACATTCATATAAGAATTTGCTTCTGGTGAAATATGTTCCCTCTCTCCTTTACCTGTGTAACTCCCCCTGCTCCCTGCCCTGCTTTTTTTTTTTTTTTTTTTCCATATCTCAGCCTGATTACTACTTTCTTTTTAAAAGAAAGACTTTCCTACCTTCTTAGATTAGGTCAAATCTCGTTGTAAGTTCTCTTCAAAGCACCATTGAATAACTCCTTCAATCCAGTTATGATTTTAATGAGCTTTTGATTAATATCTATCTCTATCATTACATTTCAAACTCCATGTGACAGAAAATATTTCTAGTTTTGATCAGCATTTATTCCCCAGCATATCTAGTTTGGCATCAGCATCAGCATGTATACACACACAGACACACACAAACACAGGCACACACACTCATATGTATCTATTTAATAAATGAATGAACATTCCAACCTGCAAATACAAATAAGTGTTTTTTTGTTTGTTTGTTTGCAATAAATGTATCTGACTAAGGTAACTGGTTTTCCCAGTTATAGGATTGCAGTGAAAAATTGCAATTTCCTCTTCATTTCTACTTGCTGGAATTTTACAGAATTTCTTTGTAAAGGTAAAAATATCATTTTAACAGAAAACCAAATCTGTCTTTAAAGGTAAGCTATTCTGTATAATTTCTACAGGAAAGCATTTGGCTTCAGTTATGACCTTGTATGCAGAGAAATTCACATCCTGCACAGCAGCAGTTTCATTTCTATGTGGTCTTAACTTCAAGGTAGATTCTTAACCCAGAATCCAAGGGTGGATTTCAGTGCTTTGCTGCTCACTCTGAAATTATAAGAGAGTTCCATGTATGTTTATGTGTACATGTGTAGACGTGTGCATTTTTTTTTACTAAAAAGTGTGTAACTTTCACTAATTATTAAATAACTTGGCTATAGAAGCATACATTAGGATCATAATTAAAGGAGAAAGTGTTACCATATGTCCCTATTTAATTAAACCACCCTAAAGTAAAACTGATGTTTCTGTGAGCAGTATATGGCTGTACAGCTCATTCTGTTGTGAATGTTATTTTTTAAAGTACCTATCTGGCGAAAGACTGGAGATAACACAGGAAAAGTAATACATTTTTCAAGTATCAAGGTAATTTGAAATATTTTATGGCCATAATAAAGCTCTTACACTCTGGCAAACTTCAACTATGAAAGGAAGAAAATTTACCTTAGTTTTAGAACCAAATGCAAAAACACATTTATAGAGACCTTAATAACTTTGAAACTCTGATAAGTTTTTAAAAGACTCAGATGATATTCAGTGGACTTTTTTTTCCAAATGTAGTTCTTTCATAATTTATTTTGATTTATCTATGGTATTATATTTAAAACACATCTCTTATAGATTATACATAGTTTTAATCTTCCTTTTTTTCTCCCTAGTCTGATAATATCTACCTTTTACTTAGAGTGCATGGTTCATTTACATTTAATGTAATTATTGATATTATTATGTTTGTCTACCATATTGCTGAGGTTGAAGATGCCCCTTCTATTCCTAGTTGACTGTGGGTTTCTTTGTGTGTGTGTGTGTGTGTGTGTGTATGTATGTTTTTAATATCATGAGTAGCTTTTGAACTTTGTCAAATGCTTTTCCTGCATCTGTTGATAAAATCATATGGTTTTTGTCCTTTATTCTATTGATATAGTGTATGGCAGTAATTGATTTTCACATATTTAACCAGCTTGCACTATTGGGATGCCACTTAGCCACAGTGTAAAATTCTTTTTTTTGTATATTGCTAGATTCAATTTACTAGTATATTTTTTTGAGGATTTTTACATTCCTATGCGTAAAAGATATTGGCCTGTAGGGGTTTTTGTTTGTTTTTGTTTTCTTGTGATGTCTTCATCCAGTTTTGAAATCAGGATAATACTGGCCTCAAAATGATACTGGCCCACCTAGAATGTGTTTTTATATCAGGGAAATTCTCTCTTCATAGAAAGTAAATGTTTTCTCCTCTTCTGTATTTTGGATGAGTGTGTGAAGAATTTGCTTTTATTCCTCTTTAAAAGTCTGCTTGAATTCACCAGTGGAGCCCTCTAGATTTAGGCTTTTCTTTGTGCATAGTTTGTTTGTTTGTTTGTTTTTAATTACTCATTCATCCTCTGTGTTTGATATGGAGCTATTCAAATTTTCTACTTCTTCTAAGTCAGTTATGACAGTTTGTGTCTTTCTAGGAACTTGTCCATTTAATCCAAGTTATCTAATTCATCGGCATGCAGATATTTATAGTATTCCTTTATAATCCTTTTTATTTCTGTAATATCAGTAGTAATTCTCCCTCTATCATTCTCAATTTTAGTATTTTGAGTCTTCTTTCTTTTATCTTAGTCAGTCTAGCTAAAGTTTGGTCAATTTGATGATCTTTCCAAAGAACCAAATTTTGATTTTATTGATTTTCTCTACTATTTATCTATTCTACTTTTCATTAATTTCCACTCTAATCTTTATTTTTTTTTCTTTTTTTCTGCTTGCTTCCAGTTAGTTTGCTTTTTTTTAAGTCTTAAGGTGAGATATTAAGTGGCTATTTGAGATTTTCTTCTTTTTAAATATAGGCTTTTACAGCTATAAATTTCCCTCTACAAAATGCATTAGCTACATCCTATACATTTGTCATTTTGTATTTTAATTTTCATTGATTTCGAAGTGTTTTGTAATCTCCATTGTGATTTCTTCTTAGACCCTCTCTTTATTTAGGCGTGTGTTGTTTAATGTCCACATATTTCTGAAATTTCCAAATTTCTGTTATTGATTTCTAATTTTATTCCATTGTCCACAAATACATACTTTGTATGATTTCAATCTTTCAAAAATTTTGAGGCTTCTTTTATTGTCTAGTATATGATATATCCTGAACAATTATCCATGTGTACTTAATAAGACTGTATATGCCGCTATTGTTAGGTGGAGTGTTCTATAGATACCTGTTAGGTCTTATTGGTTTCTAATCCCTTTAAAATCTTCTGTTTCCTTGTTCATCATATGTTTAGTTGTTCTATCCATTTTTGAAAGTGGAGTATTGAAGTTTCCAACTATCATTGTTGAATTGTCTATTTTTTTCCTTTAACTCTGTTGGTTTTTGTTTTATGTATTTGAGAGCTCAGTTGTAAGGTGCAAATTGTAATTGTTATATATTCCTAATGGATTGACCATTTATATTTATTTTCTTTATTTCCAGTAACATTTTTTTGTGTGTTTTAAAATCTATTTTGTCTTGATGTTCGTATAGCCACTCCAGCTATCTTATGGTTATTGTTTGATGTAACTTTTTGCATCCTTTTACTTTCCACCTTTTGTATCTTTGAATCTAAGATGTGTTTCTGGAAGATATCATTTTATTTTTTATCATTTAAAATATGACGTTATTTTTTAATATAGGCTGTCAGTGTCTACATTTTGGTTGTATTATTTAATCCTTTTATATTTAATATTATTTTTCATATATTTGGATCTATGTTTGTAATTTCATTTGTGTTTTGTATGTGTCTCATGTCTGTTTGTTCCCATTCTTCCTTTACTGCTTTCTTTATATTAAGTGAATATTTTCTGGTGTAACATTTTAATTCCTTTTATTATATTTTGCTATACTTAAAAATTATCTTCTTAGAGCTTACCATATACATCTTAACTGATTAGAATCTACCTCAGATTTATAATAATTTATGTCCAGCAAGATATAGAAATGTTACTCCTATATTACTCTAGTTCCTTCATCCATATTACATCATAAATATTACATCTATATATGATATAACCCTTACAATGCATTGTTATGATCATTACTTTATATAATTATATATCTCTTAAAGAAGTTGAGATAGAAAAAGAAATCTGTATATATTTTAAAGTTTGTTACAGTTTACATTCTTATTTAACATTTCTGATTTTCCTACTTTGTTTCTATTGATTCAAATTACCATCTGATGTCCTTTCTTCACTCTAATACAGCTTTTCCCTCTACCTCCTCCTTCATGCATGTATTATCAAATGTATTTCATTTCTATATTTTATAGGTCCAACAATTCAATTATATGTATATAGTTTTATACAATTCCTTTTAAAATTAGTTAAGAGAATACAGGAAAAGAAATCTATATTTTTATTGTGCAGTCATCATGGGATGACAGTGGTTTTAGTTGGCTATCTCTGAGTATCTTTTTTTCTGATTTCTCTGTTAATCTGTCTGCTTCTGTTGGTATCACACTAGTCATTGGGCTCCACTAATTTCCAGCTGATTGTCCTATTGTTTTCAGTAATGCCCTGGAACACAAATTGCTCCATAGTTTGATCGAATTAAACCCAGGATGCTTTGCAGGAGTAGTTTCTAGGCTAGCCAATGAGGCTTTTTCCTTACCCTGGTAGGGCTCTTCTTAACTGTCTTTTGTCCAGATTCTCTCTGGTAAACTAGCTAGCCTACAGTTTAGCTCTTATGGAGCTACTAGCCTCTTCTTAATTGCTTACCACCAAAATCTTCATTATTTTTAGGAGTGCCCTTAGGTTTGAACTTTCCCACACTCTGTTTCAAATGCAGTAGGTTTCTTTGGGGAGTACTTTGGATCACTCTGTTCTTATGGCCTGCCTCTCCCCCTGGGAAAATCTCTGCAGTGAGTGTGGACACAGTGGTCTGCTTCTCTAGGAGTGACACCCTTAGGTTATAAGCAGTATATTGTGTTAGGGTAATAGTCTCTGATTTTATTGGCTTGCCTTTCCCAACAGGGAACCTCTACCCTATGAGACAGCTGAGGTAAGGGTAATTAGGGCACCAGTATCCCCAGCCTGGCATCCATCCTATAAGTGGAGACAGGTTGGAAAAAAAGGAATCACCAGACTTTTGGCTACATTTACCAGGAAGTTAGCCTTTGCAACTCAAGGCTGGCAGTGGGGTATGAGAAATGCTGGAGACATATTTCTCTTCCTGTTGAGATACAATATCCCTTGACTAGGAGCTGGGAGAAGAGAGGGATCCCCTGCTCTCATCTTCTTGGCCACATTCTAACATAGGAGAGCTTCAGTAACACTGACATGGGATCAGGTAGGGAGCAAGTTGTGGTTCAAGTTCCAAAGACTCTGACTGTTATTCCCAAGATTTAGTAGATTTTCTTGAAAAAAAAATGTATCTTTATTTTCTGTGTACCCTTGGGAGAATTTCCAGAGATTTTAAATGGTTGGTTTTCTTAAAAATATATTTTTCACTTGTTGTTTAGCTAGGGAGTGAGTCCATGGAGTTCCACAGAAGCCATTCCAGAGGTAAAATTATCTTTCTCTGTGTTTTTCATTTTAAACAATTTCCATGATTTGTTTTCAAGTTCACTGATCATTGTTTTTTGTTTGTAGTACCTAATTTTTTCATGAGTCCATCCACTGGATTTTTCTTTTCCAAAATTGTAGTTTTTAACTATAAAATTTTCTTTAAAAAAATAATTACCACTTCTCTGCTAAGAGTACTTATCTTTTCACTGGATCTAGCTTTTTTCCTTTACATCCTTGAAAATGTATAAATAACTATTATGAAGTTCTTGTCTGGATTCTAACATATGGGTCATCTCTCAGTCTCCATTGCCTTTTTTTTTTAAAAAATTGAAATGTAGTTAATTTACAATGTTTCAGGTATACAGCAAAGTGATCATTATATATATATATGTATATATATATGTATATATGCATATATATGTATATATGCACACACAAGATATTGAATATAGTTCCCTGTCCTATACAGGAGGTCCTTGTTGTTCTTCTATTTTATATGTATAGTAGTGTGTATCTGTTAATCTCAAATCCCTACTAATTTATCCCCCTCTTCCCCTTTGGTAACCATAAGTTTCTTTTTTTCTATGTCTGCAAGTCTATTTCTGTTTTATAAATAAGTTTCTTTGTATCATTTTTTAGATTCCACGTATAAGTGATATCATATGATATTTGTATTTCTCTGCCTGTATCATACTTAGTATGATAATTTCTAGGTCCATCCATGTTGCTGAAAATGGCATTATTTCATTCTTTTTTATGGCTGAGTAATATTACATTGTATCTATGTACCACATCTTTATCCATTCATCTGTCAATGGACATTTAGCTTGTTTCTATGTCTTGGCTATCATAAACAGTGCTGCTATGAACACTGGGGTGCATTTATTTTTTTGAATTGGAGTTTTCATCTCTTCTGGATATATGCCCAGTACATATGTCTATTGTCTTCATAAAATTATCTGTTACATTATCTTGCTTCTTCATACATTTAGTAATTTTTTAATTTATTGCTGGAGATTGTAGGTGATGCATTAATAGGCAGTCCGAGTACTGTATTCTTCCTAGAAAAGACATTGTGTTTTGTTCTAACACGTAGATAAATTATGGGAGATGCTCTTGAAAATGCCAGTTTTCCTTTTGTTTTTTGTTTTGGGGCCATTTCAGTTTTGTCCTCAGTCCTAAGGTATCACTTTTACTCTAGGGTGGGGTCTTTAATCCTAAAGTCTAATCTTTCTAGGGTCTCATTTGAATGCCCAATGTACTTAGTGAGGTTTCTCCACTTTGGATGAGCCAGCATTTCAGCAGCTTCAGCAATGTGTGATCTCTGATATTTACATTCAAGTTTCAGTTATACAGCATCTACTCTCTGTTAAGCCTCATTGAGTTTTGTCCTGCTCTTGCACAACCCAACACTCATCTAGGACCATGCAAAAACCATAAGTATGTTTCTACACTCATCCCTGCACTGCTTCCTTCTCTCCATTGCCCTGTTGCACAAAGTCTAGACACTTCAGTGAGTCCAAACTCAGATCTCTGACTACTCAACTTACTAGTACTTCTGTTCTCTCCTTGGACACATCTTCCCTGTCCAGAAAATTCTCCCAGGCAGAACACTGGAAATACTTGGGACTCATTTTGTATTTCTCCTCTCTGAAGGGTCACAGAACCACACTGCTTAATATTCAGTGTCTCAAGCAGTATTGTAGGTTCTTACATTTTGTCCAATTTTGTATTATTTATGGCAAGAAGGTAAGTCTGGTACCTATTACTCCATCACGATGAGAAGCAGAAGTTTCAGCAATTAGATATTTTAAAAGATTATGTTTGAATTCTTAGAAGATACCTGCATATAGTTAATACTAAGTCATAGTTTTTAAATAAATGTCCTCTCTTTTTACTACTTTTTATATTGGAGAAATAAGCCTAGGAAACAAAGTGGGATTGAGATTTAGAATTATAACAAAACCCAGAAGCTCCAAACTGTAGCTCTGGGAGCTTAGAAAAATGTATTGGGCGCTCTAAGCTTCACTTTCTTTATCAGAAAAAAAAAAAAAAGGAATTACAATACCTGCCTTCAAGGGTAGCTATGATTCTTAATTAAGGTTGTGTGTGTGTGTGTGCATGCCTGTGTGTCTGTGTGTGCTTCTGTGTAAATACACAAATATATGTTATATAAAATGGTAGACAGGTATTTATTAGGAAAGTATCAACAAGGAAAAAATATTTCGTGTGGGGGTTAAGAATGTAAAATATGAAGAATGACAAGCCTGTGTTTGATCGCAGATCCACTCTTGCTCATTCTGTGACCTTGAGTTACTTAACCTCCCTGAATAGTGGTGTTGCATATAGCAAATGAGCTAAAGGTACTATATACCTCAGATAAAAAGCAGGTATAAACCACTTAGTTCAGTGGTTGGCATAGAATAAGATCTCGATAAAATATAACTATTATTCTAATAGTTAATTCCTCTCAGAGAGCATATTTGACTACTACTTTTAAAATCTGTCTTGTCAGTTCACTTTTTATCCAAATAATAGCATTTCTAAAGTCAAGTCCCAGGGAAAAGGAAACCTGTTAGTATATCATATCTTTCAGTAGGATAAATGCCATAGCTACTGGAGGTAAAGAGTAACCACGACATAGGGGCTGCATATGGGTTCTGGCTGCCATATTGTCAGAGATGCCTAAAGAGATTAAGCTGAGTTGTGTGGAACCCACACTTCATAAAATGTTCTAAAGTTTCACCAAGATGCTGAAGAAAGCGATGAGAGACTCCCACATTCCCTGAGTAATAAATATGAAATCCAAATAGTCCCAGACTAGTTTTGGTCACTCTTTGTTTGAGAGTCCATCTTCCTAATTGATTATCATCAAGAGTCAGTAGGGACTATATCTTCTTCTCCAATTTTCCCCATATATATATATATATAATTAAAAAGTCTCTGCTATTCAGCCAATGGCTTAAAGCAAAACCATGAGTCATTCTTGATTTTTTTCCTTTACTGACTTCCTGCTCCAAACCACCAGTTCATGTTGCTGACTCCACCTCCAAATGTATCCTAAATCCATCTATGCTTTCTGTGTCTATTGTTAATTCCCAATACACCATCATCTTACATAGATGACTACATGATTTCCTAGTGGCCCTTGGCACTTCCGCTCTTGCTTTCTACAATCCACTTACCACACAGCAGTCAGACTAATGCTTTTTAAAAATAAATCATATCATGTCATACTCTGATTTAAAGGCTTCTGGTGTCTTTGAATTTCATTTAGAACAAACCCAAGCTCTCTACCAAGATCAATAAAGCCCTTGAGTCCTGTCCCGTCTACCTCCTTGATTTTGTCTCCTGTTACTCTCCCCCTCATTCATTACTCTTCAGTTATACTGAATTTTTGATTGTTTGGTTTTTTTCTCTGATTATAGTTCCTACTCTGGGACCTTGACATTTGCTGTTCTTTCTAACTAGAATGCTCTTCTCTCAAATTTAACTTTATTTTTTACAAAGCAAGTTGCTATGGTCTAAACGTTTGCATACACCCCAAATTCATACGTTGAAACCAGATCCTCAGTGTGATGGTATTAGGAGGTGGAGCTTTAGGGGTGCTTAGGCAATGATGGTGGAGCCCTCTTGAATGAGATTAGTGCTTTTACCAAACAGACCTGACCAAACTCCCTAACCCTGTCCACCTGTGAAGATACAGGAAGAAGTCAGCAGTTTGTGACTCAGAAATAGGACCCTCTCTCAAACACACTGACAGCCTGATCTCAGACTTCCAGTCTCTAGACGGTGAAAAATAAATTTCTGTTGTCTGTAACTACCTAGTCTATAGTATTTTGTTATAGCAATCTGAATTGACAAAGACACTAGATGTGTGTTTTCTATCATTGCCATAACAAATTAACACAGACTAAGTACTTTAAAACAACACAAACTTATTATCTTACAGCTCCATAGGTCAGAAGTCTGGTATAGGTTTCACTGGAATAAAATCAAAGATATCATCAGGCTGCATTTATTTCTGGAGGTTCCAGGGGAGAATCTGTTTCCTGGTCATTTGGGTTGTTGACAAAATTCAGTTCCCTACAGCTGTATAACTGAGGTCCCCATTTTCTTTCAGTCTGTGAGCTGAGGGCTGTTCTCAGCTTCTAGGGGCTGCTGCAGTGCTTGGCTCCTGACCCTCTTTCCCCATCTTCATCGTCAGCAAGAACAGATCGACTCCTTGTCTGGTCTCATCTCTCTGACCCACACTCCTGCCTTCCTCTTCTGTTTTTAGGACTCACATGATTAGATTGGGTCCTTCCAAGATAATCTCCCTATCTCAGAGTCCTTCAATTTAATCACATCTGCAAATTCTCTTTTACCATGTACAGTAACATATTCACAGGTTTTGAGGATTGAGCCATGGACACCGCTTACCAAATGGTTTATTCCCATTAGTTGGATCTCAGCAAAATGTCACCTCCATAATGAAATCATCTCACCCACATCAACAGTCATTCTCTACTACATCCCTGTAGTATATTTCTTTCAAATCATGTCTTCCTCTCAAAGATCTTGCATCATTTATCTGCTCACTTATTGTTATCTCACCCCACTGGGATGTAATTTTTATGAGGACAGATATATTTTCTACATGTTCACTTTCTTATCCCCATCAACCAAAAGAGTACTAGACATACAGAAGATCTCAAAACTCATTTTGAGTTGAATGAGTGAATGAATGAATGGTTTTAATTGTTATTGTTCAAAACTCCATGGTTACTTTGGTGGAAACAGTTCTGTTAACTCTTGATGGTGTATATTATTAAACTCACTACCCAGTTATTTCCTGATCTATTCAAAGCCATTTATACTTCCTTCTAACTGAATTTTTGCATTTCTCCTATTTGACTCCTACTACCCGAAACAGAACTGGAAAATTTTACATTTTCAATTTGCTTACTGAGACAGTAAGATATAATGTCTTTCTTATCAAACCATTTAAAATCTGCTTTCCTGGTCATAACTTCCCATTAAGTTTCTAAAATGATTTCAAGTTCTTGGATGTAAAAGTCACGGAGTCCATGCAAAATATTATTTTTTCACTTCTTTGACTATAAGTAACCTCAAAACTGCTGTAACAGCTCATGTAACTGTAAAGGTATATGAAATCTCTCTGGGAATTATCAGTCCATGTTTAGCATAAAGGTTGACGTTATTTCCCTTAATACCTTGAATATCTATTCTGTCTCAGCATAAGAATAATTCTGTATCCTTAACTTTTTTATTTGAAAGCATGTTCTTTTTGCAAATGAGAAAAACTAGGCCTCATGGAGGTTAAGTTACCAGCTTGTGTTTATGTAGCAAGTTACTGGCAGAACAAGTATCAAAATCCAGGAATGCCAGCTTCCAGTCCAGTGTTCATCCCCCTATGCTCCACTGCCTCAATGCAAATGGGAAGCCACGCAATGAATTGCAAAGACTTGTTTATAAATAACTTAAGATGAAAAGCAATAAAAAAGTCCAAATTTAATTCGTAAAGTGGCAAGTTGGTGGGAAGATTAATGAATGGCCTTTGTTCTTAACATGTAATAACGTTGGCCTTCTAAATGTCACTCAGTAAAACAACAAAGCCCAGATATTTCTAGGTTGTAATTGCAATCTTAAGACTAGTTAGCAACTTCAATTATAATTGCAGGACCAACTCATTTCATGTATAATCATTCTCAGCTCTGTTTTTCTGACATGACCTGCAAGCATTCATTGCTGCAGGTGAGGCCACAGAACAGGTGGAGGCAACAGCCAGTTTGCCCATGTCCAGGCTTGGCCAGGTCGTTGTTGAGATATCACACAGCAGCCCACACATTCACAAATACACACAAACACAGGTGGCCTCATTATTTGCATTCTGATCACCTTATATTGAACAATCAAGGGAACAAGTCTGGTGATGGTAAGATTAGAAATTTACTCAATACAATGTTGAATTAATGTCTGCATACGACTTCAAGCTATGTGAAATGTCATTTCATTGTTAGTTTTCTTTAATTAAATACATATCTATTTATGACCTATTATATGCTTGGAACAAAACTGTTTTGAGTTTTAAGATTTCCTTTCCAGGTCGAACTATCAACTCAGCACAATTGATAACTCTCCTTTTTGAAATTCCATTTTCCTTTAATTTATTACACCTGTCCCTAATTTTCTCCAAAGATTCTGTCCACTCTTGCTCACCTTTTTTTTCCCTATCTCTTCTTACTCATTGAAATGCTGTTGACCCACAGGGTACTGAGAGCCTACGTGGCTTCCTCAGGCAAGCACAAATGATAGCACTGAAAATACCACCCATAAACTCTTTAGTTCCCAGCTTTCTCTCATCCCAAGCCCACCTTCTTTTTATAGGGTCAGTTTCATTGGTGGCCTTACTAGCATGCCGATAGTCCAAGATAGATATTTTAAAGCTACCTTGAGCTCTCTGTTATGGGTTGAAGTGCATCCCCCCCAAAAGATATGTTGAAATCCCAATTCCTGGTAC
Source organism: Mesoplodon bidens (assembly GCF_964165515.1). NCBI lineage: Eukaryota > Metazoa > Chordata > Mammalia > Artiodactyla > Ziphiidae > Mesoplodon > Mesoplodon bidens. The sequence goes on along the minus strand of NC_138165.1, from coordinate 35,508,647 downwards.
CTCAGAATATGGCCTAATTTGGAAAGAGTCTTTGCAGATGTATCAAGTTAAGATAAGGTCATTATGGTGTGTTCTAATCCAATATGCTTGGTGTCCTTATAAGAAGGCAGGGAATATGGATAGAGACACATGGTGGTGGGGGTGGAGGGATGCCATGTGATGACAGAGGCAGAGACAGGAGTGATGCAGCCAGCCAAGGACGGCCAAAGATCAATGGCAACCACCAGAAGCTAGGAAGAAGTAAGAAAGGATTCTAGCCAGAGTCTTAGAGGGAGCATGGCCCTACTGACACCCTAATTTCAGATTTGTAGACTCCAGAACTGTGAGAGGATAAAGTTCTGTTGTTCCTAAGCCACCAGGTTTGTGGTTCTTGGTTACGGCAGCCCAGAAAACTAATACATTCTTCTTCTCTCCTATCCAGCAGTTTCTCTTTCCTATGTTTAATTGCTCCCCAAATCTCACAAAGCTTACATTTATCTCACAGTGAAAAAAATCAGGAAACACTTTTCTGATGCTTCTATTAATTTCAAACTAATTTTTTAGTCCATTAGATCAAGTAAGTGTATCATACATAATCAAAGTGGAAGGGGAAGAACTGGAGAGATTTTACATGTAGGATTAATAGTAAAACTATGGTTTATAAACATCCCTCCTCCATTTTTACCAAAGTTTAACAATATACAGGGGAGGAAGTTGAACCATGGTAATGTTTTAAAATCACATCCCAAATTAATCATGCTGTTTGGGTTAGACATTTAATAGTCCACAGGCAGGAGGCAAGAATTGCTAAATTCTTGAAGACTTTTCAGACCCAAATTCTGGGCTTTTACTTGTGAGTGAAATATCTTAAGTGTTCAAGGAAGTGTAAATAGTTTATATGTCTTAACACTGCTATTTGAAAAGCTTAATAATATAGTAAGACTGTCAGGCTACCCATAGAAATACAAAAATTGATAGTTCTGGAAAAGTAAGAAAGATGAAAACACACCCTGGTTCTAGTCTGTTGATAGTAAATGCCATGAAAATGTGAAACTGTTTGGCAAAAAGGTAAGCAAACCTGGAAAGGCTACAATAATTCCTCTGTAGAATTCAGGCAATGCCTTAGCTGACTCTCATCCAGAGATGATTTTGACATAGATACTGTCCTTGGCCAAACTCTACTCAGGCTCCTTTGAGATCTTTTTCAATAAGGCCTTAACTTTTGGACTTCTGTGTTCATCTCTGCCTTGTCCAATTTTAGCAAGAATCCTGCTAAGTCACTTTATCCAGAATCTCCCATCCTCCATATCTGACCACCTTCAATATCTAATCAGGTTCCTCATCTTCTTCCATCCCCCATGTGATGTCTGATCACCTGACCTGCCTCCAGCAAGAATCCTGTTAAGTCAGTTTAGCCAGAGTCCCTCCTTATCCTTCATGCTTCCTTTTAGTAATTTTTCATCCACTGACCTCTACCCCGCTCTTTGGCTATAAATTTCCACTTTTCTTTGTTGTATTCAGAGTTGAGCCCAATCTGTCTCCCCTACTGCAAAACCCCATTACAGTGGTCTTTATAACTATTGTCATAGTCCCTTCTTGAATAAAGTCTTCCTTACTCTCTTTAACAAGTGTCATGAATCAATTTCTTTAACATCTTAAGGAAATGAAGTTGCCTTTATGGTCAAGTTGCAGATGTTGCTGAAAATGAGATAAATCAGCAGTGTTTATTCTAATGACTAGCTAAAATCAGTTGCAATGGATGAATCATTATTGATATATTATAAAAATGCATTGATCTACTAATAGATACCAGACTGAAGATAAAATCATAAGCAAGGCAAATAAATTCCCTGCTTTCCTGGAAAATACCTTCTGATGGGGATCTAAGTTAAAAGGCATTGGTCCATTAGAAAGGGGTTGGGTGGGAGAGAGAAAAGAGGATGTTATGAGGGGTTAAACTTAGATTGATGGAATCTTTAGGGATTCAGCAACTAGAATTCGGGGAGTGTGTAACAGATGATCTAGGAAATATGCTGATAAGGAGGGGAAAATCCTGCAGGTAAATTTGACTTCTACAAAATTCTACCCAAGGTCTGCTTTATAGCTTCCTTCTTCTAGTAAGATACTTATGAGACTAATGTAAGCAATGAATTAAATGTAAGACATGATCCCTAATCAAAAGGGCTTTACTAAAAAACAAAACCCTCAAAACTGAATGTGAGGGCTTCCCTGGTGGCGCAGTGGTTGAGAGTCCGCCTGCCGATGCAGGGGTCACGGGTTCGTGCCCCGGTCTGGGAAGATCCCACATGCTGCGGAGCTGCTGGGCCCGTGAGCCATGGCCACTGAGCCTGTGCATCCGGAGCCTGTGCTCTGCAATGGGAGAGGCCACAACAGTGAGAGGCCCGCGTACCGGGAAAGAAAAAAAAAAAAAAAAAAAAAAAAAAAAAAAAAAAAAACTGAATGTGAATTTTTCTTAAAAGTCAGATTTGGAGAGTTATACATTTTGATTAGTTGGCCTTCTGTCTTTTCTTTCTTTGTTGTATCCTCAGTTTCATTCAAGTGAGTTTAATATTTGAATACAGAATTCAAAACGACCAAGAAATCAGAGCAGTAATAGATAAGTATGTGACACTACCTATGAAAATACATCACTGCCAGACTACCATCAGCCGGTACTGTTTTGACTTATTTTCCCAGCAGTGATCATGTATTACACAGATGCACCCTTTCCCTGCTTTATAGATTTTTGGAGATTCGCTGGGGCCAGGGGAGTTAGGGGCTGGCCAGTGAATAGCCAGCTTAGTTAATCCTCAACTTGGTTAAGGAGTGGAAATTTGTTGACTACAGATCTTATGTGCAACATAGCCTGTTTTTTTTTCGGGGGGGGGGGTTATTAGAAAAAAGGAGCTGAAACAAGTGGATTTTGTATCTACACATAAAATATATTTTGTCATGCATGCCTCAGCCATCAGCATATGTATCCCTAGTTCCACTCTCTAGGTTTGAAAATTACCTGCTGGTCATGCCTCAAGGGTCTATAGAGGTTGTGCATATTTACACAGTATTTGTTCCCTAAACTAGGAGAACTTTTGAATTAAGTATGGGTAAAATTCAACAAAATAAATTCAAGAAATGTGCAATTCAGTGTACAGTGACCAACCTGGAAAGTAAGGAAAGAAAAGTGACCAAAGTTTTGTTAATAAGTGGCTGTGAATATTTGTTTTTCTATTCATCTCACTTGTCAATGGGATTATTTCTCTAATTAAGTCAGCATAATAAAATAAAACTCTCAATTTATAGCACAGTATAAAAGTAGGCTCTCACATTGAGACAAATAAAAGCTTCAGCAAAAGCAGGTTGAAAATTCAACAAGCTTTCTCCATCGTCTGTTCAGAATGCCATAATTCAAACATGTCCAGCTATTTATCATCATGCATTTATGTCTGACCCAGATCTACTGCTCTTTACTGTCACTTTTCCATGGTTTCTTGGCTTGAATTGATAAAGAAAAATACCGAATGAAGACAGCTTTCAGCTCCCCTTCCCCTACCTTGTCAAATATTCATTTGGGGGCCTCCCTGGTGGCGCAGTGGTTGAGAGTCCATCTGCCGATGCAGGGGACATGGGTTCGTGCCCTGGTCTGGGAAGATCCCACATGCCGCGGAGTAGCTGAGCCCGTGAGCCATGGCCGCTGAGCCTGCGCATCCAGAGGCTGTGCTCCGCAACGGGAGAGGCCACAACAGTGAGAGGCCCGCATACCGCAAATATATATATATATATATATATATATATATATATATATATATATATATATATATATATATATATATTCATTTGGGAATGAACATTGCTGGAAAAATAAGCAAGCAAGGTCTGAAAACGTTAAATCATTCTACAAATCCTCTGATATCTTGCACTGTTCTTTTAGGAACTGCTTTTAATAGTTATAGGGTTAATGGGACTACTTGGTTCTGACACATGCCTTCCAAATTCAAAACCTGCAGGCTTCCCTGGTGGCGCAGTAGTTGAGAGTCCGTCTGCCAATGCAGGGGACACAGGTTCATGCCCTGGTCCGGGAGGATCCCACATGCCACGGAGCGGCTGGGCCTGTGAGCCATGGCCGTTGAGCCTGCGCGTCCGGAGCCTGTGCTCTGCAACGGGAGAGGCCACAACAGTGAGAGGCCCGCGTACCGCCACAAAAAAAAAAAAAAAAAAAAAAAAAAAGCAGAGAGACTCCTTGGTATAAAGTTCTCATCTCCTATAGTAAGAGGGCACAAAAAGCTGAGGACCAGGCCCAGAACTGAACTATAAAAGTACCAAGCTCCAAAATAAGATTAAATTCCCAGTCAAGGTAGATGTCCTATGCCAAGGTTAGGGTCTTTGTCAGGAAAGAATAAGACAATGACACCTGGAATGGGGATACCTGGGGTGATAGGTAGGTCTAAAAATCTTGAATCTCCAGATTCCCCTGAACCCTCTGAACTTGGAGAAATGGCCCATTAACCTTATTAGGATTAAAAATACCCTTTTCCTATACAAAATGCATGTGTATCTTTCCTAAAAAGCAACATGTCTTCAGGATCTACCTTCTCCCCACCTTCTGGCCACCAAGAAAATAATTTAGGCAAAAATTTACAACAACCCAGGCAGGGAAATGCTAGGTCTACTAAGGGAGAAAAGAGATTAAACTTCAAAGAAACACTTTGACCTGACCAACATGTACCAGTATGAGGTGGAAGAGTATGCTTGAGACTGGATTCTGAGGGTACTGAACCAAGAGGGAGGGTAGAAAATAAATTTGGTTGGTACTCATCAATAATATAGAATGTATCACCCTGGTGATGACCTTGGGAAATGATGTGAACACATGGCTAAGATGACACTTACTAACATGCCCCTTAGATGGCCACTCTAATTGAGGTTGCAATATTAGAAATGTCATGGCAGATATTGGACTAAGAGATGAAAGTCTTAGAGATATGGATATGTTAGAGGGGACATATTATAGAAGGTTAGAAATCCCATTAGACTATTTTGTTCCATGGGAGGGCCAGTGGGCTCACCATTTACCGAAACATTTCATGAATATGCTGGTCAGACTGGTCCCAACATCACTGAGAAGTTCATCTATTGCTTTCCTCCTAGGCCAGGTGAGTGGAAAATACCATTCCAGAACTGAGATCACCAACAGCACTGGGGATGATAGGACCAAACCCAGTAGAGATCAGGTGGCAGCACATAAGCATCAGAAGGCAGATGAGTACATTTGCCATAAAGAGCATTAAGACTGCAGTCAAGTCCTCAAAGACATAGAATACAAACTTATGGTTACCAAAGGGAAGGGGGGGGGGATAAATTAGGAGTTTGGGATGAGCAGCTACAAACTACTATATATAAAATAAATGAACAGGGAAATATATTTAATATCCTATAATAAACCATAATGGAAAAGAATATTTAAAAGATTATATATATATATATGAATCACTTTGCTGTGCACCAGAAACTAACACAACATTGTAAATCAACTACCCCTCAATTAAAAAAAAAAAAAAAAAAAAAGATTGGAGTCAAGTCAAAGGTCCAAGGAAGACAAGTCACAGAGAATTATGGAGCTGATTAATAGAATATAGCATCCCAAGGGGAATAATAGACAGGTAGCCAAAAAGTACTATATTACTCAGTCTATAAAATCAATGATAAAAAATCAGGAAGCTGAGAGTAAGGGTAAATATACTGATAAAAATTCACAATGTCTTAGCCAGTTTCCACCTCAGAGCCAGGTTTTTGTTTTTGTTTTTGTTTTTGCGATACGCAGGCCTCTCACTGTTGTGGCCTCTCCCATTGCGGAGCACAGGCTCCGGATGCGCGGGTTCAGTAGCCATGGCTCACGGGCCCAGCTGCTCTGCAGCATGGGGGATCTTCCTGGACCGGGGCACGAACCCATGTCCCCTGCATCGGCAGGCGGACTCTAAACCACTGTGCCACCAGGGAAGCCCAGAGCCAGGTTTTGAACCTCAAACCTAACGAATGAAAAAGAGACTAGATCACCAGGAGAAAGACCCCTGCCAAGCCCCAGCAATTGTACATGACTGTAATTCCCAAGTCTTATCTCAAAGGGACCTTCAGGTATTTACTAAGGTAACTGTATACCAAGCAAAGAGGGATACCTAACATTTCAAGAACTGTTGGACACAGGTCTGAGATGATATGATACCCTGAGACCTGAAGTATATTATGGACCATCTGTTATAGTGGGGTATATGAGGGTAGATAATAAACGGGGTTCTGGCCCAGCCATAGTTCACAGTGGGTCCACTGTATTTGCAGACTCACCCAATGGTAGTTTCTGGAGTCCCCAAATGTATAATGGTTATATTTGCTGCTTGGCACCATCCCATATACTAGGTTCTTGGCCTGTGATGTAGGAGCTATAAAGGCCAAGTGAATATCTCTGAAACTGCTCCACCTATACTCCTTGCTAGGATAGTAAATAAATCACAATATCCCATGGCAGGAGAATGGCAGAAATTAGCATCACTCTTAAATACTAAAAGATGCAAGAGGGACAGCTGTCATCTTTTTTCTGTTTAATACATGTATTGTCCCCCCACACACACAAAAAAAAGCAAAACCAAAGGCAACAAATATTGAAGAATAAAGTGAATTACTGTAAACTCAAGAAAATAGTTGTCCCAATTATTGTTGTGGAGCCAGATGCAGTATATTTGCTAGAACAAATTTGCATGAACTTAGGAACTTGGTAAATGGCCATTGATTTGATCTGGTGAATGTTTTCTGTTGTATCTTTGTCAGAAGAAAGGAACAGATAACAGAATATACTTACAGTTTTGCTCTAGGGCTATGAAAGCTATTCTTTCCTCTGTCATAACATAGTTTGAAGAAATCCAGGGTATCTGAATATCATACGGCTCCAGTATTATACAAATGATATTATTCTAATTGGACTGGATGAGCAAGAAGTGGCCAGCATGATTGAAGTCTTGGTAAGCCATATGTACTCCAGAAAGTAGAAAATAAATCCTAGGGAGATTCTGAGGCCCACCAGGTTAATAGAAATTTTTGTGGTTTCTGTGTGCTAGGACATTCTCTCCAAAGTAAAGGACAAACTATTGCATCTTGTGCCTCCCACCATGAAGAATGAAACAGTGGCAGGTAGGCCCAGAGGTAGCGTATTAAACACCTGGGGGTATAGATAGTGCCTGAAAGGCTGGCAGTTATGAATGGATCCCTGAGCAGGAAAGGGCTCTGCAGCAATTCCAGGCAGCAGTACAAGTAACTCTGCTGCCTGAGCTGTGGTCCTATGATGTAGAAAACTCTGTGGTGTTAGAGATATTAGTGGTGGGAAAGGTCATATTGACTTTATGACAAGCCCTAGTGGGAGAATATCATGCAGACCTCTAGGGTTCTGGGGCTAGGCCATTGCATCTGTAGTCGAGATTTATGGCCTTTGAGAAACATCTCCTGGTGTGCTCTTGGGACCTGGGGCTAGTAGCTGGGGCTAGTTTGTCCCACTAATCTTTCTCTTTTAAGCTTCCCTTTCACCAAGAGAAGGAAGATGCTCCTAGAACCTGTAAGAAGTGAATCCAAGTGGTAGAAAGGGTGGATTATGGTGAATGTATGATGTACTGCCCAGATCTCCTTTCAGAAAAAAAGGACTTATTATTTCCCTGGCTATTGGGTGTGATGTCAGAGGATAGTAGTCAACTATCAGCCTTTTGGGGGGCTATTCTCAGAAGAAGAAAGCTATCTTAGCCAAGTTGCACCTCTTTCCAGGTGTGTCTATATCCAATGGCTGAACAGTCTCAGGATATAAAGCCTCAGCTCCTTCATCCAAACTTGAGACATCTCTGGAAAACCAGATGAGTTCCAGAGCTATATCTGGGGTGGGCTGAGGTCTGGGGCTTACAAACTAGTTCAGCTACATTCTCCGGCTTCCTTTCCATATGTTTTGATCCTAAGAGCACTCTCTGATAAATATCCTGCCGATTTCTATTGCAGAGTCAGCTTCTCAGGGAACCCAACCTGTGAGACTGTGAGACACAGTCTTCTTTGGCTGACAAATATTAAGCCAAGCACACGAGTGACTGTTTTCCATTGGTTTCAATAGGAAAGAAAGAGATAGTCAATACTCAGGCTGTTATTCCTTCCTTTCTATCTCTTTTTTCTTCTTTCTTAAACTATAAGTTTCTAATCCTTTTGCCCTTGAATCAAATTTACTTATCTTGCCTGAAATTTGTAAGTAGAGGAATTTCTCAGACATAAATATTATCATTTATTTTTTAAAATAATTTTCATCCTCATGACTCTGTCTCTCACTTATATACATATACCTTTATTTAATGTATTTCTATGTTTAAAGTATCAGAGGCTGATAAAGACAGTTCCCCCCAAATTTCTCAGTTAATTCTGAGTTAACCTGAAGAAGTCATAGTTTTTCATAAATAAAATTGAAATCTTTATACATAAATGTTGTGAGAAATGTGATTATTTTCCCTCTTCTGTGAGTTTTAGAGTGATAATATTTAGGGAATTCATCTAATTATAGACAATATCTAGGAAAAATAATAAAACTAAATATAATGCATGGCTTTTGATTCAAGTCATTGGTTTAAGAATAGTGTTTCTTTCCATCCTTCCAAAGTCACATTAAAATACCTAAAATATATTTTCAAGAGGAAAAAATATCATTGGGAATCCATGAAGATAATTCAGAGACATTTCAGGAGCTAGGTAGAGACTGGCAGAGAAATTGGTGCAGATGAAATACCAAAGCACAGTTTTCAAGTTGTGCACTATGAAATTCTAGGGGTCTCCATTCACAAAGACTTGTGCCCTGTTCATCCTGCACAATATCCAGAGAGGTCCTGGAGACAAAAACCCAAGATACCTGTGAGTACTAGTTTTCCCCAGTGATTCCTAAAGGAGTGTTAAATTAAAGCCAACAAAACCTAAGAACAGAAGTGGGCCTTGGGGTCATCAGAAAAATTCATTAAATAATTGATAACAAAATAGCTGAGTGAGTAACTCCTTCCTTTCTCCCACAGGAAAAAGGGAGTGACTGACACTAAGTATTTTGCCCTCTGGGTAAAATCCTGATGCAAACTAAAGAAAGTCTGTAATCTGTCTGGGGAGGATTTAAGGTCCTAGGAGAGAGGCACATCGAAGCTTTGGGCAAGTCCTGACTGTCACAGCAGATAAGGTGTGGGAAACTAAAAAATCCAATCTGCCCTTGATGGAAATAACTTGTCCAATCTGCCCTTGATGGAAATAACTTATCCTGCTCCACCTCCAGAGTCAAGCCCTCATTTTGGCAAGTGCATAGGTCTTCAGGTTCCCTGCCTATATTAATCAATTTAGTCATTCTATTAATTATAAATGAGCAATCAAGACTAAGCAGACGGTTTAAGACAATCAACATCCTGAGTGACAGCAAAAATAAAACTGCCTAGGAAACAAATTATTAAAAGAAAAAAGGTAATTAAAATATATAATTAATAATTTCATAGATTTTCAAATGGTACTGCATTTTTTCAACTAAACCAAGATGACATGATAAAGAAAAGAAAATCAAAGGAAAGCGTAAAGTTCTTGAAAGTTTTTGCTTTCAAAAACAAAGAGAGCGAAATTTCTGATTAATAAAATAACTGAAGACCAAATAAGAGATCTGAATTAAAGAAGTTTCTCAGAATATACAATAAAAAGATAAAGTGCAGAAATATACAAGAAAAGTTACAATATATGGAGGATAGACTCAAAAGATATAGAAAATAGAGTGTAGAAAATAGGGTTAAAGAGGAGAGAAAACATTTAAGAACAGAAAATTTTCTAAACTGAAGAATAGTATAAATATTTAAGTTGAAAGGACCCATGGAATTAGTGGAAAACTTACAAAGAAACCCACACCTAGATAAATCCTGAAAGATTCAAGAGAGAGAAAGTGGGAGAGTAAAAAAAAAACATATATCGAGAAATAAAAACCACATTTACCTCAGACTTTTCATCAGCAATACTGAATAAGGATAATTGAGTAATACTTTCAAATTCTAAGCCTACAATTCTATACCTAGCCAAATTATTAATCAAGTGTGAGAAGAAAATAAAACTTGGGGGACATTCAGGAACTCAGAAAACTTCTAATAGTTCATTTTAACACCTCTTACTGAGGTGGCCTATAATTCCCATTGGTATGTGTCTTCCCTATGACAACAAGTAACAAAACCAACTTGTTAAGCAGCAGGTGTGTTCTTGGTGATCCAAGAAGTATTACATAGGATAGAAAAAAAGACATTTGAAATTACCCAGAAGAAATGAAGGAGAATGAAAAGGAAATAAAAGAGAAGCCGTGAGGCTTGCCTTTTGGAATCTCCAGTTACATACCATTTTATTGTTCCTTTTATGGTCTAAATATTTTATTTGGTTGTACAGTAAATACATGTATTTAGATGTGGGTATAACAAATGTTATTTATTGGTTTTTACCCTTGAGAAGAAACCTAGAAATAAAGGAGAGTGTATTTAACTATAGTGATGTAACTCAGCATACTAGGCAATATTATTAATCTTGATGTTGGAAAAATCATGATTTAGCCAACAGAAATTGAGATATGGAATGGAGAAAAATAAGATCTAGGAAAAGATCAGTGGGTTAATTAATTTCCTTACCTTTCATAAAGTAGAATCCATAGGTATTGTTAAAAGTTGATAAAAGAAATAAAAGCTTAAGAATACAGTTAAAAGTTAAAATTACTACATGAAAAACTAAAAATAAATCAGTAAAACAATCTCTAATTTGTGGCAGGGGAATGGAAGATGGTATAAATGCAGTGAATTCTCATCCTTTATTTAAGGGAGTAAATAGATACTCTTTAATGTTGACAAACCAAAAAGCAGAGGTATAGCACAGGATTTAAAGTTGTAATATTAAACTCAGTATGACTAACACAATAAAATTTTTAGCAGTGATTGCAATAGCAGAATGGAAATGAGGCCATGGGAAAAGGAAAATTTTATTCTGTATTTCATAGCTTTCCGTATGCATTCTGACTATGTGTGTCTATTACTTGTATAATTTAAATAAATAATGGTACACTCATAACACATTTTGCACTAGATGAAAAGTGGTTTATAAAATATTAAGTAAAAAAGCAAGTTTCAGGGCTTCCCTGGTGGCGCAGTGGTTGAGAGTCCGCCTGCCGATGCAGGGGACACGGGTTCGTGCCCCGGTCCGGGAGGATCCCACATGCCGCGGAGCGGCTGGGCCCGTGGCCATGGCCGCTGAGCCTGCGCGTCCGGAGCCTGTGCTCCGCAACGGGAGAGGCCACAACAGTGAGAGGCCCGCATACCGCAAAAAAAAAAAAAAAACAACTTTCAGAAAAATATGTGTAACATGATCTCATATATGTAAATATATAGAAAGTACATATTGCCAACAAATATAATATATAATGTACATGTAGCAAATGCATATATTGCATTATATCTTACCATATACACACAATAACAATGGCCATTTCTTGGAGAATGGGTGGCTTGAGCTGAAATAGTGGTTGTGGAGAGAAATGAATGGATTTGATAGATGTTTTGAAATTTTATGGCTGGGTGATTGGATGTGAAGAATAAGAGAACAGCAAGGAATAAAAGCAAACTGCTAGCATTCTGGCTTGAGCACTGGATTGATAGTTTTTCCAATAGTTAAAGAGAAAAACATTGAGAGAATATTAGGGGTGTTTGCTTATCTATTAGTTCATTTATTTTTTCAGAGTATGGGATGAGCAATAATCAATTTGATATTGAACAAATTAAATTCTAGTTTGTATATAGTACATCTAATTGGGCTTTCTCAGTAGGCAACTCGATATACAAGTTTGAAGTGTAGAAGAGAAATTTGGCCTCCTAATACAGAGGGATACTTGTTAGCCCATAGGGGCTTAGAAGGGGTACTTGAAAATGTGGAGTGACTAACAAACAAGAGAAATTTACTTCTCACACTTCTGCAGGCTGGGAAGTTTAAGACCAGGATGTTGGCAGATTTGGCGTCAGGTGAGAGCCTGCTTCTTGACTCATAGACATGCAATTCCTGAGGCACCCAAATATTTGAGGTTCCAAGAGTATTAGATGCAGGTAGGTCATGCAATGTAGAAGTGAGGAGGGAAAATATTTAGATCCTTCCTTTCCTAGTGTATTGGTCAGAGTTGAATCAGAGAAGCAGAGTTTGATAGAGGAATCTGATCTCACACAATGTGAAAGCTGGCTAAGCAGTCTCAGTAAGATTACTGCCTTTGTTTCTGATGCTGTATCTTGAAACACACAGGTCACAGATGGTCTGGAAGAGGAGATAGTTGTAAGCGGGAAGCCCAAGGACCAGCTGGCACCTCTCAGCACCTGCTAGCTGTAACTCTATGAGGACAGAAGCTGGTCTTTGTCATGGAGCTAAACACACCGCTGACAGAAACATTGTCAGAAACCCTGAAGGAGGATCGGGGAAGATGAGGCAGTTGTAGGCCTGGCTACTCACTCTTCCCAAGGTGAGCCAACAGCTAAGTGACAACACGTGTGGGCAACAAAAGCACCTCCCTTGACCTGAGCATAAAGACAAAAATGGTTGCTGCTTCACTCTTGCTTTCCAAATCTCTCATGAAAAGATTTCTTTTCCGCCCTAACCAGAAACACGCAGAGAATTTTGGAAAATGTAGTTCAATTGGTTCATTTAGAATCTATGAATTCTAGTGATATTTTAAAAGATGTAAGACTAGTCATTAGTACCTTCTCACTTTCTGTTACCTACCTAGTTCTTTTCCAACTCTCAGCCCACAAGATCCCTAGGAGTCCTCACCAGGCAGCACCTATCAATGCTTGAGCTAAATGATCAGCCTGCAACCATCTGACCCAGTCCCACGTCAAACTCAATTTGCCAGTGCACCTAATCTCAGCAGGCTTCAGGAAGTAACACAGTACGCCACACAGCGCTCCACGAATGCCTGCTGAGTGCTGGATAAACGAATGGATCTATGTTGAGTTAAATCTCATTAAAACATGAAACACGGCTAACAACGCAGAAGGCAAGGTGGAATGGCAAAAGCAGCAGCAGAGATACTCTCTGGGGCTTGACATCTTTCTTTGAATTTTGGCTCCATCAGCCTGGTTTTGCTAAATTACTTAACCTTTTACTGAGATTTTGCTTGCCCATATCTTAAATTTGATTAATAGTATCATAGCTCACAGGGGTTTGTAAGAATAAAATATCTATCAAAATGCTTGTTACTTAGCAGTCACTCAACAGGTATTAGACACTTCTGCTAATTTTTGAAACCCAACAAGAGGCTTTTGACCTTTGACTGAATATTATGCTAAGTGGAAAATTCTGTTAGCTCAGGAAGATTTTTTGGCAGTGGGTCACCAAGTAGGCATATCAGCACAGTCTAAGAGTATGAAACTCTACATCCCCTAAAACATCTTTTTTTTTTTTTTTTTGCTTTCTCACCTTTTCATATATCCCGCTGCTTCTGCATCCACAGGTTTCCTAATTGGGTAGCAAATTTTTAGCTTTTCCTTAAGAGCTACCACAGTATGGGGGGAGTGGGGAAAGGGCAGGTGACAGTGAGAGAATATCAGTGGTGTTGAGAGGCAGCAGGGAAAATTATGGACAGTTTTATCTATGGGTCAATATTAAGTCGTGAACTGCTAGTAAAAATTTAGTATTAGCTCCATAAGGATTATCAGTAGGCTCCAATCTGCAAACCTGCTGTGACATGACACGGTCAAAATTGCTGCCTGGTATAGTCTCTTTACTAGTAACATTGTAGGGATAAAGAAGAAAATGGACTGAGCACAACTATGCACTTGGAAACCAGCTGAAAGATTCTTATTCAGATAAAGACCCCTTTGTCAGCATCTTACCTGTAGTATTGACATGCCATTCTGCTTTTCAGCCATATTTCACAAGAAGTTTGTCATATCATTTGGTGGCCATTCGTTCTAACTGCCCTGACATCATAAAAGAGTCATAGTCTGTAATTTACCCCCACTAGTTACTTATTCACTTAACTTCTTATTGCTCTATTTTGCTACTGTTTTGCTTTCTGTTCCATTTCCTACTAGCATAGAAGCTTCCTACGTGTTAAAGTAGTGGATATTGGAGGTATGGGAAAATGTTAAGATTCTCAAATTTTGACCTGATTTATGCAAGTTTTTCAGTAATAATTACCTGTTTGTTCTTTATCGTGAAAGCTTTCAGACACTTTATGAATCTCTACCTATACCACCACCATCAGGCACCCAGAGTTACAAAGATGAATCATGAAAATAGAGTAAGCAATTATTAGACTAGCTCATTCACTATTACTGCATTCTAGCTTGCTACATGGAATTTATGCTAAAAAACATCATTCAGATTTCACTAATTATGAGATATTTCATTCGAGTTATGATTCTACAATGTCAAGGATATAATTTCCATCTGGTAGATCATTTAGGTTAAGTAATCAGAATTTAGACCCAAAGGACTTGCTCCTCAGGCAAATGTACACGAGTCCATTGTTAAGTACCAACAAAATGTCCTTAATGCAAGGCTCCACTCCGGCAGGTTAAAAAGTAAGAGTCCTAGTGTAAGCTGGGATGAAGTGAGAGAGTGGCATGGACTTATATATACTAACAAATGTAAACTAGTTAGCTAGTAGGAAGCAGCCACATAGCACAGGGAGATCAGCTCGGTGCTTTGTGACCACCTAGAGGGGTGGGATAGGGAGGATGGGAGGGAGACACAAGAGGGAGGAGATATGGGGATATATGTATTTGTATAGCTGATTCACTTTGTTATACAGCAGAAACTAACACACCATTGTAAAGCAATTATACTCCAATAAAGATGTTTAAAAAAAGAGTCCTATTTTAATATCCTTTTGGCAAAGTCTTTGTCACACCTGAATTTTTCTTTTTAAAATGCAGCTATGGAATTGCTGCCTTTCACATCAGAAGCCAACACTAATGATGGCCAATGCTCTGCACATGTGCAGCCAGGCCTGAAAAGATCCAAGTATGACTCACGTTCCTTCCCACATGCTCACACGTAAACCTTGGCTCTCTTAGGACTCTTTCCAATAGACTCTGTGCCCATAATGCCAGAGCATCCATATTTCTCTCAGAGAGAGAGAGATGGAGAGACATTGAAAGAGAGACAGAGAAAGAAAGAGAGAACACCAGATGTTTGGTATCTTGTAGCTTTGACTCACTGTGTGCCATGTTGACTCAGTGCTGTGAGACTGGCTGCGTTCCAGGCATTGGGCTGTGGGACTCCTGTCTTGCCCTGGAATTTTGAAAATGATCCCAGGTAAGGCTGATGAAACATCTGTGCAAGCATGGTGTGTTATCTGTAGCAAGTCCAAATCTGTCATGTGTTTTTAAAACAACAAGGTCTGCAAGTTGCTTTGTGAAAAGGTAATATTTGAAAGTCAGTGACACTTGAAAACACTTTAAAAATGGGAAATGTGTTATAAACATAAGCATCTCTTAAAAGTGGGGGAGAGGATGTTTATAAAAAGAATTTCTGTAAACAAAAATGTTCCGAAATACTTAGAGACTCCCAATTGAACAGAAGAAAACAGATTTGTTACCTGATAACATCTAACAAATATTCCAGACTTGAAGGTAAAAATTTGGCTTTGAGATAAGTTGCTGCAGAGCTAAGGGCCTCATTGAATTCCCTGGCTTTGGAGTTGACTACAAATGACTGTTATGTTTCCCTGACTCAAAAGCAGGTCAGATCCCAGTATGCTCCGCTCCATTTAAATTCTAGCCATGTGGATATGAGAAAAACATAGAATTGGCATCTTCTTTTTCTGAAGGTTCATTTATCTGCACACTGTGTTGTCTACTCATATTACAAAGCAAAATTTAGTTTATGCAAATTACAAACTATATTTCAGCCATCTCCATCAGCCAATGTATATTACTAATCACCTGCCATGAACATGCAAATTGCATTTAGCACTACCACAATCTTTCTGACGTCTTATCATTCTAATGGATTTCAAAGGACTTTGTAGAAATACTAAAATAAAAAGCTAATATATTCACATGCATGTTTATATATATATACACAGTTTTATACATTTATACATATATAAACACATATACATACATACACAAAATTACTGTTTTTAAAATTAAATCATATTCAAATTTTACACTCCATTTTTTTCCCAAATATGTAACATACATGGATACATATATCCATGATATAGACAATCCATATAAGCTCACAGTCTTTTCCATTGCTGTGTATTGTTCCGTAGTCTCCATGTGACATGAGTATTGTATTACATATCTTCTGCTTGACCTCCCAGATCCTCTCTCCACCCATCCCTACTCTGCACTCTGGGAAGCAGACTCTCATGGCTTCCCTTGCTCCTGGTTGGTTCTGATGGGGTTAACCAATAGGAAGCCCTGGCAAGAAGTTAAAGAAAAAGGCTGAGGGCAGGGTACTTATTTCCTGGCCCCCTCCATGCAAGTTTGTCTCAGCCTGGCTCTGTCCCTCAACTGAAGACCACTTCTCCTCCCAAGGAGTTTTCCTCTACTCTACTTTCCTTCTGAGTTTGGTCACAGATTCCTCTCCTTGGGCCCAGGGAAGGTAACAGCTCTATTCCTATTCAAACTGGGTTACTGAAATAGCTCCTATGTATTCCCTACATACTGATTATACTTTTAAAATATCCATTTTGTGAATAAACTCAAATTCTCATGACTTATTTGTTTCCTTGGGACTCTGATAAAAATTATTTGTTCCCTGGCTGATGAACATTTATTTTCAGTATTTTTGCTGAAATAGAAATCCTTCTTAAATAGTGATGCTCTTATTTCTGTAAGATATTTGCCAAAAGCAACAATTCTCACTCAAAAGTTAAGTGAATTTTTAATGTTTATAGATATTTCCAGATAACTTTCTAAAAGATTTGAAGCAATTCACACTTGCACTAGCAGTTTAATTATTTAATTTATTGATTTTTAACAAGCATTTTAAATGCTTGCTAAAAGCCAGACACTGTATAAAGGGCTTAACAAATATTAACTCATATAATCTAGTATATGAGGTTTCCCATTTTTTGTATATGCTTACCATCATAGTATGTTATTAATCTTTTGCAATTTTCCAGTCTAATGTGTGCAAAATGGTGTCTCATTATTAAATTTGCATTTACTTGGCTATTACTGAGGCTATCTATCTACCTACCTATCTATCTACCTATCCAGTCTAATTATATTTCCTCTTTAATGAATTGTCCAGTTATATTCTTTGCCTTTCTATTGGATGTATATATTAATGAGACAAATTAAATTGAGAGAATTTGGGTGAGTGGTTGAGATCAACAAAATTTAATAGCCTTTAAAATAGATCAGGGCTTCCCTGGTGGCACAGTGGTTGAGAGTCTGCCTGCCGATGCAGGGGACGCGGGTTCGTGCCCCGGTCCGGGAAGATCCCACATGCCACAGAGCAGCTGGGCCTGTGAGCCACGGCTGCTGAGCCTGCGTGTCCGGACCCCGTGCTCCACAAAGGGAGAGGCCACAACAGTGAGAGGCCCGCGTACCGCAAAAAAAAAAAAAAAAAAAAATCAAAATTCTCAAATTAAATAATTCTGTAAACACAATGAGAAATCAGATGCTATCAACTATACTAAGATATACTCTGCCCTTATCCATAGCCAGTACATATGCACTAGAGTATGATCAGAAGAAATGCTTGATATTTTAGTGACAGAATATGCGACTATTTTATAGGTTGAGAAATCAGGAAAATTTTCCTAAGAAATCATTTATGAAGTAAAAGATTATGTTTTACAGGTATCGAAAATGTGAAAATGTGACTAGATCAAACTTGAAAAGATCTGGAAAAAACCTGGGAGTGAAAATCTTTACATTTACAGATCAAGAAACTGAGTCTTCTAGTACTACATCTGACTAGTGACATTCAAGTGGAAAGAATATTAGATTAACAGAGAGTAGAAGATCTTAACTGCTTTGAGACCTTGTTTCTCATCCCTAGAACTGGGAAAATATTATAGTATGAGGTCTTCTTGGCTTACAGCAGGGTTGGGAAGATCAAATGAGACAATGGGGGTTTAAGTGTTAGAAAATTCTAACCCGGCATTGTTTTATGGTAAAACGAAGTATAGAATCCAGGGGTTCTAGCTCATTCTCTTTGTTCAGCACTGTGCTGCCTGATCAAGGAAGTTCTGCTCATAGGCATTTTGTAGATCCTGGACAACTTAGGTCCAAGCATGCCAAATACTTCTTCAGGTAGTCTGCATTTCCCATGAACCTAAAAATCCTCCAATTGACAGATACCTAAATTTTTTCTTTACTCAGGGCTCAGCAACAGAGGTAATAGTCAAAACACGCATTTAGGGCTTCCCTGGTGGCGCAGTGGTTGAGAGATCCGCCTGCCGATGCAGGGGACACGGGTTCGTGCCCCGGTCCGGGAAGATCCCACATGCCGCGGAGCGGCTGGGCCCGTGAGCCATGGCCGCTGAGCCTGCATGTCCGGAGCCTGTGCTCTGCAACGGGAGAGGCCACAACAGTGAGAGGCCTGCGTACCGCGAAAACAAAACAAAACAAAACACGCATTTAATATTTTTAGCTAAAGAGTGCCAGATGGGAAATAACTCCTTTCAAGAGGAAAATTCAAGTTTGAGTGTTTGCTCACACTCCAAACATATTGCTTCTTTCCACCATCACTCTGCTACCTCACAAAAAGCACTTAAATGATGACAATGCAAAAGTTCCAACCCTGCTAAGAATAAGTTAGGCTATGCCAAAATAGATAACAGTAATGCAAGGCCACATAATGAACTGCATCTGATGATAGGCTCATAAGCTGTTCCCAATAATAAATGGTTTTTATTAATGAGAATTCAGGGAAATGCAATTATTTTCAAACTCCTAAACTACAAAGATGTCAGATTTTTGTTATATATGTAGTCTGATCTATGACTCTGATTCATTATTTTAAAATCTATGATATGCATTTTTTTCTGCTGTAATTTCTGAGGACAGAAGTTTGCAAATAAAAAATCTGTATAGTTTAACTATACAGAGGAATGACCCTGTTAACTTCTGAAGATCAAAATGCATTTTAAGGTAAAATATTAACAGTAAATATATTCTACTCAGAGGTATGAAAGATTTCATTTACTATGTTTACCTAAAAAAACCTGTGTCAGTCCTTGTTCTGGGTAAAATGGAGTAAGAAATTTTCACTCTGTCTCTCCTACTGAAATGCAGCTGGAATCTCAATACAATGCATGCAGAAGCCCTCTGAGTACTCTGAAAAATAATAAGAGCAGGTGGATTGGAGAAGGAAACCATAATTTGAAGTACTACTGAACTGGAGGGGAGTCTCCCATTTCATTTTCTTCTGGTGGTTCCCAGGCTGGACTCAAAGGAAATTTGAACCTTGTAACTACTCACTATGTGTAGACAGAAAGTGTGCCAAGGGAAGGCCTCTGTCTCTAATCTGAGGAGTGACAAAGGAAGCTCTGAGGGGTCAGAAAGAGTGAAGGAAAGCCCCTATATTTTTGTATCATCCATCCTCCCCTGTTCTAGCCCCAGGCATTCCCATGGAAGTGGGAACAGCAATGAAATCAATATTTGAGCAGGCTCCAAAATCTCTAAAGAATGTGAACCCTTCTCTCTGTCCAGAGGAACTGTGGTCCCCAAAGTGTGAAGAGAATCTTTACCACTTTTTTTTCTCTCTCCATCCTCTCAACACTTGGTCTCAAACGCAGTCACAATTATTAACAGTGTGCAACAGGGTGGGAGAAATAAAACCCTCATTTTCTAGCTAGAGAGTAGGGAAGTGGGGATCCTGTGAGGTGAAAACTCACTGAGGTAGTAGAGAGGAAGGCTAATACCCCATGTCAAGTGGAGTTATTCTAGGAATGTAATGTTTAAACATTATTTAAAGATTAGAGAATAAAAAGCAGATTTAAAAAAAAAGCTTTCCACTTTTCAACATTGAGTATCATGTTCGCCGTAGGTTTATCATATCTGGCCTTTATTATATTTAGGTATGTGCCCTCTATGTCCACTTTGTTGAGAGTTTTTATCATAAATGGATGTGGAATTTTGTCAAAAGCTTTTTCTGCATCTATTGAGATGTTAATATGATTTTTAATCTTCAATTTGTTAATGTGATGTATCACCTTCATTGATTTGCAGATATTGAAACATTCTTGCATCCCTGGAATAAATCCCACTTGATCATGGTGAATGATCCTTTTACTGTATTATTGAATTCATTTTGCTAATATTTTGTTGAGGATTTTTGCATCTATGCTCATCAGTGATATTGTTCTGCAATTTTCTATTTTGGGATCTCTTTGGTTTTAATATCAGGGTGATATTGATCTCAAGAATGAGTTTGGAAGTGTTCCTTCCTCTGAAATTTTTTGGAATAGTTTGAGAGGATATGTGTTAACCCTTCTTTAAATGTATTGTAGAATTTACCTGTGAAGCTATCTGGTCTTGAATTTATGTTAGGAGTTTTTTTGGGTTTTTTTGTTTGTTTGTTTGTTTTTTACTGGTTCAGTTTTATTACTGAAAATCAGTCTCTTCATATTTTCTATCTTTTCCTGGTTCAGTTTTGGGAGATCGTACATTTCTAGGAATTTATCCATTTCTTCTAGATTGTCCATTTTATTGGTATACAACTGTTTGTAGTGATGTCTTACAATCCTTTGTATTTCTGTGGTGTCAGTTTTAACTCTTCTTTCATTTCTGATTTTATTGGGGCCCTCTCTCTTTTTTCTTGTTGAGTCTGGCAAAACGTTTATAATTTTGTTTTATCTTTTCAAAAACCAGCTCTTAGTTTCACTGAGCTTTTCTGTAGCTTTTTTTTCTGTAGCTTTTTGTCTACTTCATTTATTTCCACTCTGAATTTATTAGTTATTTTCTTCTACTAACTTTGGATTTTGTTTCTTCTTCTTTTTCTAGTTCCTTATTTAAGTGTATGGTTAGATTATCTGAGATTTTTCTTGTTTCCTGAGGTTGGCTTGTATCACCATAAACATTCCTCTTACACTTGCTTTTGCTGTGTCCTATAGGTTTTGGATCACTGTGTTTCCATTTTGATTTGTCTCCAGGTATATTGTGATATCTGCAAGTGACCCTTGATTGTTTAGTAGCATATTGTTTAGCCTCCATGTGTTTATGTTTTTTGCAGTTTTTTTCCCCTTGTGGTTGATTTCTAGTTTCATACCTTTGTGGTTGAAGAAGATGCTTGATAGGGTTTCAGTCATCTTAGATTTATTGAGACTGGCCTAGTATGTGAACCATACTGGAGAATGTCCCATGCACACTTGAAAAGAATGTGTATTCTGCTGCTTTTAGATGAAATGTCCTATATACACCTACTAAGTTCATCTCGTCTAATGTGTCATTTAAGGCCAGTATTTCCTTGCTGATTTTCTGTCTGGATAATCTGTCCATTGATGTAAATGGGATGTTAAAAGTCCCCTACTATTACTGTATTACTGTCAATTTTCCCCTTTGTGTTTGTTAATATTTGTTTCATGTATTTAGGTGCTCCTATGTTGGGTGCATATATATTTACAATTATATCCTCTCATTGGATTAATCCTTTATCATGTAATGTTCTTCTTTTTTTCCTATTAAAGTCTTTGTTTTAAAGTCTATTTTGTCAAATATAAGTATTGCTACCTCAGATTTATTTTTGTTTCTATTTGTATGGAATATGTTTTTCCATCCCCTTTCAGTCTGTGTGTGTCTTTAGATCTGAAGTGAGTCTCTTATAGACAGCATATATATGGGTCTTGCTTTTTATCTATTCAGCTACTCTATGTCTTTTAACTGAAGCATTTAGTCTATTTACACTTAATCATTGATAGAAATATACTGATTGTCCTTTAATTATTTGTTTTCTGGTTGTTTTTGTAGTTCTTTTTGTTGCTTTCTTCTTCTTTTGCTATATTCTCTTGTGATTTGATGATTATCTTTAGTGTTATGTTTGGATTTCTTTCTCTTTTTTTCTGTTTCATTATAATTTTTTGGTTTGTGGTTACCATGAGGTTCATATATAACAAAATATTTATTTGAAAAAATATGGAATGTTCCATGAATTTATGTCATCCTTACACAGGGTCCATGCTAATCTTCTCTGTATCATTCCAATTTTAGTATTAGACATGTGCTGCCAAAGTGAGTACAGCATTGCATTATTTTAAACCATCAAAATCACAAGCCAAAAGAAAAGAATGGAAGTTGCATCACTCATTCTAAAATGTTGTAGACACCTCATGGTGTATCTACTCAATAACTGAAATCTCATATATCTTTCTATGGACTCAGATTTCTACAATACTAATTATGGATTATGAAAACAAATTCTCTAATTCTTTGTTAACATATCAATATATAAATGTTAATGCTATCCATTATTGACAATTGTATTTAGGATGTCAACAAAACTATCCCTTCTAATTTTTTTTTAAAAAAGAGAAATGATGGAAAGGCATATTCTATGGCTTTGTGTTATAGGAAACTCTTTATCCAGAAATACCTCCTTTGCACATTATATTTATAAAAATTGAGACAAAAATTTACAGTAAGAAAGATTTGAGCTTTCTTTAACTTTTCAATTCCCATGAAAACCAGATAAGAAGGAAATATCAGAGATATAATATATACATATGTTTAATTGTTTCTTAAAGAGAGCAGGGTTTGAATTTCAAATGAGCAATCTTCAATGCTCTTTGAGATTTGGAGAAATCAACCAATACTTAAACTTCTATATATTACTGTGGTAGTCTTTTTGATGAGTCAGTTTGGCTAGTCTCCAGTTATTCTTTCAAACACTATTCTAGGTGTTGCTGTGAAGTTTTTTGCAGCTGGGATTAAAATCCATAATCAGTTGACTTTAGAAATGGAGATTTATTTTAGTAATTATTATTATTTGGGCAGGCCTGATTCAATCAGCTGAAAGAGGTTAAAAGCACAGCTGAGGCTTTCATAAGAAGAAATTGTGTGGACAACAGCTTTATCCTGTACCTGAGAGTTCCAGCCTGACCCTCCTGACAGCCTGCCCTACAAGTTTTAGACATGCTTAACCAACTCCCCAAATGGTATAAGCCAGTTCCCTGAAATAAATCTCTTAATTTATATTTCCTACTGATTCTGCTTCTCTGGCTTAATCCTGATTTATACAGTTACCTGGATTATAATTTCAAACAACATTAACCAAGGAATTATAGTGAATATTACCAAACTGTGTTTCCTAACCTTCACAAAAATATTGTTATATCTTACAAATTAATTAAACTCAGAGTTCATGTTTCACTGCTAGAAGATATCCTGTCAGTTTTGTGAATATTTATTATAGCTACAGTCTGATTTTTCCTGGGTCAACTTCAATCATTTTGTTTGTTAGAGTATGGAACCTTACTTGTTTTCATGTATAGTACTTTTGATGTTTATATAAATGTGTGTATACTGTTAATACAGGAGTATAAAAATATAAACAAGAGGACTGACTTTATTGGCAACAATAGTTCTTAAATACATATGATGGAAATTTTTGTTTGAATAAAGCAGTATAGAAACTAGGTATTTTGCTATCTTTCAAAAGCAAAATGTGGTAACCCACCACCATCTCTAACTCCACCATATAGGCAGAGGTCTTTTGCTTATAAGATGTCCTCCAAGAAGAGTTTGACCAGAAATACTTCAGTGGTCTCCTTGGAATTTTTTTCATTTTTGTTTATGAAACAATCACTTTCATGCCTCGGAGCCTATGGTGTTAGAAATGGTAATATTACCCACCTGAAACATAGTTAACTCTTTTCTAAGCTTTAACAATGGATAATGGAGCAATTTAATGAGGTTTTCACTTCTATTGTTTCCAGATTGTTTCCATTTTTAAATTAACCTCATTTTATTTTATTATTTTATTTATTTATTATTATTAACATTTTTATTGGAGTATAATTGCTTTACAATGGTGTGTTAGTTTCTGCTTTATAACAAAGTGAATCAGCTATACATATACATATATCCCCATATCTCCTCCCTCTTGCATCTCCCTCCCACCCTCCCTATCCCACCCCTCTAGGTGGACACAAAGCACCGAGCTGATCTCCCTGTGCTATGCGGCTGCTTCCCACTAGCTATCGGTTTTACATTTGGTAGTGTATATATGTCCACGCCACTCTCTCACTTTGTCCCAGCTTACCCTTACCCCTCCCCATGTCCTCAAGTCCATTCTCTATGGTCTGCGTCTTTATTCCTGTCCTGCCCCTAAGTTCTTCAGAACCAGTTTTTTGGGTTTTTTTTTTTAGATTACATATATGTGTGTTAGCATATCGTATTTATTTTTCTCCTTCTGACTTACTTCACTCTGTATGACAGATTCTAGTTCCATCCACCTCACTACAAATAACTCAATTTCATTCCTTTTATGGCTGAGTAATATTCCATTGTATATATGTGTCACTTCTTCTTTATCCATTCATCTGTCAATGGACACTTTAACCTCATTTTAAACAGTGGATTTTTTTTAGTTCTTTAGTTAAGTTTGTTTGTTTGTTTTTTGTTTTTACTTTCCATCATAAGCACATTTCCAAAGTTACATCCTGGTTGAACACCCTCTCAACAGCATTTTTTTTTTTTTTTTAGAGCACATGGTTCAGAAGGATAAACCCAGTCTACACTGATGAGGGAAGGATGACAGTAAGCCTTCTGACTCACTGAGTTGTTTTCCCCCTTTTCTCAGTATTAGCTCTGGGCAAGATTTTATAATGCAAGCCAATAAGCATTTATACTACCTTAAGCCCTATGGGCCATATTTCTGACTTGGTGTAGTGATGACACTTGATCAGGATTTTAAGCTCTAGAGTTTTCATTACAGAGCTAAAAAACAGCCTTGAGATAAATGCTAGAGGACACTGGGTGACTGGTATGAATAAATCATGTGGTGGTATATTGATAATGTACACTACTGAATATACAGAATTTAATATTAAGGTATTGTGGCTGAATTTTCAAATTCTGCTGTTAGAATATTATCAATACTACTATAAGCTATTTTTCAAAATAAGAGCCATCATTTTATTAATATTAGTAACTGT
This sequence comes from Mesoplodon bidens, assembly GCF_964165515.1. Lineage (NCBI taxonomy): Eukaryota > Metazoa > Chordata > Mammalia > Artiodactyla > Ziphiidae > Mesoplodon > Mesoplodon bidens. The sequence continues at coordinate 35,483,515 of NC_138165.1, read as the reverse complement.
ATTGTGTGCTTCAGGGAACTAGCTGATTGCCTTTGGGGCCCAGAGGGATACTGTTACCTAAACTGGGAAGATAAAATTAGTTAATAGGATAGTGAGCTTTTTCATCCAACTCTGAAGCTTGCCGGATTTTAAGTATAGCCAGAAGCAGAATATTCAAGTGAACAACTTAACAGATTCCGTGGGATGAATATGATGTTGCTATTAGGGACAACTGACTTCCGTGTACTTTTTTTTTATTGTGTCTTCAGTTTGCAGAAACAGGATAGCACTGGGGAGACCTATAAGATACATTTTCCAAGGTATTCTAAGAACTGCTTTTTTCAAAAATTATTAGGTTATCTTCCATGTACTCTATAGCTATTAGAGTCTTTTAAAACAACTTTTCAATTATAAGGGTGAGATGAAACTGGCAAGACTCAAACTCCATTCTTCCCTGATCCTCTACTCGTATCTAAACTATTTCAGGCAATAGATGTGTTCTTTTATTTTGGAACACATGAGCTCTTTGAAAATATTTATTTTTGAGTAGAATGGCATAGAGCAGTAGTGTCAAGGAATTTATCAAAAGTTAGACATCTCTTGCCAGAAAGACAAGGTGTCCCAGAGGAGTTTGGCTTGAGTTGACCCCCCCCCCTCCAAAATGATAAGAACTGGACAGCACAGGAGATAAAAAATTATAGTTTCTTTTAGCACTGTGGTCACAAACTTACTCTACAATGTATCAGGCTGTGTATTTTACACAATAGAGGCACATCAAATCTTTGAAAAGCTAAAGAATAATTGCTCTCCTTATTAGTATTCAAATCAAAATGAAAAACTATCTATGGAGTCTTTCACTTCCAATTAAGATTAAGTAATTATCACACAGGGAGATCAGCTCAGTGCTTTGTGACCACCTAGAGGAGTGGGATAGGAAGGGTGGGAGGGAGATGCAAGAGGGAGGAGATATGGGGATATATGTATATGTATAGCTGATTCACTTTGATATAAAGCAGAAGTTAACACACCATTGTAAAGCAATTATACTCTAATAAAGATGTTAAAAAAAGATTAAGTAATTTTCAGAAGGCTAACATTCTTAATGTGAACACCCAAGAAAACCAGGTAAATTATAAAAATCATATTTTAAAGGCATTAGAGAGCTGTGAATGCAAGGAAGATTATAGGGACTAAACATTCAGAGAAAATATTTTGGAAAATGTTCAGAGATGAGCTCAGAATTTTCAGCTGTCTTTTCCTGGAAGCATGTGATAATTTTGAGTGTGATCTAGAGCTTGAGAATCTGGACTTCCTTCAGAGAGAAAACCAATGAGAAGGGACAAATAAACTAACAGAGTTTTTAGCAGTCATCCAGGGCTGGAGACTTAAATTGCCTCAAACACATGGCCAGTTTCTTAGAGCATAACTTAATTTATAGATGGGCAGAGTAAGTATTTAAAGAACCAAGTTGGAAATTTTATTGAATTTTTTTTACTGAATACTGAAATTTTACTGAATACTGCAGTCTCCCTGCTGGAGGAAAGGTCTATGAAACATTTTTTAGAGGTACTGGAGAGAGTGGTGAACTGACATTACATTCTTCCATTAGCTTTTCTTTCTGGGAATATTTGCTTATTCTGAATACAGCTAGAGAGGACTTCCCTACTGGTCCAGTGGTTAAGACTCTATGCTTCTGCTGCAAAGAGTACAGATTCCATCCCTGGTCAGTGATCTAAGATCCTGCATGGTATGACCAAAAAATAAAAAAAGAGAGAGAGAATACAGCTAGAGGTACAGAATCCAGGGTTGGTCCCTGGCAGAAAGTTCTTGGGAAACCAAGAAACAAGCAAGAGCCAGATTTCCTCATAATTGCTATTCAAAAGCTGCACAGGACAAGACTAAGCTGAAAATCTCTGAAAAGCAGAGCAAAAATTCCAACAATCTTCCAGAGGTGAGAAGAAAAATGCTCTCTAGATTCTCAACTAAAAGGTCTTGGTGGGTGTACCCTAAGAATAAAGACAAAGTAGAAATAGATTGAATCTTGACAATCAAGTGCAGTTTTGATCTGGCCCCATTTTTGATTGGATTAAAGTGATCATCTATTTCATCTCTTAGAACACTGCTGGTGATAAAATGGCATCTATAATATGAACTTTTAGTTTTTTTATGTACAGTGTTCATAATTATATAAAAAATCTTTAAGCATGAAAAAGATAAGACCATATGATCAGTAACCAAGAGGAAAAACAGATAGAATCAGACTTTCAGGTGATCCTGATATTGAGATCAGAAGTCAATGACTGTGACTAATATACTCAAGAAATTACAGGCAATATGGAAAATTGGTAACATATGGAGTTCAATACACTATAAGAATAAAATGAATATTGTGGAAACAAAAACACAGTATCTGAAAACAGAAAACAATGAATAATTTTCACAGAAATTTAGACAAAGTAGAAGACAGGTCAATAGGAAATATCCAATCTGAAGTACAGAATAACAAAAAAAGAGCATAACAGACATAAGGGACTCTGTAAAAAGCCTAACATACATGTAAATGGAAAAAAAGAGAGATACTTTCCAAGAAATGTTAGCTAAGAATTTTAAGAAACAGCTGGACATCATCAACACAGATAGAAGCTCAGCAAACAAGCAAGATTTAAAAATATATTACTATGAACTTTACAGTCAAGTTGCAGATCACTAAAGACCAGGAGAAAGTCTCACAAGTGGCAATCAATAAAAAAGACATTTCCAAAAGAACAAAAATAAGACTAACAGATGACTTCTCATTAGAAACAAAGGAAGTTGGAAAGTAATTAGTTAATATTTTTAAAGTGTTAAAATAATTGTTAGTTTAGAATCCTATACCTAGTACAAATATTCTTCAAAAACAAACATGAAATTAAGGTGTTCTCAGCAAACAAAAACTAAGAGTACATCATCAAAAGGCATTAGAAAATATATAAAAGGAGTTCTTAAGTGGAAGTGAAATAATTCCAGACAAATATATAGAACACATAAAGGAATTAAGAGCACTGGAAATAGTAAATATTTATATAAATATACATTGGTTGTATAAAAGAATAATTATAATATCATAAAATTTGTAACATAAACACAAACTTAAAGTGCATTACAACAATGATCCAAACATGGGAGGTGAATTCTTGAAAGTAAAATGTTCTAAGATGCTATCATTACAGGAAAGTGAAATTATTAATAACTTGTATTAAATGGTAATAATTCAAGGATAAATCTTTAATAGTAAGCACTAAAATAGTAATTTAAAAATGTATAATTCACAAGGTAATTGAGAGAAAAACATAATCATAAAAATATTGTGCAAATCCAAAAAACTTAAAAGGAGAAACAAAAGAATAAAGGAGATGTAACAGAGAGAAAACAGTAAAATTGTAGATTTAAATCGAACTATATCAGTAATTACATTAAAGGTAAAAGAATTTGATATTTAAATTAAAATACTATGCTTATTAGATTGAAATAAAGAATAACTCTATTCTGCTAAGAAGAAAAATGTTTTGAATAGAAGCACACAGACATGGTAAAAATAAAAAGATAGGAATTGATGAATTATAAAAATACAAATAAAAAGAACACTGGTATATTTATACTAAAAGAGAATGTAAGCTTTAAGGCAGAAAACACTACTCATAACAGAGAGATATTTTAAAATCATGAAGAAATCAATCAACCAGGAAACTATCACAATCCCAAATATATACATTATAAATAACACAGATTTAATATATATCAAGCAGAAAATAAGAAATCTAAACAGACAACAGACAATTCCACAATTATAGAGGAGGAATTAACAGACTTATTTCTATAACTGATAGAAAAATCAGTCAGAACACAGAAGATCTAAACAACACAAATAACAAAACGTGACCAAATTCACATATACAGAACACTGCACCCAACAATTATATCATTTACATCTTTTGAACTGTAAAAAACATTCACCAAATTTATCATGTGTTAAGCTACTAAAAAATTCTTACAAATGTCAAAGGACTGAAATCATTTAGAGTATATTATCTCACTGCAGTCAAATTTAGCTAAAAGTGAATAATAAGAAAAAAACTATATTAATTCCATATGCTTGGAAATTCCAATTAATCCATAGTTCAAAGCAGAAATTACAATGGAAATTAAAATGTTATGAACTAAATAATAATGAAGACATGAAATACCAAACCTTGCTAGGTAGAGCTAAAGCAGTGCTTAAACAAAATCTAGTCATATATGCATATATTAGAAAAAAAGAAATACTAAAAAATCAACTAAGAATCCATCTCAAGAAACTACAAAAATTTATAGCAAATCAATCCTCAAGAATGAAGGAAGCAAATAATAAGAATAATATGGAAAAAATCAATGAAATATAAAATAAGCATACAATGGAGAGAATCAGCAAAAAGTTGTTTTTTTAACTTTCAGTAAAACTGAAAAGCCCCCAGCAAGCCTGATTAAAACAAAGAGAGAAAACACAAATTACCTATATCAGGAATATAAGGGGAGGCATCAGTATAAATAATCCAAATATTAAAACTATAATGATTAAGTATGAAAAAATTTATGAAAAATCTTTAAGCAAATAAATTTGACAATTTGAATGATATGGAAAACCCAACTTATCAATCAGACTTAAGAAGAAATTTAAAATCTGAATAGTCTAAATCTCTTACAGAAATTAATCCAATTTTTAAAATCTTCTCACAAAGGAACTTCTAGTTCATAGTAAATTAACCTATGAATCCTTCCAAATACCAATATTATACAAACTCTACCAGAGAACAGATAAACAAGGGAATACTTCTACTTCTTCATGTGGAGTTTGCATAAGCTTGAAATCAAACCCTACAAATAAATGAAAAGAGAAAAACTTATTGGCTAATATCTCTCATCAATCTAACTCAAATATCCTAAAAAACTACTAGAAAGTGGAACTCAGTTGTATTTAAAATTAAAAAAAAAAAAAAGGAATACTTCATGACTAAGCAGAGTTTAGTCCAGCAAATTAAGGGTATTTTTACATTTGGAAATCCATCAGTGTAATCCACTACATTAATGAAAACAGAAGAGAAAAATTAAATGGTCATCTCAATAGAAGCAGAAAAGTAATTTGGTAAAATTTAACACCTATTCACCTTAAAAACACAGTAAACTAAATCTTGAAAATGAGGAAATACGAATTAAAGTAGCAATGTAATATCAGCACACACAGGAATGGATAAAATTAAAAAGACTAAAAATACTAAATGTTAGAGAGGATGTATTGCACTGGGACTTCTTATATTGCTGGTAGAAATGCAACTAAGTACAAAACTTTAAAAAACTTATAGCAACACTAATGTACACACACCCCATGACTCAGCAATTACATTCCTAGGTATAGACATAGAAATATGGTTATGTGTTCATCAAAGACATGTACAAGAATGCTTAAGACAGCACTTTGTAATAGTCTCAAACTAAAAATTACCCAAATGCCCAAAATATGAATGGTTAAGTAAATTGCAGTACATTTATACAATGGAATTTTATGAAGCAAAGAGAAGGAACAAACTAATTTACATGAATCTAAGAACATAATGTTGATTAAAAGAGACAGATACAAAAATAATACATAGTATATGACTCCATACACTTCAAGTTCAAACATTTCAAGTTCAAAATTAATCTATACTGTCAGAAGTAAGAATAGTGGTTACCATGGGGAACAGGGTAGTGCCTGGAATGGGGCATGAAAGGGGCTTCTGCAGTACTTGTAACACTTGTTTCTTGATCTGGTTGGTGGTTACACATGTGATCAGTTTGTGATAAATCACTGACCACTATACTTATTAATTTGTGTACTTTTTCTTATATATTATACATCATTAAAAGTTTATATATCTATAGTATTAGTTATCTATTGCTGATGTGACAGATTACTACAAACTTAATGGCTTAAAGCAACACAAATTTATTGTCTTGCAGTTCTATAGGTCAGAAGTTTGACTTGGGTCTCACTGAGCTAAAATCAAGGTTTCAACAGAGCTGTACTTCCTTCTGGAACCTCTAGGGAACGCTCCAATTCCTTGTTTTTCCCAGCTTGTCTTTTCATTGGTTCATGGCTCTCTCCCTTCATCTTAAAAGCCAGCAACTCTCTGATCCTTTTTCTCTCTGACTGACTGTAGCCAGGAAACATTCTCCACTTTTAAGGATTCACATGACTAGATTGCATCCACCTGAATAATCCATGATTATTATCCATGACCTCCCCATCTCAAGGTCCTTAGCCTTAATCACAGCTGCAAATCCCTTTTGCCAAGTAAGGTAATATATTCACAGGTTCCAAGTTCTAGAGATTAGGATATGGACATCTTTAGGGATTATTATTTTGCCTAGCATTTGTGTGTGTATTTATATTTTTAGTAAAATTTTACTTAGGGCTCTTAAGTCCTGATCTAGCCTCTTGGCCACTTTTTATAGTAAAAGAATAATCTGTGGATTCCATTCTTGATTCTGGGCATATGATTGTGCAAATTATTTCATTAGTTTCCTCAAATGTCATATTAGGAAGTTAGACTATTAGATCTCTAAATTAACTACCCATATCTAGAACTGATATAATCATATTAATGATTGCAATATAAGGGACTTAGATTTTACCTTTCATTTGAATAATTTAAAAATTCAACTTTTTAATTATCCATGAATTATTCACTGTGAGAATAAACTAGTCAAATGTTTCTTATCCCATTCAGTCATTCTCTGCTACCCATCACATTTCTTGGTCTCCCTCTCTCAAATCAAGACATGAAGATTGGCTTTAATGATTCCAAATATATATATGTTGCCTAAAACATGTGCAAGATATTTCAGCTCCCAATATGAATGATTTGGGGAGGAGGAGTGATCATTCCAGGTCATGAATATCTTCAAGGTAGATGCACATCTACTGCAATTCAGGGAACTGTCTACCCCATTCTTAAATGTGAATGTCTGTACTATAAGCAAGTTGCTTCTTCTTATTATACTTCAGTTGTTATACGACCTCAGTTTAGACCCCAGAGGATTATAGCTTTGCTATAGCCCTTTTCACAATGGCATTTTGTCTGTCAACTCAATCTATTCCAAGTGAATTGACCCCAGAGTTACAGTAAGAAATGTCTCATAGAAAGCATAGTAGGTCATTTCCCAAACCTGAAATGCTAAAATAATAGTATCCTAATATTTTATTTTATCTTTCTAAGTGAGACAGTTGATCTCCCAGAGATCTCTGGAGACTTCTGATTTTCTCCTTAACGCTGGGGCAGCATGCACTCTCTTCAGAAGATGTTCTATTAAAATGCAAAATGACTTTTGTTTCTCACCACTCCGTATGACACAAGGGTTACAAAAATGTACTATACGTTCTGGCATATCTTGTTGTGATTTTTCTTATCAATCCTGTTCAGTTCCTCAGATCATTAATCTTATATGTTGGACTTCCAATAGCCAAGAGGGTTTTCAGTGTAGTTGGGCAAAAAGAGCCAGGGCAAGAACTGCTGGCTACTGTGGCTTACTTTCTTGCTAAGAGAACCAAAACCCAAAGGAATTCCGCCTTCACACTGGACATAGAGCAGCACATTGCTTACATTTCACTCTGGAGAAGACTAGAATAATTAGGAAGAATTTATTCATCCAAGAAAAGGTGGCCTGAAGGTTCAGCTTTAGAAATTTTAAATCTAATACATTTGTTAAGAAAGAGTCTAGGTTGGCTAGTAAGAAATTTGAGAACATTATGTGTCAAGTCAAAATCACTTGTTTTTTTTTTCAATTTGTGTCTCAAGAGATTATACATAAATTCTGCATTTGAAGACAATGTTAAAGGAGACAACAGTGCTTGCACCTGGACTGCAGCATTTCCAGGTTAAAATAAACCAAGCTGCAGAAAGATTTTTAAAGAGTGGAGTTTACAGAGATGTTGACTCCTTCTCTGGGTAGTGATAACAGGAGTATGCAACCTACTTTTGACCGTCTTTAAGAGTTTAAACAGAGTTCTCCTTCAAGCAGCATACCTCCCACATTGCCCTGTGTCCTGACACTCTTGAGAAGGTGTAATTAACTTGTGTCACTGCTATGTGTGACTTTGGTATCAGTGTAGTTTGTAAGACACTCAAATGAGGTTTGTGTGTAAACAATCAAACAGTCCCAGGCTACTATATTAGGCAAGTAGCTCCGCCAAGAACACAAAGAAATGGAATAGAAGAGCCAGCAACACACATCTGTCCTTCCTTGAAGCAGCCAGTCTCGAGTCACAGTCTATATTTTTTTGCTCCAAAGCAGTGACAGTTCATGCATTGGATGTATTGGGCATAAATGCAATTGTGAGTATACATTTGATGATTTGAGGGAAGCTTATGAAATAAGAGACATTAGATTGTAGAGCATAAGACTACATATTACTGTATACCTCAGCACAATGTGTGTGTGTGTGTGTGTGTGTGTGTTGAGAGGAGGTGCTTGGGGAGGCTGTAGGGAAAATTAAATATTTAAGAATTTCATCTTTCCCCAGAGTCCATCATTTACTGTTTTCACCCACACAGCAAAAGATACACGTGTTGGAACACAGCTACTTTTCCAGCAGTCCTATTTATGTAGAAAAAAATAAACAATTAAAAAAATTTTTAATTAAAAAAAATTTAAAGCTATATTTGAATAGAAAAGGAAAGAAAAACTATATTCCATTGAAAGAGTCTATAGGCACATATGCACGGAAATGTTTAATCTTTATATATGCATAAATAGATTATGTATTTATATATCTTTAACTGCCCTTATCAAGCACTGCTTTCCACATGCAGAATAAGCTACGTGTTTTACATACATCGTTTTAGGTGTTCTCACAACAATCTTGAGCAATAGCTATTTTGATTCCATTTCAAAGGTGGGGAAATAGAGACTTGGGGAGTTAAGTAACTGGCTCTAATCAATTAAAATGTTGATTGATGACCTATTCTCTGTGAAGTAGTGGACTTCAAATAGGTTCATAAATATCTTTTGCTTGTTATTCAATTATTTCCTTCAGATAATTTCTGGAAAGTTGAATTGCTAGTGCACAGGGGAAAGGGCAAGGGGTCACTACATTAAAGATTAAGGGTTTTGTTACTGATAACCTAACATTTGTACAGTAGTATCAGAAACTATTTCCTCATACCCTCACTAACACAGAGTACTGTGATGCTTTAAAATGTCAGTCTGAAGTGGAAAAAGATGTCACATGATTTTATTTGCATTTTATATGGCAGAAATTACAAATTTACCTTACAAATATTCATTGACCATTTTTATTTATTTTCTTTTTCTTTGCATTCTACATTTAAGCCCTTTGCATAATTTTCTATCAAGCAAATTAGTCATTTGCTTAGTGATCTGATGCAATAATCCTGAAAATAATTTAATATAATGTGCAGATAAGAATATCCAAAAAACTTTGAAAAAAATAGAATGGGAAAGTTTCTCCTTTAGATATTAAAAGAATACCAAAACTAATATTTTGGGATTTAATAATTAATTCAGTTTCTAGATCAATATATTGGGTATTAACATCTTTACAGGTTTGAAATTTCCAATAATGTTTATTCAACAACCTCCATGTATTCAAGTTTTATTTTATATGCCACAGTAAAATTTATTTTCTTTTACTTATTAGTTTTTTTACTATAAATCTAAAATATTCATATGTTTATTCTTAGATAAATTATTTTCTTGTTGCTGTTGTAAATGGAATATATTTTATTTTATTTTCTAAGTACTGGTATTTTTAGCTTCATAACTCATCATCTGAATTTTATTTCTGTCATTATTTGTTTTACACATGTATGTATGTATTTTCATGGACTCAACTTTTCTTTTGTCTTTGCCTTTTGTCAAAAACTATATGCCATAAACTAAATGAACTTTGTAGAACTGGTAGACATGACTGTTGGACTAAGGAAGGAATAAAGAAAGCAAAAGAGAGTGGTAGGAAAAAAAAGAGAGGATAGAAAAGGCCATAAGCAGGCAGGGCCATTTTTGTTAGTTGATAACTGTATTGGAAATTGTGGATTTGCTTGGTCTTGTCAAGTAGAGGTGGATGGACAATGAGAATCTCTTTGGACATTTTCTTAACTCTTACATGCAATCACAGCAAGTACAGAAATCCTTGGCCATCTAACCCTACATACTTGTGTTTGCAATACGAATATCAAGGACAGCTAAACATCCTTCTAGAACACAGGACTCTGTTGTTAAATACTTGATCATTGGAGCCCCAAGTCTAAACATCTCACATATCTCACCCTCCTCCAGTGTCTGCTGCACCAGCATCTTCATTAGACAGCTTTCCCTTGCGTCAAGCATTTCATAGGCATCCTACTCTGTACGTGGGTTAAAGTGTACTAATAAGGCTGGTTCTACTACTCTCCTACATGTGGTAGATAAGCCTTTCTTCTCATTAATTCCACGACAATAAGCACCTTGGAATTCGTAAGATTTTTGTTCTTGATCCGTAACATTCAAGATGTTCACCCAATTAGATCTAGTTGTTTTCTTTTTTAACCTTCTCTTCAGTTTATATTTATATAAACTCATTGTTCATTTTTAACCTGAAATTCAAGTCACTTTCCCTATTCTACCCAGAGTCCAACCTGTATTTTTTTTTTTTTTTTTTTTGCAGTACGCGGGCCTCTCATTGTTGTGGCCTTTCCCGTTGTGGAGCACGGGCTCCAGACACGCAGGCTCAGCGGCCATGGCTCACGGGCCCAGCCACTCCGCGACATGTGGGATCTTCCCGGACTGGGGCACGAACCCGTGTCCCCTGCATCGACAGGTGAACTCTCAACCACTGTGCCACCAGGGAAGCCCATCCAACCTGTATTTTTTTTTTTTTTTTCTTTTTGCGGTATGCGGGCCTCTCACTGTTGTGGCCTCTCCCGTTGCAGAGCACAGGCTCCGGATGCGCAGGCCCAGCGGCCATGGCTCACGGGCCCAGCCGCTCCGCGGCATATGGGATCCTCCCAGACCGGGGCACGAACCCGTATCCCCTGCATCGGCAGGCGGACTCTCAACCACTGCGCCACCAGGGAGGCCCCAACCTGTATTTTTAAAGCACTTACAATAATTAGAATATTAAAACAAAAGTGTTTTGTTATTAAAATAATCATTAAAAAATTTAACTAAGGGTTTCCTGGTGGCACAGTGGTTGAGAGTCCGCCTGCCAATGCAGGGGACACGGGTTCATTCCCTGGTCTGGGAAGATCCCACATGCCGTGGAGCGGCTGGGCCCGTGAGCCATGGCTACTGAGCCTGCACATCTGGAGCCTGTGCTTCGCAAGGGGAGAGGCCACAACAGTGAGAGGCCCGCATACCGCAAAACAAAAACAAAAACAAAAACAAAACATTTAACTAAATATATTTTCTAGTTTGGAAACACACTAATAATAAGCAGTGAACTCTAAATCCTATTACGCTATTAAACACAACAATAATCTCTCAGCCACCACATACTCTTCCCAACTCAAGAACAAAGAACTATCTCTCAGTATAATTTTTGTTTTTTTCATGCAGAAGTCCTCAAAAGATGCACATTTGTGCTTGTTTGTATGTGTGTGTGGGGGGGTGAGTTGGGGGGGTACTATATACTAATCCCTTGGAAGCTTTTAAAAATTGTACATGACTCTCACCCCCAGAGACATTGGTACACATCCTTCTATTCTCCTTGCAACTCTTCCCTACTAGCCTATTGTGGAGAAGAACTGCTGCCAGTTTCTTGTATCCATCAGTATATGAAAAATTGAGAAAAGTAATTACAATCCCCATAGTCAGCATAAAATACTGCAGCTAAAATTATGTTGAGATTCCGAAGGCCTTTATGATATTTTTCACAAATGATAATTATTCACATTCACATCTGTTCTTCCCTATGGGAGGAAATCATCCTTATAATTGCATTTTTGTGAGTTCTTTTTTGCACCCTCCCACTTCCTTGCCAATAGTAATCATTTAAAAATATGTATAACATGAATGAATGAAAGACGCAAAATGTTTAAGTAACTTGTCACATTGCAGTGTAGAAATATTTCTTTATTTTTTTGAATTTTATTTTATTTATTTTTTATACAGCAGGTTCTTATTAGTCATCCATTTTTTACACATCAGTATATACATGTAAATCCCAATCTCCCAATTCATCACACCACCACTCCCACCTGCCGCTGCTTTCCTGCCTTGGTGTCCATACGTTTGTTCTCTACATCTGTGTCTCAATTTCTGCCCTGCAAATCAGTTCATCTGTACCATTTTTCTAGATTCCACATATATGCAGTAATATGCGATATTTGTTTTTCTCTTTCTGACTTACTTCACTCTGTATGACAGTCTCTAGATCCATCCACGTCTCTACAAGTGACCTAATTTCGCTCCTTTTATGGATGACTAATATTCTACTGTATATATGTACCACATCTTCTTTATCCATTCGTCTGTCGATGGGTATTTACATTGCTTCAATGACCTGGCTATTGTAAATAGTGCTGCAATGAACATTGGGGTGCATGTGTCTTTTTGAATTATGATTTCCTCTGGGTATATGCCCAGGAGTGGGACTGCTGGGTCATATGGTAACTCTATTTCTAGTTTTTTAAGGAACCTCCATACTGTTCTCCATAGTGGCTGTATCAATTTACATTCCCACCAACAGTGCAATAGGGCTCCCTTTTCTCCACACCCTCTCCAGCATTTGTTGTTTGTAGATTTTCTGATGATGCCCATGCTAAGTGGTGTGAGGTGATACTTCATTGTACTTTTGATTTGCATTTCTCTAATAATTAGTGATGTTGAGCAGGTTTTCATGTGCTTATTGTCGATCTGTATGTCCTATTTGGAGAAATGTCTATTTAGGTCTTCTGCCCATTATTTGATTGGGTTGTCTGTTCCTTTATTATTGAGCTGCATGAGCTGTTTATATATATTGGAGATTAATTCTTTGTCTGTTGACTCGTTTGCAAATATTTTTTCCCATTCTGAGTGTTGTCTTTTCGTCTTGTTTGCAGTTTCCCTTGCTTTGCAAAAGCTTTTAAGTTTCATTAGGTCCCATTTGTTTATTTTTCTTTTTATTTCCATTACTCTAGGAGGTGGATCAAAAAAGATCTTGCTGTGATTTATGTCAAAGTGTGTTCTTCCTATGTTTTCCTCTAAGAGTTTTATAGTGTCCGCTCTTACATTTAGGTCTCTAATCCAGTTTGAGTTTATTTTTGTTTATGGTGTTAGGGAGTGCTCTAATTTAATTCTTTTACATGCAGCTGTCCAGTTTTCCCAGCACCACTTACTGAAGAGACTGTCTTTTCTCCATTGTATATCCTCGCGTCCTTTGTCATAGATTACTTGACAATAGGTGTGTGGGTTTATCTCTGGGCTTTGTATCTTGTTCCACTGATCTATATTTCTGTTTTTGTGCCAGTATCAAATTGTCTTGACCACTGTAGCTTTGTAGGATAGTCTGCAGTCAGGGAGTCTGATACCTCCAGCTCCGTTTTTTTCCCTTAAGACTGCTCTGGCTATTCGGGGTCTTTAGTGTTTCCATAGAAAATTTTAAGATTTTTTTGTTCTACTTCTGTAAAAACTGCCATTGGTAATTTGATAGGGATTGCATCTGTAGGTTGCTTTGGGTAGTAAAGTCATTTTCACAATATTGATTCTTCCAATCCAAGTACATGGTATATCTCGCCATCTGTTGGTATCATCTTTAATTTCTTTCAACAGTGTCTTACAGTTTTCTGCGTACGGGTCTTTTGTCTCCCTAGGTAGGTTTATTCCTAGGTATTTTATTCTTTTTGTTGCAATGGTAAATGGGAGTGTTTCCTTAATTTCTCTTTCAGTTTTTCATCATTAGTGTAAGAGATTTCTGTGCATTAATTTTGTATCCTGCAAATTTACCAAATTCATTGATTAGCTCTAGTAGTTTTCTCTACTATACATAGAGAATCTTTAGGATTCTCTATGTATAGTATCATGTCATTTGCAAACAGTGACAGTTTTACTTCTTCTTTTCCAATTGGTATTCCTTTTATTTCTTTTTCTTCTCTGATTGCCATGGCTAGGACTTCCAAAACTATGTTGAATAATACTGGCAAGAGGGGACATTCTTGTCTTGTTCCTAATCTTAGAGGAAATGCTTTCAGTTTTTCACTATTGAGAATGATGTTGGCCATGGGTTTGTCATATATGGCCTTTATTATGTTGAGGTAGGTTCCCTCTGTGCCAACTTTCTGGAGAGTTTTCATCGTAAATCATTGTTGAATTTTGTCAAAAGCTTTTTCTGCATCTATTGAGATGATCATATGGTTTTTCTTCTTCAATTTGTTAATATGGTGTATCACATTGATTGATTTGAGTATATTGAAGAATGCTTGCATCCCTGGGATAAATCCCACTTGATCATGGTGTATGATCCTTTTAATGCATTGTTGGATTCTGTTTGCTAGTATTTTGTTGAGGATTTTTGCATCTATATTCACCAGTGATATTGGTCTGTAATTTTCGATTTTTGTAGGGTCTTTTTCTGGTTTTGGTATTAAGGTGATGGTGGTCTCATAGAATGAGTTTGGGAGTGTTCCTTCCTCTGCAATTTTTTGGAAGAGTTTGAGAAGGATGGGTATTAGCACTTCTCTAAATGATAGAATGCACCTGTGAAGCCATCTGGTCCTGGCCTTTGTTTGTTGGAATGTTTTTAATCACAGTTTCAATTTTATTACTTGTGATTGGTCTGTTCATATTTTCTATTTCTTCCTGGTTCAGTCTTGGAAGGTTATACCTTTCTAAGAACTTGTCCATTTCTTCCAGGTTGCCCATTTTATTAGCATAGAATTGCTTATCTCTTAGGATGCTTTCTATTTCTGTGATGTCCATTGTAACTTCTCCTTTTTCATTTCTAACTTTATTGATTTCAGTCCTCTTCCTCTTTTTCTTGATGAGTCCGGCTAATGGTTTATCAATTTTGGTTATGTTCTCAAAGAACCAGCTTTTAAGTTTTATTGATCTTTGTTACTGTTTTCTTTGTTTCTATTTCATTTATTTCTGCTCTGATCATTATGACTTCTTTCCTTCTGTTAACTTTGGGTTTTGTTTGTTCTTCTTTCTCTAGTTCCTTTAGGTGTAAAGTTAGATTGTTTGAGATTTTTCTTGTTTCTTGAGGTAGGCTTGTATAGCTATAAACTTCCCTTTTAGAACTGCTTTTTTTTGCATCCCATAGGTATTGGATCATCGTGTTTTCATTATCTTTTGTCTCTAGGTATTTTTTGATTTCCTCTTTGATTTTGTCAGTGATCTCTTGGTTATTTAGTTACATATTGTTTAGCCTCCATGTGTTTCTGTTTTTAACGGTTTTCTTCCTTGTAATTGATTTCTAATCTCATAGCGTTGTTGTCAGAAAAGATGCTTGATATGATTTCAATTCTCTTAAATTTACTGAGGCTTGATTTGTGACCCAAAAAGTGATCTATCCTGGAGAATGTGCCATGCACACTTGAGAAGAAAGCGTAATCTGCTGTTTTTGGATGGAATGTCCTATAAATATCAGTTAAATCTATCTGGTCTACTGTCACTTATAGCTTGTGTTTCCTCATTAATTTTCTGTTTTGATGATCTGTGCATTGGTGTAAGTGAGGTGTTAAAGTCCCCCACTATTACTGTGTTACTGTCGATTTCCTCTTTTATAGCTGTTAGCAGTTGCTTTATGTATTGAGGTGCTCCTATGTTGGGTGCATATATATTTATAATTGTTATATCTTCTTCTTGGATTGATCCCATGATCATTATGTAGTGTCGTTCCTTGTCTCTTGTAACATTCATTATTTTAAAGTCTATTGTATCTGATATGAGTATTGCTACTTCAGCTTTCTTTTGATTTCCATTTGCATGGAATATCCTTTCCCATCCCCTCACTTTCAGTGAATGTGTCCCTAGGTCTGAAGTGGGTCTCTTGTAGACAGCATATATATATGGGTCTTGTTTTGGTATCCATTCAGCAAGCCTGTGTCTTTTGGTTGGAGCATTTAATCCATTCACGTTTAAGGTAATTACTGATATGTATGTTCCTATGACCATTTTCTTAATTGTTTTGGGTTTGTTTTTGTAGGTCCTTTTCTTCTCTTGTGTTCCCCACTTAGAGAAGTTCCTTTAGCATTTGTTGTAGAGCTGGTTTGGTGCTGCTGCATCCTCTTAGCTTTTGCTTGTCTGTAAAGTTTTGATTTCTCCATCGAATCTGAATGAGATCCTTGCCGGGTAGAGTAATCTTGGTTGTAGCTTCTTCCCTTTCATCTCTTTAAGTATATCATGCCACTCTCATCTGGCTTGTAAACTTTCTGCTGAGAAATCAGCTTTTAACCTTATGTGAGTTCCCTTATATGTTATTTATCGCTTTTCCCTTGCTGCTTTCAATAATTTTTCTTTGCCTTAAATTTTTGCCAGTTTGATTACTATGTGTCTCGCCATGTTTCTCCTTGGGTTTATCCTGTATGGGACTCTCTGCACTTCCTGGATTTGGGTGCCTATTTACTTTCCCATGTTAGGGAAGTTTTCGATTATAATCTCTTCAAATATTTTCTCTGGTCCTTCCTCTCTCTCTTCTCCTTCTGGGACCTCATTGCGTTTAATGTTGTCCCAGAGGTCTCTTAGGCTGTCTTCATTTCTTTTCATTCTTTTTTCTTTATTCTATTCTGCAGCAGTGAATTCCACCATTCCATCTTCCAGGTCACTTATCCATTCTTGCCTCAGTTACTCTGCTATTGATTCCTTCTAGTGTATTTTTCCTTTCAGTTATTGTCTTGCTCATATGTTTGTTTATTCTTTAATTCTTCTAGATCTTTGTTAAACATTTCTTGCATCTTCTCAATCTTTGCCTCCATTCTTTTTCCGAGGTCCTGGATCATCTTCACTATCATTATTCTGAATTCTTTTTCTGGAAGGTTGCCTATCTCCACTTCTTTTAGGTGTTTTTCTGGGGTTTTATCTTGTTCCTTCATCTGGTACATAGCCCTCTGCCTTTTCATCTTGTCTAACTTTCTGTGAATGTGGTTTTTTTCCCACAGGCTGCAGGATTGTAGTTCTTCTTGCTTCTGCTGTCTGCCTTCTCGTGGATGAGTCTATCTAAGTGGCTTGTGCAAGTTTCCTGATGGGAGGGACTAGTGGTGGGTAGAGCTGGCTGTTGTTTTGGTGGGCAGAGCTCAGTGAAACTTTAATCCACTTGTCTGCTGATGGGTGGGGCTGGGTTCTCTCCCTGTTGGTTGTTTGGCCTGAGGCAACCCAACACTGGAGCCTACCCGGGCTTTTTGGTGGGGCCAATGGCAGACTCTGGGAGTGCTCACGCCTAGGAGTACTCCCCAGAACTTCTGCTGCCAGTGTACTTGTCCTCACAGTGAGACAGAGACACCCCGCACCTCTGCAGGAGATCCTCCAAAACTAGCAGGTAGGTCTCGTTCAGTGTCCTATGCTGTCACTGCTCCTTCCCCTGGGTCCCGATACACACACTACTTTGTGTGTGCCCTCCAAGAGTGGAGTCTCTGTTTCCCCCAGTCCTGTCGAAGTCCTGCAATCAAATCCCACTAGGCTTCAAAGTCTGATTCTCTAGGAATTCCTCCTCCCTTTGTTGGATCTCCAGATTGGGAAGCCTGACGTGGGGCTCAGAACCTTCACTTCAGTTGGTGGACTTCTGTGGTATAAGTGCTCTCCAGTTTGTGAGTCACCCACCCAGCAGTTATGGGATTTGATTTTATTGTGATTGCGCCCCTCCTACTGTCTCATTGTGGCTTCTCCTTTGTCTTTGGATGTGGGGTATCTTTTTTGGTGAGTTCCAGTGTCTTCCTGTTGATGATTGTTCAGCAGTTAGTTGTAATTCTGGTGTTCTTGCAAGAGGGAGTGAGAGCACATCCTTCTACTCCACCATCTTAAACCAATCTGCTAGAAATATTTATTCTTCTGTGAGCATATAAATGTTTACTTCATGTCCAGAGAAATTTAATTGTATATTCCATCTGTGGTAACTTGTGTTCAAACTCTGCAGGCTTACATAACACAATCAGCTTCAAAGAGCTGTTGGTTTTCTGGCCCCATAACCCCAAGAGGCTTAATTCTCACTTTCATATTAGGGATTAGAATTCAATAAGTTCACAGTAATCTGGAGCATGTTGGAGAACAAGATTGTGTTTACCCTAAGTTGGATCACAGAATCATGGAACTTCAGGGTTTTAAAGACACAAATGGCAATTAGCTTATTTTACCATCTATATTTTCTTTTTAAGTCCAATTGTCTTCTTATAAGATTGCAGATCAGAGAGCCTTGAGAAGATCTATTTGGCACTCTGCTAGGTTCCTAATTTCCTTGGAAGGCAGTGAAGTTACCTTATATTTCTGTTCCATAGTATTTCACTTAGTATTGGTGTAGTGGCTGAGAACAAGGTCTAGGGAACTCCACAGATATTAAAACTAGAGCAACAAAAGGAAATGAGGAAAGCCAGAAGCTACATGTAAAGACACATGTCTTGGTGAGGGTGCATGACGGGGTCTTGGTAAGTGGGCAGGGAATATGCTGTTATGTTAGAACCGGTAGTGAGAATTATTTCTCAGTCAGAATCACACTGTTCTAGTCTAGCTTGTCCTTTATATGAATAAGAAGGTGCTTTATTATGGCATGGAGCAAAACCTACTAGTGGCAGCTAAGCAATCTCTTATAATGGTTTAGTACTCACAACTGTGATGATCCTGGACACTTCAACCACCTTTCAAATGCCTTATCATTAATCTTTGCTCAACCCCAGAGGTACCATAGATTGGAGTTGCAACTCCAATTTCTACTTTTTAAAATAAGGTAAAATGTAATCACCCATATCCACCCTTCTGCAGACTCCTCAAAAGGAGACTTCTATTTTTTCCCACATCTCAAGGTCTGCCCCTGTCAGGATTTCCAGTACTGATTCCAGGACAGTGTTTCTCTATTTCCTTGTAACAACCCCTCTTTGGGGGTGAATAATAGCAAACTATTTCCTCTAAGTCCTCCTCATTGCTGTCATACACAACCCTACTGTATATGTATATTCCTCATTCACTGGAGATTTTTGTGCCTGGCTGTCTTCTTTTCCACTCCAATTCTTCCATCATCCTGGGAGATGTCTGCCTCCAAAAGACAACTCATTCAGTTACCTAGTGTCTTAGTATTTTGATCTTAATTCCAATAACCCTCACCTTCACTCCACTTTAGCCAATGTTTCTTGAACATTTTTCATCTGGTGTTTGCTTTTTCCCCTATCTACAATCTCTCTGATGACCCTGATGGATAAGTTTCACAAAACTGCACAAATTGTAACTTTATGGTCATCATCCTCAAATGAGGCCTCAATGCTACCAGATAATACTTTCATGATGTCTCAATACTTTAACAGTACTCAAGATTTCAAGAACAGTTCTCAACAGCTCTCCACCTTCTACGTGAGAAAGTAGAAGACATAGGATTAGCATTTTCCTGATTTCCTATAGCTATGAGCAGACTTATAAACTTCCCTGCATGTACATTCATCTTCTTCTCCCTTTTTTCCTTTTAAAATGAAATGATGTCTCTTTTCTTGTCTATGGTGATTTCCTCATTTGATCTTGATCTTATTCTCTCTTAAATCTTTAAGATATATAAATTATTTTTCTTCCTTTTTTCTATACCTAATTCTATTCCTAGGTATAATTCTATACCTAGATTTAAACACTTTCTAACTTGAATATTTCCATGCTTAAAACAAACTCTCCCTTGAAATTTTTTCCTAGCTACTGCATTATCTTAATGCTCTATTCACAGTAAACTTATCCATAGGATTCTCATACTTATATTCACTTTTTCCCTTGCAGTCTCTCCTCAATCCACAACAATTAGGATTTAGCAAATTCACCTCGACTGATATCGTTCACATCAGAGTTACCAAGAACCTATGTGCTGCTAGATCCAATAAACACTTCCCAGTTTTCCCTTGCTTGATTTCTCAATATACATCTGGCATTAACTGACTCCTGCTTGAAAATGCTCTTCCTTTGGCATTCATGTCACCATATTCTCCTGGTTTTCCTCTAACCTTTCTGGTTTCTACACCTCAGTATCTCCTTTAAAAACACACAGTGTATTCCTTGGCTGTTAGGGCTCCTCTGGGTCCTACTCTCTTTTGTCTCATTTCTTGCTACAGTCTCCCTACCACCTTTTCTCCAACCTAGCCAATTACTCTCTTCTCTGCATACTCTGGCCTTTTTCACTGAACTGAGAGTCTCTCATTGGGACCTCCAAACACGCTGATTCCTCCGCACTGATTATCCTTGCCTTCACTTAACTTCTACCTATTGATTATACCTCGACTGAGATCAAAAGTCCTCTGGAAAAACTAAATTAGCCTCAATAAGTGACCCTTCAATGTGCTGTCAAAAGTCCTTCTGTTTCCTTTCTTATCTCTTATACCAATGTGATTAAATTGTCTATTTAAATTTCTATTTTCCTCGTAAGACTATAAGCTCCTAGAATGTAGAGAATATATTTGCCATCACATTACTAGAACCTAGATCAGTAGCTGGTATAAAGTAGGTGCTTAATGATATTTGTCAAACTGAATGAATCAATAAATTATCCCATAAATATGTATTCTGGAGAATTTAATATTAAGCCCTAGAAGAATTCTAGAATAAATCATTAAATAGATCAGTTGTATGCACTTGAAAATAAAGTGGTATGACTAGAAAGACATCATGGCTTCACAAAGAAAAGTCAGGCCCTATTACTTGGATTTCCTCTGGCAGATGAGAATGCCCTAGATGGAGTGTCTGGATTTTTTGCTTTAGAAATGCTGTTCCTTCAAAAGTATCTAATAACTTAGCTCTTACAATCTCTACCTCATTGTGGGCAAGGTTGTGAGATGAGATCAAAAACAAAAAACAAGGAATGGTGATACTTCTGACAGGTCTCCCGTACTGTGGAGTTAACATTTGGCTCCAATTTTTCAACAATTTTACAAATGCCTTAGATAAATATATAAAAGAAAGACTCTTCTTTTTTTTTTTTTTTGAGTAGAATGCTACAGAATGGAATACTTACAAAGCATTCAGTCTGGGTGATAATTTCTGTCAGGGATATCCTTGTCAGAGAAGGTATTTCCATTTTGAGTGGGAGGCTGGCTATATAATTTCCAAAGGATTTGCCAAATTTAAGATGTCACATTTCTGTGAAGGAGTATCATCTCTCAGGATGTGCTGGAGATGCCTGTATAATCCCAGAATATTCTACATAGAACAAATTACAGAGTGTACCACTGACAAATAAGAGAGTTACACCTTATGTACCTGGGGTTTTTCAAGGAAGGTAAGGCAAATAGAACAAAAGTAAAGATTTTACCTACATCATCTAACAATAGATCTTTGGGAGATATTTAGTATATTTAGGGGATATACTCTTCTAAAGTTCATGTATTTTAGGTAATAAAATATTTCAATTATTCAACTATTCCCTATGAACAGAATTTACCTGGAAAATATTCAATTATTTGAAAAATCCAGATGTTAAATCATTTTTATCATATTTTAAGCACTTTTAAATTTTTTTTTCTCATTATTGTTATTGTTTTTACCACCTACGAAACTGACCTCTCTGGACACCATCGTCTAAAGCACTGGACAAGCTAAGTGGGGCTTTTAAATTCATAACCTCTGTGTTTTCAAAATCCTTTTAAATGATAATGAATCCGCATTGCTTTAGAATTTAATGGTATTTTCTATCTTCAGTACAGACAGAGGGTTCTCTCCCTGTCAGCTAGGATTTGGAAAGGACATCAGAGGCCAAGGAACATTGTTGACTTGGATGAGTTCCATGGGTGAAAAGACCAAACTGAGAGGACTGGCTACATTTTGGTAGGCAGCATCTAAGTGAAATGCTGCTTCCAAATGGTGTTTGAATAATTATATCTGGATAAGAAAGCTTTTCAGATTTTACTTGTGTGAACTTTTAAGTGGTAAATTGTCACACATTTCAACTGAGCTAATGTTTCACCAAATCAACTCATTTGAGATTTCTGATCACAGTTAAATGATAAAAGTACTAAAGTTAATAAGAAGTGGTTGCAACATCTTCTCAATTCACTCGTTAGAATAACTGCTACATCGGACTTTTCTTTCTAGTCCACTGCCATGAGCCAAATTCAGACCCTTAGGTTTACTCTCTTGTGATAAGTTCCCAACTGATTTTCAGCCCTCTGATTTCTCTCCCCTACCATCCATTCTATATAAACCAGCAAGTCAATTTTCTCTAATACTATTTTGAGAACAAATAACTTCCCTCTGTAAAAGGAGGGTCTGTGAGTCCCCACTGTTTATAAAATAAAGCCCAAACTATTCAGCATGTGTTCAACTACCTAAACCTAGCCATCCATTCCAAATATTCCATTCCAAACAAATAAATTATTTAATATGACTGTCTTAGGATCCTGCCTCTAAGCGTTTAATGACAGAATACTTCTCCCTTGGAATGTTACCTTATAGAAAGTTCTCTTCCTTCTTCTAATTGAAGGGATCTGTACCTCTTTGGAACTCAGAGCCATTAGTATCTGAACAACTCATCCTTGTGCAATTACTATTCTATAATCTCATAACAACTCTTCTACTATTATAGTTGAACTTTATCTTACTGTTTCTTATTATCATCTTATGAACTTGTCCGTTGGAAGAGAATACCTTAATCCCCTTGATATCTTTGATTATATATAGCATGGTGTCTGTGATGATCTTCTTGGCCTCTGTCCAGGTGAACTTCAAATAACTACAGCCGAAATTCATATCTCTTCCACTTGCAATATAATCCTTCCTATCCTTTCTTTAAACTCCAATTTGGGGATCATAATAGGATTCCTAGTCGAGGAAAAGACAGAAGCCCAAATTCTTAGTTCAATATTTTCAAGTGAGTCAGAAGGTCGTATTCCTAAGTGGGTAATTATTTTCTAATGACCTTTATTCCTCTCCGATGACAGGAGGCCAAGCTCACATCTCACTTGGAATCATTGTTCATTGCTCTCACCATTCCCCTGAGACACTGATAGTTTTTGTGCTTCTGTCTCCAGCTACAGGCTACCTCTAGTCTCTCAAACCGGAATGGTCCACCTCAACAAGCCTGTTTAATTTTGTCAGACCCTCCATATACTGGCTGGTCCTGCTGTCTTTCTTTAAGTCCTTTTTCTAACAGTGCCTTTCATATAATAGATATTCAATAAATATTAGTTGATTTCACTTGAGAGTGCATTTTGATATTCTCTTGGCAAGCCTGTCAGTGTTCTTGAATGATCAAATTTCTGGTATTGTTCTTCTGTGACTTGAAGCTGGCAGCTGAAAATTAAGCAAGGTTATGGCCAAACATCCAGAATAATGTACTAGGTAATGGTTCTTTTTCCAGCTTAATCTCTTGTTCTCCTTAGTCTCTTGTTGCTTTCTTTTTGCAAATCTTTCCCTGTCCTCTCCTTAGTCATTTTCCACTTGATTTCCCCATTTTTCTCACCAAGAACAAGACATGGGTTTAAAGTCATATTGTCTGGTATGTGTTTTTTTTAATTTTGAAGTAAAATTTTTAAATACACTAATTTTGAGATCTAAGAGCCTTGTGTGTTCTAATTGGAAGTGAGTTGCTCTTCTCTGGTTGTAAATAATACATTTTGCAAGTGACTTCAAGTCTTTTAGTTCATGAGAGTGATTATGTACACTGGTACTGCTCTGGCATTTGAAGGTGTTAAAAAAATAGGTTGCTTGATCTTGGGAGGGCATGTTATGGAAGAGACTCTAGGACCAATCTGCGGTTAAACTAAATCACTGGCTGACTCTAAATACATAGCAGAATCACCCGAAAATGTTTTTTCAAACGCCTTGGCCCCTCAAGTCCCATCTCTCAGGTTTGACTTGTGTGACCTTTTAAGTGGTAAATTGTCACACATTTCAACTGAGCTAATGTGTCACCAAATCAATTCATTTGAGACTTCTGATCACAGTTAAATGATAGAAGTACTAAAGTTAATAAGAAGCAGTTGCAACATCTTCTCAATTCACTCATTAGAATTGATTGAAATATGCAAAATTGAGAACCAGTTAAGATCAATTAAGCACTTAAACCTAAATGTTCAATTCCAGCCGGAAAATGTCTTACTTTGTTATAATTAAAACAGTATTTTTCGGAACTAATCTTTGCCTCCTAATATGTCTGTAAATTCTATTACAAGCCTATCATAAGCACTTTGATTTAAGGTGGCCATCAAATCCAAAGTAGCAGCGAGTTTAGTAAGTCTCCTCAGAGCAGTAGGAACCACTGGATTGAAAGGATTCTTTTTCAATTTTAGTGGACTAGAAAAAGTCACTTTTTTTCCAAAGCAAACTTCTATTGCTTCTGAGAAGCTTATTGAGAATTTAGATTTGTCAGGTATTATTGTTGCCTAACTTAGGGGTTCAGTCTCCTCTTTGGTCTTTGAAACCATTCGCTAAGAAAAGCACTTCAATTGGGTAACAATTCACTGACTGTCTTCTACTTGTCCAAGGCTCTGCAAAGTCTGATATAAATACAAAGGAAGTGTATGACCCATTTACATTCTCAAGAAATTTACTGGGAAGAGTAGAGAGGCAAAATTCACATATATAAAATAATTATGGAACTATGTGAAACCATCCTTTGATTAAATAGAACCTAACACCTCCCTCTGTGTGTTTGTGTGTGTATGTAAAATGGCTGATCAGGAAGAGACCAAAGTTCAAATGCACCATGGACAGTCTAAGGTATAAGTGGATCAGCTGAAAAAAAATGGGGTCATGGAAAGTAAGATGGCTAGAAAGAAACTAGGGAAATGGGAAGAAGGGAAAAAGAAGCAAAGGAAAAGGGGTGGTTAAATGTTATTTTAAATGTTCCCTTTTTCTGAATAACCACATATATGAAAAACATCTGGAAGAATATCATTCTCTGACATAACTCAATATGTCAGTTATATTTGACATATCTAAACCTACCTAAGATAACTGGACTTAACAATATCAACCCTCAGTTCATCAAAAACAGAGGTATAAAACTGTAGACCTCATATTGTTTTCATCCACCCACTTTTATAATGTGGCCCACTATAGTTGTTACTATTCTGGTGGGATAGAAATGGTAAATCAGGAGTCTCACATTCCAATCTTTAATGCATCCATTGAGTGAGCTGGATAAACTACTTCTCTGGGTTTCAGTTTCCTCATTGGCAAAACAGGCATAGTAATAACTTGAAAGGAAATGGTACATCCAGTTGTGTTTAGGTGATATGTGGGTTATAGGATTTGTTGAGCTGTATATTGTGTGATTAGCACAACTGCCTAGCATGTTGTAAGCACTGACTAGGTGATAGCTCTTACTAATGTTCTTTTATTATTATTTGGTTAATAGATATATTGTTTCTGAATAAACAGAAGCAGTCATGTAAAGTGGGCTTATGGACTTATGAATCAATAGAAAGGGAGTTCAAAATAAGCATGTATTTAAAAACAAAGGCCTCATAGGCATCTTTATGACACTGCTCAAAATTTTAATATTATGTGAAATAGGACCACCATACAAAATGTTCTAAGTAGAAAGCCACCTTTATCTGTGAGGCTAAGAGAACTACATTGTGCACTCCAGGTTTTTTCCATTCATTTGCTCGAAGATAAGCCGCAAGCTATTACTCTCTTTTGGGTCTGTCTTCAGAGACTATTTCTAGCCACCACTTGTGGGAATGCTTTATGAGATGTCAGCCTGTGTGAGTAGAGATAGCATGGTTTGTCATGGGAAGATAGGCCATATTCTGCTATGAACTGATGGCTTTGTCTTTTATCACTGTCACAGGCTTATTTAACAAGCTGTGACTCTGTGGTTCATCACAAAGAGGACTGTCATCCCCAGACACGTGGCCTGAACATCCTTTCATCTTCCATGCTGGTAGGATCTGTCATTTGACATCAAGCAGACCAGCAACTCCAGATGGACCATACAGACTGCAACCCTGTAACAGGGAAGGTTTGCACTGGCATAGATCCAGGCTTTGCACCTTTGATTAGATTACACAAATGAGAAAAACATATGTAAGCTCTTAAATTGTGTACGCTGATAATATGTCATAAATATCACTTGAAAAGAAATGGTACAACCAGTCGTGTTTAGGTGATAATTATTTATCATGGTGTTATTCTGAGTAACTGATAAATGAATTAAGGTTGATTTACTCCACTATCCCTCCATTTTAAAAACTCTTCTCTTTGCTAGCTATTAATAACACTTAAATTTTGAAGCAACTTTAGAACTTTAATTGTAGATGGTCCTTCAAAACTGTTGACAATTGGTTAATACCTTGTTTGTGTGTATGTAGCTATTGTGTAACAAATCTGCAAATATTGACTCTCCCACTCATAATATCAGTTAAGGAATAATAAATCCAGAGATCTAAACAGAAAATTCTTTAATATTTCTAAAGGAGCTCTGTGGCTGAGAGTTGAGGGGGTT
Organism: Mesoplodon bidens; assembly: GCF_964165515.1. Taxonomy (NCBI): domain Eukaryota; kingdom Metazoa; phylum Chordata; class Mammalia; order Artiodactyla; family Ziphiidae; genus Mesoplodon; species Mesoplodon bidens. The sequence continues at coordinate 35,456,952 of NC_138165.1, read as the reverse complement.
GCTTAGCTACAGCCTTTTCAAAAAAGCCTGTAGGACATATACTCTTGTCTGTGGAAACTGAGCCCAACCTGCTGAGTTCAGCCCATTGCCTGACCCTGAGACATAGCATTCTGCTGTAGCTGTGACTTAGCAGACCAGATTAAGCTACTCTGGGGACATTAAAGTGTCAACATTTCATGTCTGCCTTCATGGGATTGAATTTAAGCTAAAATATTCAAAAGTCTTAGTTGTTTGGTCTCACTGGTGATTTCTGATTTTTCATTCTCTTCAAATTTCCACTTTTTGAAAAGTTATCTCTTAAGGAGTTTAGCTTTGTCTTTTTGCTGCTGTCATTTTCTTGATAAATACAAGGATGTTTAAAGCTAGAATCTTGGCTGCAGAGATTTAAAACTAAAGGGTAAGGAATCGATTGGTTATCCAGTGTTTCTTATGAAAGGACAAGACTATTAAACTCAAGGAAAGACTTTTTTTAAGTGAGAATGTAGATAATGATCATATAGCAGAAGGTGAACTCAGGACCCCCATGTATATTGGACACTGCACAAAGGAGCCAGCTGGGGTTGTGACTGGGGACTCGAATCTAGCCAGTGCTCAGCACACCAAGCACCGTGCCCATGCGGGCACTTCTACCAAAAGAGAAAGCCTTTTTCTAATCAATTACCCAGAATGAGTACTTTTTCTACCTGCACAAATACTAGATAGGCTAGCAGTGGCCTTGGATAAATTAAAGGCAGGCATTTAACAAATGAAACATCTGCTTACCTAAAAGAATTACTCTTAAAGACTCCAGGATTTTGGAAGAGAAAGCATTCAGAATTTGACTGAAAGTCAACTGTAAATATTGCTTTAAGTATTTAAATAATATAATTAGACTTTATAAATTTGATTTATTTTTAGAATTTTAAGTTTTCTTGGTAAATCTATATAGTGTCCAAGACTAGGTTTGATCCTTTTTATTATTCCACTACTTTGAATGCATGGGAAGCACACCATGTAACCAGATACAAATATTTATTCTAATTAATAAACTTATCTAGTAAACTATAATTTATCTTTATAAAAGAGATGTAATTAGCTTTGGTCATGATTATGTTTCAGGTTTGGCATTCCCTACCTTTGTCAAGTTTGACTTTCAGTATTTGGATAAATTAAAGTTTATCAAAGATGCTAGTGAGCATATTCATACTACTTAACACAGGGTATATATAGAAAAGAATACATTGTGAGAATTTTCAGTTATAAACTAAACTAGGTTGATGGCCTCTTTGTTATCTTGGGCAAATTAACTCTTCTGTTCCAGATTAGGTAACAACAGATGAGGGAGGTGCTGGGACATTTCCTCCAGAGGGTGGAGCTGGGACATTTTCTCCAGAGGGTGGAGTGCACTCACCAGTTATGCGTATAGTATACTTACTCTCTTTTTTTCTTTAAATAATGTGTATGTTTGTATGTAAAGATCAAATATACAACAATTAGATTTAAAAATCAGGTCCAGATTAAAAGCTTCTATTTGTTAAACACAATATACCATCTAAAATATAAAAAATATGAACAAGAAGAGCTTAATTATATATGATATCTTGATTGATTCCACCATGGTCTTAAAGAAGGAATCATATAGAATCAAAGGGAAAGCTGAGGAGTCCATATATCTTTATCCACATAACTCCTACATTTAGCATTCACATGTAATTAATCACATGGTCAATTGGAGTCAGTTTCAATGAAAACAAAAATCTATCTGACTGATTCTTTCATTTAATTGACCAAAATAAAATCTTTGGATGTAAATTGAACAGCAAATGTCAAAGCTTAAAATTTTCACATTTAGAATCCATGTTCTTGCATATTCAGGAGCAGCTAGCAAAATGTGAGCCAAAGTGAACCACAAAGATCTATTTCATTCATAAAACCTGTTAAAATGAGGATTCACACTGGCTGCAAATTGCTTTCACTTTGGTTTACTAGCAGACTATAAACAAATAGTGAAAATGGGATAAAGATGCAAATGACCAAACAGCTGTAGCCCCCCAGTGGGAACTAAAGTTTCCTAGTTTTTCACAAAATGCCTCCCAAGTTTTGTGGTCAGCATAGCTTATGCAGAATGAGGATCCTAGGAGCTTAGAATTGGTGATGGCTCACTGCCTTTGGTGATATTAGGCTTGGGTGAGGGCCATGTCAATACTCAAAAGTCTAACTGCTACACATAAGTCAATTCCTATGCTTATTTTAGTGTCATAAAGCTAACAGCGGCTCTGGGCATGAGCTCCCATACAGGGCCTGGCATAAATTCGATGTCCTCCCAATTTTTGTTGAATTGACTCATCACAATATAGGCTATTTACAAGAAGCACCTCTGTGGGATCACGCTAATCTACTAGACTCCCATGGTTAGAGAAATCCTTGAGGCTACTACGACTACTCGGATAGGAAAAAACTTGAAAATAACAAATGAGCTGCTTTATTGCACTGCATTCTAATTTCCTTACTTCTCTTTTGCTTCACACAGTCTATCTCACAACTGTAGCTAAGAGATCATTACCTTGTTCATACTTGTCAGGCTTAAAAGTACTCAGGTTCAGAAATAGAAGTACTTCTTTATATTCCTTGAAATTAGATGATATACTGGTTTTATTTCCAGAGAGTAAGTTGTGACACTTCTGGAGACCAGTTTTTCATTTTCCTCCTTGATTCAAGTTATTAAAATGTGAATCAGATAAGAGCAAAGAAAAAATGTTAGAAAACTATCTTGGAAAGCTTTTATAAGTACCAGATATTCCCAGTTGGGGTGTCAAGTAGCATTATTCACAGGGTGTTTATGTGTGTTTTGCTGAGAGATTAGGCAAGATTTAGCAGATCACCAGTATAAATCTATCATACTGATGATATTAATAACAAAAAACTTAATATATTTTGTGTTATATAGCCAAAAGTTCTTGACACATTTTACAGGACACTATTTATATTAAAATGTCAGCCATATTACTAAAACTAAATCTTACTTATGATTACTGATTTAAACTAAAACCCCTGGTATGTTAATATCATAGTGAACACACAGTTCTATGAAATAATATGACAAAGAAATTTGGATGCCAGCCACACTTCTCTGAACCCCAATGCATGGCTTCTATGACCAAAGTCCAACTGGGGACAGCCACCACCATAGTTCAAGACAAGCCCAGTCACACAAATGGTGCAGCTTTGTTTTCAAACGTTACTCAACAAGTTAGAGAGGCTAGGTGATATTTTCCATTGAGTTTAGAGTTGTTCAATAAGTGATAAAAAATTGTAAAATTTCTTCTCACCAGGTGAAATAAAAAGAAAAAAAAATTTAGTTCAGTTTTAGTTTCTTTCCCCCTTTTTCCATTTTCAAGACCAAGTGAAACATTCTGGCTCTCGTTTCAAATTACCCAAGTTTACATCTCATATAAAGGAACAATAGCAGACTTGTACATGAAACAGCTTTTTTAAAGTTTTTATGCAGGACCATGCTAGTTCTGCTTTCCCAGCACAATAGCTTTTTGAATATTTCACAGCTATTCTTGAATTAACTTGATTCACTGACATCTGTCTCAGAATAGCGAACATTTTGTATTCACCTTGTCTGTGTTTTCTAAACTCACATCTCTTTTATTTTTCCTTGAGGAAGATTAGAAATGCAAAGATGAATAATTAGCCTCCTTGTCTACCTGTTTTGTGGTAGGTAGGATGCTTGAATACTGCATTCTATTTGTAAAGAGCTTTAATGAGAACATTAACAACAACAATTTATAAAGCACTTCATTCAAAAACAGAATCTGGAATGCAGTACATCACAATAAACAAAAAAGAAACACATGCACACACAGTCAATCGTGAGTGCACACACGTACATATCACACACATCCTAAACTGGGAACACTGCCCAGAAAAAGGCAAGCAATGCTGGCGAGAAGGGCATGCAAGCATGGGGAGGTGAACGGAATAGAGAGGCAAAACATTTACAATCCAAAAATGGGTATTCAGAGAATAAAAGGAAATTTGCCTGCCCGTGTTGCTTGGAAAGATATGCACAAAATGTGATTTAAGTTAATAGTGTTCTGTATCAAGGTTACACTAACAATTATACATTTATTATTTCCAGTGAACCTCACTGGGCTCAAACAAGTCAATTCCATGAGTTCTGCCTTCACGAGAGTTATAACATCCCCACCCAGAAAAAACATGTAGTGGAAAAGTTATGAGGCAGGAAGCAGAAGCCTCAAACTCTAGCCTCAGTTTAAGCATGCCTGCTTATAGTGATCTTAAATAAACTATTTAACAAAATTGTATTTTGTTTCCTTCTTTATCAAGCAGAGAGAAAAAATTTTGTGATGTAAATCATACGAAAAATACTTTAAAGTATGTAAAATGTTGTAAAAAGTACAATTTGCAAATTTATGTGCAAACATATATAATAACAAATATGTGATGATATACGTATGCATAATTATATATAATTGCAAATATATATAATTACAAGTATAAAATTGTCAACATATAATAGATAATGGTAAATATATAATATAAAATTGTACATATATACAGAATGTTTATATATATATATATACACATTTAGTCAGGATGTATTCAACTATAAATTCTTAAGTCAGAATTTTCATCATGCCTTTGGGTGTGTGTTTGTGTGTGTGTGTGTGAGAGAGAGAGAGAGAGATCTGAAATAGAAATATTTATAATTCTAATTAAATGACAGTAAATTAAATATATTTTCAGAATAAAGCAGTCATGGGAAAGGCCAAGGACATTCCTATTTACTTTCTTATTAAGTCTATGATACACAATCTGAGCCAAGTTTTCTTATTAATTTCAGAAAAATACAGCTAAAATAGGAAAGTCAAGTAAAATAATTAATCTTTTGTTTCTCAAACAAAAAGTCAAAGAAATTCTAGTCCCAGGGCAACATCAGAGAAGTAAATATAAGTTGACTATTAAATAAAAATGAGTAGTTGGAATGAGAGAGAATATTAATTGCAAATAATTAATTAAACCACAGGATAAAAACTCTCTGCATCACAGACAAACCTGTGCTTTCTCCATTAGGTAAAGTTTTCCATTGAAGCAATAAGCTATTCTAAAAAATCCTTATATAAAACCAGTATAGGGATGAAGTGGAGGATAATGTGTATTTATTTGCGTTTTTCAGTGTATATATGTGTATATGTGTGAGGGCAGGGTGACAGTGACGATTTACCTGCCATTTATGAGCAATCATGAAATTATTTCCTTTCTCCTTTTAATACTTTTGAAATTAAGAAAGGCAGATATAGGCCTTTCAAATTATAGTTTGAAACAAAATAAAATACAGTCAAATTATTTTGTGCAGCAGTTTATGATTGAGTTCTATTCTAAAATAATGATAATAATAGCTAGATATCAAGTAACTGTAAAATACATATTTAGTGTCTCTAACAATGTGTCTATAGCACACTTAGTGTCAAAGATACTATATTTTAGTGTTGAGATAACATTATTTATCAGTAGTGATTAAACTGACCATCTGCAACAAGTTAGCATAATCAATAAGTATTTGTTGAATCTAGAAAGGACTGAAGAATAGGAGAAAGGAAAGAAGAAAGAAAGGTAAGAAAGGGAGAGAGGGAAGGAGAAAGGAAAGGAAAAGTTAAAGAACAGTATATTGTGCATTGTAACAAGAATCCATCAGAAATTTTAGGCTAATTGTATTAAGTAGACAAATATTTTAATATCAGCTCAGCAAATTATGATCTCAGAAAGAACTCTAGTGATCTTAAATTATACCCTCTGATAAAAAAAATCAACCTTACTACAATAAACTCTAAATTATCTAGGTATTTTTGTACTTAGCTTATATCAGACAGAAATGAATATAAGAAAATAAGTGGGTCTCTGGAACTTAACCTTAAAAATAGTTTTCTGGATATTTCAATGAAATGCTTTCTACCTCTTCATTACTCAGTCTTCATGAGATTGAAAACCTCTGAAGCATTTCAAGACTATGTATTGGCAAGGAAAGTCTCAATTTGTTTTCTTTCTTAAGTCGGGAAAATGTACAAAGAGATTTTTACAACAATTTGGAAATTTTTGAAAACTCTATGCAAAGAAAATTATTCAAGTTAAACAGTATAGTTCAGTTCTGCAGAAACTTTTTTGGTCTATCAAGTTTTTCATTACATCTCAGAGCTACAACATCCTTTGGGAAAGAACCCCATATCTGCATCCTTTGACATATTTAATTTTGGTTTTATATTTCTAAGGCATTCATGATTATTTCAGTAATCGTAATACTTTATTTATAGTTTCAATACCATAGGAAGATAGAATTGGTTTGCTGAATCAAACAATTTCTTAAGAATAATTTCACTCTACATGGTTAGCAGTTTCATTAATCTACTAAGCTCTGAAGGGAATATTTAATATTCTACTTTCTATAATGATTAAATTTCCCATTTAAGGAATTTTTTTTTTCAAATATCAAGAATAGTACCCCTCAAGTTTGGTCTAGATACTTGAAACTTATGAAGCCACCTAGGAACTGTGTTGTATTCCCTAAAGATGAATACTTTACCCTAACTACAGAATTCCACTACTCCTGGTTTCTGGTGTGTTTTGGTTGTTGTGTTTTGTCTTTCCCCTTCCACTTCTAACCTGTCTCTCCTCAAGTTTAGGTTGCCAGAAGAAACAGGTGGTGCATGAAGGCTACTTAACAACAGTGCCAATTTTAGCTCCACAGAAAAGACGGGTAAAATTTAGTGGAAAGTGATGCCAAGGTGGGACAGAAGTAGGAGAATTAGAAATGGGCATGATCTTCTTCCACCCTTCAGGTGCCTTTTGCATTTCCTCTTGTTCTGCCTAAATAAACAATAGAGACTTCTAAAATTGAGATTAACAAATTGTATTACTGATACATTTCTGTATAAGCCACTGCAATACAGCCTCTCATTTAGCCTTTATAACACTCTTGTGTGGTAGCTATTACCATGCACATTTTATTTAATTTATTTATTTATTTATTTTTATTTTTGGCTGCACTGGCTGAACTCCCTTTTATGCACACTTTATAAATGAGGTATCTGCGGCTTAGAGTAGTGGAGTGAGCTAACCAAGGTTGCATAGAGCTAAAAAATGACAAAGCTCAAATATAAATAGATCAACGGCAGAACAGTTGTTCTCAACTAGGGGCAATTTTGCCCTTTAGAGGCATTTGGTAATGTCTAGACACATTTATTATTTTCACAACTAAAATAGGGGACTTCCCACCAAAGAGCCCAGGTAGGCTCCAGTGCTGGGTTGCCTCAGGCCAAACAACCAACAAGGAGGGAACACAGCCCCACCTATCAGCAGTCAAGTGGATTGAAGTTTTACTGGGCTCTGCCATTCAGAGCAACAGTCAGCCCTACCCACCACCAGTCCCTCCCATCAGGAAACTCACACACCACTTAGATAGCCTCATCCACCAGAGGGCAGAGAGCAGAAGCAAGAAGAACTACAATCCTGCAGCCTGTGGCACAAAAACCACATTCACAGAAAGATAGACAAGATGAAAAGGCAGAGGGCTATGTACCAGATGAAGGAACAAGATAAAACCCCAGAAACACAACTAAATGAAGTGGAGATAGGCGAACTGCCAGGAAAAGAATTCAGAATAATAATAGTGAAGATGATCCAGGACCTTGGAAAAAGAATGGAGGCACGGATCGAGAAGATGCAAGAAATGTTTAACAAACAACAAGAAAATTAATGAGCAAACAAACAGAGATGAACAATACAATAACTGAAGTGAAAACTACACTAGAAGGAATCAATAGCAGAATAACTGAGGCAGAAGAATGGAAAAGTGACCTGGAAGACAGAATGGTGGAATTCACTGCTGTGGAACAGAATAAAGAAAAAAGAATGAAAAGAAATGAAGACAGCCTAAGAGACCTCTGGGACAAAATTAAATGAAACAATATTCGCATTATAGGGGCCCCAGAAGGAGAAGAGAGAGAGAAAGGACCAGAGAAAATATTTGAAGAGATTATAGTCAAAAACTGCCCTAACATGGGAAAGGAAATAGCCACCCAAGTCCAGGAAGAGCAGTGAGTCCCATACAGGATAAATCCAAGGAGAAACACGCCAAGACATATAGTAATCAAATTGGTAAAAATTAAAGACAAAGAAAAATTATTGAAAGCAGCAAGGGAAAATTGACAAATAACATATAAGGGAACTCACATAAGGTTAACAGCTGATTTCTCAGCAGAAACTCTGCAAGCCAGAAGGGAGTGGCATGATATACTTAAAGTGATGAAAGGGAAGAGCCTACAACCAAGATTACTCTACCCAGCAAGGATCTCATTCAGATTCAATGGAAAAACCAAAAGCTTTACAGATAAGCAAAAGCTAAGAGGATGCAGCAGCACCAAACCAGCTCTACAACAAATGCTAAAGGAACTTCTCTAAGTGGGAAACACAAGAGAAGAAAAGGACCTACAAAAACAAACCCAAAACAATAAAGAAAATGGTCATAGGAACATACATATCAATAGTTACCTTAAAGGTGAATGGATTAAATGCTCCAACCAAAAGACACAGGCTTGCTGAACGGATATAAAAACAAGATACATATATATGCTGTCTACAAGAGACCCACTTCAGACCTAGGGACACATTCAGATGGAAAGTGAGAGGATGGAAAAAGATATTCTATGCAAATGGAAATCAAAGAAAGCTGGATGGGCTTCCCTGGTGGCGCAGTGGTTGAGAGTCTGCCTGCAGATGCAGGGGACACGGGTTCGTGCCCTGGTCCGGGAAGGTCCCACATGCCATGGAGCAGCTGGGCCCGTGAGCCATGGCCGCTGAGCCTGCGTGTCTGGAGCCTGTGTTCTTCAATGGGAGAGGCCACAGCAGTGAGAGGCCCCCATACCGCAAAAAAAAAAAAAAAAAAAAAAAAAAAAAAAAAAATCAAAGAAAGCTGGAGTAGCAATACTCATATCAGATAAAATGGACTTTAAAATAAAGAATGTTACAAGAGACAAGGAACGACACTACATAATGATCAAGGGATCAATCAAAGAAGAAGATATAACAATTATAAATATATATGCACCCAACATGGGAGCACCTCAATACATAAGGCAACTGCTAACAGCTATAAAAGAGGAAATCGACAGTAACACAGTAATAGTGGGGGACTTTAACACCTCACTTACACCAATGCACAGGTCATCCAAAATTAAAATAAATAAGGAAACAGAAGCTTTAAATGATACAATAGACCAGATAGATTTAATTGATATTTATAGGACATTGCATCCAAAAACACCAGATTACACTTTCTTCTCAAGTACGCCAGAATATTCTCCAGGATAGATCACATCTTCAGTCACAAATCAAGCCTCAGTAAATTTAAGAAAACTGAAATCATAACAAGCATCTTTACCAACCACAACACTATGAGATTAGAAATGAATTATAGGGAAAAAAAACATAAAAAGAAAAAACACATGGAGGCTAAACAATATGTTACTAAATAACCAAGAGATCACTGATGAAATCAAAGAGGAAATCAAAAAATACCTAGAGACAAATGACAATGAAAACAGGACAATCCAAAACGTATGCAATAGAGCAAAAGCAGTTCTAAGAGGGAAATTCATAGCTATATAAGCCTACCTCAAGAAACAAGAAAAATCTCAAATAAACATTCTAATCTTGCACCTAAAGGAACTAGAGAAAGAACAAACAAAACCCTAAGTTAGCAGAAGGAAAGAAATCATAAAGATCAGAGCAGAAAATAATGAAATAGAAAAAAAGAAAACAATAGCAAAGATCAATAAAACTAAAAGCTGGTTCTTTGAGAAGATAAACAAAATTGATAAAACATTAGCCAGACTCACCAAGAAAAAGAGGAAGAGGACTCAAATCAATAAAATTAGAAATGAAGAAGGAGAAGTTACAACAGACAATGCAGAAACGCAAAGCATCCTAAGAGACTACTACAAGCAACCCTATGCCAATAAAATGGACAACCTGGAAGAAATGGACAAATTCTTAGAAAGGTATAACCTTTCAAGACCTAGCCAGGAAGAAATAGAAAATATGAACAGACAAATCACAAGTAATGAAATTGAAACTATTATTAAAAATCTTCCCCAAAACAAAAGTCCAGGACCAGATGGCTTCACAGGTGAATTCTATCAAACATTTAGAGAAGAGCTAACACCCATCCTTCTCAAACTCTTCCAAAAAATTGCAGAAGAAGGAACACCGCCAAACTCATTCTAGGAGACCACCATCACCCTAATACCAAAACAAGACAAGGATACTACCAGAAAAGAAAATAACAGACCAATATCACTGATGAATATAGATGCAAAAATCCTCAACAAAATACTAGCAAACAGAATCCAACAACACATTAAAAGGATCATACACCATGATCAAGTGGGATTTATCCCAGGGATGCAAGCATTCTTCAATATATACAAATCAATCAATGTGATACACCATATTAAAAAATTGAAGAAGAAAATCCATATGATCCTCTGAATAGATGCAGAAAAAGGTTTTGACAAAGTTCAACACCCATTTATGATTAAAAAAACTCTCCAGAAGGTGGGCATAAAGGGAACCTACCTCAACATAATGAAGGCCATATACGACAAACCCAGAGCTAACATCATTCTCAATGGTGAAAAACTGAAAGCATTTCCTATAAGATCAGGAACAAGACAAGGATGTCCACTCTCACCACTATTATTCAACATAGTTTTGGAAGTCCTAGCCATGGCAATCAGAGAGGAAAAAGAAATAAAAGGAATACAAATTGGAAAAGAAAAAGTAAAACTGTAACTGTTTGCAGATGACATGATACTATACATAGAGAATCCTAAAGATGCCACCAGAAAACTACTAGAGCTAGTCAATGAATTTGGTAAAGTTGCAGGATACAAAATTAATGTACAGAAATCTCTTGCTTTCTTATACAGTAATGAAGAAAAATCTGAAAGAGAAATTAAAGAAACACTCCCATTTACCATTGTAATGAAAAGAATAAAATACCTAGGAATAAACCTACCTAGGGAGACAAAAGACCTGTATGCAGAAAACTATAAGACACTGATGAAAGAAATTAAAGATGATACCAACAGATGGCAAGATATACCATGTACTTGGATTGGAAGAATCAATATTGTGAAAATGACTTTACTACCCAAAGCAATCTACATATTCAATGCAATCCCTATCAAATTACCAATGGCAGTTTTTACAGAACTAGAACAAAAAAACTTAAAATTTGTATGGAGACACAAAAGACCCCGAATAGCCAAAGCAGTCTCAAGGGAAAAAAACGGAGCTGGAGGAATCAGACTCCCTGACTTCAGACTATACTACAAAGCTCCAGTAATCAAGACAATATGGTACTGGCACAAAAACAGAAACATAGTTCAATGGAACAAGATAGAAATCCCAGAGATAAACCCACACACCTATTGTCAACTAATCTATGACACAGGATGCAAGGATATACAATGGAGAAAAGAGAGTCTCTTCAATAAATGGTGCTGGGAAAACTGGAAAGCTACATGTAAAAGAATGAAATTAGCACACTTCCTAACACCATACACAAAAATAATCTCAAAATGGATTAGAGACCTAAATGTAAGACTGGACACTATAAAACTCTTAGGGGAAAACATAGGAAGAACACACTTTGACATAAATCACAGCAAGATCTTTTTTGAACCGCCTCCTCGAGTAATGGAAATAAAAACAAAAATAAACAAATGGGACCTAATGAAACTTAAAAGCTTTTGCACAGCAAAGGAAACCATAAACAAGATGAAAAGACAACCCTCAGAATGGGAGAAAATACTTGCAAATGAGTCAACGGGCAAAAGATTAATCTCCAAAATATATAAACAGCTCATGCAGCTCAATATTAAAGAAACAAACAACCCAATCCAAAAATGGGCAGAAGACCTAAATAGACATTTCTCCAAAGATGACATACAGATGGCCAGGAAGCACATGAAAAGCTGCTCAACATCACTAATTATTAGAGAAATGCAAATCAAAACTACAGTGAGGTATTACCTCATACCAGTTAGAATGGGCATCATCAGAAAATCGACAAACAACAAATGCTGGAGAGGGTGTGGAGAAAAGGGAATCCTCTTGCACTGTTGGTGGGAATGTAAATTGATATAGTCACTATGGAGAACAGTATGGAGGTTCCTTAAAAATCTAAAAATACAATTACCATATGATCCAGCAATCCGACTACTAGGCATATACCCAGTGAAAAGCATAATTCAAAAAGACACATGCACTCCAATGTTCATTGCAGCACTATTTACAAAGGCCAGGTCATGGATGCAACCTAAATGCCCAACGACAGGCGAATGGATAAGGAAGATGTGGTACATATATACTATGCAATATTACTCAGCCATAAAAAGGAACGAAATTGGGTCATTTGTTGAGACATGGATGGATCTTGAGACTGTCATACAGAGTGAAGTAAGTCAGAAAGAGAAAAACAAATATCGTATATTAATGCACGTATGTGGAACCTAGAAAAATGGTACAGATGAACTGGTTTGCAGGGCAGAAGTTGAGACACAGATATAGAGGACAAACGTATGGACACTAAGGGGGGGAAAGCCGCAGAGGCGTGGGGATGAATTGGGCAATTGGGATGGACATGTATACACTGATATGTATACAGTTGATGACTAATAAGAACCTGTTGTATGAAAAAAATAAAATAAAATTCAAAAATTGAAAAAAAAAATAGGGGCACTAGTGGCATCCGGTATGTAGAAGCTAGGGATACTGCCAAACATTCTGCAATACAGAGGACAAATAATTATCCTCTGTATAACTACACAGTGCCAATACAATTGGTGCCTTGAAGCACCAATAGTGCTGAGGTTGAAAAACCCTGAAATAGATGTGTTCAAATTCAAGGCTCAGTGTTCTTATCACATCACTGTTTCCTCCTCTGAGGCTAATAATGAACCCATCAAAGCAATAATAGGAAATATAGTTTTGAGATACTGTGTAGGATACGTTAAGAGGGATGATCTGGACCAGAACTCAAAACAGAAAGCATAAAATGGAGAACTATTATATCATCATTTATTCAATGCATTTATTAACTCCTCAGACAGCTGTTTGGAGGTAGATGGAGTTGTGCAACTACGATTCAGCCCTGACTTTCTAGTAAAAAGAGAACCTGTATGTGCATGTATGTGACATATATGTGTGTATACATATATATGTATGATGTATACATGTTTGTATATAGATATTTAGAGAGAAAATAACTATGTAGGTAGCATATGCTGACAGCAAGCATGGAATAGGTAATAAACAATAAATGCTAACATTCAAAGATTGCTTACTATGTGCCAAGTGTACCTGTGAGGTAGATACTATTATCATCTCCAATTTACAATGAAGAAACTGAAGTTCAGAAAACTTAGATAACTTTCCCCCAAATCACATGTTAAGTTGTAGAGGTGATATAAACCCATTCACCTGGCTTCAGAGTCTGTACTGTAGTAAACCTATATTCTACAGGCTGCAACAGGAATTCCTAAGAAAGGCATTTCTATGAGAAGGCTACACTGACTCAACGTGGGGAGGGGACACCTTAATAAATTTAGAGGAACAGGAAGGCACTTCAGATAAATGGGAAAGACTAGGACATAGAAAGGGTGCTAGTTGTGTTTAAGAAACACTGGCTAGAGTGCAGATTATGTAGGGACATCGTGGGAGATGTAAGTGCAGAGGGACCAAAAGCAGGTAGTATATGCTCAGCAGGTGACCTCACTCCTACTTCAATAAAAAGTCAACATCTGGTGTAATCTACCTTGTCTCATTTCACCATACCTCAGGACTTCACTATCTTTTCCCATTTGTTTCTTTCTTCCTAACAAGGCTGATCCATCTACATGTGCTCTAGATCAGTGATTCTCACACTTGAGTGTGCATAGGAATCAGGTAAAGTGTGTGTTAGTACACAGATTCCAAGGCCTCACTGGCAGAGACTCTGATGCAGTGGGTCTGAGAGAGCCTGGGAATTTGCATTTCTGCGAGGCTCCCAGGTGGTGCTGATGCTGCCATCACTGGACCACACTTTGCAACACCCTGCTTAAATCCCATCTCCTCCTGCCTCCTCTGAAATCTTGTTCTATCCTCTATGGAATATGGACTCCATGAGGCCAGAGACTATGCTGAGTTCATCGCTGAATACTCAGAACTCAGCATAGTGTCAAGTAAAAAAAATATTGTTAAGTATATATGTGTTGAAATAATGTATTTTCTTTTTCTTCCATGAGTACCTTCCCTTCCATCTGCAAACATGTTTGGGTGTCCTTATGCTGAAAAAAGTTTTGTCTTGATATTACTGCCGTCTTAGGCACCTGGACTGTCATGTTAAGGTTAAGTTTCTCTTGCCAGAAAATGAATTTTAAAATGTATGATTTTTAGAATTTTTGGATTTTGGAGTTGCAACAAGAGTCTATGGACCTGTAGAGCATAATAATTTCACCATTTAGTAACTGTGTTTCTTGGACAAGTTTCTCAACCTCTCTGTGCCTTAGTTTCCTCATCGACAAAATGAGGATAATACTAATTACATACCTCATAGTGTTATTATAAGAAAAAAAAGGGTGTATATATGACAGTGCTTGACAGAGAATAACTTTCCATCATAAAATACATGCTGTGTGAGAGTAAGCTACTGAACAATTTTGTTTAGTGTTTAATATTAATAGGCCCCCCAAGAGATAAGTAACAAATGACATAAATAAGTACCTGCCCAGAGAGACTGGGGTGTAAGGGAAGGAAATGCAGTCTGGGGAATCATCTACATTGCAACTATTATGTAAGGATACTGGAGGGAACCAGGGAGAAAAGTTCAGGTAATCAGAAAGCCAAAGGGAGAACAAAGAACATAAAGTATTTCCAAACCTTGATGGAATGGATACCAATGAAGAGAGAAAAGGTGAAGAGAAATGAAAATACTATCACAGAAGAGTAAAACAAAGTATAGCACCAAAGTGAAAGACAAGAAATTAATTTTTAAAATATCTTAAAAGGCCCTCAGTTTGACAAAGTGTACTTTGTTTCTAAAGTATTTGTAATTTACACTTTTAAAATCAAATTTTTATGAAGCATGTCCTCTATGACAGTCATATTCTCAGGAATCATGTCTTTGATATTTATGGACGACAGTAGATTTGGTATTATTATCCCCATTTTTACATATGAGTAACTGAGGTTTAGAGCTTAAATAAAATAACTGGTAATTGGTGGGGCTAAGAGTCAAACCCAAGGCTAACTAGTCCATATCTAGATATTTGACTACTTCACGTGACAAGGGAGAAGAAAAAGATTCCAGGAGTGATATAAGACTTATATGGAGGAATGATAATTTTACATTCATACCTCTTCCCCTTCTTGGAGAAACTTCTCAGAGAGAAATCTACACCTGCTTACTTTATTTCTGGCCCTTATTTGATGTGCAGTCTCCTCCATTCTAGCTTCCACCCACAGGACACCTCTGATCTGCTCTTGATAGCATAAAATAGGCCTTCTATATGTCCATATCCAATGGATACTCTTCTTCTCATATTGTATTTAACCTTTCAACAGCAGTCAACCTAGTTTACTATTTTCTCTTTCAGAAAACATTGTCTTCCACTGTGAGCTGTGATGGCATAGTGTTGCTCCTGCCTTTTTAATTGTGTATTCTCATTTTCATTTTTTGTTTCATCTTCTCCAACTAAACTTTAAATGTTGGAGTTTTTTAGGAAAAAGTTCATCTTTCATTCTCTCTCTTTACTTATTCTCTAGAGACAATATTACCCACTGCCATGGCTACAATTACTATCTATTAGCACTTAACAAATTTATTTCTCCAGCCTACATTTCTTGAGACCTACTTGATATCTTTCTTGGGCCTACATTCCCAATGGCCTACTAGATGTTTCATAAACACCTTAAACTCTACATGTTCATGGTAGAACTCATTATCTTCCTCCCAAATCTCCTATTTGTTTTGCCAATCTACTCCAAGTCATTATCTCATCTTGACAATTCCAATAATGTTCTAACTGGTCTCTTTGCTTTTGTGATGTTATTTCACTGTAGGTTAGAAAATGAAATTTTTCTAACAGTAACAAAATATCTGAAACAAAAAGGAGAAGAAAAGAAAATGAAAATAAGACTTCATTATCCTTAAAAACTGTCTTACTGGCCTTGCCCTTTCAACCACAACAAAGAAATATTTAGGGCATAAAAAGCTAGGTATAATGTTTTTGATTCTACCTATTTTCCTATAACTTTGCAATAAAAAAACCCAAATAGCCCAGTCATATTTTTAATTTTATTTACTCAACAAATATTTATTGACTAAATACCATATGCAAGAACTTGCATTAGGTGTTGAGGGACAGTGATGAACATGACAAACCTCCTCTTTGCTTTCATGAAGCTTGAATTCTGGAGGAAGAAACAACCAAAACCACAAATACAATAATACATAGAACACTACACATTGCTATAAGGAAACAATAGGGTACTGTGAATAAGTGAGAGGAGATTGCTGATTATTCCATAAGGGTCAGAAAAGATACTTCTGAAAAGATGAATCTTGCATAAAACACAGTTAGGCAAATATTAAAAGGAAGGATATTCCAGAAAGTGGGAACATTATGTGCAAAGATCCTGCTATG
This sequence comes from Mesoplodon bidens, assembly GCF_964165515.1. Classification (NCBI taxonomy): domain Eukaryota; kingdom Metazoa; phylum Chordata; class Mammalia; order Artiodactyla; family Ziphiidae; genus Mesoplodon; species Mesoplodon bidens. The sequence continues at coordinate 35,440,201 of NC_138165.1, read as the reverse complement.
GGGCAAATGTAAGTAAGTTTAGTATGGTAGGTTGAGTTATGGTTCCAATTCTTTATCCTTACAACCACATCCTTTGTCACATAATAATTCACTTTCTTGCACTAAAGGCAGAGTGTATCTTGATGTTTCTTGACTTTGTACTCTTGATGTTCTTTGATCAGTGGAATAAGGATGGAATTGGTAGTGTGCCAGTTCTGAATCTAATCCTTACAAACAATGTATGCTTTGGCTTTCCCCCTTACACCGCTGCCATCTTCACAAGAAGAACATGCTCTGTCTAGCCCAACAATCTAGAAGAATGGAAGACACATAAAGCACAGCCACCTGCCTTATTGGCAGACCTTCAGTTTGAATCAAAGCTGCCCAGTTAATTCCACCTATCTATCCAATCCCCAATCTATGGATGCATGAACAAGCCCAGCCAAGGTCAGCAGAGCCTCTCCAGCCAACCCACACACACGTAGGAAGAAGCAAATTTTTAATATCATATGCCACTGAAATTTTGTACTTGTTTGTTTTACAGCAATAGCTGGCCAATATAATTGGCAAGGTGTGTAAGACCAAGTTCGGCTTCATAGAACACTGCACCACATTTTGATGAGCCAGAAATGGAGATCAAATTATAGTGGCCAGGGAGGTAAGAAAGGAGAAAAACAAACATTTGAATATGGCATGATGAAAGCCAAGATAGAAATGTGATTCACAAAGGAGGATTGTTCAACTATGAAAACCTAAGTCCACTGAGTGAGATAAGAACCAATAAGTGTTCACTGGATTTGGGAAACATTTGTGACCTTGGCAAAGTTAATTAAATTGAATGATAGAGGAAAATTCAGAATGGATTGAGATAAAGAATAAATGGGATAGGAAGCAGAGATTTTATTTATAAACAACTCTTTCCTCAAGAGATACATTTTTCTCAGTTTTAAATAAGAAAAATATTTCCTTTTAACACATAACATAGTAATTAGCTTGTAGCCATATTACTTGAATTTAAATTCAGCAGTACTTCTAGATTTCCTAAGGGGTCAATGTGGTTTCTTAAGAGAATGTAGCTTTCACTGCCAAACAAAACATTTAAAATTATTAAACAGATTTTCAGATCAAGGTATAGTAAATATATTATATTATATATGTACATATATTTGTAAATAATAAATCAAATATATATGTTAGTATTACTAGTTCAATTTGTATAACAATGAAGAAAGTTTGATATACATTACCACTCATATTTTAAATGAAATACCTATTTTGATGAATTTTACTCTAAAGGAAGGAGAAAATTTATCTCAGGGAAAAAAGCAGCAGAAGAAAAACTGGGATTTTCACAGATGGATGAAACTATATATGGAGGAAACAGTAAACAGTGAAGAACCCTGCAGACAGATGCTGAGATTAGTTTAAAGCCAATAGATGTGAGAGGTAGTTTGAACACAGAGTGAAAAAGAATCCTTAATCAACAACAACAAAAAAACTGTACTGACTCTGTTTTATCAAGACAAACAATGGCAAATTTAAGTCAAGAAGTATTTGTATCCTATACCTATTAAGCCATAAGAATAAAGTGTATTCACACTGAGAAATTAACAGAAAAAAGTATGTCTTGTTTTCCACTAGGTAATATTTTTCATAAAAACTTCCGAGAATAAGATTGAATATGCTTACACATACATTTGATGTGGGAAAACATATATATTAAGGTGCCAAAGCACACCCAGTCAGTTGGTGACATTTCTTGCTTTGAAGCACAAAACCTTTATATTTCTACCAAATCTATGAATCTTTTTAGCATGGCACCTCTCCAGTTTGACAGTTATTTTGTCAGCCTGCATGGTAAAAGGGTAGATTAAAAAAAAAAAAAAAGCATTGGAAATATGATACATGATGGTTGAAAGTTATGCTAATAACTGAAAAAAAGAAACTGATCAAATCCCTACATGCAGGTACCTAAAATATCATTTACTCTAGCAGTGCACTTGCCAAGGTCGGTCTAGTTACTGCTGTCCCTGAATGTCCAACATGTCAGCAACAAAGACCAACACTGAGCCACTAATATGGCACAATTCCTCAAGGAGATCAAGTGGTCACTTGATGCAAAGTTAACTACACTAGACATTCTGTCCTGGAAGTGCCAGTTGTTAATCCTCACAGAGATGGATACCTCTCCCAGGTATGGATTTGCCTTTCCTGCCTGCAAAACTTCAGCCAGAACCACTATCCATGGGTTTAGGGAATGCATGATCCTCAGGCATTAAATTCCACATAATGCAGCATCCAACCCAAGGACCCATTTTACAGCAAAGAATATGCAAGAATGGGCCTATAAGGTTGTGATCCACTGGTTACATCTCATACTGCAACATCCAGAAGCAGCTAGTCTCCTCTAATATAGGGATGGCCTGTTGAAGACAGTGTTAAAGTGCCAGCTTGGAAGCAATACTCTGCAAGAAGTTGGTGTCATCATTCAGGACTCATTATATATGTACTAAATCAGAAAGCTATACATGGCACTGTGATCCCAATAAGAATTCATTGATCTGAGAACTGAGGGTGCTAGAAGGATTGGCCCTTCTTACAATCACTCCCAAATACCTACTTAAAAAATTATGCTCTCTATCCTGGCAACTCTGGTTTCTATAGGGTTAGAGGATATAGTCTCCAAAATAGGGTGCACTCTTGGGACACCACAAGGGACTCACTGAACTACAAGCTACAGCTGCAACCGTGGCTCTTTGGATTCCTTGTGACCAAGGGCCAGCAGGCAAGAAGAGTCATCATCATATCAGCAGAGGCAATAGACACTGATTAGAAAGAGGTAGGGATGCTTTTACAAAACGGTGGTGTCTTAGCTCAGGCTACCATAACAAGATACTGTAGATTGGGAGGCTTAAACAAGAGGAATCAATTTCTCACACTTCTAGATGCTGATAGCCTGAGAGCAGAGTGCCTGCATGGTTGAGCTTTGATGAGGGATCTTTTCCCGGCTCGCAGATGGCTGCCTTCTCAGTGTGTGTTCACATGGCTTTTCCCTGAGGCATGCACATGGACAGAGATCTCTCTCTCCCTCTTCTTGTAAGGTCACTAATCCTATCGGATTAGGACTCAACCCTTATGGCCTCATTTAAGCTTAATTACCTCCTAAAAGCCCCATCTCCAAACACAGTCACATTGAGGGGTTAGGGCTTCAACAAATGAATTTTGGGAGGAGACACAAGTCCATAGGAGGTGATGAAGAGGAATACCTGTGAACCCCAACTGATCCACCTGGTTGCACCTTGGCACCTAATTATAACTGAAAAGAACACATGCAGCAACCCTGGCTTGGGAAGTTAGGGATGCCTAACTTTTCAAACAAACAGTTGACTCTAAACTATAGAAAATACACTAATGTTTAAAGAAATATGATTTGGGGGATAACGTCTAATGAGATGATAGCTGTACTCCTTTATCTAGTTGTAACAAATTTACATTAACATTTTGAGTTGTTTGCAGGAAATGTCTCATTTATTTATTTTCTTTTAATTAAACTGAATTCAGTAGAGGTCAATGGAGGGCCCTCATCTGGTCTGTTGCTGGGGAATTAGAACTCAGTTATTTCTGATGTTCCTTCATTTTTCCAGGGTTGGGTAAAACACTATACTTCTCTATTACCATGGTCTGGTAAATGAAAATAAATAATCAGTTTACAAAACATCTTTAACGTTTTGTTCTTATAGTCACTTCCTCATATCTTTAAGCAGATGACCCAAGATGTCCCTCACACACTAAACATATACAATGAAAATGTGACTCTGATCCTGAATGCATAGGTTTCTTGCAACGGGTGACACTGGTAATATAACATGTATCATAATCAAGATGTATCACAAAGCCAAAAACAGAATCAACCCAATTATGCATCTCCCCACAGAACTTCAGCACTTACCTGAAGCACAAGGACATGTTCTACTCCCTGGAGTTTGGGCAGTATTGATTTTTTTCTTCTAAAATGTTTATTGATTTAGATATTTTGCACAGTGTAAAGAATTAATGTGTGAGTTAAGTATGTCTTGTCTCTAAAATCCTCAAATTCTTAAAAGCCACAACTATTAAAAATATAGATACAGCAACTATGACATACTTATCATACCATATGATGATGGGGAAACTCAAGGATATTCTAGCATAATAAGTTGAAAATATTCGATTTCCTTCAGAGAAATAAATAACTATTAAAGCCTGTGCAAAGCATGCAAATGTAAATCAGTTAAAATTGCACTTTGAGGAGGAAGAAATCTATTTTAAATTAAAAATATCAATTTACATCATTAGTCCTTGTGAATATTAAGCAAAACATCAGAAATTTTGAACTTATAGTGCAGAGGAACAACATTACATAGCAGATGTGAGTTGTCCACAAATTAAGCTTTGCAAGAGATGTCTTATGTCTTTTATTTTTTTAATCTAATTAAATTCAGTGCAGGTCAAAAAAGAGCCCTCATCCAGCTGGCCTGCTGTGGAATTAGAGCTCAATTGCTTTTGGTGTTTACTCCAGAGAATCATGTTAAATACAAAGAGTCTCATACAGTGCATTTGAGAGTAGTCCATCTGGTTTTCTCTCATGCTGCTTACCATGGAGATGCCTGTCTGTCCTAGCCAGCAGAATCTCTTCAAGTCCTTAGGATCCACTGTCCCAGTGGAAAATGGGACATGGAAGTGGGTGTTGGGTGGTTTCTGCCTTAAATAGGTTGGTAAAAATAAAGAAATTTCACCCATTATGGCCCCAGTGTATTGTAACCAAGAGCAGACAGATATGTGGAGAGGGTAGAAAGATCAGACACCTGTGTCCTTGCTTTCCATCTTCCAAGGTGGGAAATGAAGGATGTGAAAGTATAATGGGAGAAATGATGAAATGGATGGGGGACTGGAGAGCACTGGCAATGGATATTTTTCCTGGAAAGACACAAACCTCTATGTATAGCTCAACACAGTCACATCCATCATGATGTGGGAACACTGTATAGCACAAACAAAGGAAGTGTCTACAAAATCTTTGAAATGCTTCTGGTTCCCAAGCCCTGTATAAAGCATAGGGAGTTTGGGTGTTCTCTGTGCTCCGGTTGAAGAGCCCAGAGAAACTGATAAGTTGGTAAATCGGCAAAGGCCTGGGATCCGGACAAAGCAGCCACCATGTGTGAAGACTTTCTGACCAAGGACAAGTACCTGAGACAAGATGGCATCAATAGTTGAACAGGACCAGCAATTACTGGTTCAGAGGGCAGCCCAAATTAGCCACACCACAGCATTTGCCAAGGAGCAATAAAAGTTACCATGTAGATCAAAGGTCCAGTCTTCATTCCCCACTCCCCTCAGATACAATGTCATATAAGCCTTATTTGTCATTTAGTCTTCATAACACTCCTGTGCAGTAGTTATTATTATACACATTTTATAGATGAGGTATCTAAGGGTTAGAGTAGTGGCATGACCTAACCAAGGTTACATAGAGCTGAAAAATGACAAAGCTCAAATATAAACAGATCAATGGTAGACCAGTTATTCTCAACTAGGGGCAATTTTGCCCTCTGGGGCAATCTATCTAGGAAAGGAATAGGGAGGAAGAGGAAGGGATCTTAAAGATTTGTTTTGACATGAAAGAGACAGAGATTAACTTATCAGACTGGAATGAGTTTACCAGACTGAACTACATCTAGTTAGTTTGTTTTCTGGAATAGATACAAAAGGAAAAAGATACATCTGTATATATTAAATCTATATAAATTTTTTAAATCAGTAGAATGGATATATATGTAATGTGGTGGTGGGATGTTTTTAAGGAGAGTTAGATATCAATACATTATAGAAAGTAAGCAAAGTATGTTCTCTGTGCACATCTGAGTATAAAGTATAAATTTGTTATTCTGTTAATAATAACATGAAACTCTAACATGTAGCCATGACCTTGAGCAACCAATAGAAGGTCATATTATAAATAGATTGTTTGTGGCACCTTCTCCTTTCTTGGCCACCCATTACTACAGAGAATGCTTTGGCTCCTCTATTGTTGTAATTCATACTAATCTATAAATTTTCCAATAATGGGGTCAGATGTCACCCATTCCAAGAGGATTTGCATTTACTAGTGAGTATCTCAGATGTGGAAGGCCTTCCAAGCCAAGGAAATGAAAGTGTAATTTACTAGAAGAATTGTGAGTACTTGGTTAACAATAATAGTAAAAAGTACTATTAATAGAACATTCACTACATGTTAGTCGCTGAACTGAAACCTTTGCATGTCTTTTTGCTAGGTCTGTGAATGTGTACCAGTGATGTAGGAATAAGATACTCTGGAGTAGAAGGTCATCCTATGATACTCAACTCATATCACTTGATGGTGATGAACTTCAACACAGTGTCCTCTGCTTTAGGAGCCATATTGGTGCCAAGAATTTGTGAATAGAACCAGCTAGTTGCTACATGCCATGTTCTTCACTCAAAGAAGAATGGGTGGGGTAAAAGCATTTGCCAAGTGTAAATTCAAGTGTCTCTTCCAAGTTATTCAACTCTCTTTGAAAGACAAAAGGCACTGGACAATTAAGGATATGATTCTATTAAGGCTTTTGCAATAGTGAGAATGTTCATTAATGAAGAACAGTTTTATAGAGGCAGGTAAACAGAAAAATTACCAGTGAGTCTTATGGGAGTCATGAAGAAGAACAGAGATGGGTCTAATCTGAATCACTGAGGAGAGGTGGAGGTGAGTCATTTTTTGGAGTATGAGAGAGGGCAGGTCCTTTATTGTTAGGCTAGCCAGTTTGTTGAAAAATAAAATGATGAGGAGATTTCAGAAAACAAAATGGTGAGAGGATATCTTAACTGTCTGATGTTTCCTGGAAAGACATGACTCAGATAAAGATTAGCACAGTTACTTCCTTCTTCACTTTCTTCATATTCATAAAACAGTTATGAAAAAAATAATACAGTGCAGTGTATGTTTGTAGCAATTTCCCCAAACTTCCTGATATCTTGATTAACCTATTTGACCAACAGGACATTCTGTCAGTAATAGGGTTTGTCTTTCAAGTAGAACATAAAAAATTTCAAACAGCAATTTATGCACAGAGAATCCCTATTGTCACAGAAAATATGCCAACTTGAAGATGAAACACAAAGTACAGTCGTGTAGTATAATGCAAATAAGAACAGGATTTTTAAAAAGAATGAAGATAAATTTTTTTAAAATTTAAATTTATGAATAAATTTATGAAGTTAAATATGAAATATATGGAGATAAATTTAACAAGAGTTTAAAGGAAGAAAAAGAGATGAAGAACGGGGGAGGAAAGGTTGGAAATGAGAAATACTAGAGGCAAATCACTTGATGGAAAGGGACCAGTGTGGTACATAATGAAGTTATATCAATACTTGAGGATGTGTTGGGCACTGCAGTGCTTGTCATTTCTCTTACTGGTATGACAACAACCAGTACAAGTACACTATGTCTTGATAAAGCCATGTTATACTCACTGTATGGAAGGGACCACAGCCTGCAAGACTGAAGTTCACACTTAACGTTTGTGAGTCAGCATAGGTGGGTAGAAACGCTAGCAACTCACTGCCTCATTTGTTCTCCCTGCCCTTTACTTTCATAGCAGTAAAGGGCAGGGAAAACAAAATGGTGCTATTGATGGGTTTTACTTTAGTTCCATACTTTTCCATATTAAGTAATCCTATTAGCTCATTAACAGCCTCATTCCTAAATGTGCAAAAAAAAGACTAGATAGATAGACAGACAAATCTAGATATATATCAGTACCCTGTCATGAAGATAGTAGAAAAAGAGCTAGAGAAACAGCATCTTAATATAATCTTATAACGTAAAAAAATTTCAAACCACCTGCTTTATGGGACAGAATTTAGTCAACTGATACAGTTCTCACTTAAATTTTAGTGTAGGATTTCTTACAAATGGTATTCTGGCCCTCTTCCTAACTACACAAATGCAAACACCTGCCATTATACTGAGGCTGAATAGCAATTAGCAAAACAATTAAATCAGTTTGGCTTCCCTACTATCTCCATAAAATTCTTCAAAATCAGCACAAATGTTTAATTACTGACAGTAAGCCCAACACCGTGTATCTTAGCAGAGGTGATGATCCACTGCTGAAGACCATACAATACATTTGAGACAACCTCGGGCACCACTGCAGCATTTCTTGTCTTCTCTCCTTTCCAACCCTTTCTAAATGAAGTCTTAAAGCTGGCACTCATTTTTTTCCCATGTTTGTTCTTTTCTTTAAAATTACTCATATCCACTCAGTCTATATTAGTAACTGATGTTTTTCTCTGTTAGCATGAAGCCAGATACACTTTGGTTTGAAGGAGCTCTGTGAACTTGGGCAAATTATAGAATCTCTCCAAGATTCAGTTTCCTTGTATATAAAAGTTGGGTAGACTATCACATATGGTTATTGTGAAGATGAGTAGGATAACATGTAAAATGTGCCGAAGAGTGTTGACGTGTGGACACTCACAATGTCATTTCTCCCGATCCATCTTTTCTTCCCTCTGTTCCTTTCTTTTTGATAAGATACCTTAAGTTTTAGGAGCCAGTCCTATAACGAATGTTCAAATTGTGTGTTTCTTCCAAATTGGCAAGAAGTCTAATAGTTGAGAATATTTTTTCTTTTTTTTTTCTGCACTGAGGGTTGATAATCAATCAGCATCATGATTGTGACCACTCTCCATGATAACGGTCAATGCAATGTCAAAGCCATCACTGTTCCTTGAGACCCTCTACTGGGGACTTGAGGATCCCCAGGGTCATTTTAGATGCTTTATCTGTACCACATATTGTAGTTTTATACCACACTTGTTGGTTCTTATCTTTCTCTGAAAATTCTATTTTCATAGCAGTAAAGGGCAGGGAGAACAAATGTGGCAGTGAGTTGCTAATGTTTCTACCCACCTACGCTGACTCACAAATGCTAAGTGTGAACTTCAGCCTTGCAGCCTGTGGACCCTTCCATACAGTGAGTACAATGTGGCTTTATCAAGACATAGTGTACTTGTACTGGTTGTTGTCATACCAGTAAGAGAAATGACAAGCACTGCAGTGCCCAACACATCCTCAAAAATTGATATAACTTCATTATGTACCACACTGGTCCTTTTCCATTGAGTGATTTGCCTCTAGTATTTCTCATTATAACACCATCACCATTTTACCCTAGTTGGCTCATTTTCATCCTTCATGGCTCAAGTCAAATGTCTCCTCCTCAGAGAGCCCTTCCCTGAATCTTTTTTAAAGTGACCCCCCTTTTTTTTTCTCTCATCACCCTGGCTATTTTCTACATAAAACACCCCAATCTGTATTTATCTTGTTTGCTTGTTGTTTGCTCATTTATTTGCTTGATCATAGTTTCTCTACCAAATTAGGATGTATGCTCCCTGAGGGCAGGAACCTGTTGTCTTAATTTGTTCCCCCAGAATTAGAGTCTGAGACAAGGACTTGGGAGAAAGTGGCTTACATGAAAAGTGATCCAAGGAAGCACAAAGAAGGAGTGGGAGAAGTGAGCCAGGGAAGAGAGAAAAGCCATTTAATCTCTCTGTTAATAAGCAAGTCACTGATTGGCTAATTGGGACTCACTCTTCTGGAGAAGTTCCTAGAAATAGAGTGTAGAAAGTACAGCCAGTTCTGATAGAATGTGGCATATGTGTTCCTAAAAAAAAATCAGTGTGCTAAAGAAAATCATGCAATAAAAATCACAGGGCTTATGGAGAAAAATTAAGTTAGGAGCACAATACTCAAAAGCTTCATCAGTCACACATAAAAAAGATAGAATCCTTAAAAATGGTAGCACAGGGACTTCCCTGGTGGTACAGTGGTTAAGAATCCACCTGCCAATGCAGGAGACACGGGTTTGATCCCTGGTCCAGGAAGATCTCACATGCCGTGGAGCAAATAAGCCCATGCACCACAACTACTGAGTCCACGTGTCACAATTACTGAAGCCCGTGTACCTAGAGCCCGTACTCTGCAACAAGAGAAGCCACCACAATAAGAAGCCCGTGCACCACAACGAAGAGTAGCCCCCGCTCACCACCACTAGAGAAAGCCTGCTCACAGAAACAGACCCAACACAGCCAAATATAAATAAATAAATAAATAAATTCATTTTTTTAAAAAATGGTAGCACAGTGTGTCACACATGCTAAAAGTTTAAGAAATACGTAAGATCTACAATAAATATGGCATTTTACTTCGAAGGCCTGATGTTGGCTTGTGGAAGGGCATGCTGGAAGGGTTTCAGTTTGTGAATTATGGCAAAGTGGTAGAAGAAGAATCATGTGAAATCTGATAGAAATTTATAAGGCTAGGAGTGACTGGGTGTGGTTCATAACATATGCAGGTCACTGGTAGATGTTCGAGGTGTGTGTGTGTACTTTTTTTTTTTTATTTGCCTTTGGTCAGCTGCATGTTGTTTCCTACATTCACCTAATCGAGGATTATCATCTTTTTTTCATTAATTTTTATTGGGGTGTAGTTGCTTTACAATGTTGAATTAGTTTCTACTGTACAGCAAAGTGAATCAGCCATACATATACATACATATACCCCCTCTTTTCTGGATTTCCTCCCCATTTAGGTCACCACAGAGCACTGAGTAGAATTCCCTGAGCTATACAGTAGGTTCTCATTAGTTATCTATTTTATACATAGCATCAATAGTGTGTATATGTCAACCCCAATCTCCCAGTTCATCCCCCCCACCTCCCTTAGCATCCATATGTTTGTTCTCTACGTCTGTGTCTCTATTTCTTCTTTGGAAATAAGATCATCTATACCATTTTTATAGATTCCACATATATGTGTTAATAAACAATATCTGTTTTTCTCTTTCTGACTAACTTTACTCTGTATAACAGTCTCTAGGTCCATCCACGTCTCTACAAATGACCCAATTTCGTTCCTTTTTATGGCTGAGTAATATTCCATTGTGTATATGTACCACATCTTCTTTATCCATTCCTCTGTGGATGGACATTTAGGTTGCTTCCATGTACTGGTTATTATAAATAGTGCTGCAATGAACATTGGGGTGCATGTATCTTTTTGAATTGTGGTTTTCTCCAGGTACATGCCTAGTAGTGGGATTGCTGGGTCATATGGTAATTCTATATTTAGTTTTTTAAGGAACCTCCATACTGTTCTCCATAGTGGCTCTATCAATTTACATTCCCACCAACAGTGCAAGAGGGTTCCCATTTCTCCACAACCTCTCTAGCATTTGTTATTGGTAGACATTCTAATGATGGCCATTCTGACTGGTGTGAGGTGATACCTCATTATAGTTTTGATTTTCATTTCTCTAATGATTAGTGATGTTGAGCATCTTTTCATGTGTTTGTTGGGCACCTGTATGTATCATCTTTTTTCTTAAAGGATCAGAGAGTAAATATTTTCGGTATTGAGGGCCATATAGACACTGCCATAGTCATAAAAAACGTTTTTGAAAAACAAACATGCCTCTGCTGCTCCAATGAAAACTTATTTACAAAAATAGGCAATGGGTCGGAGTTTGCTAATCCCTAATTTAATGTTTCTCATGGAAGAAGTCATGCTAATAAACAAACAAAATATTTGGGAATCTGCTCAAATCATTCCTTAATATATTGTGTTGGAACAAATTCACATTTTCAAAACAAGCATTACAGCACAATTGGCTGTACGTCAGAATTCTCCCATTGAGGATATTTCTCCTGATAATGCTCCATTCCCAGTTCTCCTGGGGTGTCAGTTGTGTGGGGTGAACAATTTCTGGAGTTCTGGAAAAAGCCTAATGTTTAGGTTGAGAAGCAAAGTTGGGAAAAGTTGTCAACCTGCATAGAAACTGTCTTTCTATGGCCAGAGGCTGAGGAGATATGTGTCATGGCATCACCTGCATTTAATTCACTGCTGCATGTTCAGTGCCTAGAATGCATTAGGCACTCATAACAAATGGCTTACCTTGGTCTGATAACCAAGGAAACCACCCCTCTAGGTGGTCACAAAGCACCGAGCTGATCTCCCTGTGCTATGTGGCTGCTTCCCACTAGCTATCTATTTTACATTTGGTAGTATATATATATGTCAATGCCAGCCTCTCACTTCAACCCAGGTTCCCCTTCCCCGTGTCCTCAAGTCCATTCTCTATGGTCTGAGTCTTTATTCCTGTCCTGTCCCTAGGTTCTTCAGAACCAGTTTTTTTTTGTTTGTTTTTTTAGATTCCATATATATGTGTTAGCATACAGTATTTGTTTTACTCTTTCTGACTTACTTCACTCTGTATGACAGACACTAGGTCCATCCACCTCACTACAAATAACTCAATTTCGTTTCTTTTGATGGCTGAATGATATTCCATTGTCTATATGTGGCACAGTCCATTCTTAATTGAAGCCTTTACCCTACTTGGTCAGACAATATTTCCCAGAATGCATCATTTTCACAGTTACAAGAATGCAGAATCCTCACAGTTTCTTCCTACTTTCTCTTGTATCTTCCTCTATCTTACTAAGACCTCCTTTACCCTTTCTATTAATTTGGCATATTGCAAACTCAACACACATATTAACAACTCAACATACATTTTCAAGCACAATAATCATGTGATTGTACCTTTCTAACCCTCTGACTAAATACATTCTATATTAATTATTCTTAATCTGCTTCAGTGTGAAAGATTTCCCATTTCATCAATACTACTAAGCAATTCCTCTGTCCTATAAGTGGTACTGTGTCGTTTGCAGTGAGAGCAACAGATACTCCAAGAGAAACTTAATTAGTAAAATTTTGCTTAAAAAGGGGGTTGTTATAGGTGGAATTGTACCTCTCCAAAATTCATATGTTGAAGCCTCAATCCTCAATGTGACTGTATTTGGAGATAGGTCCCTTAAGGAGATAATTAAGATTAAATGAAGTTATAAGGGTGGGCCCTAATCCAATGACTGGGTCTCTCTCCCCACTGATGCACATAGAAAAGGCAGCCATCTGTAAGGCAGGCAGAGAGGTCTCACCAGAAACCAACCCTGCTGGCACCTTGATCTTGGGCTTCTAGCCTTCAGAGCTGTGAGAAGATAAATTTATGTGTTTTTAAGCCACTCAACCTGTGGTATTTCAAATGGCAGCCTGATCATACTAATTAATGCAAGCATCAGGGGAGAAAGAGTTTAAGAAAAGATTTTTAAAATAACAAAACATTCTTAATGTTAAGAGCTGTCAGAAGCAACTATGAACCCAAGTAAAATAATTCAATAAACATTTATTAAGCCCGGAGTCAGGCAGACTTTTCTGACTGTTTTAATCAATAGTCATTATCTACCTTCACACACACCCCACCATTTTTGCTTTATTTCTAGCATAACAGGCCTCCTACTAGAGAGATATAGAAGTAGGAAAAAATAACATGAAAAATTCGAAATGTTTGATGAGTTGGTTTCACACTGTGGCTTTCAGCAAAAGACTATACAACAGAGAGAAATTCAGCCTAAGGAAGATTGAGCTGAAAGGAGAAACAAAAGAAAATGCAACCTTGAGAAGGAACATGATTTCTGTCTATAACAGGCCTTCTAAGCAGACTAAATCCTTTCATTTGGTGCTTTTACAGGCTTATAAAACCAATTTCTCTATCCTTGAGCTGAAGCTCATACCTTCAGAGAATCAGAAAGTAAGCAATTTTGCAGCAAATATGATTATTGAGAGTGAGACTCATGCTTATTCTAGGGCTCCTTCATTGGGCATTCTTCACCAGGCAGAATGAACAAACTTGGTTAAGAAGAAAATCTGATTCATGGTCAATATTTCCTGAACTCAAGGCAGAGGCCATTAAACTAAAGGTTAGATGTGGGGAGAAAAAGGAGTGTAGTCAAGATCTTGGTTGTGGTTATTAGCCCAACAAATAAGTATTACAGAAGATTAAGTTTTTCAGAGGACTCTATTGATGAAATACACTTAAAAACCTGACAACAACATGTAAATGTTCATTCCTAGGGACACCGACTCACCACAACAGGAAGTGGACTACCAAAGCAGTGTAGACAGAGAAAGAACCTTCTCTGTTGTGGTCATGGAGGACAATGGAGAAGGAGCCTCTCCCTTGAGAGCAGAGACAATGCAGAAGCCTATTCCCCTGGCAGGCAGGGACTCAACTATTTCTATTCAGCAGGAAATACATGCTGTGGAGAAGACACTGCTACATTTCCTATTCTGCTGTTTTCCAACCAGGTGCCTTTCTTATAGGTATTGTGTTTCTCTTCCACTATTTTATATCATGTGTTGTGGAGATGGATAAGGAAGTTGTCACAGAGAGGTTAAAGAACTTGCCTAAGTCACAAATTTGGAAGGTATTGAAGCAAAAATTTAACCTTAATCTCCTCATTCCAACAATGTTGGCTTATAAATCTCCTCATTCCAAAAATTTTGGCTTATAAATCTCACAGAAAAGTTTTCAGGAAACCATCCATTTAACTAAAAGGTATATGACAAACTTTGAAATAATTCCAGAAGTTAATAAGCAAATAAGAATAAGACTACTGGGAATTTCCTCGTCATCCAGTGGTTAGGACTCTGAGCTCTCACTGCCAAGGGCCTGGGTTCAATCCCTAGTTGGGGAACTGAGATCTCACAAAGCTGTGTGGCAGGCCAAAAAAAAAAAAAAAAAAAAAGACTATTTATATATATACAAAAAAAGAACAGCTCAGAAGCACAAAATAATAGAAATAGATGCCAAAATTAAATATTATAGCTTTAAAAGGCATATATATGTCTTCAATTCATTCAGTCAACAAGTATTTGTACATACCTATCATACACTAAGCAATATTCTAGGTCCTATGTATAGAGTGATTAACAGACAGAAATCTCTTCCCTCATAGCACTGCATTTTACTAAGAGAACCAGGTGCCAAAATTAAATATTATAGCTTTAAAAAGCATATATATATCTTCAATTCATTCAGTCAACAAGTATTTGTACGTACCTATTATACACTAAGCAATATTCTAGGTCCTATGTATAGAGTGATTAACAGACAAAAATCTCTTCCCTCATAGCATTGCATTTTACTAAGAGAGCCAGGTGATCCACAAGATAAATTAAGTAAAACATGAAGTATGCTTGATAATGGTACATATTAAAGAGAAAATGTGTCAGGAGTATTTAAAGATTAGCAAGAAGACCAGGGTAGCTACAGCAATGAGATTGATCATATCTGCCCATGAAGTCAGAAGTTACTGAAGAACAAGGGCATGTAAGGCCTGGCACATTAGGGTAGGAATTCACATTGCTTAAAAAGAAAAAGAAAGAAAAAGAAAAAACTAATGATAATCAATTCACATGAAATACTTCAAAAAGAACAAAAGAATAAAAGAAAAAAAGAAAGAAATTATAAAAACTAGAGAATGGGTAATGACCTAAAAGAAAAAAAAAGCAAAAGCAAACCTGAGCCTCTCCTACTAGCAACAGGAACTCAGACCAAAATAATCAAACCAGTCAAAGCAGGTCATTTTATATCAAAAATGGTATAAGCTGTAATGAAGAGATATACATTGAAATGTTGAAAGAAATACAATTGCAGTGAGAGATTTAAAAATACTGGTATCATTCAAAGGCTGAATAAGTAGAAAAAATGAAAATTATTAAAACAATATAATTAATAAAGAAGAATTAGTGCATATAACCTCTTTCTATTATGACCTTAATAGACCAAAAACCCAACTCAAAATAGATGTGTCTCATCAGAATAGATCTGGCTTCAGAGTTCCCTGAGTGAAGGACTTAGATGATGTCTACAGAATCCATTCTCTGACTCTTGGCTGGCTCTCTGCATCATAACTAGGTATCTACACGATGATGAAATGCCTGGTTCTCATGCTGCAGAAGAGAGTTACGTCTCACCTTTAGGAATCGCTCCTCCTCTGATTTGGTCACAAGTATATGACAGAGTAATATGAAAGCTTCTTAGCCAGGCCCAAGTCAAGTATCTACCTCTGGGAAAGTTGGGTGGAGAGATACAAGCTGAGATTCTGCACAGGACTGAGACAATTGTGTTTCCTTACCAGGAAAAATAGAAATGGACGCTAGATGCCAAACCACAGCAGGGTCCACTCTCTGGCTGTATATGATTTGTTCCTGGTCTACTTCTCTAACCACTCTTCACATTGTTCCAGACAACCTGGTCTCCTTTCTGAACAGGTCATATTTATTCTTATCTCGCAGATGCACTTACTAATGCTTCTGCTCAGAATGTGCACTCACTATTCCAGCTAGTTGGCTCCTTCACAGTCTTTGAGTTTTGGACAGGACCTTCTTTAACCATTCTCCATGCCTTACCCTTCTTACTTTGTAATATAAAACTCTATATTTCCTCCATAGGATGTAACACAATCTGAAAATCTATTTATGTGTTTATTATGTGTTTTCCTCTGTTACTTATATTAAGTTTCATAAATACAGGCCTCATGTGACTTGTTCACTACAGTTTCCCCAGCACTTATAGCAATGCTTTGTACCTTATAAGCTGGATAAATATTAATTGAATAAAGAAGTTGATATATATCACATTTTATATTCTGAAAGAACAAAACTTCAAGTGACTTTGGGATATTTCTAACAATAATGATATTTAGTGTTCATCTAAACAGGAAAGTTCAAACTATTTCACAACTGCTTTTTTTCAATGGAAAAATCCTTTTACAGTACAAGGTCTTATACAGTATAAGGAAAATTGTAATTATGTTAGTTTCCTAGGGCTGCCCTAACAAAGTACTACAGAGTGGTTTAAATAACAGAAATGTATTGTCTTACAGCTCTGGAGGCTAGAAATCTGAGATCAAGGTGTCAGCAGGATTGGTTCTCTCTGAGGGCTGTGAGGGAGAATCAATTCCATACCTCCCTCCTAGTTTCTGGTGGTTTGCTTGCAATCTCTGGTGTTCCTTGACTACTCTTGCATTGCCCTGGTCTCTGTCTTCATGTTCCCGTGGTGCTCTCCCTGTATGCATGTCTATCCCTCCACATGAGGTTCTTTTTATAAAAGACCCCAGTCATATTGGATTAGTGACCCACCTTACTCCAACATGACCTCATCTTAACTACATCCACAACATTCTTATTTCCAAATGATGAACATTCCGAGGCACTGAGGGTTAGAATTTCAACATAAAAATTTGAGAACACAACTCAACCCAAAACAAAACCATCATTACATTTCCAGATAATTCAGAAAAAAACATACTTCCTGACAAAAACATGAAAGGTACCCAAAGCTATATGTGTCAATTCTCAACTTTAAACTATTTTATTGTGAAAATTAATAATTAAAATCAATGAGATAAAAATGCAACTCACTAAATTAACAAATGATGAAGAAAATTACAAGGGAAAATATTAAACATAAAATGTGTAAAAAGTAGTAAAATTGATATACAAATGAGAATTTTTTCACCAAAAATTATATAGTCATCTGGCAAATCTAATCAAAGAGAGAAACAGATAATACAGTCAACAGGAGATGTAATTAGAAGCGTAGGCAAGAGACAGTGGAGTAGGACGTGCGCTCACTCCCCCTTGAGGGAGCACCGGAATCACAAAAAACTGCCAAACAATCGTCAACAGGAAGACACTAGAACTCATGAAAAAAGATACCCCCCATCCAAAGACAAAGGAGAAGCTGCAATGGGACAGTATGAGGGGCACAATCACAATAAAATCAAATCCCATAACCGCTGGGTGGGTGACTCACAAACTGCAGAACAATAACACCACAGAAGTCCACCCACTGCAGTGAAGGTTCTGAGCCCCATGTCAGGCTTCCCAACCTGGGGGTGTGGCAATGGGAGGGGGAATTCTCAGAGAACCAGACGTCAAAGCCTAGTGGGAATTGATTGCAGGACTTTGACAGGACTGGAGAAACAGAGACTTCACTCTTGGAGAGCACACACAAAGTAGTGTGTGCATCAGGAAGGGGGAAGGAGCAGTGACTCCAGGGGAGACTGAAGCAGATCTACTTGCTAGTGTTGGAGGGTCTCCTGCAGAGGTGGGGGGTGGCTGTGGCTCACCCTGGGGACAAGGACACTGGCAGCAGAAGTTCTGGGAAGTACTCCTTGGCATGAGCCCTCCCGGAGTCTGCCATTAGCTCCACCAAACTGTCTGTAGCCTCCAGTGCTGGGTCGCCTCAGGCCAAACAACCAACAAGGAGGGAACTCAGCCCCACCCATCAGCAGACAAGTGGATTAAACTTTTACTGAGCTCTGCCCATCAGAGGAACAGCCATCTCTACCACCACCAGTCCCTCCCATCAGGAAGCTTGCACAAGCCTCTTAGATAGCCTCATCCACCATAGGGCAGACAGCAGAAGCAAGAAGAACTACAATCCTGAAGCCTGTGGAATGAAAACCACATTCACAGAAACACAGACAAAATAAAAAGGCAGAGGGCTACATACCAGATGAAGGAACAAGATAAACCCCCAGAAAAATAATTAAATGAAGTGGAGATAGACAACCTTCCAGAAAAAGAATACAGAATAATGATAGTGAAGATAATCCAGGACTTCAGAAAAAGAATGGAGGCAAAGATCGATAAGGTACAAGAAATGTTTAACAATGACCAAGAAGAATTAAAGAACAAACAAACAGAGGTGAACAATACAATAACTGAAATGAAAAATACACTAGAAGGAATCAATAGCAGACTAATTGAGTCAGAAGAAATGATAAGTGACCTGGAAGACAGAATGGTGGAATTCACTGCTGCAGAACAGAATAAAGAAAAAAGAATGAAAAGAAATGAAGACAGCATAAGAGACATCTGGGACAACATTAAACGCAACAACATTCACATTATAGGGGCCCCAGAAGGAGAAGAGAGAGAGAAAAGACCCAAGAAAATATTTGAAGAGATTATAGTCGAAAACTTCCCTAACAAGGAAAAGGAAAGAGCCACCCAAGTCCAGGAAGCACAGAGAGCCCCAGGCAGGATAAATTCAAGGAGAAACACACCGAGACATGTACTAATCAAACTGACAAAAATTAAAGACAAAGAAAAAGTATTAAAAGCAACACAGGAAAAATCACAAATAACAGACAAGGGAACTCCCATAGGGTTAACATCTGATTTCTCGGTAGAAGCTCTACAAGCCAGAAGGGAGTGGCACAATATATTTAAACTGATGAAAGGGGAGAACCTACAACCAATATTACTCTACCTGCCTTAACACCATACACAAAAATAAACTCAAAATGGATTCAAGACCTAAATGTAAGATCGGACACTATAGAACTCTTAGAGGAAATATAGGAAGAACACACTTTGACATAAATCACAGCAATATCTTTTTTGATCCACCTCCTAAAGTAAATAAAAACAAAAATAAACCAATGAAACCTAATGAAGCTTAAAAGCTTTTGCACAGCAAAGGAAACTATAAATAAGACAAAAAGACATCCCTCAGAATGGGAGAAAATATTTGTAAACAAATCAACGGACAAAGGATTAATCTCCAAAATATATAAACAGCTTGTAAAGCTCAATATTAGAAAAAAACAACCCAATCAAAAAATGGGCAGAAGACCCAAATAGACATTTCTCCAAAGAAGACATACAGATGGTCAAGAGGCACATGAAAAGCTGCTCAACATCACTAATTATTAGAGAAATGCAAATCAAAACTACAATGAGGTATTACCTCACATCAGTCAGAATGGCCATCATCAGAAAATCTACAAACAACAAGTGCTGGATAACGTGTGGAGGAAAGGGGACCCTCTTGCACTGATGGTGGGAATGTAAATTGGTACAGCCACTATGGAGAACAGTATGCAGGTTACTTAAAAAACTAAAAATAGAATTACCATATGACCCAGTGATCCTACTATTGGGCATATACCCAGAGAAAACCATAATTCAAAAAGACACATGTACCCCAATATTCACTGCAGCACTATTTCCAATAGCCAGGAATGGAATCAACCTAAATGTCCATTGACAGATGAATGATAAAGAAGATGTGGTACATATGTGCAAAGGAATATTACTCAACCATAAAAAGGAACAAAATTGGGTCATTTGTAGAGACGTCGATGGACCTAGAGTTTGTCATACAGAGTGAAGAAAGTCAGAAAGAGAAAAACAAATATTGTATACTAACACATTTATGTGGAATCTAGAAAAATGGTACAGATGAACCAGTTTTCATGGCAGAAATAGAGACACGGATATAGAGAACAAACATATGGACATCAACGGGGGAAAGCAGGGACAGGGGTGGTAGGATGAATTGGGAGATTGGGATTGACATATATACACTAATATGTATAAAATAGATGACTAATAAGAACCTGCTGTATTAAAAAAATTAAAATAAAATTCAAGAAAATAAAAAAGTGTAGGCAAGATACTATAAAAAGTATAATTTATATTTTACATAATTATATGCAGAATATTAGAAGTTTGAGTAAAATGAAAAATTTTCTATAATTATATATGAAATATATCAAATACATTTATATATCATATAAATATATTTGTATTATTTATATATATATAGAGAAAAAGAGATAATAAATAATAAAACAGCAAAATTTTAAAGTCAGATATCAATTCAAGAATGCTCTCCAGAGGTAGACAATTTTATAAACAATATATTGAAAGTTTAAAGGCACAACTAATTCCAATGTTGTGTAATTTGTTTAAGTACAAATAAAGGTGTGGAAGGTGTTTATTTCATAACTCAGTTGATTGTCTATATCACATTGAATATCAGATAAAAGTGCATTTCAAAAGCAAAGCATCATTAACAAAGGATTTATTACCTATCTGGAAAACTAAGCAGTTTGAAATTATTAAGAGAATTCTCTAATTGTCTGGGCACATAAATATCAGAAAATTATTAACTTTTGTTTTACTAATAATGCTTTCTCAGAATATACAATAGGTATAAAACAACAAATTCTTTAAATACCTAGAGGCAAAATATGGGGAACATATGAAAAAATAATTTATGTTGAAGAATATTTGAGTTTAGTTTATTGGCTTAAATTAATCAAAACCAAAATCTTCACCAAGTATAGTTTCTGGTTAAAGTAGACAGATTGAACCCACCTCCTTCCTTCTGCTCCCTACTAAAATCTCACTAAATTACAAGTAAGGAACGTTAAATTAAAAAGCCAAAGAACAGTAGAGTAGAAAACAGCAACCAAATTTTGGAAGCTGGAAAGCAGTTGAAATAGTAGTAATTGATTGGCTACCCTAAGAAAGCTAAACTCACCAAAACCTAATGTATAGGAAGCTGAGAGCAATGTGGTTTGCGCTAATGAATCCTAGAAAGTCTCCAAATAGGCTACATTAATGAAATGAAGAATTAGTTGAACACCAGTTTGATAAAATTTATATACTGCAGCTCTTTCTTATATTACAAATCCAAGCAACTATTCTTTTCTAACACCAGCATAATTCCTTTGAACCTCAGTTCCTTATCTAGAAAGTTAGGACAATAATATTACATACCTCCAGAGTTGTAAGTAGCAATTGAGATATACATTTATAAAATAAATATATTCAAAAGTATATATGTTCTAATCACTTAACATATTTTACAATCAGGACATGGTTGTTTTCTTTTAAAAAGTGGTTATTTACCTTAATTTTGAGACCTCATGTAAGTCTGTGTCTCTTGACTTCAGTTTCTTTATGTTTAAAATGTGAGTATAGGGTGATGTTTACTAAGAACCTCTCTTGCTCTAAGGAAGTCATGATATAAATACTTCATTATAAATAACTAGAGATTTTTAAAATGTGGTCTTAATACAAAACAATAAAGGAAGTAAGTAAACATTAATAAATGACTACAAAAGCATAAGTGTTGGAGCACAGTGGCAATGTACACAGGTACTTGCTGAGGAGTTTTGGGGATTGTGACTGTCCCTAGAAGAAAAGCATGTATAAGCTAGAAGAAAAACTAGTCAAAACAGTGTAAAAAATAGTGTCAACTAGTATGTATTAACCTCACCTGATATCCCTTTGGAACAGGGGACTTCTGGAAGAAAATGGTGCTCTGAAGCTTCTGTGACCAGCAGAGAAAGACCCCGCCCCACCATATCTTCTCACTGAGTAGTTAATTGGGAACATTATCCTCACCACCACTCTTATCTGACTTGAGGAAGAATTTTTTTCTCAACAAACTGGTCACCTCTCTTTGTCCTTAGGAAGGTGATATGATCTGTTTTATGTGTAAATTTGAGGCAATTAACCAGGCACTTGACTCACCTCTGCCTTCCTTTCTCTTGGGAGGAAGCTGTCAGCTGCAGAAACACTCTTTGGGTTGGTGGCCTCTTCCAATTATCCAGGGTTGCCAGCAACCTGCAGGGCAGGGGTGATAGGAACATTAGTATTCCAAATGAACAGATTTACTACCAAAATCTGTTCATTATCAGTAACAAAGGCAATATTTTTGCTCCCATGCTATCATTCTTTTTTTATTTCTCAAATTATTCAGAACTGGGTAGGAAAGAATGATGCTGTTTAAGAGGACTTTTTGGAAATCCCAACAAGAATACCCTTGGAATGTTCTAAGGAATAACAGATACTTATTTAGAGACTAATGGATGGAAGCAGGTGATGAAGAAAGAGGGGAAGGACAGTGTAATCCACCCCTGCACACCACTTGAGCCACCATCAAAAAGTCACTTTAGGGCTTCCCTGGTGGTGCAGTGGTTGTGAGTCCCTCTGCCGATGCAGGGGACACGGGTTCGTGCCCCGGTCCGGGAGGATCCCACGTGCCGCGGAGCAGCTGGGCCCATGAGCCATGGCCGCTGAGCCTGCGCCTCTGGAGCCTGTTCTCCACAATGGGAGAGGCCACAACAGTGAGAGGCCCATGTACCACAAAAAAAAAAAAATTCCCTTTATTATCAGTCGAGAAAGGTAAAAAAGGCTTAGAAGAGTCAGCAAAGCATGTTTAATAACTGAGCTAAGTTAAATTAGCTGTACACACATCCCAACAAATAAGGCCTCAAGGTACATTTCAAGACTGATAACAGATTGTTAGGGAACCGTTGACCAAAACTGTCTGCCTTGGCCAGGCAGGATGATAACTGCTTTCCTGAGTTGCCTCACAACAGGAGGTCCTGATAAAGAACACGGTGCTGCTACAAAAACTAACGGAGAATTCGGAGGGGTTGAAAGGAGGAGGGAGGAGATGATATGTCCTGCCAACTTCCCAGAAACCTTCATGCTGGAATCCATCTTCACTGAGAGATGCATGTGCCACCTGGAAGGACCCTGAGTCAGACCAAATATGGGCCAAGCAAGATGACTGGCCAGAGACAACCTGGAAACTAACCCCATTAGCATAAAACCTGAGACCTCAAGCCACATAGCTGAACAGTTCTCCTGGGTTCCCTTACCCTGCTGCTTCCACCCTGGTGCCTCTTCCTAATAAAGTCGTTTGCTTTGTCAGTACCTGTGTCTCCTTGGACAATTCATTTCTGAGTGTTAGACAAGAGCTCACTCTTGGGCCCTGGAAGGGGTCCCCCTTCCTGCAACAGTCTTATGAGCTATATCTTAAAACTAGCAAGAAGATTGACATTTAGTATCTTTATACTTATTTAGTAAAGGGATGAAAAATTATGGAATTCTTTATCAGTAAGATAGATCACAATAAAGAAACATATATATCTTCAACTCAGACTTAAACCAAGCCCAACCTGGATGAAATTGGAAAGTCACAGTCTTACATTACTTATTTCCTTTCCTGTTTATTTTCATGTCAGTGTCCTCATGCAGTTAAAAATAAAGCAGAATTTTATTTTTCAAAAAAAAATCAAATAATAAAGTATATATTATGGTAAGGAATGATAGTTTTAGCTTGATATTTGTTTTTAATTCTCATAAGTTTATCAGTACATGGAAATTCTATAGAAATAAATGTTGGCTAACAGCTTTTTAAATGACAGTTAAATTTGTCTAATGAGTATATAGGCTTGCTCATGAGATCATGAGTTTCTCATCATTCCCAGAGTCCAAACAGAAGCTCAGTGATTGATAATTTGGTAGGGATGCTGATGATTTCCAACTCAATGTTCAACACTAATCTCTTTATATTTTCCTATTTTTAAAATTTGAATTTATAGATATTTCATCATTTCTTCCTTAATCATTGTTTAGGAATACTAAATAACAATCATTCTTCACATCTGTCAAGAAAAGTTGTTTTAGAACTTTTTTCTTTTGATAACTTCCAACTACAGAAAACCCTTTCTTACTATATATGCTAGTCTCTCTTCAGCCTTACACACTAAGAACTTTTACTTTATTTAAGACTATTTAATATCTTCAACCTTGTTGTTTTAGACTCTCCTTAGTAAAATGTTTACACCATCTGTGAATAATTAATTTTAAGGTGTAACTACAGTCATGGGTTCATAGTCTCATACTGCTGAGAAAGTGAACAAATTGTGTAAATCAGTAGTGGTTTGGTATACACTAATGTTGGAAAGTGAATAGCATAAGGGCTGCCACTCCTAGTCTCTTGACTATTAATCCATTACCCTTTCTTCTTGAGAAAGAACAGGGCTTTGACATCCTACTCAACATAAGACAGTAGAGATGGAGTTGACTTGGCCCATAAACAAGTGATAAAACCTAATTGCAACCTAGATTGTACACCATGCCAAATACCTCTTGGTTTGATTTTTAAAACTGAATCATTGTTGACATTGCCTCTTAAATGTTTCAACAAATTTAGAGGATTTGAACAAGAAGATGAATGCGACTTTAGCTCTGGCAGGCAGCCCGTTAGCAAATAAATTACAATAAATGGCATGCACCTGTGGGTGAATTGAATACACTTTACCCCCTTAAACCTGAGGAAGTTACAACTAACAAAATGCCATATTGTATGCAGCATTTGCATGAAAATATTCAATCACACTGTATAAATGCAACTCAAAATTGAGCAAATATTATTGGACAGACAGGTGACAGGAATAGGTAATATAACCAAAACATATTAAATCAAATTCTGCTGTTACTTAATTTCATTAGTGTAACTGTTATTATATAAATAGCACAATTATTTTAGGTATCTTAGATAAAATATGTGTTAAACTATTCCAAAATATAAGACAGAACAGTCACTAAATGCATAGTAGGAGACAGTAGGAGACAGTAGGAGTTAAAAGCCAAAACATAACGATAATCCTTTGTGTCCCATATACTGCAATAAGAGTTCAAGATACAAATTACTGAAAACTGTAGATACATTTTAGCAGAAGCAGCGACAAACACAATAAATATTAAGAAAGATGAAGACCTGATATAACAATTCCCCAAAAGAACCCACAGTTAGATATGTACACTTTTCTTCACCCAATGCATTCCTTCTCTCTTTGTTTCTTGAACCAGTAGGTGTAAAATAAATACCAGAAAGTTCAATATTACTCTACCTGCTTGACAAGCAGGGGCAAAATATTTGACAGTAAACAGGATTTGAAAATAAGGCTTGTACTTAGAGGAGGGAGGTAAATGATGAACATCTACCCAGAAACTGTGGTGAATTAGAAAGAAGGCCAGTAGCAAAATAAACACTTATGAAATAGAAATGATAGACTAAGGTGGGAGGGGGAGTTGGGGAGAGAGGGAGAGCAAGAGGCATATGATTAAGATAAGAGAAAGACACACACATGTATACACACTATATGTAAGATAAATACTAATAAACACTCACTCCCATCTTCACAGAGAGAAATGCTATAATGGAGCCACATAGAGAGACAGTATCCAAATATGTGATCTAATTGACTGATACTGAAAAGTTCTCAGCCAGCACCATTTTGAGTTAGTGTTACTATTTGAACTCTATTTTGCATAGAAATCCCCCCAAAAAAGACAACTGTTAGGAATAAAAATATGTATACAAATAAAAAAGAAAAAAAACATAAACAAAATTTTATGAATAACCGATTTAATAACATTGATTTTTTTCTTATAGATAACATGTATTTCAAACTTGAATTTCATAATATTTCTGGTCTATTTTGTAAACAATATTGGGTTTGAAAAATAAAGTGTGAATACAGATTTATCCAATGGGGTATAGTAGCTTAGTTAAAAGGACTATAATTGCGCACATAATTCTTAATACTTATCTTTAAAAGAAGAGCCTAATCGTGTAAAAGTATTTTCCCAGAAAATTATTTTTAATCCTCCTAGAGGCAGCCTTTCCATGTATTTGCAAGCTCAATAAGAAAAAAAGGGCTTAAGAGAAAAGGACCAAGCTTAAATAATAGAAAAGATAGGCTACAATGCTGGCATAGTTAGAAAATTCAATGTTTAGGCTGAGATAATTATTATTTCATTCTTTGAACATAACTGTATTTCTATTTAATTATATTTACTAGGACAAATTTTATAGGGATAGCTATAAGGAAGAATTAATTTTGTTCCCTGAAATTTTATATGGAAGAAAAAGAAAATTGCCCAGAAATCACAAGAGTACAAATTTGGCTTTATGAAACTGAGTCTCCCTTCCCAGTCAAGGTGAACTAGCTGATTACTCTACTCTCTGGCAGTTAAAGCTGTTTGCAAGTATTTTGAAGAATTTAAGAAGGATTTTGAAAAAGAACATAAAATTACATCCGTCGACACCAATCGTTCCACATGAATATCCCCTAAACACGTACTTGTTATATGTTTAGCAAATCCAGTTGCACACCATCATCACTGCCTGAAATTTTATTATTGATAGTATAATTTTACTAGTCATAAGAAGAGAAATCTTGCTTTTTACAGAATCTGATAAAAAAAGTTAAAATTCTTCATTATTTATTTCTCCTTTGAAGTCTTAGACATAGTAACTGAAATTGCTCCATTTAGCCTTAGAATTAGCAAACTTGTTGTGAGACTCAGCCTAAAAATCCAATTTTAGCATGGAGCTATGAAGTCAAATTCCGTATTTCTTTGACTTTTCTCTGTTTTTGTCGACATTTTTCATAGTTCGATTGAACTACTTGAAATTCTTACTATTTATCCAAATAAAAACAAAACCAAATTGCTAAAACTCAAAAACCCATTAGAAGGCATTTTATGTATACCATTCTAATAATAAGCCAGTAAATTGCTATCATTTATATTTCCTTCTGTCTTTTCATTTTTTAATTGGGTTATTTTCTTTTACTTACAAATATAAATTTAAAAAGTTTTGGTTTTGGTATGTTAGAATAGCTTTTACTGATATAACTTCATGATCTCCCAGATAACAATTATAAACTCTAAGCAAAATTCTTTTTAAGTAACTATTTGAAGGCATGAGCAATCAAATAAAAACATAAAATTAAGAGAAATTATATTTTAAAAGTGAATTCCACATTTCACTATACCATATTCCAGTCCACATGGCATGAAGTGACTAAACTCAAGCAGATAACTGCTGCCTCAGTGGTTTAAGGTTTCAGAAGCTAGAGTTGATGGAAACTGAGAGTAAAAATCCTGGGAAAAAAGAGGACACTGAAAGAATAGGTCCCAAACCTGCATATAACCATCCTCATATCGTTGACTGTGCCCTAAACTGTGCACGTATGAAGAAGGCTCCAATGATAAAAGTGGAAGTCATCAAGTGTAAGGCTGAATTAACTGGACAGATGCCTCAGTTTCTTCCCACAGAAGAAAGATAAAATTTTGAGTTTGGGTTCTTCTCAGTGAAACATCATAAGATCATGCCTTAAGGCTATAGATGATGTAGCAGGACTAAAATATCTATCTTGAACAAAGATAAAACAAAAAGAGATCTCTTCTAATAAAGAATAAAACCAAGCCTCCATAATTCAAGATTAACAGCCAATAATTTACTGTCTGAAAAACAAAAATCAACATTCTTCAGAGGAAGTTAATGGAATCCAGAATTCTATTATTATCTAAAATATCTAGATATATTTTTAAAAGTAGGGAAATGTGGCCCATATTTTGTTTTTTTAAAAGTCAATAAAAACAGATTTCCAGATAACCCAGAAGTTGGAATTTCTAGAAAAGAACTTTAGAGCAGGTATTTAAAACATATTCAAAAATCAAATGGGAACTATTATCAAAATGAGTGAAGATCTGGAGAATCTCAGTAGAGAAATGGGAAATATAAAAAATAACCCAATAGAAATTTTAGAGTTTAGAAGCACAGTACCTGAAATAAAAGGTTCACTGAAACTGATCAACAGATGGTTGGAAATGGCCAAAGAAGGATCAATGTATGTAGAAAACGTTCAACAGAAATTATCTAATCTGAAAAATAGAGATAGGAAAATAACAAGAAAACAAAAGTGCATCAGTGATCTGTGACACAAAATCAAGTAATCTGTTATGTGTAATTGGAGTTCCAAAAGGACTTGAGAGAGAAAACAGGACGGAAAAAAATGCATGAGAATTTAAGAGCTAATTTTTTTTCAAAATTTGGTGAAGAACATAACCAATAAAGAGCTCAGCAAATACAAAGTAGTATAACACAAATTAGACCATATCTAGACATACAATCAAACTGTTGAAAACCAGAAGAAAAAATATATATATATTACAAAGAGAGATACAACTCTACAAATGTTGGCTGACATTTCACTAAATACAGTGGAGACCAGAATGTAATGACATCTTTAAAGTGATGACATTAAGACAAATTAACAATAAAGACTTCCAGTTCTGGGAAGATAGAGCACATATACTTTTCCTTATTCCCTCCTCTAACTACAGCAAAATTCCTAGATTGTGTGTGTGTGTGTGTGTGTGTATGGGTGTGTGTGTGTATCACATATATTCAAACCTAGAGAGAGAGAGACAGAATAAGAGAGAGTGTTATGGTATGAATTGTGTTCCCCCAAATTCATATTTCGAAGCCCTAAACCCCAGTACCTCAGAATATGATTGTATTTGGAGATACAGCCTTTAAAGAGATGATTAAGTTAAAATGAGGGCATTATGGTTGGCTTTAATCTAATGTGACTAGTGCCCTCATGAAAAGGAAATCTAGACACACAAACACCAGATATATGCAAGACAATGTGAGAACACAGCAAAAAGGCAGCCATCTACCAGCCAAGGAGAGAAGCCTCAGAAGAAACCAAACTTGCTGACACCCTAATCGTGGACTTCTAGCCTCCAGAACTGTGAGAAAATAAATTTCTGTTGTTTAAGCCAGCCAGTATATGGTACTTAGTTAAGACTGTTCTAGAAAACTAAGATAGATAGACAGGTAGATAAATAAATAGATGATAGGTTGTGTGTGTGTGAGAGAGAGAGAAACTCTAACAAGACTCTGAAAGGCAGCAAGAAGAAGGTAGAGCATCAGGGACTTCAGGACCTGAGGGACAGCAGGATGGTGAGTTCTCTGGGATTTCTTTTTGCTCATATCTCAGACTTGGAGTTGAAGAAGCTGGTAGCCTACAAAAGCCAAAGAATGCAGACAAAAAAATTACCCATAAGAGCCTATTCTCTCTAGCCAAGGTACCAGGAAAGGGCAATCTAGAAGAAGAAAATGCCTAGATAAAAAGTAATCTACTCCAAACAAAACCGAAAAAAAACTATGGCTTACCCCATCCACAGCAGCAAAGTCTGAATGGGAAACCTAGACTTCCACTCTTGTGAGGCTGTAATGAAGTGCTCTAACAACCCCTCTGAGGTAGTGTCAGAGAAGGTCAACTAAGGAGTTAAGATTTTCATCAACATCATCTGGTAATGAGCCCCCCAGAGTTAATGGATACCACAGCTTAGACTTTCACACCCACCCAGCAGTAACAAGGGGCCCCTCCCACAGGTGTCATAGCAGGCCCAGTGGAGACTCAGGACTGTCACACAGTTGTAATGAGGCCATCCCACCACAATGTCAGTGGACTCCATAGGGGGAGCTCAAACTCGCATGCCCACCAAAGAGTAACAAGGAGCCTCCGCTCCCTTCGTTGTCAATAAAGACCAAGTGGGGAACCTGTACTTCTGTCTCCTACTGGAAGTAATGAGGCAACATTCCCCTCCTTTCTCTGATGAAACAGAAAATGCAAAGTAAACCAGAAGTTTAAATAAGATCCAAAGTCTGAGACCATAATATGAAAACGTCCAGATTTCAATTGAAAAATCACTCCTCATACCAAGAACAAGGAAGATTCCAGACAGAATTTTAAAAGAAAATACAATCATTAGATGCCAAGACCAAACTGAGAGAAATGTTAGAATTACCTGACATAAGGAAACCTGAATGAAACCCCAGAGGCTTATGCTGACTGAAAAAAATCTCAAAAAGTACAAAATGTATGATCTCATTTATGCAACATTCTTGAAAAGACAAAGTTATAGAAATGGAGAACAGATCTGTGGTTGACAGTGGTTAAGGAGAGGCTAGAGATGGGAGAAAAGTGGATATGGCTACAGAATGGCAACATGAGGGATTCTTGCAATTGTAAATATGTTCTGCATCAGTGGAAGGCCTCAATTAGCCTCGGGGTTGACATTTAAGTGGGGAACATTACTTAGATGGTCTGCTACCAAGGGCTCCTGTGATCCATCTGTTTACAAGCGCCATTGTCTGGAATTATGTGGACACATATATTTGATACTATCTATGCCCATCGGAACACAAGAGATGATGTTCTGATTATCTTAAGTCCATGGCGCTGTGGCTCAGTGGCTTCAGTGTCATGATTCTGTGGGCCCTGAGCCTGGTGGGAGTGAAGAGTGACCAGACCACTCCCTGCTGCACTGCTCTGACCACTGGAGACTATCTGGCTTGCCAGACTGACACTCTAGACAGCCACAGACCTTATGATTATGGTGGGAATTTACCTCTATCCAAACAACAGGATGAATAGTTTTTTGAAGGGTTGTCCTCGGGAATTGGTGGAAATTAAAA
Organism: Mesoplodon bidens; assembly: GCF_964165515.1. Taxonomy (NCBI): domain Eukaryota; kingdom Metazoa; phylum Chordata; class Mammalia; order Artiodactyla; family Ziphiidae; genus Mesoplodon; species Mesoplodon bidens. The sequence continues at coordinate 35,409,305 of NC_138165.1, read as the reverse complement.
AAGACATATAAAGCAAAGAAAATATAGATGGTGGAATAAAGAATTGACAAATGAAGTTTATGTAGGAATTTTTAAAACAAGTCATTACAAAACACTCTCAGGTCTTTTGACCACATAATTAGATATGACTAAGCAATCTGTTACTATATTTTAAAGAATTCAGAATCAGAAGATAAAGATTTAGAGCATATTGCCTTGGATTTCAGTCCAAGTATTTGTTATCAAAATAATTCCCTATCACAGAACCCAGGGACTCTTCAGGATTTGAGATGACCTTGAGTATTTAAGTTGATGTATTCTTCTGCTTATTATAATTCTCCTCTGAAACAATGAAAATTATTTGAGTTTTGGCACTTTAGAAAAAACTTTTATGTGCAGTACAATACATATCTAAATGAACATCTCTGTAGGAAAATGAACTTTCTTTTTAGAGAAAAATAAAAGCTGCTATGGAAACTTGGGGTTTAATGTTCTTTATTGTAACCTTTACTTACTGCCAAAAACTGTATTTCAGGAAACCATTCTGTTTTTTATATTTTAGGAGAATTTAAATAAGCAAAATGTTTTGCCAACTATAAAGAAAAAACACATGACAAAACATAAAACAAAGAGGAAGATTATAGATGTAAATGCAACTGTACTGACAGTTACATCAAATGAGTATGGTCCAAGTGCTCCAACTGTAAAATGGAGAAGAATAAGACTCGACTATAGGCTGTCTACAAGAAATCTACTTTAAGTTAAAGACAAAGATATGTTAAAAAAAAAAAAAGTAAATGGACACGAAGTGATATACCACATAAGCACAAGTTAAAACAAAGTTGGAATGGCTATAAAAATAATTAGATAAAAGATTTAGAGCAAGGAATATTATGAAGGATAAATAGTGATGTTTCATAATGTTATAGGGTCAATTCATAATTGAATTGGATGAAGGTGGTCAAAAGACACAAACTTCCAGTTATAAGATAAATAAGTACTCGTACTAGGGATGTAATGTACAACATGATGACTAAAGTTGACTGCTGTATTGTATATTTGAAAGTTGCTAAGAGATTAGATCCTAAAAGTTCCTATCACAAAAAAAAATAAAACTTTTTTTGTATCTATATGAAATGATACATGTTAACTAAACGTATCCTGGTGATCGTTTCACAACATATGCAAGTCAAGTCATTATGCCGACCTTAAACTTATACAATGCTGTATGCCAATTATCTCAATAAAATTGGGAAAAAATGTGTCAGTTTATCAAGAGACATAAAATCCTAAATATATATGCAACTAATCTTCAAAATATATAAAGCCCAAATTGGCTTCAACAAGAACAAGCGGCTTACTACCTGGTAGATAGTCCATAAGCTTACACTTTTCTAATCCTCCTTCAAATAAATGGCAGTGGGTGGAGAGGGAGGCACTAGCAAGGCACATATTTCCTCCCATCATGTGGGTCAGCACAGAGGCCAAACCTGAGTGCTTACATGGGGAGAAAAAGTTTGGGTTAAAATAAATGGAAAGAATGTAAAATAATCACTGGGGGTAAAGGAATTAACAAAGGAATTATTCATAAGGGAACATCAAACATTATTTTGGCATCTTGAGAAAGACTTAAAGCCAAAAAATAATTTTCTTTCTTAGCTTTGACTCAGATGCTGGTAAGGATGATACATTTTTTTCCACCAATGCTCCATCCTTACTAGAATAAAATGCCATGACCTGGGAGACAGCATAAAGCAACATCGTTATTGGAATGGCTTATGTTGTATGCGTCAGTGAAATCACAGAAATCCTCCTGATGTCTAAATGGAACAACACCAACGTGGTATGTCTTTGGCTCTCATTTTACAGGTTATATTTACTATTAGGACCCCAAATGAGATGATATCTATGAGAATTCCTTTCCCTAGGTCAAACATCATGCACTCTGTTTTGTGTTAGAACTGAAGATAATTGTGTACCTATAAATTTTAATGAAATGTTAAGAAAAGATTATAATGGTAGGTATTAATTGCCTAGGGTTATAGTATTATACACCAATACCTTTAAGGAAAAACTAAAAGAATATTGGTGTTATTGAGGTTGATCAATCCATACAGCTAACTTAGTGGTTTCATACACTGGAGATATAATATCTGCAATTTAGAGAGACTACCTATAGAGGACATTCTGGTATCCACAAAGGTATATATAGGAGTATTCATTTCTCATATGACTTTGTCCTGGGAAACAGAGCATGTTTGGTTACAAGATATGTTTCCCAATTACACATGGGCAATTAGCGCATAGTTGGAACAACATACATGATGGATAAAAGAACATTTACTACCAGACCAAAGAGTGCTTTATGGGGAATAAGAGAAAGCCTAGGAATGTTCAGATGAACAGAATTTGCTTTAATTAAGGGAGTTCTCAAAAAAAAAAAGACCCTGCAAAAAAAGGTGGCTTGGGGAGTATTCAAATTTTATGAGGTAGACATCAAGCTGTTTAGTTTGATGATGCAGTTTTAACTAAATAGTTTTTACAAATGGAACAAAGTTAAGACAACAAGCCTGAACAGAACAGTGAAGAAAAAGCTTTGTACTACAGCACAAGCAGGAGTTTTAGATATACTACTTCAAATGGAGGCCAAAAAAAGCCAATCCCATTGGCCTGGTATACAACTGCCAAAACACAGGTAGTCCATTCATGGAATTATATGGATCCCCTCATTAACACAAGTTTCCAAATGGGGAGGATATTTTACATAGTCTTAACAGCTCTGGCAACATCAGTGGACCAGAATAAGATAGCTCAATTGTACAACTTGTGAGTATAGAAAAATCTTTAACTTTTACATGAATACTACTGAAAGACAGTTAAGGGGCTTTCTTAAAAGGCTCTTCCATTTGAATCTCATTTTGATTTGATCCTGTGTGATAAAGGAAGGTATCTTCACTCAGAACACCCAGAACTCCATATTTCACTAACACATCATTTTTGGTTAATAACTGTGTACATAATAATATGGCACACAGGAAATAGTTATTTCTTTTGGGAAGTAACAATAATACAGTCATAATTTCTGCTTTGTTTTGTAATTATATTTTTAATATTCATAGAAATGGTACAATTTGGTACAATTCTGAGATTATTGGCAAAGTCAATTTGATAGGTGAAAATAAGACATGATAATACAGACATAGTTGATCAAATGTACTAGGAAACTGAGTGAAAATCTGCTTAGGATGCAATCTCAATGGAAGATATTGGCCTAAAGAGGACTTCTATCTCATTAATAATGGATTAATTATTTATTATAAGCTATAAGCATAAGCTTATAATAAAGTTCAAACTACAGTAGGCAAAGACTGTAAGAAAAGTGCAAAAATATGGTAAAATTTGCACAGAAATTGTGTTAATTTAATTGTCTCCTTAAATTGATACCTATACCTCACTGCTACAGGGTGGATTTATTTCAGCTGGCTTGGATTGATCTCATGCTTATCTCCAGAGCTACTGATCCTTGGACAATGCTATGGAATCTATTGTAAAGATAAATAATATTCTGCAACCATGTGTCTGTGAGTTGTTTCAGAACAGGATTTAATAGCTTGACAATATTGTTTAGAAATACTAATTGGATTTATGATTTGCACCTGGTTTCAGTAAATGGTAGTGATAGGGGCTCCAATAGGGCTTGTCACATAACTAGAATATACCTACAAAATCAGCATACTCTAAAAAATCTTCATCATGAGAGACCTTGGGCTTCCTGGTACTAATGTGCTTTGCTTACGGGCAGGTTGGTAATGGTTAGAGACCTTCAATAATAAAGTTGTTTGGTGAGTAGAAACCGTTTGAGACCTGTGAGTCCTTGTAACAACCTAATTAAGTTGATTAATGTTAAATTAACTCAATTGTATAGTCCAATACCGTTTTCTCAAAAACTGATAGAACAAACAAAGATATAGATGAATTGAACAACACCATCAACTTTGCGAAATTGGCATGTATAGAACATTCTATTCCATGTTAGGTGACTAAGCATTCTTCTAAAGTGTACACAGAACATTCATCAAATCAGACCATATTCTGGTCCATAATCAAAAGAAATTTAAGAGGATTGAATGCATACAAAACATGTCCTCTGAACAAAACAAAATTAAACTTATAGAAAGATATCTGGACACTTCCCAAATATTTGAAAACTAAACAACACACTTGGAAAAAACTCATAGTCAAAGAGAAATTACAGGCAAATTATAAAATATTTTCAGTTGAATGAAAATGAAAATACCACATACGAAAATATGAGGCACATAGCTAAAGCCTTGTAGGGAATTTTATAACATTAAATTAAATGATAATTTTAGGAAAGAAGAAAAGTTTCAAAGCAGTGATTTAAGTTTCAACTTAAGAAACTAGGGAAAAAATCAAACTAAATCTAAAGGAAGTAGAAATAAGGAAATAATAATAACAGAAATCAGTGAAATATAAAGTGAAACAGAAAATCAAAAAAAGTGGAGAAAAATCAATGAATTCAAAAGCTGGTTCTTTGAAAAGCACAATAAATGGATAAAATAAATTGAATTTTAAAAAGAAGAAAATACAATTTACCAGTGTAAGGAATGAAATTAGGGGCATTACCATAGACAACTGATAATAAGGGAATTTTATGAAAAAATTCATGCCAATAAATTAGAGTACTTACATGAAATGAACAAATACTTTGAAAGATACAAATGACCAAAACTAAATCAAGAACAGAAAACCTAAATAGCCTGTTGCCTACAAAAGAAACTGAATTCATAATTTTAAACTTTCCAAGAAAGAAAACTCTAGGCCTAATGGATTCACTGGTGAATTTTATCAATCATGTAAGGCATAAATAATGCTAGTTTTGGGCTTCCCTGGTGGCGCAGTGGTTGAGAGTCCACCTGCCGATGCAGGGGACACGGGTTCGTGCCCCAGTCCTGGAGGATCCCACATGCCGCGGAGCGGCTGGGCCCGTGAGCCATGGCCGCTGAGCCTGCGCGTCCGGAGCCTGTGCTCCGCAACGAGAGAGGCCGCAACAGTGAGAGGCCAGAGTAACGCAAAAAAATAATAATAATAATAATGCTAGTTTTACACTAGCTGTTTTTCAGTTCATTTTATAAGGCCACCATTACCCTGGTTTCAAAATTAGACAAAGATACTACAAGAAAACTACAATTCAACATCTCTCACAAAAAACCTTTACAAAATGTTAGAAAATTGCCTCAGGGAGAAGCAGGAGAGGAAGATAGAGAGGAGGCTGAGGGAAGAATCAGCTCCTCAAGCCCCGTTCCGGGCACCTGAGGAGTGAGTGTTGTGCAAGGCTTCAAGGACCTCTCAGAGGATACCATCTGTCACCAGTTGCCCTGCCTCCTCATCTGTTATCACATTTTACAGTCAAAGAGCCGCTGGGAAGGGAAAGCTCTCGGGATGGACCTTTGTGTCATGCACCCAAGCAAGCCCCAATGTCTCTGGACCTGCTGCGAAGCTGAGCATGGCAGCCCCTCACTACCCATGACACCCCACACTTACGACCCAGGCTCTTCCGGACCCCTTCTTAGGTACCTGAAAAGATGGTCCAAATACATGAAGATGGGACGTGGACCACCAAGGTCAGCCTTCCTGAGGGAGGAAACGGCTCTCCCTGACCTGGAGCATGCTCCTGAGCGCCCCTCACAACAACTCACTGACTGTTAACTAGTCAGTTCAGGCAGCTGCCTGAGCAGGTTCAATCACTCACAGTTAGCTGAGTCGATTCCGCCCCAGGGCGTTAACACTGCCTTGCTGGGAATCAGTCTCCTGAGATTTTCAAAGCCTTTCAGCTGCTTACAAAGCTCCTTGGCCAACCACTTGTCTGCTGGGCGCCCTGCACGTAGAAAGGGAGCATGTTGACTTGCATCAGTTGGGAATCATCTCATTCAAGGCTCACACTTTCCAGCTGGAACTCACAAGGCGCAGCCCCCCTCCATTCATCCCTATGCACAGTGTGACGGCACAACATAGGTCCCACTCCAGGGCTTCAGACCCCTACAGCCCTACAGGTGGGGTTTATCACTGGAGGGGGCTGTTGTCTGAAGGCTGCATATTTAGGCCATCGTGGGGCAAAATCCTTAGTATGCATGAGGTAGGTCTCTGTCTCTCCTCTCTGCCTTCTGAATACTAGGAATGTATTTATTTCACTGAAATTCTGACCAGTAATGAGCAGTTGATGGGAAGAAACTGAGACCAGAGAAACACCCTTCTCCACAACCACTTCCTCTCTCGCTTTAACATTTATTGGGGCTTCTGGCTTAACTAGGTCCATACCATGATGATTACAAACTTCCCAACTCCTCTATTCCTCCTAGTGTGTTACTTCTTATATCTTCATTGGAGGGGGGAAACCACGTACTTATGATGACAAAACAGTGTGGGAAACTGCAAGTGCAACACAGGACAAGCAGGAAGATATCAGATCTCTTCTAAGACACAGGCTTATAAATTTCATAATTAAAAAAAATTTTAATGAGGCAAACTCATCACATGGTTTACACTAAATATGTGCAAGCTTTCTGTATCAGTCATAGCTCAAAGTAAGTTTTTAAAATTGAGACAATTGACATATAACAGTTTCAGGGGGGCATAATAATTTGATACTGTGATCATTTCTCAATATAAAAATAAGTCTAGTTAACATCACCATGCAGAGTTACAATGTTTTTTCTTGTGATGAGAACTTTTCAGATTTACTCTTAGCAATTTTTAAGTATAAATACAGTATTAATTACAGTCACCATGCTGTACGTTACACCTCCAGGACTTATTTTATAGCTGCAAGTTCGTACTTTTTAAACCCCCTTCACCCATTTTGCACCCCTCCAACCTCCACCTCTGGCAACAACCAATCTGTTCTCTGTACCCATGAGATTTTGTTTTTTAGATTCCTCATATAAGATCATACAGTAAAAAAATTAGTTAATATATAAAAAGGATAATACATCATGACTCAGTGAGTTCAAACTAGGAATGCAAGATGAATTTTAAAATTTGGGGGTTTTAAGATGAAAACCAATCAATGTATTTCGCCTCAACAAACAAAAATAAGTAATATATCAGTAGATGTAAAAAAAGCATGTAAAAAATTAACATGAATTCATGATTAAAAACTCTCAGTAAACCAATAATACAAGGGAACTTGAACCAGTAAAGGAATTTGCATAAGACTTCATTTGTATCATACTTTATAATGAAATCCCCTAAGATTGGGAACAAGGCAAGGATGTCCACTGTCACAATTTTTATTCAGCATAATGCTGGAAATTCTAGCCAGAGCAATAAGTCAAGGAAAATAGTAAAAAGCATTCAGATTGAAAAGAAAGAAGTTAAATCATCTTTATTCAAGATAATCTGAACATCTATATAGAAAAATCTAAAGAATATACAAAGACTACCCGACTTAATAAATGGATTTATCAAAATTATAAGATATCACGTAAATGTAAAAATTCAACTGTATTTCTATATACTTGCCACAAACAATTGAAAATTAAAATGTAAAAACAAATACCATTTTAATATCATAAAACATGAATTACATAGAAATAAACTTAACAAAATATGTGCAAGATCTATATACTGAAGTATATAAAAAACTGCTTAGGGAATTATAGAAGACTTAAGTAAAGGATATATGTATATATATACATATACATATATATCATGTTCATTGATCAGAAATCTAATATTACTAAGCTGTTAATGCTCCTCAACTTGATATATAGGTTTTGATGTAGACTTTAAAAACTGGCTTTTAAAATTTATACATAAATGTAGAGGATCTGGAATAGTCAAATATGTGAAAAAGTAGAATAGAGTTGCAGGACTCTTACTACATGAATTCAGTAATCATTCTAAAGCTACAGTAATTTAGACTGTGTGGCATTGGTGTAAGGGTAGAAATACAGATCAGTGGATCAGAATAGAGAGTCTAGTAACAGACCCATACCTATATGGTCAATTGATTTTCAACAAAAGTAACTCAATGGATGGAATGATAGGTGTCGTAGACTGAATAATACCTCCTCCCAAAGATGTCCATGTCTTAATCCTCTAAACCTATGAAATATTACCTTGTATGGCAAAAAGAACATTGCTGATGTTGTTAAGGATCCTTTTTTCTGAGTGGGCACAATGTAATTATTCAGGTGGGCATAATATAATTACCAGGGTACTTATGAGAGGGAGGAAGAAGATTTAGAGTGAAAGAAGGCAATGTGATGACAGAAGCAGACTCAGTAAACTAGATTTGACAGTGTTATACTGCTGGTTTTGAAGATGGAGGAAGTGGCCAGGAGCCTTGGCAACCTCTAGAATCTGAAAAAGGTAAGAAAAGGATTCTCCCCTAGAAGCTCTAGAAAATATATTAGTTATGCTAGCATTTGCTTTGAAGAGTCAATAAATCACCTTTATTGTTTAGGCCAGATTGAGACTTTCTGTGACTTGCAACTTAAAATATTCTAATAGATTCTGATTCATATTAGTAAGTATCAACAATTATTTTTTAATTTTTTTAAAAGAAAAAATAAATCAAAGCACAATCAAAGATATAACACTGGGGACTTCCTTGGTGGCACAGTGGTTAAGAATCTGCCTGCCAATGCAGGGCACATGGGTACGAGCCCTAGTCCAGGAAGATCCCACATACCTTGGAGCAACTAAGCCCAGGCACCACAACTACTGAGCCTGTGCTCTAAAGCCCATGAGCCACAACGATGCAGCCCGCAACCCACAACTACAGAAGCCCATGCGCCTAGAGCCCGTCTCCACAACAAGAGAAGCCACTGCAATGAGAAGCCTGCGCAAGGCAACAAAGAGTAGCTCCCGCTCACAACAACTAGAGAAAGCCCGCTCGCAGCAACGAAGAAACAATGCAGCCAAAAATAAATAAATTTATTTATTTATTTTTTAAAGATATAACACTGAACAATATGTCAGGGAACCTGGGTTTTAGTCCCTGATTTCCAAATAGCCAAGTTGTTAGATTTTCCTGGATTTTTAGTCTTTTAAGCATTAACATGGAACCAAAATCTGTACTGAACTTTTTAAGGCTCAAATGACACAACCTACATGAAAAGTCTTCATAATATCTAAGGGGTTATCAAAATTCAACTTAATATGTTGTTGATGCTAATGAAAGACTAACACAAATGTTTCAGGAGCACCCTGGACCACTGGATTTGTCCGACTACTTATCATACTTGGTATCTGTGTTCAGTGAGGGCAAATTTAGGCCAAGTCTCCATCAACAAGAAAAAAAAAAATCAGGCTGGTTCCCCAGATAATTTAAATAGCAAATTTACCTGCTCACGGAATGACCTAATTCCCTTCACTTCCCTGGTCACTTGCCTCTAATGGGCACTTTGCTTTATAAGTAGGAATAGCTTATCACCATGTCCTGTCCAAAGAGGAGGGGGAGGCACCTCTTTCTCTTCTCTTGACCTTCACTCTCTCTCGGTTGCTAGACTCATGATGGTCTATTGATAATCCCACAATACCTTCTTATATGAATAGAGACTGAAAGAAAATATAAAAACTAAGATAAAAAATCTGGTACTGAATCCAAGAAAGTTTTAAAATTTTGCCTGGACACAGTGTGTGTCTAGGCCACTGACATAAAATTCACCAAGGGTGGTTATTAGATTACCGGGTCCAGCCTCCATACCCATAGATTCCTGTCTAGTAGGCATGACACAGAGCCCATGAAACCACAAATTTAATAAGCCTCCCAAGTGACTCTTAGGCACATGAAAGTTTGAGAAACATTAACACAAGTCAAGTCTCAATGCTTTTCCTCCCTTTTATAGCTAAGTATTTGGTCCTTATAGTTGATTCTAAAACTGATTATATTATAGACTTTTGAGGTGGTCAAAAATATTCTTAGGAGATAGTCTAAGTAGTTTCCCATCACAAAGGAACAATGGGGGCTCTACTGTCATGACTAGAGAAAAATAAACAAGCACCTATATGTTAAATTGACATTTTCCAAGGGAGACCTAGCATAATACATATTTACAGAGAGGATGTTAAGCAGTTGAACTTATTTAGTGATAATATACTTTTTGCTATTTGAAAACAACAAACACAATTGCGTTAGTTCTGTTTTTAAAATAGCAGATCCCAGTTACTTTGCCTGCGAGGTTACTCATCCAAATTTTTATGGGAATTTTTAGCATAGACATATTGTATATGCATGGCACCAGGTTATTTTGGCACAATCACATCGGATTAAAGGTCTGCTGAGACATCCTGTAAATCTAGATAAAACAGCTCCCAATATCTGCAACTGTCAATGGCAAAGCTCCAAATGCTCAGTCTTCAGAGCAGCAGCAGTAACTTATATAACAGTCTACCTATAATTAGTATTTTGGCAAATCACTACAGATACCAAAGAATGTATCCAAACACTGTAAACTAGCTGTGTAAAGGCAAGAGAGAAACATGAAGCAAAATAGGAATATACTCACCTAAATGAAAACATCCAGCTTATACATATATGCCTTCTAGGAGAAAGATGGAAGAAAGGAAGGAAGGGAGGGAGGAAAGAAGGAAGGAAAGGGAACAAAAACAAATTCCAGGTTTAAAATAATACTATTTTTCAATATACCCGTGAACACATGAAAATAATTTAATTGTATCCACTAGAACAAACTTTTGAGCCAACAAATAGCTATAAAACATGTATTTTGCCAATATCAAATAGTTTTAGTATCTGATTCAAACCCTTTGAATCTTATAAAAATTTCAAGTGCTGTATAACACATCTTATCTCTCGATGAGTGAGAATTAATTTCATAATGGAGAACAATGGTTTCATCCAATTTCCTCAGAGTTCCCTGGAGCATAATTAAGCCCCTTCTACAGATAGTGCTAACACCCTTTCTGACCATTTCCAATCATTTTTCCTTCAAGTGTGGGCCCAGCTCCTGAGATCTCTGTTTCAGCTGCCAAGCTGACAGAGGGGAGGGGGGGAATTGAGGGGATGGACTGGACTAATAAATACAAACTAAAACAGGTTTCATCTTGGAGTAGAGTTAGTTTAGGTGTAGTTGATTCAGCAAGAGCACCCAATCTGAGTACCTGCTTCGTGTCAGAACCTGTAGTAAGACCATAGAGTGAGATACTATCTTTGTTATCAAGAAATTACAATCTGGGGCTTCCCTGGTGGCGCAGTGGTTGAGAGTTCGCCTGCCGATGCAGGGGACACGGGTTCGTGCCCCGGTCCGGGAAGATCCCACATGCCATGGAGAGGCTAGGCCCGTGAGCCATGGCTGCTGAGCCTGTGCGTCCGGAGCCTGTGCTCCGCAACGGGAGAGGCCACAACAGTGAGAGGCCCGCATACCGCAAAAAAAAAAAAAAAAAGAAATTACAATCTGGTGGTGGGATTCTCCTTTCTGTGCTCCACTTCAGGATGACTTGACTCCAATCCTTTGTGTTCTGACATTTCAGGACTTTCTTCTTTTGATAATCTTCTGTCTCCCAAGCTTTATTTTTATTATTTTAAGAGCTGTCTTCCTCTTACCTTTCCTTTATATACAACTATTTTGAAAAGAAGTCATCCCTCAGTGTTTGTATTATTTAACCTTTCCTTAGAGTTTCACTGCTGCTCCCACCATCTCATTGAAATCACTTTTGTCAACGTCCTCAATTACCTCATCAATGGTGATTTTTTAGTGTTCATTTGAATAAACCTCTATAGTGCACATTATGCTGCTGTTTGATTCATTCGTTTAACATTTATTGAGTGTCCTTTAACGTTCAGACATTGCTCCTGGTGCTGGGGATTTAGCAGTGAACAAGTCAGGCAAGTGTCTTGCTCCAAGGAAGCTGACATTTTAAGTGAACACTGAGTTTGGTTATTCATCAAATTCTTTTGCTTCATTGAAACCATATTGTTGGTTCTTCTTCTACCTTTCTTATCTTTCCCCTTCATTCCTTTATAGTATCATTTATTCTATCTATGCCTTAAACATCAATACTCTTTACAAGGTTTTGCCATCAAACTATTTTTATTCTTCCTCTCCATTCTCTCCAGAAGTGATTTCATCTACTCTACTACCATTTACTGATCCTGACTAAATGTCTATAACCATCCCTGAGATTTCCTTGAGCTTCAGACTTTCACATCCCAGCTGGAAAGCTCTACCTGCATGCCTTGAAGAACCTCCAAATTAATATACCCTAAAGCTTAACTCATCATATTCCTCTGGCTCCAAGCAATATCTTCTCCTGTGTTCTCTACTGCATCTGGTGATATCATTAACCATCCCAACCTAGGCTAAAAATCTTAGAAACACCCTCCACTCTTTTCATTACCTCATTTGTCTCTATTCTCTATATACAATTAATCATCAGAATGAGCCAGTTTACATCTTTAGGATTCCTTGAATTCTTCTCTAATTCTTTCTTCATCATCTTTCTCACAGCCTAAGTTTGGACATTTCTAGCCTGGACCATGGCATCACCTTCCTGATGAGGTGACTGCCTCAAATCCATCTCTCACACAACATCCAGACTAATGCTTTTGCTTAATACTCTTGAATACTACCTATCAACCAAAATTCAAGTAAACATTTCTTGACTCACAGTAGGTATGTAGCAAATTTTTGTTAAACTAGATTGCTCTAGGCCATGGTAAATTATTTCCCCCTGTATTCTATATATTTTTGATAAATAGGGCACATACCCATACAGAATAAAACAATAAAATACCAAAAGGTGGTACATGATTACTAAATAACCATTTTAGTTCTGCCTACAAGCTCTGAGGATTGGGTTTTAGGAGGAATAAAGAGTCAAAACATGATTTTGTTTAGCCAGAGTCCCAAAGCAAGCTAATTTGCTTCAGGACATAATTTATTTATTGGGAAAACTAGCCAAATTCATGATGTTCTGTTATCAGACCAGAAGTAGACATTACTTAAAAAATAATAATAAATTTAAAAAATAACAAACAAACAAACAAACAAAAACAAAACAGGGGCTTCCCTGGTGGCGCAGTGGTTGAGGGTCCGCCTGCCGATGCCGGGGACACAGGTTCGTGCCCCGGTCCGGGAAGATCCCACATGCCGCGGAGCGGCTGGGCCCGTGAGCCATGGCTGCTGAGCCTGCGCGTCCGGAGCCTGTGCTCTGCAACGAGAGAGGCCACAACAGTGAGAGGCCCGCATACCACACAAAAAAAAATAATAATAAAAAAAATAAAGGTGAGATTTTCCTAAGCTTATTTTAAAAGACACATGTTTCTACAGGAAGTGTATTTTATCAATTAAGATAAGAAAATTTGGAATCACTTCTGTACATAGTGTTCTCAGATAAAATATTCAGTCATTAATATTTTAGAATATAAATGGTGATTCTAAAAAATATTACTAAGATGTGGGCTGCCAGCTACTTAATACCACAAGGCCTGTTCTCGATATAAAAAACATTAGCAATAACAAAATCACAGAATTCATTAAATAATTTAAATTAAAGCTTTCTGAACTACTCAGCTGCCCCCCTCATTCTTTTATATTAAAGATTAAGTCAGATGTTTACAGAAGTTACTCCTCTATCTGTCCCTAGATTCATGTTACTATTATTCTTCATACTCAAACTAATGCATGCTTCTTCTAGTGATAATTTTTGAATAAGCAGGTTGGGTATCTTTTTTATGTAGCACCTCTAACGGTGAGGTTGTATTGGTATATCGTCATTCTGATGTTGTTGTCAATAATTGATGTATACATTTTGGAAGTATAAAAGATGTGTCATCACAAAAGCTAATAATGCTACCAAGTATATTAGTCAGCAAAAGTGTCAGAGCTAGAGGTTGCCATATTGAATTCTGGAGGTCATTAAACAAACCATGTCCCTTACATTTGACATGTTAATATTACCTTCAGGGACAATAACATGGCCTATACTTTACATGAGGTCAACTCATTCCTATCATAAAGTAGAAATCGGGGAGGGTGGGAGGGAGGGAGATGCATGAGGGAAGGGATGTGGGAACAGATGTATATGTATGACTGATTCACTTTGTTATAAAGCAGAAACTAATTAAAAAAAAAAAAAAGAGAAATCTAGAAACAATAAATGCTGGAGAGGGTGTGGAGAAAAGGGAACACTCTTGCACTGCTGGTGGGAATGTGAATTGGTACAGCCACTATGGAGAACGGTATGGAGGTTCCTTAAAAAACTACAAATAGAACTGCCATATGACCCAGCAATCCCACTACTGGGCATATACCCTGAGAAAACCATAATTCCAAAAGAGACATGTACCAAAATGTTCATTGCAGCTCTATTCACAATAGCCCGGAGCTGGAAACAACCTAAGTGTCCATCATCGGATGAATGGATAAAGAAGATGTGGCACATATATACAATGGAATATTACTCAGCCATAAAAAGAAACGAAACTGAGCTATTTGTAATGAGGTGGATAGACCTAGAGTCTGTCATACAGAGTGAAGTTAGTCAGAAAGAGAAAGACAAATACCGTATGCTAACACATATATACGGAATTTAAAAAAAAAATGTCATGAAGAACCTAGGGGCAAAACGGGAATGAAGACGCAGACCTACTTGAGAATGGACTTGAGGATATGGGGAGGGGGAAGGGTGGGCTGTGACAAGGCGAAAGAGAGGCATGGACGTGTATACACTACCAAACGTAAGGTAGATAGATAGTGGGAAGCAGCCGCAGAGCACAGGGAGATCAGCTCGGTGCTTTGTGACCGCCTGGAGGGGTGGGATGGGGAGGGTGGGAGGGAGGGAGATGCATGAGGGAAGGGATGTGGGAACAGATGTATATGTATGACTGATTCACTTTGTTATAAAGCAGAAACTAATTAAAAAAAATAAATAAATAAACTTAAAAAAAAAATAAAAAAATAAAGTAGAAATCATCTAGGGTTGTCTATTCAATGAGGCATCATGGATAACTTCCTTTTCAGTGTATGAACAGCATGCACAATTCTGGATTCTTAATGGAATCAAGTTTTCTAACCATATCACATTAACATATATGAATGAAAATCCTCTCAGGGGAATCCTACAAACTTTTGTCTTATTGTTTTAAACACATATGCATATATGTGTATATATGTTTGAATATATATGTATACGTATATACACACGTATACATACACATATTTCAAGCATATGAATTTTTAATGTAGAGATAAACATAGCCAATAGTTTCTGTGATAAATTTATAACATCTGAACTCAGCTCCATCATTTTTTTGGTATATAATTTTCCTAAAGGAAAAAAAATAACAAATACATTATATTATCAGAAAACCTTTATTGTGGGTATGACTATCTTCCAATAACTTGATATTCAAAAGATGATTGAATGACTAACATATGGATTTCATATATTATTGCTTCTTTGCAAAGTTCAACAAACTCATTTTCAATTGCTACAGTATTGATGGAATTCAGAGAGCATGTAACATATTTTTTACCTTAAGTCCAAAAAACATAGTACTCATTTAATATTCCTTTGCTAATAGCATCAACTTTGCTGGCCTGATGCAAGGTCTTGAGATACTTTTACTATAATGATTTCCCTTTCAATTTAGTTAGGATTCACAGCCCTGGAAGGAGAGTGGCCTTAGTGCTTTAGAATCTACCCAAACCACAGGGGGTGTCAATGTTAGAGCCAAGATTGGACTCAGGCACCCTTACTTACAATATGACACTCATTACCAAAGGCTGTGATGTTGATTCTCTTTGGTTACAAATACTGTCATTTGTTAATGTTCCCTTTAGGAAAAAGCTGGAGACCATAGTGTGAAAAGGCTGCATCTGTTCAATACTGTCTGCACCTCCCCTCTTGTTAGGTTCATGTGACAGGCTCGGTTGAATATTTATCCGTGACTAATAAGGACCTCTTTTCTAGACTCCAATTGACTCATTTTGAAAAGTCCGTGATATTGACATTCCAGTTACCACCTCTGGGACTGCTTCTCAAGCTGGAAATAAAAGTATCTGATGCTCTGTTCATGTTACACGCAACCTGTGTGGAAAAAGCCATCAAATAAGCAAAGGCTTTCATTTCTACTTTTTTCAGTCTCATGTAACATTTCTATCTTATTTCTCACTACTACCCTGATAAATCAAAATAGATGCACTCTCTCACCCACACACACCTTGTGTGCTTAAATGTTTCCAAACCTTGTTCAAGGTTTCCTCTGCCAGGGATGCTCTTGTCCATATGTTCATAGGTTACTGATCCTTCATGGCCCAAATCAAAGTTCACTCCATCCTCAGTGCCTCCTCTGTTCCCCATTCCATGGCAGGACACACTATTTCTGTCTTCTGGACCTCCACAGAACTGTATATTTACTTGTGTTGTGGAATTGACTGTTTTATACCTTGTGCAACCTATTGCTCTTGTCCTAATATAGACACTTAGAAATTTTTTACTTTTTCCCAGTCCCCTTTGTATTATAGTTATTATTGTCCAAATATTATCTACTCTTCAAAACTGTATAACATCATCATAACTGATAACCTTTATTCAACTTTTCCTGGGAGAAGCACATAGTACTAAGCACTTCATATTAACTGATTTTATCCTTACAGCAGCTCTGAAGGTGATTTTATTATTCCCATTCTTTAAGAAGGAAGAAATAAAGATGCAAAATACTTAAGCACCTTTCCCCAAAATGCCCAGTAATCCAAGGGCACAAGAAGAATCCAGAGCATAGTCTCTGAACTACTATATACTATATACCTCTATCTTGCAAAGAATAGGAATTAAAGTTCCTACATTATTTGATTAATTCCATAGAAGCTAAATTTTAAAATCATTTTAATTTATTTGGGTAAATTTTTAGAATTTTGCCATATAATTAGCAGAAAAATTTCCCCTGGAGTCAATATAAAGTGGTGATTTTTCAAAGAGCCAACTGCATTAGAATCACCAGGCACTGGTGTTAAGCTGCAGATTCCTGGGCAGCTTCCTACACCTACAGAATCAATAACTTATGGGAATGTGGGTTTACAAGCTCCCTGCATGAATCTTACACACTTTAAACTTGGGGAAGCTCTAGTTAAAGCAAAGTGCTGTGTGTTTTCTTCCCTGTCTATTGTGATGGGAGTTGACCTTCACCTGGTTATAGGCCATCCCTTATGTTTTCAGGCTTTCTGGTTGCAGGCTATGAAGTTGCTGCTCTGATACATGAGGTTGCAACTTATAGCTCATGCCATTCAGTTACACAGAGACTGCAAATTAAAGTATCACTGCAAACAGTCTGCCTCCAGATTCTCTGCTCAGACTGGGAAAGTGATAGATCTAACTGAAGCTGAAGCTTCTCAGAGGCCCTCACAGCTGCTGTGCTCATTGCCTCCCCTTTATACTCAGGGGTGAGAATAGGTTTGAAGAGATTATCACAGGCTTCACATATTTACCTTCTAACCAATTCTGGTGAGAGAAGGCAGTTTTATTTTTTTTTCCCCATTGACTTGTTTTTGTTAACTTACTTCTCTTTAGTCAAGAGAGATGACTAATTTTGGGAATTTTATTTTTTCCATTTAACTTTTCATTCATTCAGCAAACATCAAGTACCAGTATATGCAAGGCATTGTAATAAGAATGATGAATTAAAGATGAATTGAATATGATCTCTGCCAGGGAGGAGATGTAGCAGCCAATCACATGAACAATTAAATTACACCTTGTGAGAACCCAAGAGAAGGAAAACTGCATGGTAGGTGAAGTAAAGAAAGTCAAGAGAGAGAGAAGAGCATTCCATGTAGAAAAAATAGCATGTGCAAAGAGGCTGAGGCAGGACAGTGTGCTTAGTTTAGTGAACCTGCAAGTAGAAGTCAGGGCCAACCCTTTCTAAAGCACTTTAAAACACATTCTTCATTTTTTCCCCAATTGAAATACAAAACACATTTCTCATCTCCTGCATGACAGGTTGTTTTTTGTTTTTTTTAAACATCTTTATTGGAGTTCTTGTTTTTTTTAAAACATCTTTATCGGAGTATAATTGCTTTACATTGTTGTGTTAGTTTCTGCTGTATAACAAATCATGTTCAGTAAAACCTTGTTATAATGTTCCCATAAGAAATTATTAGCTGAATATCAAATTCTATTTTTGCTTTTAACATCTTTATTGGAGTATAATTGCTTTATAGTGTTGTGTTACTTTCTGCTGTAAAACAAAGTGAATCAGCTATATGCATACGTATATCTCCATATGCCCTCCCTCTTGCGTCTCTCTCCTGCCCCCCTTATCCCACCCCTCTAGGTGGTCACAAAGCACCGAGCTGACCTCCCTGTGCTCTTCAGCCACTTACCACATTGGTAGTGTATATAGGTCAGTGCTACTCTCTCACTTCGTCACAGCTTCCCCTTCCCCATCCCTGTGTCTTCAAGTCCACTCTCCACGTCTGTGTCTTTATTCCTTTCCTGCTCCTAGGTTCATCAGAACCATTTTTTTTGATTCCATATATATGTGATAGTATATGGTATTTGTTTTTCTCTTTCTGACTTACTCCATTCTGTATGACAGACTATAGGTCCATCCAACTCACTACAAATAGTTCAAATTTGTTTCTTTTTATGGTGAGTAATATTCCATTGTATATATGTGCAACATCTTCTTTATCCATTAATCTGTCGATGGACACTTAGGTTGTTTCCATGTCCTGGCTATTGTAAATAGTGCTTCAATGAACATTGTGATTCACGTCTCTTTTTGAATTATGGTTTTCTCAGCGTACATGCCCAGTAGAAGGATTGCTGGGTCATATGGTATGTCTACTTTTAGTTTTTTAATGAACTACCATACTGTTCTCCATAGTGGCTCTATCAATTTACATTCCGACCAACAGTGCAAGAGCGTTCCCTTTTCTCCACAAGCTCTCCAGCATTTATTGTTTGTAGATTTCTTGATGATGGCCATTCTGGCCAGGGTGAGGTGATACCTCATTGTAGTTTTTATTTACATTTCTCTAATGATTAGTGATATTGAGCATCCTTTCATGTGTTTCTTGGCAATCTGTATATCTTCTTGGAGAAATGTCTATATAGGTCTTCTGCCCATTTTTGGATTAGGTTGTTCGTTTTTTTGTTATTGAGCTACATGAGCTGCTTGTATATTTTGGAGATTAATCCTTTGTCAGTTGCTTTGTCTGCAAATATTTTCTCCCATTCTGAGGGTTGTCTCTTCGTCTTGTTTACGGTTTCCTTTGCCGTGCAAAAGCTTTTAAGTTTCATTAGGTCCCATTTTTTCTTTATTATTTCCATTTCTCTAGGAGATGGGTCAAAAAGGATCTTGCTGTGATTTATGTCATAGAGTGTTCTGCCTACGTTTTCCTCTGAGAGTTTTATAGTGTCTGGCCTTAACTTTATGTCTTTATACCCTTATGTCTTTAATCCATTTTGAGTTTACTTCTATGTATGGTGTTAGAGAATGTCCTAATTTCATTATTTTATATGTAGTTGTCCAGTTTTCCCAGCACCACTTATGGAAGAGGCTGTGTTTTCTGCACCATATATTCTTATCTCCTTTATCAAAGATAAGGTGACCATATGTGCATGGGATTATCTCTGGGCTTTCTATCCTGTTCCATTCATCTATATTTCTGTTTTTGTGCCAGTCCTATACTGTCTTGATTACTGTAGTTTTGTAGTATAGTCTTAAGTCCAGGAGCCTGATTCCTCCAGCTCCATTTTTCTTTCTCAAGATTGTTTTGGCTATTTGGGGTCTTCTGTGTTTCCATACAAATTGTGAAATTTTTTGTTCTAGTTCTGTGAAAATTGCCATTGGTAGCTTGAAAGGGATTGCACTGAACCTGTAGTATGCTTTGAGTAGTATAGTCATTTTCACAATGTTGATTCTTCCTATCCAAGAACATGGTATATCTCTCCATCTGTTTGTATTGTCTTTAATACATTTCATCAGTGTCCTATAGTTTTCTGCATATAGGTCTTTTGTCTCCTTAGGTAGGTTTATTCTTAGGTATTTTATTCTTTTTGTTGCAATGGTAAATGGGAGTGTTTCCTTAATTTCTCTTTCAGATTTTCATCATTAGTGTATAGGAATGCAAGAGATTTCTCTGCATTAATTTTGTATCCTGCTACTTTACCAAATTCATTGATTAGCTCTAGCAGTGTTCTGGTAGCATTTTTAGTATTCTCTCTATATAGTATCATGTCATCTGCAAACAGTGACAGTTTTACTTCTTCTTTTCCGATTTGGATTCCTTTTATTTATTTTTCTTCTCTGATTCCTAAACAGAAGTGGCTAAAACTTCCAAAACTATGTTGAAAAATAGCAGTGAGAATGGGCAACCTTCTCCTGTTCCTGATCTTAGAGGAAATGCTTTCAGTTTTTCACCATTGAGAATGATGTTGGCTGTGGGTTTGTCATATATGGCCTTTATTATGTTGAGGTAGTTTCCACCTGTGCCTACTCTCTGGAGAGTTCTTTTCGTAAATCGATGCTGAATTTTGTCAGAAGCTTTTTCTGCATCTATTGAGATTATCATATGGTTTTTATCCTTCAATTTGTTAATATGGTGTATCACATTGATTTGTGTATATTGAAGAATCCTTGCATTCCTGGGATAAACCCCACTTGATCATGGTGTATGACCCTTTCAGTGTGCTGTTGGATTCCGTTTGCTAGTATCATGTTGAGGATATTTGCATCTATGTTCATCAGTGATAACGGCCTGTAGTTTTCTTTCTTTGTGACATCTTTCTCTGGTTTTGGTATCCGGGTGATGTTGGCCTCATAGAATTAGTTTGGGAGTGTTCCTCCCTCTGCTATATTTCAGAAGAGTTTGAGAAGGAAGGGTGTTAGCTCTTCTCTAAATGTTTGATAGAATTCATCTGTGAAGCCACCTGGTCCTGGCTTTTGTTTGTTGGAAGATTTTTAAACACAGTTTCACTTTCTGTGCTTGTGATTGGTCTGTTTATATTTTCTATTTCTTCCTAGTTGTCTTGGAAGGTTGTGCTTTTCTAAGAATTTGTTCATTTCCTCCAGGTTGTCAATTTTATTGGCATATAGTTGCTTGTAGTAATCTCTCATGATCCTTTGTATTTCTGCAGTGTCAGGTATTAGTTACCCCCCCCTTTTTTTTTTAGCAGTACGCGGGCCTCTCACTGTTGTGGCCTCTCCCGTTGTGGAGCACAGACTCCGGACGCGCAGGCTCAGCGGCCATGGTTCAAAGGCCCAGCCGCTCCGCAGCATGTGGGATCTTCCCGGACCAGGGCACGAACCTGTGTCCCCTGCATTGGCAAGCAGACTCTCAAACACTGCGCCACCAGGGAAGCCCCTACTTCCCCTTTTTCATTTCTAATTCTGTTGATTTCAGAATTCTCCCTTTTCTTCTTGATTACTCTGGCTAATGGTTTATCAATTTTGTTTATCTTCTTAAAGAATCAGCTTTTAGTATTCTTGGTCTTTGCTGTTGTTTCCTTCATTTCTTTTTCATCTATTTCTGGTCTGATCTTTATGATTACTTTCCTTCTGCTAACTTTGGGGTTTTTTTGTTCTTTTTTCTCTAATTGCTTTAGGTGTAAGGTTAGTTTGTTTATTTGAGATGTTTCTTACTTCTTGAAGTACGATTGGATTGCTGTAAACTTCCCTCTTACAACTGCTCTTGCTGCATCCCATAGGTTTTGGGTCATCATGTTTTCATTGTCATTTGTTTCTAGGTAATTTTTGATTTCCTCTTTGATTTCCTCAGCAATCTCTTGGTTATTTAGTAGCATATTGTTTAGCCTCCACGTGTTTGCATGTTTTTACAGCTTTTTTTTCCTGTAATTGGTATCTAGTCTCATAGCATTGTGGTCGGAAAGGATACTTGGTACGATTTCAATTTTCTTAAATTTACCAAGGCTTAATTTGTGACCCAAGATATGATCTATCCTGGAGAATGTTCCATGAGCAATTAAGCAGAAAGTGTATTCTGTTTTTTTCAGAGGGAATGTCCTATAAATATCAGTTAAGTCCATCTTGTTTAATGTGTCATTTAAAGCTTGTGTTTCCTTATTTCATTTTGGTTGATGCATCCATTGGTGAAATTGGGGTGTTAAAGTCCCCTACCATTATTGAGTTACTGTCAATTTCCCCCTTTATGGTTGTTAGCATTTGCCTTATGTATTGAGGATCTCTTATACTGGGTGCACAAATATTTACAATTGTTTTATCTTCTTGGATCAATCCCTTATTATGTAGTGTCCTTCTTTGTCTCATGTAATAGTCTTTATTTTAAACTCTATTTTGTCTGTATGAGAATTGCTACTCCAGATTTCTTTTGATTTCCATTTGCATGGAATATCTTTTTCTATCCCCTCACTTTCAGTCTGTATGTGTCCCTAGGTCTGAAACGACTCTCTTGTAGACAGAATATATATGGATTTGTTTTTGTATCTATCCAGCCAGTCTGTGTCTTTTCATTGGAGCATTTAGTCCATTTACATTTAAGGTAATTATCGATATGTGTGTTCCTATTACCATTTTCTTTATTGCTTTGGGTGTCTTTTTGTAAGTCTTTTCCTTCTCTTGTATTTCCGGCCTTGAGAAGTTCCTTTAGCATTTGTTGTAAAGCTGGTCTGGTGGTGCTGAATTCTCTTAACTTTTGCTTGTCTGTAAGGGTTTTAATTTCTCTGTCGAATCTGAATGAGATCCCTCCTGGGTAGAGTAATCTTGGTTGTAGGTTTTTCCCTTTCATCACTTTAAATATGTCCTGTCACTCCCTTCTGACTTGCAGAGTTTTGATGAATGATCAGCTGTTCATCTTATGGGGATCCCCTTGGATATTATGTGTTGCTTTTCCTTTGCTGCTTTTAATATTTTTTCTTTGTATTTAATTTTTGATAGTTTGATTTATATGTGTCTTGGCGTGTTTCTCCTTGCATTTATCCTGTATGGGACTCTCTGTGCTTCCTGGGCTTGATTGACTATTTCCTTTCCCATGTTAGGGAAGTTTCCAACTATAATCTCTTCAAATATTTTCTCAGACCCTTTCTTTTCCTGTTCTTCTTCCGGGAACCCTATAATTCAAATGTTGGTGCATTTAATGTTGTCCCAGTGGTCTCTGAGACTGTCCTCAATTCTTTTCATTCTTTTTTCTTTATTCTGCTCTGTGGTCATTATTTCCACTATTTTATCTTCCCTGTCACTTATCCGTTCTTCTGCCTCAGTTATTCTGCTATTGATTCCTTCTAGAGAATTTTTCATTTCATTTATTGTGTTGTTCTTCATTGTTTGTTTGCTCTTTAGTTCTTCTAGGTCCTAGTTAAGTGCTCTTGTATTTTCTCTATTTCCAAGATTTTGGATCATCTTTACTATCATTACCCTGAATTCTTTTTCAGGTAGACTGCCTACTTCCTCTTTGATTGGTCCAGTGGGTTTTTACCTTGCTCCTTCATCTGCTTCCATATTTCTCTGTCTTCTCATTTTGTTTAACTTACTGTGTTTGGGGGTCTCGTTTTCTCAGGCTGCAGGTTCGTAGTTCCCATTGTTTTTGGTGTTTGCCCCCAATGGGTAAGGTTTGTTCAGTGGCTTGTGCAGGTTTCCTGGTGGAGATGGCTGGTGCCTGTGTTCTGGTGGATAAGGCTGGATCTTGTCTTTCTGGTGGGCAGGGCCACCAGGTATGTTTTGGGTGTATCTGTGAACTTAGTATGATTTTAGGCAGCTTCTCTGCTAATGGGTGGGGTTGTGTTCCTGTTCTGCTAGTTGTTTGTCCTGGGGCATCCAGCACTGGAGCTTGCTGGCCGTTGGGTTGAGCTGGGTCTTAGCGATAAGATGGAGTTCTCTAGGAGAACTCTTGCCAATTGATATTACATAGGACTGGGAGGTCTCTGGTGGCCCAGCATCCTGAACTCTGCTCTGCCACCTCAGAAGCTCAGGCCTGACACCTGGCCAGAGCACCAAGACCCCGTCAACCACACAGCTCAGAAGAAAAGTGAGAAAAAAGAAAGAAAAAATAAGTAAATAAAAAAAATATTTTAATCATAAAAAAAAGAAGAGAGCAACCTAACCAATAACAAATCCACCAATGATTACAAGTGCTAAAAACTAAACTAAGATAAACATAAAAATCAGAAACAAGTCAGTCACAGACAGCAAACTCCAAGTCTACAGGTGCTCCCAAAGTCCACTGCCTCATTTTTGGGATGATTCGTTGTGTGTTAAGGTATTCCACAGATGCATGGTTCGTCAAGTTGATTGTGGGGATTTAATCCACTGTTCCTGAGGCTGCATGGAAAAATGTCCCTTTCTCTTCTTTGTTCACACAGCTTCTGGGGTTCAGCTTTGGTGTGTCCCCACCTCTGTGTGTAGGTTGCCCTCAGGCATCTGTTCTCCACCCAGACAGGAGGAGGTGAGAGCAGCGGCTGAAGGGGCCTCTTGCTCATTCAGACCAGGGGGAGGATGGGATACGGTAGTTATAATTGGAATGTGAGGCAAGCCTACAGTGGCAGAGGCCACCATGAATTTGCAGCAGCCTGAGGGGCGCCGTTTGTTCTCATGGGGAATTTGTCTCTGGATGACGGGATCCTGGTAGTGGTGGGCTGCACAGGCTCCCAGGTTGGCTGTGTGGATAGTGACCTGTGCTTGCACATAGGATTCATGGTGGCTGCAGTAGTAGCGTTAGCATTTCATGCTTGTCTGTGGGGTCCAAGCTGATAGCCACAGCTTGCGCCCATCTCTGGAGCTTGTTTAGGCGGTGCTCTGCCTTCTATGGGCAGATGGGGAAGGAATCCCCTCCCCTTGCGTACCCCAAAACAATGGTCTCTGCCTCTTAAGCAGGTCCAGATCTTTTTCTGGACTCCCTCCCAGCTAGCTGTGGTGCACTAGCCCCCTTCAGGCTGTGTTCACACAGCCAACCCCAGTCCTCTCCCTGGGGTCTGGTCTCCTAAGCCAGAGCATCAGCTCCCAGCCACCATGCACCCCAGCAGGTGAGCAGAGAAGCCTCTCAGGCTGGTGAGTGCTGGTCAGCACCGATCCTCTGTGCAGGAATGTCTCTGCTTTTCCCTCTGCAATCCTACCGCTGTGCTCTCCTCCATGGCTCCAAAGGTTCCTCCCCACCCACCCCCATCTCCGCCAGTGAAGGGGCTTCCTAGTGTGTGGAAACTTTTCCTCCTTCACAGCTCCCTCCCAGAGGTGCAGGTCCCATCCCTATTCTTTTGTCTCTGTTTTTTCTTTTGCCCTACCCAGGTTCGTGGGTATTTTCTTGCCTTTTGGGAAGTCTGAGGTCTTTTGCCAGCATTCAGTAGGTGTTCTGTAGGAGTTGTTTCACATGTAGATGTATTTTTGATGTATTTTGGGGGAGGCAGGTGATCTCCATGTCTTACTCCTCTGCCATCTTGAAGGCCCCCCCTTATAAGTTCTCTAGGTTCTTCATTTTCTTTCTTTACACATCCCTCTTTGTAAATTGTTTTTCACATTTTTCCTTTCTTTCAAACTGGTTGGCTCAAGACCAGATACATCTTATAATCTGTTTTATAAGCTTGACTAGATGTACAGATGACTTCATGATCACATTATGCTCATTTGTTAAAAGCTAACAACCCTACACGCTATTGCTGTCTTGTATTCATTTGAAGCAGGCATCGTGCAAAGTGAAACCCTGTATAAATATATTTTTTTAAATCATTCAGGTTCCATATCAAAAAGCTGAGGTAATTTAGACAATTTCTGAGACTGTTGCTAATTCTCCAGTGCTATGACTCTTGAACTTGTTTAAGGGCCTATTTAGGGTCAAAGGCAATAAACTCACCTCTATTAATCTGTGGTAACCAAAAACATGGAGAGTATAGATAACAAAATCCCCAGACAATTCTTAAAATTGATTTTAATCTATTTCTTACTCAATCTTTTACCAAAACCTTTGAGAAGAAAATTTGACAAATTTTTGTTTCATCTCTCTTTCCCTTCTCTTACTACTACAGGACAGATATATTAATGTGAAGTGAAATTCCCCAAAAAAATGATGGCAAAGAAGTGTAGCTGCACCAAAAGAAATAGATCCTCTACATACTGGATACAGATAATGAGTAATCAATAAGAAATTACTTTCCTGCACCATATTAGAGGGCTGACCATGTGCTAAGACAGTGATTCATGATATTGGTGTGCATCAAAGTTACCTAAGGAGCTAGTTAAAAATAGAAAAGATCAATTTCCAGGAGGTTTCATATAGTAAGTCTGTGGGAGGAGGGGCTTAGCTATCTATTAGTTTAACAAGTTCTCCAGGTGGTTATGATACAAATCAAAACTTAGCTGCTCTGCTAAGTATAATGATCAGTAATAGCAGATTTCATAAATTTTAGCTATTCAACTCATGTGCAGGATTAAGTAAGGACAGAATTTCGATCTGATTTTACAGACTCTATTACCAGACTGAACTACTGAGTTGTTTGAGTTTTGTTTTTGTTTAATAAATTTTCACCTAATTGTTTAGTTCCATAATGCTATTTAACTTTAACTCTGCTCCATAGAGATCTATAATGAGTTTGGAAAATTTTTAAATAGAGGAAACCTACTTCTTTCTTTTCTTTCTTTCTCTCTGGGTTTGTAGTTCATATTTTCTAAATAGGCCACCCTCAGTCAAGAAGCCAAAGGGAGTAGTTGCAGGCTTTTCAGAAGTTTCTCGTGCTATAAAAAGAACACAGCGCTATGCCTTCCTTGGGGATCATAATGGGTTTTCACACGGCACCCAGTCATTGATCAGCTGTCTCAAAGATTGCACCAGGAACAGAAGCCTGAGTGAAAAGAATCATCAGTATTGATAAGTCCCTTATGTTCAGTAAAAAGCAAATTGTGATTTTCAGTTTGTATATTCCCATGATGTGTATTGAACATCTAAGCAATGAAGTGAAGCAAATTGTACACACTCAGCATACTTGCCACCAGGCATGTATAATGCTTTAGAGTATACAATGATGAAAAGTTTAAAATGGAATTCCAGAGCAACTAAATCAACAACTAACTGCCAATTTCCTTAAGAATGGCAAAAGTGCATCCCATGATGATACACTTGAGTTTGGTTTCCAAGGTAATTTTCCAATAACCAGTTTACCTTTGCAGAGATTTTAATGATATGTTTTTACTAAAATGAAAGTCTAGAATTAAGAATAAAAATAATCTATTTTTAAAAGGAAATATGGTAACTGATGAAGAAAAAAGTATTTCATTAAATAAGATTGCAAGTCTTTTGCCTTTCCATGTAAACTTTAGAATCAGTTTATCAATATTGACAAAATAGCTCCCTGGAATTTAGATTGGGATTGCATTAAACCTATAGATCAAGAAGGAAAGAACTGACAGCTTGACTATATTGAGTCTTCCAATCCATGAACACAAATATCTATCCATTCATTTACTTCAGCTTTAATTTCTTTCAGCAGTATTTTGCAGTATTCTACACATAGATTCTGTATATATGTTGTTAAATTTATGCCTAAGTGTTTGACTTTTTGATAGTATTATAAATGGTATTTTTTTTAATTCTGGTTTTTCATTACTGGTACATAGGAAAGCAATTGACATTTATATATTGACCTCATATTCTGCTACTCACCAAAACTGCTTATTAGCTCTTGTAGGTTATTTTAAAGATTCTTTGCATTTTCTACGTAGACAACTATTGCATCTCCAAATAAAAACAGTTTTATTTTCTCCTATCCATTCTGTATATCTTTTGTTTCTTTTTCTTGTCTTGTTGCACTAGTTAGGATTTCCAATGTGTCAAATAAAAGTGTTGAGTGAAGACATTCTTGCCCTTGTATTTTTTTTTTGATGTGGACCATTTTTTTAAAGTCTTTATTGAATTTGTTACAATATTGCTTCTGTTTTATGTTTTGGTTTTTTGGCCATGGGGCATGTAGGATCTTAGCTCCCCAACCAGGGATCGAAATCACACTCCCTACATTGGAAATCGAAGTCTTAACCTCTAGACCACCAGGGAAGTCCCTGCCCTTGTACTCTTAATGTTATAAGTACATTTTGTTTCAATTCTGACATATTATTTTATGCTATAATTGATATGTTTTATTTACAATAAATATAACAAAATTTCCTTTTAGTATTTAATTTGGTTTTTTGGAAAGATTCTGTTTTGTTCTAGTAATCTTTATATGTGTACTTGTTACAGTGCCCTTAATATTCTTTTTTCTTAAAAAACCTTTTCACTATCTTGTCTGTCAGTTTTAAATGGTACTCATTGACACTCATATATACCACAGTCAGTTACCTTTTTCAAATTTCACCCTTCTCCCTTTCCTCTCCTCATATTTTTAATGGAATTCTTTCCACATAGTCAGAACATATAATATTTACACACTATTCTCTCACCCATTACCCTACTCTTGTGTTAGTGTTTGATTTATAATTAAATGTATTAAATAACCACCAGCAATCCATTTACCAAGGTTTACTCAGTACGTGCTGTTTACATGTACTCATTCTATAGCAGATTCCTCATGAATGACTCACAATAAAATAGTCTCTGGGTTATTGTACAGCTGAAACTGTTTACCTATAGACTTGATACATTAAAGACAGTTTGGCTGAATAGGAAAACCTTGGTTAACTTTTATCCTACGGAATATTTTGAAAATGCAGCTCCACTGGCTTTCTTTTGGTTTTTTAAATAAATTTTTAAAATTTTTATTTATTTATTTTCTGGCTGTGTTGGGTCTTTGTTGCTGCGTGCAGGCTTTCTCTAGTTGCAACGAGTTGGGGTTACACTTTGTTGCAGTGTGCAGGCTTCTCACTGTGGTGGCTTCTCTTGTTGCAGAGCACAGGCTCTAGGCACATGGGCTTCTAGTTGTGGCACATGGGCTCAGTAGTTGTGGATCGCGGGCTCCAGAGCACAGGCTCAGTAGTTGTGGTGCACGGGCTTAGTTGCTCCGCAGCATGTGGGATCTTCCCGAACCAAGGCTCAAACCCGTGTCCTCTGCATTGGCAGGCAGATTCTTAACCACTGTGCCACCAGGGAAGTCCCAGCAGCTCCACTGTTGCTTTGCATTGTATGTTACTGTAGGGAGGCTGGTGCTAGACTAATATTCTTCTCATTATAGATAATTTGATTATTCTGTTTAGAGGTCCTGATGAATTTTTTCCTTTAAATAGAATCATTTTACTAGCATATTTCTCAAAGTCATTTGTTTACTTATTTTCCCAGGTACAAGGTAGGCCCTCTCAACATGTAAATTTACTTTTTATTTCCATAGTTCTCTTGTCTTACAGATTTAAATATTTATTTCTGTTGTGTTTATTTTTCTTTTCCAATAACTTTAATTATATAAAGAGCAGATTTTTTTTCTTGCCTGCCTGGCATTTCATCCACTTTCTCCTTAAACATTTTTACTCTTTTTTAAAAATCTCAAATGTACTCTCTTGGTTGTTTTCCTGCCTTTCTTCAAAGTCCCTTATTAAAATTTTATTCCACCCTATACTCTCTTGGGCACCCTCTAATTTGTTCTTCATTTCCTGGTTGACTTTGTCTTTTTCTTCAATTCCTCTTCAGAGCTTGAGTGACTTTCATTGCAATTTTTTTTCCTTGTGTTCTGTCCTTTTTTGTCATTAGTTTTTAAAATTTAATCAGAAATTGATCAGCTGTTAACCTTATGGGGATTCCTTGTATGTTATTTGTTGCTTTTTCCTTGCTGCTTTTAATATTTTTCCTTTGTATTTAACTTTTGATAGTTTGATTAATATGTGTCTTGTTGTGTTTCTCCTTGGATTTATCCTGTATGGGACTCTCTGTGCTTCGTGGGCTTGATTGACTATTTTCTTTCTCATGTTAGGGTAGTTTTCAACTATAATCTCTTCAAATATTTTCTCAGACACTGTCTTTCTCTCTTCTTCTTCTGGGACCCGTATAATTTGAATGTTGGTGCATTACTTGTTGCCCCAGATGTCTCTTAGACTCTCCTCAATTCTTTTCATTCTTTTTTCTTTATTCTGCTCCCTGGCAGTTATTTCCACAATGTTTTCTTCCAGCTCACTTATCTGTTCTCCTGCCTCAGTTATTCTGTTATTGATTCCTTCTAGGGTATTTTTAATTTCATATATTGTGTTGTTCATCATTGTTTGTTTGCTCTTTAGTTCTTCTAGATCTTTGCTAAATGTTTCTTGTATCTTCTCCATTCTGTTTCCAAGATTTTGGATCATCTTTACCATGAATACTCTGAATGTTTTTCCCGGTAGGTTGACTATTTCATCTTCATTTATTTGATTTTGTAAGTTTTTACCTTGCTCCTTCGCCTGTAACATATATTTCTGTCGTTTCTTTTTCTTTCTTTTTTTTTTTTTTTGATGGGTGGTGTTGTACTTCTGTCTTTCTTGTTGTTTGGCCTTGGACAATGTCCAGTACTGGAGTTTGCAGGCAGTTGGATAGAGTTGGGTCTTGGTGCTGAGATGAGGACCTCTGGGAGGCCTCAGTCCAACTGATTTTCCCCTGGGTCTAAGGTTCTCTGTTAGTCCAGTGGTTTGGACTCGGAGTTCCCACCGAAGGAGCTTGGGCCTGACCTCTGGCCTGGGGACTAAGATTCCACAAGACTCATGGCGTGGTTTAAAAAAAAAAAAAAGGGAAGAAAGAAGAATGGAGCAGAACAATATCAAAGAATAAAAAACAAAATAGAATTAGAAAGATAAAAATTATATTAGGAAAAGTAAAAGTATAATTGAAACAAGTGCAACAGGTAAAATAAAATCACAACAGAAAAAAGAAAAAAAAATAAGGGGGGTGGGGAACAAGCCAAATGGAGAGATAAATAACAAAGTATAAAGAATAAAATAGGGCCTCCCTGGTGGCGCAGTGGTTGAGAGTCCGCCTGCCGATGCAGGGGATACGGGTTCGTGCCCCGGTCTGGGAGGATCCCATATGCCGCGGAGCGGCTGGGCCCGTGAGCCATGGCCGCTGGGCCTGCGCGTCCGGAGCCTGTGCTCCGCAACGGGAGAGGCCACAACAGTGAGAGGCCCGCATACCGCAAAAAGAAAAAAAAAAAAAAAAAAAAAAAAAAAAAAAAAAGAATAAAATAAAATTTGAAAAATAAAAGATTTATTAGAAAAAATAAAAATATAAAAGAATCAACAACAATGAATCAATATGGTAAAACAGAACCCCAATCTAAAATAGGAAAGAAAAACAAAAAAAGCCTTGGCTATGGGAGTGGAGTTTAGGCAGGGTTGGAACATAGGCAGCGGCGGGGTTTAGTATGGGGCAAGACCTAGGTGGTGGGGGTTGACGTTTGAGCATTAGGATCTGCCCAGAAGAGGAGAGGCAGCAGGTCAAAAGGTGGGCCTCTGTAGTGTGGAGTTCCAGAGTTTGGAAGTAGGGCACTGAGTGAGGGTGTGTGGGTGGGGTTTAGGCCCAGTGTTTTGGAGGGGGTCTCCGAGTGTAGAGGTGGGGCCCTGGGTGGGGGTGTAGGGGTGGGGTTTGGGCTCTGCATGACAGGAGGGAGGCTCTCAGGGCAAAAGATTAGGCCCAGAGCCCAACAGGCTTCCCAGTGCCTAAGTGGACAGGGAAAGCACTGGCCCCATTCCTTTCTGTTCCTCAGCACCCCTCCCCAACCATCTCCCCCAGGGTCTCCCTAATCACTACTGGACCCCTAACTGTAGGTGGGTCACCCTAAGTGTAGAAACTCCTCCCCTCTCCCAACCACCCCTCAGGGGTGCCAGTCCCATAGGTCTGGCCTTTACTTTTGCTCCCCCTTCCCTCCCTCCCATTCTCTCAGGACCCGTGCAGCTGGAGGTGGCCTAGGTGGGCAGAGGATCAGGCCCGGGACCTTAGGAGGTTCCCAGGGGCCCAAGTGGGCAGGGGAAACCTGATCATGCTCCCTTTTGATCCTCTGCCTTCTCAATAGTTCCCCAATTTCCCCTCTCCTAGCCACCTCTCAGGGGCAAAGTGCAGTCCCACCTCCACTTCTCCTCCCCCTTTGCTCCCCCCACACCCCACATCCTTCCCGGTCACTGGGGCCTCCTGCCGTCCCCTTAGGTGTCCGTGGTCCCCCTCCAGTGTCTGGTAGGTGCCTTAGTTGTGAAGAGGTGTGAATTCCACGTCCTCCTAATACGCCACCTTGACTCTGCCCTCAAATTCTATTTTTAAAAACTTAGCATGAAATCTATTTGGATTTAAGGAATTTTTAACTGTCGAATATATAGTTGGTTCCTTATAGGACAATGTAGCTCACATTACAAGTTCAATTTAAACCTTGAATTTGGAGGTAAAGCACATAAGAACATTGCAGAATGTCATCAATCACCACTTCCTTGCACTTTGGGGAAAGAAAATCAGAAGAGGTGGTGGGTGGGAACAGATGCTATGTAAGTAGAATTCTACATGATCTATTTTAAGATGTAAATCCTCTTTGATCTGAATTTTTGATTAATTTTCTATTCGTATGCTGTGATATTGTTGTAGTTGAGAAACAGAAGTTTGGCCAACAAATGTTCAGAATAAACTGTATATTCTTTTTGAATATGCCATTAGCTAAACAGCTTTTGATAAATTGCCCAACTTTGCTAAGCTTTATTTTCCTTCATTTGAGATGGAGATAATTCTTGCCTTACTTCCTTAACATATTGTCATAGAATTCAAAATATATCTACTATACATTTGAACTTTCATTGAAACATTTTGTTCAAAGGCCTAGTAATATAATATGATATCCCTCATATGTGGAATCTAATTTTTTTTTAATTTTATTTATTTATTTTTTTTGCAGTATGCAGCCCTCTCACTGCTGTGGCCTCTCCCGTTGCAGAGCACAGGCTCCGGACACGCAGGTCCAGCAGCCATGGCTTCCGGGCCCAGCCACTCCACGGCATGTGGGATCTTCCCGGACCAGGGCACGAACCCGCGTCCCCTGCATTGGCAGGCAGACTCTCAACCACTGCGCCACCAGGGAAGCCCTCTAATTTTTTTTAAATGATCTAAATGAACTTATTTACAACACAGAAACAGATTTTGAAAACAAACTTATGTTTACCAAAGGAGAAGGGTGGGGGGAAATAAATTAGGAGTTTGGGATTAACATATACACAGTATAACATATGAAATAGGTAATCAAAAAGGACCTACTATATAGCACAGGGAATTCTACTCAATATTCTGTAATAACCTATATGGCAAAAGAATCTGAAAAAGAATGAATATATGTATATGTATAGCTGAATCACTTTGCTGTATACCTGAAACTAACACAACATTGTAAATCAACTATACTCCAATAAAATTTTTTTAAAAGTTCTCTTTTACACATTTATCCTTGAGTTTGTGGATTTCCCAGCACACATCTTTCCTGTTGCCTATTACATTTGAATAATGATATCTTTTGAACACAGCCTTCCAAACTACAGTGACAGAATGCAATCACTTTTAATAGCAAATTTTTGTTGTTTATATTTTTAAATAAAAATCTCAAGATATAGGATACAAAAAAATAAAGTCCTAGTAATAAAAACTGAAATGTAAAGGTCAATGTTATCCTAACTACCACAAAGATAATTACTGAGTTAATTTATTAGGACACATAATCATAATCATGGCTATTGAGAAAAGCCATTTGCTTTTATTAGGAGTGTTATGAGGTCATAGAACTAACTAGGTTTGAGTAACAAATACAAAAATAATAATTTACAGAAAGGTCAGTGAAGCTCAAATAAAGAAGCAGAAATCCCAAGATGTTTTCAAAAAAGGCAAAGAAGTAGTGCTCAATTTTATAGAAGTATTTAGAAAAAACAGGAAAGGACCAATTTAAGGGCTACGTGATAGAAAATTTTGAAAAACTAAAATTATACAGTAGAGAGTACAAGATATTGAAGACTCTATAATATTAAATTTATTAAATCTTGAAGAGATTTAAATTACTGACAAGACTCTTGAGAAATATAGGCCCAGGATCTTAGAAAGTTCCCAGGGGCCCACGTGGGCAGGGGAAAACTGGCCACTCTCCTTTTTGAGCAGAAATACTGTAGATGCACCAGAAAGGAAAGAGCCCAAGAACATGAAAATCAGCTGAGTGGAATCATACGTATCTGAATATGAGCTAATGAAGGGTCTGCCCTTGGTAGATGGCTATGGAAATAGAGACACACTTGGATTAAGAGACTCAAGAGGTTGCAGACATATCTCAACCTGGGTAGTCATATGGTATCCTATAATTGAAGAGATGCAGAGAGAAGGAGCGAAAAATTAAAATCAATTTGGTTTAGGTGATGTAAATGAAAACCATTTCATTTGGACTTTAGATTTTAAGTTAGGGGTAGGAAACAAAAGTGAGAATGTATGAAAAGCATTTGGAAAGTCAAGAAGTAGGTCTCTTAAGTGTTTTTGAATATGCTGGACTTAGTGATATAGGCTCTTTATAGAGAAAGCAAAATGTTTTATCAGCTATTTGTGTCAGTGGTAAATTTGGCACATTCAATAAATATTTATTTTGCAGCTATTTTATATTGGGGCCATGCAGTCTCTGGGCACAATATGAAGTATTCAGTTTTACATTTTCGCCTTTCCATAGACTATTATTCTTGCCTGGAATGTCCTTTCTTTGGCATTTCCCTTCTCAAAACAACAACAAATTGTATGATTACATGGGGTACAAATTTCAGTCTACAACTTCATATCTGTAAAAACTATATTTTATTTCTATAATTTTTATTTCAAGCTAGTATTCCAACAAACTGTGTGGAAATTTAACTTCAGTAGTTTTTTTGTGTCCCATGTTCATAACATGAGGTTCGGTGTCAATTTGTAGTGTTAATACACAGTGCAAAGGTGTAAGAAAGGGGGTGAGTTTGGGAATCTAGTTATTGCCTAAAAGAAATCAATTTATACTTGAATCATATGGTAAAACTAAACTTTAAAAAATGAATATTAAATAGGTTACAGTGAAAAGCACATTTTTATTCCAAGAGTGCTGTTTTACAGCTGATAACAGAGAAGAGAGAAGTACTGAACTTAGCTACATTGGTATATAAATAAAAATGCAGTCTATAGACCAAAATAGATCCAACCAGGGAGGCTTGTGTATATTTTTCTGATGCTGGAACTAAGTGCTGTTTCATATCAAGTTACATTTTCCAATATATATTTCAGAAATTCCAGTTGCCCCTGTTTCCACTACTTCTTGTATTTTCATGGGTTCTGTTCACTCACTTTAGCTGAATGCATTTAATTGTTTGTCACATTAGTTAATGTGTGTGTATATATATATACATATATATATACATATATATATATATATATAGGCATCTTTTCCCAAGATGAATGAAAGCTGTACATTCTGCAAAGACAGATGAGACTCAGTAAACTCAAAGAAATTTTAACTCTATATTTAGCCAAGATTCATTTAATTTTCTCAAGATGACATATACACTAAAATACTCCAAATTTTGTGATGAATGACAAATATACACATTTTCTTTATAAATTACAACTGACAATATTTGCTTCTTTAAACTCTTAAATGCAAATACTGCATATGTTCATATAGAGTGAAAAATATATTATTGTTGCTTTATACATATTTGTCAATTTTTTCCCTTGAACTTGGAGAGAAAAACTTATTTTATCTAGGACCTCAAAACATAAGATACCTCCCCCAATATTATAGCACCATACAAAGATAAACGATTTAATGAAGGTTCTTAATATTGTTCTAATAATTCTAAAGTATTTTCAGAAGTAAAAATTAATAATTTATTTATATTATTTATTTAATATGTGCTTATTTTTTATTGTAATCATCAACATAAGGAAATAAATTTATCCAGATTCTACCTGATTAAGGTACCGTATTTACAAGTGAATGAGGGTTGGAGATGCATTTTGAAAAGGGAAGAAAATGTGGCAAAGAAAAGATTTGGGAAAATTAATGTTGGTATGAAAAATGTTTTGGAAAGCAGTGATACTGGTGGCATACCTATTAGTAAAATGATATAGAATAAAATTAGTATAGTAAATGATACAGAGTTCAAGTGCAAGGTGACAATGTACTAGGCTCAGTTAGTTTTAATAGAATGCAAAACAAAGGAGAGCCATGGGAATTTGGTGGCTGAACCTCCCCCACCGAAAAAAAAGATTAGTACTCTATAAATATATATATGGTTTATATATATATTATATATATATAATATATATATATTATATATATTATATATATTATATATATATTATATATATATATATATATAATTTGGTTAATCAAATACCTTGTAAGATGCTGTTCATTAGTCATTCAGTGACACATATAATATTCTTATACAAAGGATATTGATAACAGTGCTGGTCAACACTAAAATAAACATATAAAATTAATAAAAGAGAGAGAAACGTAGAACAATCTTATTTATGGGAACAGATGTAAAGATCCTAGATAAAATATTATAAATTGAGTCCAACAGTGTACTAACAGATTTGGTATTGACCAAGTAGGATTTATCCTAAGAATGCAAGAATAACTCAACATTAGGGAACTTAAAAGGAAATTAATAGTTCCAAGGAGAAAAATCAGCATGAGGAATTTGGTAGATTTTTTTAAAATGGTAAATCAGAAAGAGAAGGAAACTTTCTTAACTTGATAAAGTGGCATCTTCTTGAAAGAGGGGTCCATGTACTAAACAGTAAAAGCAATACTGTACACTAGCCGCACTGTATTTAACAATTATGAGAGGTGCTAGCTAATCCCATTTTTTTAAGAAAGACAGAAAGAGATAATTATTAGAACTGAGAAGAGACAACTGTAGGTAGCCTTTCCCACTCTCCAAATGATAAAATTTACTCCAATAGAGAAATTTGCAAGAATGTTAGACACTGGCAAGATATGCTGATAAATGACCCTATGCCTGCCCTTGTGCTGATCAGAGGTAATCAATAGAACTGCTAGATAAGTTCAGAGACCAGATAACAGGAAAGACCTTTATTCTATCTCCTGCCCAGGGACCTGAGAGATGGCAAGTGTCCTTAAAGTTCTCCATGCCACCATGGCACAGGAGAGTAAAGTAGAAATGGCTACCTGGGGATGTTTAGGCAAATGGACTTATTCCAATCTCAGAGTCCCCATGGACCTCAGTGGAAGAAGTAGATGAAAACAAGCAGGTTTCCATGAGAGTGAGAGTAGATTGATTGCAAACAGCAAAGAAGCCATCAGTTCTGAGTATGACCTAATACCTGAGAAGATATTGTATGGAGAGGTGACAACCAAGGAGCAGAGTCTTCTTACTGACATCATGATTTATGTAAGCCCTTGAAACTTAAAGATATTTCTGAATCAATTGAGAAATGTCTAAATTGACTGAGTTTACCATGAATGGGAAAAATGTTTTCCTTTATGGGAAAATATACAGATACATATAGAGTTCAGGTATAAAAAAGTAAAGCAAGTATTTTTTCTCCACAACAAAGTTTTGGAGACATTTTAAAAATTCATATATTAGTTACTATCTCTATATCTAAATTTGTGTATAAAACATTCATCTATCTACATCTATAACTAATTAAAAAGCACATATGAATAGAAAAATATCTGTAGGGGCATGTAACTAATTATTAACTCTAAGAAGAGATAAGGAATTTTTAAGGTAGGCAGTATGCAAAGGACCTATAGCATTTTGCTGTATTTATTTTTATCATTGTGATATTTTATAAGAAAGAATATTTGACTTGTTTGAAAGGAAATTAAAAATAGCTACTATCTCAAATTTATAATTGTCCAATACATTGTTATCTGAGTTTAAGAATAGGTATATTTTTATACTGTCTAGCCTTACATTTAGGTCTTTAATCCATTTTGAGTTTATTTTTGTGCATGGTGTTAGGGAGTATTCTAATTTCATTCCTTTACATGTAGCCCTCCAGTTTTCCCAACACCATTTATTGAAGAGGCTGTCTTTTCTGCATTGTATATTCTTGCCTCCTTTATCAAAAATAAGGTGACCATATGTGCCTGGGTTTATCTCTGGGCTTTCTATCCTGTTCCATTGATCTATATTTCTGTTTTTGTGCCACTACCATACTGTCTTGATTACTGTAGCTTTCTAATATAATCTGAAGTCAGGGAGCCTGATTCCTCCAGCTCCATTTTTCTTTCTCAAGATTGCTTTGGATATACGGGATCTTGTGTTTCCATACAAACTGTGAAATTTTTTGTTCTAGTTCTGTGGAAAATGCCTTTGGTAGTTTGATAGGGATTGCATTGAATCTGTAGATTGCTTTAGGTAGTATAGTCATTTTCATAATGTATATTATTCCAATCCAAGAACATGGTATATCTCTCCATCTGTTTGTATCATCTTTAATTTCTTTCATCAATGTCTTATAGTTTTCTGCATAGAGGTCTTTTGTCCCCTTAGGTAGGTTTACTCCTAGATATTTTATTCTTTTTTGTTGCAATGGTAAATGGGAGTGTTTCCTTAATTTCTCTTTCAGATTTTTCATCATTAGTGTATAGGAATGCAAGAGATTTCTGTACATTAGTTTTGTATCCAGAAACTTTACCAAGTTCATTGATTAGCTCTAGCAGTTTTCTGGTAGCATATTTAGGATTCTCTATGTATAGTATCATGTCATCTGCAAACACTGACAGCTTTACTTCTTCTTTTCTGATTTGGATTCCTTTTATTTCTTTTTCTTCTCTGATTGCTGTGGCTAAAACTTCCAAAACTATGCTGAATAATAGTGGTGAGAGTGGACAACCTTGTCTTGTTCCTGATCCTAGTGGAAATGGTTTCAGTTTTTCACCACTGAGAATGATGTTGGCTGTGGGTTTGTCATATATGGCCTTTATTATGTTGAGGTAAGTTCCCGCTATGCCTACTTTCTGGAGGGTTTTTATCATAAATGGGTGTTGAATTTTGTCAAAAGCTTATTCTGCATCTATTGAGATGATCACATGGTTTTTATCCTTCAACTTGTTAATATGGTGTTTCACATTGATTGATTTACATATATTGAAGAATCCTTGCATTCCTGGGGTAAACCTCACTTGATCATGGTGTATGATCCTTTTAATGTGCTGTTGGATTCTGTTTGCTGGTATTTTGCTGAAGTTTTTGCATCTATGTTAATCAGTAATATTGGCCTGTAGTTTTCTTTCTTTGTGACATCTTTGTCTGGTTTTGGTATCAGGGTGATGGTGGCCTCGTAGAATGAGTTTTGGAGTGTTCCTCCCTCTGCTATATTTTGGAAGAGTTTGAGAAGAATAGGTGTTAGCTCTTCTCTAAATGTCTGATAGAATTTGCCTGTGAAGCAATCTAGTCCTAGGTATTTTTTTGTTGTTGGAAGATTTTTAATCACAGTTTCAATTTCTGTGCTTGTGATTGGTCTGTTTTTATCTTCTATTTCTTCCTGGTTCAGTCTTGGAAGGTGGTGTTTTTCTAAGAATTTGCCCATTTCTTCCAGTTTGTCCAATTTATTGGTATATAGTTACTTGTAATAATCTTTCATGATCCTGTGTATTTCTGCAGTGTCAGTTGTTACTTCTCTTTTTCATTTCTAATTCTATTGATTTGAGTCTTCTCCCTTTTTTTCTTGATGAGTCTGGCTAATGATTTATCAATTCTGTTTATCTTCTCAAAAAACTAGCTTTTAATTTTATTGATCTTTGCTATTGTTTCATTTCTTTTTCATTTATTTATGATCTGACCTTTAAGATTTCTTTCCTTCTACTAACTTTGGGGGTTTTTTTTGTTCTTCTTTCTCTAATTGCTTTAGGTGTAAGGTTAGGTTGTTTATCTGAGATTTTTCTTATTTCTTGAAGTAGGATTGTGTTGCTATAAACTTCGCTCTTAGAACTGCTTTTGCTGCATCCCATAGGTTTTGGGTTGTCATGTTTTCATTGTCATTTGTTTCTAGGTATTTTTTTAATTTCCTCTTTGATTTCTTCAGTAATTGCTTGGTTATTTAGTGGCATATTGTTTAGCCTCCATGTGTTTGTACTTTTTAGGTTTTTTTTTTCCTATAATTGATATCTAGTCTCATAGCACTGTGGTCGGAAAGGATACTTGATACGATTTCAATTTTCTTAAATTTACCAAAGCTTGATTTGTGACCCAAGATATGATCTATCCTGGAGAATGTTCCATGAGCACTTGAGAAGAAAGTGTATTCTGTTGTGTTTGGATGGAATGTCCTTTAAATAGCAATTAAGTCCATCTTGTTTAATGTGTCGTTTAAAGCTTGTGTTTCCTTATTTTTTTATTTTGGTTGATGCATCCATTGGTGAAATTGGGGTGTTAAAGTCCTCTATGATTATTGTGTTACTGTCGATTTCCCTTTTTATGGTTGTTAGCATTTGCCTTATGTATTGAGGTGCTCTTACATTGAGTGTACAAATATTTACAATTGTTTTATCTTCTTGGATCAATCCCTTGATCATTATGTAGTGTCCTTCTTTGTCTCATGTAATAGTCTTTATTTTAAACTCTATTTTGTCTGTATGAGAATTGCTACTCCAGATTTCTTTTGATTTCCATTTGCATGGAATATCTTTTTCTATCCCCTCACTTTCAGTCTGTATGTGTCCCTAGGTCTGAAACGACTCTCTTGTAGACAGAATATATATGGATTTGTTTTTGTATCCATTCAGCCAGTCTATGTCTTTTTGTTGGAGCATTTAATCCATTTACATTTAAGGTAATTATTGATATGTGTGTTCTTATTACCATTTTCTTTATTGTTTTGGGTGTGTTTTTGTAGGTCTTTTCCTTCTCTTGTATTTCCGGCCTTGAGAAGTTCCTTTAGCATTTGTTGTAAAGCTGGTCTGGTGGTGCTGAATTCTCTTAACTTTTGCTTGTCTGTAAGGGTTTTAATTTCTCTGTCGAATCTGAATGAGATCCCTCCTGGGTAGAGTAATCTTGGTTGTAGGTTTTTCCCTTTCATCACTTTAAATATGTCCTGTCACTCCCTTCTGACTTGCAGCGTTTTGATGAATGATCAGCTGTTCATCTTATGGGGATCCCCTTGGATATTATGTGTTGCTTTTCCTTTGCTGCTTTTAATATTTTTTCTTTGTATTTAATTTTTGATAGTTTGATTAATATATGTCTTGGCGTGTTTCTCCTTGCATTTATCCTGTATGGGACTCTCTGTGCTTCCTGGGCTTGATTGACTATTTCCTTTCCCATGTTAGGGAAGTTTTCAACTATAATCTCTTCAAATATTTTCTCAGACCCTTTCTTTTCCTGTTCTTCTTCCGGGAACCCTATAATTCAAATGTTGGTGCATTTAATGTTGTATCAGTGGTCTCTGAGACTGTCCTCAATTCTTTTCATTCTTTTTTCTTTATTCTGCTCTGTGGTCATTATTTCAACTATTTTATCTTCCCTGTCACTTATCCGTTCTTCTGCCTCAGTTATTCTGCTATTGATTCCTTCTAGAGAATTTTTCATTTCATTTATTGTGTTGTTCATCATTGTTTGTTTGCTCTTTAGTTCTTCTAGGTCCTAGTTAAGCACTCTTGTATTTTCTCTATTCTATTCCCAAGATTTTGGATCATCTTTACTATCATTACCCTGAATTCTTTTTCAGGTAGACTGCCTACTTCCTCTTTGATTGGTCCAGTGGGTTTTTACCTTGCTCCTTCATCTGTTTCCATATTTCTCTGTCTTCTCATTTTGTTTAACTTACTGTGTTTGGGGTCTCCTTTTCTCAGGCTGCAGGTTCGTAGTTTCCATTGTTTTTGGTGTTTGCCCCCAATGGGTAAGGTTGCTTCAGTGGCTTGTGTAGGCTTCCTGGTGGAGGTGACTGGTGCCTGTGTTCTGGTGGATGAGGCTGGATCTTGTCTTTCTGATGGGCAGGAAAGTGTCCAGTGCTGTGTTTGGGGTGTCTGTGAACTTAGTATGATTTTAGGCCACCTCTGTGCTAATGGGTGGGCTTGTGTTCCTGTCTTGCTAGTTGTTTGTCATGGGCATCCAGCACTGGAGCTTGCTGGCCATTGTGTGGAGCTGGGTCTGAGCACTGAGATGGAGCTCTTTGGGAGAGCCCTCGCTGATTGATATTATGTGGGGCCTGAAGTTCTCTGGTGGTGCAAAACCTGAACTCAGCTCTCCCACATCAGAGGCTCAGGCCTGACACTGGGCCAGAGCACCAAGACCCTGTCAGCCACTCGGCTCAGAAGAAAAGGGAGAAAAAAACAAAGCAAATAAATAAATAAATAAATAAATAATAAATTATTAAAGTAAAAAATAATAAAAAAAGAAGAGAGCCACCAAACCAATAAACAAATCCACTAATGATAACAAGTGCTAAAAACAAAATTAAGATAAATATGAAAATCAGAAACAAATCAGTCACAGACAGCAAACCCCAAGTCTACATTTGCTCCCAACATTCACTCTCTCAATTTTGGGACAATTCATTATCTGCTAAGGTATTCCACAGATTCAGTGTTCATCAAGTTGACTGTGTAGATTTAATCTGCTGCTCCTGAGGCTGCATAGAGAGCTTCCCCTTTCTCTCCTTTCTTTGCACAACTCCTGGGGTTCAGCTTTGGATTTGGCCTCACCTCTGCATGTAGGTCGCCTGAGGGCATCTGTTCCCACCCAGACAGGACGGGGTTAAAGCAGTGGCTGATTACGGGGCTCTGGCTCACTCGGGCCGGGGGGAGGGAGGGGTACAGTAGTCATGATTGGAATGGGGGGTGAGCCTGCAGCAGCAGAGGCCAGCATGACGTTGCAACAGCCTGAGTTGCACAGTGTGTTCTCCTTGGGAAGTTGTTCCTGGATCACGGGACCCTGGCAGTGGCGGGCTGCACAGGCTTCCAGAGAGGGGGTATGGATAGTGACCTGTGCTTGCACACAGGATTCCTGGTGGCTGCTGCAGCGGTGTTAGCGTTTCATGCCTGTTTCTGTGGTCTGAGCTGACAGCCGCCATCTCTGGAGCTCATTTAGGTGGTGCTCTGCTTTCTGTGGGCAGATGGGGAAGGAATCCCCTCTCCTTTCACACACTGAAGTAATGGTCTCTTGCCTCTTAGGCAAGTCCAGACTTTTTCCTGGACTCCCTCCCGGCTAGCTGTGGTGCACTATCCCCCTTCTGGCTGTGTTCCCACAGCCAACCCCAGTCCTCTCCCTGGGATCTGACCTCTGAAGCCCGAGCCTCAGCTCCTAGTTCCCGCCTGCCACAGCGGGTGAGCAGGCAAGCCTCTCAGGCTAGTGGGTGCTGGTCACAGCAATTCTCTGTACAGGAAGCTCTCTGCTTTGCCATCTGCAGTCCTGTTGCTGTGCTCTCCTCCGTGGCTCCGAAGCTTCCCCCTCCGCCAGCCCCCGTCTCCGCCAGTGCAGGGGCTTCCTAAAAAAAAACGTTTTGTGTGGAAAACTTTTCCTCCTTCACAGCTCCCTCCCAGAGGTGCAGTCTCATCCCTATTCTTTTGTCTTTGCTTTGTCTTTTTTCTGTTGCCCTACCCAGATACGTGAGGATTTTCTTGCCTTTTGGGAAGTCTGAGGTCTTCTGCTAGCATTCAGTAAGTGTTCTGTAGGAGTTGTTCCACATGTAGATGTATTTTTGATGTATTTGTGGGGAGGAAGGTGATCTCCACGTCTTACTCCTCTGCCATCTTGATGGTCCCCCCGCACTGTATTTTTATCTGTCCTTTTCCATTAGACAGGAAGCTCAGATGAGTGGTTTATTACTGAGGATATTAAAGCACAGGAATCAACAGCCAGATGAAGAGATTCATAGGGTGAGGTCGAGAACAAAGAAACTTCAGTCCTCTAGGAGTGT
This sequence comes from Mesoplodon bidens, assembly GCF_964165515.1. Classification (NCBI taxonomy): domain Eukaryota; kingdom Metazoa; phylum Chordata; class Mammalia; order Artiodactyla; family Ziphiidae; genus Mesoplodon; species Mesoplodon bidens. The sequence goes on along the minus strand of NC_138165.1, from coordinate 35,365,572 downwards.
GGAGCCCAGCCTTAAATAGCTTTTAAATGAAGATTAGAAATGTTAGTTGTATACAGCAACTTCTAGAAAAGCAAATCGCCATGTGTATAATAACCAATAATGTTGAATCATAATATTTCTGTTTTCTGCATTTCAGTAATATAGTTAAACATATGTCTGAAAGAATATGTGCAAACAATATAAAGGGCCTGTTTTCCTCCAACAACTTGCATTATACAAGAAGTCAATTAATAAGAATCTGTTCCTTATTTCTTTCAACTCTGGCTAATTTTCATTTCTAGCTACTAGTTTTTCTCTATATTACTTTTAGTTGTTCTAGTCCCCATTATACTAGCCATGCAATGAAACATGTTTATAAAAAACAGTGCAATGTATCAGAATAAGTAATAATTTAATGCTGCTTCATTGGGTAAATCCTTTTATATGATACAATTTCTTCTTTTGTAATATGCATAAATACACTGTACCTTATGAAAAATTTCATAAATCTTCTTGAGCAATATTAAATATTTTAAGAAATTATTTATTTGCTATTCTTTTTATGGAAATATGTTAATTATGGACATAGATTTATTTAATAAAAACTATTGGTGAGATCACAACACATACAAACATCCCTGAAGATCAAAGTATGTATATATGCAAATAATTTGCATATGTTAGTAACTGAAAAACAATTTGCTAGTGTCAATAAAAGGTGTAAAAATAACAACTGGGATCCTATATAAAATTTGCCATATGAAAAGAGATATGCAAGGAAGTATAAGCTATTAAGCTAATTAAAGGGCAATTAAAAATTATTAGCACTACCATTGAAAGGATTTTATAGGTTCCCTTTCCTTTTGCTGTGTGATTACAATCTCTGAATTTGAAAGAGCTGCAGATTAAAATAAAAATCCATTTCATTCTTAAACTTTTTTTATTTTTTTTATTTTTTTGGCGGTACGCAGGCCTCTCACTGTTGTGGCCTCTCCTGTTGTGGAGCACAGGCTCCGGATGTGCAGGCTCAGCAGCCATGGCTCACAGGCCCAGCCACTCCACGGCATGTGGGATCTTCCCGGACCAGGGCACGAACCCGTGTCCCCTGCATCGGCAGGTGGACTCTCAACCACTGCGCCACCAGGGAAGCCCATTCTTAAACTTTTTAAAAGACCATTTTTAAAGGGAAAGAACACATTGGTTTCACGTTTATAAATAATTCTTAAAACTACCAAGTTTTGAGAGGCATTACATTTTGTTTTTACAAAAATGTACACAAATAAACTATAAGCAAACTAACAAATAGAAACCTCAAAAACCAATGGGTTTATTTAAACTTTCAGTGCTTTAGTTAAGCTGAGACCCAAAAGAATTATCAATTTGATATAGTTGTTTTGAATAATTGAATATAAAACAGTGAATTCTGTGTGAAAACCTAGAATATTTAAGGTAGTAAACAAGACATGATATTCAATGAGTACTATGAAAGCGATTTAGAAGTGCCTGCATTGTTCCCTTGGAACTTAGGAAGTATGTGAGCAGTGCAATATAAAGAATATGCAGTTTAGTTGTGTTTGGTAAGGATGTAGTTCACAGATTAAGTCAATAGTACTGCAATTTTGTTATCAGGATCCATTTCTAATCAACAATAATCATGCAACAAATTAAGCATTGATACTTATTTGATTGTGAGAGCCCTGCATCTGTCACACGATACACAGAGAAATATGAGCCTCAGTTGGTTTTCATCTTAATGAATTTTGACTCGTGTACACCTGTTTCTCATTACCCAGTAAGAGAATTATAGCAACTCTGACAGACAGACAGAAAAACAAAAAAACAGTCAACTTTGCTGCAAGCTAAGAAGTAGGTTGCAAATCTCCAAGAGCTTTACAAAAATTTCACATTTGTAATAGAGAAAGCATCGGTTTAGAGTATTTCCATTTGCCAATGCAAATATGAAATGAATGGTTGAAAGCATTGTGCTTGAGAGCATTTCAAGTATTAAAAATATCCTGTCAATACATAAACAAAATGATTTTCAAAAAATTTTGTAGCACAAAAAAGAATAACAGAATCCAGCAGTAATTTTTTTCCCAAGTACCATTCTGACATTTTTATAGGAGTCTTTGTACATATATATTCAATTACCTGAGTTAAATTCCACATTGACCTTTTCTTTCCTTACATGCTATTGAATTCGTTAAAGAAAGTTACATTAAAATAACCTAAATCACTTTTTCAGCCAGGTAGGTAAATTCAAAATCTCTGTTTTCTTATGAATCTTAATATAATTCTTTTAAGCATTATTTATTGAATTCCTATTGTGTGCCAGCCACTGTTACAAATACTTAACAGGCACTATCTCATTCATTTTCACAATAATTCTGTAAGGCAACTACTATTATGTACATTTTACGGATGAGAAAAATGAAACAAATTATTAACTTGTCCAACGTTTTAGAGGTATTAAGCATCATACCCAGAGTAGTATCCCAGATCTATTAATTCCAGAACTTTCCTTCTTAACAACTGTACCTCTCTATAACATTTACTCAATTGCTGATAATTTAAGTATTTAAAGAATACAATCCAAAATTTTATTATTGGTAGATAATAGACCAGAGCTCTGCTCATGGCTTTTCAAAATTTTTTGTGTGCTTGGACAAAAGTCATTTTTACTGTCAGACACTATGAGAAGCAGCAAATATCTGCCTTGCCTACTTTCCAGAGTTGTTTTAAGAAAGAAGGAGTTAGTGCATGTAAGAGCACATTAAATGTTGTAAAATGTTATGAAAATTTATTGTATGTAATTGTCACATATTAAGTGTTTCTACATCATTGAAAGTAGTTATTGGCTTAAATTTCTTATGACTTAAGACCTCAGCAAAGAGAATTTCCTGTTTGTTTCAGGCGACAAACCATAATACAGACAGGTCATTATATTGTACACTAAACCCAAGAGTCTTCCCAAAGTCCTGGGGCTTTTCCTAAAGTCAGAGCAGATGAATGTATGTGGCAATATTAAGTGTTCATGTTGAGGAGTGTGGATTCACAGGAGCTCAGTCGTTCCTGAGTATGGGCTTTGTAACGCTTATATGCTCACATTAGATTAGTTGTTTTATGGTACCTATTTCTGAGATCATTATATGCAGAAGTAGCGATAAACTACAATGATCTATAAACTGACGTTTCTTGATGCCATCTCCTAGAAATCTCTCTATATACACTTTGGAGCCTCCAGGTGACATCCAGGGGCAGTTTTTATATCTCAAACTTTCAGAGCGGGATTTGCAAACTCAGATGCCAAGTGACACGCAAAACGAACCAAGTATAGGGAATAGGGTGATGTAAGCTTCAGTTCATTGTTGACATTAAGGAATAGGGGTTCACTATTGCCAGGTCTTCCAATTTTAAAAAATACATATATTTTTCCAGCTTTATTGAGATATAATTGACATATAGCTTTATATAAATTTAAGGTGTACAACATGACGGTTTGTTACATGTATATATTGCAAAATGTTTACCACAATATAGTTACATTCTTTATCTCACTTAATTACCATTTTATTGTTATACTGTTATGATGAGAACATGAAAGCTCACTTGTACCAAAAGAACTTTCAAGTATACAAAACAGTATAGTATGGTTAACTAGTTAACTATCATCACCATGCTGTACTTATTCATCTTATAACTAGAAGTTTGTATCATTTGACCAATATTTTCCCATTTTCTCCACCCCTCAGCCCCTGGCAACCACCATTCTACTCTCTGTTTCTACAAGTTCTTTGTTTTTAGATTTCACATATAAGTGAGATCACACAATATTTGTCTTTCTCTGTTTGGCTTATTTCACTTAGCACAGTGCCCTTATGATCCATCCATTTTGTCACAAATGACAAGAATTTCTTCTTTTTTATGAATGAATAATATTCATGTGTGCGTGTGTGTGTGTGTGTGTGTATCACAAATTCTTTATCCATTCATCCACTGATGAACACTTAGGTTGTTCAAATCTTCCCACTTTTTGGAGATGGCAGAAATTGAGTGAAACCCTCTCAATTCTTAAATGTTAGAAACTAACATAAATTAAAACAAGGCAAGCAGGAAGGACAAAACAATTTTGTTTGTGGGATTCATTTTGCAGTCTCCTGATTCATAATGTCTATATCCATTTTTTATGGTACAGTTCTTATGTTATTCTCCATAAAATATTTTCTCATTATCATTTGAAGCTTATTAACATCATGTATTTCTTCCCATTGAAGGCAACCTTGAAACATTTTCAAGAGGACAGAGTTCAGCAGCTATTCCCAATTATTACTGTCAAAGGAATACTTTATTTCTGGTTCTAGCAGAAGTACCAGCTTTTAGGTTCTGTACAGAACTCATGCTGCCTTAGGGACTCTCTCCACTCTTTCCCTCCTCTGCAACCTGATTATTATGTGTAGATATGGCTGGAATTTTGCATGTTTAAGGAGTAGGTGCTTTGCTGGGAAAAGCTTCAGTTAAACAGGGTCTAGAGATGCTCAAGGATACTTGGCCTTTGCTGTGGTAGAGAGTTACACTTGTTTTCATAAGCTTCTGTAACAAAGCCTGAGACTCTCTGGCAATCATGTAGACCAAATGCTTGTGCAGAGTGGGATCTTCTTACTAAATTTAGAATGACACAGGACCGGCTTCTCTATAAACTGCCTGGTGCAATGTGACCTCTCTTACAATAGAAATGATACTTTATGTCCTTGTTGAAATGATTCTGTGAAGAAGGGGGAAAGGGAGATAAAGCTTTTGAAATATATTGGGTTCCATAAGATATAAAACTGTGATGTGAATCCAGAGTATTAGTATCAAATGATAGAATAATGTTAAGGAAATTTTCTACTCCCTTTCCCAGCTCTGAGATAGCCATTCTAAATTTAACTTACTTTTCAAACTCGATTCCACACACTAGGCTTTTCACTGATGGGTCATCATGAAAAGAGTGATGCAATTTTCATTGGAATTTTGATTAACATCTCTGTGTGGGATTTCCCAGTAGGAGGTAGGAGAGGAGCAAATAAAGAAAACAGAAATATAGTTTCTTGAACCCATGGTCACTGCTATTAATTTTCCAATTTCCACCTCGGAAGGTCTTTGCAGATTTTACCATCATGCCCCTTTGAAGGAAACTTGATGCTATATTAATTGCACAGATGTCACTGGTGGTGCTGAAGTTTCAAAAATTAGGTCAGCATTCCAACATATACTAAGCTTAGTGTTTCTTTCTGAAGGTTAAAATACCTTAATTAGTTTTGGCAAAGGTCAGTTTTAGTGTAGATTGACAATCCAAGGTGGAAAACTATAAGCAGACCTCCACTTTCAAGGGGAAGCTCAAATTGATTTCAAAGATGACAAATTTTGAATACAACACATTTATTTAAAATCTGTTTAACCCTCAGCAAACACACAACCCAAGTCTATAATTGGATAAACATAATTTCCTTACAAGAATGAGAAAATCTAAATAACCATTCACAACAGAGTGCCTAAAAGAAATATCTTATCATTAGTGACTCATGGATTAGAAAAATATTATTTTCAACATAATTTTTGTGGCTTTCCAGTTTAAATTACCACCTTCAAAAAATTTAATTTTCAAAAATATTTAATTTTCACTTTATGCAGACATAGCAGAAGGCAGTAAAGCAATCTCTTTATAATTCTTGTGTATTCCTGTGTATATCTATGTTTATACTGAGAACACATGGTCGTCAGATTTTAATTCCATTTTGGGAAAAAGACATCAGGTGCCATAAAGATAACTACCGAATGTTGGAGTCAGATGTACCAATTATTAATAGATCAATGTTACTCTTTTTACCTCTAAATTAAATCTCAAAATCTTTACCAAGTGATATTTCCTTTCAAGGTATCTTGGAAAAATAAGTATGGATCTATTTTTGTTAGTGTGTCAGCCCTGTTTATAACCCAAATCTATGTTTTAACTCTTAACATAAGAACCAAGGGAGCATGAAACCTAGAATATATTCTCTAAGGTACTTCTAGGTCACACTAGAATATCAATACTGCTCTTCTTATTTTAGATTCAATATTTTTTTTCTGATAGAGCTTTAATGGAATATTTTTTCTTTATTATGCAGTCAAAGAAAACAAATACTGTTTATAGAGATATTTGTTTTGATTATATAAATATACACAAATATGGAAATACAATGATATTTGCCACAGTATGTTTGTGGTGCACTAGTGCTATGATGAAAAAGAAAATAAAGAAGTAAAGAGTTTTGCACAGTGAAGGAAACTATCAACAAAATGAAAAACCCTACTGAATGGGAGAAAATATTTGCAAACGGTATATCTGATAAGGAGTTAATATCCAAAATATACCAAGAACTCACAAAAATCAACATCAGAAAAACAAACCCGATTTTTAAAATGTCTATTTGAATAGATATTTTTCCAAAGAAGACATAAAGATGGCCAACAGGCATATGAAATGATGCCCAACATCACTAATCACCAGGGAAATGCAAATCAAAACCAAAATAAGATATCACCTCCCACCTGTCAGAGTGGCTATTATCAAAAAGACAACAAATACCAAGTATTAGTAGAATGTGGAGAAAAGGGAATCCTCTGCACTGTTGGTGGGAATGTAAATTGGTGCAGCCACTATGGAAGAGAGTATGGAGTCTTCAAATAATTAAAAATGGAACTACCATATGATCCAGCAATTCTACTCCTGGGTATTAATCCAAAGAAAAAAATGCTAGTTAGAAAATCTATATGCACCCCTATGTTCATTGCAGCATTATTTACAATAGCCAAGATATGGAAGCAACCTAAGTGCCCGTTAATAGATAAATGGATAAAGAAGATGTGGTGTGTACAATGGAATACTAATCAGCTATAAAAAGAATGAAATCTTGCTCTTTTCAACAATATGGATGGAGCTAGAGGATACTATGCTAAGTGAAAAAAGTCAGAGAAAGACAAATACTGTATGATTTCACTCATATATGGAATCTAGAAAACAAAACAAATGAATAAACATAATAAAACAGTAGTAGAGTTATAGATACAGAGAACAAACAGGTGGTTGCCAGAGGAGATGAGAGTAAGGAGAGGAAAGAAATAGGTGAAGGAGATTAAGGAATACGAACTTCCAGGTGCAAAATAAGTGTCACAGGTATGAAATGTACAGTGTGAAAAATATAGTCAATAATTACATAATATCATTGTATGGTGGCATATCGTAACCAGACTTATCCTGGTGATCATTTTGAAATGTATAGAAATACCAAATTATTATACTGTGTAACAGAAACTAACATAGTATTGTAGGTCAATTATAATTCAAAAAAGAACAAACAAATAAACTCAAAGGAAAAGAAATCAGATTTGATGTTACCAGAAGTGTGGGCTAGGGAGAGAGTGAATTGGATGAAGGCAGTCAAAATGTACAAACTTCCAAGTTATAAGATAAATAAATACTAGGGATATAATGTACAACAGGATAAATATAAGTAGCACTGCTCTATGTTACATATGAAAGTTGTTAAGAAAGTAAATCCTAAGAGTACTCGTCACAAGAAAAAACTTTTTTTTCTATTTTTTAAATTTTGTATCTATACGAGATGATGGATGTTCCCTAAACTTACTGTGGTAATCATTTCATGAAGTATGTCACTCAATTCATTATGCTGTACAGCTTAAACTTACACAGTGCTGTATGTCAATTATGTCTCAATAAAGCTGGAAGAAAAATTTTAACTTAATTTTTAAAAAAAGAATTAAAGAGAATTCAAAATGCACATTACTACATTAAAGGCTCTGAGAAGTCTTGCAGCAAATCAATCTGTTGCTTTCATCACTGATTATTTCACAACTGTAGGATTGCTTTGTGAGTATGCGTGTAGTATAACATAGAATGAATGACTTGTGTTAGGGAAAAACAACTGAAGGCCAGATAATTATTTAGATGATAGAACAAATATAGATAAAATAGTGTTTTCTAAACTTTTGAACAGGAGTAGAACTTAAGAATACATTTTTAAGGGATTTTACAGGGGAAAGAGGGACTACTCCTCTTCTCGTAAAGAAGGGAGAGAGAAAAGTAAGATATTTTTTTCTTTGTAGCAAATTAAAATACTGAAAAAAGGGTGTTGAAGATTATTAAAAAACAAGACAACAAACCCAAAATGGAGTCATTTATGCTAAGCCCCATGTCACAAAGCTGAAACTTAACTATACTTTTGGCTGTCCCAGAAATGGCATCTGAAACCAGTCAATCAGGAATTCCTGGCAGCACTAGTTAGGTAATCTGCCTGACAGACCTCTGCCATCCCCTAAAGGAAAGTAACCTTCAATAACCAACCTGCTTTTTTGTCTAATATAAATTCCTTGTTCCTGCTCCCTTCTGCCTATAAGTCTTTCATTTGGTACAGCCCCTAGGAGCTCCTTTCTATCTGCTACATTGGATGCTGCCTGATTCGAATTGATTTTTGTTCAAATAAACTCAAAATTTTTAATGTGACTCAGTGTATCTATCTCCTAACAGGATGGAGTTTTTGGTGTTTCTCAGGCAGTGGCCAGAGAATTCTGAAATCAAGTTAAAGATAAGAATCTTATTTGGAGAAAATTCGAGAATGAAAAATAAATTCGAAAGGAGATAATATTGAAAAGTGGATATAAAGGAAATGAAGTCTGAGAAATAGGAGTGAGTTGGAGGAATGGGTTTTTAGAAGAGGCCCAACACTTTCTATTCATATGAACGTCTCTCACTGCTCCTCTGGCCAAACCTTGGGATCCTCATTGGCAAAGCCCTGTTGACAGTTTGAAATTCATATAGTGCCATTTATTAGATGTGTGATCTTGACAAATATACTAAATTTTTATGCTTTCATTTTCTCAACTTTTAGAGAGGAATACCAATATTTATCAGTAAGGCTGATCTTATTTTGTTTGTAAATTTTGTTTAGTCAACTCCATTCCCCTGACTGTAAGTCCTTTTCCTACCTACCCTTGAATTAACATTTTATCTACGTCATCACAATAGAGCTCACATTTCACCTTTTCCAAACCACAAAAATCATTTTCTTTTTCTTACACCTAGTGTGTGTGTGTGTACAGCATGAGCTAGCACTGATACATATATTTTTTAATGTTCTTGACTTAGCTCATTGTTGTAAATCTCCCTTCTTTAAACAGTCTGAAAATGTCTTAAAGTTAGCTTGAGTACTTTCTCTTTCTGAAAAAGTGCAGTCGGTACAGTAAGGAGTGAAAATAACTGGAGAGGTTTCTTAAACCCTAGTTTAATATCAAGGGTAATTAAAGGTAGAATATAAGGACTTTCTGCCTCGTTTCACTCACTGGTACTCAATTAACTTCAAAAAGTGTTAAAGTTGAAAAAACTTAGTAGAGTTGAACTAAAAGCCAATGGTTGAATTTATTTTATTTCTTTTTAACAAATATAAAGTATGAATACAAGAGCTTGGATCCTCCTGCAACTAACTGAAAAGAAATAAAGATATTTTCTGAAAACACTACTAAGGGATCTATTTTCAGAGTGTGTGCCTGCAGGTAGGGCTTTAAAGATACAGATATTGCTGCACTCAAACAATATTAGAGTATTTCTAGTTTCTATCACTTCTGCAGTCTCACGGCAGAACAAGTGACCACTACCTTTTTGATTTGCATTCCAGCATCTAAGAACAAAAAATAAATGAACAAACAATAAACAAAAAAATCTATAGTAGCAAGGTTCACTTTCATGTTATTTATCTAAGATCTATTTCTTTATTGCTTCTTCTTATAAAGGAGGAGGTAAATAAACATCTAGCAATGTTGTATGGCTGACTTGTGGTGGGATGACTCTATTACACTCTATTTTATAATCATAAGATTCCTGAAAGTATATGCAATTCTGGAACATATGCATAGTCGTGACTTCATGAGGTCTAAATGTATAAAAGGTTAATTATAAAGTTTAATTTCTCCTTTCTATATATCTTTTTCTCTTAAGAGAAATGAGTTAGAGGAAGTCATTAAATCAAGTGCAAGGCTTCTACTCATGAGATTAAACATTATGTAATACCAAGTTCTCCCTCTTTTAGTATAGACGTAGACAGCACTAGTAATGAAGTCACAATTACCCTTCTATACTCAACCAATCTAATATCTGAGCAAATCCTCTATTCCATTCTCTTTTAAAATTATTGTGATTCTGAACAACCTCCTCTTTTTTTGTGTGTGTTTAAGCTGTATTTAAAATATTATATATATATACATATATATGTACGTATTTTAAGATTAGAGAGCAAGAGTTTTGCATGGCATCTTGGACCAAATTTTGGCCAGGTGGACAGGGATTCCATGACTTACATTCTTATATATTTGACAATGAATTAAACTTTTTATACACATCATTAGCAAAAAGATGGCCTACTCTTACTAATGGCAACCTGTTTTCATTCAAGTCATTCAATCATTCAGGAAAGTATTTTCAGTAAATCATTTAAATAGTGATAATGACTAGAAATATTCAATATGACTGAACTTTTGCAAAGGAAACGGAAGAAATTACTGTCTTGTTCAGAACTTATAAATGTTGCTCTTTAGTCAATATATAGAGTAACATAACAATGATGGCAAAACCAAATAGTTCTACTTCCTATCCATATAATGTTTAATAATACTAACCAAGAAAAGAAACATAAATATCTTATGACTTAGATATTTATATGTGTTATATCTAAAATTCAATTCTTGATCATCTAATTTCTATGTTCTTTTCCTTTCTTTTAATCTAAAACATTCCTTTTTCCTCTGAAATAAATTATAGACTGCATTAATCCCAATATATTTCAGGAGTATATTGTCAAGATCATTTGTCTGTAGTAATTTGCTTCAAGCTCATTTTTAGAGGATCTACCACTAAAAATTCTATTCATCATTCAGACTGGGCAATAGGCATGAAAAGTCAAATAAGTTTCCTAGGTGATTCTAATGTGATGGTTTAGCAATCGCTTCTCTAGATAATTTAATTTTCCTAATTTGTTCCTTGGCTGACTTTTCACTTGATTTTTACAGTTTTGGAGGTGGTTTGGTTTCTTTAAATTATGTGGGTTACAAGCTAATCATAATCAGATTATTTACCTTGTCCAGCTAAATCATCACACTACTAAGGCATAGGTTATAATTAGAGCCCTATTCTGTAACCATATTTTGTCCACCAATTTTTCACCAAGAGGCTTGTAAATAAGCTGTTTATAACCAAAGAAAGCACACTAAAAAGTATGGTTAATATTGGGGTAAATTCATGGTTACTGATGGACTAGTAGCTTGGAGCACATGTTTAACCTAGGTTTATAATCCTGTTTCCCGAATATTATCTTTAAAGTCTCACCATGTCCACAACTCACATACATTATCTACCCACTATATTCTTTAAAATGACTCACTTTCTAAACTCAAATAATACATAAAGAAAACTTATATCACTACTATAAAAAGAAAATAGTAACATTGCCAAAAATAGAAGATAATTTTAAAATAAATGCAATAATATAAAAATTATGCTTTTAAAACCTAACTAGGGGGCCTCCCTGGTGGCGCAGTGGTTGAGAGTCCGCCTGCCGATGCAGGGGATACGGGTTCGTGCCCCGGTCTGGGAGGATCCCATATGCCGCGGAGCGGCTGGGCCCGTGAGCCATGGCCGCTGGGCCTGCGCATCCGGAGCCTGTGCTCCGCAACGGGAGAGGCCACAGCAGTGAGAGGCCCGCATACCGCAAAAAGAAAAAAAAAAAAAAAAAAAAAAAAAAAAAAAACCTAACTAGGTACCATACTGCTGTTTGATCCATTTGGCTTTAAGCTTGGCCTCTCTTTCTCTTTATTAAAAACAATGAATTGCAAGTAATGAAAAGTGTTAAATGTATACCAATACAAAATAAACTATCTAATATAAAATGAGTCACCTAGAGTGCCCCTCATATAATTCATAGTGGTGGTCAAACTTGAATTTTTGAGGCATATTAAAGTGCCTCAGAATCTGGATCTGAGAAGCCAGTAAGATTACACTATAGAAAAAAAAAAAAACAACTTTTTTCAGGGAAAGAGACATATTGCTCATTGTTCATAAACATGAACATTCACAGAGTATCTGTGATGGATTTAGGATGATAATCCATATTTCTAATGTTTATTTCCATTAATTCTTTGGACCACATTGAAAAAAAATAATGTGATCTTCAATTTCTGGCTAACTTCTGGTAAGTTAGAAAGCCTGAAAAACTTTCTTTTAAAAAAACAGAAATTCTTGATAAACTAGTACAAACATTTGTTTAAATGCCTAGGTGAACTTTTGAGGAATAAAACAAAATCCTAAGTGGTAAAAAATAAAAAGGAAAATAATCTGAAAGAGTAATAGAAAGCTAAAGCTGATACAGCAAGTTGTCTCATGATAGAAATGAAATAAGACCTTGGGCCAAGAAATATGGTGAGTTAAAACTGAGACACGTGCATGAAACCAAGAATCTCTAGGAGACACTCCCTCGTTGGAAGACACACTAGAAAAAAATATTCCCTCCAGCAATTAAAAATAAGGTAATTTGTCTGTCTTCACCTCAATTATATCTGGGAGAAAAATGTCCCTCCTGGGAATTCATGGCCAGAGGTGTTTTCACACAGTTGTAGGCCTGAATTCACACTACCTGTAAGTCCTAGGAAACCCCAGGCTGAGAACTCAGTGTGGTCCCAAGTATCTGGGACTATCAGCACAATTCATTTTTAGAAGGGTACACCTCAACCCAGTCTTACAGAAGTTCAATAAAGACTAACTGAATATGATCTCACAATCCAAAATTATCAAGCACACTAAGAAATTAATCACCATGGGTAAGTCAACAGAAACAACCATCAGCAGAATTAACCCACAAATATTTCTGATTTTAGAAAGATCAGAAGGAGCATATGAGGAAAGTATGTTTAAAATTGAATGGGAACTGAAGGCATGAGCCAGGAACAAGAGACTTCTAAAAGCAGTCAGATTTTAAAACCAAAACCAAACCAAAACCAAACACACAATAGAATGTGTGCAATAAACAGACACTCATTGAAATTAGTGGATAACATAAACCCAACTGAAGATAATTAGTAAACTGAGATATTAATCTGAAGTCTAGGGAAGCAAAGGAACAGAAAACATGAGATATTGAAATTTAAAAAAGAATATCGAATGCTTTTCTTTTCAAAATTCTAGAGGGAGAAATTAGATGTGAGAGAAACATTCGAAGAGATAATGGTTAAACATTTTCAACACCTGAGGACATGAATTCTCAGATTCCGTAATCTCAGCAAAATCCAAACAGGGAAAAAAAGCAGACAAACAAACAATCATTGGACACATCATGGTGAAGCTGTAGAACTCCAGAGACAAAGATAGTATCTTAAAAGTCATGAAAAAGAAAAGACAGATTATCTGCAAACAATCAGCATTTAGACTGACAGGCAACTTCTTGGCAACAATAGAAACTGATGTTAACAGAACAATATCCTCAATTTGCTAAAAGAAAATAACTGTAACTTAAAACTTTAAACCTACCTTAAATTATATTTAAGAGCAGGATAAAATACATATTTAGATGAAAATTTACCTTCAATAGAGCCTCATTAAATACACTTCTAGTAGATGTACTTCAAGAAAAAAAAAGTATTTAAGAAAAGTTTAGGATGCAAAACAGAAGAATGTGCAAAAATATTGGTAAATATGTGGATAAATCTATATTAACATTGACTCTATAAAAATAATAATTATCTATTTGTGGTGTTAAAAATAGAGAAACATAAACTTAAATACCAGACAAAAATACCATATAAGACAAAGGAAATGTTTGTGTTAAATAATTCTAGCTCCCTTGTGTTGTTGGATGAGTAGGGTAGAAATAATGATTAACTTTAAACTTTTTTGGAGAAAAAGAGCACAAGTAAAAGGAGCTCACCAAACACACACCAGTAGGAGATTTACTATTGCTAAAAGTTCTAATGAAGTTTCCTTCTCATACCTTTTTTGCTGGGTTGGTGACAATAGCATTTTGACTCTGTGTGCTGATAGAAATCATCTGTTCCTGCGTCCATTGGCTGCAGCCAATAAGCCCTAGACCTTTTCCTGTTGGCCACTTCAACAGCCACTGAAGAACAAAGCCTTAGTACTTACAGGCTTTCAGATTTCACAGCATAAAATTTTAGAGGAATATGTTGTTACTTTTAGACAACAAGGGTAGAAAGTGTTTAGCTACTTTTGATTTTCTTGGTGTAAAAACCAGTTCAATCCATGAAAAAAGATTATTTTTAGACTTAAACATTTGGTTCCCTGTTGTGATTTGTGGTAGGCTGAAGTTGCGAAACCAATGAGCATATCCATTCATTTCCTCTTAATTATTTTCACCAAAGAGCACTGCCAGTGAATATCTCAACTCTTCTCATCTCAAAGTTACTAATCAGAGACTTTGGGGTTTGTCCTCAGCCCAAGGAAGGCACACAGAGTGGAGTGTGAGAACCTGGTTTATTCCTTAAACTAGAAAACTAGGCTCAAATAAAATCAATTTCCAAAAGTAGGAACAACATTATTTTTTGCACCGACTCTGGTAAATTATTTTCCTCATCACCCCCTCCCCCCAAGAAAACCTACAAGTAATTTATATTTCCTGGGTGTGTAGATCAGTTTGACAAACTATTTTCAAAAAGTAAGAGTGACAGAGTGTGACTCAAGAGAGCCTGCCAATTTCATGGATGGCTTTATGATTAAGTCCAGCAGACCTTTTATTCAGAATATCAGAACTACATTGTTGCTGGATCATCTTGGATGATGAAGGGACGGAAACCAAAATCTGAGCTTCATGAGTGTAAACATATATACAAACATGAATCTATAAAAGGCAGTGTTGACCTTTGGTGCCAATGGAAAGAACCCCAATTGAATGATGCTCATTTATAGGCTGCTATATAAATAGTTGGCACAGCAAGAGAAATAGTGATCCCAAGGATTCACAAGGCTCTTCTTTCTGAATAGATCTTTCTTTTTAGCCTTTCCTCATCACCTACCTACAGAGGGAGGAAAGCCGTAAGTGCTGACAGGGCACAAAAAGGGACAAGCTAAGAATAAAGTTTCTTGAAATACATAGGAGCATGTGATGGCCAGAATTTCAGGCTAGATATAATATTGAATGAATTAGGTTCTCATGAAAAAGGCTTCTTATAAAAATATATGTGACAATTTCACAGGCAGCTAATGAGAGAGGAAGAGAAAGGCTGAGGAGAAGGAAGATTGCCCTTTGGCCAGCAGCCAGCCATCAGTGCAGTGAGCCTCTTGTAGCAGCTGCAAGTGATGCAGCAATAATTAACGCCACCAACGTTATTGGGCAGAACTGGTTTTCCTTACGCTGGAGGGGTGTGGGGAATACATGGGGAAAATAAAAGGAAAAAAGAGTTACTTTTTGCTTCTCTCACAGTTAATTAAATTAAAATGAAAATAAAAATTTAAACTATATTAATGCCTGAATTCTGTCTTGCTGGCTGTCTAAACACAAAAAGCCCTGCTCTGATTTTCCTATAATATTCAAAGTGTGTATTGTTTTCACATACATACAGAAAGAAATGGGTTTTAATGTCCAAATATTTTCAAAGTAAATACGTTGTGTAAAGGTGAGTTCTTACTTTAATGTGTCTATGGAATATTTTAGAGAGTGAGGGTTTTTTGTGAATTACAGATCTGGAATTAGATTGATCAGTGTATAAGTTCGCATATATGATTTCAAAAAAATTGTGCTTACCTAGTCACTGGGGAAACAAACACTCCAAAAAAAGAGGCAGCTCAGCTCAGCATGAAGTGTGGGAGTGCATGAGCACCGCGTGGATGAGGTATGAGGAGATGGAACCTCATTTCAGAAGCTAGGAGACAAGCTGTGATGGAAAGACACCAGAGGTGTGAGAGACGGACTGTCAGAGCACCTGCCTGGGGTGGGGAGCGGGGAGATCTTTTGTGCCTAAACCCAGTGCAACACAGCCAGAGAGACTGTCTCTGCCAGTTACCCTGATCTAGTGCAGTCCCTAAGCTATGCCTCCAACCATTTAGATTAAGAACTTTCCCTATTTCTTGTAAGCACAAATACTATCAAAGAAAATTCCAACAATAACATTCTTGTCATTTCAAGCAGCATTTCCATTTGATGCTGTATGTCTTCAGCTAACAAGCACCAGACTCGATATTTTACAAAGAAAAGCAAATAAAACGTGAGGTTATTAGTGCAATATGGCTGGGGATATTGTTTACTTCATAAGAAGACCATTTCTGGGTTTTAAATTATTTTGTCCAACTAGAGTTCCCTTTTATTTACAAACACACACACCAGAACCTAGGAAAAATCGTATCTCCTGAAAAAGTGAACTTAAGCATAGAATAGTCTTGCTAAACCAATCTAGAAAATAAAACCAGAAAGATGTAGATCCACATCATAGGATACTATGATAGTATCAGAGGATACTCCAGACTATACCACAAAACTATAGTCATCAAAACAGTATGATACTGGCACAAAAATAGAAATATAGATCAATGAACCAGGATAGAAAACCCAGAAATAAACCCACACACCTATGGTCAACTAATCTACAACAAAGGAGGCAAGACTACACAATGGAAGAAAGACAGTCTCTTCAGTAAATGGTGCTGGGAAAACTGGACAGCTATAGTTTCAGTAAAAAATGAAATTAGAACACTCTTTAACACCATACACAAAAATAAACTCAAAGTGGATTAAAGACCTAAATGTAAGGCCAGACACTATAAAACTCTTAGAGGAAAACATAGGCAGAACACTCTCTGACATAAATCGCAGCACGATCTTTTTCGATCTCTCTCCCAGAGTAATGGAAATAAAAACAAAAATAAACAAATGAGACCTATTTAAACTCAAAAGCTTTTGCACAGCAAAGGAAACCATAAACAAAATGAAAAGACAACCCATAGAATGGGAGAAAATATTTGCAAACTGTGTGACTGACAAGGGATTAGTCTCCAAAATTTACAAAGAGCTCATGTGGCTTAATATCATCAAAACAAAGAACCCAATCAAAAAATGGGCAGAAGACCTAAATAAACATTTCTCCAAAGAAGACATACAGATGGCCAAGAGGCATATGAAAAGATGTTCAACATCACCAATTATTAGAGAAATGCAAATCAGAACTACAATGAGCTATTACCTCACATCAGTCAGAATGGCTATCATCAAAAAATCCACAAACAATAAATGCTGGAGAGGGTGTGGAGAGAAGGGAACCCTCCCACACTGTTGGTGGGAATGTAAATTGGTACAGCCACTATGGAGAACAGTATGGAGGTTCCTTAAAAAACTAAAAATAGAGCTACCATATGATCCTGCAATCCCACTCCTGGGCATATATCCAGAGAAAAATGTGGTCTGAAAGGATACATGCACCCTAATGTTCATTGCAGCACTGTTCACAATAGCCAAGACATGGAAGCAACCTAAATATCCATCAACAGATGAATAGATAAAGAAGGTGTGGTACATATATACAATGGAATATTACTCAGCCATTAAAAATAATCAAATAATGCCATCTGCAGCAACATAGATGGACCTAGAGATTGTCATACTGAGTGAAGTAAGTCAGACAGAGAAAGACAAATATCATGTGATATTGCTTATATGTGGAATCAAAAAAATGATGCAAATGAACTTATTTACAAAACAGAAACAGACTCACAGACTTAGAGAATGAACTTATGGTTACTGGAGGGGGAAGGGATAGTTAGGGAGTTTGGGGTTGACATGTACACATTGCTATATTTAAAATGGATGACCAACAAAGACCTACTGTATAGCACAGGGAGCTCTGCTCAATATTGTTTAACAACCTAAATGGGAGAAGAATTTGAAAAAGAATAGATACATGTATATGTATAACTGAATCACTTTGCTGTACACCTGAAACTAACACAACATTGTTAATCACCTATATTCCATTATAAAATAAAAAGTTTAAAAAAAGGTGTTCTGTTGTCAGTAATGCCAAATTAGGCCACCTTTCCTGAGTGATTTTAATTCTTAGATAACTCATTTAAATTAATTTCAATATATGCAAGCTTCATTCTCCTGAAGTTGAAAACAAGTCCATATTCAAATTTTCCCTATTGTCCCAATAATGCTTATTTTCCTTTTCTTTTTTTTTTCTTTTCAATCTATGATCCAATCAAGGACCACACATTTCATTTAGTTATTAATATCATCATGTTTCATTCCTTTGTTGCTATCTGTTTTTTATGTAGGTGTTTGCTTCTTTTGTACCCTTTTTGACTTAATTTATTTTTAAATATGCAAATAATTTACACAGTTTAAAATAAATTATTTATATAGTTCCAATGTGAAAACATATCATTAGAAGGGTCTCATTCCCAACCCATTTCCTTCAACCCAATTCCTACCACTCCCTCTGTATAATCATTTTCTTTACTGTCTTATTGTTCCTTTCTGTATTTCTTTATTTTTTAAATAGGAATTTAAAAAATATGTATAAATACTCCGGACGCGCAGGCTCAGCGACCATGGTTCATGGGCCCAGCCGCTCTGCGGCATGTGGGATCTTCCCAGACCGGGGCACGAATCCGTGTCTGCTCCATCGGCAGGCAGACTCTCAACTACTGCACCACCAGGGAAGCCCCCCACCTTCATTCTTAAACAAAGATCTTACAGCAAATATATTTTTCCAAACTTGTTTTTTCCACTTCACAATATACCGTGAATATAACACAATATTGATTCATAGAGATCATCCTCAGTTTTATTACATCTGCAAAATTGTCTATTTGTGTGGATTTAACATATTTTATTCAAGCAATTTTTTAAAAATGAGAATTTTATTTGTTTCAAACATTTTGCTATTAGAAATATTGCTGCAATAAATATCTCTGTGAATATTTGCTTTGTTTTGTTTTCTTGAAGATGTATTTTAAAGGTGAATCCCTAGAAGTGAGATTACTGAGTGAAAGAGTAATTTCATTGGTAATTATTTTTCAGCTATTGGTAAATTCTTCTTCACAATGGTTTTAGGTTTTTGTATTCCACCAGTCTAACACGCTTCCTTCAAATATATTTGAGCTAGTTACCATTGTGCTCTCTGAGATAGCTCCTATTAGTGGAGCTATCCTCCTGTCCCAAGAAACTCAGCAGTCATTCTGGCCACTGGGTCAAAATGATTCTCTTTTAAATATTACTCTATGTCAGGTTTAATTTTAGGAAAAGTCCTCGACAACAGGAAGTTTTCTGAACAATAGTACTTGGGTGGATGCACCTAACCATTAAATCAATTTGCAAAAGGAAGCTTTCTGTAATTTTACAAAAAAATGTATTAATAGAAGGAAAATTTGTCTGAATTGTCTATAACACTTTTTAAGTTTCTGGGAACTGATTACATTGATATACATATGTCTTTATTACTCTCTTAAGAGAAAGTAAATTTGTAAACCCTGTAATATATCTAAATTCAGCTCTGACAATTTAACTGAATGCCTCTCTTACTACCCTCCACACATATTTTCAATATAGAAGAAACAGAAACTGGAAAGATTTCAAATTTAGATTGTTTTATTCTTCTAATTTCCATTCTGTATATTTCTAAGGTCAAGAATATAAGATGTAAAATTAATCATGTGATTGTTTGACATCTCAAAAGTGACCTGCTTTTCAGTCCAACTAGATTTGTAGAAATCATATCTCTGTAAAGCTAGATCTTATTTTAACTTGATTTTTATGTATGTCCAAAGTTTTGGATATGCATATGTATGTATAACATATCTATAGATGTCTATATTGAGCAATGGCTGTATGAGAGAGAGATTTAATCTAGGAATATGGTTTCCTGGTAACAAGAATCACATGTTAGTTGTTAAAGGAGCTCCCTCTCTACAATTACAAGCTTTCAGTGTATTAGCAAGGTAAGAGGTTTTCAGAAGCAGCTCCATTTTCTACACAGGACATCTAACAATCAAAGTAAGGGTGCAATTATAGCATAAATGAGGGAAAAGCCAAATAGATACTCAGGCAGCAAATTTCTTAAGCCAAATAGATACTCAGGCAGCAAAATTCAAAAAAGTCACCTAGAAGGAGATGCCCACAATAGTCAATAATATAATCAAAATGCTGCACATCGTATAGGGCTTGAGAGCCTGAAGTTTTATTTTCAGAGCTAGAAGTTAAAAAATAGTTTAATTTCAAAACGTGGTTAAATTAACGAGGTTAAATAAGAAACAATCTTGTTCATCTTCCTTTTCTTTTCCCCAGAGGACAAATGCGACTAGTTCTAGATTTCAGAGATAAAAGGCTATTAGCAAGTAATTTTAAAAACTTGTTTTCAGGCTTGATATAAGACACTGGATGTTAAGAGGACAGATTTTTGTCTAACATTTACTTCCAAAATTGCAGTTATTGATTTCTTTCCTACAAAAATTTTCCTGCTCAAATGCAAATAGTTTGTATTCAGCTTGAAGTTGATCAATATTTTAAAATATAAACATGGGTAATAGAAAACAATGAGCCAGAATGCATCTCTTTAACTCTGCCAAGTATGAAGCAATGGAACATTTAGTAGTTAGGATTCCTAAATTCTAATCTGAGCTATGTCAATCAATGTATCTTTACATGCTATTTAATCCTTTCTGAATTTTATTTTCTCATGAAGGTAACTAGTCTCAAATTTGAAGTTACCATCAAATATCCTATGTTACTCTGTATTATAAAAAGATTAAACAAAGTATTTGACTTATACAAAGAAGGGCATTGAGATCTAAAGCAGAATTAGAGTGGATCCAATTAAGGAGATTGCTATGGATTAGTGGAAACAAAGTTCTATTGGGAGGCAGAATATCTAAGTCCAGGACTTGGCTCCGTCACCTGCTATCCGTGGGTTTCTTTTCTTTTCTTTTTTTTTTTGAAAGTCACCATAATCCCTTTAATATTCTAATTTTATAATCTATTCAATATAAAATGGAGATACTGACATGCTACCTCAGAGAGTAGTTAAGAAAATTAAACCAGGTAAACATATGTGAATTTTGTTTGCAAACTATATTGTATGACTGTGAGATATCCTTAGGGATAATCATTTTTGTGCAATAAATATATAGATCCTTCCCCAAGACATTTACTGCTGCCTTAAATAGGCAAAGTAATCTGAACAATCACAGAGCCAAAATGCAAGAGTGGTTTCAATAGATATTAGAAAACGTGTTGGCAACTTCATTAAATACTTGAATAAAGATGACTTGAGATTCTTGATTACTATCTTCCAAGGATCTCTCTGTGTAAATTTTAGTGTGCTCATTGCATAATGACTAATATTCTTTAAAATAATGACATATCTAATTCTGAGGCTCTTACTCATTTGTTGTACCAACAGTCACATAATTAAGAGGTAATCTGCATACATATGAATTTAATTTTAGTAAAATATTTTAAAGATCTCCTAGTTCACTAATAATTTGCAAATTAAGAAAATAAAAGTGATAAAAACATCTAGCTTCTGGCAATGATAGAAAAACTTATAATGGACTAACTCATCTGCTGCTAGTAATTATAAGCTATGGACAAAATATAAAATATAAATACTTAAAATAACTGGAGAGTAACAGAAACAAGTACAAACTGGAGGAGGTTTAACCCTGAAAGAGTAGAAACGTTCTGGGTAAGATCCCCATTTATGTGGTTTTCCCCTGAGGAAACTCTCAAGTCCACATGACATGTCTTTGACAAAACTCAAGAAAAAAAGCTACTGTCTTATTGGTTTAAGGAGTCAGACAATAGGATTCATGGACCTTGGAGTGGATAGAATGTGAGGGGAGAATCCCAGAAAGGAAAGAACCACAGAAACTCTGCATATAAACCCCTCTCAAATCACTGACCCCTAAACTATACATCCACAGAATAAGATATCAATAGACCCATTTAGGGAAAAGAACATCCGGAAGGCTGAAAGAGATGTACTTACATATTAGTAGCTGCCTCTGCTGGGGAGACAGGATTAGCATGTGAATCTCAACATTTTGAGGGAATTGGTAAACATCTCAGGATCTCCACTGAAACAACATAAGGGTCACACCTTCTGAATAAAGACTGCACCCAAAGACTAAGGAGTTTGCCAGAAGACTCAAAGAAAAAATGAAAATTGACCACTCTAAGAAAGCCTACAAATAATTGTCTCAAAGATCAAATAAACTACATTGTAGTTTAACTGCATGCTTTTACAAAATACAGCACTTTTCAGAAGACACTAACAGATTCCAGATGCTCTACAATGCATAATGTCAACTACCGGAAAAAAATCCCAGATATGTGAAGAAACAGGAAATATAATTCACTAAAAATAAAACTACATATGACCCAGATTTGGAATTAGCAGTCAGGACTTTAATATAATTATGATAAATATGTTAAAGGAATTATAGAAAAATGTTGGTAAAATTGGTAAGGTAATAGAAAATTTCAGAAAAGCTATAGGACTGTAAGTAAGAAACAAAGAAAAAATGTAAAACTGAAAAAAATTTTGAAATCAAAAATTCATTGCATGTGATTAACAACAGATTGCACAAAAGAGGAGAAATGATCAGTAAACGTGAAGTCAACAGAAATTATCCAAACTGAACTACAGTGAGAAAGCTGACTGAAAAATATAAACAGAGCCTCAATGGCTAATATGACAGCATCAACTAGTATAACATTCATGAAATTAGAGTCCTAGGAGAAGAAGAAAGAAAGGTGTAGAAAAAAAATATTTAAAGAAATACTGGCTGAAATTTTTTCAAATTTGATCAAAAAGAGCAACCAAAAATGCAGGACACTCAGTGAACTCAAAACAGCATAAATAAAAAGAAAAATGCACCTAGGCACATCATAGTCAAACTGTTGATAATGAGAGAAAAATTATATACACTGGAATAAAAATAAAAATATTGCTTACATCTTTTTAGAAATAGTATAAATCAGAAGATAATGGAATAATGGTAAAAATTCTGAAAGAAAAAAAAATCTATATCCAGGAAAAATATGTTTAAAATTTCAAGGCAAAAAAAAGACATTTTCAGGTAAACAAAAATTGATAGAACTTATTACAGTAGATATACACTAAAATAGGGCTAAATAAAGTTCTCAGACTTAGGGTAAATGACTCCAGATGGAAATCCTTATATATAGGAAGGAATGATGAATATTATCTCTTTTCTTAAAAACTTTTTAAAGTAAATTGATTATTTTTCACAAATAGTAATAATGTGTGTGGTGCTTGTAACATATACAGAAGTAAAACTTATGACAAAATAGCTCAGAAAAATAGGAGAGACATAAATGGAATTACATTGTAATAAGCCTCTTAAAATTATATATGCAGTGATTTAATATTAATTCATGGTATACTATGATTAGCAAAGAATGCATATTGTATCCTTAGAGCCATTTGGAGAAAGACTGTCGAGAGAGACATTTTCTTGCCCAAACTGTTTGAGTAATTTATCATTCTTCCCTATCTTATTCTTATTAGGAAGAACAACAATTTACTTAAGGGGCAATAAATATTTATATATGATGGAAAAGGGCTTTTTACTCAGTTGATCCTTGATAGAAGTCAAACAAACTTTCCTTCCTGTCAATAGACATTTCTAAAGAAGGTCCTGAATGTTGGTCCAAAGAATAAAAGTTGAAGTAAAAAAAAAAAAAAAAAAATCTATCACTGTCTTCTAGAACACAATATTTTGTACAAATTTTACAAAACAATCAATTACCAATATTAAAAGAGTAAATTTCAAATCTTCAAAAAGAAGGAAGCCTATTCGTTGGAGTACTATAAATAAAGAATACGAGTATAGTGTCACCCCACCACCTCCCTTCATTTACAACCCTTAGTTGTAAGACAAGGTATTCTCTTACATCATCTTTAATCCTAAGACAAGGTGTACTGAGTATGGATAGAAGATGAGACACCACCACACCTCTTGGTCCTCAGCATTGTTGGTAATTCAAAACACAGGATTAAAGAGTATAACCAGGTCTCAAAGCATCAAGAAAATAACCATGATGGATTTAAAATTTTTCACTTGCTCTTGTCATCTGAAGCTGGGACATGTCCTTCACTAGATCATATTCCCTAAGGTTCCCCAACTGAAGTAGGAAATTACCTCCAAGCGATTTATTTGTAGAAGTGGCCTTTTCATAAGAAAGTGAGCACAATTAGTTACTGATAGTCTAAATAGCATGTTTTCTGGATTTTCTTTCTCAAGGAACACTTGTTTCAAATATTTGTTTGACAAGAATTGGAAGAGTCAATAAAGAAGGATGAAGCTCTCTGGTCAATATCTAAAGGGCAGAAATTATTTAAATGGTTGAACAGAGACTCCCCTTGCTTTAGATAACATTTCATTAAGTAATTGTGTCAACATACATTATTGAAGGTATGGTGCCATTGTACTCTTGAGAGGAGATAGACTGTAGGAATAAGTTCCAAATATTTTCTCAAAATGATCTCTAAAGTTGCCCTAAAACCTGGAGAGGTAGGAATTGAAACCTATAAAATTTTAAGTATAAGTAAGCAATAAGAAAATCTCTAGATGGCTCTAATAGAATATCTGATCTTGAAGTTCACAGATTTTGTTGAGCCTACTTGTAAGCTGCTAGCTGTAGTCTCAAGTTTCAGCTTCATATATTGTTGAGTAGACTTTGGATGAAGTGATTTTGTGTTGTCTGTCTGAAAACTGGGAAATTCTTGTCTTGAAAACACTCAGTTTTTGGTATAGTTTATGTGAAGTTATTGTTTTTAAATAATTTCTTAAGTACATTCCAACTTTTAAGAATAAAGAAATGTGATTAGTGATTACATTCTTA
Source organism: Mesoplodon bidens (assembly GCF_964165515.1). Taxonomy (NCBI): domain Eukaryota; kingdom Metazoa; phylum Chordata; class Mammalia; order Artiodactyla; family Ziphiidae; genus Mesoplodon; species Mesoplodon bidens. Next base: position 35,340,643 of record NC_138165.1, on the reverse strand, counting down.
GGCTCTGTTGGGACATCTTGATCCAATATATTTTAAAACTAAACTAATTTGTTTAGGTATATACTGAGAAGAAGAGATAGGAGTCAAGATACAATTACAACTTATTCCATTTAAAATGATTCATTTATCTTTCAATGAGCCATTCCCACCTCGTCTGATTCTGGTAACATATTCAGACATAAGAGCTACAGGAAAAAAAATCTGAATCCATAAAGCTTAAAATAGGAGGCTTCTGTATGGAATATGGAAATAGAGGAAAGATTATAAATATAATAAAAAGTCTAATATATCTCTTCAAAGTGAAGATGTGTATAGAGAAAAGAGGTAGTTACTGATAAATGAAATAATGTATGATCATCATAAAATGAATTTTGTAACACTGCAAATATTTTTTTCAAAGTAAGACATAATCTTTGTCAACGTTTTGGTGAGGAATCTGCCTAGGGTCTCTTACATGTACACATACACAGTATATCTATAATTTTAAATAATCACAATTGTAGTCAGTCTGCTTTTTAATAATATGTTAATTTCCCACTAATAAATTATAGACATATTTCTACCATTCATTTTCCTGAGTTTTCGAGAAGATGAAACAAGAACTCTCAATGCTCAGTAACTGAATATTGCCTGACATTTAATAACCATGTGGTAAATGGTGGCTAATAGCATTATAACCTATTGCTACAGAAAATAAGCTGAAAACAGTTCAGATAGGAAAAAGATTATTTAATTATTTTAAAGTTTTATTTATCAGTCAAATGTTTTTATATATGATGGTTTTTCCAGGCTTCAACTGGGGAAATACTGAAGGTTTAACAAATAATGAGAAATCACTATACAGCTATAAATTTACAAGAAATAATTTAGTTATCATTAGATATTTGTGCTTTCTTGTGTTACCTGAGAGGTGCCATGAACTACATCCCAAATTTCCTACTGAAAATTTTATTTTAATTAGAAACTGACATGGTTTATAAAAGGATATTAACTATGTTGCTTCCTTTGAGTTTCCTTTGGGAGACTGACTTATAAACTGTTTATTTTCATTTTAAACTACTTAGCAGCTATTGTCACAGGATAACCTACATCCTATTTATACAGAAACAGACCAGTTTAAAACTTCTCATAATATATTTAATATATAGAACTTATTAGTAGAAATTGTCATGACCATTTTGCCCTACATCAGGCAGAGGTTTTCATCAACAACTGACACAAATGTTGGCAAACTTAAGCATCCATGAGACTTTTATGTGTGAAACATTTTACTACAGTTTTGTAGATGGTACCCAACTATTCTTTAAATGGCTATTTTATAGTTTCTCTTTTAAAAAGGCCAAGAATATAATGTTCACTCATTCTTTATTTTACTCATCATTCATTCAATTATTCAATGGCTTAATAATAATTATATATTTACTGAGACCCTACTATGGACCAGGGATTGTTGTAGATGTGGATGGTAGTGTAAATGACACAGATGTGATCCTTCAGATCACATGTTTAGAGTTTAGAAAGAAATATGGACAAATAAGTAATTAAGTACAGTATGAGAAGAATAGGATATTATGGTAGCACTTATGCCCTGAACAGAACACACAGTTGGGGACAGCTTCCTAGAATAAAAGGTTAATTCAGTTGAAACCAGATGATCTACTAGGATTAGTCAAGTAAGAGGAAAATAAAATTGCTCCATGTCAAATAAAAGCATGGGGGAAGAACTAGAATCAAGAAAAGGAGTGGAAATTAAATAAAAACATTTCTAATGTCTGGGACCAAACATTCTAGTGGGTAAATAGTGAAAGATGAGACTGAAGTGGTTTGTGGGGGCCCAGGTCAAATGGTCCCATGAAGATACAGGAAGGAATTTGAGAATTGTCAAGATTTATTGACAGCCATTGGAGGATTTTAAGTAATAATGTAATGTGATCTGATCTGTTTTGCATTTTAAAAAATCCGTTCAGCTAAGTTAAGGACAATGACCTTAATTAGGAGATTTTTCAATAAACCGTATGAGAGAAAATAACATCCTGAATACATGAGGCAGCAGTGCAGATGAAGAGAACAGGATGATTTCCACAAGTTGTTGATTGGATGTGGCAATGACCGGCATTAAGACTGAAGACAGCATGACAGTCAAGTATTATGTGAGGATGAAGACTTTTTTTAAAAACTGAGGTACAATTCTCACACAAAATTAAAGAACCAATTTTAGGAGTAGAGTTTAAAGAATTATGTCAAATGTACACACCCATACAACTACCACTCCAATTGAGATATAGCCCGGTAATTTTCATCATGCCATTTCTAGTGTAACCCCATCCGTAAATGTAACTGCTCTTCTGATTTCACCAGTTTAGTTTTGCTTGCTCTTGAACTTCATAGAAATGGAATTACATATTATATTATGTAGTCATTTGCCTCTGGCTCCTTTCACTTAGCAAAACGCTTTTGAGATTACCCATATTGTTGAGTTTATCACTAGCTTGTGCTTTTTCATGCTTGGTGGTTTTTATCACATTATCACGTTTTTTTCATTCTGTTGTTGCTGGACATTCAGATTGCTTTCAATATTTGTGCATTATGGGAGGGGGTAGAATTGATATAAGTAAATATCTAGGAGGATAATTTGCAGGTCAAAGGCTAGGTGTACATCTAAGTTTATAAGTTAGTACCACGCACTATTCTAACTACTTAACATGCACTATTTCATTTAATCTTCACAACAATTCAATGAAGAAAATTATTATCATTATCATCACGTTGAAGATAAAACTCATTCATAAATGTTAAGTTACCTTTCCAAGGTCATATACTAAATAATGGAGCTGAGATTTGAACATAAGAAAATGTCAGGAAGTACATCCATAATAATATTAACAGTGGTTATTTTTAAATGGTGATATGGGTAATTAAAGTATTTTTCACTTATGAATATTTTCTAACTTCTCTGAAAAGAACATGTGGGAGCAAAATGGGGGAAAATAGAAGCCTCAGCTTAGTGCTCCTGTATAATTTTTTTTATACATTGTTGGATTAGATTTGCTAATATTTTGTTGAGGATCTTTGCATCTATGTTCATGAAAGATGTTGATTTGTAGTTTCTTGTAATATCTTTGTCTAGTTTTGACATTAAGATAATGCTAGACTCATAGAATGAGTTCGGTAGTGTACCCTCTGCTTCAATTCTCTGGATAATGTTGTAGATAATACATATCATTTCTTCCTTAAATGTTTAGTAGACCAAACAAGTTCTCAAGGTCCCTTTGTAGGAGAACATAGGGTAGTCAAGCTTACAAGACTCCACACACACCCAAATGAGGTGTTTCATGCGGCAGTCTGCATTTCTTAAAAAAATAACCATTTTGTAGAATTCACCAGTGACATCACCTAGGCCTTATACTTTCTTTTTTGTAAGATTGTTGTTGTTGATTCAATTCCTTTCACAGATACGGGCCTGTTCAGATCGCCTATCTCTTTGTTTGAGTTTTGGTAGATGTTGTCTTTCAAATAATTGGTTCACTTCATCTGAGTTATCAAATTTGTAGGCACAGAGTTGTTCATTATATTTCTTTATTATACTTTAATATCATGGAATCAGTAGTGATGTACTTTCCTACCTTTCTGATATCAGCAATTTGTCTTCTCTTTTTCTTAATTAGCCTGGGTAGAGGTTTATCAGTTCTATTGTTCTTTTTAAAGAATGAGCTTTTGGTTTTATTTACAATATTCCTGTTTCGATTCCATTAATTTCTGCTCTAATTTTTATCATTTCTTTTCGTGTTTTAGGTTTACACTGGTCTTCTTTCTCTAGTTTCTTAAGGTAGTAATTTAGATGATTGATTTTATACCTTGTTTCAATTCTAGTATGTGCATTCAACATTTTAAACTTTCCTCTAAGCAATGCTTTTGCTGCATCTCACAAACTTTGATGTTATCCTTTCACGTTCATTTTTTTTGTGACTGCCTTAGGTTTTGTAGTATACTTTTGTAACTAATCTAAGTCCACTTTCAAATACCTCTATACCACTTCATGGGTAATGAAGAGTATAACAGAGTATTCTCAATTTCTCCTTCCCGTCCTTTACAACATTGCTGTTATTCATTTTGCTGATTCATAAGATATAATCACCCCATACATTGTTACTATAATTATTTTGAAGTTATATTTTAAATTAGTTAAAAATTTTAAAAAGGTTTTATTTTACCTTCATTTATTCCTTCTCTAATGCTTTTCTTTTCTTTATGTAAATCCGAGTCTCTGATCTATATCACCAAAAGAACTTCTTTTAATATTTCTTTCAGGGCAAGTCTACTGACAACAAATTCCTACAGCTTTTGTTTGTCAAAGGAATTCTTTATTTCTCCTTCAGTTTTGAAGGATAATTTCACTGGATACAGAAGTTAAGATAGGTGAGGTTTTTTTTTTTTTTCTTTTAAGACTTTAAACACTTCACTCTCTTCTTGCTTGCATGATTTCTGAATAAAAGTTTAATGTAATTCTTCTCCTTGTTCCTCTGTAGGTAAGGTTCCCCCTTACCCCATCTTCTTTCAAGATTTTCTCATTGTATTTGACTTTCTGTACTTTGAGTATTATATACCTAGGTGTACTTTTTGGTATTTATCCTGCTGGGGTTCTCTGAGTACCTGGATCTTTGTTTTGATGTCTGTCATTAATTTTGGATAATTCTCAGCCAATATTACTTCAAGTATTTCTTGTGCTCCTTTCTCTCTTTCTTCTCCTCCTGGTACTCCCATTCCTATTCTCTTTTTGTAATTGCCCCAGTTTTCTTGGATATTTTATTATTTTTTATTTTCATTCTTTTTTCTGTTTGAATTTCAGCTTTAGAAGTGTTTATTGACATATTTACAATATTACTGATTCTTTCCTTGTCTATTTCCAGTCTACTGTATTGATTAGCCCATCAAAGGCATTCTTCATTTCTGTTACAGTGTGCTTTATTTCTAGCATTTCCTTTTGATTCTTTCTTAGAGTTTCCATTTCTCTGCTTAGGTTACCCATCTGCTCTTGCGTGTTGTCTATTTTTTTTTTCTATTACAGCCCTTAGCATATTAATCATAATTGCTTTAAATTCCTGTTCTGATAATTCTAAAATCTGTCATATCTGAGTCTGGTCTGATGTTTGCTTTGTTTCTTTAAACTGCATTTTTCCTTGCCTGTTAGAATGCCTTGTAATTTTCTGTTGACTGTTGGACGTGACATATTGTGTAATAGGAACTGAAGTAAACATGCCTTTAGTTAGTGGTTTTATATTTATCTCTCTAGGAGTTAGGCTGTGTTTAATGTTTGCTATAGCTAGTTGTAGGTGTCAGGGTTTTCAGTTTCTCTGGTGTCCTCATATTTGTTTACTCTGTTGTGTTTGGATTTCCCTAGTAACTTCTTAAAGGAAGTCTATGTCTTACATCTCTCTTAGATGTAATCTGCTACAGTTACACAAGAGCCCTGATGATATGGTATGAAGTATTTGAGAGGGGAAGCATTCTTAATCCTATGATTAAATCTTCATTTGGGAGAAGAGGGAGGGCAGAATCCCTGGACTGTTACATTCAGAGAAGTTTCTTAGCCTTTTTCTTTCTCAATTTATATGGGACAGGAAGTCTTGTGGGCGCTAGAGTTGCCTTAGTGCCCTTTCCCCAGGTCAGGTGAGGCTCCGGTAAAGTAGTTTCCCTTGAGGATGGATCTTTGTTAGAGAGATCAGAACGCTCTAGGTGGATCTCAAAATGGTTACTTTTCGTCTCCTCCTGCCTGAGCACAGGAGGATTTTCTCCAGTCCACTGTGAGAACCTGGTAGGATTCCAGAAGGTAAAAATAATGAAAGTGGGTGGGCCTATGACTGGGTCCCTAGGTGTTGATTTTCAATTTTTCTCTTTTCTTCTTGCTGTGAGCACGGGAGTAAAGATCCCAAGCTCTTTACATGTCAGGGTATAAAACTGTTATTTTTCATGATGGAGGAAGAATAATAATCTGCATGTGGCCAGCTATAGCCATAGGGGTGGGGTCCCTGTTTTCCAACTTTGAAATTCTTTTATGAGAAACTTAAACTTTTAAGAAAACTCAATATTACTTTTTGATGGTCTGATATAATACAGAGAAAACTGAAGAAGTTAGAGAGCTCAGAGGAATGGATACTTAATGAATCCCTGTACCACCTCCAAAACATTAGCTAGATCAGGTGAACATTTGGCAAGTATTAAATCACAGTCAATTCATTATTCAATTCTGTGACAAGTGTCTAAAATGATAATATTCACGTAATTCATCAGAGAGATCCATATGCTTTAGATAACAGATGTGCAGGTGCAGATTTGGCACTCTGTTGAAAAAATGTTAAAGTATTTCTTGTATTCTTGCCCAGAAGGGACTTTTTGTATGGACACACGGCAGTATGCATTATCAGGAAAAGGATGTATGAACCAGTCACCTTGCAAGTTCTTATTTAATATGGCAGGTGAGCATACAGCCAACTCATATAATATCCATAAAATCATGTATATACATATACATAGATATATAGATGTATATCTACTTTCAGACAAGGGCAAACACACACAGACTTTGATTCTAATCAAATATTTCATGAAATGTTTAGTTTCCCAGAGGGTTTAAACCAGCCAATGTATCAGAGTATTAGAGTACCAATTGGAATTTCTTAACTTACTCATATCTGCCTTATATTCCAGGGGCAATGCAGAACTTTAGAGTACCACACTTAAGAACTTATTTGTGGCACTATTTATCCAAAAGTTGAAGCTCCTCTTTCAAGTTATAACTAAATCATGATGCTAAGCATTCATTAAAAGCATAGAGAAATGTAAAAATAATGCTCACATTCATAGAACACACGAGTAATTTCTTATACATAACTTTCATGATGCCTTATCTCATTTACTCCTTATGACAAACTTTGATGGTAGATATTATTTTCCTCATTTTAAACTGGAAATAATTAGTATCAGGATAAAAAGATCACCATTTTAAGCTTGGTGTCCATAATTTCTTTCCATGGAATGGAATGTTGAAAGATGGTACACTATGTGAAAGTTCTGATATTTTTCTTGACCAATTTTCTGGTGAGAAGAAAGTTAAATATAGCCATGTTCAAAGGAGAACAATAGAAACTAAAAGCTTGCATGACCTTCACACTTGAAATATAAACACACCCATGAAGGCAATACGCATACCAGTTAAAACTGCCAACTTTAAACCCAGACTGATGTATTTTTGAATTCTGGTTCTGCTTATACTTGCTTCATGACCTTGGCGAGATTACTTAACCTCTGGAAGTCTCTAATTTCTCATTTGTCAAGTAAAGCTAATAGAAGTCTATTTTCTTACTTGTCAAATACAGCTAATAGAGTTAAGGTGAAAATTAATGTATGTTAGTTGCCATTTATATTGATAAATAGAGGTTATTAATATTATTGATATAGAATCTGGTAAGTAATGCTTCTTTTATCCTCCAGGCTGGGTGAATATACTATTTATATACTTTTTATTTCTTTTTATTCATTATTTGATAGGTATTGATATTACAGGTAAGTTAAGACAAAGAATAGTGTTATGTCATTTCCCTAGGTGTTCTTTATAGCATTGTGTCTTTAAATACCACAAAACAAAGAAAAAAACAGAATTGTTCTATTTGTTATTCAATGCTTTTTATCTCAAGAATTCAATACTCCCCTGAATTTAAAAACAAGCTACAAAATATTATGGATTAGGATGTCATAAAGCTAATTTCTTTTTCTAATTTTTTAACCAAATGAGGTGGTTGCTTTTATTTGTATATTCAGAGAATTCAGGTTCTAGTGCAAGCATTTGATTTTCTAATTGAAGAATATGTACTTAATTTCTGACGCATTTATTGTCTCAATATGTTCACTAAGGTTACCTAAGAAAAAGCTTAAAAAATCTTTGTCTCAGCTAAAAAATTAAATCACTATACAAAGATCACTAAACTACTAAGCAATCAATTGAAGAAATTACACAAAATATTAAATTGACTCTGATTCATCCATTTTATTTGTATTGAATGAATATTCCTTTTTCTTATTTTATGCCATAATATAGACAAATCATAATATGCTTTAATGAGCACAAACTCTATGCTAAATATAATAAATAAGAAAAACTAAAACAATATTTCTTATTAGTCTCCAAATCAAAAATCCTAATTTGACAAACACATTTTAACGTAAAGGATGAAGTTCCAAAGTGATTTAATGAAAATAAATCAGGCATTAAGCTTTAAAACCTTATTTCTTAGACCCAATTGGAAAATAACTTTAGTTTAACATCAATAGTTACCTTGTATTTCTCTGTATAATCAATAAACATGATTTTTCAATACAATTTTAATGTAACTGATGAGATTTTAAACTATTTAATTAAATTGCATCATGTATGCAGTCTTAGCTTGCTTCTTTAGCCACCATTAGATAAGAACTACTTTAAAATTTAGTGTTGCCTTATGCTAAAACACCACAGCATAATCAATAAATATGTCTTCCAATATATTTGGTTATTAGAAAATAAACTTTATAATGAGAGCAATTGTTTATAAGCATTGAATGTAGATTGCCTTTTAAATTAAATTATTACATTTCTTGTTTGTTATTTGTGTAGCTAAATCAAGTTAAAAAGAGATGTGATGAAAATAATTTGCTGGTACCACAGAGAGAAGTAAAAAAATGAAAACCTAGAGGAAAATGTGGTATCTATAGCAACAGACTTTGTATAAATTAGAAGAGTCCTTTCTCCTCCAATTCCTCAAACAAAATTGTGCATACAATAATCAAACACCAATGGCAACAACAAACATGTATCAGTATCTACTGTATGTGAGAAACAGTATTAAACACTACCTGACAATCTAGCTGGGGAAAGAAGACACACATGTGGCTTGAATGAAGAGGGCATAATGAAGAGCAATGAGACAAAAGGTAAGAAATGTTGTATGAAGACCTATTGTGGATGAATTTGAAAGAAGAAATTAACACTTACAGAGTGCTTACAATGATTCAGGCACAGTGCTGAGCCCTTGAATTCACAAGGCACATCTTCAGTTGATTGCTAAGGAAGCTGAACTGATGGCTTAAGTGATGTTGTACCAGGGTGTAACATCTGGAGGCAGATGATGTTCATCATTCTCTCCTTTTGTGATATCAATGTTATCACTCAGCTAAGATGGTGCTTACTTTCTCCTGTAATTCCTTTTGCAACAATTAACCAATATTTGGAAAGACAACTTAAGATAATACAAATATCTTACAACTCATCAAAATTTCCTTCTAGATTTAGCATCCATTGATTTCTTTCTTTCTTTTTTTTTTCTTTTTTTTTTTTTTTTTTTGGCTGCGTTGGGTTTTTGTTGCTGTGAATGGGACTTCTCTAGTTTCGGTGAATGGGGGCCACTCCTCACTGCAGTGCACGGGCTTCTTATTGCAGTGGCCTCTCTTGTTGCGGAGCACGGGCTCTAGGTGTGTGGGCTTCAGTAGTTGTGGCTGACGGGCTCTAGAGCGCAGGCTCAGTAGTTGCAGCACATGGGCCTAGTTGCTCCGCGGCATGTGGGATCTTCCAGGACCAGGGCTGGAACCCATGTCCCCTGCATTGGCAGGCGGATTCTCAACAACTGCTCCACCAGGGAAGTCCCCCACTGATGATTCTTGCCTGAACTAATCTTTACTATGATTACATGGTTTATATACTTAAGTTTTTGTGGTTACAAAATGATGATTTCCTAATCCCAGCATTTTTTCTATGTTTGCCAATTAGCTCTTCTGTAATGATCTTTTCTTTGTAGAGCCATACCACAAGAAACTGTAACAGATTTAGTAGTGGTATGGGTAGACTGGTATGATAGCTGTAAAAAAAGGAATGGTGAATAAAAAAGTAAGCAGGTGGAAAATAAATAGAAGAGCAAAGGATTAGGATGCAGTTAGCCCTGAGAAAGGTTTATAATTAAGAAGAAAAATGAAGTGCTGGAGACCTCAAATAAACGGATATGTTATCTAAAAGATGGGAGGAGAATCAAGGTAGTGATCACAGATTTCACAGCACAAGGGAGGTTCACAAAGGAGTTTGGTCAATAAAATATAGTCCACAGGTCTAGGCAGATCAGAAGTGTCATTAGAAGTAGCAGTAAATGGAATATTGGAAAGTGAGCATTTTTCGGAAGAGTGGGGTCAGATGTAAAATTGCAGAGGTTACAGTTGCTAAAGAGAAGAATAAAAATGCCGGAATATTGACACATTTTCAGTGAAATAAAAGATAAAATTTGGTAACTGGGTATAAATGTGGAGGGGCAAAGGAAGGATTCATTTGTTTTTGTTTATTTGTTCTCTTAAGAAAGAAATACTGTGTATTAAAGGAGGAGGAGTTGCTCAAGATAAACAACAGTGCAGAATCAGGTAAAGGAGCACGGTTTTCCGATGTCGGCAAATGATGAGATCAAAGGCAAATGATTATGGATTACAAAGACTGCTACACCTTCTCCTGCAAATATTTTTCAGAAAATGTGAAATTAGGTCAAGGAAAATGGATCTAAGAGTCTCCATTCCTTCAGTGAAACCAGAGGTGAGTTCATCCACAAATAGTGCAAGTGTGAAATCAGTGAGCCTAGAACTTAAGCAAAGGGTATAATTATTTTGGGGTCTTCGGCAGTAAATTAGCAAGCATAAGGGCTGCTGCTGAGCTGGTCTCTGTCCTTCATGAAATCTGCATGGTTATCTATCTTCCTCTGGGATTACTTTGTGATTCAGAACAAAAACAGAGAAAGCAAGTATGAGATCCAAAGGACAAAGATTTAGAAAAAATGTAGCAATAAGAGGAATGAAAGAGAGGAAGATGAAGTTCAGGCTGATGATGAAGTCTCAATTATCTGAAAATGAGTAATCAGCAAAATTCAGATAATTTGAGATATAAGGCAGTCCCTTACGATTTATGTGGTTATGTGTGTGGATGGTTTTTTACATTTATAGTGTGTATGGTTGTGTAGGTATACGTGGCTATATAAACAGCTAAATAATGTAATGAGTTCAGATGCTCTTTATCTCTGAAATTGCACTAATGCAAAGTACTGTGCTACATATTCTGAGAAAATTTTAATTTTAAGCATTGACGCCTGAGTCAGTGATTCTTAGAGCCATCTCACCTCATCTTCACTTTCCTCCCTGTTCTTTGCTGGTCTTTCCTTAACCCCCCATCCAGAAGAATGGAAGGAAGACCACTGCTGCCAGATTGGGAGCCATTAATTGGGAAATCTTGTAGGTGACTTTTGCACAGAAGGTCTCTTGTATTACAGCAGGAATAATGAAGTTGGAATGATGAACATACTATCAAATACTAGAAGCTAGAGTTGATTGGTACTTCAAATAATAATTGTTTTGGAAAGACCTGGACTCACCATAGATTTGTTTCACAATGATGAATGTCATTACCTCATTTGGAATAGCAGCCCACTAATTTTATTTATGAGTTAGAAGAAAACAGATCAGAATCTCAGTTGGACAGAGGGACATTCAGCATATTCACATGTATTGAAAGACATAGGTATTTAGAAAGGCTAAATTAGAAATTAATTTTAGCTATTAAAAGTATTAGATAATTTATATGAAAAACACTTATTTTTTTCTTTTTTCTCTACCATGAGGTGATATCTATATTTGGTAACTAAGTAGTTTTTTAAAACTCTAAGTAATTTTTTAAAATCACAAATGTAAAATATCTTTAGTTCTTCAAGTACAAAGAACTTCTAGATATAACGTATACTTGCAGAACATCCTTAAATATTATTATTTAATAGTTGCTTCTTGGTTATACTGGAGAAATGATATGAGAAAATTTAAAGTTAACGTAAGTCATAATATCCCCATTATCATGCAGGGGAATAAAACTGGTCCTGTGGAGCTGATGAGTTAATGAAAAATTCCTGATTCAAGCAGCATCCCTTCTGCCTACCCCCCCCATCTCAAAGACAAGAATAAAATTAAATCAGATCATCACATACAGGTCCATCTCATATTCTAACAATCTAAAACCAGTAGAACTGGCATTGAAGAAAGAGTATTTGCATACCATCTAGTGGCAGCTTTAAAAAACAGCAAAAGTTTTTCCCACAATTTTTTTAAAAAAATAGGAATAGTAATATATAATTTTACTTGCCTTGAATATAAATCACAAAACCTGTCATTTCACATGTTCAAAAAATAAGGTGAAGAGTGCTTTTGTTCATTCCTGACACACCCACAAATACACTGCCGTCATCTAAAAATAATTATTTCATACTTGTCTAATATTATTAAAGTTATCAAATATTGTGACTTTGCAATTGCTGCATCCCTTTTGTCTGATATTTATGTTTGTTCTTGAGCTCCACCATACCATGAAAAGGGAATGTCCTTACACTGAGTTAAAAGTTTAAACAAAACCTCATTTTTTAAATAACAGCAGACAACAAAATACAATAGCCAAAGCTTTTATGCTTTTTCTGCAAATAAGGATCATGTTGAAAGTAAAAACCTTCACATAAAGATGTCCTCTGAAGCACATGAATGGAGACAGGCCAAATGATCTCCAACTTCTTGCAAGTGGTGTCATAAGGCAGGTCAGTCACGTGGCTTATCCCTATATTTTTGAAAAATAGGTAACTGCTAATCATTTAATTACAGAATGAGGGGTTTGGGAATTCATTTTTTTCTTAGGGTAACTTAAATCAGAAGTGTCAGACATTAGACTGCTGCTCATTCCCAAAGCCAGTGCATAATAATCCGGCAAAGAAGGCAGGAGGCATTGCTTCCTGAAGTGTGTGTGCAGAGTGTGTGGTGAGGGGAAGGCGTCTGTGGTAGTGTGGCTGTCAAGGACAAGGCCACGTGTGTTCTGCTGCCCACAAAAGTCAAAGGGGACAGGAAATTCCTAGCACGTTCACATGGAATGGATCCTGCTAAGAAAGGGAAAGAAAGGGGAGCTGAATTACATGATGAAAATAGAATGGCACACATGAGCAAAGTCCTCAGTTGGGGGCCTACATAATTGAAAGGGGAATCTGCCTTAAGGCTAAGTCTGTGTTGGTAAAATGTGAAGGCAGAGGTGTTCTCTCTCTCTCTTTTTTTTTTTTTTTTTTTTCCTGCACAGAGCTCTAATTAGGAGAGATGGGAAGAACATAACACTAGGCAGTTCTTACAGCTTGGTGGTGTAGGCTGTAAGCAATTGAAACTTGGGCTCTACTTATTCTGGTTTCCTTCAAAGTTGGAGGTATATGGCATTCACTTCCTTCCCTAAGGTGTTTTGGTTCAACTATTAATATTTGGAATTGACAGTACATAGTAACAGAATTCTTTTTTAACATAGAGCCAACTGAGGAAATTAGGTTACACAAAATCAAAGGCTTATAGTTCCCCTGTGTTCACCTAGGCCGTCCCCAGAAGGCAGAGCTTTAAACGAGGGCTTGTATACAAGTGGCTTATTTTGGAAGTGATCCCAGAGAACAAGAGTAAGAGGTTGGAAAGAAGGAAAAACAAAAAGGACAGTCATTACAGGCGTGTGTTCTTGAAATGGTCACCACTGTAGGCAACTGGCCCTCAATCCTACTGAGGGCCTCTGAATAGTCTTAACAGAATCAGAATTTTTCAGAATCAGAATCGGTCTTAATCAGCCTCAGAATTTTCCACCTGAGGGACAGAAGAAGAGAGCATTTTCACCATCAGTGGACTCTGACTCTTTACAGTTTAGAGTAAAGGAAGAGAAGAGAAATTTAGAGTAGGGAAGACCAGAGAACTGAACTGTGCTGAAAAGAGTGTGAGATGGATACATCTCTGTGAACTAAAAGCACCCACTGGAACAACTTTCCCAGCCTTCCATGTTCTTTCTGAGGCTACCCTTAATCTCCATTCATACTTGACTATTTCTATTTCTCAGATGACTCCTCTCCACATTAGTTTATTTAGGAGAGAGTGGAGGAAATTAGATGAGTATAGGGTGCTGTATTATTTTGCTTCCCTCTCTGTTCCCCTGACAAATGGTAGCTACTGAATATTTTCATGAATGAAGAGATTAAGACCTAATTCCACCATAACATATCTTCACAACATTGGCTACTTAACCTGAGTCCGGTTCCCTATCAAATTGTGGAAAAATAAAATCTATCCTGTAGATACAAGGTATAGCAAGGATAAAATCAGATAAAAATATATGAAAGCACTCTTCAACTGATAAGTACTTTTCAAATATAAGTAAGTATGCTCTTAGACCATTTCAGCCTTTTGGTATCTCATGTCCTTCATGCACAAGTACTTTCTGCAAATTGCAAGAAAGGGACCCTTTAAAACGTTCTTCTAACAGATATCATTTAGTCAGGAACCTCAGGGCTTCCCAGACTTCAATCACAATCCACTTTTTCTTCCACTATGCTCAATAGTAATTCATTATACAATAAACATTAAAAAGCAAACTGTGGCTTGTCCCGATAAAGGTTACTATTTTCTTCCAGAACAAAGCATTCAGGGGCCATTTGGGGGGTTTCCTTGGCACACAGGCTGGATGTGTGACAGACTGAAAAAACTGCTCAACGTCTACGGTGCTGAACACTCCACGTTCTAAATATATAGCTGGAAAACTTCCCAGATTGTACATCTGCCTCTCTAATTTACACCTCCAAAGATGAGGGTGAGCAAGAAAGCGGTGAGAAGCCTTAATGAACTACTTGGAGCCTTTGCATGTGCTGTGGGAAACTTCCCAGCACACACCAAAACCTGGCAGCAGGGGCTAGGTGGTAAACAAATATTTGAACATTGAGTTTCAGTGATGTCCATTACATTTCAATGGTGACCTTGCCTTCAAAGAGTAAGCAAGAATCCCTTTCCCTCTTTTTTCTTATTTTCCATCCGTCCTTCCAATATGCATCCTGGGTCACAAATTGGACATTCGCTAAATTCTTTCAGTCGGTTGCCAAAACGCTGGTCCCAGCATGACTGAGGACTCTTTCTATTATCACATTTTGGGTCTTTTTTTTTTTTTTTTTCCAGACTATAGATGCTGCACAGGTAGAAACTATGCCTTTATTGGGATCAAATGTTCACTTTGTAATAAAGCTATTGAGACACTGAAATCTGCAGGACAGTGCTGGCAAGAGCCTGGAAATTCTAAGTTGGCTGTAGTGAAAGAGGAAAAAACTTTGTAGACAGCAAACTGCTTACTGTTCGGTCTTAATTAATGGTGCTTCTCAGCAGGCCATCTTGCTGTCCATGGTGTGAAAATAATAATCTGCTGCTTATACTTTTGGGAAGGAGTTTTTATTGTGATTAAACTCAACATAACTCTCAATAAGATATTCCCCAAATCATAGCATAGCAGGTTATGCCGCCTTGTCCACAGCATAAATGCTTCTTTATTTTTTCAGGGCTTCTTAACTTGGGGTCCATGGACTCCAGATAGACCATGGATAGAATTCAATGTATTTATGAATGTGGATGGAAAAAAATTATTCCTTTTCTTTTGCTAACCCATAACTGAAATTTAGCATATCCTTCAAAAGTAAATGTAGTATACAAACTTTAGTATTATTAGCAGAACCTGTGACTTTATCATCAACAAAAATCACAGATATTTTCATAGCAGGTTACAGTTTTTGCAGGTGCCTCAAATAACATTTAGACTCCAACTCTTTGAATTAGGGTAACTATTAGAACGAGCAATAGATCTTGTTATTTTATGCATTAATAAAGAAGTGCACATATTACTACATGAAAAAATGTATTTTAAATACCTTTATTTCCATACAGTTAGTTTCAGTTACATTTCTATGTATTTTCTTTTAGGCATTTAAAAATATTATTCTGTGACAAATTCATCAGACTGCCAAAGTGGTCTGAATGAAAAATATGCTGACTCCTGTTAGACCTACATCATACTTTTCTGCTCTATGAAACCTCCACAACTCCCCAGGGAGGGTTCAGCATGTCTGTTTGTGCATCACTGATTTGCACTTAATTTGCAAATCATAACTGGCACTTCTCATGTCCATTCATGTATCCTGCTCATCCCCCAGACCATTAGTTTATGGAGGTAGAGCCCCTCTCTCTAGCATAATGGCTCTGGGGCTGCACTGCTTGGGGTCCAGACCCAGATGTGTCACCTAACTCCAGATGCTTCAACTATTAGTGCTGTGACACTGGACAAGTTGCTCTAGTTTTCTTAACTATAAAATGAAGATAATTGCAGCCACTTCCTACATTTGTTCTAAACAGTAAATGAGTAAAACATTTAGAGCAATGCCTGGGAAATAGTAAGCACTCAACAAATGTTAGCAATCATTATCTTCATCTTTCTTATCAGCAGCATCACCAATTGCTGTGTCATCTTCATTAACAGTGGTAATGGAGGATGTGGTAGAGGAAGTAACAGCGCAGTACCTGTCTGGCACATAGTAAGCATTCAATTAATTTTTTTTTAATAAATGAAACAGTTAATGGATTTTTTGCCTTCAAACAATAAATAACTGGATAAACCTGTAACTCCAAACCTGAGCATATAATATATATACATAAAATTATCAGTCAACAGGTAATTGATAAAGTCTCTGCTATGTGTTCAGTACTGTGCTATGTGATCCCAAGTCCTTTTACAACTCTAGGGAACTCATGATTTTGCAAGTGAAGAAAGACAAAGTTCCCTCTCTCCCCCTCCCCTTTTTCTCCCCCCCCCCACCACGCACAATGTATAAGATGCTAAAGTACAAAGTCTTTTGAGATGCCTCCTTGAGGGGAGGAAATGACTGCTGACTTT
The DNA here is from genome assembly GCF_964165515.1 of Mesoplodon bidens. Classification (NCBI taxonomy): domain Eukaryota; kingdom Metazoa; phylum Chordata; class Mammalia; order Artiodactyla; family Ziphiidae; genus Mesoplodon; species Mesoplodon bidens. The sequence goes on along the minus strand of NC_138165.1, from coordinate 35,323,842 downwards.
TTATGAAAAAGCCTGAGTTCAGCAGCATCAAATTCCATTCCCTTGACTGTCCTCCTACCCCCACTCCCCAAATGCACCGTCTCCTCCCTCACCCATTCCATAAGCATTACTGCTTCCCACCTGACCACTCCTTGCTCAGAAAATTATCTCTTCTACCTTGAGGGACTCAGACTGTGAAGAAGAAAAAGGAGATAACTCACAGAGCAGGTGTTATGCAGAGGGAAACAGAAGGAAAAGGAACTATAGAGGAAAGGCTCTGGGGGAAGAATATATTTGGAATCTGCAGTCACCTGAGAGGAAAATGTTACTGACACTTACTCTGTCATCTTAACTAAACATGCCTTGGGATATTTCGTAGAAAAGTCCTTTGGTAGAAAAATTCTAGTCCTGACTTTGTCACTAACTACCTTTATGATGTTTATAATCCATGATCACTGTCTTTTGGAAAATTCATTTACTTTGAATTCGAAATTTCTCCACTGTAAAATAGAGTTCTAGATGATCTCTACAGTTCTTTCTGTTACTAAGCTTTAAGTTTATGTCTCTTTGTTCATTTTATTGTATATTCTATGCAATGATTCTTCAGTTTCCCTTGCTTTTTTAATACAGAAACAAACTTATACTGTTTACTTATCTACATATAAATAAATGAGTGTAAAACAGTTGCATTACATGTGCATGTAAAATTACATGTTACTTAGACTGTAAATTGTTTTGATATCATTTTTATTTCCTAAGACAAATTTCTTTGGATAATTTCAAACTAAGGTAAAGAGATGAAATTGCTTAATATTTATAAATATTTATAAAGAACCTCTCCATTGAACAGTCCTGGCAACAGTAGAACCTACACACCACTATCTCTGTTCTATAAAGACATAAAGAAAAAAATAGAGAGAGTATAAAAATTTACCAGTTCCTGATATTTTAAGAATGAATTACATCAGCTTAGATCACTATTTTCCTGTTTTTTTATTACAATATTTTCTTGATTCCATATACATGAATATATATTTTCTATTATGTTTACACCAACCTTTAGGCAGAAGAGAAAGATATACTGCTGTCTTTGCATACATCTATATCAAATGTGCATAAAAAGAATCTGAACAGATTGTCACCGAGGTTATTAGTACTGATAAAATCACATACAGTTTATATTTGTACACTTAAAAGTCATTTAAAATGTCCTTTAAAAGTTTTCACTATAATGAAGCTTTAAAACAAAAAGGACATAAAAATACAGTTATGAAATTTAAACACCTATTACTAGAGAAAAACTACATTTCTATGTTTTCTTGTGAAGAAACTTTCAGAATTTCAAGATGCAAGATATTCACAAATAAATAAAGTTGTGTTTTATTTGTCATTAAGACCTATTGTTTAGGCCAAAACTTATTGTTTTGTCATTGATGCCTAGTATCAAAATAATTGTTTGCCACATTCTAGGCAATGCAATTAAAGACCATACACACTGCCAGATCTCTATCACAAGACCATAGACTTCACAAAGCAAAAAAGAACTTATCATCCATTTTGCATCATGAAGAAATATCAATCAGGTGACATATATCCATTCCTTCAAGGTTTGACTTTCAGAAGATGCTACATGATGTTCAGTGATTCAATGAAGAAATTCATGAAGAAAAAAATTAACCCCAAATTTAACTAAAAAAGAAATAGATAAATATTGTGTCAAATATACCTCAAAATCTTACTGCCAATCTTAAAGCTGTTAAAAATATTAATTTCAAAAAGTGCCAGTTTTGAAATGAAGTGTTTCACTCTGATGCTATTTATTGCTGCTCCTACCATCTTGTATTATTACAAAAGACAAGTTACACAAGAATGTGTATATTTATTTCTCAAATATATGATTATACTTGCATGAACAGTGAATATAAGAGTTTTGTGCTGATACAAGACTGATAAATCCTACTTGAATATTTATACAAGAGATGTTTAGTTAACACAACCAGCCCATACATTTTTAATGAGTTCTGCAAACAATCAGTTCATCCAATCAGCTGAAAATATGTTTAGCAGAATGTGCTCTGACATAGTTTTTATTCCTGAGAGTACAACTAACCACCTTCAAGCCCTTGAGGTAAAGCATTTTAGAGAAGGCCTAAGGCAGTGGTTCTACAAGTGTGGCTCCTGGGCCAGAGCATCAGCATTACCTGGGGACTTGTTAGATATACATTCTTGAGCCCAGACATTCTGAATGAGAAACTCTGGGAGTGTGCCCTAGCAATCTCTGTTTTAACAGCCTTCCAAGTGTATCTGATGAATGCTAAAATTTAGAACCAGTTTTCTAAGGAAAGAGTATGAAATCTATACTAGGTTTTTTCTTCTGCTGCTTTATGGTAAGATTAAAAGGACTTCTGCACCAAAGCTTGCAGAATGAGAGCACGGTAGAAATAAAATACCTCAAATAACTGAAAAACATCAATCTTTGAAATGGTGCATTAGAACTGAACATGATAAAAGGACATTACTTTGTAGGAAAAACTTTACAACTCTGACCCCAGAGTAATTCAGAAAAACTTTAATTCAGAATGTGAAGAAGCTCTAGACTGAAACTTAGATGTTTCTATTGAAAAAGAAAGTAGCATTTAAGTCTAGGAATAATTAAATATTATAACTGGTTAATAATTGTATGTGAATATTTAATATGATTTTTCTAGAAAATCTATTTATAAATTATAAGTATAACATAATAGACATCATATTAGAATTGATTGTGATAGGAATTAAGAGGCATCAAATCTATATTAAACATATATAGATAAGAGTGCTTTACTGCAAGAATTTTCAGAAACTTCGACACTATAAAACTCATTGTAAATTTCCAAGAGGTTCATAGACTAGTTTGATTTTTAACTCTTGACCACTGAGAATTATTTACATAAAATTTGGTGGAACCCTCGTTTCATTGAATTTATTTGGTAAATTTGCTTAGATAAATAAATAACAGATTTATTATGGTTTATTATTAAGAGAGATAGGGAGATCAGAGATAGGGGTAAGGCACCTTCTTAATAACCTAAGCTTTTTAGTTTGACTTCAAATAAAACAAGGATAACCTCAACCAAACTTTTTTTCCATTGTTTTTTCTGTCAGGGATAGAATTTTGAACTGGGTGGAAAAGAGACTAATTCAATTTGACTTGTTAAATTTGTGCTAAAACTGTGAAAAGCTAACAGGAGCTTCTCTGGGCAACTGGTACCCTGAACAGGATGTCCCAAGTAGTCTAGGGGGTCCTAAGTAGTCTAGGGACAGATACAGTATTCCAATGCCTGGTCTCCTGGCATGTCTACAGTCCTTGTGAATCATTTATTTCCAGTAGCCCCGAGACAGTCTAAAGCATGCCATGGGGTTGGGCCTCAAATCTTTATCATTTCTCTCGTTCTACTGAACCATAATAATGTCTTAGTTAATAAAATATTTGTTTGTTAGTTAACAATACAAACCAATTTGACTGAAATATCCGAAGTATGGTAACAGGAAGATCATAAAATATTTTCAGTCTACTTATCAGTTGACAAATAAAACAGAAAAATAATGAACAAATAAACAATGCATTTAAATCCTTTAATAAATATCTCATCACTGTCACCACCAAATAAAACAAATCTGGAAAGCATATCTTTGATGATATTTAGGTGATGTAGACTGAACTATGCTTAATACTATCAAATTTCTAGAGTAAAAGTTTACTTATGAAACTTTTATTTTCATGGCATTACAATGACATCCAGTGGCTGCCTCTCTAAATAATATATATTTAGATATTAGACTTTTTGAGTAGAGGGTAATTTAATCTTGTTCTGAAACTTGTTCTCTGTGCATTTCCAGGCTCATATATAAGAAATCTATACTTTCAAGGGTCACCCCAGAGGAAAGATAAAGTTTGAATAGGAAGATTGTATAGTGAGCAAATTATTCCCAGCTTCTTTCTGTCTTAATAGTGAATTCACCCAGAGGGATGAATATGACAAGGTAGTTTAATTTCCTCATTTTTAGTTCTTGAGGCTATTCTTCCTTGTGGGTACCTAAAGGGAACTTCAGAAGGGCTTTATCCTATGCTGTTTTAATTTCATTTATGCAGGCCAATTTATTATTCACCTATGACTAGGTCTCAGTTTAGGTCCTAGTTATTCTCCTTGCCGTCATTTATTGCTGCCACAAAAATAATAGTCTTAGAAAGACTTGGGACAGCCTTAACTTATCTGCCCTCAAAGAATGTATTTTTAATTTTTTTCTATTTAGAGACTAAAGGTGTTACCTTAGCAACTGCTGCAATGTACATATTCCACTGGGATTTTGTTAGTCAGACTTTTTATAGCAATGTAATGTTAACAGAGCACAAGAATGTGGGCACATTTCTTTATAAAGCAAACTTTCAATCTAGGTCATAGATATGATTCTCAGAGAAATGGTACTTTATGACTTCACAGTTTTTTCATAATCATTATTCACTTAAAAATAATTCCACATAAATCTTACCTCTTTTATAAATAAAGAAGTTGGGATGCAGGAAACGAATGAGTTGATAGAAGGGATAAAAATTATAGCTTTTGTTAAAATGTAAAAAGTAGAGTAATAAATTAGAGGAAAATTTCTAAAATGATGTCTAAGATTCATGATTATATGTTATGTGACTCTTTGGGAGTAGAAAAAGAATGTTTAAATAAATAAATATTCTCAAGTTTTAAAAAAATCATGCAATTTTAAAGTACAAATCTGGTGACTGTATTTCGAAAGGTTGTTATTTGAACAGCTGATAATATATACAGCAAGACCTTTTTTATCTATTATTGCTAGAAAATGTAGTATTCTCTATAAATAAGTTTTATAATTAAAGTTTGGTTTGCTAAGTGCCAAAATGATGTGTGTGTGTGTGTGTGTGTGTGTGTGTGTGTGTGTGTGTGTGTGTGTAGTGGGAACTTCACAAATATATTACACATATTCTTGCTTTGGTCTAAAGTCATTAGTGCTTGCTGTCCCTGTTAGAACTTAGTCAGATAAAAATAGGCTCCTCCGTATCCCTCCCTTTCTGTGACCTGAGTGAGCAAGGGAGCCCTAATCAGCCACTGCTTTAATACACTCCTGTCTGGGTGGGGAACAGACACCTGAGGGCAGCTTACACACAGAGGTGGGGCCAAAACTGAAGCTGAACCCCAGGAGCTGTGTGAACAAAGAAGAGGAAGGGAAATACCTCCATGCAGCCTCAGGAGCAACGGATTAAATCCCTGCAACCTGCTTGGTAAACCCTGCATCTGTGGAATACCTACCTGAATAGACAATGAGTGTTCCCAAAAGTGAGGTGGTGAACTTTGGGGGCAACTGTGGATTTGAGGTTTGCTTTCTGTGTTTGATTTGGTTTTGGTTTTATGTTTATCTTAGTTTAGTTTTTACTGTTTGTTTTCATTTGTGGGTTTGTTTATTGGCTTGGTTGCTCTCTTCCTTTTTTTTTTCTGTGAGTGTGTGTGTATACATTTCTCTGTGCGATTTTGTCTGTTTAGTTTTGCTTTTACTATTTGTTTTGGGTTTCTATCTGTTCAGTTTTTTCTTTTTCTTCCTTTTCTTCTGTGTAGTGTGGCTGGCAGGGTCTTGGTGCTCCAGCCGGGTGTCGAGCCTGAGCCTCTGAGGTGGGAGAGCCAAGTCCAGGATGCTGGACAACCAGAGACCTCCCAGTCCCTTGTAATATTAATTGGCAAGAGCTCTCCCAGAAATCTCCGTCTCAACACTAAGACCCAGCTCCACCCAACAGCCAGCAAGGTCCAGTGATGGACGCCTCATGCCAAACAACTAACAAGACAGGAACACAACCCCACACATTAGCAGACTAAGTTCACAGACACCCCAAAACACAGCACCGGATGCAGCCCTGCCCACGAGTGGCACAAGATCCAGCCCCACCCAGCAGAACACAGGCACCAGTACCACCCAGCAGGAAGCCTACACAAGGCACCAAACCAACCTCCCCAACTGGGGGCTGACACCAGAGGTAAGAGGAAGTATGAACATGCAGCCTGCGAAAAAGAGACCACAAACACAGGAAATTAAACAAAGTGGGAAGACAGAGAAATATGCAGCAGATGAAGCAACAAGGTAAAAACCCACCAGACCAAACAAAAGCAGAGAAAATAGGCAGTCTACCTGAAAAAGAATTCAGAGGAATAATAATAAACATGATCCAAAATCTTGGAAATAGATGGAGAAAATACAAGAAATCGTTAACAAGAAACTAGAAGAATTAAAGAGCAAACAATGATGAACAACACAATAAATGAAATTAAAAATTCTCTAGAAGGAATCAATAGCAGAATAACTGAGGCAGAAGAACGCATAAGTGACCTGGAAGATAGCATAGTGGAAATAACTACCACAGAGCAAAATAAAGAAAAAAAGAATGAAAAGAATTGACGACAGTCTCAGAGACCTCTGGGACAACATTAGACGCACCAACATTCGAATTACAGGCTTCCAAGAAGACCAGAAAAAGAAAGGGACTGAGAAACTATTTGAAGAGATTACAGTTGAAAACTTCCCTAACATGGGAAAGGAAATAGTCAATCAAGCCCAGGAAGCACAGAGAGTCCCATACAGATAAATCCAAGGAGAAACATGCCAAGACACATATTAATCAAACTATCAAAAATTAAATTAAAAGAAAAAATATTAAAATCAGCAAGGGAAAAACAACAAATAACTTATAAGGGAATCCCCATAAGCTTAACAGCTGATCTTTCAGCGGAAACCCTGCAAGCCAGAAGGGAGAGGCAGGACATATTTAAAGTGATGAAAGGGAAAAACCTACAACTAGGAATACCAAGTGAGGATCTCATTCAGATTCGATGGAGAAATTAACACCTTTGCAGACAAGCAAAAGTTAAGAAAATTCAGCACCACCAAACCAGTTTTACAACAAATGTTAAAGGAACTTCTCTAAGCGGGAAACACAAGAGAAGGAAAAGACCCACAAAAACAAACCCAAATCAATTAAGAAAATGGTAATATAAACATACATATCAATAATTACGTTAATTTTAAATGGACTAAATTCTCCAAACAAAAGACACAGACTGGCTGAATGGATACCAAAAAAAGACCCGTACATATGCTGTCTACAAGAGACCAACTTTGGATCTAGGGACACACACAGACTGAAAGTGAGGGGATGGAAAAAGATATTCTATGCAGATGGAAATCAAAAGAAAGCTGGGGTAGCAATCTTCATATCAGAGAAAATAGACTTTAAAATAAAGACTATTACAAGAGACAAAGAAGGACACTACATAATGACCCAGGGATCAATCCAAGAAGAAGATAAAACAGTTGTAAATGTTTATGCACTCAACATAGGAGCACCTCAATACATAAAGCAAATGCTAACAGCCATAAAACGGGAAATCAACTATAACACAATAATACTAGGGGATTTTAACACCCCACTTACACCAATGGACAGATCATCCAAAATGAAAATAAATAAGGAAACACAAGCTTTAAATGATACATTAGACCAGATGGACTTAATTGATATTTATAGGACAGTCCAGCCAAAAACAACAGAATACACTTTCTTCTCAAGTGCACGTGGAACACTGTCCAGGATAGATGATTTGGGTCACAAATCAAGCCTCAGTAAATTTAAGAAAATTGAAATCATATCAAGTATGTGTTCCAACCACAATGCTTTGATCCTAGATATCAATTACAGGAAAAATACTGTAAAAAATACAAACACATGGAGGCTAAACAATACTCTACTAAATAACCAAGAGACCACTGAAGAAATCAAAGAGGAAATCAAAAAAAACCTAGAAACAAATGACAATGGAAACACGATGACCCAAAACCTATGTGATGCAGCAAAAGCATTTCTAAGAGGGAAGTTTATAGCAATGCAATCCTACCTCAAGAAACAAGAAACATCTCAAATAAACAACCTAACCTTACACGTAAAGCAATTAGAGAAAGAAGAACAAAAACCCCCCAAAATTAGCAGAAGGAAAGATATCATAAAGATCAGATCAGAAATAAATGAAAAAGAAATGAAGGAAACAGTGGCAAAGATCAATAAAACTAAAAGCTGGTTCTTTGAGAAGATAAACAAAATTGATAAACCATTAGCCTGACTAATCAGGAGAAAAAGGGAGAAGACTCAAATCAACAGAATTAGAAATGAAAAAGAAGTAACAACTGACACTGCAGAAAATACAAAGGATCATGAGAGACTACAACAAACAACTATATTCAAATAAAATGGACAACCTGGAAGAAATAGACAAACTCTTAGAAAAGTACAACCTTCCAAGACTGAACCAGGAAGAAATAGAAAATATGAACGGACCAATCACAAGCACTGAAATTAAAACTGTGATTAAAAATCTTCCAACAAATAAAAGCCCAGGGCCATATGGCTTCACAGGCAAATTTGATCAAACATTTAGAGAAGAGCTAACGCCTATACTTTTCAAACTCTTGCAAAATATAGCAGAGGGAGGACCACTCCCAAACTCATTCTATGAGGCCACCATCACCCTGATACCAAAACCAGACAAAGATGTCACAGAAAAAACAAAATTACAGGCCAATATCAGTGATGAACAGATGCAGAAATCCTCAATAAAATAATAGCAAAGAGAATCCAATGGCACATTAAAAGGATTATACACCATGATCAAGTGGGATTTATGCCAGGGATGCAAGCATTCTTCAATATATGCAAATCAAACAATGTGATATGCTATATTAACAGATTAAAGAATAAAAACCATATGATCATCTCAATAGATGCAGAAAAAGCTTTTGACAAAATTCAACACCGATTTATGATAAAAACTCTCCAGAAAGTGGGCACAGGGGAACCTACCTCAACATAATAAAGGCTATATGTGACAAACCCATAACCAACATCATTCTTACTGGTGAAAAACTGAAAGCATTTCCTCTAAGATCAGGAACAAGACCAGGGTGCACACTCTCACCACTATTATTCAACATAGTATTGGAAGTTTTAGCCACGGTAATCAGAGAAGAAAAATAAATAAAAGGAATCCAAATTGGAAAAGAAGTAAAACTGTCACTGTATGCAGATGACATCATACTATACATAAAGTATAAAGGTATACTATCTCTAAAGATGCCACCAGAAAACTACTAGAGCTAATCAATGAATTTGGTAAAGTAGCAGGATATGCAATTAATACACAGAAATCTCTTGCATTTCTATACACTAACAATGAAAAATCTGAAAGAGAAATTAAGGAAACACTCCCATTTACCACTGCAACAAAAGGAATAAAATACCTAGGAATAAAACTACCAAAGGAGACAAAAGAACTGTATGCAGAAAACTGTAAGACACCGATGAAAGAAATCAAAGATGATACAAACAAATGGAAAGACATACCATGTTCTTGGATTGGAAGAATCAACATTGTGAAAATGACTATACTGCCCAAACCAATCTACAGATTCAATACAATCCCTATCAAACTACCAATGGCATTTTCAACAAAAGTAGAGTAAAAAAATTTACAATTTGTATGGAAATAGAAAAGACCCCAAATAGTCAAAACAACCTTGAGAAAGAAAAACGGAGCTGGAGGAATCAGGCTCCCTGACTTCAGAGTATACTACAAAGCTACAGTAATCAAGACAGTATGGTACCAGCACAAAAACAGAAATATGGAACAGGATAGAAAGCTCAGAGGTAAACCCATGCACACATGATCACCTTATTTTTGATAAAGGAGGCAAGAATATATATAATGGAGAAAAGACATCCTCTTCAATAAGTGGTACTGGAAAAACTGGACAGCTACATGTAAAAGAATGAAATTAGAACATTCCCTAACACCATACACAAAAATAAACTCAAAATGGATTAAAGACCTAAATGTAAGGCCAGACACTGTAAAATTCTTAGAGGAAAACATTGGAAGAACACTCTATGACACAACACAAAAAGATCCTTTTTGACCCAACTCCTAGAGTAATGGAAATAAAAACAAAAATAAACTAATGAAACTTAAAAGCTTTTGCACAGCAAAAGAAACCATAACAAGACGAAAAGACAACCCTCAGAATGGCAGAAAGTATTTGCAAATGAAGCAGTGGACAAAGGATTGATCTCCAAATTATACAAGCAGCTCATGCAGCTCAATATCAAAAAAAACAAACAACCTAATCAAAAAATGGGCAGAAGACCTAAATAGACATTTCTCCAAAGAAGATTTACAGATTGCCAACAAACTCATGAAAGGATGCTCAACATCACTAATCATTAGAGAAATGCAAATCAAAACCACCATGAGATATCACTTCACACTGGTCAGAATGGCCATCATCAAAAAATCTACAAATGATAAATGCTGGAGAGGATGTGGAGAAAAGGGAACCCTCTTGCACTGTTGGGGGAATGTGAATTGATACAGCCACTATGGAGAACAGTATGGAGGTTCCTTAAAAAACTAAAAATAGAGCTACCCTATGACCCAGCAATCCCACTACTGGGAGTATACCCTGAGAAAACCATAATTCAGAAAGAGACATGTACCACAGTGTTCACTGCAGCACTATTTACAATAGCCAGAACATGGAACCAAGCTAAATGTCCATCGACAGATGAATGGATAAAGAAGATGTGGCACATATATACAGTGGAATATTATTCAACCATAAAAAGAAAGGAAATTGAGTTATTTGTAGTGAGGTGGATGGACCCAGAGTCTGTCATACGGAACGAAATAAGTCAGAAAGAGAAAAACAAATTCCGTATGCTAACACATATATATGGAATCTAAAAAAAAAAAATGGTTCTGATGAACCTAGGGGCAGGACAGGAATAAAGACACAGACGTAGAGAATGGACTTGAGGACACGGGGAGGGGGAGGGGAAGTTGGGACGAATAGCATTGACATACATACACTAACAAATGTTAAATAGATAGCTAGTGGGAAGCTGCCACATAGCACAGAGAGATCAGCTTGGTGCTTTGTGACCACCTAGAGGGGTGGGATAGGGAGGTTGGGAGAGAGAGACAAGAGCGGGGCGATATGGGGATATATGTATACATATAGCTAATTCACTTTGTTATACAGCAAAAAGTAACACAACATTGTTAAACAATTATACTCCAATAAAGATGTTAAAAAAAAAAAAGGCTCCTGAAGAATAATTATTCCCATAGCCAAACCCTGGTTGTTTGCTGATTTATCTTTTTACTGAAGTATAGTTGACTTTCAGCTGGTTCTTTTTATAAGAATGAAAAAGTTTTCATAAAAGAAGTTTTTAGAAATATTATATTATAACTAATGAACATATATTATACATAATATATATTAATGTATTATATATGTATATATAAATTTGATCAGTCTTATATTTTTCAATCCTCATCCCACTCTACTCCCACTGCAATCTGAAGAAACACTGAAGAATTTATTGAACATATTTGTAATGTATTCTCTTATGATGTCATTTCACAAAAATACAAATCAAAGGCAAGGCCTTTAGGTTTTGTTGATTTCTTAATGATTCTTGGTCACAGCTTTCACTAACAACAATGTCCATACTGGAATACAGTGATCCCTTGATGAGCTATTATGTTGTTGGGATGACCATTTGTTCCTTATACTTGATTATATAATTGCTTGGTTTTTAAAGTATTTATTGCTGTCTTTCATAGTTATTCTATCTTGTTACTTTTGCTATTGATTATCACTTTTCTCAGTCTGCCACTAGCAATGTCTCCCCCACTTAGTTCTCTAATTAATTATGTTATCCTGCTATAGACTGAAAAATCATAATAAATCTGATTTTTGCATAGATGTAATAAATATTTGTTAAGCAGAATTTTTGTGTAGAGCACCATAGTAAGGCATTAACAGAATACCAAGATGTCTAAAATGCAGATGCCTGATATATAGCCTCTTTCTTTAGATATTTTTAAGATTATATTTATAGCAGTTTCAGATTCATAGCAAGATTGAGAGGAAAGTACAGAGGTTTCCCAGGTACCCTCTGCCCCCACACATGCATCGCCTCCCCCATTATCCACATCCACCACCAGAGAGGTACATTTGTTACAATTGATGAATCTATATTAAAACATCATAATCATCAAAAGTCCACAGTTTATATTACTATTCACTCTTGGTGTTGTATATTCTATGGGTTTAGACATTTATCCATGTATAATGACATGTATCCATCATCATCATATCATACAGTGTATTTTCACTGCCCTAAAATCCTCTATACTGAACCTATCCATCCCTCCTCCACTCCTCCAACCCCTGTCAACCACTGATTTTTTTTTTTACTGTCTCCACAATTCAGCCTTTTCCAGAATGTCATATAGTTGGAATCAAGTCTATGTAACCTCCTCAGATTGGCCTCTTTCACTTAGTAATATGTATTTAAAGTTCCTCCATGTCTTTTCATGGCCTGATAGCTCACTTCTTTTTAGCACTGAATAATATTCCATTGTCTGGATGTACCAGTTTATTTATCCATTCACCTACTGAAGGATATCTTGATTGCTTCCAGAATTTTGGCAATTATGAATAAAGCTGCTATAAACATTTCTGTGTATGCTTTTGTACAGACATAAATCTTCATAAAACTTCTTCATAAAACTCCTTTGGGTAAATACCAAGGAAGGTGATTGCTGTATCATGTGGTAAAAATATGTTTAGTTTTGTAAGAAAGCACCAAACTGTCTTCCAAAGTTCTTGTATTCTCTTGCATTCCCAGCAGTAATGAATGAGAGTTCCTGATGTTTCACATCCTCACAATCATTTAGTGTTGTCAGTGTACCAGATTTTGGCCACCGTGGTATCACATTTTAATTTGTATTTCACTGACGGCATATGATGTGATCTTTAGAATTTTATGTCTGTATTTCTCAATATGTTGATTTCAATATTTCTCTCTCACTCTCATCTCTCACTATCTCTACATTTCCTTCCTCAGAATCACATTTAACTCCACTGTTTCAGCCATCTCTTTCATATGTAAGAACACAAAATTTTGAACACATGTAACAAATTCCAAGATGGTTGAAAAATACAAATTTTTTAGACAACTAGGAGATTCTAACTTGGGGACTTCCTAGGATATTGTCTTTTTCATATATACCAGTTGGGCTGGTTATTAACCAATTGGCTGAAAAATCTCAGAATCATTTTGAAATCTATGATCTACCTCAACTTTCAAATCTAATCAAATCTTGTGGAATCACATTTATAATATCTATTTTTTGGAATTTTAAAATTTTATTTTATTTAATTTTTTATACAGCAGGTTCTTATTAGTTATCTATTTTATACATATTAGTGTATACATGTCAATCCCAATCTCTCAATTAATCCCAACACCACAACCAGAACCCCACAAGTTTCCGCCATTGGTGTCCATAAGTTTGTTCTCTACATCTGTGTCTCAACTTCTGCCCTGCAAATCAGTTCATCTGTACCATTTTTCTAGGTTCCACATATATATGTTAATATACGATATTTGTTTTCTCTTCTTGACTTACTTCGCTCTGTATGACAGTCACTAGATCCATCCACGTCTCTACAAATGACCCAATTTCATTCTTTTTATGTCTGAGTAATATTCCATTGTATATATGTACCATTTCTTCTTTATCCATTCGTCTGTCGATGGGCATTTAGATTGCTTCCATGACCTGGCTATTGTAAATAGTGCTGCAATGAACATTGGGATGCATGTGTCTTTTTGAATTATGGCTTTCTCAGAGTATATGCCCAGTAGCGGGGTTGCTGGGTCATATGGTAATTCTATTTTTAGTTTTTTAAGGAACCTCCATACTGTTCTCCATAGTGGCTATATCAATTTACATTCCCACCAACAGTGCAAGAAGGTTGTCTTTTCTCCACACCCTCTCCAGCATTTGTTGTTTGTAGATTTTCTGACGATGCCCATTCTAACTGGTGTGAGGTGATACCTCATTGTAGTTTTGATTAGCATTTCTCTAATACTTAGTGATGTTGAGCAGCTTTTCATGGCCTTCTTGGCCATCTGTATGTCTTCTTCGGAGAAATGTCTATTTAGGTCTTCAGCCCATTTTTGGATTGGGCTGTTGGTTTTTTTAGTATTGAGCAGCATGAGTTGTTTATATATTTTGGAAATTAATCCTTTGCCCATTGATTTGTTTGCAAATAGTTTCTCCCATTCTGAAGGCTGTCTTTTCATCTTGTTTGTAGTTTCCTTTGTTTTGCAAAAGCTTTTAAGTTTCATTAGGATCCATTTGCTTATTTTGTTTTTAGTTCCATTACTCTGGGAAGTGGATCAAAAAAGATCTTGCTGTGATTTATGTCAAAGAGTGTTCTCCGTATGCTTTCCTCTAAGAGTTTTATAGTGTCCAGTCTTACATTTAGGTCTCTAATCCATTTTGAGTTTATTTTTGTGTATGGTGCTAGGAAGTGTTTTAATTTCATTCTTTTACATGTAGCTGTCCAGTTTTCCCAGCACCACTTATTGAAGAGACTGTCTTTTCTCCATTGTATATCCTTGCATCCTGTGTCATAGAATATTTGACCATAGGTGCATGGGTTTATCTCTGGTCTTTCTATCCTGTTCCATTGAACTATATTTCTGTTTTTGAGCCAGTACCATATTGTCTTGATTACTGTAGCTCTGTAGTATAGTCTGAAGTCAGGGAGTCAGATTCCTCTAGCTCCATTTTTTTCCCTCAAGACTGCTTTTGCTATTCGGGGTCTTTTGTGTCTCCATACAAATTTTAAGATTTTTTGTTCTAGTTCTGTAAAAAATGCTACTGGTAATTTGATAGGGATTGCATTGAATCCGTAGATTGTTGTGGGTAGTATACCCACTTTCACAATATTGATTCTTGCAATCCAAGAACATGGTATATCTCTCCACCTGTTTGTGTCATTTTTTATTTCTTTCATCAGTGTCTTATAGTTTTCTGCATACAGGTCTTTTACCTCCTTAGGTTGGTTTATTCCTAGGTATTTTATTCTTTTTGTTGCAGTGCCAATGGGAGTGTTTCCTTAATTTCTCTTTCAGATTTTTCATCATTAGTGTATAGGAATGCAAGAGATTTCTGGGCATTAATTTTGTATCCTGCAACTTTACCGGATTCATTGATTAGCTCTAGTAGTTTTCTGGTGGCATCTTTTGGATTCCCTATATATAGTATCATGTCATCTGCAAACAGTGACAGTTTTACTTCTTCTTTTCCAATTTGCATTCCTTTTATTTCTTTTTCTTCTCTGATTGCCATGGCTAGGACTTCCAAAACTATGTTGAATAACAGTGGTGAGACAAGGACATCCTTGTCTTGTTCCTGATCTTAGAGGAAATGCTTTCAGTTTTTCACCACTGAGAATGATGTTTGCTGTGGGTTTGTCGTATATAGCCTTTATTATGTTGAGGTAGGTTCCCACTATGCTCACTTTCTGCAGAGTTTTTATCATAAATGGGTGTTGAATTTTGTCAAAAGCTTTTCCTGCATCTATTGAGATGATCACAGAGATTTTATTCTTCAGTTTGTTAATATGGTTTATCACATTGGTTGATTTATGTATATTGAAGAATCCTTGCATCCCTGGGATAAATCCCACTTGATCATGGTGTATGATCCTTTTAATGTGTTGTTGGATTCTTTTTGCTAGTATCTTGTTGAGGATTTTTGCATCTATATTCATCAGTGATATTGGTCTGTAATTTTCTTTTTTTTCTTTTTGTGGTACGCGGGCTTCTCACTGTTGTGGCCTCTCTTGTTGCAGAGCACAGGCTCCGGATGTGCGGGTTCAGCAGCCATGGCTCACAGGCCCAGCCGCTCCGTGGCATGTGAGATCTTCCCGGACCGGGGCACGAACCTGTGTCCCCTGCATCGGCAGGCGGACTCTCAACCACTGTGCCACCAGGGAAGCCCGAGGTATAGTAATTTTTAATGAAGCTTTTTTTTTAATAGTCTGCAGAGACAATGCACTTATGTATTTATACATTTATTGGCACACATGATGATTCTTCACAGTGTCTAAGCACACTCTCTTTCTGTTTAGATTGATAAATTATTTTTTTGGTGTTCTATATTGTCAAAAGGCTGTCCCTGGGCTTCCCTGGTGGCGCAGTGGTTGAGAATCTGCCTGCTAATGCAGGGGACACGGGTTTGAGCCCTGGTCTGGGAGGATCCCACATGCCGTGGAGCAACTAGGCCTGTGAGCCACAACTACTGAGCCTGCGTGTCTGGAGCCTATGCTCTGCAACAAGAGAGGCTGCCATAGTGAGAGGCCCGCGCACTGTGATGAAGAGTGGCCCCCGCTTGCCACAACTAGAGAAATCCCTCGCACAGAAACGAAGATGCAACACAGCAAAAATAAATTAATTAATTAATAAACTCCTACCCCCAACATCTTCTTTATAAAAAAAAAAAAAAAGGCTGTTCCTGGCTAGCTTCATCTTTCCAATATTTAGCAAAAGGAAGTACCATTGTTATTAATTACAATGCTATGGCTCTTTGGAACTTGTTTATATGTAAACAATATAACCTTGCCTCTGCAGTGTCTTAATACCATTTATTTAATGCTGGTTACATTGTTACTTATGATGATGCAGCATCCATTATGCTACCCATGAATACTAGGTTTTAATAGCTCTCTAAAAGGTGTAACTGAGCATCATTGATAATTTTCCAGTGTATGCAAGAAAATGTGAAAAATAATTTATTTTTTGTTCATGTTAAATTTCCTATTGGGGATTTCGTAGCATAAACTACACATCTTCCATCTATGTCTTCTCTGCATAGGCTATAATCAGCGCATTCCTAAAATGTGATTTCATTTAGTGCTTTCCCCACAAGGTCATAAACAGAGGATATGCCAGGGCCCATAGGCAGAACAAAAAGAGCATTCTATTTGCACAAGGGATATCCATGCTTTTCTTGAACAGCTTATGGCCAAACCAGGATAACATGATGTCACCCATTATTGAAGGCAAGAGATAAAGTAATTGTTTTGAAAGCCCTCAGAGAGGATAGGTGTGGTGACCTCCAGATGACTACCCAACATATAAACCAGAGCCAGTGGAACAGATGGAGTGATTGTCACAAACTTTAAATATAAGGACACAGATCAGTTGAAAGTGACAGGATAGAAAGACTTGCCTGAAAATAATAATCAAAAGTAAGTGGTGTAGCTATAATTAACATCAATGAAGAACATAAGGCAAGGCGAGTTATTTCATAATGATAAAAAAGTTAATTCAGTGAGGAAATATAGCAATAATAAATGTGTATTCATCTAACAAAAATATCTTCAAAGAATATTTGAGCTTTGGGATTATAAGTAAAATATGCAAATATAGATTTAGCACAGAATATATCCATGATGTTTTTAAAAATAATGTGTTAACTTTGACCTTTTAAGTATTTTGAGAAACACATTATCTGCTACTCACCTTCCTCCTAATCTGATTTTCCAACCCCTTAAGTGAGAACTACTGGCTTAAAAGAACACACCCACTTTGAGTCACTTTGAGGCTATGGGCTGTAATTCATAAAACCGCCACGAGATGGTAGTGGTTATCTGTTTTAAAGTGTACACTGAACAATTAAAATCTCTCCACAAATGGCAAAACAAAGGTATGGAGAATATCAGTTACTTCCTCTTTGAAACCATAACCTAGGTATAGCGGTGTACAATATTTTATCACAATAAATGTTGATTTTGAGTAATCAAGAAGTGATATAATTCTTGCCTTCAAGGAGATTATGGACTGGTGGGACATACTGGTGAGTCCACAGGGAATGACAGTACAGTGTGATGCACAATATAAAACAGAAGTACAGGGCGTCTCTGGTGGCGCAGTGGTTGAGAGTCCACCTGCCAATGCAGGGGACGCGGATTCGTGCCCCGGTCCAGGAAGATCCCACATGCCGCGGAGCGGCTGGGCCCGTGAACCATGGCCGCTGAGCCTGCGTGTCCAGAGCCTGTGCTCCGCAACGGGAGAGGCCACAACATTGAGAGGCCCGCGTACCGCAAAAAAAAAAAAAAACCAAAAACAGAAGTACAGGATTCTGTGTGCTCACATAATATGAACATGTAACCCGACTTAGATCAAGGAAGGCTTTCTAGAAGACATGGCTCTCTATAACATATAATCACCACCATCTGATAAGATTAAAAAAAAACAAAACTAAAGAATGATCAAAGTTAGCTGGCAAAATACATGAAAAGTACTCCCCAAAAAGAAATAGCGTGTGCAAAACCCAAAGTTTTTTTGAAGTACCAAAAAATTTGTGGGTTTTTTTTTTTTAGTACTAAGGCTGAGTTCAAAGAACTAAAAAACCAAATAATTTAATTGAATTATATAGAAATATAATCTGGAGACATATTTAAAAGAATCATGACATCCCCCTCCCAGGCCCACACTGTTTTGCAGGTGAGTTTTACCAAACATTTAAGGAGTGAATAATTCTTCCTTCAAATGGAAGGGGAGAAAAGATGCTGGAATAGCTAACTAATTTTATGAGACTAGTAAAATCCTACTACTAAATTAAATATACGAAAAGAAAAAAGTTTATAGATTTAGGACTCCTGGTTTCCAGTCAAGCATGTAAAGAGTTTATAAGTCGCCACTTCATCCTAACAAGTAAAAACTGAACAAATTAAAAAATCAACAGTTCTTAGATTCAGCAGAGAAGCGAGGCCACAGGACAAACCACTGCCCCCCAAATTAGAGACAGACAGGCAGATACAGAGAACCAAAATTTCCCGGAGAGAAACCCACCAGCAGAAACCTCCCTGGGAAGGCTGAACTGCAATTGACAAATTGCTGGAGGTTCAGTGTGGACAAACCTAGGAGATAAAAATTCCAGGGAGGCCCAGTCAGAGGGACTCAGCCACGTTTTTATGAGTTTTAACTCCCGGAGCTCTAACTGGTTCACTGTGAGAACCTGTGCACTCAGGGAAAAATCGCTTTGGGTTTCCAGCAGGAGGGGAGAAGCAACCACTTGAGAAATACAGGAGAGGACTCTATCCTTAACAAGGCCTACCCTTAGGAGAAACCTTTACCTATTTGGGTTTTTTCAGAGCCTAAACCACCTGAAGGAAGGAAAACAGAACTCCAGCACCCTCTGGCCATTCTGTACTAAGGTGATGAAACAAATATACTGAGAAGCACTTGAGAAGTTCACAGCTCAGGAGCACAGGCTCACCAAAAGACTGAGACTTAATCACAGGACTATAGAATGCTTCCCCTCCGTCTACAGCTTATCACTACACCATTAAAAACCTACTTACTGGGGCTTCCCTGGTGGCACAGTGGTTGAGAGTCCGCCTGCCGATGCAGGAGACACGGGTTCGTGCCCTGGTCCGGGAAGATCCCACATGCTGTGGAGCGGCTGGGCCCGTGAGCCATGGCCGCTGAGCCTGCGCGTCCGGAGCCTGTGCTCCGCAACGGGAGAGGCCGCAACAGTGAGAGGCCCGTGTACCGCAAAAAAAAAAAAAAAAAAAAAGCCTACTTACCGTAGTTCTATTTACCTAATTCAATATGTCTGCTTTTCAACAAAATGTATGAAGACATACTGAAAGGCAAAACAGTCTGAAAAGGAAGAACAAGCATCAGAACCAGACACGGCAGGGCTGTTGGAATTTTCAGAATTTAAAAGAAGTATGATTAATATGCTAAGATCCCTAACGGAATAAGCAGTCAACAAGCAAAAACAGATGAGTAATGGAAGCAGAGAGATGGAAATTTTAAGAAAGGAAAGAAATGCTAAGGATCAAAAACACTGCAGCAGAAATGAAGGATGCCTTTGATGGACTCATTAGTAGACTGGACATGGCTGAGGAAAGAAGCTCTGAGCTTGAGGATATGTCAACAGAATCCCCAAAATGAAAAGCAAAGAGAAAAACAAAAAAAACTTGGAACAGAATATCCAAAAACTGTGGGACAACTACAGAAGATGTAACATACATGAAATGGGAATACCCGAAGGAGAAGGAAGAGATCAAGGAATAGAAGAAATTTTTGAAGCAACTATGTGTCTCTCACAACTCCTCACTCGGGGATTCAAATCCTAGTCTTTATTCTCCACTGCTCCAATCAACAGCATATTTTTAATTGATAAATTCTGCAACTATTTTGAAATGTTTCACCAAAGTATTTCAAAGGCAGAGTCACCTTCATGTTTCATTTATTCAAAAATATCCCATGTGGTTTGAAAACACACTTTCTAATATGTGAATTGAAGTATGAGAACATTTTCTCCAGCAAATAAATGTTAAATGACTATTGATTACTCATTTCATTAATTGCCTTTAAAAAAAGAATAAAATTGCTTAACTTGGGCTTCTCTTACACATTTGCCAGAACATATGATCTTTATACTTTCTGTATTTGAAAAAATGTTAGACATAACACAGCATAACGAATAGCATTGAGAAGGGGATTGGAGGGGAAAAAGGAAGTTACTTAATTAATTTGAACAGAAAATAGTTTTTCAGAGCAGTAAAAACTTGACAGGAAACAAATAAGGAAATTCTGACCATAGCACTCATGGACACATTCTTCCTATACCCACATCACATTTGCAAAAATCCTCCCTTATATTCAATCCTACAGAGGCCACTTTAAATACCAACACCCAATTACCACACCATAGCTGATTGGTGGAAGGTATATTTGGAATTACTAGTATATTTTATCCATGTTTCTTTGCCTGGAATATATAATCACCTACCCACGATTACAAGATTCCAAACATGTGTCTACCTAAAATACAATCCAACTCCAACTATAGACACAGTTTCAGAAGCATTCATCTTAAAGACACAACCCAAGGATTTGAGAAATGAAGGAGCAACATTTCTCAGAGTCTACAAAGTCCAGGTTACATCCATTCTTCTTCAATTTTTTTGGTTGTTTTTTGGTTTGGGGTTTTTTTTTGACTGGATTCATGAAAAGGTTTCACTATCAAACTCTTAATTAGAATTTAATTACCCCAATACAGGGAAATTACAATAAGAATTAGCATTTACAGAAAGTGAACAAAGAAAGAGACTTCTTACAAAGAAATGAACATTGATAATGGGACTAGAACAGATAGCACATATTAGAACACAGAAAATTTAAGGCACACGATAGGATCAACAGATTTTCAGGTGAATGCATTTATTCAATCACTGCCTCAAATGAGAGTGAATTCCTTGGTCTGCAAATCTGGCTGCTCCAGGTTCTGCCTGGCGGGAGGGCTCATCTCTACTTTTCTTTGGGAGTATATTCTGTGAGGAGCAGGACACTTTGAACTACTTGCATTCTTATATTTTCTGTAAACCAAGCACTGTAAATCCTTGATTTGAAGGGGGAAAACCCCACATGTATGATGATAAAGCTCAAAATTTTTCTCTGTAAAATTGAGCAGGTGCTTGATTCCATTTAGGGGATTCTCTTGGCTATAAATCTGGGTCAGAGATGTTGTCTTGAATAACTTGTCCCGGGATGTCTTCACCATTAAGAACTGTTAGAGCTAACAGACCCCTTCTAAATTTCTGTTGCTTTGCAGCAACCAGACCTGGTTTGATTTTCCTCTTTTAATAGAATTTGCCTCAGTGTACTGACTGAAAAATGTTTCTAGGATGCTCTTATTCCCTAATATGTCTTAAAATTTTATTTGTCTGAGGATACATTATAAATTCCAAACCCAGCCTCACAATGGTAAGATACATCATGTTTGTAAGGGGTTATTCAGGAACACTATCATTCGGGTCTGTGCAAGGCCCTTGCTATGTTTTCTCTAATTTGATTAATTGTTCTCTTTATCCCCCTCCAAGCCCAAACTCCAACATGTTTAATATATGAACTTACAGATCTTTGTATCCCTACCAGAATACAAGCACCATGAGGATAACAGTTGTATCCTGACACATAGTATATATCTACTATATGTTAGTTTGTTTGCTTGTTGGAGAAAGAGAGGGACTGTCAAAATCTTATGTATAATGGCCACATCAGTTTACACACCTATCAGCAGTTTCTCTTCTCAACACTTGGAAAATAACTTCTAATTTTTTTGCCAATCTGAAAGTATTATCTCTGATTGTTTTCTCTGATTACTAATGAGCCTGAGCATCACTTCAAACACCTGCTAACCACCAGGTTTAATTTCTGCAGTTAATATTTCTAGTTCTTGCCCCCTTTTTTTCTAATGAGTTTCCTATAATTTTCTAGTTGACTTGAGAATTCGTTTATGCCAACTATTAATACTCTTCTGATTTGGAACATTGCAAGTATCTTCTCTCAAATCTACATGTGTTTATAGTGAAAAGAAATCATTGTATTTAATGTAGTCAAACCCATAACTTTTCCCATTAAATTTTCTGTTTTCAGGTATTATATAAGACATCTTAATCCACCACAGCATTAGAAGGTTATTCCAATTATGATTTTAACAGTTTTATAGTTTACCTTTAAATTTAGGTCTTTAATCCATTTTGAAAATTTTAAATGATGTAAATTAGACATCCCAAACTAATTTTCTCCATGTAGTTAGAAAGTTTTCCATCATTACCTGTGAGAAAGTCTAGACTTTCTTCACTTTCTTTTTTGCCATGTCTCTCGTATGCCAATTTTCAATATCTATTAAGGTCTTCTCATGGAATTTCTTTCCACTTGTCTGTTTATCAGGTCTTTCCCAAGTACAACACTGCATTTACGTATGTAAGTTTTAGATTCATTCAGTATGAAGTACAATTCCTTTCCGTTTGCTTTTGCTTTTCAAAAGTGTTTTAGCTATTCTTAGTCATTTATATTTCTATATTTATTTTAGAATCAGTTTATTGAGTTTTCAATATCCACCAGAATTTGTATTGAGATTGCCTTGTATTTACACACATTAATTTACTAAAAATATTAAATAGTTCTATTGAAAAACATAGTGTATTTCTCTGTTTATTCAAGGTTACTTTTATATTCCTTTGGTAGGCAGAAAAATGTTCCCCCTCTCAACCATATCCATATCCTAACCTCTGGAATTTATAAATATGCTGCATTATATGGCAAAAGGGAATTTGCAGATGAGGTTAAAGTTACAGACCTCAGTTGAGACGGAGAGATTATCTGAATTATCTGGGTGGGCACGAACTAATCACATTAGTTCTCTTTTTCACCTTTTTTTTTCCTTGTCATGTCCTTCCTTTTTAAAAGTATTAACTGAAGTTCATAGTTTATAGATTGTTTTTATCTAATATCCTATTTCTACTCTAGGATGCCACATTATATTTATTTGTCATGTCTTCTTAGGTTCCTCTTGACTGTGACAGTTTCTCTGAATTTCCTTGTTTTTATGACCCTGACAGTTTTGAGGAGTATTGGGCAGGTATATGTAGGAATCTGTAGGAATCTGTTTTTCTCGTGATTAGCTTGGGTTATGGTTTTGGGGGGAAAAGATCACAAAGGTTAAGTTCCACTTTTACCACATCATATCCAGGGCATATTATATCAATAAGATTTATGACTGTTGATATTGACCTTGATCACCTGGCTGAAGTACTATGTATCAGGTTTCTCCACAGTAGAGTTACTCTTTTCACATGTTTCCATACTGCACTTTTTGGAAGGAAGTCACAATGTACAGTCCACATTTAAGGAGTAGGGAGTTAAGCTCTCCACTTTAGTGTGGAATAACTACAAAATTTATTTGGAATCAATCTTCACAGATCTGTCTTGTGTGCCTCATTTATTCACACATTTATTTATATCTATGTGGACTCATGAATACTTATTTTATGCTTTGGGCTATAATCTATTTATTTTGTTACTCAGATTGCTTCAGCTCTCCCATTGGGTGCTCCTTCTTTTGGCTCCTGTGTCTCTTTGACACACTTCCCATCAATGTGAGGGGGTTTGTTTGTTTAAGCACTTTTTACTTTCTGGCACAATGAGATGCCCCAAGTTCATCTTGTATATTTCTTACCCCTGTCCTATTTTCAGTTACTTCCCTCGAGGGGCATGGTTCCATTTATTGGAGAATGGTATTAGAAATGAAGATCTGGGTATTTGGTGTGCTTGTTGCCACTGGTGTGATCATTTCTTTTAGGACTGCCCAGCTAATAGAGCAAATAATTATGTTTGTATGCTAACTTGTAAATATACACATATCTATAAACATATAGATGTAATTTATAGATATGAATGGAACCTATAAGAGTAAAGGCAAAATAAACTACACATCAGTACCGTACCCTAGTTGACAACATTGGCTCCCACAGGGGTACAGGTTAATAATTCTTCTACTGGTATACAAGGACACTAGGATTGAACAAGTCAGTAAATAGCTCATGAATGGCAGCAACTAGGTTTATTATAGATCAGCAAGGGACTGATCCATGTGGTAATAGAATAGTGTTGGAGACATCAGTAAGAATTAATGTTTAACTTAATGTGGATATTGATGGTTATATCTAAAAATATTTCCTCCCTTTTTATTACTTTGAATTTATTTTCTTTCTCCTTTTCAATTTTTCTGATTTAAATACTTAGCTCATGTCTTTATTTTTTCTTGTTTTCTGATATATATTTAGAGCTATAACTTTAATTTTTAAAAAATATTACTTTAACTATGACCTAGGAATTTGGCATTGAGCTGTAAGTAATTATTTCCTTTATGACTTCTTTCCCATCCCAAGAATATTCTTTATTTTTTTTTAAATTTCTGAATACATGGTATTTTGTATTGCTTTTGATTTTTACTGTTTTTAAAATTTTTATTATTTATTTTTTGACTTTATTTTAGAGCAGTTGTAGAGTTACAACAAAATTGAGAGGACAGTTCAAAGATTTTCCATACACTCCTGCCCTGCATATGCACAGCATCCTCCATTATCAGCATCATTAACCAGAATCGTACATTTTGGATGAGCCTACACTGACACATCATAATCACACAAAGTTCATAGTCTACTTTAGGGTTCACTCTTGGTGTTGTACAGTCTATGATTTTGGGCAAATGTATGATGACATATATTCATCATTATAATATTACACAGAGTATTTTCACTGCCTTAAAAATTCTCCATGCTCTATTCTTCTCTCCTCTCCCTCACTACCCCTGACAAGACTGATCATTTTATTGTCTTTATAATTTTGCCTTTTCCCAAATGTCATATAGTTGGAATTATACAGTATATAGCATTTTCAGATTGGTTTCTTTCACCTAGTAATATACACTTAACATTCCTACATGTCTTTTCATGGCTTCGAAGCTCATTTCTTTTTAGCACTGATTAATATTCCATTGTCTGGATATACCGCAATCTATTCACCTGCTAAAGGATATCTAGGCTGCGTCTAGAATTTGGCAATTATGAATAAGGCTGCTATAAATATCTGTATGCAGATTTTTGTGTGGATATAAGTTTTCAATTCCTTTGGATAAATACCAAGGAACATGACTGCTGGATAAGAGTATGTTTAGTTTTGTAAAAAAAAAAAAACTACCAAACTGTCTTCTAAAGTGACTGTACCATTTTGTATTCCCAGTTGCAATAAAAGAGAGCTCTGTTGCTTCACATCCTTGCTAGCATTTAGTGTTTTAACAGTGTTCTGAATTTTAGCAATTTAATAGATATGTAGTGGTATCTCATTGTGTTTTAATTTGCATTTTCCTGACAACATGTGATGTAAGACATCTTTTCATATGCTTATTTGCTCTCTGTATATTTTCTTTGCTTACTATATTTCTTAATAAAGGAGAATGGCTCAACTATGCCACCTTGGTGACCTCGCACGTATACATATAAGCAAAGGCTTGAGGTGCAGCTTATTTGAACCTTGGGAGTACACCTTATGATCTTCTGGGGACAAGGGAGTGTGGGAGGCCTTTAAGGAGCTTCTATGGGGTCACTGCCCATTCATCTCTTTATCTCCCCTGGAAGGCTGTTATGAATCAGTTTCTCATCGCCTCTTGAGTCAGATGAGTTATGGGGCTTTCTCCCCCACCCCCCTAAGTACACAGCTACAGAATATAAAACTACATAGCTGCAATCCAGATTTGGTTCTGCGGCAACATGATATTCTACAACTTGCACTGCAGTCATTCGTCTCCTTTTGGTTCAGTGTTGAACTTTTCATTGTGCTGGGCAGGGACTCAGGGAGCTGGCACCTCTGACTTATTCTTCTTTCTTGCTGTCCATGTAATTAATAAACTCTCTAAATCTAAAAGTGGCTCATTGTATCTTTACCAGTTGAAATTGCCAGGCTTTGCCTTGTCTTGTGTTTGTGAACCTCCATGATGTTATCTCAAATTTAATATTTTGTATAGATCCATTTTTGTCAATATTTGTGTTATTCCAAATGAATACCAGATGTAAATTCTATAGACATTAGTTTGTGTTTTTGATTGGAAATGCCTGTCATCCAGAATTGATATCTTTGTAATATTGAGAGTTCTAATCCATGGACATTTTTCATCTCTCCATTTATATAGGACTTCTTTAATTTCTCTCAATCGTTATTTGTAGTTTTGGATGTAGAGGTATTGCATACTTTAATTGAATTATTCCTCAGTATTTCATGTTTTTGATGTTATTTTTTTTAATTTCATTTTCCATCTGCTTTTTGCTGTTATTTAGAAATGCAGTTGATTGTTGATACAACTTACTTTGTATTGTGGTACTATGTACCGTGCTACATCTAGCTACCTTGCTAAGAATCTTTATTTTCAATGTATACCATCATGCCATTTGCAAAACTGATAGCTTAATTTCTTGCTTTGCAAACTAATGTCTTTTGTCCTTGGTTTCTTGTATTGCTAGGATTCTGATTCTATGTTTTCTACAAGCAGTGATAGCATGCATCCATGTCCTATTTTTGATCTCTAGAAAAAACCTTTCAATAATTCAACATTAATTATGATATAGGATATCTTTTAAAAATATACTCTTTATCAGATTAAGAAAGTTTCTTTCTATATCTTGTTTGCTAAGAAAATATTTTCCAAATTCAACTGCATTTCAAAAAAAAGACTAAATATTTGATAACAAGAAATTATTGTCATGGGGGTGTATGTGATAAATGTATTATTACATTTTATAAAATTCCTTATACTTTAGTGACACATTCTGGAACATATACAGATGAAATGATGTGATGCTAAGGATTTGCTTTGAAATAATATGGGAGAGGGAAGTGGACAGATTGTGGTTGAGGCAGGATTGCCCATAGGTTCATGTTAGTTGGGGTTCATTTTACTGTTCTACTTTAATATGTTGAAAATCTTCTATAATAAAAAAGGCCAAACTGAAAAAATTTTGAAACTAAATTTTCAACACGTATTACTTAAAAGAAATGTATTAAATTTAATTCAATGTGCCTGAATTTCTCCATTTACTTCTATCAGTGGTAGCTGATATTTCTTCACCTTATCTAAGATACTCTGCCAATAGTTTTATTTCTCATGGCAAACGAACAACACCAGAAATAGAAAATACAACCAGTTGTTAGCCCTAAATTTAAATTAACGCTTCTTATATAGAAACTGAACATACCACTGACTACTAGCTCATAATATAAATTTAAAAAGACTAAAACTGTAATAATGATGGTAGGGACCAATTAAAGCAAACATGTATGTGTGCATGTTTGTGTGTGCCACACACACAAACATATATGTGTGGGAGAGAGGCAGAATGAGTGTGAGTTTATAATACTTTAATTCAGTTTTAAGCTTAATGTGTTAAACTTTTAAAGCCTTATTGTCTTCATTTATAAATAGGTTATAAAACCTTCATTTAATTATAAAGATTAAATGAGACACTGTGCCTGAAGTTTTAAACCATTTTTGGCACATGATATGTGACCAATAAAATTGGTCTTTAATTTACTATTGAGCGTATTCTAAGCTTGGTTTTATTTTTTTAACACAAAATTCATCACTAAGCTTGGCTTTAAATCAAAACATCAGAAAAAAGTTTTTCTTTTGTTAAATATGAAGAATCCTAGTAACCCGTAGCTTTCTCTAGAATGAATAATGTTTGAATATAGATAGTATGATTAGCTATAGTAAAGTGTCCCTTTTCAGGTATAGGAAATGCCCACTTAGTTGTGTTTCAAAATCTCAGGCAGTCCCTCAATGAATCTCAGCTTAAGCTATCAAGGCTTTGGGAGGATCCAGGGAATTGAACTCAGAAATTTAGCCCTCTTTTTCTCTTTAGTGCCACTGATCCAAACTTGAAGCCTAGTTGGGAGTAGAGTTGGGGAGGAGACAAGACCTTCAGAGGCACACTACCTTTTCTGTTACTGTCCCCAGTTACTGACCAAAACACAGAAGTGGTGTGGGTGTGCAGGTTTTTCAAAAAATCAAAATATACTCATCAAGTTCATTTAAATATATTTGGAGATATATTCATGTTTAACATAAGTAGTCCTTTTTTCTATATGCTTCAGTTTTCACTGATTCTCTTAACTCTACTTCAAGATAAATTTTAATTCACTCAGGATCAAATGGGCTTGGGAATATGGTAAAGAGTTTGAGAATAATAACATTTTAGAGATGTCAATTGAGAGATCATCTAGTCCCAACACCTGCAATTATAAGTGAGGAAACCGTAGCACAGAAAGGTTAAGAGCTTTGTGCAAGGTTGCACATCAAGTTAACAACTAATCATAGAATTATTAAAAAAGAAAAGTTGCCACTATTTTAAAAGTCATACTTAGAAAATTTAGAGCTGGATTTGGCCTTGGAAATTACTTTGTTATTCTTCCCATTTTATGGGTAAAATAATTAAGGTCTAGGAAGGTTTCAGCAGACCTGGGATCTGGAATCACACTGCTGACCACCAGTTCCCTCGTCCGTCCATGCTGTGTTGCCACTACTTTCTCAGACATGTTCGTGACACAATACTTTTAGCTGGGAAATATAATGTATATGGTGTAGTATATGACATAACTAATTATATCCATAGCTCTTTTATTAGTATTATTGTTTTAGAGGAATAAATAATATTTTATAAAGATATTTTAACTAAAGAACTACTTCTGCCCTATTTGTTTGGCAAGCTTATTCTCATTTTTGTCCAACCTCTTTTTATTTCTGTTCTTCACCTTACTCTTCCTTTGGAAATTCCCCTTTATATGGTTACCATGGAAATTGCTCTCTTCCCCTTCAATTTTCCCAGTCATTTGAAACTATTTATTTTATGGGGCATATACAGAGCATCTTCAATACTTCAGGGAGACACACACCTTAAGTGTTAAGAGTGAATTTATATTTTGCTGTTTCTTGTTATATTTGATACATTTTCCTCACACTAAAAGCTTACCACACCCATAGAATCTTGATTTTA
The DNA here is from genome assembly GCF_964165515.1 of Mesoplodon bidens. Classification (NCBI taxonomy): domain Eukaryota; kingdom Metazoa; phylum Chordata; class Mammalia; order Artiodactyla; family Ziphiidae; genus Mesoplodon; species Mesoplodon bidens. The sequence goes on along the minus strand of NC_138165.1, from coordinate 35,294,487 downwards.
GCTGTATGTCATTCATTACACACAATCTCCGATAGATGTCACTATACACCTTGTATTAAAACAAGAAACCTTAAATGCCTTTTATTCAACAAATAGATTTTTTGATAAAAGTATATTGCTTTATGGCTCATCACATTATGACACTCTATGGTTCCACATATAACGAGGCCTAGACTGATGTTGTAGAAAATTTACAATGACATTAATAAAACAAATGACTAACACTGAGATTCTCACTGTCTAATTAATGTATACACTGCCTTTTATCCTGATACTGTACTAGGCAGCCACATTAGAGAGTAAAGAAATAAATATAGGAAGTTAAAAACTGCATTTAAAACAGAGATACTCAGTATTTGACTTTCAATGGCATGTGCCTCTTTTATAAGAAATCTCATTGGATTATTTCAAATAAGACTCTGAAAGCAAAGCAGTGGTGAATGGTGAGGGTCTTAGAGCTTTCACTCACATAACAGATTCAAGAACATTATTTCCATGTGAAATTGTGGAAGGTACATTCAAGATCTCATTTAGACACTTCATTCTAGGATTGAGAAAGTGATGTTAAAATGATAAAATACTTGGCCAAAGCCACAAAGCACGGTATAGGCAGAGCTAAGATTTCCATGTCATTAGTATTTTTCTGTTTTTCTTAGCATTGAAGAGCTAAGCTGACCAGCCTAAGAAGCTAGAGCAGATAGGAGGGAAGATGTGCATAGCAAGCCTTGTACAACAATGATGTTGGCAAACAAACCCATAAAAATATCTACCACTTAGGGAGCACTTTATATGACTGTTGTACATGGAAAATCCTCACAAGTATATTAATGCTCCTGTTTTTCTACTTGAAGAATGAAGTTATGTGGTGGTAGTTATAAAGCATTGTTGCTATGGTAGTGAGAGAAACTGTGAATGTTCAGAGACATAGAATAATAATAACGATAATAATAATAACACTAGCAATATTTGTTGAACACCTACTATAGGCTAGGCAAAAATAATAATGAGTAATATTTATTGATCACAAACTATATGCCAGACATTGTGCTAGACTCTTTACACAATCACATACATTTGTTATCCTTAAAACAACTTTGAAAAAAATACTACTATTAGTATTATTATACAGGAAGTATTAAACAGGGAGAAACAAGAGAGTCAAGAAGGCAAGTAAATTATGTAAAGTTAGGTACCCACTAAGAGTTGGAGCTAGCATTTTAATCCAAAATCTAGGATGGCACTAGGCCTGCAAGAAATGTGGAGTGGAGAGAGGGGGAAGATAGTGGAAGAGTAAGACGCGGAGATCACCTTCCTCCCCACAGATATACCAGAAATACATCTACACGTGGAACAACTCCTACGGAACACCCACTGAACGCTGGCAGAAGACCTCAGACCTCCCAAAAGGCAAGAAACTCCCCACGTACCCGGGTAGGGCAAAAGAAAAAAGAATAAACAGAGACAAAAGGATAGGGACGGGACCTGCACCAGTGGGAGGGAGCCGTGAAGGAGGAAAGGTTTCCACACACTAGGAAGCCCCTTCTCAGGCGGAGACTGCGGGTGGCAGAGGGGGTAAGCTTCGGAGCCACGGAGGAAAGCACAGCAACAGGGGTGCGGAGGGCAAAGAGGAGAGATTCCCACATAGAGGATGGGTGCCGACCGGCACTCACCAGCCCGAGAGGCTTGTCTGCTCACCCGCCGGGGCGGGTGGGGCTGGGAGCTGAGGCTCGGGCTTCCATCAGATCCCAGGGGGAGGACTGGGGTTGGCGGCGTGAACACCGCCTGAAGGGGATAGTGCACCACGGCTAGCCGGGAGGGAGTCCGGGGAAAAGTCTGGACCTGCTGAAGAGTCAAGAGACTTTTTCTTCCCTCTTTGTTTCCTGGTGCAGGAGGAGAGGGGATTAAGAGCGCTGCTTAAAGGAGCTCCAGAGACGGGCGTGAGCCGCGGCTAAAAGCGCGGACCCCAGAGACGGGCATGAGACGCTAAGGCTGCTGCTGCCACCACCAAGAAGCCTGTGTGTGAGCGCAGGTCACTATCCACGGCCCCCTTCCGGGGAACCTGTGCAGCCCGCCACTGCCGGGGTCCCGGGATCCAGGGACAACTTCCCCGGGAGACTGCACGGCGTGCCTCAGGCTGGTGCAACGTCCCGCTGCCCTCTGCCTCCGCAGGCTCCCCCCGCTCTCCGTGCCCCTCCCTCCCCCTGGCCTGAGTGAGCCAGAGCCCCCGAATCATCCCCTCCTTTAACCCCGTCCTGTCTGAACGAAGAACAGACGCCCTCAGGCGACCTACACGCAGAGGCGGGGCCAGATCCAAAGCTGAGCCCCAGGAGCTGTGCGAACAAAGAAGAGAAAAGGGAAATCTCTCCCGGCAGCTTCAGGAGCAGCGGATTAAATCTCCAAAATAAACTTGATGTACCCTGCATCTGTGGACTACCTGAATAGACAACGAATCATCCAAATTGAGGAGGTGGACTTTGAGAGAAAGATATATTATTTTTTTCCCTTTTCTTCATTTTGTGAGTGTGTATGTGTATGCTTCTGTGTGAGATTTTGTCTTTATAGCTTTGCTTTCACCATCTGTCCTAGGGTTCTGTCCGTCCATTTTTGGGGGGGTTTTGTTTTTTGTTTTTTGCTTAAAAAAATGTTTTTCTTAATAATTATTTTTTATTTTTTATTTTAATTATTTTATTTTATCTTACTTTATTTTATCCTCTTTCTTTCTTTCTAATTTTTCTCCCTTTTATTCTGAGCCATGTGGATGAAACGCTCTTGGTTCTGCAGCCAGGAGTCAGTGCTGTTCCTCTGAGGTGGGAGAGCCAACTTCAGGACACTGGTCCACAAGAGACCTCCCAGCTCCACAAAATATCAAATGGCGAAAATCTCCCAGAGCTCTCCATCTCAACACCAGCACCCAGGTTCACTCAACAACCAGCAAGCTACAGTGCTGGACACCCTATGCCAAACAACAAGCAAGACAGGAACACAAACCCACCCATTAGCAGAGAGGCTGCCTAAACTCATAATAAGTCCACAGACACCCCAAAACACACCACCAGATGGGGACTGCCCACCAGAAAGGCAAGATACAGCCTCATCCACCAGAACACAGGCACTAGTCCCCTCCATCAGGAAGCCTACACAACCCACTGAACCAACTTTAGCCACTGGGGACAGACAACAAAAACAACGGGAACTACGAACCTGCAGCCTGCAAAAAGGAGACCCCAAACAGAGTAAGATTAGCAAAATGAGAAGACAGAAAAACAAAGAGCAGACAAAGGAGCAAGATAAAAACACACCAGATCTAACAAATGAAGAGGAAATAGGCAGTCTACCTGAAAAAGAATTCAGAATAATGATAGTAAAGATGATCCAAAATCTTGGAAATAGAATTGACAAAATGCAAGAAACATTTAACAAGGACCTAGAAGAATTAAAGATGAAACAAGCAACAATGAACAACACAATAAATAAAATTAAAAATACTCTAGAAGGGATCAATAGCAGAATAACTGAGGCAGAAGAACGGATAAGTGACCTGGAAGTTAAAATAGTGCTAATAACTACTGCAGAGCAGAATAAAGAAAAAAGAATGAAAAGAACTGAGGACAGTGTCAGAGACCTCTGGGACAACATTAAATGCACCAACATTTGAATTATAGGGGTCCCAGAAGAAGAAGAGAAAAAGAAAGGGACTGAGAAAATATTTGAAGAGATTATAGTTGAAAACTTCCTTAATATGGGAAAGTAAATAGTCAATCAAGTCCAGGAAGCACAGAGAGTCCCATACAGGATAAATCCAAGGAGAAACATGGCAAGACACATATTAATCAAACTGTCAAAAATTAAATACAAAGAAAACATATTAAAAGCAGCAAGGGAAAAAGAACAAATAACACACAAGGGAATCCCATAAGGTTAACAGCTGATCTTTCAGAAGAAACTCTGCAAGCCAGAAGGGACTGCAGGACATAATTAAAGTGATGAAGGAGAAAAACCTGCAACCAAGATTACTCTACCCAGCAAGGATCTTATTCAGATTTGATGGAGAAATTAAAACCTTTACAGACAAGCAAAAGCTGAGACAGTTCAGCACCACCAAATCAGCTTTACAACAAGTGCTAAAGGAACTTCTCTAGGCAAGAAACACAAGAGAAGGAAAAGACCTACAATAACACACCGAAAACAATTAAGAAAATGGGAATAGGAACATACATATTGATAATTACTTTAAACGTAAATGGATTAAATGCTCCAACCAAAAGACACAGACTGGCTGAATGGATACAAAAAAAAAGACCCATATATATGCTGTCTAAAAGAGACCCACGTCAGACCTAGAGACACATACAGACTGAAAGTGAGGGGATGGAAAAAGATATTCCATGCAAATGGAAACCAAAAAAGAAAGCTGAGTAGCAATAATCATATCAGACGAAATAGACTTTAAAGACTATTGCAAGAGATGAGGAAGGACACTACATACTGATCAAGGGATCGATCCAAGAAGAAGATATAACAATTGTAAATATTTATGCACCCAACTTAGGAGCACTTCAATACATAAGGCAAATACTAAGAGCCATAAAAGGGGAAATCGACAGTAACACATTCATAGTAGGGGACTTTAACACCCCACTTTCACCAATGCACAGATCATCCAAAATGAAAATAAATAAGGAAACACAAGCTTTAAATGATACATTAAACAAGATGGACTTAACTGATATTTATAGGATATTCCACTCAAAAACAACAGAATACATTTTTCTCAAGTGCTCATGGAACATTCTCCAGGATAGATCATAACTTGGGTCACAAATCAAGCCTTGGTAAATTTAAGAAAATTGAAATTGTATCAAGTATCTTTTCTGACAACAACGCTATGAGACTAGATATCAATTACAGGAAAATATCTGTAAAAAATACAAACACATGGAGGCTAAACAATACACTACTTAATAACGAAGTGATCACTGAAGTAATCAAAGGGGAAATCAAAAAATACCTAGAAACAAATGACAATGGAGACATGACCACCCAAAACCTATGGGATGCAGCAAAAGCAGTTCTAAGAGGGAAGTTTATAGCAATACAATCCTACCTTAAGAAACAGGAAACGTCTTGAATAAACAACCTAACCTTGCACCTAAAGCAATTAGAGAAAGAAGAACAAAAAAAAAACCCCAAAGTTAACAGAAGGAAAGAAATCATACAGATAAGATCAGAAATAAATGAAAAATAAATGAAGGAAACGATAGCAAAGATCAATAAAACTAAAAGCTGGTTCTTTGAGAAGATAAACAAAATTGATAAGCCATTAGCCAGACTCATCAAGAAAAAAAAGGGAGAAGACACAAATCAATAGAATTAGAAATGAAAATGGAGAAGTAACAACTGACACTGCAGAAATACAAAGGGTAATGAGAGATTACTACAAGCAACTCTATGCCAATAAAATGGACAACCTGGAAGAAATGGACAAATTCTTAGAAATGTACAACCTGCCAAGACTGAATCAGAAAGAAATAGAAAATATGAACAGACCAATCACAAGCACCGAAATTGAAACTGTGATTAAAAATCTTCCAACAAACAAAAGCCCAGGGCCAGATGGCTTCACAGGAGAATTCTATCAAACATTTAGAGAAGAGCTAACATTTATCCTTCTCAAACTCTTCCAAAATATAGCAGAGGGAGGAACACTCCCAAACTCATTCTACAAGGCCATCATCACCCTGATACCAAAACCAGACAAGGATGTCACAAAGAAAGAAAACTAACTACAGGCCAATATAACTGATGAACATAGAAGCAAAAATCCTCTACAAATTACTAGCAAACAGAATCCAACAGCACATTAAAAGGATCATACACCATGATCAAGTGAAGTTTATTCCAGGAATGCAAGGATTCTTCAATATACACAAATCAATCAACGTGATACACCATATTAACAAACTGAAGGACAAAAACCATATGATCATCCCAATAGATGCAGAGAAAGCTTTTGACAAAATTTAACACCCATTTATGATAAAAACCCTGCAGAAAGTAGGCACAGAGGGAACTTTCCTCAATATAATAAAGGCCATATATGACAAAACCACAGCCAACATCATCCTCAATGGTGAAAAACTGAAAGCATTTCCACTAAGATCAGGAACAAGACAAGGTTGCCCACTCTCACCACTCTTTTTCAACATAGTTTTGGAAATTTTATCTGCAGCAGAGAAGAAAAGGAAAGAAAAGGAATCCAAATCAGAAAAGAAGAAGTAAAGCTGTCACTGTTTGCCGATGACATGATCCTATACATAGAGAATCCTAAAGATGCTACCAGAAAACTACTAGAGCTCATCAATGAATTTGGTAAAGTAGCAGGATACAAAATTAATGCACAGAAATCTCTGGCATTCCTATTCACTAATGATGAAAAATCTGAAAGTGAAATTAAGAAAACACTCCCATTTACCACTGCAACAAAAAGAATAAAATATCTAGGAATAAACCTACCTAAGGAGATAAAAGACCTGTATGCAGAAAATTATAAGACACTGATGAAAGAAATTAAATATGATACAAACAGATGGAGAGATATACCATGTTCTTGGATTGGAAGAATCAACATTGAGAAAATGACTCTATTACCCAAAGCAATCTACAGATTCAATGCAATCCCTATCAAACTACCACTGGCATTTTTCACAGAACTAGAACAAAAACTTTCATAATTTGTAGGAAACACAAAAGACCCCAAATAGCCAAAGCAATCTTGAGAATGAAAAACGGAGCTGGAGGAATCAGGCTCCCTGACTTCAGACTATACTACAAAGCTACAGTAATCAAGACAGTATGGTACTGGCACAAAAACAGAAAGATAGATCAATGGAACAGGATAGAAAGCCCAGAGATAAATCCACACGCATATGGTCACCTTGTCTTTGATAAAGGAGGCAGGAATGTACAGTGGAGAAAAGACAGCCTCTTCAATAAGTGGTGGTGGGAAAACTGGACAGCGACATGTAAAAGTATGAGATTAGAACACTCCCTAACACCATACACAAAAATAAGCTCAAAATGGATTAAAGACCTAAATGTAAGGCCAGACACTATCAAACTCTTAGAGGAAAACATAGGCAGAACACCCTATGACATAAATCACAGCAAGATCCTTTTTGACCCGTCTCCTAGAGAAACGGAAATAAAAACAAAAATAAACAAATGGGACCTAATGAAACTTCAAAGCTTTTGCACGCAAAGGAAGCCATAAACAAGACCAAAAGACAACCCTCAGAATGGGAGAAAATATTTGCAAGTGAAGCAACTGACAAAGGATTAATCTCCAAAATTTACAAGCAGCTCATGCAGATCAATAACAAAAAAACAAACAACCCAATCTAAAAATGGGCAGAAAACCTAAATAGACATTTCTCCAAAGAAGATATACAGATTGCCAACAAACATATGAAAGAATGCTCAACATCATTAATCATTAGAGAAGTGCAAATCAAAACTACAATAAGATATCATCTCATACCGGTCAGAATGGCCATCATCAAAAAATCTAGAAACAATAAATGCTGGAGAGGATGTGGAGAAAAGGGAACACTCTTGCACTGCTGGTGGGAATATGAATTGGTACAGCCACTATGGAGAACAGTATGGAGGTTCTTTAGAAAACTACTAATATAACTACCATATGACCCAGCAATCCCACTTCTGGGCATATACCCTGAGAAAACCATAATTCAAGAAGAGTCATGTACCAAAATGTTCATTGCAGCTCTATTTACAATAGCCAGGAGATGGAAGCAACCTAAGTGTCCATCATCAGATAAATGGATAAAGAAGATGTGGCACATATACACAATGGAATATTACTCAGCCATAAAAGGAAACAAAATTGAGTTATTTGTAGTGAGGTGGATGGACCTAGAGTCTGTCATACAGAGTGAAGTAAGTCAGAAAGAGAAAGACAAATACTGAATGCTAACACATATATATGGAATCTAAGAAAAAAAAATGTCATGAAGTACCTAGGGGTAAGATGGGAATAAAGATACAGACCTACTAGAGAATGGACTTGAGGATATGGGGAGGGGGAAGGGGAAGCTGTGACAAAGTGAGGGAGTGGCATGGACATATATACACTACCAAATGTAAAGTAGATAGATAGTGGGAAGCAGCCGCATAGCACAGGGAGATCAGCTTGGTGCTTTGTGACTGCCTGAAGGGCTGGGATAGGGAGGGTGGGAGGGAGGGAGACGCAAGAGGGAAGAGATATGGGAACATATGTATATGTATAACTGATTCACTTTGTTGTAAAGCGGAAACTAACACACCATTGTAACGCAATTATACTCCAATAAAGATGTAAAAAAAAATGTGGTGTGGTAGGCATATATATACACATACACATATACATGCATATAAAATGCATATATATACATACATATTTACTTGTATATACACATACACACACATAATTCAATACAAAATTTAATATGCAACTTAATAATTCTAGAACCAGGTAGTTGATTGTAGAAAGAGAAGTAAAAAAAAAAATTATTAACTAAGCATCGTAACACATAATTTCTTTGTTGGTCCTAGAAATGAACCACTCTGAAGGAAAGAAAGAAAAGAATGATTCCTCTTTAAAAAATAAACTTGTCAAAGGCTTTCATTCTTCAGTGAAGGATAACAATGAATGTGGCAGGGGAAATAGGAAAGGAGGAACAGCTCCCTAAAAGTCCAGCATTTACTCTCCTGTAACAAAAGTGATGATTCTGGAGCCTCTGGACAAAAGCCAAAGTTGATTAAAAGGATGAAGGTTAACAAAAAGTGGCAAAATGCTTATTTTATATCAGTCATCTCAGTAACACAGATTAAGTCAACTATATCTCAAGTCACTACACAGCACAATGGTTAATGCCACTTAAAGCTGCTTTTTGGAAAATCAGTGCTTTTCAGCGTTGTGTACCTTGAGCAAATTAGTTAATGCCTTTTTGGAATGCAGTTTCCGAATCCATAAAGTTGGGGTGAGGGACAAGATTTTCTCTAGTGTCTCTTCCAAACTTCAAAACCAAGAATTTTAAATAGTATTGTTGCAGTTGTTATTTAATGTAAGAAAATTATGGCCATTGAGAGATTGACTTAAGCAATTGTCCTCCAATCGTTTAAATCCCAAAGCAACTGGTTTCTACTCCCTTTGAAGTATTGATTTTCAGGATTTGTAAATATTGTGAAGATGTGTCATTGTTTGGGCTCTCTCATCAGGAACTACCACTGCACAGAAACAAAGGAGCGGATTAGGACGACTCAAAAGCACAGCAAAAGTTTAGGACAAACTTGTATTGAAATGCTAATATGTAGCCTCAGAATACACTAAAGGAAAACCTTAGAACTATGTACTTTGCTTACTTCTGGGCTCTGCCACTTGTTGATTTTAACTGCATCAACTTTCTGTGCCTCCTTTTCCTCCTGATTAAAATGTTAATAGTAGCTATTTCATAGAATTGTTGTGACAATCTAGCTTTGTCAGGACTTAGAACAATGCCACGTGATCATCCTTACCATTACCATTATTTTAAATATTATTATCAATATTACTGCTAGCTTACCACACTGTTTTTGCTTATCTGGATATGAGGTGGCTATTTTTAAACCTCATCTTTGATATCCAATTACAGTGATCTCATTTTGCCCTAGTCTGTTTGGTTTTTCTTTTTTTTTTTTTTTTCTTTTTGAGTCATAATCTCTAGCAGTTGAAACTTTTAAAAATCTTATGGAAGCACATTCAAGAGAAGGATGCTATAGTCGATTAGATTTATTCTGTATTTTTAGACAGCACTTTATTTGTATTTTATGCTGCTAATATATATTCATTTTAACTTAGTTCACTTGCCAAAGTCCATGATTACAGTACTATGCCAAGCTAATCTAAATATTTTTCAGAAACACATTTCCTCACAAGAGTGGGCATTATGGAATTCTCTGTCTTCTTTCTATCATTGTAAAGTGATTGTGCACCTCTAGTTTTTTTTCTCCCCTCTCTCCTATTTTTCCTCCTCTCCTCTTTCTCTTCTCTGTATTCTTTATCAAAGCTTATCACTATACTTGAGTCAAAGACACTGGCATAATCTGGGCCACCTCATCAGAGGACAAAATCAGGTGGCTGCTTCTATTTAATTTCTGGAGTTATTCCCCCAAAAAAGATCTTTATCCCCACCTGAGTACATCTTTTTCCCTTCTCCTAACAAAATTCCAGGATTAGAAATCCATTTCTCTGTGTAAATCAATAACCTCTCCAGACAATCTCTTTCAAAATGAAGACACTCAAGGGAGTGTTCATCATTAAGCTCTTAACACCTCTGTGTGAAGGATTTTCATCAGCTTTTTCCCACTGTGAAAGGACAGCTTGACCCTGCAAGCCAGGCTTGGGTTCTGTGAGGCTGTACAGATACTTAGGCTGAAAAAAAAGCGGGGGGAGATCAGCTTCAGAAATGGAGAGGGGTGACAAATTTGCATACAGTTCAAATGTTTCTAGGGCAACCTCCAGAGGAGCGCTCTTAGGCACGTGGAGCATACTTTTTCTAACCAAAGTGCCCTTAAGGTGCAAAGTAAAGTTTTAGAGAGTACAGTTTGTCCCCACCCACTACTCCAAGAGCTCCCTCAGGGAAAATAAATCCACGGCAGCAAAAATTGGTGGTGACTGAGATATTGGGGCCAGATATGAAGACAGTAGGTGAGTGATGAGGCCTGGATGTGGGTAACATATTGGGCAGGGGACTGGGTGAACAAACAGGAATCCAAGCTCCTGGAGCTAAATCTTCCAGTACAGACAGGAGACACTCAAGAGAGGGAAGTTTTAGCCACGTATGTGTAGACATAGTTTTTAGAAATCAACAGCAGAGCAGGTGCAACATAAAGAACATAAGCTGCTCCGAATGCAGACTGCCCAAGCTGCACGGGGACACTTAAAGAAAGAGCAACAACTGTCTATTTCTATCTCTACTGCATTCTAACACGACTGTATTCCTTCCCTGCAAGCTACAAAACTTGCCCTGTTCTCAAGTTTTCACAAAAACAAGGTAGAAATTCTAGCTTTATAGTTTCTAGGAGACAACTTATCTATTTATTGTCTCCTTGCTTCTGCTCCAAGGAACCAGAAGTGTTTACTCGGGCACAAGCAACAGGGCAATGGGGCACTCGGCCTTCCCTTTGATCTGCATCAACCATGCAAATCAGCATTCTCTCAATTTCCCAGGACCTGAAGCCAAGCCAAGTCAACGGGAGGCTGGAGGACTGTACATCTGTCCTCTTTTCCATTGTGTTCTTGGTTGTTTTTCCTGAGAACTTTCAGAGGAGGCTGTGTTAGCTGCAGTCAGATGTCTCTGTTCTCTTAGGTGACACAGCACAGAGAAATAAAATTGGGCAAAATTAGAAAGCACCAAGGCAAATTTGATTTTCATCTGCTGAAAATTTTCTCAAACCGACACAGTAAAATTTTTATTTTTCACATTTGTTCTAAGTTCAAGTATTTTAAGCCCTTCTTTAGGATGTTACAATTGAAAACAAAGTTAAAAATCTTACCTCCAAGAGCAACTATTTAGTTCTAATGACATTTGTGCACAAACTCTGCAGAATTACTTCTAAGGGCTTATCCAGGAGTTGCAGAGGTTGTTTCCAGATCTACTATCCATTTCTGATTATTCCTAAGAGGCTTTCCAGAAAAAAATAAGCTCATCGTTTATTATTTCAGTGCCACCTGTGAGCTCAGCTTTTTCTCTCTCTTGTGTGTAGATAAGTACTTCATATTATGGACATAATCTTGCCCCATTTACCTTGCGTGAGTAATGTCCAAGAGGTCCAGCCTCTGGGCAAATGAAAAACCCCGTTGAAACAGTGAGACTTACAGTCCAACCAACCTGTATTGTCAAAGAATAAAAGCACTGGAGCAAGATTATATGATCTTATCCCATAAGATTTTTAAACATGCTACTTAAGCATAAATAATACAATAGTTCCAAGCCATGTTCAAATATATATTCCTTAATTCTGACTCTTAAAGGGTATAAAAATATTCAAAATTAAAGTTAGTTTCATTTTCCTGCTAGACTGGGCAAAAACTGAGCAAGAGTCATTGACCAGAGATGTCTTTAGATTGTGTCCTCCTTTTGGGCCTCTTTTAAAAAGGTTTAGGAGCAATAAATGCTTAAAAAATAAAAAAGTCTTCACTAAGTCTAACTCATATGGTTTAAAAATAAGAGCAATTTTTTTTCCCACTGGAAATTTCTCAGAAAGACTCTCATTCAAGCAGAAAGAAAATGGATAGTATGTTTGTATATCCCCAGACAGTTTGCCAATGACTTACATGCTGTGTTTCTCAACTCTCTAAAGTTGGCAGGGCAGGGTAGATACAGTACTGTTTTCTCCAGTTTATAGCTAGACATAAAACCGGGGTTCAAGGAGATGACATGAGAGGCACAAGAACATACAGCTTGTAACTGGTGTAGTCAGACTTGAATGCTGGTGTCTTGAATGTCTCCCAAGTTTCTGGTGAGTATGTAAATGCTGTTTCATTTTCAGAATACAAGCATTCTTCTGAAGAAAGCTGTCCCACACTGAGCTGCTCTCTAATGCTAAGCTGCTATCTTTCAAATGTTACAACAGTGTCACGATTTTATCCTCTGGCTGGGAGACCAAAAGTATCTATTTTATTCCACATAATGTAAAAGAGAGAGGACCTGGGAATTATGATATTCCAGAGTAGTGGCATAGGGCCTGCCATGACCTTTCAGTGAACTTGAGCCTGCGCAGCAGGTTGGGGAGCCCCAGAGTGGTCAGGTGACCACATTGCCATCTGTAGTTCTGGACTGGTCATCTGGCCAGTGCTGACCTTTTGGAACATGATCCAGTGAAATCCAAACCCTGAGAGTGGCTAGCAGGCAAAATCTGCTCTTCAATGTCAGTTTCACTGCTGAGTCATTTAACTGTCCACTACAACTTGTAGAGAGCCCATTAGGCTCAGGTCATGAACCTCCCATTTAGTATTAATGGCTAATCAAATCTTATTTGATTGGAAATGCTTCTGTCGTAATTGTATTTTCTTCATAATTATAAATACCTAACACTTTAGTAATATAAACATTACTAGAACTTTATCAGACTCACTTGAAGAGACTAATACCTATTTTTGAAGCTGCTCCATCAAAAAAATGTAATTTTATTAAAATTATATCCCAAAACCAAATAATAATGACATGTATTGCAATGATGTTCCAGTATATTAATATAGTAGATTTTAATAATTTATTCTCTGGCAACATTTTAAAAAACAAAGTGTAAATTGTTTTTTGCATGAAATAGATCTCTTTCCATCTCAAATAACCTGAAAGTTTACCAGACCTTTACACAATGATCATGTGTTCATGCATTCTTTCACCAAAAATTTATTGAGCATCTGCCAGGTGCTATACAGTGCTATGTACCAGGACAACAAAGATGAATAAGACCCTACTCATGAGAAGCTTGCAACTTAGCTGGGATAAAAGACCTTTAAAGATATAATTATAAAACAGCATGGAAAAGAAACAGGCTTTGGGGGCATAAGGGATAACAGAATTATGAGGCTGATACCTTCAAGAGAAAAAAGTTAAGGAAAGTTTAGAACGTGTTGAGTTTGAGCTACTAATGAAAACCCAGGAGAAAATGACTAGAAGGCAAACAAATCTCAGGACTAAGGTTAAGCTCTTGTTATACATGTTAGAATGAGCTTCACATACTCAATAACTGAAGCCATAGATGTTTATGATGGAAAGAAAGGAAGAAGTTCAAGAGGAGACCATTGAGGAAAACCTTCATTTAAAGTATAGAAGAAATTAGAAATAGAGAAATAAAATGAAAACCCTGACAGCACACCATCATTGCCACTAAGGGAAGGAAGAGTTTGAAATGTAGGAAAATATAACAAAGTTGTCATGATACTTGAATAACTAACAGTAATAACATTAACCAAAACCCATACAAGTTGGAAAACGCATTGGTATTGATTTGAAGTTGAATAGCTTGGGTCCAAAGTACTGACTAATATGAATTTCCTTTGGGTCCAGAAGCAGTAGTTTATTTAGACCAGACCTAACTTACCCCAAATCTAAAATAAAGATAGGATGTGAAAGTTCTGACTAGCTTCCTTTTCATGAGGTATCTGGGTAAGAGAAAACTGAAGCTTTCTGAAAAAAAGCTACTCTGTTAATTTAAGATATATCATTGTTCTAAGTGGCCCATATCTATTTATAAGACTAAGACTGTTGGAAGTGAAAACACTGATCTAAATAGCCAGCAATTATTTTATTACATGACAGTCCATAAGTTATATATATCTGCACATAAAATCTTCTTTAAAAAAATGTACCACATAACTCTAAGGTAGTTCTCCAAAGAGGCTATTAGTCTATTGTGTCACAGAATATTATGTTATTAATAATACACAGATGAAAGAAAATTGTCCAGTTAATGTGGTTAGCTGAAGACACAAATTGAGAGTCAAGATTCATTGGTTCTATTTAGAGCTCTACCACTGACTCTGAGTTTTCAGAAGTCACATATTCTTCAAAATAATATTGATCCCTCACAAGTGTACAGGATTTTAAAACCAGATAATTTTAAAGTTCTTTGAGAGCTTCTGAAGCAACAGCAGTAATTTTTTTTCAATTAGCAAAGGGTTTTAAAAGTTTTCAAAAGTGTATGTCAAGTGTGTTCTATTATGTACCCACATTGCAGAGAAGGGCTTTGAAATATTTTACATTTAGATAGAGGCGTTTTTAAAAGATAAAGTTGCTAAATGAGGCATGAATTAAAATATCATGAACATGATCTAATTTGCACAAGGGTTAGGATTTGAAGAAGATATTTAAGCAACAGTTCTAATAAAAGGTAACAAATATATTACATGTATGTTTTAAAATAAATACACACATTAAATGAAAATGTAAAATATTAAACTAATGTTATTTTAATTTTGAGACAACTTACAGTATCAGACTGGTGTCTCTGTTCTCAAATTTAATCAGGACTCTAGTATATAGAACTTGAATGACTGACAAATTCCCTACGAAGCTGCCAATTAGAGTCTCGTATGGGTGGGCGAAGGCTCCAGGAGTTTTCGTTTTACTTCTGTTTCTCTGTTGGAGTTCCTTTCAAGCTGTCGGAGCTTGGGAAGAACCTGAACTTTGTTTTTTTTTTTAATACATTTCATTTTCCTACATGTAGTCAAGTTTTGAAAATTTAAACATGATAAAACTCCATGGGACATGACATGATTCAGTTAACATCTTGACTGGGTAATGGTCCACAACTTAATACTAATAAGAAATAAAGATAGAAAAGATGATTATCACTAGCAAAAATATTGTAGTGTGAGGTACGGATAGCCAAAGAATGGCATCTCTCTCTTAAGATTAGTTGCATTAGGGTTTTTTAAAACTGCTTCAAAGGAAATGGACGATAATCCATTGTGTGATTTATGTTAGGAGGTGTTACCAATAGTAATAGTATACATAAAGCTTAAAATTATATATTATATATAACAGATATATACAATTATATATAGATGTTTTATATAATCATAATCTTATATACATGATTATATAAAATTATAGGTGAATAGATAGATCCCAACCCTCTTTTCTCTTGAACCAAAAAGAATTTACATATTATTAGTTTTAGAGTCTATTGAGAAAGTTTGGTGAGAAAAGACAAGGAATATGAACACAGTATCATCTATAAGATTATTACGGCAGCTATGCTAGTACTGTTGATATTAGCAATACATCGGATATAAACTGTATCCATCTATATGAGATGGGTTAAACAACGGCACAGAGTAGAATATTATTCAGTTTTATAGGGAACTTTCATAATACTGAAAGTAAGGTAAAGACCAGTGTATATAAATATATGACGTTTTGTATACTAAAAGGATTAAACTCCTAAATCACATTAACATTTTCTTACATTTGCATAAATGATAAGGATAAGAAATAAATTAATAAAATTGATCACTTATGGGAGTAGGTAGGGATGGGGCAGTAGTGAGACTTCTACATCTTATTTTTGAGCACGTGAATGTATTAACTCTTAATAAAAATGCAGAGAAGCACTAAACAAATGTTTGTTGAGTGAACAAATGATTGAATGAATTAAATTAAAAGATTTCAAAGTTAGTTAGCTAGGCTGACAAATTAAAAATAGCTTATTTAATTTCCCTAGCTATTGCCACTGTACTCTGAATCATCACTTCCTTAAAACTCAGTGGACCAAGCTCTCATTAAAATACACAATTCATTCCGAGTTCTACCTTATTCTGAAGCACCTTTAATGCCTGTACTTTATTTGTATTCTTTAAATAGAATTTAAGCTACTGTAGAGTGGAAACAATCTTTTGTGTTTATTTTTATTCTTTCTCCATCATCTCATCTGAGGCCATGATAATAATTAATGTTCAATAAATCATCACCCTCTATAAATTCTACTAATGTGTCATATAAGTGATGCTTATGATAAGACATAAAATTTAGATATCTTTTATCTTCATTCAAATTAATCGAGTCATATCATTTTACAATGATATGAGTCCTGGTGATATGTCATATATTCAGAAATAGTGGCTTTTGGATGTGTTCCAGGTTACAATAAATCCCTAAGTTCCTTTAGATGACCAATTCGAATATGTGAAGATAATTGATAGTACTTTGGTGTGCCTCAGTCCTCATACAACTATTATGGATCTTCTCTCAGAGTAATATGCTTTCATTTTCCTTCCTTTCTTTTTATGAGACTTCACTAGAAGCATCACTCTGCCACTCATCAAAAACACACAAGCAAAAAACAAAAAAAATTGACTAACTACCTTCGGCCAATTATTAAAACTCCTTTCTAACATAAGATGTAGTGTTTATTTTATGAAAAGTTTCTGGGTTTCTCTTTAAAGTCCTTTGCTTTGATACCTGCCCCAGGAGCTTTCTCTCATGCTGTCTTAGGATCCAGACTCATGAGAACACCTCATCGTAAGGCCCTTTTTTTGATTTTATCTTTGGGAAAGGTCCTTTTTATTTACTTATTTTAAAAATTCTGACTTCGGCTTTAGAATTAAGAGAGATACCCACAGTATTTGCTTTTAATTAGGGTAATGTTAAGCAAGTAATAGGCACTCAATAATGAATAAATAATAAGGTTCCAATATTTTAATTTATAGATGAAGGCTAATTGCATATAATACACTTAGTGATTAACAAAAATTATTATTGAAAGTATTATCTTCACATATTTAAGCTATAGCCTTAATAGATATTTCTATGTGAAGATGAATAATCCCTTTAGTAATATGTGTTAAATATACGGAGGTGGAAAAGATGTTTGGGAGAAGTACCTGAAAAGAGTACATTTTCAGACGTTTGGAGAATAAAGTTCTCTAATGCTTTATGGGAGAGACAGATTTCTACAAATTTTATAAGAATTTGGCAAACCTTATAAAAATATGACGACAGAAAAGATGGAATGGCCATTTTATATAGGGTTTTCTGTAGCTTTACCTGGATGGTTAAATGAATCAAACTGAAAACCACAGTGGAGCTGACAGAGAAGTGTGATTTAGAAGGCACAACTGAGAATCAGATCTAAAATAGACAATACAAACCTGAAGCCACAGTGTTTCATTAAGCTCACCCTGAATTAGTTCCAAGTCCTACAAACTGGAGATTTCACATAAGAATCCTATTTTCATCTCCTTTTTACAAAGCACAGGGCAGCGCTGGGAAGCCTGCCCTCCTGACAACCACTACAGCTAATAAAAAAACTATCCATTTTACATGGGGTGTGTTTGCTAGAGTTCCCCTTAATTCCTGTTTGGGCAGTTTTTTGTTATTTTTTTAATTTAAGTTACTTGTGTGGGCCCTGTAGACACTTGAGTCCTGATGTAAAGGACTTTATCTTCCACCAGCTAGATGGTATCAGTATCCCTTTCTCTCTAAATCTATGTGGTTTCTGAGGCAGGACAGTAAGCAGTATCCAAACCAGGATAAACATCATTATCATCAGGAGAGCTTGTTAAAATTGTGGATTCCAGTAATCTCCCTTCAGTAGGTTTAGTGGGGAGCATGACAGACGTATATTTAACAAGTGTCCAGATGATTCTAATGAATCTATTCCCTGACAGACTTTGGAAATTACTGAATGGGGATAGAGCAGGAGGTACATTTAGTCAATTCTTGAGTGTGAGAAACTGAGCCTAAGCTGTTTCTAATTTATTCACAAATGTGACTGTAATAGCTTTGGCTCCTTGCCAGTGGTCCCGGGACTCTTGAGTTATCCCATTGGGTATTCTGATAATGGATGTTATATGAATACTAAATATAAATTTTAAAAACCCTTATATTATCATTTAAAAATACCTATCCTCTATGCACCAAAAGACAAATATCAGAGGAGAGCCATATCATTGTAATTAAGCACCACTGTCTATTAAGTCCCTGTCATTAAGAATTTTCATGATGAAGATCTAGTCTCAATCTTTTAAATGAGGAAATTGAGGCCCAAGGAAGTCAAGGACTGATTCAGGGTCACACAATTCAGTAGTGGTAGGGTTGGTCTGGAACTCCAATCTTCTGGTCTTTCAATCCTTGTTCTACCTTAGTGATTCACACGGGGTACAAAGGATAAAATGATGACTTGTACATTCTAGGAGACCAGGGTTGTTTAGGGAGGAAGGTTGAGTTCAGAGTTACAGTGATGTGCATTACAGGTGCTCTTAACACCTTCTTCCACCTTCCACCCCTTTCAGGCATAAGAGGAGCCCAGGTCTGCAACTTAGCCAACTTTTACTAACTGAAAATATGAACTTAAAACTTGTACATATTAAAGAATAAAATACATAACATATTAGTTTTCTCCATAAGGGATGAAGCAAATATTTTAAATAATTAGGACTAAGTTACTAGTACAAAGGCAATTGTGTTACTAAAATAGAAATATATTTAGAGGTTAAAATTGGTAGATTAAAGTAACATTCCCTATGAGCCACAAGATGTCACTATTATAGGCATTATGCATCACCTTATATTAAGATTATTAGAGATTTATTTTCAAATAATATTAAAAATTTTGAGTTCAAGACCATTGTGTTTATTTTGCAAAACATTTTCATATTTTTATAAAGCATATTCCATTATTGCTTTATAACTCGATATATAGAAAGAAACTGAAATCAAGAAATAAGAAAGATTGTGCTCAGCCTACATATATGAACCTGTGTAAAATCATTGGAGAAAGATAAAACACTTGTGAAAGTCCAGTTCATCCCCCAAAACTGAGAGTTTAAAAAATTATGTCTTTGTTCAGAATTAGAACTCTAATGCAGTAAGTTATTTTACAATAATTACTTCAATTAAAATTTAAAATCAGTTATTACAATTTGCAGGAGTTTAAGTAATTGCTAAAAGGAATAAATATGAACAGGACATGAAAGTTTCTATTGAACTTAAAATTCATTAGAGATGTAAAATTTTAAATATATGGAAATGAAATGGAAGGAGGGTGCATCATTTAAGTTAGATACTGAAAAATTAGAGGTTTTTTTTAAAATAAATGTGTTTATTTTTGGCTGTGTTGGGTCTTCGTTGTTGTGCAGGGGGTTTTCTCTAGTTGCAGAGAGTGGGGCTACTCTTCATTGCAGTGTGCGGGCTTCTCATTGTGGTGGCTTCTCTTGCTGTGGAGCACGGGCTCTAGGCACATGGGCTTCAGTAGCTGTGGCTTGCGGGCTAAGAGCGCAGGCTCAGTAGTCGTGGCGCATGGACTTATTTGCTCCGCGTCATGTGGGATCTTCCCGGACCAGGGCTCGAACCTGTGTCCCCTGCATTGGCAGGCAGATTTTTAACCACTGCACCACCAAAGAAGCCTTGAAAAATTAGAGTTTTTTAAGAAAAATGAGGGAAGGAAGAAAAAACATAAAAAAGACAGTTGCACAACTTCATAGTACATTCAGGCAGGCAATTGCATGACTGAAGAGTAGGAAGTATGGTGAGTAGTAGTAGTCTGGGAAAGTGAGTTAGGTCTAACTGATGAGCGATTTTGAATGGGCATACTGTTCTTTAATTTTCAAATCATAGGGATCCACCTTATTAATAATTTTTGATAGAGGAAGTCATATGATCTAATTATTATCTTGCAGTCTGTGGCCATATGACTGTAGATCCATGGATTTGGAGGAGCGAGAAATCAGGGTTAGGGAAGTCTTTGAGGCTCATGAAATGATGAAGGCCCTGGGTTGGAGAAAAAGGGGGACATAATAGAGAGTAAGTGGATCCCATTGAGAGTTATAGAGAAAATGGAACCGTTGTGCAAATTTTGGCCTTTTTAAAAGTTTTTCCACCAGGCTCTTTAGGAGGGCTGTTTTAGTAAGCTTGCTAAATTCTGTCAGAGATGTAACTGGGGACTTTTTTTTTAATTAAAGAAAGTCTACGTATTTAAAGGGCTTAAATGCTCTAAAGATGTGTGTGATTATTATTGCTACTATTATTATTAATAAAATATCTGCAGTTTTAGAACATCTAAAACTATCCTATAGAGATAGTATTAGAGCACTGTAACTCTCATAAACTGACTCCAAAGGCTACAAATCATCTTGAATCAGCATTCAAATGTAAACAACAAACTTGATTGACACGAATTCTTAGGACAAAACTGAAATACCTTTCTTCCTCAAAACCCATCTCCAGCTGTCCCCTCACAACGCCTGAAATACCCACCTCCCACCCCATTAAAGATTTGATCCCCTTAATTAAGGTATTACATTTCTAGGACTGCATTCATCCATGCAACAAACATTGATTGCTGACCGTGTGTCAGGACTCTGCAGGTGATACAAAGACACATGAAATGAGATCCCTGTGCTCAAGGACCTCATAGCTTTATGAGACAGACATGTAAATAGTTTTCATAAAACGTGAAGTAGAAGTCTGTTTCTTGGGAACACAAAGGAAGAATGTACTAACTCTGGAGGAAGCAGGCACTTAGGAAAAGGTGCCTAGGAAAAGAGATGCTTGAGGTGTCTTGAAAAATGAGAAAAATCCTCAAAATTATGATAAGCCTAGTGAGCTGGCACCATATGGAATAAGGGGACCATAGAAAGCTATTAAAGCAGCTCATCAATTTATTGCTGAGATAGATAAAGTGACTATCCATTTGTTTCCCTGAGACAGTCCTAATTTTGACTTCCTGCCCCCCTTTTACATTTAAAAAAGGGCTAGTTTGTATAATAATTTTACTTATATGACAAAACATATAAATAAAGCTGTAGTAAAGGCAGCTGTGATTGTCACCAATTGTCATCAAGGGTGGTAGGGCAAGTAGATCCAAGGGGCAAGATACAGTTATAATGACAGAATTGACAAGGAGCCAGTGGCTAGGAAAGCCAAAAGAAATGGAATAAGGATCAAGGTACAGAAAATAACTACTCACCTGAAACATGAAGAAAGTGTTGGCATATTTTTCTAATTATATGTGGGGAAAAAAAGAAAGATTTGTAAGTAATAAAGTGCAGTGTTTAACTTTGGGGAAAGCATGAAAGGCTTATGTATCTTACTAGGACTATAAAATAACAGCTAATATTTATCCAGTGTCTACTGTGCCCTAGGTGTTATACAATCACTTGATAAGAAGTAACTTCATTAATCCATACAACAACCACATGAGGCATATGGTAATCATTAGGATGCTTCACTGAATATTCCAGGTTCTCCAACTTCTGGGCACAGAGTAAGATTTTCCTTTATGACCTCCAGGGGTCAGGTAGGGTCATATGACCAGTTATGGCCAAGAACTTTTGAGCAGAAGTATAGTTGTTACCAGTGGGCTGAGTATTTAATTCCTTGTGTAAGACTCCAGAGCTCTCTTTTCCTTCCATCTCAGCAGCCAGAAATTTATATGGTGGTCAGTCCATCAACCTAGGCCATGCAGCGAGAATGAAAGTAACATGGAGCAGAACCCCCAGCTGATCCTAAGAGACATTAACGTGAGCAAGAGATATCTTCCGTGGTTTTAATCCCTTGAGATCTGGGGTTTGTCACAGCAGCTTAGTATAGCCTATCTGGATTAGTACAAGAAAGGTATTATGTTTATATCCATGTTACAGATGAGGTAACCCATGCTCAAAGGATGAAGTAACTTTCCTAAGGTTAGAGATGGTGAGTAGATGAGCCAAGATTAGCACTCAGCGTGTCCAGACAGATGTTAAGACTGCAGACCCTACTACTACACAGTATTGAATCTAACAGACTTTAGCCTTAATCTTTATTCTAAATGACTCATATCCTGATCCCACCCTTTCTTCTTTTGTTTTCATTCTTAAATTTGGGCATTATATCCCCTTTACTCAGCACAGACACAGAATAAAAAAAAACTCCAACTGCAAGCAAAAAAAAAAAGAGGAAACAAACTTTAGCGTATTTGTGTGTTTTTCTTTACTCAGAAGGGAAGCTCAGACCTCTAATGGACAGGAAAAATGTGGTAGGTACACATTGTGGACACTATGGAGAAGTTAAAAACAATGAACCAGTGTTATATCTAAAAACAAGGATGGGTACTAGAAACATCGAAGATACAAGTAGAAAACAGTGTTATGTAACAGTATCATGTATGTTAAAATACATACACATAATACAATACGTATTTTGCAAGAACACAATGTAACAAAAAGCTGCACATCCAAATGGTTTCCCATTCAGGGAGCGACAGGTGTGGTTAAGGGATGAATAGAAATTTTTAAAAATTAACAAATCAACAACCAACCAATTCACCAAGGTAGGGGATTTACACATACCCAGGATGATAATGCTCTGTGAACTGGTAATATGAATGGCTCAACCTTGTTTACCTCAAGTTTAAAAACAGAAGCAAAACCAAAGCTTTATAAGAGCTAGAGTACTAGTCCTTCCCCCTCACAAGTTTCTTTTTCAGACAACAATAATTTTGGAATAATTTCAAATAAACACACTATTTTTAAAGTGCAAAATTTCTATGAAGAACAAGAAGCACGGATATACAGAATGAAGAGTAGAAAACCTTGGCAAATACAAACTACCTCTCCGACTTTTCAAACTGGCTCGGACCCTAGTTGTCAACTGACCGATCAGAGCCTCTGAACAGCATAAAAATCTCCACAGAAACCCTTATTTATCCCATGTACAAATACATCCATTCCTCCTGCCTTAGTGCTTCATTTATGTCCATAATTTGTCTCTCTTTAGATATTATTTGCAGGCTATGTAGAAGCTTTGTAGGAGTCTGGCAAACGTAAACATCAGGGAATTGAAGTTACAGTCAGATGCATCTCAATGGCATTGGGTAGTTTTTGCTCCAAGGTGATATAAAATTGTGACAGGAGCTGTGACTCAAGCTGTTTGTCTGGCCAGACCTGGAGATTTGGGAGGCTGGTACCTGCTTTTATTTATTCATATGGAGGGTTATGTAATACAGATGCCAATGCTGACTGTGAGTTAAAGAGAAGAGAGGATAAGAGCTTAGGCTTAACCTACAGGGGACCTGAGGAATAAAGAGTTCCAGAGTCCAGTGTGGAGAAGAGAGAAGAAAGGGGAGGAAGAAAAAAGAGAGATCAGGCTTAATGAACCTTTTCCTGAAGTCAGTGAAAATGGGGAAGTGGAGCCTCAGAGAGCAAGACCATCCCCAAACAAAGCAGGGATAAAGTGGATCAGCCACAGTGTCACCAAATTTGTCAAGAGTTCAAAAACCAGAAAAATCAAAATCTGCAGTGAGAAAAACACTCATGCAGAGCCATACACTATCGTTACCATCAAGGTGAGGATATGACAGGAAATAGATGGCACATACACAAACACATATGCACACACATGCACATACACTTATATCTGATGCTCACTCTGAGAAACCTAAGTATAGATTTTATTATATTGTGGAGTGACAGTCTAACTTTATGTAAAAACGTGGTTAGATATTTTCTTTTAACTTCTATGACTGAAAATGATGAAAAGCCTCTATCTTATTATGAAGGAGTTAACAATAAAACTAGAGGTCCATTGATAGCCTTCTTTTCTGGAAAGTGCTGAGGAATAAAGTTACAGAAAACGCCAGGCTTGGAAGTTACCTCAGGAGAGCAGAAACTGAAGGGAACCTGGGCAGTGCAAGTGAACAATCTCAATATTTACTGTAAGTGTGAGGTAAATGTACACATTCACCAAGGGCCAGCTAAAACAACCTCACTTCCTGTGCAATTTTGATTATTGGGAATTGCTAGCATACCACAAGCAATTTTAATTAGGGGAAACACATCTTCTTGTCATATTTGATTTGTAAGCAAATGTTGGGATTTTTTATGAATATAGTGTTATGACCAAATAAATTATCTTCCAGCTACACTTGTATTGTAGAAAAAAAAAAAAAATGACCATTTGAATCTCCAGACTCACTCTTCCTTTACAAAGCATGACTCATTGTGGAAATAAAATGCCTTTTTCTTTTTTACAATCTCTCTTTCCTAAATTGTTTCTGTAAGTCTTTGTATCTGACTAAACATTGCACTGGCCAAGAATAACACATTTTTTTTGTATAAACTAGGATTAAAATGTTCCATCTTAGAAACTTTCTAATACCAAAGAGGCACACTCTAAGTCCTGACGCACAATGTTGCATCAGTAATGTTGCATGTGAATCTCCTTAGAGACAGGAGAGAAGTAGCAGGCCCAGTAATATAGAGGCCGAGAGAGACTTCAGAGATGGCCACATCTGAGCTGGACTTCCCTTGAGTTACTTGCTAGCTGTCTCAAGTCACAATAATCTTGGGGGATGATGAGCCTTATGTTTCACAGGTATGTGCTTAAATATAGTCCAGTAGAAGACACCTAGCACAGTAAGCAGGAAGACCTGAGTTCCAATCCTCACCATTCTTATTAAGCAAATCAGCTGAAGGAAATCACCCAATCCCTTGAGGATTGTTTTCTCAACTCTGAAATGGTTTCTAGTAATGGTCATTTTTAGATTTAATATTCAATGGCTTTAGTTGTCTCTATTTCTTTGTATGTCTATGATAATTTTTAAAGTTTATGTTAAACTTATATTAAAGACTTCCCTGGTGGTGCAGTGGTTAAGAATCCACCTGCCAATGCAGGAGACACGGGTTCGAGCCCTGGTCCGGGAAGATCCCACATGCCGCAGAGCAACTAAGTCCATGCGCCACAACTACTGAGCCTGCGCTCTTAGCCCACAAGCCACAGCTACTGAAGCCCGCACGCCTAGAGCCCGTGCTCCCAACAAGAGAAGCCACCACAATGGGAAGCCTGCCCACTGCAACGAAGAGTAGCTCCCGCTCGCCACAACCAGAGAAAAGCCCGCGTGCAGCAACGAAGACCCAAAGCAGCCAAAAAAAAAAAAAAAAAACTTATATTAAGAAATTTCAAAAAATCACATCAGGGTAATAACATGTCCCTGTGACTCTGTGTTAGAGAATGGAAGTCTGGAATTGCATTAGTGCCCTGGACATCACACATTTTGAATTAAATACTTGGAGTTTGATATTTGGTAGAAATCACCTTTATGCTGTGTTCCATTCCTCCTCCCCACCCCATAATAACATTTTCCTAGTTTAAGAGGAGTCTGTCGTAGATTTCAATGGGATAGAGAACAAAGGAGAGGGGATATTTCCCATTACAGGCAGAGACATTTGTAAAAATGCCTGGTGGAGTCTTTAGCCACTGCTCTTCCATCCACATGAAAACACTTAAGTGTATGGAGACCAGGAATGCCAGTGGTGTCCCAGGAAGTCCGTGCATCCATAAGAGGCTTTATACTTTGAAGGCTAAAAGAATCCCTGTACCTAGGGAAATGGACATCTTTTTGTAGCTGCTATTATTTAAATATCTAAATAACATTTGAAATAACTGAATTAGAAACTGGAAAAGGGATTGATAAATTGGCTTTGAGAATTTGCTAATAAAAATTATGATGAGAATAGCTGCCATGAATTTAGTAGCTTTCATATGCAGGGTCCAGGCTCTTTACAAATGTTATTTAGAAATGTTTAGAAATGTTATTTCAAAAACATTTAGTAACATTTAGAAATGTTACTTCTAATTCTCATTAAAACCCAATAAAATAGAAATCTTGCCCCTATTTTATAGAAGGCGAACCTGAAGCTCAGAGAAGTTCAAAAACTTGCTCAAGTTTACAGAGCTGATAGAAATTAACCTGGATTTAAACCTGCTTTTTCTGACCCTGGAGTCCATCCATGGTTTTTCCATTGGTCCACATCGTCTTCTTCCCACAAAATTACAGCTATATTTTATTAATAATATCTTTGTGGCAGAACCCTAATAATCTAATATTAATATGATAGATCATCACTTCAACATTTTTTTACTAGTAAAGGTTAGTTTTCCTCAAAATAATAGCAAGTGCGTTTCATTTATTTCTTCACTTACTCAACTAATAGTGACTACATGCTCTGTGCAATGTGCTACGATAGCCATAGTGGGGGTATAAAATAGGAAGTGAGCAGAGCCTAAAGTATTGTAAGAAAAACTAAACATTATTACACCAGTTATAAAGAATAGGTAGGTGGCTATATGGAGCTTCATAAAAATGAGCAAACAAAAAATCAAAATAGGAATTTAGGGTAAAATGCTCCAATACAGAAGGTGAACACCAGGGTTCTGAGGATGGGTAAATTACTAACATGGACTGACTAAAATAAAACAAATTACTCACTTTCGATTAAATATTAAAGACTAGGCTGTGAGATAAGAAAAGAGTACTTTGAGAAGAAAATGTTAAGAAGAGACTATCAAAGACACAATAGACAAATTAAAACCACGATGGGAGCAATAATTAGATGACTGGTATATACCTAGGTGTAATGTTAGCTATCTTCTTTCATCAAAAATATTTTTATAGTTATTGCTAATTACTTTCCATGAAAGCTGATGAAGGAGAAATAGAAAAACTAAAAATTATAATTTTCTAGCTCTTTCTATTTGTGTAGATTGAGATACCAACACCTTTCCTTCTTTGGAGTATTCTAATGGTATGTAGAAATTTTTTTTCTGTGCATAAAACACAAATATCAAATCTAAATATTGTATTCGAGAGGTATGAAACAAACATTTTCTAACAAGAGCTAAATGTTCTTGTGTTATTGGATAGACAAGAGAAATTTTTATAACCAATACTTCTCTTGACTATCTCTGCACTTTTATTGTGTGAATGCCATTTTTGTAAGTATTAATTATTATGAATTATAGCAAATGAAATGATTATTTGCAAACTGATAAATGAGTATGTGGGACTTGGTTTGGAGGCCCCAGTCATTTCTCTTGCTGCACACAGCTATGGGTAGAAAGGATATTTCAAAATTTGGAAGATGAAATAGTACCAAAACCTAGAAATTGATTTTAGAAAGCTGCCAGAACCCTGGGGTGTGGGTAGATAAAGGCATCACCTGCATTTTAGGTTACAATGTTCTGACATCTACAAGCATCTGACTTAGCAGACTTTTTTTTAAGTGGTGCTTAAAAGTGTTGGTATGGAACATAAGCAGATAATGCAAATATGTTACTGACCCCTACCAACAGTTGCAATTATGCAAATTTTAAAACCTTCATCTTTTGTAATTAGGTATAGTGGGCTTATGTAGTTAAGTTCTCCACTGGTTAGTTCAAATTCCCTAACCTGCTGAGAGCTTTCCTCCTAAAAATAATGTACTCCAAATAGACAAAAATATGCATTCTGCAAAGGAATGACAGAGATGTTTATGATGAAAAGGAAAGACATGACATCCTGAATAACTGTTAGTGACAAATACCTTGTTTGTCATTTAAGAAATGTGCTTTTATGAAGAGCTGAGATCCTTTGACAATAATTTAGCATATTGTTGAATTGGTCATAATAGTAATGATTTTTTAATTAATATACTCCAACTTGCTAGAAATAAAAAAATTTTGACTTGAGTGCTAGAAGGGAAGAAGGTTACCTATAGTAAATTTTACATAGAATCAAAAATTATCCTTATTAGATAGATAATATGCCTTAGTCATTTCCTAATGGACACTATAAGAATGTCATTATCCATACTACTGAAGACATAGAATGTATAATACCATTACCTGCACATCCCACAACCACGAAAACACAAAGTTTTCAGTAGAATTATACATATATGTTCTATATAGGTATATATACATACACACACATTATACAGACACTTAAAACATATTTTAAAGTTTACATGTAATTAAACATTGTAATATATATTGTGTATGTGTGTGTATATATATATATATATATAGCACTAACATTTTTGTTTCTTTATAAAAAATAAAGACTTCAGAGTCATGTTGGTATGTCTAGGTTTTTAATTCAGCAGTTAAACTGAATTGAGTAAGTTAGAATAGGAGCATTCTACATTTTTTTCAGGGATAGGTCTAGTATCTTGGTAGGTTACATTCTAAATAAATTATGTATGCTATCTTTATTTTCTAATTTAATACCAGGCTATGTTTAAGGATATAAAGATCAATCCACAAGAGGAAAAGGA
This sequence comes from Mesoplodon bidens, assembly GCF_964165515.1. Taxonomy (NCBI): domain Eukaryota; kingdom Metazoa; phylum Chordata; class Mammalia; order Artiodactyla; family Ziphiidae; genus Mesoplodon; species Mesoplodon bidens. The sequence goes on along the minus strand of NC_138165.1, from coordinate 35,265,872 downwards.
ATGTACAAAAAGTCAATTCAAGCTTATTTTCCCTTAAATGAATCAGTCATTGAGACAAGGGAAGATAGGAAAGAAACAGCTGCTGTGATTTTATAGGAAGAAAAAGTATTCAATGGAAAGCATCCACAGACTTGTAGGCCATGAGACAATTTTGGATAGTAGCTTTAGAAATAGGGCTTGCACCTTATTGTCTACATGATCTTCCCCAAGCATTTAATCTACTAGCTCCCCAGGGATTAATAGAAGATGATCTAATTTGGCTGGTGATTAAAAATAGTAATCAGCTGTTGGTTCAAATAATGAAGGCTAAGATAAAATGAAAGACTTACTGAAGATAGATTTGGTCTGTCCCTATTTCAATTATTTCCAAAACAGTGAATTCACAAAATTTTCTATTAAAATATCAGTAACTTATACCCATTTAAAAAATAGATGTAAAAAAAATAGAAACTACCCAATGCAAATTAATTGTAGTGTTTTATTAGAATGTGCGTACCCTGGTCATGTACCTTCTTTGATTACAAATTCTTTAAAACAACATGCTTTGTTTAGTTCTACCCTTAGATTCAGTACAGAATTCATCTGTTCCGAATACTCCTTCCCATGACCTGAATGGATTGACCACATTTTGGTTAAAAAATAATATAATAATTTGCGACAGTGCGGGCAGAAAAATTGCCTAGTGGACAAGCATTATTTTAAAATATTTGTTTGCTACATATTTCAGTACTTCACTAATTAGAAATTAGGGCAAAATCACCCATATTTACTTCTATATGTGGTTTAGCACCAGGAAAATAAGTCTTTGAAAACAAAACAAAACAAACACAAAACAGAAAAACCAGATCATCAACACAAGGTGGCACTATGGACCAGTCTCTTAAGAGTAAGAGTTTGTGTTTAAGCAATTTCTCTCTTATCTCTCCAAGTTTGATTTATATAATTCAACCTTTTAATTTTGTATCTAATTTTTCTCTTACAAATCTGGCAATTAAATGGGGAATGGGGTTTTCCTAATTTAAAGAAAAATGCAAATTTGGAGCCTGCCAATGGGTATTTTTATATAATTATTTATTACAAATTAAATCTCTGGGTATCCCTACTGTCCTGACAACACACACACACACACACACACACACACACACGTATATATTCCCCACTTTTCTCCAAAATGTACACCATTCACGTATTCCTCTTACCATCTCGTGAATGGACTCCATATCTGTACTGATATGACCATATCCCTATTCTGTTTCATCTAGGATCTGATTTCTTCCTATTTTAGTCCATCATATACACCGTCATAATAATCATTTTACTTAAGGCCATTTTCATGTCACCGCTATTTCTATAAAGTATTTTCTATCAATCAACATCTTCCGTGGACATCCCATTATGTATTAGTTTAAATATAAATTCTTAATTTGATATTCAATTCTATCCCCATCTTAATTCAAAGTCACTGGTGTATGTATCCACACACACACATGCTGCTACTTTTTCTCACCTCTCCAGCCAGACAAGTTCCATTATCTATCATTTAAAAATATTATGGGAATTCCTGTCATTTGTAAGGCCCTTTTCCTAATACTTGTGATATCTGCCCCCCTAGAACGATTGTTCATTGGTGTTAATCAATTTCTTTAAATTCCTTCCCAGCACTCATCATCTTGAATGAGTCTAAATCTGTGTTCCTCCAGCACATAAGCCGACATTTTGTGGCACATTCATAAACATTATTCTTATGTGAAATATTGATAAAATATTTAATGAGAGATTATTATTTACAATGGTCTACAGTTGCTCGGGGGCCTGTTTTTCTTTTTCGTGAATATTATAGCTTTATTATTTTGTATTTTCCAATCATTTCAAGCATATGGTGTAATACATTTAGTTAGTATTTGGCACAAGTTCAGAGAATAAATGTGTGAGCCCAATTTTTCTAATAACTTAAAACTGGTAATACTGAAGAATACAGACACACACATGTACAAACATATATATATATATATCTATATATATATAGGAAAAATTTAATTATGAAATAAGTATATATTAATAAAAGTACACTTATTTAATGCAAGCTTCAAAATATATTTAAAGACAGAGTACAAGAGTCAATATTGTTACTTAATATTTATTGAGGTTCTTAAACACGAGCTGTACTCAACAGAATACAGAATTAGATAAAAATCTAGTGGAGCAAGTTTCCTAATTTCACTTCTACTGTTCAAACGATGTGAACAGCAGCTAAAGATAATAACAACTTCTAAGTGTTAAATATTTAAGATTATACTCACTTAAATCTTATATATCATAATTAGCACATATAACCACAAAAAGTTTTAGATATAAACTTTTAAGATTATAAATAGAAAGTCAGATGTCTTTTTGCAGTGTTTCTTTTAAATATTTAATTACAGATATAAGTTAATGCCACGTGCTGAAAACAATATTTTAACTTAGGAACATTTTCTCTCACATTCCATGAAACAATTTTATTTAAACGCTTGTTATGCATCTTCAACATCAATTGCTTTGTTGTCAATTGAGTTGGATCTTTGCCATGTGGAAAGATTTCCTAGAAAGCTTTATCTGTTTGTTCAGGTAGTTTATTTGATACAGAGAGTTTTAGAATCAATATATGATGCTGTTATTGGAGCTTTTATCCCAATTTATAACCTCCCATTTGTATAACATTAGGAAAGTTTCAGATTTCTGTTTTTGCTGTCATTAGTTTTCTTTGTTTATGTTTTTAGTAATGGAGTTTTATAGTATGGGATCTCTGTAACATAATCAGTCACTACCTTGTTTTTTAAAGTGATCTGTAAAAGATTTATGTAAAATGGCTTCTAACACAATTGAGAGGTTTTAGTCCCAAAGATAATAAGTAAACCTATGTTTAACCCCTTAAAAAAAAGTCTAGAGATTATAGGTAAGCTCTTTAATCATCCAAAACTAACACTAATAATGAAATAACTCAGTTTCTCTTTTAAAGGAAAAATTGGGGGAAAAACTTTTTGTTTTTGGACACACATGATCTTATTCAACCAGTTTCTCAATTGTTTCCAGATAATACATTCCAAAACAAATAGCATGCAACTTATGTTGGCTGAGAATGGAGTTCAGCTTAATACATACACTATTATTATATATATAGTGTATATATGTATTATGTATATAACACATAATATATATAATATATATAATACACAGTGCGTGTATAGTATACTATATATATACACTTATGTATATAGTGTGTATACACTATTCATTTTCAACAACTTGGAAATATGAAAATAGGTGGGGCGATATATGTAAACAGAGAAGTAGCTGCTTCTTGAGCAGAGTCAGTGCAGCATAGTGGTTCTGTGCACTTAACTCTGGAATCAGCCTGCCGGGATTTGAATATCACCTATACCATTTACTGCTGTGTGGTCTTGGGCAAATTGTTACCTGCTCTGTGCATCAGTAGTAATACCAATGCCTACCTGATAGAGTTACTTAGAAGATTACATAAATTAATGTCATAAAGTACCTAGCTAGTGGCCAGTGCCTGTTTATAGTGAGGGCTACAAAACTGTGTGTTAAAAACAAAAACAAAAGAAGACTAATTAAATGAGCGATGCAATTATCTTTTGTGTCTGCACATGCTTTTTTTTTTTTTTCTTTCTTTTTAAATTCTGTATAGTAGAAAAGATGTCTATTTTTGGAGACTTTTGGAGAGTGGCCCTCTTTAATCTCATATGCACTATATCTCATCACTTTGTGTATTGTAGGCCTTGCCTTCTTTTCATGTCTTAATTTCTAAGACTTTTGCCCTTTTTATGTGGCCACCTTTCTAATGTGACTTTATGTTGACTTTGCTGTTTGGGGCATTTTATGTTTTCCTGTTTCTACATTTAATTCTAAGTTGCAAATTTTTCAATTTAAATCGTAATATGCAATTTTATTGAAATAGTGGATCACGGGGACATGTTTTGTACCCTTTTAAGAAGTTAGTAAATATCAATTTAAATATTTAAAAATCACTTTAAAGCATAATTCTGACTCTGTTCTACTTAATCATTGACAAAATATTTTCAAATTCTGCTTAAACTAAATTCATTTTAAGGAAATTTTTAAATATGAAAAAATCAAATTCACCTTTCTCAGGCTCAAGGTAATTTTAAACATTTTCTAAAAATATAATATATTTTGGCATGAAATTCCCACTGAGAATCCTTCATGCTCTAGTACATTCTAAAACTCATCCAAATTATTTTCCAAATAGTTAAAATGGTAGAACAGGTTTGAGCTGAAGAGAAAAAAATATCTTAGAGCTATAAAAGTGATTCAACACATCCTTGTTAAAATAAATTCAGCATATAGACAATGAATAATGTTTCTTTTCTTGATGTAACAAAAACATGAAGGTTTTTTTTGTCTATTATAATTACTAATGTCCTGTTTAAACAAACATCTAATCAGGACAATATGTACTTTAGACACTCAGATAAAAAAGATCACCTTTGCTTAGTTTCATGATGATCTAGCATACTTTCTAACTAGCTGCTGAAAGCACTCCACAATAACTCTATCTTGGCTATTTCCTAGTTGTTCCTTTGTTCATAGTGTTGTCTGGATTCCACAGATTTTAAAAAACAATGGCACTTTTGGTTTATTATCTGCCAACAAACATGCCTGTCAAACAACTAGGAAAACCAGTGACATTCTTCTCTGACATGCTTAGATTCAAATTGTTTGATATGGCTATAACAAAGCCACTAAATATTCAATGTTGGATTACATTTGTAAATGGGCTATTAAAGTGACAGGAACATTCAATAAACAAAACCAGTGAGTTAGGGATATCCAGTCTTCCAGTTCTTTTTCAAGAAACTCAAAGTGTTTACTTTGTCTCTTATTACTTAGATGCTAAGAACTTTCTTTTATTTTACCCTTTGGTGCAGGGTAAGTAGCCAGAATCCTGGAGCAAGAGAATCGCATCAGACAACAGACTGTTTTTCACCTGAGGTCAATTGGCCCTTTCAAGGCGCTAAGGCCACTAAAGTGGCCTATACCATATAAAGCTGCTGAAAGGGAACTAGAGTGACAGCAATGTGTCCTGAGTCCACAGTAATGCAACTGATTGGCTGACTTTACTGCTTTGGCCTATCCTTCTAGGCCCTGTCCTCACATGGGCCAATTTACCCAGAGGGATGGCTAGATGTCTAGCTAACAACTGTTCTTGTATCTGAGTCATCATAATTAAACCCTTAATGGCAATCATGAAAATCTTTCACTGGTTAGGTAATTGCAGACACAAAGAATAAAAGCTTAACTATAATTGTAGGCCTTGTTGCCAGCTGAATATTGAAATGTGTTGGTATTGTGATTAATTAATGTCCCAATATGGCTTGTAGCCAATGCTTAATGTACACTCTAGAAAACCATAACAAAAAGCATAAACAAAGCTTAATTCTCTAATAGGATTTTAATTCTGCTTGCATTGAGAATATATAAGCTTTGACATTTGGAACTTAAGCCATGACATAGAGTAGATTCCTAGAGAAACTAAGTTTGAACTGAAGATAGTGTGATAAAGCTTACCCACCTGGAAATAAAATCATCTGCTTCTATATCCCAGCTCTTGCCTTTGGCAAGTAACTTTTATCAGAGTCCATTTTGTTACCTGTTAGGGATGTATCAATCAACTATTCCTGCTTAAGAAAACATCCCATAACTCAGTGGCCTAAAACAGCCATCATTTATTCTTGTCCTTGCATCTGCCAAGTAATAGTGCCACCTACCTCTGCCAACAATTCACTTTGAGAGTGGAGTACAGATCATGGCACAGGGGTCATGGCAAGCAAAGGAGAGCTAGAGGTTTCCAGATTCTAAGACTGTGATACTTCAACAATTAAATGTGGAAGGAAGTCATAGGAAAGTGGAGAGATGGAACTGTATCGTTGCCATACTCTTTTCTGTTCTAATATTATATTAGAAGTGAATTGAGCTGAGGAAGAGGTGATAGTAACAGACAATTTTAACAAACTACATTTTTATCCTTTTTGTTAAGTAATTTGTAGGCTTGTGGCAGAGCTACAGGGTTCATCTTCCTGGGAATACATCTAGAATACATTCCCCAGCGTCTGTTGTAGTTGTTGCAGTGGTGTAATGGATTTCTGGCCAATGGATTGTGAGCAGAGGAGATATGTATCATTTCTGGGACCAAGGCAATTAAAAATGTGTTTACTTTCTACTCACTCTCTTTCCCATCTAGCCATTTAATACAGAAAAGAACAAAGTCCTAGAAAATGGTTGAGCCACATAAGCCTTCTATTTCTGTGAAGCAGACCTCTACTGCCAACCACACTGGATTATGATGTTTGAAAAATAAACCTTTAGTGTTTAAGCTACTAAGAATTTGGAATTGTTATTGCCATTAACATATGCTGACCAAAAGAGAAGATGATGCCGAGAGTGGGATGTTAATATAAAATATCCAAAAATATTCAGCAATAGGCTTAGTGAGTGGGCCATGTGTAATGAAGAACCAATCAATATTGGAGGCCAATATTGGAGAGCCTTGATATTCCTTGGCAAAATATTTGGTAAAACTGCCGGCATGGTACTTTAGAAGGCAGACCTTGTGCCATTGAGTAGACAGCTCTAGGAAAATTGGAAAGAAGCACTACATTAGTGTGTATTAGATGACTATTGGTGACTTTGGCAAGGTATTAAATGAAATGGATTAGCTATAGAGCATAATTGGTGAACAGTAACAAAACTGAGCTAAGAAGATCAGAAGTTTTGGAACTTGATTCTAGGCAGCCAATAATAAGATATAGTATGGAAAAAGATTGAATAATGAAGATTTAGAGGTATTAACAGTTGAAGACAGCCATTCAGCCATGTGGTAAAGATAACAGTTTGATTCTAGATGGCCTCAAGTTAGCACTGTTGAGGCAGAGAAGAAGGAGGGGAAAAGAAGCAAGAAGTAAATCAGGCTTAAGAACTGTCTAGGAAGGAATATAGTTACTGGCACATGGATTTAATTGGAAGTCAATGAGTCTTAGTCCTACCATGGTTTTGTGAAAACTCTCTCAAACAACAATAACAAAACCATGAGCCCAGGCTAAACAGAGCCTTGGATTGTTCAAGCTGTGAAACAAATTGTGGGCACCCAAGCTCACCCCATTAGAAACAGTCTGCAAAAACTGCACAGTCTCCAAGAAGGACACACTCCCCAGTGTCCACTTCAGATGTAATATGGAGAATAACTGATGAAGAACAAACTTCCAGAGGTAAGGGAGAAGGGACACCAATAACATCTCATTCAGAGATGTGCCAAACTACAGCACTAACTTCTCAATTGCTAGGGTAGGTAACATTAAGCATGTCTGCCCATTGGGTATGGAAGCAGGAAACTTATCTGTTAAGTACATGTGTCCACAGACCAATGAGGAGCCACAAGTGGACTGATAGAGAGTGCTGTCCATCATGTGGATAGCTTAGGCTTAGCATTGGATGCCAAGACTGGATTGAGTGTTCAATCCTGGGAGAGAGATGTATTTGCTCTGTATGTTGAGAAAAAGAGATAATTAACATTTCGTGGTTAGAATGGCTGACTCTGGCAGAGGTTGCTAGTTCTCATCACTAAATGTGTTTGTTCTCTCCTTCTTGGCACCTCACTGGACTCAGTTTTCCAGATTCCTTTGCAGTTATGTAGAACCATACAACTGAAAAGAAAGAGGAGAAGTAATATGTCATCCCCAGGTTTAGGTGGTAAAGAGTGAATATGTCTTCTCCTACATCTTTTTCTCATCCATACTATTAAACACAGAGAAAAATGAGGACCTAGGAGATGTTGGATCCACAGGAGGTAAGGATCCTGAGCCTGTCAATGATGGCAAGGAACAAATCCACATTGAATGATGACATGGAGAGCAAAAAATTTTAACTGTATTAAAACACCAAGAATCTGGTTTCTTTTGTTACAGTGGCTTGAACACCTTGCTTTAGTATTTATAAAGCATTATTTTTATATTTTCGGTTGATATCTTTAAAATTATAAATGTGTTTTAAACATTGGATGTCATTTTATTACATTAAATACATTTTGTAGCATCTTACTAGTTACGTTTATTTTGCAACTTTGTTTTTTTTTTTTTTTTTGGTTATTTACGACTTCCTTCCCATCAGATTAATTTCTGTATACTGGAATTCTATGTAAGATATCATAGGAACAGTGGGGTTATGTTATTAAATACCAAGCTAATCAAAGCCAGGATGCTAGTTTGATATGTATACTGCACTGTGCCATTCCACTTAAAATTAGGTAATCTATTTGTATGGTAAGCATAATTTTCTAAGGCATAGTAATTTCTATCCATTTCTGTGGAATACATCTTTACCTAGAAAGGGAGTGTTAAAATTGGAGGAAGAGTGGTTGTTGAACTAAGATGGTATTGCTAAGTAGCCAGTGGGCACAAAACAATTATTTTTAATAACATCAGATGTTCATTGCATTCACAATTTCGAATGGAACTCACTGACCATTCTAATGCCATATCTAGTACAACCTCTTCATTATTCAAATAAAGAAACTGATCCATAGAGCTGTGAATTAATTTTCCCAGTTTCACAAAGGTAAAAAATCAAGGGACAGGCCCAGGAACCAGACCTCCTAATGCCTAACCCACTATTCTTCCCACTGCAACAAACTTCAATCTACTATACATTATACGTCACAGGAACACAGATTTTGGCTTTTGCGAGTTACGCTACCTATTGAAAGATATTATTATAATATTCTTCTAAAAGTAATGTATATATTTAATAAGAATCCAATAAAAATTCCAAAGGGATGATTTTAGAACCTGATCTATTTTATTAGAAAGATTAAATAAACATTAATAGTTAAGAAAATGGTAAAAAAGAAAACTAATGATAGAGTATTTGCCATACAAGATTTTAAACTTTACTATAAACTTTAAACTTTACTATAAAATTACACAATTAAAGCAGTGTGATAATAATATTAGAATAAATATCAGATTAATAAGATAGAATAGTCTAGAAACAGACTCTGCAAAGGAGAGATGGTATTATAAATCAGATGAAATAAACAGTCTGTGACTATCATCCACTTTTCATAAGCAAGTCTGACTAAGATCTAGATGCTGTTTTTCTAACGAGTAGACTGCATTGAGGAAGGAGAAAACCTCTATAAAAGCTAATGTTCAAAGCCTCTTTGTTTAAAGGTATTGCAGTTTACTCTCTGATTCTGTGAAAGGCTAGAGAAAACTTTGGTTTCACTCAAAAGTTCAGAATTTTCATGAAATGTTACCACAGACCCATAAGTTCAGAAAACCTCCTCCCCACCTCCAAAAAATCACTAAGAAATAAAATAACAATAAGACCTATTTATTAATCCCTCTATAAGCATTCAGAAACTTCTCTCTCACAGCAAGTACAATAGCTCAGAGAAAGGATTCATCCCTAATTTGCATAAATCCTAGGACAATTAGATATACTAAGCTTATAAGGAAAAGAACAAAAACCAAAGCAGAAATATCAATAGCTTTTAGAACATAATCATCAATCTTCTATTTATTAAAATAACATAAAAGCAAACAATCTGGGAAAATATTTACCAATATTTTTATTTAATATGAAAAATAAAGGGTTATATGAAAAACCTTCATATAAAACCAACAAGAAAAACGCAAAGCCAGTAGGTGAGTAGAGAAAGGATGTGAACAAGAAATTCACAAATGAGTAAATGTAAAGGTTCTGATATGTTATAGAATAGAATGTAAATATTTACAAGATTAATAACATAATATTTAAAATATGTATTGCAAGTTTTTAAAACATTGAAACGTTTGACCCATTAATCTACTTTTGGATTCTAACTCGAAGTAAAATTTTTTTAAAGAAAAAAAGATTTACACACCTCACAGCATTATTGGTAAAACTGACGTTTTAAATTACTCAGATAGAAATCAAACTGAATTAACCAATATTGGAGAAATGTTAAATAAATTGCAATGGAATATTATGTAACTCTTAAAATGAGAATTGGAAAGAGTTTTTGATAATTTTTATTTGGTTAAGTAGTATGGAAAATGTGGAAATATTCATAAAATAATAGCACAGGCAAGACTGGAAAAATTATGTATCAATATCTCAATTCTGTAAAAGGATATGTTCATAAAAAAGACTTAGAAGAAAATATCTGCCAAATAGAAAAGTCAATAATGCTAAACACTAATTATGAGTGAGTGGCAATTTCTTTTTTATACTGCTCCAGATTTTCAAAATGTACATATATTATTTCAACAATCAGAAAAATTTAATATTCTTGCCTTCCCCCACACAACTCTACACATAACTATTATCAGAGTTGAAAGCTACTGGATTAAATAAAGATTGCTTGTAACTATATTTACTGACCATTCTATTTTCAGAGTTACTAAGGAGGTATCACAAAATTTTACAAATGATTTTCTACTTTCACATTACTAAAAAATCTTCTTTAGATGTAGCCAATAGTTGCTTTTAAATTAAAATCCTTTCCTCTTTTTTTTTGTAGCTGTACTCTGATTAAAATAGTGTTAATTACCATCCTCCTTACTGAAATACAAAGTTTGAATGATTTACTTTTTGTGTCAAACTGTATATCTCAGAATACTCAGTATTTCAATATCCTGTGACAAGCAGTATTTAAATCCACTTATAGCCATACAGGGGGTATGAAACATGTGTTTATCCAATGCCTATTGCTCCCTTCAGTCTTTATCACATTGTTTCAAAGAGGTTAAAACAACTATATTCACATCTTATTCTTACTGCTCTTCCAATTTCCTCAGTTCAGAAAATTTATGTACCAAACCTCTAAACTGCACTGACAATCCACAAAGGAAATCTCCTTCTACTACAGACAACCAGAGGCTGGGTTGGAAGGAAATTTTTCACACTGGTATTTACAGAAATTTTAATAACCAATATACCTTTAGTACTATTTCTAAGACCTCTTACATTACATTGGAAGCAATAAAAATTCTGAAATTTAGAATAATTCACAGCTAAGTACAATCTCAAGGACAGCTACCTTTTATAAGACAATGTTGTTATTAAGATCATTTATATAAACTGAAGTTTTAAAAACTGCATACCACAGAAAAAATAATTTAGTGAGATATTATCTGTTGCTCTAATGGAATGAAAAGGTGTTAGTTATCTCTTGCTAGGTTAGACAGAGGTAATATTTGTTCTTAACTGCAAGACTTCACACAGCTTTTAATAAGCTAATGTACATCTTAAATCTTTTCCAAACTTAACACATTACCCTCATTCTAAACCCTCATTATTAAGAATCGCCTCAATATGTGTCCCTCAGGAAACAGTTGGGAAATACCTATCCTGAAGATTCTTTTACTACCACTTTTAATGTAAAAGGTTTTTTTTTTTTTGCCAAATCTATAACTTTTCTCAGTAATATAACTGCAAGTAATCTAAGCTAGAGATCATCTACACCCCTTCCCCCACACCAAGAGTGGCTATGAATATTGTGCCAGTTTTTCCTATCTCCTAAGAATAGCCATACACTCTGGCCATGGTTTATTGAGAAGATAAATGGGGAAATGTGGAAGAGCAAAACAGATGACTAACTTGGTTCATGGCGATGGAAACAACTTTCAGAATATACCTACAACCACACAGCCAGGTCCCATGGAGAACTGAATGATCATTTAGAGTAAAAACAGCTCTAGAGAAACGAGCTGTTCTCTTAGCAGAATTCACCCTCTCCTCCCTGCTTTAGTGTTGCACATGATGCCAACTCACTCATTCTCTCTCTCTGCACATCTACAGCTCCTGCTGTCACTTGCAAGCTGACCCTCATTATTCTCTTCTCTATTGAGGTTTTTTCTTAACCCTGAGTCCTACATCCCCATAGTTTCTGCTTACTGCTTCTTTTCTGTGTATCTCTCAGCAACTTTACCCCCCTATTGTCTTCAGCCTTTCTTTGAATGTCCCATTCAAACTTCACAAAAGAGATGAAAATCTGATTGGGTCTGTCAGGCTCATCCATTTTAAGGCAACCCAGTTGGTAAAAGTGCTCTCGCCAGGACAATGTACACTCTGCTGACCAGACTCTGTGTGGGTGCCTTTGTGTCCAGCACACACTCCGGGACCAATTGTATATGGTAAAAGTGGTGATGTCACCTGCATAAGGAACCCTTCTGAGGGAATGCAGGAGTAGCAGGGACCTTGGAATCTCCAAGGAAAACCATGAAACTGACAGACGGCTTAGGGTGCCCCCTCTGAGTATTGTTTACATCTTCTTTTGTATTGCATTTAGTATATCCTTATACTAATGAAAAACTTTATATTTTTCATTGTATATCCTTATGAGGAATTAGCAAATGTTCCTGCTTAAATTTTTACAGATTATTGATAATGCCTAAGAGAAGAATAACCATAGTAGATGGAATATTCATTGAAACTTCAGTAAAAAATGTAAAACTAATTTGAGACATCTGCTGTAAAAGAAATTAAATGTGTCTCCAAGGTAGATCCAGTTTAGTGAAAAAATGTGAGCCATGAAATTGGATGATCAACCAGTTGCTTTAAATAATGCATTGATTAAGTATTCTTATTAATAAGGCAGGAGGTGTTACACCTCTAGTAGTGTTTTTACTGTTGTGAATTGGAGATGTAGAAAGCCAGGTCTGGGACACAAGAAGATCGTTTCTTTCCTTAATCCTTACAGAAGAGTAGACCAGAGATGTTGAGGCTGAGAAGATGCATTACCCTCCAACGCAGGACATCAAAAAGGCATACGCACTGAAATGGGTTGGAAGCCATCTAAGGCCAAGAAAATGACAAGCAGGGAATGTAAAGAGCCTTGTGCTCTGTCATCAATAGTTTTAATGCTCAAGAGAGGTCAAGATCCATAAAATTAGCCCCTTCTTCTGTCACACAAAAATTGAAAGTCTGGTTTAAATTGTGCTTTTATAATAGCACTATAAAGTAAGGTCATTCTTCCATGTATGCCAATAAGTACATTCTCATCTGCAGCAATTTGTGCTATGGTAAGCCATAAAAGCAAAAGAAAAAGCACTTGGTCATATATATTCTTAGGGAACCCGAGTGCCCAGAATCAATGAAATGGGAAAGTCACTGAGTGAGCAAGAACATGTCCTGAAAAAGTGGTCGTGGCATTGGAATCATGTTAATTGAGTTACCTCTCTGGCTCTACTTGCACCATTGGCAGTGACATTTCCTCTCAGGGTGCTGGTGATCGATAATGTGACTGACAGTGGTCAGCAAAGGGAGTGTTTCTCTCCTAGTGGCATTAGAGTTGCCTCTGGGGTATTAGTGCTTACATGCTCTGTTTCTCTGAAGCCTGGCAATTCTGTACGGTCTCTGCCCTGAACTTAGTCTGTGCACTGTACAGACCCTGATGTGAATTTTAAAAGGTAAAGAGTCATATCAGTCTACCATTGTCACCAAATTAGAGCAAATCGATATTCATGGAAAATGAAAAAATGATAATGCAACTCTAAGTAATTATAATTCCAAATGCAACTACCCTAGTTATCTAAATTTGGTAATTTATTTATATATCAACCAATGAAGGAATGTACTTGGATATATTCCAAAATATATAATGCTGCTGGATATCAGGCTTATTTGGAATTTTTCTATATTTATGACAAATTTGACAGACTTTCAGTGCCTAAAGTAACTAGCATGTTTTCAGATGCCAAAATTTCTTACACACAAACCTAGAAAGAAATATACAAAATATTTTTTCAAGGGCTGAGAAGGAGCTTTCCACAAATTTATTTAAGACATTAAATTAATTAATTTTTATTAAGACATTTCTTTAACTCAAGACAACTTATCTGAAATAGCTTCCACATGAGGCATACCTAAGAGACATTTTAGGAGCGTAAAGAGTTATTACTCTCATTACATTTGGTCATATTGGAGTCATAGTGGAGTTCGTAAAGGAAGCAAAAAGGTGACATTTTCAAATTGTTTTCCAGATGACTCTTTATAAAATGGGTTGGCAGCTTTAGAATAATTCAAGCTCAACAGGTATGAACAACACAAAATAATCCAAAACAAGCAGCATTGTTCCCTGGGATAACAGTCTTTAAAGAAAGTCTAAGCAGTTCTGAGTGAATTGTAAAGAAAAAAAATTCCTTCCAGTGATCAGAACACAGAAGGTTGTGGTTCACTGGCTCTGTTTCAAAGGACTCAGGAAACTGGGACGGGCAACCACTTTCCACACTCCACAGGCCACATGGAAGCTTGGTGAATGAAGAAAAATCCCCAGGGCTAGTGACTGGTCAATTACGAATTGCAATTCAACTGTCTCTACAGTTGCCAGAGAAACCAACTTGGGAATTGTAGTACCTTTTGAGACATGGCTAAAGAATGGCCATGGCTGGTTAGAATACAGTGCTAAGAACAGTGTTTGATCCATGTGCTGAACAGTACTATACAGGCAATTCCTTGCACTTACCAACTGCTTTATTAGTAAAAAGGGGAGCAAAAAGAATGTGGGTATATCAACATACCACTGCTTCCTAGTCCAGAACTGACTGCATCTGGTGTTAAACTGAAAAACTGATACTTCAGAGACATAAATCTGCCTCATTTCAAGGATATGACATCTACTGAGAACAAAAATGAAAAAACAAAACAATTCCATATAGTTGGTAAACACCTTGACAAATATGAAGACTTTCAATCATGTCAAACTATTTTTTTAAATGTCCACTTTGCCATTCCTCTACAGATACTTAACGCTTCCTATCACAAGAATAGAATAAATACAGGAGAGAAATCAATACTCTGCACATCCAAACTGTTCAAGCCTGCCACTGCAATCAAACTTTCTTCTTTTTCTCTGCAAAGAGCTCAGAGGTAGTTTCTCAGTTCAAGGATGAAACATTCTCACTGCCCCTTCTCTAAATATAAATATAGATAACAGAAACATTAATTTCCTGAGAATTTAGCTGAAGAATTGTTTTTAGTTGTGTTCTCAGTAGTGGTTTCTCTAGCTAGATGGAATGTTTCTTTTATAAATGACCTTGTCTTTAAAGCCCCTAATAATTGGTAACTTTTTAATACTTAGTAATTGGTAGAGAAGGCCTTTCTCATAATTTATTGAGAAGTAACAATGTACAGTTTTTTAAACGGATTATTTTCCTTGAACTCTAATACCTATGAAAGCCGTTAAATTAGCAGCCCTAGAGGCTGGAAACTTCCACTTAGCCTCGAAACCTGTAGAGCAGGAAAAGCTTTTTTAGAAGCCCTAGAAATGACAATGAGAAACTGTAATCTCCAATCCCAACTGATATAGGCAAGAGGGTTTTAACAGATCCAGTTCGGGCAATAATTTGGGGTTTGGACAGGAATATACCAGTCCAGAACAAGGGCCATCCATTAACGAATTTCCAAGAGACTATCTAATTATCATCTGGTACCAAGTAATCTTCTGAATAGAATAGGGGTCTCCTCCTCCAACCCACTTCCCAAGTCACTGATGTTTTCCACATTCCTTGCCTCTCCTACACTTTAAAAAGATTTCATTAAAATCAAGCTGGGTTCTTTTTCTCTCTTTGATGATCAGTGCTTCTTAGCATATGATATTCAGGGCCTTTATCCTCAGACAGCCTTGCAGTCATTGGACGGTTCCCTCCCAGAACGCGCATGAATTTGATGGCTGGCTCCAGAAGGCTGGAACTTCTGAAGACAATATTCATGGTTGGATGGCCTGAAACTGTTAGTCTTTGAAAATAATTTTGTAATATTTATTGATTTCTAACAATGCCAAAGGGGGAAGCTAGAAATATCAGTAATTTGATTTTTGATGGGAAAAAAACATGAATGCAATGTCTAAAGACTCATATTGTCAGTTTCTGCTATCAATAACTGAGAGAATTTTTCTTTGGCTAATTTAAAATATGTCAGTATTTTTTTCTGAATATTTATTATTCTGAAGAAACGGCTCATGAAATTATATTTTAGCAAACTAATTAATATAACGGGAAAACAACTGTTTGCATTATTAGCTATATTCAGTAACTCCTTGATTCTGCTTCTGGGGTTATACATGTTATATAAAATTTGGAGGTCATAAGAGATAATACATATTTTACTATTCATGAAAAATATAAAACAATATGCTTGCTATTGCCTTCACTGAGTTAAAGGTTTGAATGTTTTAATTTTCCTTTAAAATATTCTTCACTGAAAACTATCCTGTGAGAAAAGAATATGGAGATTTGTTACTTAATTAAACCTTTTTTAATGGTCCATTGTATGACTCTACACAGTCGGATTTCTCTCAGAAAATCAAATGCAATTGAGGAAAACATGTTGAATTGATTTACTATGTTGTTCAAAGTCTTATATGCATATTGCAGGGAGAATGATGATGATAATAATTATAAGTAGGACCTAGAAAAGAACCTGTGGTTCAATAAACATTGTATCATAAATATTGAAAGGGCACACAAATATTAAGATCTAAGATGGTCATCCTTCCCCTAGTGTGACAGTTACTGAAAAGAAACTTCCCCTTTCTCCCATTATTTCTATTCAGGCTTATAGTCTATATTTAAAATATCAAAATCTTAATTTTCTTATGACAAGAGCATAAAATGTGTTCTGGTAAGCGATAGAAAGTATGGCTGGAGAAGCAGACAAGATATAGTATATTGGGTTAAGGAATTCATGTTACATCTGATTAGCAGTCATAAAAATATTGTGCAAGGAAGTTACATATCCATATTTTTGCTTTAGAAATATAATTTTTGAATCAACATGGAAGGTTGATTAGAATGAGAGGCAATAGGAAGTAGAAATCATCCTACTATAGAAGATAAAAATCTAAATCAAAGATTGTAGATTTATAATAATTATAGTCTAAACTAATCAAAGCAAGAGATGATGAAGGCCTGCGATAAAGAATCAGGTATGGAGAGAAAGTGTTTAGAGATATTTGAGAAGAGTCACCAGTCTCGATGATCCAGTAGATATGGAGTTGGAGTAAAAAGATGACTCAAGGTTAAGCTCAGGTTTTGACTTGAGTGACTAGATGGATGAGCCATCGAACATAGTGAGAGAACTAGCAAGAGGGGCAGACTCGGTTGAGGGAAGATGATAAGCACCGGAGGTTATGGAGGTTTCAGTGTGAGATACTGGTGGGATATCCAGATGACAGCCAATAAAATACACTGAATAAAACCTTCCTTCCTCATTAGAGAATGAACACATTATTAGGGAGTGCTTTATTGAAATATCTCCCAATGAGAGTTCAATTTTCCTCCAGCTCAGTGCTGGTACAACAGTAAGATCTCAATAAGTGTGTATTGGATTTGGAAAATGAATGAATGCATAAAGGAATGAATACATTTACTTTGGCATCTCCCACATGGACTGCAATTATTTATGCATGTCTGTATCTCCAACTAGCTGTGAATTACTTGAGAAGCTATCCTTATTCCAGAATTTAGCAAGTAACCAGTGGATAGAATATATTCAATTAGTGCTTATTTGTTGACAGTATGAATTAGTGAATTACTGGAGGAGTTAATCAGCCAGTTTGTCTCAGAGCTTACTATTTTGTGGGGGAGTACGCAAGAACACTTGGGGAAGACAGTATTTCTTTGCAGTCCCTGGGGTACTTTATTAGTCTGCTAAGGCTGCCATAACAAAGAACCACAGAATGGGTGGCTTAAGCAAGAGAAATTTATTTTCACACAGTAATAGAGGCTAGAAGTGTGAGATCAAGATATAGTCAAGGGGCTTCCCTGGTGGCGCGGTGGTTGAGAGTCCGCCTGCCGATGCAGGGGACACGGGTTCGTGCCCTGGTCCGGGAGGATCCCACATGCCGCAGAGCGGCTAGGCCCGTGAGCCATGGCTGCTGAGCCTGCGCGTCTGGAGCCTGTGCTCCGCAACGGGAGAGGCCACAACAGTGAGAGGCCCGCGTACTGCAAAAAAAAAAAAAAAAAAAAAAAAAAAAGATATGGACAGGGTTTCTCCCAAGGCTTTTATCTTTTTCTTGTAGATGACTGTCTTCTCCCTGGGTTTTCACATGTTCTTCCCTCTGTATGTGTCTTTGTTTAAATTTCCTCTTTTCATAAGAACACTGGTTATACTGGATTAAGGTCCATCCTAATAACCATATTTTTAACTAAATACCTTTTTAAGACCCTATCTCCAAATACAGTCACATTCTGAGGTAGTGGTGGGTTAGGACTTCAAAATAAGGATTTTGGAAAGACAAAATTCTGTCCCTAACAGGTGACATTTGGAATTCCTGGAGTGTATATGGCCTTCAAGCAATTTAAAGACATTTTGAGTTCCAGACTCCATCAGACATTATCAAATAATCTGACTTGTAATCACCTTAATGTTTATACCCTTAAATTTCCCTAGTTCCTTGGTATTCTATCAGGAACCTTGGTGTATCATTCAATTGGGGAATATAATATAGTTCATTAAGACTACCACATGAATTTCTAAACGCTTTTCTAAGTACAAATTTAAAGTACCTAAAGATGCAAAATGTGTACTGTGAGGAATGCATATTCTAATATTTTGGAGAATCAAAAATATGAGAATATTCCAGATTCTTCAAAGAATCAATACAACTATAAGACCTGTTTTCTGTATTTCAATAAGGAAATAAATCATTTTTAAAAACAGTAAATATGGAGTAATTAAAAATACTTCTATTTTTACAGTATTTTCATGTTAATGATGAAACAGTGTAGGACCGAGTGTTTATTCGGAAGAACTCGTGCCATTTTGTTTTGTTTTGTTTTGTTTTGTTTTTTGCAGTACGCGGGCCTCTCACTGTCGTGGCCTCTCCCGATGCGGAGCACAGGCTCCGGACGTGCAGGCTCAGCGGCCATGGCTCACGGGCCCAGCCGCTCTGCGGCATGTGGGATCTTCCCGGACCAGGGCTCGAACCCGTGTCCCCTGCATCGGCAGGCAGACTCTCAATCACTGCACCACCAGGGAAGCCCCCATTTTTTTAACATAGACCTCAGGGCAGATGTTTTTAGTTAAGTTGAAGTTTTAGATGAGGAGCTATTGTACTGCTTCTGAGACAAAGGTGAGACAGGATGGGAAGAGAAAAATCAGCCTCCGTGTATTTGGGGGAGGCAGGAAGCCCAAGGAGGGATATGACAGATTGGGTGAGCCTACTCCCTTCACTATTCATACCTTGTATTGTGGACAGTGTTCCACTTCTCAGCAGAGGAAACCTGTGGGGCTCAGGAGAGTCATGAAATTTAATCTCTAATTTCTTGGGTTCCATTTTGTCCTTAGTTGCTGATGATTCTTTTCTATTTCCTCAAATGAAGCAATATGAGCTCTTGGAATCCAGAGTTTTTCCTATTAAGGAATCATCCTACTGTAACTTGCAAATTCCTTGTATCTCTGTAATGAAGAGCTCAAACTTAATTTTTCATTAATGTAAGACTTCTGCATCTAATTTTACGAATAACGTAAGCTTTGGGAGAAGTATTCTCTCCTCTTATTCTAGTTTTACCTGCTCATTGGGCCAACCTAAATTTTTTTTCAATCCTTACCCATTTTACATAAACTACACTCCATGTAGCAGCAAGACAGATCTAAATCAGCATGTATGTCAGATAACAGAATATCTGTGTAATTTATACAGTGAGCCAGTTTAAATGTCTCATTTAAATTTTATGGAAATGGTCTTGCTTGTCCAGCAACTGGCTGTGGAATCGGTTAGGAGGAATTTATTTTCTAGCCTCTCATTTTCTCTGTCTCTTTGACACTGTCTAAAATCCAGCCTTCAGCACTCCTCCAACCAAACAACACAAAACAAAAATTAGTTTCAGACTTAGGTAACTTCTTCAAGCCAATACATTTCTCTTGCAGGTTAACTGCCATTTGTTAGAGTAGATCTGGTCTAATATGACTCAAGTCAACTTGTAGGCTGTTCGACATTGAGGGTCACATTGCCACTCCCTGTCCATATTAACTGTCTATTAGGAATTCAGTCTGCTGGGTGCACCGGCAGAATGCAGACTGGGCACCAAGGCTCTGATCGAGTTTTACAAAGCATGAATATATTTCTGTTTATTTTAGACCTTATCTGGCTCTATAAAGTCCAGTCTTAATTTAAACAGAGGGAAAAAGTCTTGAGATTCATTTACATCTCTTCAGTGTGCAGATTTGATCATTGATTTTATAGTTTAATAATAACTGGTGATTTTCTCCTCTAATCTTTACATTTTCCATATTCACACAGCTCTTTGCAATGGCTTTTTTGAAATCTTTAAAAAACAGTAAAACATAAAACCTTCTTAATAACTCATTTTTTTTAAAGTAGGGAATAATCTCTGCTTTGCCCAACATAGATCATAGGGACCTATGGCATGCAAAGAGGCAGATAACTAGCATGTAGCTGCTAGGAAAGTGGACTCATTGGGAAGTCCCTCTGACTTCAGAGACCCAATCAAAAATGCAACTCACTGCTGAATTTGAAAACATCAGCCAGGTCATTCCCATGTTGTAATAAGGAAGTCTTTATATTCTGATGACCATCCCTGTTAAACCTTGTTTGTATTTGGTCTTCCTTACAACTTTTTCACAATTCATCTTATTAAATGGTTGGGCCAGGTTTAACTCTACACCCAGTTTCTCCAGACCACAATGTTTGATCATAGATTCATAGATCATTTAACACGAGCAACAGCTTGTGGCATTAAGCAGCAGCTACTGTCAAAAGTTCAGGAACAGGCCCAGCAGGATGATGAAAAGAATCAAGACACACTGCCTTCACAACTGTCACAGCAGCAGAGAGAAGCATCTGGTGTCCAGAACAGCAGGTAGAAAGGGCACCAGCAATGGCTGGCCTGATTCTGTAGGCTTTTTGGAGTAGCTGTCCCTACTTCCCAGCTCTATCTCAAGGGACAAGCCAAGGAACCCCATAAAACTCCACACAGCATAAATTAGTTATTTTACCAGAAGTCTCATAGAATCATCAGTTTCAATCAGAGAAGGTTTTCCTGAAAAGTAAAAAAAAAAAAAAAAAAAAAAAATGTAGACTGGGAGAAAAAAATTGTCTACCTTACAAAAAAAATTACTTTAAAAACACGTTGCTTTACTTCTTGAAACCCATATGCATAATGGAAATGAACAAATCTCCTTTGTTACGTATTCATCTGTTATCCTGGTTTGCATCATCTCTGACAGTAGCTCCTATCAGAACGATATTGTAAAGAATAGAGAATGCATAAAAAGTATCTTGAATTTGGCTTAAAACAAAACAAACCTTCCATAAGTGGTAACATTTTTTTTTTTATTCTGAAGAGTAAGGAATAAGTTCCCATTAATTTGAATTAAATGGTAATATACTGGCAAATACTAAACTTCCAGGCAATACAGTAGGTCTTGCTACCAAAGAAATAAACTCCCCAACTTTGTTTATGAGTCAGTTGGAATGGATTTTTTCACAAAATGTATAGGTAGTGATGAAGGCTCCAGGCTTGCCAACAAAATCATTAGCTTTTATGAATTTAAAATGATGTAATCTTTCAGGGATAAAAATAACTTCCTCTTAAAGATGTCATATCTTTTAGATATCATTGAATAAAAAATAAATGGTGTTGTTAGTATTATGTATTTTTAATTTTGATTCTTGAGTAAAACAGAAAGTTTAATTAAAAACAACTGACAAGGAAGTGAAATCTCTTGTGAAAATTTTACATGGAATATATTTAAGGGCTTTGCTTTTTTTTTCTATTTAACTATGACATTATTTTCCTACTTTCATGTATTTCTTTTCCTTTTATCAAAATTTATATATGGGCTTCCTCAATAAAAGAGGTGAGTTGTTTAATAACATAAGGAAAGAGTAGTATCTGGATTACAAGTAAGTCCTGTGTCTTATTTAATTTTTTAATGTCAGTGCTAGCATACACCTGTAGATTTTATATATATACATATACATAAATATATAATCCATTATATATTTAATATGTATTTTATAATACATATATGTTTAATATATACACATATATATTTGGTTATGAGCCTTTCATAAAGAAAATTAATAAAAGAATGAGGAAGGCAAAGAAAGATGGAGTGAAAGCTGTTTTTATTCTAGTAAGCGGGCAGAAACAAAAGACAATAGAGAAGAAAGAAAAGCTAAAATTATATGCATTCTTAACCGAAAAACTGAGAACCACAAAAGTATAGTATTTATTTGATTCTAACATGGGGAAATAAAAGAAATGTTAAAGTTTAATGAACCATGTACTAAACAACAGAGAGTACCATAACATCTTGGCAATTTAACAGTTCTATCAGTTAAAGTAACTTGTAATTGCAATTAACACCATGGCCACCTTACAAGGGCTTAAATCAGGGCTTCTTAAACTTTAATGTGCATACAAATCACCTGGATATCTTATTAAAGTGTTTTTCTGATTCAGTAGGCCTGAGGAGGGTCCCAAGAGTCTACATTTTCCATCTTTCCAGATGATGCTGATGATGACTACACTTTAGCAGCAAGAGTTTGAGACACGTTGTATTGCTTAATCAGTATTTGGCATTTATTGTTGACTGGATGAGCAGTCTGGAGTCAAGCTGTCCCATGGTTACTTAATGAGCTCAATGTTGTCATCAAGAACCCAGAAACTTTACATCCTTCTTTAATACATCCTTCTTTAATATCCAGCACTTTTTGACTTATTATTTCTTGATCACAGCTACAGCTCTAATCATTATGTTCTCACACAACCACATCCAAAGATGGGAAGCAGAGTGATGTGCATGAGAATTTTATAAGAGTGTCTCTCTTCATTTATCAAGAAAGAAAATTCATTTCAGAAGGCTTAGAGCACATGTCCTCTAATAGCTCAATGGCCAGAACCGATCATATGACAATTTCTATTTACAGGAGAGGTTGGGAAAGAAAGTAGGTAGACTTTTCAGTCTCTGTAGTGAAGTATGGACAGGGAGAAAGGAGTTGATAATAGCTGTTAGGTAATCAGTAAACAAGTCATCTGTAGAAGTTTTTATTACAATTGCCCCTTGTGTGGGGTAGATGATCTAAACCTCTGAGTGGAGAAAAGAATGGCAGAGCATCAACTAATTGATTTTATTAATAAATTTTCATTAGTCCATTCTTCATATATCAATGGTCTGTAGCATATTTCTGGCAGAAGGTGACAGGTGATTTAGATTCATCTATTTTAAATTGCAATGTCTAATGCATTATAGGTTTAAATGAGGTTTATTTAAAATAAATTGGATCTTCCTGGCTTTCAGCTAAAGATCTTTATTCCTTTCCCTTAATCTGTCAATGTACCTCTCTGGATTACCCATTTGACACAGTTATACACTGGGAGTATGAGCTGTTCTATAGCTTATTTATTCACAAGACACACAACAAAAATTGAAATCAAGGCATGATGAGGGTGCACAGTTCTTAAAATAAATAGAACAGATGGTGAGAACAAATTACTTGCTGTTTCAGGTGATTTCATCTCTTTAGGTATTTGTTGAGGGAAAATATATAATGCCTGAAATGTTTCAAGTAAATTATTTAATTTTGTGGTCAATAATTTTCTCATCACAAAAAGGAAACTCCAAGGAGAATAGCGTTATACCTAACTAATATCTTTTAGGGGGAAGTATAAAAAGAAAAGAAAACACTCTAAAGAAAAGTGGGAAAAACTTCAAATCATAACAAAGCATCATTTTTCACATAAATAGTTCCACACAGACCACGTACTAAGATGGCGGAAGAGTAAGACGCGGAGATCACCTTCCTCCCCACGGATACACCAGAAATACAGCTACACGTGGAACAACTCCTACAGAACACCTACTGAACGCTGGCAGAAGACCCCAGACCTCCCAAAAGGCAAAAAACTCCCCACATACCTGGGTAGGGCAAAGCAGAGAGATCCCCACACAGAGGATCGGTGCCGAGCGGCACTCACCAGCCCGAGAGGCTTGTCTGCTCGCCCGCCGGGGCGTGCAGCGCTGGAAGCTGAGGCTCGGGCTTCGGTCAGAGCGCAGGGAGAGGACTGGGGCTGGCAGCGAGAACTCAGCCTGAAGGGGGCTAATGTGCCACAGCTAGCCGGGAGGGAGTCCGGGAAAACTCTGGAGCTGCCGAAGAGGCAAGAGACTTTTTCTTCCCTCTTGGTTTCCTGGTGCACGAGGAGAGGGGATTAAGAGCGCTGATTAAAGGGGCTCCACAGACGGGCGCGAGTCGCGACTGAAAGCGCGGAGCCCAGTGACGGGCGTGGGACGCTGGGGCTGCTGCTGCCACCACCAAGAAGCGTGTGTGCGAGCGCAGGTCACTGCCCACACGGCCCTTCCGGGAGCCTGTGCAGCCCGCCACTGCCGGGGTCCCGGGATCCAGGGGCGGCTTCCCTGGGAGAACGCACGGCGCACCTCGGGCTGGTGCAACGTCACGCCGACCTCTGCTGCTGCAGGCTCGCCCCGCACTCCGTGCCCCTCCCTCCCGCCCGGCCTGAGTGAGCCAGAGTCCCCGAAGAGGCTGCTCCTTTAACCCTGTCCTGTCTGAGCGAAGAACAGACGCCCTCCGGCGACCTACACGCAGAGGCAGGGCCAAATCCAAAGCTGAGACCCAGGAGCTGTGAGAACAAAGAAGAGAAAGGGAAACCTCTCCCAGCAGCCTCAGAAGCAGCGGATTAAAGCTCCACAATCAACTTGATGTACCCTGCATCTGTGGAATACATGAATAGACAACACATCATCCCAAATTGAGGAGCCCGGAGTCAGTGCTGTGCCTCTGAGGTGGGAGAGCCAACTTCAGGACACTGGTCCACAAGAAACCTCCCAGCTCCACATAATATCAAACGGCGAGAATCTTCCAGAGATCTCCATCTCAACACCAGCACCCAGCTTCACTCAACGACCAGCAAGCTACAGTGCTGGACACCCTATGCCAAACAACTAGCAAGACAGGAACACAACGCCACCCATTAGCAGAGAGGTGGCCTAAAATCATAAAAAGTCTGCAGACACCCCAAAACACACCACCAGATGTGGACCTGCCCACCAGAAAGACAAGATCCAGCCTCATCCACCAGAACACAGGCACTAGTCCGCTCCACCAGGAAGCCAACACAACCCACTAAACCAACCTTAGCCACTGGGGACAGACACCAAAAACAACGGGAATTACGAACCTGCAGCCTGCAAAAAGGAGACCCCAAACACAGTAACATAAGCAAAATGAGAAGACAGAAAAACACACAGCAGGAGAAGGAGCAAGATAAAAACCCACCAGACCTAACAAATGAAGAGGTAATAGGCAGTCTACCTGAAAAAGAATTCAGAATAATGATGGTAAAGATGATCCAAGATTCTATTTCCCAGATCCAAAATCTGGGAAATAGAATAGACAAAATGCAAGAAACAGTTAACAAGGACCTAGAAGAACTAAAGATGAATCAAGCATCGATTAAAAACACAATACATGAAATAAAAAAAATACTCTAGATGGGATCAATAGCAGAATAACTGAGGCAGAAGAACGGATAAGTGAGGTGGATGATAAAATAGTGGAAATAACTGCTGCAGAGCAAAATAAAGAAAAAAGAATGAAAAGAACAGAGGACAGTCTCAGAGACCTCTGGGACAACATTAAATGCACCAACATTCGAATTATAGGGGTTCCAGAAGAAGAAGAGAAAAAGAAAGGGACTGAGAAAATATTTGAAGAGATTATAGTTGAAAACTTCCCTAATATGGGAAAGGAAATAGTTAATCAAGTCCAGGAGGCACACAGAGTCCCATACAGAATAAATCCAAGGAGAAATACGCCAAGACACATATTAATCAAACTGTCAAAAATTAAACACAAAGAAATCATATTAAAAGCAGCAAGGCAAAAACAACAAATAACACACAAGGGAATCCCCATCAGGATAACAGCTGATCTCTCAGCAGAAACTCTACAAGCCAGAAGGGAGTGGCAGGACATAATTAAAGTGATGAAGGAGAAAAACCTGCAACCAAGATTACTCTACCCAGCAAGGATCTCATTCAGATTTGATGGAGAAATTAAAACGTTTACAGACAAGCAAAAGCTGAGAGAGTTCAGCACCACCAAACCAGCTTTACAACAAATGCTAAAGGAACTTCTCTAGGCAAGAAACACAACAGAAGGAAAAGACCTACAATAACGAACCCAAAACAATTAAGAAAATGGGAATAGGAACATACATATCGATAATTACCTTAAATGTAAATGGACTAAATGCTCCCACCAAAAGATACAGATTGGCTGAATGGATACAAAAACAAGACCCATATATATGCTGTCTACAAGAGACCCACTTCAGACCTAGAGACACATACAGACTGAAAGTAAGGGGATGGAAAAAGATATTCCATGCAAATGGAAACCAAAAGAAAGCTGGAGTAGCAATTCTCATATCAGACAAAATAGACTTTAAAATAAAGACTACTAGAAGAGACAAAGAAGGACACTACATAATGATCAAGGGATCGATCCAAGAAGAAGATATAACAATTGTAAATATTTATGCACCGAACATAGGAGCACCTCAATACATAAGGCAAATACTAACAGACATAAAAGGGGAAATCGACAGTAACACACTCATAGTAGGGGACTTTAACACCCCACTTTCACCAATGGACAGATCATCCAAAATGAAAATAAATAAGGAAACACAAGCTTTAAATGATACATTAAACAAGATGGACTTAATTGATATTTATAGGACATTCCATCCAAAAACAACAGAATACACATTTTTCTCAAGTGCTCATGGAACATTCTCCAGGATAGATCATATCTTGGGCCACAAATCAAGCCTTGGTAAATTTAAGAGAATTGAAATTGTATCAAGTATCTTTTCCGACCACAATCCTATGAGACTAGATATCAATTACAGGAAAAGAGCTGTAAAAAATACAAACACATGGAGGCTAAACAATACACTACTTAATAACGAAGTGATCACTGAAGAAATCAAAGAGGAAATTAAAAAATACCTAGAAACAAATGACAATGGAGACACGACGACCCAAAACCTATGAGATGCAGCAAAAGCAGTTCTAAGAGGGAAGTTTATAGCAATACAATCCCACCTTAAGAAACAGGAAACATCTCGAATAAACAACCTAACCTTGCACCTAAAGCAATTAGAGAAAGAAGAACCAAAACATCCCAAAGTTAGCAGAAGGAAAGAAATCATAAAAATCAGATCAGAAATAAATGAAAAAGAAATGAAGGAAACGATAGCAAAGATCAATAAAACTAAAAGCTGGTTCTTTGAGAAGATAAACAAAATTGATAAACCATTAGCCAGACTCATCAAGAAAAAAAGGGAGAAGACTCAAATCAATAGAATTAGAAATGAAAAAGGAGAAGTAACAAGTGACACTGCAGAAATACAAAAGATCATGAGAGATTACTATAAGCAACTCTATGCCAATAAAATGGACAACCTGGAAGAAATGGACAAATTCTTAGAAATGCACAACCTGACAAGACTGAATCAGGAAGAAATAGAAAATATGATCAGACCAATCACAAGCACTGAAATTGAAACTGTGATAAAAAATCTTCCAACAAACAAAAGCCCAGGACCAGATGGCTTCACAGGCGAATTCTATCAAGCATTTAGAGAAGAGCTAACACCTATCCTTCTGAAACTCTTCCAAAATATAGCAGAGGGAGGAACACTCCCAAACTCATTCTACGAGGCCACCATCACCTTGATACCAAAACCAGACAAGGATGTCACAAAGAAAGAAAACTACAGGCCAATATCACTGATGAACATAGATGCAAAAATCCTCAACAAAATACTAGCAAACAGAATCCAACAGCACATAAAAAGGATCATACACCATGATCAAGTGGGGTTTATTCCAGGAATGCAAGGATTCTTCAATATACGCAAATCAATCAACGTGATACACCATATTAACAAATTGAAGGAGAAAAACCATATGATCATCTCAATAGATGCAGAGAAAGCTTTCGACAAAATTCAACACCCATTTATGATAAAAACCCTGCAGAAAGTAGGCATAGAGGGAACTTTCCTCAACATAATAAGGGCCATATATGACAAACCCACAGCCAGCATCGTCCTCAATGGTGAAAAACTGAAACCATTTCCACTAAGATCAGGAACAAGACAAGGTTGCCCACTCTCACCACTCTTATTCAACCTAGTTTTGGAAGTTTTAGCCACAGCAATCAGAGAAGAAAAGGAAATAAAAGGAATCCAAATTGGAAAAGAAGAAGTAAAGCTGTCACTGTTTGCAGATGACATGATACTATACATAGAGAATCCTAAAGATGCTACCAGAAAACTACTAGAGTTAATCAATGAATTTGGTAAAGTTGCAGGATACAAAATTAATGCACAGAAATCTCTGGCATTCCTATATACTAATGATGAAAAATCTGAAAGTGAAATCAAGGAAACACTCCCATTTACCATTGCAACAAAAAGAATAAAATATCTAGGAATAAACCTACCTAAGGAGACAAAAGACCTGTATGCAGAAAATTATAAGACACTGATGAAAGAAATTAAAGATGATACAAATAGATGGAGAGATGTACCATGTTCTTGGATTGGAAGAATCAACATTGTGAAAATGTCTCTACTACCCAAAGCAATCTACAGATTCAATGCAATCCGTATCAAACTACCACTGGCATTTTTCACAGAACTAGAACAAAAAATTTCACAATTTGTATGGAAACACAAAAGACCCCGAATAGCCAAAGCAATCTTGAGAACGAAAAATGGAGCTGGAGGAATCAGGCTCCCTGACTTCAGAATCTACTACAAAGCTACAGTAATCAAGACAGTATGGTACTGGCACAAAAACAGAAAGATAGATCAATGGAACAGGATAGAAAGCCCAGAGTTAAACCCACGGACATATGGTCACCTTATCTTTGATAAAGGAGGCAGGAATGTACAGTGGAGAAAGGACAGTCTCTTCAATAAGTGGTGCTGGGAAAACTGGACAGGGACATGTAAAAGTATGAGATTAGATAACTCCCTAACACCATACACAAAAATAAGCTCAAAATGGATTAAAGACCTAAATGTAAGGCCAGACACTATCAAACTCTTAGAGGAAAACATAGGCAGAACACTCTATGACATAAATCACAGCAAGATCCTTTTTGACCCACCTCCTAGAGAAATGGAAATAAAGACAAAAATAAACACATGGGACCTAATGAAACTTAAAAGCTTTTGCACAGCAAAGGAAACCATAAACAAGACCAAAAGACAACCCTCAGAATGGGAGAAAATATTTGCAAATGAAGCAACTGACAAAGGATTAATCTCCAAAATTTATAAGCAGCTCATGCAGCTCAATAACAAAAAAACAAACAACCCAATCCAAAAATGGGCAGAAGACCTAAACAGACATTTCTCCACAGAAGATATACAGACTGCCAACAAACACATGAAAGGATGCTCAACATCTTTACTCATTAGAGAAATGCAAATCAAAACTACAATGAGATATCATCTCACACCAGTCAGAATGGCCATCATCAAAAAATCTAGAAACAATAAATGCTGGAGAGGGTGTGGAAAAAAGGGAACACTCTTGCACTGCTGGTGGGAATGTGAATTGGTGCAGCCACTATGGAGAACGGTATGGAGGTTCCTTAAAAAACTGCAAATAGAACTACCATATGACCCAGCAATCCCACTACTGGGCATATACCCTTAGAAAACCATAATTCAAAAAGAGACATGTACCAAAATGTTCATAGCAGCCCTATTTACAAAAGCCCGGAGATGGAAACAACCTAAGTGTCCATTATCGGATGAATGGATAAAGAAGATGTGGCACATATATACAATGGAATATTACTCAGCCATAAAAAGAAATGAAATTGAGCTATTTGTAATGAGGTGGATAGACCTAGAGTCTGTCATACAGAGTGAAGTAAGTCAGAAAGAGAAAGACAAATACTGTATGCTAACACATATATATGGAATTTAAGAAAAAAAATGTCATGAAGAACATAGGGGTAAGACAGGAATAAAGACACAGACCTACTAGAGAATGGACTTGAGGATATGGGGAGGGGAAAGGGTAAGCCGTGACAAAGTGAAAGAGCGGCATGGACATATATACAGTACCAAACGTAAGGTAGATAGCTAGTGGGAAGCAGCCGCATAGCACAGGGAGATCAGCTCGGTGCTTTGTGACCGCCTGGAGGGGTGGGATAGGGAGGGTGGGAGGGAGACGCAAAAGGGAGGGGATATGGAAACATATGTATATGTATAACTGATTAAATTTGTTATAAAGCAAAAAAAATAATAGTTCCACAAAATAGTTTCACATAATAGTTAATGATTTAACATCATTCTCTGAAATAATTTTGTTTGAAGAATTTAAAAACCTTTTAGTGGCTAAAGAGTTACTCATATAGAAATTGTCAATGGAAGCAGAGCCTCTCAAAGCGGTAGAATCAACATAGATATATTCTGATTTTCTCAACTTTGCAGGTCAATGAATCCTCTTTATCAACTGATGAGATTCTAAGAAATTTACTTATAGGAGAGTGATAAAAAGAAGGATGCTAACTTATGTGTTTTCACTGACAATTTTAACTCTCCACTGTATAAAATACTTATTACACCAATATAGGTTTACTGACAAGGCAGATACGATGGTTGATCAGACGACAATAAAAGCAAAGATATTTTCATGGTTCTCTCATGATTTCCATGGAAACTAGTATTATGCCTATGAAAAAAACCTGATAAATTATCCCTGTATTTTAAGATAAATCACTTTTCTGGTTAAATAAATACTTGTGTATTTATTTATACACAATAACAAAACCTGATGCAGATACCTCAGAACAACAATCTGTTTTGCTTGGCGACCATATTCTAGAATCAGAGTATAAGTTAGGGCAGGTGAGTTTATAAGTGATAACAAACAACCCTAAAGTTTAACCAACCTTCAGTTCTGAGTGTGCTAACATCTGCTGGCTCAGGGTCATCAGCTCTGTAACAGCCAGCTCTTAATCTGTGCCCCCAAAGTAAGCTTGGTTATTAGGTTTTACTATTAATAATCACATTGATAAAAATAATGTCTTACCTTTGTAAAGCTTTCTACGGTTCAAATGGCAATATCCTACACACTGTTCTATTTGTTCTTTACAACACCTAGGTGAGATGTTAACCAACTTAGATCTGAGTGTCAGAAGTGTTAAATCACTTGCTCTAACTTATTCAGTTTGTAAGTAGCAAGACAGAAGAAACCAGATTTTCCAAAAGCACTAGTCTAGTGCCTTCACTACTAAGATAACAATAAAGGTTAAAGTGTATTGAGCACATACTCTATGCTAGGAACTGTGCTAGGTTCTTTGCATGCATTATGGAACTTAATCCCCAGAGGAACACTGTAAAGGAGGTTATATTAATATCCCCATTGTAGAGATGATGCAACTCAGAACAGCTGAGCACCATGTCCAGTAAGTAAGAAGCTGTTTATGAGACTCTGATTCAAAGGCCATACTGATGCAGTACCCTATATTGATTATATTATTACTTGACACTCCATTTCAGGTTTCTTGCCAGAGACATTTCTTGACCCATTCCCAAGGAAAAGCAGGAGAGGAAAGAAGTAAAGCAAAACTTAAAGAGTAGCCTGAAGGAGAGAATGAAGAGAACAAACTTGGGGTAAAAACAACATGCTTGTATTAAGGACTACTAGCTAACAGAGGAAACTGAAGCCGGGAGCAATGTCGTTCTCACTTTTGTTTTGAGAAATAAATACTTTGCTTGGCACTTGCCCACTCATCTTTGTTGGGTCTTCTCAGACTATAAGTACTGCCTTACTCCATCAAACACTCATCAGAATCACCTTCTTCATTCTAATTTACCACCCAAACATGGTGATCTTGTCAGATCACTTTCTATATGTCCTTCATTTATCTACTGCAGTTGACATCTCAATAGATTGTAAGAAGCTAGAGGGCAGGTTCTGGGCTGTTGTGAATAGAACCTAAAACTCTACCATAATTCTCACAAACAAACATTCCACATATACATGCAAATACAGAAATACACCTTTTAAGTCTGGGGGATGATTCTGATCATTGAATATCTCCCATTTTCTTCAGAAAACAGTCACGTATATTGTCCCATTCATTGATGTGACTCAGCATAACTCTCCACCACTGTTTGTTCTATTTCCTGAACTCTGAACCTCTCATTCATAGAATATTAGAAATCCTGACCTTGTAAACATTCAATAATTTAATGCCTTCATGACATTGTCCACAGTTCTTTCTTGGCTTTGAAAACCCTTCCAGCCTTCTTCAAATGTATGATTTCCACTTATCCTCCAAACTCAACCCTCTAAACTTTTACTCATCTTCCTCAGCCATAATCATTCAATTCCGTTCTCCCGAATATCCATCATACTTTGGTTATATATTGATTACAAAAATTAATATACTGACTTCCACTGAAGTTAATGCTGTACAAATCTTTGTACATAGTTTTTTAATTCAACAAATACTACATGTCATTTCTTGAGGGCAGAGACTTTAATCTTACCTGTTGAATCTTTTCAGCTCCCAGATCCATAGAAATATGAACTCTTTGTTTACTTTTGTAATACTACCACTTAACACATTGAATTATTAATTAGAATAACAATATCTGTTATCATGTAGTGAACAACCACCATATGCAAGACATTTTAGCTATCTTATTTCAATATATACTTAAAAAATGTTTGGAGTGATAATTACTAAATTTTTTATATGTAAAGAAAATGAGTCTAGGAGAGATTAATTTGCCTAAATTCATACTGGAATTAAGTGTCAAATCTGGGATTTCAATCCAGTTCTGTCTTAGGGAAGGTCTGTTTATAATAACCACTATGTGCATGGTCTCACAAAAAGCATGTACTCAGCAAGTGGTGAATTTAACCGAATGTTGAGCTTTTAATAAATGGTAATTTGCTATTAAAGCACTGAATAAATTATGAGGAATAAAGTGCTATTTTGGTGCTAATGAGGATAGATGAAATATCCAATTCCATCTAAATATCAGGTGGGCCAAAAAGTGTCTTCGGTTTTT
Organism: Mesoplodon bidens; assembly: GCF_964165515.1. Lineage (NCBI taxonomy): Eukaryota > Metazoa > Chordata > Mammalia > Artiodactyla > Ziphiidae > Mesoplodon > Mesoplodon bidens. The sequence continues at coordinate 35,232,702 of NC_138165.1, read as the reverse complement.
TAAGTAAAAATAAAAGACAGGGGCTTCCCTGGTGGCGCAGTGGTTGAGAGTCCGCCCCCTGATGCAGGGGACGCGGGTGCCCCAGTCCGGGAGGATCCCATGTTCTGCGGAGCGGCTGGGCCCGTGAGCCATGGCTGCTGAGCCTGCGCGTCTGGAGCCTGTGCTCCGCAACGGGAGAGGCCACAACAGTGAGAGGCCCGCATACCGCAAAAAAAAAAAAAAAAAATCCATGCTGTGGGTGGATTTTAAAAAATAATAATAAATAAAAAAATAATAAAAGACAAATTTTTCATTTTTACCAAGAACTTTATTGAACAACCTATTCACCCTTTTGTTCCACTACCTTCTGCCATTTCTCAGGCAACTTCATAATTCCATCTTCCCAAAATTTTTTATCTTTTGGAGCAAAGAACTGTTCCAGGTGCCTTTTACAGTCTTCCAGGGAATTGAAATCTTTTCCATTAAGATAATTTTGTTAAAGACCAAAATGAATGGAAATCCGAAGGTGCAATTTCTGGTGAATACGATGAATGAATCAGAACTTCCCAGCTAAGCTGTAACAGTATTTGCCTGGTCATCAAAGAAGCATGCGGTGGACATATATACACTACCAAACATAAAATAGATAGCTAGTGGGAAGCAGCAGCATAGCACAGGGAGATCAGCTAGGTGGTTTGTGACCACCTAGAGGGGTGGGATAGGGAGGGTGGGAGGGAGGGAGATGCAAGAGGGAAGAGATATGGGAACATATGTATATGTATAACTGATTCACTTTGTTATAAAGCAGAAACTAACACACCATTGTAAAGCAATTATACTCCAATAAAGGTGTTAAAAAAAAAAAGCATGCGTTCTTGTATTAGCCTGATGGAAGATTATGCATTTTCTGTTGACTAATTTTGGACACTTTTCGTCGAGTGCTGCTTTCAGTTGGTCTAACTGGGAGCAGTACTTGTTGGAATTAATCATTTGGTTTTCCGGAAGGAGCTCATAATAGAGGACTCCCTTCCAATCCCACCATATACACAACATCACCTTCTTTGGATGAAGACTGGCCTTTGTTGTGATTGGTGGTGGTTCATTTCACTTGGCCCACTGTACAATGTTCCATTGTACAGTATCCACTTTTCATCACCCATCACAATTTGTTTTAAAAAATGGAACGTTTTCATTACATTTCAGTAGAGAATTGAATGCAGAAATATGGTCAAGAAGGTTTTTTTCACTTAACTTATGTGGAACCCAAACATCAAAGCGATTCACATAACCAAGCTGGTGCAAATGATTTTCAGTGTTTGATCTGGATATTTTGAGTATGTCAGCCATCTCCCGTGTGGTATAACGTTGATTGTTCTCAATTATTGTTTTGATTTGATCGTTATCAACTTCAACCGGTCTACGCGACCGTGGAGCATCGTTCAGCGCAGCACGAAACTTCGCAAACCACTTTTGACACGTTCGATCTGTCACAGCACCTTCTCCATACACTGCACAAATCTTTTTTTGCGTTTCAGTTGTGTTTTTACCTTTCTTGAAATAATAAAGCATAATATGCTGAAAATGTTGCTTTTTTTCTTCCATTTTCAATATTAAAATGGCTACACAAAATTTCACCCATTTTGATAAGTCTTTTTTTAATGCATGCTGATATGACAGCTGTCACATACAATCTAACAAAATTGTTTCGAATGAAGTTAAAGACAACTAAGTACGACTAGAGCCACCTTACGGAAAAAAACGAATGAACCTTTTGGCCCACCCAATATATTAAGATTTACTATATAAATAGCCAACTTTCCAAACCAAAGCACTTTTTATAAACTGTGTACATTCGATCATTACGACTTCTTGACTTTGAGACCCTTTTAAGACAATATTCTAAATATTTTCAGTTGGAAAGAGAATAAGACAAAAGTTGATAATAAAGAAATTGGGGAGCACTAAGTTAAACTGTCAGGAAATAGGTTATATAATCCATACAAAGACTTCAGCTAAGGGCAGAGAAAGCACTCAAGGATTACATTAAGTAATAAGGTTAAGAAGAATGTGGTCTGAAAAAATTGAGTATCTTCTAATAACTATAAGTACATGAGTTTCTAAAATGCCATACATAATATCCATGAAATTATGTTGCATAATGTAATAACACGTTATGCTACCATTAACGCATTATGACTATGTCATTTGGAAAGCTAATTTTTTGTGTAAAACCACTTAACTACATAAAATTGAAAATAATGATTATTGTAACTACTTTCACTTTTCATCTTTAGAAGTTCAGGATTAAATACTCCATATGCAGTTATTTTATGGTGATGTGTATTTTTATGGAGTGCTCATATAGTGTTCTAAGTAATAATTGTCTTAAAATTCCCAAATACATAAATCAGAAGATCTTTTCACATATTATCATTATGAGAAGTCAAGGTAAGTCACTTAGCACCTACTTAACAAAGCATATAGAGTTGAGCATATAATTTGGATAAAATATAAAAAGAAAACTACAAATTTCAAGAAAAAGCTAAGTATTAAAAAATATGTGGCCATTATAGCTATTTAATAATAGTTAAGCCTAATTCTCTTGGAAGCATCTATTCCCTTTAAAACACTGAGATTCATAAATATTCTAAATTGTTTTTTAATAAACCAATTTATTTTAGAGGAATAATCTCTACCTAGATTGGTTTTGTTAAGATTCCTGAAAAAAGAAAGTAAGAAATAAAAGGGAGGGAAGCTGAGGTTTTATGGGCTAGGAACTAGCACTATATTTTATACACAGGATTTATCCAAATCCATGTAAAATAGGATATCATTTTCTCCATTTTTAGGAATAAGAAAAATGAGGAATGAGACTCGGAGATAAAAATCTGCTCAATGTCATAGAGCTAATGTAGCCAAGGAAGGTTTCCAAAGTATTATGCAGAAAACTTCATCTGAGCATTTATTAGATATCAGACACAGCTCTAGATGCTGAAAATTACAAAGATGTTTAAGATAAGGTTTCTGTGCTTAAGAATCTCACCACAGAGTGAAGGGAGACAGATAAATAAACATATACTTATAATGGGATAAGTAGTGTAAAGGATCCATTTTAAGATACTATGAGAATTTAATCTATGATGTCTTCCTGTAATATGGATATCATGGGAGAATAGATTATGGAGAGTAAGGAAAAAAGAACCACATCTTTATTTAAATTTGTTCTTAAAGGTTTTTATTTACCTGCTATTTTTCCTTGTCTCTCTTCTATTTTATGGCTATCTAGGCTTGAATACATGACAGAAACTATTCTTTGTGAGCAAAAAACCCTGACAGTATGCATGACATATGGCACATAATACAGTTGTCATTCAAAAAGCAAGAAATCTAGGATTTTTTAAAAAAATCCCAACTGTTAGCCTTCAAAAATAAAGACTGTGCAAAGGCTGGTGGATACAGTGTTCAAATGAAGATTAGATAGAAGAAAGCCTAAACATGACTCAGTTTGATAAACAATACTCTTACCTTGGTCATCACATCGACCTCTCCAAATCTGACCCACCATGATTTCATGTATCCTCTGTGTTAAGGTTTCCTTTTGAATTGATCATTGATGATCCCTATATTCAAGATATGAAAGCATTACAGATGGTCATGTACATACTCTACCACATTTAAGTTTACAATACTTATTAGTTATATTACTAGCTATATAAATCTTTAGAAGTGTTTATTAATGTATTCTTTTCATGGATTTATGATTGAGATTCTTCATTATATTCTTCTATTTTCCTCTATCATATTTGTCATCTTTCTTGTTTTCTTATAGTTCAGATCATATATCAACCCAATATGTTTTTCTTTTTATTTCTTTTTCTTTTCTTTTCTTTTTTGTTTCTGCATTGGAGTTGGCAACATTTCCCAATTATTATCAGCTTCAAATTTAATTAACATGCTGTTTACTTCTTCTTCCAGATAATTAATAAAGTTGTTAGAGAAAACTTGGATGAACACCAAACAAACACCCCACCAGACAGCTCCCCTAAGTCAGATGCTCTGCCATCTATAATTACATTTTTCTTATGGTCCTTAAGCAAATTTTCAGTGCTCATTCCAGAGCCAATTTAAATTAATTTGGAGGGAACTACTTTAAGAAATACACCAACTATTTCATAGTCCCTTCTTAGAACTTTGATTCTGTAAAATATTTATACTTTATTACTCATGTCAAGTCTGTATTAATGAAATTGAACATTTAAGCACAAGGAGAGAAAAGTCTGAAAGTTCTCAAAGAGTGCATGGTCTCAATAAACATTTAAGACAAAGTTCTAATGGCATTATTTATGAGTTAAATGAGAACATGAAAGAAGCATTTACTTATCACCTTTTGTGCCACTGATTTCCCATTTCATTTAATGAAATTACTAGCTGATATAAACTTTTAGTGATAATTTTTCTGGCATACAATATGTTCTTTAGTAGTACATTGAAAAATAATCTAATTTTTGCCAAAATTGAAGAAAAATTTCAAGAAAGCTTTACATTCATATAATTTCAAGAGTTTTCAAGTGTAAACTTTTAGCACTAACCCAGGGTTGTTCGCATAATTTTAAACATATATGAGGCAATACATCCAAATTTAAATATCCTTCTTAGGTTTATACATTATATGTTAATATATATTATTGTTGTATGTGTTACCAGCTTTGAATCTTACAATCATAGAAATTTAAAGCTAGAAGATATATAAAATAATGATTAGTAAAATTCATTTGTTTTATAGGTGAAAAAAGACAGCGAACTTAGAAATGGTAAATAGTTCAGATTGATCCATCTAGTAGTGTGACCCTAGAAACATTTTCTTTGAACAAAAACTTTAGAGATTCACATCTCTTAGAGACAGATATTTTAAAGTCCTCATTTCCTGAATATGTTGATTATGGCAGCAATCCACAAGACCATTGAGTATGTGTTGTTTGGATTAAGTAATAGACTTACATCTTTTCCAGAAGCCAAGGAGACATCACAATCAGAAGATAGCATTGTAAATGAATGGCATTAATATAATTAGATTGTTATAACACAACAAATCTATATTATGTGGATTTATAGACTGCCTGCTCAATTACTGGAAACGAACAGATATGCCAATGATCATTTGTCATAGTTAAATTCAAGCTAAGGGTATTTATTAATAGAGGAAAAGTTCCAGGAACTCTAGAAGCAGGGCCAATAAAGAATCTTAACAGCCAATAACCCCTTCTTGTGTCTAAGCACAATAGGCAACCAAATATAACTTAGAGGTTTTATTTAAGTTTTCTCTTGTTATAACTCACTAAGCAATTATGATTGCTTAAATATCCATAAGAGTCTAAAATATTTCCAAAGGAAAAAGATTTGATTTTCTATTATTAACTTAACACACATTTTTCCACGAGAGCCCAATGTCATAGGTCTAAATGAACCAACTACACAGGACTTTGATATTAAATAGATGGTTTTCTTTAAGTGTGAAATCCACACTTTCCAAACTCTTCTCCTGCATCCCCATTTTCCTAAAAAGGTATTAAGTTTGAGATCATAAGATGAACTGTAGATAATTTTCACTTACAGTTGTATCCCAGAATATACATATAATATTATTAGTTGCAAAATTGGATAATGCAAATCCTATTCTTCAGAAATATCTGATATCTTACTGGAGATCTACTTCCTTGAAGTGCAAAATCTTCCAAATAGAATTCAAATTATTGTTGAAGTTATTAAGATGTAAATCAACCATATGATTCAAGACAGAGAACTGAGCACATATTTTAATGACCTCCTCTCATTAAGACACACTGAATTGACTATAAAGGAGTATAAATGTGAAAAAATACTTTAAAATTCTGAGGTAGAAATTATAAGGAAGAGGAGAACAAGAATATCAGAGGATCAATCATTTTGTAAATTTCTTAAAAGTGAAAGCATGTGAAATCAAACCTATGGATAAAGAAGGGTCAGCAAATTTTAAATTTTTATGTAAGTATAAATATATTATATATATATATATATATATATATATATATATATATATATATATATATATCTCAGAATAGAGTAGGACCTTTCAGTATTGACATATGGCATGGAGTGGGGTGTGGCAAGGCTCTTGTCTGCTAGATCTAAATGAAACCCTTCGACTGCTAACAAACTGTATCTACTCACATTGGTTTTGTGGCCCTTCCTCTTAAATCAGGTGAGGGGACAGTAATAGTAAGAGAAGCCCACATGAACTACTATATTAATAAAACTAGTTCTTCCTCCATAAATAAAAGCCAATCACTAAAGAATGACAAGACAGAGACAGAAAGACTAATATCAGAGGAGGAAGAGAAAATTAAAAGGAAAAGGATGCTAAAAGAATTCCAAAGGTACCCTCTCAAATAGCATTGAGATGACATTGCACCAAAACACAAGAATATGCTCTTATGAAAAAGGAGCATAGAATAAGAAATAGCTCCTAAAACTGAACAGGTTGCTGAAGTAGTAGTAGTAGTAATAATAATAATAATAGCAATTTATTGAATTTACGGAAAAACTGAACACAGAGTAAAACATCAAAGAGATTGAACAAGTGAGCAAAAACTAAAAAGACACGGCAAATAAATCTGGGAAGAACAAATTTTTCTAATGAGATTTGATGCATTCATTAATCAAATGCATGTGAGTACCTACTAAGTGCTACATATCATCCTCATGGATTTTGTCATGGTAATGAATAAGAAAGCGACTTTGCCCTCATGGAGTTTACATTCTATTTAAGTAGATGAACAATACTCAAAGCACTTCAAAGATAATAAAAGAGAAAAGAAAATATATGAGAAAAAAAGAACCAGTAAGAACCAATAAGAGAAAATAAGTAAACAATGGATAAATATTTTCCAGAGCTTCTAAATATGTAGTGAAAGGAATTTTGAATCTAAAATTCTATATTCAACCTGGTGGGAAAAGTGGTATGCTCAACTTTTTTTTAGAAAAAACAGCTCTCAAAAAATAGCCAACCTGATTTGTAGCATTTTATTATTTCTATGGAATAAATACTCCCTCATGACCAATTTCAAGCCACGAAAAGTGAGGTCACAGAATTGGGAAGAAGTGCTAAGAAGTCAGCACTTGTGAGGTGGTATGAGCCAGCTTCAGCATACCAGTGGGTGGGAGTACAGTGAAATAAAGAATATTTTTTTTGAAATTGCAAGGGCACCACAAATTCACCACTCATCTACTGCTTTAAAATATTAGAATATTCTAGGAAATGAAAATGAAATGTAAGAAAAAAAAAGGTATGAGTTCCAAAATATAGTTGGTCTGACCCAGGAGTACTTTAAGTCCTAGAAAGTAGTTTGTCCAAATTTCATGATGCATCCAGTAGTATAAAGAGTATACAGTTCTATTTTTAATGAGGAAATTATATAATTAGAACCTCTACCTGTTCAAGAAAGTCAGAGCCCCAAATTTTGGGGTACTGATTGATTGTAAGATAATAAAAGATGTTTGACTTTGACATTTAGATTATGTCTCTTTAAGAGAAATATATTTAGTTCAAAAAACTGTACTTGCTTTTCTACAGAACCAATGACTACATACTGCATTCTATACTCTACAGAACTCATTATTTTTATAATAATATTTCAAATACTAATCACAGCAATTTGCAGAATTAATCTAGATACAAAGTATAGAAAACTAAATTATTCTATACAAATATACATAAATTTTATATACTATGTTATTATATTATATATACTATTATTATATAGTATAAAATTAGATAAAAGAAAAGAAGGAAGGAAGGGAGGGAGGGAGGGAGGGAGGAAGGAAGGAAGGAAAATAGAAACAAATGAAACAGCTAACAGAAGTTGGGAGGGGTACAAGAAAGAGGCATGGGGAAAAAGACAGAGTATCAACATCTTCTTATGTGTACATGAGTTATATATAACACCAAAAAGCTATGGATTAAGAAATAAAATGTTAAGAATAGGATTAGAGTTTTGGAGGTAACCCATATAACTAAAGATAAAAATATAATTCACAAACTTTGAAGGAGTGTAAAAAGAAGAAAATATTAATGAGATCAATTCTTTGTCTTTCTTAATGAGAAACCAATAGAAGCCACTTATGATAGACAGATTAGTAGAATTGAGTACTTAGTGTTACTAAGGAGGAAAGCAGTGAAAAGAGTTGATAGGAAAACTCACTTTTAATGTTATGTCTTTCTGTACTTTCAAATATTTCTTTTTAAAATACAGTTACATATGTAGGGGACATATTTTCAAGCCAAGGAAGGAAGCTAAGTGGAGAAGATGGCAGCCAGTCTTGTGGAATCCTCTGTTCATTAGCAGCAGAATCATATATTGACAATTCACTGTTCATTTGTGGAATATTGTCAATTATAGCATATACATTTTGTTGTTTACATGATGTAGCTTGATAAAGGCACCCCAAAATGTACCATATCCTCAGAGATAGCTTGTATACAGTATACAGAAAGTACATAGTAATAAGTATGGATCAAATATTTGATTTCTCCATTACTTATTGCTGCATAAAATATTTCTGAAACACAAGCTTCCTACTTTATGTTATAGATGTTTAATACACACATACACACACACACATACTGAGTTTCCTTAAAATGATAGCCCTATCTATCACCTGCACCATGGAATTACACCCAAGAAGAAAAAGGAAAAAACTAAGCTGTGTTTTATTTTGATATGTGCTGCTTTGTTATTTAGCCATTTGGAATTTATGCTGCATGATTTAAAACAAAGAACAAATCATAAGTATTTGGGATCATAACAGACAAAGGAGTTGAAACAAATGTAAGTTGAATATCTAACCTCAAGAGAATGGTTAAAAATGAACACTGTGAGACAGATGCACATTATATAAATTTACATATTTTTAGACTTAAACATTACATGTCATGCTGTTTTGAAGGAACTTTTTAACCGTATTAAAAATACTAGAAACATGTATGTAATTTGTAATATCAGGAGTCAAAAAACCAAGGAAAGGAGGATGGCCTTGGACTGACTATATACACAAAGATATTTAGTCATTTCACAGTCGCTTTTTGTTATGCTTAACCCTCAATATAATGTTTAACTTTCAAACATCTTCTCTACAAAATTGTAAGATCCCAGACAGCAAGTAGTAATATCTTATTCATTTCCATAACAACCTCAACATCTAGCAGACATGTACATAAGACAGTTAATAAATATTTATTAAATAATTCACTGAGTTCCATACTATGTGGGTAGTATGGGTAGTATAGGAAATATAATAGAAAAATTAAGCCATTTATCAAGAAACTTGATAAAAATTAGAAAAACAGAGAAATCATGTACATGAAAATATTTCTAAGAGAAAAATCTGAGCAAGAATAGCCAGGTACCATCACCAAAAAACCTACAAACAATAAATGCTGGAGAGGGTATGGAGAAAAGGGAACCCTCTTGCACTGTTGGTGGGAATGTGAATTGATACAGCCACTGTGGAAAACAGTATGAAGGTTCCTCAAAAAACTAAAAATAGAACTACCATATGACCCAACAATCCTGCTACTGGGCATATACCCTGAGAAAACCATAATTCAAAAAGAGTCATGTACCACAATGTTCATTGCAGCTCTATTTGCAATAGCCAGGACATGGAAGCAACCTAAGTGTCCATCAACAGATGAATGGACAAAGAAGATGTGGCACATATACACAATTGAATATTACTCGGCCATAAAAAGAAATGAAATTGAGTTATTTGTAGCGAGGTGGATGAAACTTGAATCTGTCATACAGAGTGAAGTAAGTCAGAAAGAGAAAAACAAATACCATATGCTAACACATATATATGGAATCTAAAAAAAAAAAAAGTTCTGAAGAACCTAGAGGCAGGACAGGAATAAAGACGCAGACATAGAGATTGGACTTGAGGACATGGAGAGGGGGAAGGGTAAGCTGAGACGAAGCAAGAGAGTGGCATGGACATATATACACTACCAAACGTAAAACCGATAGCTAGTGGGAAGCAGCTTCATAGCACAGGGAGATCAGCTCGGTGCTTTGCAACCACCTAGAGGGCTGGGATAGGGAGGGTGGGAGGGAGACACAAGAGGGAGGAGATATGGGGATATATGTATATGTATAGCTGATTCACTTTGTTATAAAGCAGAAACTAACACCATTGTAAGCAATTATCCTCCAATAAAGATGGTAAAAAAAAATATGATGTCCAGTTATATCTCACATTATATTTGAGTATGATAAGAACTTTACATTAGAGAAAAATAATTATAAAATGTGTTAAACTGAGGAGGAGCTTCAAGATGGCATAAGAGTAAGAAGTGGAGATCACCTTCCTCCCCACAGATACATCAGAAATACATCGAAGTGTGGAACAACTCTTACAGAACACCTACTGAACGCTGGCAGAAGACCTCAGACCTCCCAAAAGGCAAGAAACTCCCCACGTACCTGGGTAGGGCAAAAGGAAAAAGAATAAACAGAGACAAAAGAATACGGACCGAACCTGCACCAGTGGGAGGGAGCCACAAAGGAGGAAAGGTTTCCACACACTAGGAAGCCCCTTTGCGTGCAGAGGCTGCGGGTGGCGGAGGGGGGAAGCTTCGGAGTCGCAGAGGAGAGCACAGCCACAGGGGTGCGGAGGGCAAAGCGGAGAGATTCCGGCACGAGGATCGGTGCTGACCAGCACTCCCCAGCCCGAAAGGCTTGTCTGCTCACCTGCTGGGGCGGGCGGGGACTGGGAGCTGAGGCTTGGGTTTCGGAGGTCAGATCTCAGGGAGAGGACTGGGGTTGCCTGCATGAACACAGCCTGAAGGGGGTTAGTGCGCCACAGCTAGCCAGAAGGGAGTCCGGGAAAAAGTCTGGAACTGCCTAAGAGGCAAGAGACTTTTTTTTCCCTCTTTGTTTTGCGGTGTGTAAGGAGAGGGGATTAAGAGTGCCACCTAAAGGAGCTCCAGAGACAGGTGCGAGCCGCGGCTATCAGCACAGACCCCAGAGACGGGCATGAGACGCTAAGGCTGCTACTGCCGCCACCAAGAAGCCTGTGTGCGAGCACAGGTCACTATCCACACCTCCCTTCCCGGGAGACTGTGCACCCCGCCACTTCCAGGGTCCCGTGAACCAGGGACAACTTCACCGGGAAAACGCACGGCACGCCTCAGGCTGGTGCAACAGAATGCCGGCCTCTGCAACCACAGGCTTGCCCCACATCCATACCCCTCCCTCCCACTGGCCTGAGTGAGCCAGAGCCCCCGAATTAGCTGCTCCTTTAACTCCATCCTGTCTGAGAGAAGAACAGACGCCCTCAGGTAACCTACACACAGAGGCGGGTCCAAATCCAAAGCTGAACCCCAGGAGCTGTGCGAACAAAGAAGAGAAAGGGAAATCTCTAACAGCAGCCTCGGGAGCAGCAGATTATATCTCCACAATCAACTTGATGTACCCTGCATCTGTGGAATACCTGAATAGACAATAAATCATCCCAAATTGAGAGGGTGGACCTTGGGAGCAACGATATATATATATATATATATATATATATAGATAGATAGATAGATAGATAGATAGATAGATATAGATATAGATATAGATATAGATATTTCCTTCTTCTCTTCTTGCAAGTGTGTATGTGTATGCTTCTGTGTGTGATTTTGTCGGTATAGCTTTGCTTTTACCATTTGTCCTAGAGTTCTGTGTGTCCATTGTTTTTGTTTGCTTGTTTATATAGTATAATTTTTAGCACTTGTTATCATTGGTAGAGTTGTTTTTTGGTCTGCTTGCTCCCTCTTTTTTTCTTTATTTTTATTACTTTCCTAATTTTTTTATTTTTAACAATTATTTTTTATTTTAATAACTTTATTTTATTTTTTCTTTCTTTTCTTTCTTTCTTTCTTTCTTTCTTTTTTTCTCCCTTTTATTCTGAGCCGAGTGGATGACAGGGTCTTGGTGCTCTGGCTGGGGGTCAGGCCGGTGACTCTGAGGTGGGAGAGTCAAGTTCAGGTCATTGGTCCACCAGAGACCTCCAAGCTCCACATAATATCAAATGGCAAAAATCCCCCAGAGATCTCCATCTTAATGACAAGACGCAGCTCCACACAATAACCAGCAAGCTAGGGTGTTTGGACACCCTATGCCAAAAAACTAGCAAGACAGGAACACAACCCCACCCATTACCAGAGAGGCTCCCTAAAATCAAAATAAGGTCACAGACACCCCAAAACACACCACCAGTTGTAGAGCTGCCCACGAGAAAGACAAGATCCAGCCTCATCCACCAGAACACAGGCACTAGTCCCCTCCACCAGGAAGCCTACACAACCACTGAAACAACCTTAGCCACTGGGGACAGACACCATAAACAATGGGAACTACAGACCTGCAGCCTGCGAAAATCAGACCCCAAACACAGTAAGGTAAGCAAAATGAGAAGACAGAGAAACACACAGCAGATGAAGGGGAAAAGTAAAAACCCACCACACCAAACAAATGAAGAGGAAATAGGCAGTCTACCTGAAAAAGAATTCAGAATAATGATAGTAAAGATGATCCAAAACGTGGAAATAGAATGGAGAAAATACAAGAAACATATAACAAGGACCTAGAAGAATTGAAGAGCAAACAAACAATGATGAACAACACAATAAATGAAATTTAAAATTCTCTAGAAGGGATCAATAGCAGAATAACTGAGGCAGAAGAACGGATAAGTGACCTGGAAGATAAAATAGTGGGAATAACTACTGCAGAGCAGAATAAAGAAAAAATAATGAAAAGAACTGAGGACAGTCTCAGAGACCTCTGGGACAACATTAAACACACCAACATTTGAATTGTAGGGGTTCCAGAAGAAGAAGAGAAAAAGAAAGGGACTGAGAAAATATTTGAAGAGATTATACTTGAAAACTTCCCTAATATGGGAAAGGAAATAGTTAATCAAGTCCAGGAAGTGCAGAGAGTCCGATACAGGAAAACTCCAAGGAGAAATACAACAACACATATTAATCAAACAATCAAACATTAAATACAAAGAAAAAATATTAAAAGCAACAACAGAAAAACAACAAATAACACACAAGGGAATCCCCATAAGGTTAACAGCTAATCTTTCAGCAGAAATTCTGCAAGTCAGAAGGGAGTGGCAGGACATATTTAAAGTGATGAAAGGGAAAAATCTACAACCAAGATTACTCTACCCAGCAAGGATCTCATTCAGATTTCAGGGAGAAATTAAAATCTTTAAAACAAGCAACAGCTAAGAGAATTCAGGACTACCAAACCAGCTTTACAACAAATGCTAAAGGAACTTCTCTAGGCAGGAAACACAAGAGAAGAAAAAGACCTACAATAACACACCCAAAACAATTAAGAAAATGGTAATAAGAACATGCACATTGATAACTACCTTAAATGTAAATGGATTAAATACTCCAGCCAAAAGACATAGCCTGGCTGAATGGATACAGAAACAAGACCCGTATATATGCTGTCCACAAGACACGCACTTCAGACCTAGGGACACATACAAACTGAAAGTGAGGGGATGGAAAAAGATAATCCATGCAAATGGAAATCAAAAGAAAGTTGGAATAGCAATTCTCATATCAGACCAAATAGACTTTAAAACAAAGACTATTACAAGAGACAAAGAAGGACAGTATATAATGATCAAGCGATCGATCCAAGAAGAAGATAAAACAATTGTAAATATTTATGCACCCAACATAAGAGCACCTCAATACATAAGGCAAATGCTAACAGCTATAAAAGGGGAAATCAACAGTAACACAATAATAGTAGGGGACTTTAACACTCCACTTTCACCAATGAACAGATCATCCAAAATGAAAATAAATATGGAAATACAAGCTTTAAAAAACTCATTAAACAAGATGGACTTAATTGATATTTATAGGACAGTCCATCCAAAAACAACAGAATACACTTTCTTCTCGAGTGCTCATAGAATATTTTCCAGGATAGATCATATCTTGGGTCACAAATCAAAGAGTTGGTAAATTTTAAAAAATTGCAATCCTATCAAGTATCTTTTCTGACCACAATGCTATGAGACTAGATATCAATTACAAGGAACGATCTGTAAAAAATATAAACACAGAGAGGCTAAACAATACACTACTTAATAACCAATAGAGCACTGAAGAACTCAAAGAAAATTGAAAAATACCTAGAAACAAAAGACAATGAAAGCATGACGACCCAAAACCTATGGGATGAAGCAAAAGCAATTCTAAGAGGGAAGTTTAAAGCAATACAATCCTACCTCAAGAAACAAGAAACATCTCAAATAAACAATCCAACATTACATCTAAAGCAATTAGAGAAAGAAGAACAAAAAAACGCCAAAGTGAGCAGAAGGAAAGAAATCATAAATATCAGAACAGAAATAAATGAAAAAGAAATAAAGGAAACAATATCAAAGATCAGTAAAAGTGAAAGCTGGTTCTTTGAGAAGATAAATAAAATTGATAAGCCATTAGACAGACTCATCAAGAAAAAAACAGCAAAGACTCAAATCAATAGAATTAGAAATGAAAAAGGAGAAGTAACAACTGACACTGCAGAAATATAAAGGATCATAAGAGATTACTAGAAACAACTCTATGCCAATAAAATGGACAACCTGGAAGAAATGGACAAATTCTTAGAAAAGCACAACCTTCCGAGACTGAACCAGGAAGAAATAGAAAATATAAACAGACCAATCACAAGCACTGTAATTGAAACTGTAATTAAAAATCTTCCAACAAACAAAGGCCCAGGACCAGATGGCTTCACAGGTGAATTCTATCAAACATTTAGATAAGAGCTAACACTTATCCTTCTCAAAATCTTCCAAAATATAGCAGAGGGTGGAACTCTGCCAAATCATTCTACAAGGCCATCATCACCATGAAACCAAAACCAGACAAAGATGTCACAAAAAAAGAAAACTACAGACCACAATCACTGATGAACATAGATGCAAAAATCCTCAACAAAATACTAGCAAACAGAATCCATTAAAATGGATTAAAATGATTTAATGGATTAAAATCATTTAAGCACATTAAAATGATCATACACTATGATCAAGTGGGGTTTATCCCAGGAATTCAAGGTTTCTTCAATATACGCAAATCAATCAATGTGATACACCACATTAACAAATTGAAAAATAAAAACCATATGATCATCTCAATAGATGCAGAAAAAGCTTTCGACAAAATTCAACACCCATCTATGATAAAAACCCTCCAGAAAGTAGGCAGAGAGGGAACTTTCCTCAACATAATAAACGAATATATGACAAATCCATAACTAACATCGTCCTCAGTGGTGAAAAACTGAAACCATTTCCACTAAGATCAGAAACAAGACACGGTTGCCACTCCCAAAACTATTATTCAAT
Source organism: Mesoplodon bidens (assembly GCF_964165515.1). Lineage (NCBI taxonomy): Eukaryota > Metazoa > Chordata > Mammalia > Artiodactyla > Ziphiidae > Mesoplodon > Mesoplodon bidens. The sequence goes on along the minus strand of NC_138165.1, from coordinate 35,217,249 downwards.
ATCGTTTTGGAAGTTTTAGCCACAGCAATCAGAGAAGAAAAAGAAATAAAATGAATCTATATCAGAAAAGAAAAAGTAAAGCTGTCACTGTTTGCAGATGACATGATACTATACATAAAGAATCCTAAAGATGCTACCAGAAAACTACTAGAGTTAATCAATGAATTTGGTAAAGTTGCAGGATACAAAATTAATGCACAGAAATCTCTGGCATTCCTATATACTAATGATGAAAAATCTGAAAGTGAAATCAAGGAAACACTCCCATTTACCATTGCAACAAAAAGAATAAAATATCTAGGAATAAACCTACCTAAGGAGACAAAAGACCTGTATGCAGAAAATTATAAGACACTGATGAAAGAAATTAAAGATGATACAAATAGATGGAGAGATGTACCATGTTCTTGGATTGGAAGAATCAACATTGTGAAAATGTCTCTACTACCCAAAGCAATCTACAGATTCAATGCAATCCCTATCAAACTACCACTGGCATTTTTCACAGAACTAGAACAAAAAATTTCACAACTTGTATGGAAACACAAAAGACCCCGAATAGCCAAAGCAATCTTGAGAACGAAAAATGGAGCTGGAGGAATCAGGCTCCCTGACTTCAGAATCTACTACAAAGCTACAGTAATCAAGACAGTATGGTACTGGCACAAAAACAGAAAGATAGATCAATGGAACAGGATAGAAAGCCCAGAGTTAAACCCACAGACATATGGTCACCTTATCTTTGATAAAGGAGGCAGGAATGTACAGTGGGGAAAAGACACTGTCTTCAATAAGTGGTGCTGGGAAAACTGGACAGGGACATGTAAAAGTATGAGATTAGATCACTCCCTAACACTATACACAAAAATAAGCTCAAAATGGATTAAAGACCTAAATGTAAGGCCAGACACTATCAAACTCTTAGAGGAAAACATAGGCAGAACACTCTATGACATAAATTACAGCAAGATCCTTTTGGACCCACCTCCTAGAGAAATGGAAATAAAAACAAAAATTAACAAATGGGACCTAATGAAACTTCAAAGCTTTTGCACAGCAAAGGAAACCATAACCAAGACCAAAAGACAACCCTCATAATGGGAGAAAATATTTGCAAATGAAGCAACTGACAAAGGATTAATCTCCAAGACATACAAGCAGCTCATGCAGTTCAATAACAAAAAAACAAACAACCCAATCCAAAAATGGGCAGAAGACCTAAATAGACATTTCTCCAAAGAAGATATACAGATTGCCAACAAACACATGAAAGAATGCTCAACATCATTAATCACTAGAGAAATGCAAATCAAAACTACAATGAGATATCATCTCACACCAGTCAGAATGGCCATCATCAAAAAATCTAGAAACAATAAATGCTGGAGAGGGTGTGGAGAAAAGGGAACACTCTTGCACTGCTGGTGGGAATGTGAATTGGTACAGCCACTATGGAGAACAGTATGGAGGTTCCTTAAAAAACTACAAATAGAACTACCATATGACCCAGCAATCCCCCTACTGGGCACATACCCTGAGAAAACCATAATTCAAAAAGAGTCATGTACCAAAATGTTCATTGCAGCTCTATTAACAATAGCCAGGACATGGAAGCAACCTAAGTGTTCATCATTGGATGAATGGATAAAGAAGATGTGGCACATATATACAATGGAATATTACTCGGCCATACAAAGAAACGAAATTGAGATGTTTGTAGTGAGGTGGATGGATCTAGAGTCTGTCATACAGAGTGAAGTAAGTCAGAAAGAGAAAGACAAATACCGTATGCTAACACATATATATGGAATCTAACAACAATAACAAAAAAAGGTCGTGAAGAACGTAGGGGTAATATGGAAATAAAGACACAGACCCACTAGAAAATGGACTTGAGGGTATGGGGAGGGGGAAGGGTAAGCTGTGACAAAGTGAGAGAGTGGCATGGACATACCAAGCGTAAAATAGATAGCTAGTGGGAAGCAGCCGCATAGCACAGGGAGATCAGCTCAGTGGTTTGTGACCACCTAGAGGGGTGGGATAGGGAGGGTGGGAGGGAGGGAGACACAAGAGGGAAGAGATATGGAACATATGTATATGTATAACTGATTCACTTTGTTATAAAGCAGAAACTAACACACCATTGTAAAGCAATTATACTCCAATAAAGATGTTAAAAAAAGAAAAAAGTAACAATAAGGCCTCATTAGTGGACTAGACATAAAAAGTTCACAAAAATTTATAAAAAATAATTCCAATTAACCAATACAATGAAAAAAATATTTAAATTATGTTGTAATCAGATAAATACAAGTAATACAAGTTAAAACAGGAGTGAGATTAATTTTTTTCTATTAAATTAGCTAAGAGGTGGGGTAACAGATGCATACTGCTATTCAGAGTAAGGTAGTAGTAAAATAAATAATATTTATTGAGCACTAACGATATCTAAGGAGCTGTCATAAGTACTTTGCATATACTGTATCATTAACCCACTGATATAGCTACTATTTTAAACCTCACTTTAAGATGAAGAAAGAAATGCCTGAGGGCTGAAGATATTTACTTATAATTTCCTTAGGGTCACACAGCCTGTAAGATGCTCACCACTATTACAGAGAAATTTGAAAAATATGTATCAGAAGATTAAGTGGGAAGATGGCGGAAGAGTAAGACGTGGAGATCACCTTGCTCCCCACAGATACACCAGAAATACATCTACATGTGGAACAACTCCTACAGAACACCTACTGAACGCTGGCAGAAGACCTCAGGCCTCCCAAAAGGCAAGAAACTCCCCCACATACCCGGGTAGGGCAAAAGAAAAAAGAATAAACAGAGACAAAAGGATAGGCACGGGACCTGCACCAGTGGGAGGCAGCCGTGAAGGAGGAAAGGTTTCCACACACTAGGAAGCCGCTTCGCGGGCAGAGACTGCAGGTGGCGGCGGGGGGGTGGGGAAGCTTCGGAGCCATGGAGGAAAGCACAGCAACAGGGGTGCAGAGGGCAAAGCGGGGAGATTCCCCCACAGAGGATCGGTGCCGACCAGCTCTCACCAGGCCGAGAGGCTTGGTCTGCTCGCCCGCCAAGGCGGGCTGGGCTGGGAGCTGAGGCTCGGGCTTCAGAGGTCGGATCCAGGGAGAGGACTGGGGTTGGCGGCGTGAACACAGCCTGCAGGGGTTAATGCGCCACAGCTAGCTGGGAGGGAGTCCGGGAAAAAGTCTGGACCTGCCGAAGAGGCAAAAGACTTTTTCTTCCCTCTTTGTTTCCTGGTGCGCGACGAGAGGGGATTAAGGGCGCTGCTTAAAGGAGCTCCAGAGACGGGAGCGAGCCGCGGCTAAAAGCGCGGACCCCAGAGACAGGCGTGGGACGCTGCGGCTGCTGCTGCCGCCGCCAAGAGGCCTGTGTGTGAGCGCAGGTCACTCTCCACACCCCCCTTCCGGGGAGACTGTGCAACCCGCCACTGCCGGGGTCTCGGGATCCAGGGACAGCTTCCCCGGGAGAATGCACGGCACGCCTCGGGCTGGTGCAACGTCACACCGGCGTCTGCTGCTGCAGACTCGCCCCGCACTCCGTGCCCCTCCCTCCCCAGGAATGAGTGAGCCAGAGTCCCCGAAGCGGCTGCTCCTTTAACCCTGTCCTGTCTGAGCGAAGAACAGACGCCCGCCGGCGACCTACACACAGAGGCGGGGCCAAATCCAAAGCTGAGACCCGGGAGCTGTGAGAACAAAGAAGAGAAAGGGAAATCTCTCCCAGCAGCCTCAGAAGCAGTGGATTAAAGCTCCCCAATAAACTTGATATACCCTGCATCTGTGGAATACATGAATATACAATGAATCATCCCAAATTGAGGAGGTGGACTTTGAGAGCAAGATTTAAGATTTTTTCCCCTTTTCCTCTTTGTGTGAGTGTGTATGTGTATGCTACTGTGTGAGATTTTGTCTGTACAGCTTTGCTTCCACCATTTGTCCTAGGGGTCTATCTATCCTTTTAAAAATTTTTTTTTCTTAATAATAATTTGTTATTTTAATAACTTTATTTTATTCTATCACACTTTATTTTATTTTATTTTATCTTCTTTCTTTTTTCCTTCCTTCCCTCCTTCTTCCCTCCCTCCCTCCTTTCTTTCTTTCTTTCCTTCCCTCCTTTAGACAATGAATAATCCCAAATTGAAGAGGTGGACTTTGAGAGCAAGATTTATGATTTTTTTCCCCTTTTCCTCTTTTTGTGAGTGTGTATGTGTATGCTTCTGTGTGAGATTTTGTCTGTATAGCTTTGCTTCCATGATTTGTGCCAGGGTTCTATCTGTCCGTTTTTTTTCTTAATAATTATTTTTTATTTTAATAACTTTATTATATTTTATCATATTTTATTTTATTTTACTTTATCTTCTTTCTTCCTTTTTCCCTTCCTTCCCTCCTTCCTCCCTCCCTCCTTTCTTTCTTTCTTTCTTTCTGTCTTTCTTTCTCTCTTTCTTTCTACTTCTACTAATTATTTCTTTCTACTTTTTCTCCTTTTTATTCTGAGCCGTGTGTATGAAAGACTCTTGGTGCTGCAGACAGGAGTCAGTGCTGTGCCTCTGAGGTGGGAGAGCCAACTTCAGGACACCGGTCCACAAGAGACCTCCCAGCTCCATATAATATCAAACGGCAAAAATCTCCCAGAGATCTCCATCTCAATGCCAAAACCCAGCTTCACTCAACGACCAGCAAGCTACAGTGCTGGACACCCTATGCCAAACAACTAGCAAGACAGGAACACAACGCCACCCATTAGCAGAGAGGCTGCCTAAAATCATAATAAGTCCACAGACACCCCAAAACACACCACCAGACGTGGACCTGCCCACCAGAAAGACAAGATCCAGCCTCATCCACCAGAACACAGGCACTAGTCCGCTCCACCAGGAAGCCTACACAACCCACTGAACCAACTTTCGCCACTGGGGACAGACACCAAAAACAACGGGAACTACGAACCTGCAGCCTGCAAAAAGGAGACCCCAAACACAGTAAGATAAGCAAAATGAGAAGACAGAAAAACACACAGCAGGGGAAGGAGCAAGATAAAAACCTACCAGACCTAACAAATGAAGAAGAAATAGGCAGTCTACCTGAAAAAGAATTCAGAATAATGATAGTAAAGATGATCCAAAATCTTGGAAATAGAATAGACAAAATGCAAGAAACAGTTAACAAGGACCTAGAAGAACTAAAGATGAATCAAGCAACGATTAAAAACACAATAAATGAAATGAAAAATACTCTAGATGGGATCAATAGCAGAATAACTGAGGCAGAAGAATGGATAAGTGACCTGGAAGATAAAATAGTGGAAATAACTACTGCAGAGCAGAATAAAGAAAAAAGAATGAAAAGAACTGAGGACAGTCTCAGAGACCTCTGGGACAACATTAAACGCACCAACATTCGAATTATAGGGGTTCCAGAAGAAGAAGAGAAAAAGAAAGGGACTGAGAAAATATTTGAAGAGATTATAGTTGAAAACTTCCCTAATATGGGAAAGGAAATAGTTAATCAAGTCCAGGAGGCACAGAGTCCCATACAGAATAAATCCAAGGAGAAATACACCAAGACACATATTAATCAAACTGTCAAAAATTAAATGCAAAGAAAACATATTAAAAGCAGCAAGGGAAAAACAACAAATAACACACAAGGGAATCCCCATCAGGTTAACAGCTGATCTTTCAGAAGAAACTCTGCAAGCCAGAAGGGACTGGCAGGACATATTTAAAGTGATGAAGGAGAAAAATCTGCAACCAAGATTACTCTACCCAGCAAGGACCTCATTCAGATTTGATGGAGAAATTAAAACCTTTACAGACAAGCAAAAGCTGAGAGAGTTCAGCACCACCAAACCAGCTTTACAACAAATGCTAAAGGAACTTCTCTAGGCAAGAAACACAACAGAAGGAAAAGACCTACAATAACGAACCCAAAACAATTAAGAAAATGGGAATAGGAACATACATATCAATAATTACCTTAAATGTAAATGGACTAAATGCTCCCACCAAGAGACACAGATTGGCTGAATGGATACAAAAACAAGACCTGTATATATGCTGTCTACAAGAGACCCACTTCAGACCTAGAGACACATACAGACTGAATGTAAGGGGATGGAAAAAGATATTCCATGCAAATGGAATTCAAGAGAGAGCTGGAGTAGCAATTCTCATATCAGACAAAATAGACTTTAAAATAAAGACTATTAGAAGAGACAAAGAAGGACACTACATAATGATCAAGGGATCGATCCAAGAAGATATAACAATTGTAAATATTTATGCACCGAACATAGGAGCACCTCAATACATAAGGCAAATACTAACAGACATAAAAGGGGAAATCGACAGTAACACACTCATAGTAGGGGACTTTAACACCCCACTTTCACCAATGGACAGATCATCCAAAATGAAAATAAATAAGGAAACACAAGCTTTAAATGATACATTAAACAAGATGGACTTAATTGATATTTATAGGACATTCCATCCAAAAACAACAGAATACACATTTTTCTCAAGTGCTCATGGAACATTCTCCAGGATAGATCATATCTTGGGCCACAAATCAAGCCTTGGTAAATTTAAGAGAATTGAAATTGTATCAAGTATCTTTTCCGACCACAATCCTATGAGACTAGATATCAATTACAGGAAAAGAGCTGTAAAAAATACAAACACATGGAGGCTAAACAATACACTACTTAATAACGAAGTGATCACTGAAGAAATCAAAGAGGAAATTAAAAAATACCTAGAAACAAATGACAATGGAGACACGACGACCCAAAACCTATGGGATGCAGCAAAAGCAGTTCTAGGAGGGAAGTTTAGTTCTGTTAACAATTAAAATCAACTATCAAAATAAACTGAACCTAGAGCCAGTCTTGGGAAACTGCTATACCACCAAGAGTTTAACCACGATTTCCAAAAATAAGGAATCATATCCAATTACATATCATTTAGTAAAATATTATAATTAATACCATTACTAGAAACAAAATATATTTTGCCTTATTCATAAATAAAATATTAACATATTTTTATCTTCTCTCATCCTTCTTAATACACTATGTGTATTTTGAATATATATATTGAGTATAGAAGAAGATACATAATTTACACATAAATGCATATGTATTAAGGATGCTTCCTGAAACATTTTACTGATAGAAGAGAGAAATACAAAAATTTAAACTGAGCGTAAGGCACCACTCAATGTGATACTTCTATAATGGGACCCTAGTGGCTCAAAGAAGGAACATCTCTTTCCAAGGGCCTAAATTACTGTCAGTTAACTCACTTGCGTAGAGAAGAATATAGCTTACCTATTGGTAGGCTAAGATAACATTGTGCTTTATGTGCACAAGCTCAGATTCTGAAGAAAATAAAGAGAACGGAAAGCAGGTTTTCTTACAGTTTTGGTTTGATAATTTATTTATTAGGTATTTATTCAGGTTCTGAAATATTTGACCACTGAGTGGCAAAGAATATTTCAGATCAGAAAACAAAGAAAATTATATATTTAAAATTTATATATATTTTGAAAAATAGCTGAGATTAAAAGATAAAACTTTGAAAGCTGCTGATCAACTTCCGGGTAAGATGGCGGAAGAGTAAGACGCGGAGATCACCTTCCTCCCCACGGATACACCAGAAATACAGCTACACGTGGAACAACTCCTACAGAACACCTACTGAACGCTGGCAGAAGACCCCAGACCTCCCAAAAGGCAAGAAACCCCCCACATACCTGGGTAGGGCAAAGCGGAGAGATCCCCACACAGAGGATCGGTGCCGAGCGGCACTCACCAGCCCGAGAGGCTTGTCTGCTCGCCCGCCGGGGCGCGCAGCACTGGAAGCTGAGGCTCGGGCTTCGGTCAGAGCGCAGGGAGAGGACTGGGGCTGGCGGCGAGAACTCAGCCTGAAGGGGGCTAATGTGCCACAGCTAGCCGGGAGGGAGTCCGGGAAAACTCTGGAGCTGCTGAAGAGGCAAGAGACTTTTTCTTCCCTCTTGGTTTCCTGGTGCGCGAGGAGACGGGATTAAGAGCGCTGCTTAAAGGGGCTCCACAGACGGGCGCGAGTCGCGACTGAAAGCGCGGAGCCCAGTGACGGGCGGGGGACGCTGGGGCTGCTGCTGCCGCCACCAAGAAGCCTGTGTGCGAGCGCAGGTCACTGCCCACACCGCCCTTCCGGGAGCCTGTGCAGCCCACCACTGCCGGGGTCCCGGGATCCAGGGGCGGCTTCCCTGGGAGAACGCACGGCGCGCCTCGGGCTGGTGCAACGTCACGCCGACCTCTACCGCTGCAGGCTCGCCCCGCACTCCGTGCCCCTCCCTCCCGCCCGGCCTGAGTGAGCCAGAGTCCCCGAAGAGGCTGCTCCTTTAACCCTGTCCTGTCTGAGCGAAGAACAGACGCCCTCCGGCGACCTACACGCAGAGGCAGGGCCAAATCCAAAGCTGAGACCCAGGAGCTGTGAGAACAAAGAAGAGAAAGGGAAACCTCTCCCAGCAGCCTCAGAAGCAGTGGATTAAAGCTCCACAATCAACTTGATGTACCCTGCATCTGTGGAATACATGAATAGACAACACATCATCCCAAATTGAGGAGCCCGGAGTCAGTGCTGTGCCTCTGAGGTGGGAGAGCCAACTTCAGGACACTGGTCCACAAGAGACCTCCCAGCTCCACATAATATCAAACGGCAAAAATCTTCCAGAGATCTCCATCTCAACACCAGCACCCAGCTTCACTCAACGACCAGCAAGCTACAGTGCTGGACACCCTATGCCAAACAACTAGCAAGACAGGAACACAACGCCACCCATTAGCAGAGAGGTGGCCTAAAATCATAAAAAGTCTGCAGACACCCCAAAACACACCACCAGATGTGGACCTGCCCACCAGAAAGACAAGATCCAGCCTCATCCACCAGAACACAGGCACTAGTCCGCTCCACCAGGAAGCCAACACAACCCACTAAACCAACCTTAGCCACTGGGGACAGACACCAAAAACAACGGGAATTACGAACCTGCAGCCTGCAAAAAGGAGACCCCAAACACAGTAACATAAGCAAAATGAGAAGACAGAAAAACACACAGCAGGAGAAGGAGCAAGATAAAAACCCACCAGACCTAACAAATGAAGAGGTAATAGGCAGTCTACCTGAAAAAGAATTCAGAATAATGATGGTAAAGATGATCCAAGATTCTATTTCCCAGATCCAAAATCTGGGAAATAGAATAGACAAAATGCAAGAAACAGTTAACAAGGACCTAGAAGAACTAAAGATGAATCAAGCATCGATTAAAAACACAATACATGAAATAAAAAAAATACTCTAGATGGGATCAATAGCAGAATAACTGAGGCAGAAGAACGGATAAGTGAGGTGGATGATAAAATAGTGGAAATAACTGCTGCAGAGCAAAATAAAGAAAAAAGAATGAAAAGAACAGAGGACAGTCTCAGAGACCTCTGGGACAACATTAAATGCACCAACATTCGAATTATAGGGGTTCCAGAAGAAGAAGAGAAAAAGAAAGGGACTGAGAAAATATTTGAAGAGATTATAGTTGAAAACTTCCCTAATATGGGAAAGGAAATAGTTAATCAAGTCCAGGAGGCACACAGAGTCCCATACAGAATAAATCCAAGGAGAAATACGCCAAGACACATATTAATCAAACTGTCAAAAATTAAACACAAAGAAATCATATTAAAAGCAGCAAGGCAAAAACAACAAATAACACACAAGGGAATCCCCATCAGGATAACAGCTGATCTCTCAGCAGAAACTCTACAAGCCAGAAGGGAGTGGCAGGACATAATTAAAGTGATGAAGGAGAAAAACCTGCAACCAAGATTACTCTACCCAGCAAGGATCTCATTCAGATTTGATGGAGAAATTAAAACGTTTACAGACAAGCAAAAGCTGAGAGAGTTCAGCACCACCAAACCAGCTTTACAACAAATGCTAAAGGAACTTCTCTAGGCAAGAAACACAACAGAAGGAAAAGACCTACAATAACGAACCCAAAACAATTAAGAAAATGGGAATAGGAACATACATATCGATAATTACCTTAAATGTAAATGGACTAAATGCTCCCACCAAAAGATACAGATTGGCTGAATGGATACAAAAACAAGACCCATATATATGCTGTCTACAAGAGACCCACTTCAGACCTAGAGACACATACAGACTGAAAGTAAGGGGATGGAAAAAGATATTCCATGCAAATGGAAACCAAAAGAAAGCTGGAGTAGCAATTCTCATATCAGACAAAATAGACTTTAAAATAAAGACTACTAGAAGAGACAAAGAAGGACACTACATAATGATCAAGGGATCGATCCAAGAAGAAGATATAACAATTGTAAATATTTATGCACCGAACATAGGAGCACCTCAATACATAAGGCAAATACTAACAGACATAAAAGGGGAAATCGACAGTAACACACTCATAGTAGGGGACTTTAACACCCCACTTTCACCAATGGACAGATCATCCAAAATGAAAATAAATAAGGAAACACAAGCTTTAAATGATACATTAAACAAGATGGACTTAATTGATATTTATAGGACATTCCATCCAAAAACAACAGAATACACATTTTTCTCAAGTGCTCATGGAACATTCTCCAGGATAGATCATATCTTGGGTCACAAATCAAGCCTTGGTAAATTTAAGAGAATTGAAATTGTATCAAGTATCTTTTCCGACCACAATCCTATGAGACTAGATATCAATTACAGGAAAAGAGCTGTAAAAAATACAAACACATGGAGGCTAAACAATACACTACTTAATAACGAAGTGATCACTGAAGAAATCAAAGAGGAAATTAAAAAATACCTAGAAACAAATGACAATGGAGACACGACGACCCAAAACCTATGGGATGCAGCAAAAGCAGTTCTAAGAGGGAAGTTTATAGCAATACAATCCCACCTTAAGAAACAGGAAACATCTCGAATAAACAACCTAACCTTGCACCTAAAGCAATTAGAGAAAGAAGAACCAAAACATCCCAAATTTAGCAGAAGGAAAGAAATCATAAAAATCAGATCAGAAATAAATGAAAAAGAAATGAAGGAAACGATAGCAAAGATCAATAAAACTAAAAGCTGGTTCTTTGAGAAGATAAACAAAATTGATAAACCATTAGCCCGACTCATCAAGAAAAAAAGGGAGAAGACTCAAATCAATAGAATTAGAAATGAAAAAGGAGAAGTAACAAGTGACACTGCAGAAATACAAAAGATCATGAGAGATTACTATAAGCAACTCTATGCCAATAAAATGGACAACCTGGAAGAAATGGACAAATTCTTAGAAATGCACAACCTGACAAGACTGAATCAGGAAGAAATAGAAAATATGATCAGACCAATCACAAGCACTGAAATTGAAACTGTGATAAAAAATCTTCCAACAAACAAAAGCCCAGGACCAGATGGCTTCACAGGCGAATTCTATCAAGCATTTAGAGAAGAGCTAACACCTATCCTTCTGAAACTCTTCCAAAATATAGCAGAGGGAGGAACACTCCCAAACTCATTCTACGAGGCCACCATCACCTTGATACCAAAACCAGACAAGGATGTCACAAAGAAAGAAAACTACAGGCCAATATCACTGATGAACATAGATGCAAAAATCCTCAACAAAATACTAGCAAACAGAATCCAACAGCACATAAAAAGGATCATACACCATGATCAAGTGGGGTTTATTCCAGGAATGCAAGGATTCTTCAATATACGCAAATCAATCAACGTGATACACCATATTAACAAATTGAAGGAGAAAAACCATATGATCATCTCAATAGATGCAGAGAAAGCTTTCGACAAAATTCAACACCCATTTATGATAAAAACCCTGCAGAAAGTAGGCATAGAGGGAACTTTCCTCAACATAATAAGGGCCATATATGACAAACCCACAGCCAGCATCGTCCTCAATGGTGAAAAACTGAAACCATTTCCACTAAGATCAGGAACAAGACAAGGTTGCCCACTCTCACCACTCTTATTCAACCTAGTTTTGGAAGTTTTAGCCACAGCAATCAGAGAAGAAAAGGAAATAAAAGGAATCCAAATTGGAAAAGAAGAAGTAAAGCTGTCACTGTTTGCAGATGACATGATACTATACATAGAGAATCCTAAAGATGCTACCAGAAAACTACTAGAGTTAATCAATGAATTTGGTAAAGTTGCAGGATACAAAATTAATGCACAGAAATCTCTGGCATTCCTATATACTAATGATGAAAAATCTGAAAGTGAAATCAAGGAAACACTCCCATTTACCATTGCAACAAAAAGAATAAAATATCTAGGAATAAACCTACCTAAGGAGACAAAAGACCTGTATGCAGAAAATTATAAGACACTGATGAAAGAAATTAAAGATGATACAAATAGATGGAGAGATGTACCATGTTCTTGGATTGGAAGAATCAACATTGTGAAAATGACTCTACTACCCAAAGCAATCTACAGATTCAATGCAATCCCTATCAAACTACCACTGGCATTTTTCACAGAACTAGAACAAAAAATTTCACAATTTGTATGGAAACACAAAAGACCCCGAATAGCCAAAGCAATCTTGAGAATGAAAAATGGAGCTGGAGGAATCAGGCTCCCTGACTTCAGAATCTACTACAAAGCTACAGTAATCAAGACAGTATGGTACTGGCACAAAAACAGAAAGATAGATCAATGGAACAGGATAGAAAGCCCAGAGTTAAACCCACGGACATATGGTCACCTTATCTTTGATAAAGGAGGCAGGAATGTACAGTGGAGAAAGGACAGTCTCTTCAATAAGTGGTGCTGGGAAAACTGGACAGGGACATGTAAAAGTATGAGATTAGATCACTCCCTAACACCATACACAAAAATAAGCTCAAAATGGATTAAAGACCTAAATGTAAGGCCAGACACTATCAAACTCTTAGAGGAAAACATAGGCAGAACACTCTATGACATAAATCACAGCAAGATCCCTTTTGACCCACCTCCTAGAGAAATGGAAATAAAGACAAAAATAAACACATGGGACCTAATGAAACTTAAAAGCTTTTGCACAGCAAAGGAAACCATAAACAAGACCAAAAGACAACCCTCAGAATGGGAGAAAATATTTGCAAATGAAGCAACTGACAAAGGATTAATCTCCAAAATTTATAAGCAGCTCATGCAGCTCAATAACAAAAAAACAAACAACCCAATCCAAAAATGGGCAGAAGACCTAAACAGACATTTCTCCACAGAAGATATACAGACTGCCAACAAACACATGAAAGGATGCTCAACATCTTTACTCATTAGAGAAATGCAAATCAAAACTACAATGAGATATCATCTCACACCAGTCAGAATGGCCATCATCAAAAAATCTAGAAACAATAAATGCTGGAGAGGGTGTGGAAAAAAGGGAACACTCTTGCACTGCTGGTGGGAATGTGAATTGGTACAGCCACTATGGAGAACGGTATGGAGGTTCCTTAAAAAACTACAAATAGAACTACCATATGACCCAGCAATCCCACTACTGGGCATATACCCTGAGAGAACCATAATTCAAAAAGAGACATGTACCAAAATGTTCATAGCAGCCCTATTTACAATAGCCCGGAGATGGAAACAACCTAAGTGTCCATCATCAGATAAATGGATAAAGAAGATGTGGCACATATATACAATGGAATATTACTCAGCCATAAAAAGAAATGAAATTGAGCTATTTGTAATGAGGTGGATAGACCTAGAGTCTGTCATACAGAGTGAAGTAAGTCAGAAAGAGAAAGACAAATACTGTATGCTAACACATATATATGGAATTTAAGAAAAAAAAATGTCATGTAGAACATAGGGGTAAGACAGGAATAAAGACAGAGACCTACTAGAGAATGGACTTGAGGATATAGGGAGGGGGAAGGGTAAGCTGTGACAAAGTGAAAGAGCGGCATGGACATATATACAGTACCAAACGTAAGGTAGATAGCTAGTGGGAAGCAGCCGCATAGCACAGGGAGATCAGCTCGGTGCTTTGTGACCGCCTGGAGGGGTGGGATAGGGAGGGTGGGAGGGAGACGCAAAAGGGAGGGGATATGGAAACATATGTATATGTATAACTGATTAAATTTATAAAGCAAAAAATTAAAAAAATTAAAAAAAAAGATAAAACTTTATTCTAAAATAAAATTTTACATATGTAAAATTCCAAAGGACAATAATACATCTACTTTGTTTCCTAGGGTATCTCAGCAGACCTTAATAGATCATTCCATGGTATTTCAAGATCACTTAATAAGAAAATACTGTATTAATTAAAAATTTATTTTTCCAATAGATGTGGATATGCAATGGAAGAATTCCACAAACAGCATCAGAAAAAGAGACATTTTTCTCAATATTTTATAACTATAGATAGTGAAATTCTCAAAATGTAACTTTTTAGCAGTAGCAGGTTATATTCATGATATACATATCATTTATGTTTATAAGCTCATAAATTTCTTCTCTTTCCTCTTAGACTATAAGGGTCCTGAGAGCATGAAGTTAATTTTTATATGTTGGGTAGCTCTCTACAGAATTGAGATTTGCTTCAAAATCTTTACTGGTTAACCTCTATTCCCCCTATTCTTTTGGCCAGTTGTGTACCAAACAAAGAATTAAAATATGGTACTTTGGAGTACCAAGTTTAAGAAAGTAAGGATTTCTTGGTGACAAAGTTCCAAATCAGGACTATTATAATACAGTTGTTACACCTCAAATATTTATGATATTATTTGTAATTCTGTTTAGTGTTTTAAAAACACTTTAAAAAATGTACTTATGTGCAGCTCAATTTCTTTGGGGCTTCATAAATTTCCTGGCAGGAAAGATGTATTCCAATCCTCTGCCCACATTGTCAGAATTGGGTTCAGAATTCAAGCTCTCTCCTTATACTATATCCAATAGCAAGAGGTATCCAGGGCTGAGATGCAGGTAGATGCTCCCTGATTTCTGCTCTGCTAGCTGTGAAGTCGGCTAATACCTATCTCATGGCGGGTATCCAGAGGATTAAAAAAATAGATTTTTACAAAGCTCTTTGGAGATCCTTGGATAAAAGGGGCTGCCGAGGCATACAGCATTCTTATCTCCCTAGTTGCCACGGAGCCTGCAATTTCCCATGGCATGTTGCATCAACCCAAGAAAAAGCAAGGGTGAGCTGTGGAAAATAGGAGCATTGGCAACTGGAAGGGACAGATAGCACTAGCCCATGTGAACCACACGGGCTGCCTCCTGGGATGCTAGAAGTTAGTCAGGATTGTAATTAATGGATAGGGATGTTGACTCTCTTTCTGGGATAACTGTGGCATTGCAAATTAGTGAAATTACACAGTTTGTATTCTGTAATTTTGTTTGACTAAAAAAATTAAGTAATAAAATAGCCTTTAGGAAAACTCAAAGGAAGCATAACATCAAAATGTGTTATGTGAACAGCTTAGCATTGAACTTGAAAGGTATCCTACAGTTAACTATTTCATTTATAGGCCAGGAATTTCTACCAATCAAGTTAAGTAAGGGTTCTTTATAAAGATCATGCTGGATTTTGCCTATGGATAAAGATGTTGAACAAGGCATTGCTAGAGGGAGAAAAGTCTTCAACTTATGCTGTACATTGTTTTAAGTGTCAAAATATATGCTATACTATGAATTGCTTTAATTGAAATAAGCACTATTTTGGCTTCTAAAAGCTATTAATTTCAACTGACTCATTTTATAAATACCACCTCTGAAAAGCATATATTTCTCTTCCCTGCAAAAAACTAATTAAGTATTCCATATTACTATTATATGACATAATGACACTAATTTTTTATCTGTGTGTGTGGGTGGGGAAGTAAGGCGATAGAAGGAATAATCCTTATTTCTTTTTTTCTGATGGTGCTGGAAATCACTGAAAGAAAGTAAAATGCAGGGACTAAATAAAAATATGGGGGTCGAGAGGGAAAATCAATAAATATCTAAATTATTAAAGAAAAGCTACTACCGAGTGTCTTACTGTCATGCATCATACCCCGGATCTGAAAGCAGACAGGTGAATTGTCTCCAGCCTGCATTGGTTTGGACACTCTTTCCAGCACGCTCATTAGCAGCTCCGAGTCTAGGCTCCCTGTTAGTAGAAAGGCAGGGATCACAGCAGGGAAGTTATATCTCAGGCTTCTCACATTCCTGCTCTATCTTAGCAAAGCTTTACAAAGCCTTTTCTGGCAGCTCATTAGTAGGTGCACTGATGCATAAGAGACAGTCATTAGAAGTGTTTTTCAACATTGGCTTTTGATCAGGTGACTAGTAGCATTGTGGAGACATTTACTTACATTGTTTTCCATAAGAGATTCTGTTGCTATATTGAGAATGACATACATAAAAATGTTGAAAACTAGCTTGACCTTTCTATGACAAAAAGGGAGAAGAAAAAGAAACTCCATTAGTTCCCTGAATCTTGCCTTTATACTGTCAACTATGACGTAAGAGATGCGTGGACTGCTCCCTCAGCAACTGCTCTCTTTTAGCTTTAAAAATCTAAGCCAAGTTCAAATCTATTGTTTGATTTAGGGTTATGACAAAAGAAGCACTAGTGTGAGCAAATACAAACGAAATATCATAAGCTTTATAGGGTCTCTTCTAATGCTAGGCATTTGTTTTTTCACCATAAAGGCTGACTTTCCAAATAAGGGCAAAGTCCATCATTCACAGCCTAATAAAGCATTGTAAAAAGTTAGCAGACAAAATTCAGATGGCTCATTAATCTCTAAAGAGATCTTCCATTGTAAAAATTTGTTAAGGCTACAGGGATAATTTCTTTTAATAAGTAAAAGCATAAGACACTGCGTGTGGAGAAAGCATATGTGGTCAGGTGAACCCCCACTATAAAATAAGATTGAATTTGTCATTCCTTTAAGAGTCCATTGTCTATAAAATAAAGCAGGTTATTATGGGTAATTGAATTTTCGCTAATAAATTTTCTTTGATAATCATCTTTCACTACTGATATTCTCTCTTTTTTCCCCCAAACTATGACTTTGTCAAGTCTTAGTTTGGTGAGAATTTTTATTTCATCAGTTCACAGAGTACACATTTAGCCTGTGGTCCCTTCTGAACAGAAGAAAATCATGTGAAGCACATACCCTAACATGTAACTCAAAAGGATGAGAAGCTTTCTTTGTCAAACTTTACTGAAACAAAGTGCATCAGCTTAATCAGGTCTGTTCTTGGCAACGCAGGAACATGACATGCCAATTACATAAACTTTCAACTAAGTGAAGACTCCTGCTGACTAATTCCGTGTTGATTGTTTTCCGCTACTTGGCTTTGACTGCTTGTTAAGACTTAAGAAAAAAATGGGGGGGGGATAGGAGAGGGGGTAAAAATTGTAGGAATTCTCTCCTTCCATCAAACATTCTTATGATTGCCAGCAATTAGTTAAGCTTCTTGGAGGTAAAATGACAAGATGGAACTTGACCAAATACAATGTGTGGAACTCACAGGCATCTGCCCCAGCTGAAAGACATTACAATGTTTGTTAACCTTATGGGTCATTCCTGATTCACTTCTGCAGACAAAAAACAAGATTTATATAACACAGATCAATACTGCCCTAAGACTTTCGCCATTGAGGATGCTAGATTGAGGCACTTCTCTTTATCAGTTTACCATGACACTAATGTATTTTGCCTGTTTTGCCTGGGCAGTGATGAATCTGTTGGCAAGAAAAAACAAATAAGTTTTGTTGTTGAGAGACATGTTGTCCATGATTTGTCTCAGCAGACATGCCAACTTGCTGGCCAATTCATTTCCTATTTAATTTAAGTGACATATCTGTCTTCCCCTTTCAGGTATGTCTTTTGTCTACTGCACAACCATACTGGCAGTGCTCTGAGAGAGCTTGCAGTAGATCTCTGCAAGGAGACTGACACAGCAGAGCCAGGAACCCAATTTATAATTTTCAGAAGAATCTCTCTGAAATATAGAGCCATGGTCTAACCTAGTGTCTGGCATGAAACTTACTATTTACCCAATTTCTGGCATGAAACAATATTTTAGCAGCATTTTATAAATAGTTCATGAATTTGATGCTAGGTCCAAAATATAAATATATAGCAAATGTCCTTTTAAAATCAGAGCTTATTCCTTATATGCAGAAATATTTTGTTTACTTTGTAAGGTCAAGCAAGTATTGTTTAATTATGAAATACATGTGGCATAATATGACAATATTTTATTTTGATGTGTTACATGTGGGTACAGTTCCTAATTTCTTCATTACCTCAATTAGTTTTACTCAATACTCTCACCTTTAAGGCATTGGATAATATTTAAATAGGAGAGAAACAAAACACAAGGTGATTCATTTTAACAACAATGCTTATATAGTTTAATTTTAAATGAAGCTACTTTTTAAAGGAAGATAACACACCCTATCACGAGACACACATGACACCCAAGTAAATATTAATAGAAAAGTCAAGCAAGAAATGACTTTACATTTCAATTCATGACAAAGCCGATGCTCTAGGAAAAATGTGTTGAGTGGTGAAACCATAGCATAGGAACACCTCAAACTCTGACAGTCCTTAAGCAGTGGAACAGTTAACATAGCACAGCACAGTCCACAAATGTGCCAGCTAAATCTCTATGTCAGAACACATTAATTATATCAGTCAGTTTACCTTCTCCTTCATAACATTTTTGATTAAAATTTCACACATTACAATGATATGTGTCTTTTCTATAAGCTGTGAAATTTGCTCAGCCATCAATGGGTTTGGATTTTGTTCCTAAAAAGCTTATAGTACATAAAAAGTTGACTTATGATCTCTGAATAGTGAAATCAAGGAGTTTCTTTTGGATAGACATAGAATTTTATAACAGCAGTGGTGTCGCAGAGCAAAACATTCATTAGTAATATTGTACCCCCAAAAGCAATAACTTCTCTCTTAATATGTTGGCTCAAAATTTATAACTGCAATCCTTAATTAAGCTGTAGATTATGTTTTGAAAGGTATAGTCAATGTAATGAATCCCTGAAGATGAAAAATAAACAATAAAAGATAATCAAAACATTTATCTATTTAATGGATTTATATAGTTGTGTTGTAAATGTTATTTAACAGATGTGCAAAGATTAATAGAATAATGCAATGATAATTGTAAAAACATTCTAATCATTACTATCTAAATTGACATTCAATACTGCTGTGTTAACTCTTACAACTATGGAGTACACGTTTATAAGACTATCAGTTTGAAATCCAATTATTTTTAAGGGTGAAGCACACTGTAGTTTTAGATTCAATACTTTTTCCGATTGATTATATAACACTGACTATTCTCCACTTAAAAATCAAAGATGTAATAAAATAAACTTGAGTCAAGGTTTCTCTAGTGTTCTATCATTTACCAAGTCTACAGATGTCATCTGCATCAATCATGTTCTGGAATGACTCTTCTTGAGAGATTTTGTTTTTAATAATAATTTAGAAATCTGAAACATGAGTGCATGTGTGTGTTCATATATACACGTACATAAGCACATATCCAGCTACCCTCCCACCTACACAGACACACATAAAGTTTCAGCTCCTTTGGAATTGCTAAAAAAATTCAAAGATTAATATGTTTTATACCAAACTTTTCTCTTATTGAAACAAATTTGTTATTGATTAAACTCCTCAACTCCTTTATTATATGAGAAATAAATTGAAATATAAACACAACATTTCAACTTTTCTGTTGAGTCTAAAAGTTATATGGATTTGAACGTCACTCCTCTTGGACATGAATCCCCATCTTTCCATCATAAAAAGAACATTCTTTTTGATAGAGGAGCTATTTGGAACCTAATCAGTTTTTTAAATTTTAACAATCATTTTTGCAAAACTCAGTAGTTTATTTTTTTAATGGAAAATTTTTCAAAGGGAGAATAGTCAACGTTTAGAAATGATGCAAAGTATAATGGTCAAATTTAGAAAAAAAACAATAAAGTTTTGGCTAAATGGTGGGTCACTAACTCAAAGACTTCCTAAATTATAGACTGTAAATACCCTTTTAACATCCATGAATAACTGGAGTTGAACCATTAGTGAAATAGAACTGGTCACCTACCATAACACCTTGTCATTTATTGAATTTCTAGCAGTGGGAATCCACAGTAACATTCCCGAACCTGGACTAGGAATGAAACACTTAGGCTTCCTTCTCCTCGAGTCACTGCTCAGTTTCCCACTGAAGAAGTCCAGTTTCATTAATTACAAGGCATTCCAGTTAATCCTAATTCAGGAAGGTCATTCCAGTTAATCTATAGCCTATCTACTGCAATTTAAGCTCATCCTTTTATTCATTGAAAGGGATGAACTACTAGTGACTGTAAACTTGAGGTAAAGTGGTAGAATGTCTCTCAGTCTTCCTTCTCTAAATTATTTAATCTGAATTCCCTTAACCTTTCCTCATTAGTCTGCTTTCAAATTCTTTGGTTACTTCCATTTTTTTTCTTCATATTGTCTTCAACTTTCTACATTTAGCTTAATGTGAGGATCTCAAATGCTAACACAGTCCCAAGTTGAATACCAAGGTACAAGCATCAAATTGGCCATGGAAATACTGAGTTTAAATATATTAATAAGCAGTAAAACACAAAAGTAAATACAAATAAACCATTATATCCAATTTCCATATACTTTCCAAATAAAATAGAAAGTGATACTTATTTAAGAGCCAATATTTATTAAGAATGTTGGAGGTCACCATACACAGAGATCACACCAGTACTTTTATCAAGCAACATAAACAAGATCAAGAATAAGTGATATTCTTTTCCAAGAAAATGATACATTTGAGTATCATTGAGATGGATTGGGAGAAAGAAGCTGTACCTCAGCAAGACCTTTCTCTCTCTGTCTAGCCAGCCTTAGAAAGGTATCATTTCCTGACCTATGTAGAGGTCATTTGGGAGAGAAACATCCATTCTCACTGCTAACTTAGCTTTGCCCTCCTTGGGAAATGTACATAGGCTTCTGCTTTCCCTTACCCTCACCAAGTTTTGCAGGATCTGATTTCCAATGTCCTATTCCTAGAAATCCTGAATGTTTCTTCCGATTGCTCTGACACCTGGAAGCTTGGATAATGTAACTCAGATCATCAGTTTTAGATGCTCTAAAAACAGAAACAAGCAAGCTTTGGTCTAACAGAATTCTAAGAGATGAAACTTGTTCAAGGACTCTCGCATTAAACCAGAGGCATTCTCAGTTTATCCAAAAAGATCACTGTGGGCCAGGGATTCTAACACTTTAGAGTGTATCAGAATCACCTGGAAGGTTTGTTAAAACACACGTTACTAAGTTCCAAGTCCAGAGCTTCTGATTCAGTAGGTCTAGGGGTGTGGCTCAAGAATTTCCCTTCTGTCCAGCAAAGGAAATCATCAACAAAATTAAAAAGTGACCTACAAAATGGGAGAAAATGTCTGTAAATTACATATCTGATAAGGATTAATATCTGAAATACATAAAGAATTCATATAACTCAATAGCAAGAAATCAAACTATCTAATTATAAATGGGCAGAGGATCTGAACAGATGTCTTTCCAAAGAAGACATACAGATGGCTAATAGGTTCATGAAGAGATTCTCAACATCACCAGTCATCAGGGAAATTCAAATCAAAACCATAATGAGATATCACCTCATACCTGTTTGAACAGCTATCATAAAAAAGATAAGAAATGAGAAGTGTTGGTGAGGATGTGGATAAAATAGAAACTTTGTGTGCTGTTGGTAGGAATGCAAATTGGTTCAGTCACTATGAAAAACAGTATGGAGTTTCCTCAAAAAGTTAAAAATAGAACTACCATATGATCCAGCAGTCCACTTCTGAATATTTATTCAAAGAAAACAAAAACACTAATTCAAAATTAGTTCACTGTAGCATTATTTACAATAGCCAAGACATGGAAACAAAGTAAATGTACATTGATGGATGAATGGATAAAGAATATCTGAGATATTTATCTATATATCTCCATAAACAAGAATGAAATCTTGCCTTCTATAACAACATGGATGAACCTTGAGGGCATCAGGCTAAGTGAAATAAGTCGACAGGGAAAGATAAATACCATATGATCTCACTTATATGTGGAATCTAAAAACAAAACAAAGAAAGAAAAAAAATTGAGCTCATGGATATAAAGAACAGGTCAGTGGTTGTGTGAAGCGAGAGGTGGCAGGTGGACAAAATAGGTTGATGGGGGTCAAAAGGTGCAAATTTCCAGTTGTAAAATGTATAAATAATGGGAATAAAATGTACAGCATGGTGTCTATAGTTAATAATACTGTATTGCATATTTCAAAGTAAACTAGAAATGGATCTTGAAAGTTCTCATCACAAGAAAAATTTTGTAACTATGTATGGTAATGGATGTTAACTGGACTTACTGTCGTGATTATTCTGCAATATACACAAATATCAAATAAAAAGAGAATTTTCCCTTTTAAGAAGCTCTCAGATGATGTTAATGCATGTGGTTGAGGACCACACTTTGAGAAACACTTGTGTAAGCTATGCCTAAACAGAGATGGAACTTCCAGGGCTCCATGGAAAACCAACAAAAATACTGGGAATGAACTGAGTCCATCTCCTCTTTTATCATCTTACCTGGCTTTAACCTATCCTTAGAAAATAATTGGAACTCTAAAGACTCAGAATTTTGTCTTCCTCAGGGCTATGTTTTTGTAGGCAAGGAGCAGTATAGGTTAGGATCTAGTTTTAGCTAATACAATCAGGCCTCCCTGTCCTCGAATTCTGCATCCAAGGATTCAACCAATCGTGAAACAAAAATATTTTTTTAAACTTTCAGGAAGTTCCAAAAAGCAAAACTTGAATTTGTCATGTACTGGCAACTATTTACACAACATTTACATTATGTTTACAATAATTTACACAGCATTTACATTGTATTTGATATTACAAGTAATCTAGAGATGATTTAAAGTACAATATGCAGGAGGATGTGCATAGGTTATATGCAAATACCACGCAGTGTTATATAAGGGATTTGAGCATCCCAATTTTGGTATCTGCAGGGGCCCTAAAATCAATCCCCCAAGGATACCGAGGGAAAAGGGATGACAGTACTACTTGTCCCTTTCATTGTCTCCTCGTCCCTAGATCTGTGTTATACTTTTATTCTCAGAGAACCACAGAGGGAGGTAGAACTCAGCAGCAGCATCTCCCATAAATATGTACCTATGAGAACAACAAATCCTTTTCTGGTTCTCAAACTATTTTAGGTGACCAAGTAAGCATGACAGTTCTAGCATTTTCTCACGATATTTATTAAACTCTTCCTCTATTTCGTTAATTCTGTAAATTATGAAGGGTACAAAGATAAATCTTTTGGTCTTTAAAAATTTGTAGTTTTGGTGGAAGAAACTGAATAACTTCCACTTGTATCACTTTACTATTAAAAATTATTTTTGTATTATCAAACGTGATCTTCAAGACATCTCTGTGAGGCAAGGATCGAATTTAAGTAATTACTAGGACTTGTACATCTTGATTTAGTTTCACCAAATAGGCTCTGAGACAAGGATTTGAGTGCAAATAATTTATCTGGAAAGCCATCCAGAAAGTACTGTGAGGGAGTGAAAATGTGAGCCAGTAACAGGAGAAAAGCCAATAACCTAAAAGTACATAAATGAACAGGCTCCCACTAAAATCCATAATGTATGTAATAACTGGTCACGAAAAGATCACATTTTGTCAACAAGGAGACATTTGTGTCCTGTATTACATGTATATATTATTTGACCATGACCAAGATCTTTAATATTTCATAAATGCCCCAATAATATTACTTTTGAAAATTAACTATTCTTTTCCCCTGCCACTTTTTGCATCAAAGCTGACCAAGCTGCTCCTACTCTGGAATTTTAAACAAAATCTAATTAAATCAACAAAGTTCGCTGGATGGGGTTAGGCTGTTTCCTGAATGCACATGACTCTGCCGCTCTGCCTATAAAGAGCTCCCAGTCCTGTTTTCAGCTGACTTTTTCTTAGGGCTGGCCCTTGATCACTCTTAACGATCCCCAGCTGTATCAGTTCCCGGCCTGTTTTAACCCCAGCTGGCCTGGCCTCACATCTCTGCAGCGTCTGGAGGACAAATGAAGCCAAGCTGACCAGCACCTCCTTAATGTAGTCCTAGATAATAGGTGGTAATAGACATTTAAATCATTTCTTTTGTTCCTCTATATGTGCTATGAAAATTAATAACCTGTGCATTAAAAAAATCAGGAATAAAAGATGTGGTGTGTTTGTCAATCTTGTTGCTACTATATCACTATTCCCAACCCCTCTCACCCACTTCCTTATTTTAAAGATGTTTACAAACCTGCCAGCATAGCACAGAGACTATGGCTGAAAGGTTGTGGAAATCTGTTCAGAATTGGCCACAGATGTGGCCTACTTATTTCTAAAACTGACCCCTTCCTGGAGATACCTATTCATGAAAATCACAGACCATATTATTAGTAGGCTATATTAGTTTATTTTAAATTAAGATTAAGAAAGTATCAAAAATCAAGTGTTAGGCATGAAGACTGGCAGAGGGTAAGCTTGTCATACTCAGCTGTTAACTTCATTATCAGAAAGGAATCAGGGCCCTCTGTCCTATATGCAGATATTAACAGACGTAAACTTAGCTGAAGGCTGGGAAGTTATATGCAGTCCAGAAACTATTAATAAATAAATAGCCAAAACTCACATAGACACACCTTGAATGTTATACATCCCAGCTAATGTCAATCAACTGCCTAACTGCTCAATTAGTTTATACTTGCACTGACACACATTCTCCAGTGTAGGTTCTCATTAGGAATTGTCATTGTTGTTTTTAAGCTCCAATTATTTTTCTTAAAACAGCAACAGCAAAAAGGAAACAGACATGCTTGGTCACTTTCCCAGCTCAGGAGACAGTTTTGATGTGCCAACAGCTTCATGAGTACCATAATCATCAACCAAGAAGTCAGTCTTTACGATTAGCTTTAGCCACAATATTAGAACGTATTGATGGAAAAAGGAGAAATCACAGACTTGAAAAGAAATGTTTTAAAGTGGCATCCATTAATTTTCCTAAGAATTTTTGTCAGCATGGTCAATGGTAATATAATAAACAAAACTTTATTTTAAAAAATGTACCTGACAGATACATTTTACTTTTCTGTAGACAACTGAGGACAGATCTTTTGCAAAGTTGAAGACACATATGTGTTTGCTAAATTCAAATTTTACTTATATTTATGGTTTTATTCTACAGGGAGTCACACCCGGTGAGTGTGTGTGCGTGTGTGTATACACACATTTACACATGGATATGTATCTCTGTTATTGTATTATTATTATACTGGTTAAGACTGAGTTCCAAGGTGTTACCTGTTTATAGTCACTTTGAAAAAATTTTAGAGAAAATCACACTTTGAACAATGTTTCCAGCTAGATACATACTTATTTTATAATGCTATGTGAATTTATTTTTGGTCCTTTGAGTTATGTGAAAGAAATACGGACCTATTAAATAATGTTATTTGAGTTTAATCATTCCACTGCCTTTTCTATGGAAACCAGCTTTTATTTCATGTACTTATGCTCTGAAGTTGATTCTGCACTTTGATATTTATGCCACAAAACTCCTCTGAGAATTGAACCAAAATCACCAAGAATAGAATTCAGCTTGAAGTTTCCACATAGCTGGCTGGCAGAAAATTTGCCTATTATCTTATGCTTGTGGTGTCACAGTCGGCTTCTTGGTGAAAGATTTTCCTGTGAACACTAATTTCTACCACTGAGGAAGAACAGGTGGCTTTTTTGTTTGTATTTGTGTGTGTGTGTGTTTATGTGTGTGTGTGTGTTTATGTGTGTGTGTGTGTGTGTGTGGTTAATAATATAAGTTGTTTTACTCCTAGCCCCTGAGATTTTATATTTCTGTCTACTTAAGTCAGGTAGTACTATGTAAAGCACTTATAGACTCTGAATTTCAAAGGACCATGTAAATGAAAGTTATTCACTCACCATAAGATGACAAAGGCCAACATCTGAACTTGCCTTGCTGAAAGGATTTTGCAGCAAATGGTTCAGAGTGCTCTTCATTTAGGTCTGCTGGGGATAGTGTGTCCAAAGGAAATATCCAAAAGGCCTTCCTTCTACTAAGTTCACTCCCTGAATTATCCTTTCTCTGTGAAAGATTAATTTTCTAAATGCCTATGAATTTCAAACTAGAAATTGCATGGCACATACTAATAAAGAATTTAGCTGTAGGGCAATCAGTGGCACTTTTTCTAATCAAGCTCAATATGACCAATGTACTCTGTTAAGATTGTAATAGTTCACCAAATGTATTTGAAGTCACATGGGCATGTCATCACACAAATAGCCTTATTAGAAAAACAATTCCCAAATTAATAAAATCTGAGAGTATCATGGCCAGAATGTAAGTATATGATGAATGAGAACCAGCAGTGTCTGCTGAAAGTATAAGGTACACTTATCACTTCCATCTGCTGAATGCACTGGTGTCAAGGGTGTTCTGAGAATACTGACTTCACTTTTGCTTTTTGTCCCCACCTTTCTTCCCCTTTTCCTCTTCCCAATAGGTACTCACTCTAATATGAAAGTAAATTTGGAAAATATGTAAGAATCCTTAAAAAGACTGTTTTGTGTATATTGGGATTTTTACTTTTACATAATAACTATTATAATATACTTCCTGTTTTTACTTTTGTTTTTGTTTGTTTTACTTTTTTCACTCAGCAGTAAGTTTTAAGATTTCCTCTTCCTCTGTGTATTTCTAGCTTATTGCTTCCTACTGCTGCAAACTATTTCACCATATACACGTACACATTTACTTACCCATCTCCTTATTGATGTACCCTTAGATTGCTTCCAACTCACACACACACATACACACACAACATTGAAATAAGCACCCTTGTACATATCCCCTTATGAACCTAAGCAAGTGTTTCTCTGAATGGCATACATACTCAGGGATGGAACTGCAGAGTCATGGTAGAGACTTTGCACATTAAATTTCACTCAGTACTGTCAAACGTTACTACAGCCAGAGTCTGCTATTTTAATTTGCATTTCTCTCTTTACTAGTAGCAATGCTCTACTTGACCATTTTTCTAGTTTGTTTCCTATCTTTTTCTTCTTTTACAGGAGATCTTTAATCGGCGCAAACTACAACCATGTTTTGTATTTTTGGAGTGTATACAAAAAATCCATCTGCACTTCAATAGCACAAGGATATTATCCTATTTGATCATATATAACATAAATTTTGACATTTATATAGAAGTTTCAAGACTGACATGGCTGGTTGATAATGTTTTAATACTCTTACTTTTAGACCTTGGAAATTTTATTTGTAAATATTCTCTGCCTTATTTATATTTTATTATTTGGGTCAGCAGCTATTCTATGTCTTTACATTTGGAGGTCTCCATTCTAGTACTAACTGGTTACTGCTTTTAAAATTTTTACTAACACTTGAAGAACATAAATACTTATAGGCAAAGGGTCAATTTGTTAGAAAATGAAATCCAATGGACTGGATATTAGTTCTAAACTCTGTATCTTCCTTCATCTTGTTGGTTACTTTCCTGTTTGCATTTATATATATAGAGAGATAAATAGATAGATATGTGTGTATATATATATATTTCTAAGCCATATATATATACAAAACCAGACATTATGTCTTAAAGACTAGGAGGGACTAGATGGTGATAACAAGTACAGTTTTATAAAATGATTTTATAAATAACCAGGAAGAAAAATTGCTTTTTTGACTCATATTTTTTTCATAATGTATAAGAATTTCCTAGGTATGTGGAGTTTATGATTCTTGATTTGAGAAATTTTGTGTTCTTAATGATCTTAATTAAAACTCAAAATCCATATATAAAGACTGGAAGAATAGGATTTGCGACAGTGACTCTGAGTGTTAGATTCACTTTTCTATCACCATGGGTGTAGCAGGGTGGCAGAACGTGATTAGTAAGGGGTTCTGTCCCATAAACTTGAAGCATCCCATCATTACCCTGCTGTGAGATGTGGAAGAGAGTGTGCAGGGCATGTGAACATAGAACACAGAACAGCAGGAATTGTGGGTGAAGAAGATGCTGACTCAGTCTTGAGCAAACATGCACTTTGAGTGCACATGGATTTGCTTTGATCCTTCCAAACACCATCACATGACCTCTCTAGTGACAAGTAACATATATGTGCAAGAAAGTTACCTGTAATAAGGGGTGTGATCCATAATCTTTGTGTACAGCAAAGCAAATGGGTCCACAGAGTAGTAGATTCATGACCTTGGATTCATTAGCTGAGTGTTCTCACCAACTGCACAAGCAGCCATGGATACATACAGGAAATATGTCCTGCTGAACTTCAATGCCACTTCGCAGTCAGAACTCAACTGTAGAAATTAGCCAGACAATCTGTACACCAGAGAGCATGAAAGAGGGATAGCAATACAAGAAATTAGGGTCTGATTATTCTCAAAGATTTCAGTTCATGAATTTAACACTGACTAGTAGCAGATACAGCTCACAGAATATAACATGATTTGTGGTTTGTGAGTTATTAATTTATTAAATTGATCATGTAATTCCAGATCCAGTGTTATTCATGAATCATGGATGAAAAGTCATCAAGAAAGAATTTCTTATTAAGAACAATAAGAAAATTGTTCATGGCTAGTTTTGTTTACAACTCAGTAAATTAGAGTGCATTAGAAACTACAAAGAAATAATCAATGTAAAAATATTATGATTTATCAATGTTATGATATTTTACACATGATATAAATATTAGATTACATAAAATAATATAATGCAAATATATTACTGAAATGTAAAATACTATCACTATAATATCATCTCTTCTTATAAATGAAATTGAACTAAATTACATTATATAAAGTAAATCACAATAAAATACATATCTGTGAAATCAATTGTTGAGCAATGTCAGAATATCTTCTACAAAAGAATAATATAATATACTATGTGAATAAATGCACCTTCAGTAAACTGTATTTTATTATAGTGACTTGGAAGACAGTGTTATTTGAGAATATGCTTTTCAGGGCTTCCCTGGTGGCGCAGTGGTTGAGAGTCCGCCTGCCGATGCAGAGGACACGGGTTCGTGCCCCGGTGTGGGAGGATCCGACATGCCGCGGAGCAGCTGGGCCCGTGAGTCATGGCCTCTGAGCCTACGCGTCCGGAGCCTGTGCTCCGCAACAGGAGAGGCCACAACAGTGAGAGGCCCGTGTACCGCAAAAAAGAAAACAAAAAAAAAAGCATATGCTTTTCAAATTTTCAGGGGTAAAACTGACATTAAATAGTATTGAAAACTGTCAGGCTTTTGGGAAATCTTGTATTATGTTATACAGCCTTTATCAACTGGAATGTATAGGAAATGAGGAATTCAGATTTAAACCAGAATGAAATCTGATTGAACCATATTAAATAACTATTTATGTAAGAGAAAAATAATCAAATTATGGTTCAATATAACAGTTTTTTCTATGATCTTTGTTGGCTGTTGGTCACTTTCTTATTACATAAGCATAACTTCTTAATTTAAAAAAACTTTTTCCTTTTCATATGTCTCTCTCTTTAAAAATTAAACATAAAAGAGCAGGAAACGCAGAGAGGCAAGATAGGGGTAGGGGATAGGGGATTAAGAGGTACAAACTACTATGTATAAAATAAATAAGCTATAAGGATATATTGTATAACACAGTGAATATAGCCAACATTTTTTTTTTTTTTTTTTTTTTGCTGTACGCGGGCCTCTCACTGCTGTGGCCTCTCCCGTTGCGGAGCACAGGCTCCGGACACACAGGCTCCGCGGCCATGGCTCGCGGGCCCAGCCGCTCCGCGGCATGTGGGATCTTCCGGGATAGGGGCACGAACCCGTGTCCCCTGCATCGGCAGGCGGACTCTCAACCACTGCGCCACCAGGGAAGCCCAGCCAACATTTTTATAATAACTATAAATGGAATATAACCTTTAGAAATTGTGAATTACTATGTTGCACACCTGAAGCTTATATAATATTGTACATCAACTATATATCAATTTTTAAAAAAAGACCTTTAAAAGATCCTAAATGCCCAATGTGATGGTATTTGGAGGTAGGACTTTTGGAGAAAAAAAATGTGTGTGTGTGTATGTATATATATATATGAGCAGATCCCAGTTAAGGAAGGGTATGTGGATAAATTGACTCTAACTATAGCTGAGTGTTTAACGTATTTAAATCCAGATGGCAACTAAAGAAAACATTTTAGACATTTTCAATATTGTAGAGCAAATATGAAGAGCTGTGCACTGGTATTTGATTTGAATTTTTATTTAATTATTTAAGGGTTGAATTTGCAGATCTTCCAAGCTTTTCTAGAATATTAGGAATTCTAATTCTTGGTATTAAAATTTAAAAGTAGCTATACATATAACACATTTCTGATGATAGCTGTATAGAAAATATTTTATTATTTTATTTGTGTGCACATAACTGATTAGACATAAGTTTATATAGAGAGTATATATGATAAGGTTGCTGGTCAAGCAATGTAAACACAGGAAGGTGGAGGAAATAAGAGCAACTGATTTTCAAAAAGTGATATCTTGCATTATATTTAGTACTGTTCTCTTTCAAATGCTTTTTTTGTTTGTTGCTTTTGAAGCTTGGAGGTTTGAGGCAAGAAATCATGAAATAGAGGTGTGAAAATTCAGATAGCAGTTAATTAGTTTAGTTAGACTGTTAACACAAACATAATGGATTTTCAGCTTTTCCTTTTTTTGTCCTCTGACTTCAGGCAATTATACACCAGAACTTTTTTTTTTGGGGGGGGGGTACACGGGCCTCTCACCGCCGCAGCCCCGCCCCTTGCAAAGCACAGGCTCCTGACGCGTGGCCCAGAGGCCATGGCCCACGGGCCCAGACACTCCGAGGCATGTGGGATCCTCCCGGACCGGGGCACGAACCCATGTCCCCTGCATCGGCAGGTGGACTCTCAACCACTGTGCCACCAGGGAAGCCCCACCGGCACTTTTTGAACAAGTTACTGTACATGATTTGAGAAAATGGACTTTTTGCACAGTTAAGCCCAATCTAATTAATTCAATTTACTGAAATTATTTATTCATCTTAAATCCAACTGAGTCTACTATGGCCATCATTGAGCTCATTCATATACTGTCATCTTTGATGTTGAAGTAAGTCACCTATTTTCTTTCCATTGGCTCTAGAGGAAAAATTGTATATTGAACACTATATAATTTAAAAACACTAACTTTGCAAAAGAGAGATTATGTTTATTGATTCTTATCTGCATGGATCTGAAAAGTAAGCCACATTTGGGTCTTGAATTTCATATGAGTATTTTAAATTTCTTTTCGAAATTTTATTTTTTACCTTTTATTTTCCTCTACTCTACACATTGGGAAAATCCAAAAATGGGAACTGAGTAAAATAATCTAAATTTTTCAAAAATAAGACAATAGGGTAAAGACGGGGACTTTGAGAGGTAGTTTCTATTTCCTCATGTTATGGGAATATGTACGTAAGCTTTCCTGATTCAGCATAAGGGACTCTTATTCCCAAGAATGATAGCTCTATCTTAACTTTCCTTTGTGTTTCTGTATTACAAGACACTGCTCCACTCAAATCTTTTTGCATCCAGAGGGCTATTATTATACCTGCTCCCTACAGTTGGGTATGAAAGAGTTGCTCCAAGATCCCTGAACTTTAGGGAGTCTAAGATTTATGCAACAATCAGGTTTGACATCACACATTTACTCAACTTTTTTACTAATTATCTAAACTTTCTAGAATTTGGTTTTGGAGAACAGAAATCATCTAAAATATTTCACATACTATATAAATGAAAAAAAAAGAAATGTATAATCTAACTGGGAAAAATGGGCATGACATTTAAGTTGACACAAATATGATAATCTTGCCATCCTACAAGTATCACATAGCTCTGAAAAAAGCAGACCATCCTCTAGGTTTTTGCAGTGATTGCATCAATAAACTAGAAACTAAAAATCTGCAACCAGACAAAAGATGAAAAACATGGCCATCCACAACCGAAGACATCAACTATTTTATGAGGGGGTAATTTTTTCTTGCCTGAATCCTCAAGAAATCTTGAATATTTCCAAAATATACAATAAATACAACCTACTATGGTTAGCCCCAATTCCTTAACATAATATAATTGACCATAATCATCAACTTTGATACAAGCAAAATATTACTCTTTTATGTATTCTCAATATTCCACAGAAAGTATTTTATGACATGGTTAGAGTCCCTAAATGAATTATCTCTCACTTTGAAAAGAAATGAGGACCTGGATGAGGAAGGTGGCAGAAGGACTGGAAAGGGGGAAAATGTTTGTAAGAAACAAAAAAGAAACAGCTATGTGACTTTTTGTAGCAGATGACAAAGAGTGGCATATTAGAGATGACTCCAATTTTATCCTACTCAGGTATGCTTATAATTCTCTATTCTCTGTCTCTTCCCTATTCAGTACCAAGCAGCTAAATATAGATCAAACTTAAACTTTTGTTTGATAACATGCAATTGCATTTCTACTTTTTATATAAGAAAGTCTACAAATTTTACTGAGTGTGTATTGAATTTGGACTGATGCTGTTAACACCAGGTAAAGACGTCCAGCAGGCAGGATGGAAGCTCAGGAGAGAATGTGTGGTTAACTACCAGGTAGAGTTATGAGGGAACAGATGTAACAGTACCTTCAATAGGTGAATGTATTGGCACAATGCCAAAGTTCACCATCACTTTGGGGGTTATTAACTATCAATTTAAGGCTTCTCCTTGAATTAATTTCATGCCAATAACTAACATATTATTAAATGTTAAGGTTTTTGTTTTTAGAAAAAATAAAATATCCCTAAATACTTGACTTCTATGTTATAGCTTTGTCCATACTCCTGTTCTCAAAAGCCAGGAAAGACACAATTTGGGAGAGTGTTGGTAGTGACAAATTCAGTTATCTCAAAGACATATACAGGCTGCCCAGGTCTTGCAATCTATTACCACATAGCATAATGCTGTCTGTACTGACTGGGCCAGAAATACTTCATTTCACTGGATAACAATCTTATAAGACAACCTTGTCATTTTAATTTGTCACTCTTTGTCTCCTATATCTCATTGAAGTCTCATCTCTTTGGCCATGTGCCATAGGCTACATCGACCAGAAAAAAATCCTATCACACTGAATAGAAAAAGGAAAGTCACTAAGAGAAAGTTTGTGTCTAAAGACACTACTGCAGATTCTATTCCCCCAGGCATAGCAGGTGGTATAAATACAATCTAAACTGAGACAGAAAAATGAATTGTTGCTTCTATTTCCTGTCTCCAGTGTCTCTGGGAATGTTATATCTGCTTCTTCTACTCAGCTATTGATTTGGTATCCCTTATCATCCACAGAGCAAAGAGGAAGGGGGAAAAGGAAATAGAGAGTACAGGAGGGCTAATGTCTGATGCATAGTCTGTGCTTGAAAAATATAGCAATTTTCAATTAATGACTGAAAGCCTATCTCCTTCAGAAATCCTTCCTCCTGATTTAAAAAAGAGGTACCATTTTTTTTTATCAGGGACCCACCCTGTATTGGGAAATGGTATACAAATATGAGGCACTTTTATTTTTGTGGTTTAGCCCCTCTCTCTTAATCTTAGCATTTGTAACACTGAATGAACACAATACAAATGCCATAGTGTATTCTATTGATATATTTTGCCATTTTCCTTTATTTAAAAAAGTAAGAACTTTTTCTGATTAATAATGCCTTTCTTTCTCTCTTTGTTATTGTTTTGAAACAGTAAGCACAGATGCTGGCTGAGATTCCTGTAACTCCGTTAAAGTATGAATTGGTTTCAAAACTGGAGAAGTGAAGATAGAACCATATATATGTTGAACATATGTTCCTTTCATTACAATTCTTCACTTCTGTTAGGCTTTATTTGAAGACACTTTGCCTTCACAAAACAGGGATTTAATTAATGGAAGCATTTTCCACTTTTTTCTGCAGTGGAGAAGACCACAAAATGAGTACTTACTCCACTGTCCTACCAGGTTTTCTTTTACTCCTCTTCCTTTGTGTGAGTCACTGCTTGATCAGTGAACTCCCACATATTCAGCAGACACAAGATTTTCAACACTAGTGGACACACCTGGGTATTTGCTGGGGCTGTTAAATCTAGTTGGCCTTCTTCTCCAATACTTAAAAAAAAAGTCTTCAAAATTAACGACAACCAAAAAAAGAAAGCCTAACTTTTAAACTCCCTATATAAATTACTTTGTGACAACCCTTACTTTTCTTTGTACCCCTTTAAAACAAAGCCTGAAAAATCCTCATATGGAGCTATAAAAGTGAATGAAGATTAATGTAAAATTAAATGATTCAATGTTGTATGAATGCCCATTACCATTTTCATAAAATATTAATGACAAGTAAGCATATTTTTAAGAACTGTGGCATAATATTAGAATCATATGTATTTAGTTGCTCATATGCCTTTCCTATAGTTACTTGTTCTAAACTATTTGCTTTAAGGTCAAAGACCACATATGTTTAACCAGTTCTGCATGCCATTAGGTACAGGTAAGATACATAAAAAGGACTTTTTTTGTGACGATCTAATACTAAGAGTAAAATTGAGTGCATTGTCAGAGAGAAAAGAAACAAACTGGAGCTGGATATTAAAGACCAGAAGACAGGATTTAATTCCAGCCACACTTATGATATGCAATGTATCTTTGATTTCAGGGCTTTCTCTAGCTTTTCCTGTTCTATAGCTCTGCATCTGACACTACTCCAACATTGTTGAGACTTCCTTGAATTTTCATTTTTAGAATATTGCATAAGAAAGTATCGTTACAGCATTTTTTTACCCTATAAGGATGCAAAATACAAAATGAATAAATTGAGTATTTAATATATATGTGCACAGGTGGGCAAAAAACAAATGTTTTGTGATAAAGAAAGCTATATATTTGTGTGTTCCCTTGCTCAAAGTACTACCAAAGCAACAACAAACACTAGAGTGTGAACTATGTTTCTAAAAATGATGGAATCAATGGGTTGTATAAGAACATAAAGTTTAAGTTTCCTTAAAGTAAGTTTTATCGAATGTATTATGCACTTCTCAGGTGAATCTGTTCACTTGAAAACAATGACAAACAATTTACATTACAAAATATGGGAAACAAAACAAAATGAATGAATAGTCATCAAAATTCTGGATCATACAAGTGTTGACTGAAGGACTTAGACTTCTTCAATAGTCTATTTTACATTTGCGCAAATAAAATACTTGCTACATGTAGTAATATCAATGTTTATTTTTGAACAGGTTTATTGAGATAAATAATTTATTTGACATATTATAATAGTCACCCATTGTAAATCACAATTCAATGATGCTGGTAGATTATGTATAAGGATGTGAAAACATCACCACCGTCCAGTTTTAGAGCATTTTCATCAACCTCAAAAGTTTCCTATGCCCTTTAACAGTTAACCCATGTTCCTACTCCCAAGTCCTAGGCAATCACGGATGTGCTTTCTATTTCTATAATATGCCTTTTCTAGACATTTCAAATAACTGCAACCATAATATGCAGTACTTTGCCCCCTTTTACTGAGCATAATGTTTTTTTTACATCCATGTGTCAGTAACTCAGTATTGCATTGTATGGATATACCAATTTATCAGCTAATGAACTTCTGGATTTTTTTCTACACTTTGTTTATTTTGAAAAATGCTGCTGTGAGCATTTGTGGACGTGTCTTTGTGTGAGAATATATTTTGATTTCTCTTAGATAGATTCCTAGAAAAGGAATTTTTGGTTTATATGATAAATTGATGTTTAATTTTCTAAGAAACTACCAAAATGTCTTCCAAAATGCTGGTAACATTTTACATTCCCACCAGCAATACTTGAGAATTCCACTTTCTTCACATCTTCACCACCACTTGGTATTATTGTCTGTTTCTCTGCTTACAGAAACTTGAATGGATTTGTAGCGGTCTCCCATGATTTTACTTCACATTTCCATAATGACTAATAGCTTTGAGCATCTTTTGATCTATTATAAGTCATTCACATATTTTCTTTGGTGTATTTTCTACTGATTTCTTTTCTTTTATTAAATTGAATTGTATGTCTTCTTTTGAGTTGTTAATGTTCCTTTATATTCTAGATATGATTCTTTTATCAGATATATATAACTTGCCAAATTTTCTTCCAGTCTGTAGCTTGTCTTTTCATTTTTTAAATCATGTCTTTTGAAGCATGAAGTTTTAATTTTGGTGGTATACAATGTATCATTTTTTTTCTTTTTTGACCATGCTTTTGGTGTCACATCTAGGAACTCTCTACCAAACCCAAGGTCATGAAGATGGTTCTCCTGTGTTTCTGTTGAAGTATTACAGTGTTTTCTCTTACACTTAGGTCTAGGGTCCATTTTGAGTTAATTTTTGAATATGGTATAAGATCAAGTGTTAGTTTTATGGGGTTCTTTTGCATGTACACATCCAACTGTCCTCACACCATTTTTTGAAAAAGCTAACCTTTCCCCATTGACTTGTCCTTATGGAAATTCAATTGAACTTAGCTGTGAGAATTTATTCGTGAACTCTCAACTCTGTTCCACCGATCTGTTTCTCTATCCTTATGCTAGTGTCACACTGTCCTGATTACTGTGGACTTAATAAGTTTTAAAACCACATATTTTATGTCTTTCAATAATTTTTTTTCTTTTTAAAATTTTTTTGACTCTTCCACGTACTTTGATTTTCCATACAAATTTTAGGATCAGCTTAACAATTTCTACCGAAAGAACTTGCTAGCATATAATAGAGATTGCAATAAATTTGGATATCAGTTTGGGGAGAACTGTCATCTTGACAATATTGGGACTTTAATCCATGAAGGTGGACTCTCTCTCTTTAGGGAGCTCCTTTAATTTCTCTCAGCAATGGTTTACATGAGTCTTGAACATTTTTATTAAATTGTTCCTATGTATTTTATTCTTTTTGATGCTATTGTGAATAAAAATATTTTCTTAATTCCATTTTCATATTTTTCATTGCTAGTACATATAAATATAATAGATTTGTGTGGGATTTTATATTCACCAGATAATTTCATCTGCAAATACAAATACAGTTTTACTGTTTCCTTTAAAATATTTGGACACTTTTAATTTTTTTAGATTTTTCTTGCTTTATTGTACTAGCTAGAGCCTTTAGTATAACGTTGAATAGAAGTGGTGAAAAAATGAACGTTCGCCTTGTTTACAACTGTAGGAAAAAGCATTTTCTCTCTCATCATCCAAAATGATGTTAAATGTGGAATTTTTTAGATGCCCTTTATGAGTATTATGAAATTCCTTTCTATTACTAGTTTGTTGAGAGGTTTTATTGTGAATAGGTGAGGGATTTTATTAAGGCTTTTTTTCTCTATTCATTGATATGATCCTGTGATTATACTTTTTTAGCCTGCTAATGTGGTGGATTGCATCGATAGTTTGAATATTAAACCAACTTTGCACCACTGGAATAAACTCGACTTGATTGTGTTATAGCTCTTTTATATTAAACTTTTTATATTGAGGTCATCATAGATTCACAAGCATTTGTAAAAAAATAACACAAAAAGATGCTCGTACCCTTTGTGCAATTTCCACCAATAATATCTTACAAAACTATATTACGATAACACAGCTAGGATATTGACATTGATACAATCCACCTATCTTACTCAGATGTCCCCAGTTTTAGTTACACTCATTTGTGTGTGTTTGTACGTGTGTGTATATATTTTATCATGT
The DNA here is from genome assembly GCF_964165515.1 of Mesoplodon bidens. NCBI lineage: Eukaryota > Metazoa > Chordata > Mammalia > Artiodactyla > Ziphiidae > Mesoplodon > Mesoplodon bidens. Next base: position 35,179,202 of record NC_138165.1, on the reverse strand, counting down.
CGATTTGTGTGTCAGGCCTCACAGTCAAGATACTGAATAGTTTCCTCACAACAAGGATCCCTTGTGTTACCCTTTAATAACTACACCCAATTCCCTCCCACTTCCCATCATGCCCTAACCCCTGGCAACCATGAATCTGTTCTCCATTACTAAAATTTGGTCTTTTCAAAATGTTATATAAATGGAATAATACAGTATGTAACCTCTTTGGATTGGCTTTTTTGCTCAGCATAATTTCCCAGAGATTCAACCATGTTATTGCATGTATCTATATTTCATTCTTTGATTATTACTGAGTAGTATTCCATGGTCTATACATAATCTTAGTTTGTTTAACTATTCACCCATTGAAGGACCCCTGGGTTTTTTCAGTTGGGGGCTTTTTATGAATTAAATTCCTATGAACTTTCATATATAGGTATTTGTATGAAGATAGGTTTTATTCCTCTGGAAAAAATGCCCCAAAGTGCAATTTTTCAGCCTCATGGTAAACGTGCATATAGTTTTACACGAAGTTGTGAAACTATTAACCAGAATGATTTGCAAATATTTTCATCCTGTCTGCAATTATCTTTTATTCTCTTGACTTAGTCTTTCAGAGAGTAATTTTGATGAGGTCTAATTTATCTCTTTTTTTTTATGGGTAGTGCTTTTGATGTCAAGTCTAAGAACTCTTTGCTCAGCTCTAGATAATGAAATTTTCTTTTTTTCCTAAAAGTTTCATAGGTTTTCACTTTGAATTCTGTGAAATATTTTGGGCTATCTTTTTGTAAAAGTTTAGGTCAATCTTCTTCTTCTTTTTTTTTTTTTTTTTTTTTTTTTTGCCCATGGATGTCCAAGTGCTCCAGCACATTTGTTGAAATAGGTACCATTCTCTGATGAATTAAATTGCTTTTGTACCTTTGTCAAAATCAGTTGGACATACTAGTGGGGACTTTTTCCTGATTCTCCATTCTGTTTGGTTGTCCTATGTGTCTGCTCAACCACCAATACCATACTGCCATGACTACTGTAGTTACATACCAATATTTATGTAAGCTTAATATCACCTAGTGTGACTCATCCCACTTCATCTTTTTTTTTTTCAATATTGTTTCAACTATTCCTTGGCCTATGCCTTTTCACATAAATTTTAGCATAAGCTTATCTGTGTATACAAAAGCTATTGTTGGGATTTTGATAGGAATCACATGGACCACATAGAGCAGTTTGGGGAGTATTGACATCTTAACTACACTGAGTCATCCAATCCATAAACATGTATGTCTCTCCATTTATTTAGCTCTCTTGATTTCTTTCATGAGCTTTGAATTAGCAGTATGTAAATTTTATACATGTGTTAGATTTTATACATATACATTTTCTTTTGGAGCAACTGTAAATGGTATTGTGTTTTTAATTTCAGTTTCCTCATACTCATTGTTAGTATATAAAAAAAGTATTTGATTTTTGGGTGTTGATCTTGTATCCTGCAAACTTGCTGAACTCACTTATTGTTCACAAGTTTTTGTTTTGTTTTGTTTTATAGATTCCTTGGGATTTTCTATGTAAACTATCATGTCATCTGCAAATAAGGCCAGTTTTATTTCTTCCTTTCCAATATGTATGCCTTTTATTTCTTTGCCTTGTCTTATTGCAGGAGCTAGAACTTCCAGTACTGTGTGGAATAAGAGTGTTAAAAGTAGATATACTTGCTTTGTTCATGTCAAGGTTTAAGTATTTAGTTTTTCATCATAATTTAATGTGCTTGCTATATTGTTTTGGAGATGTTCTTTATTAGGTTGAAGAAGTTATCTCTATCACTCTTTTGCTGAGAGGTTTTATCATAAATAACTGATGAACTTTGGTCCAATGCTTTTTCTGCATTAATTGATGTAGTACTATGATTTTTCTTCCTTAGTCTACTGATATGGTGGATTACATTGATTGATTTTTGAGTGTTGAATCAGTGTTGCATACCTTGTATAAATCCCAATTAATCTTGGTCTATTTTATACATTTATTCATTTTATCATTGCTGGATTAATTGGTTAATATTTTATGAGGATTTTAAGTCAAAGTTCATGAAATATATTGGTCTCTAGTTTTCTTTTTTTTGTATTATCTTTGTCTGGTTTTGCTATCAGGGTAATCCTAGCTTCATAAAATGAACTGATAAATATTCCTTCATCTTCTATTTTCTGGCATATATTGTGTGAAATTGGTGACAAGTCCTTTTTAAACATTTAGTAGAATTCTCCAGTGAAACCAGTAAAACCAGAGAATTCTTTTTCAGGAGGTTTAATTGTTAATTCAACTTCCATAATAGTTATAAAACTATTCAAACGATCTGTTCTATGTTGAGTGAGTTGTGGCAGTTTACATTTTCTAAGGAATTAGTCCATTTTATCTAAATGAATCAAATTTATGTTTGTAGAGCTATCCGTAGTACTTCCCTATTATCCTTTTGATGTCTGAAAAGTCTGTAGTAACATGGCCTATTTCATTCCTAATATTAATAATTTGGGTCCTCTCTCTCTCTTTCTATTTCTTTGTCAGTCCTGCTAGAGGTTGGTCAAACGTATTGATTTTTTCAAAGAAGAGCTATTTGTTTTATTGATTTTCCTTATTTTCTCCATTTCATTGACTTCTGCTCTTTATTAGTTCCTTTCGTTCTGCTTGCTTTGTATCTATTTTGCTCCTAGGTTTCTGTTTTTTTAATGGAACAGCTTAGATTATAGATTTTTTTTTCCTAGTTTCTCTATGGGAGAGCTTAGATCAGAAATTTCTTCTTTTCTAATGTAAGAAATTTGTGTTATAAATTCCCCTTTCAGCACTGCTTTAGTTGCTGCCCCCAAATTTTGATGTTCTGTGCTTTCATTCTCATTCAATTTAGTGGACTCCTTTACATTTACACTGAGAATTCTTGTTTGACCTATGAATTTTTTAGAAGTGTGAGTTTTATTTTCTAAGTGTTTGGCAATATTCATGTTTTCCTGCTGTTACTGATATCTAACATTGTGGTCAAAAAACTCTGTATAATTTCAATTCTTTTAAATTGTTGAGATAGATTTATTTATTTATTGCCCAGGATATGGTCTATCTTGGTATATGTTCTGAGGACACTTGAAAAGCAGGTGTATTCTCAGTTGTTGGGTGCAGCATTCTATACATATCAACTAGATCTTACTGATTGATGATGTTATTGAATTCTTTTATATCTTATATTTATCTTTAGCATTTTTATTATTTGTTGAGAGAGAGTGTTGAAATTTCCAAGTATAATTGTGTATTTGGATATTTCTCCCTTTAATTTTATTACTTTTTGCTTCACACATATTGCAGTTTTTGTGTTTGGTGTACTCACATTTAGGAATAATATTTTTTCTTGATGGAATTACCTCTGTCTTTATCTCTTCCAGGTAATTTGCTTTGTTCTGAAATCTACTTTATTTGATATTACCTACTCCTGCTTTCTTTTGTAATGTTTCCATGGTTTATCTGTTTCCATTCTTTTACTTTTATCCCACCTATATGAATATAGTTAAAATGAGATTATTGTGGATAGCATATAATTTGGTTATGTTTGCTTTTTCCACTCTACCAATCTATCTTTTAATTGATGCATTTGACTATTTTCATCTAATGTAATTACATTAGATAGTATTATAAATTTTCCTTAAATCATCTAACATAATTTAGAAATTCAAGCAGAGTAGGAAAATCTGTTACATATTTTGTTTCATCTGTTATTTTTTCTTCTTTCCTGATGTCCCAAGGTTCCTTCTTTTATCATTTCCTTTCTGCTTAGATAACTTCTTTTAGCCATTCATATAGGATAGGTTTTCTCAGAATCTGAGAATTTTTTTATTTACTCTTTATTTGTGAAGGATATTTTAACTGGATATAAAATTCTGAGTTGATAGTTCTTTTCTTTCAGCTTTTGAAAAATACTGTGCCACTTCCTCTGACCTCCATGGTTTCTTGTGAGAAATTCATTATCATTTGGTTTGTTTCTTCCCTCTAGGAATTGCATGATTTCTCTCTGGCTGCTTTCAAGATCTTTTTCTCTTAGCTTTCAGAAATTTGACAATGATGTGTCTTGGTATGGATTTACTTGAGTTTATCTTGTTTGCAATTTGCTCAGCTCTTTTTTTTTTTTTTTTTTTTTTTTTGCTGTACGCGGGCCTCTCACTGTTGTGGCCTCTCCCGTTGCGGAGCACAGGCTCCGGATGTGCAGGCTCAGCCGCCATGGCTCACGGGCCCAGCCGCTCCGCAGCATGTGGGATCTTCCCTGACCAGGGCATGAACCCGTGTCCCCTGCATTGGCAGGCGGACTCTCAACCACCACACCACCAGGGAAGCCCTGCTCAGCTCTTTAATCTGAAAGTTTATGTCTCTTACAAAATTTGGGACTTTTTCAGCTATTATTTTTTGAATGCTCTTTTAGACACATTATTTTTCTCCTCTCTCTGGGACTATGATGACACAAATATTAGATCTTTTGTTATAGTACACTTTCTTAAGGTTCTGCTCATTTTTTCAGTCTATTTTCTCTGTTGTTCAGATTGGATAGTTTCTATTTTGCTGTCCTCAGGCTAATTCTTTCTTCTGTTCTCTCCCTCCTACTATTAAGCTCATTCACTGAGTTTTTATTTCAGTTATTGTGATTTTTTACACAATGTTCTAAAATATCCTAAATGTTCTAAAATTTCCAACTGGTTCTTTTTTCTTTTATTTCTTTTCTGAGTCTCTCAATGTCTTTGATGTAACTTTCCATTTTTTAATTTGTTTCAAGCAAATTCATAATTGCTAGTTGAAGTATTTTTGGTTAACTGCCTTAAAATTATTGTCAGATAACACTAACATCTGTGTCACCTTGATGTTAGCATCCATTAAGATCATCTTTTCTTATTCACATTGATATCTGCGTGGTTATTTGTATAAGTAACATACAGTTGAATCTAGACATTTTGTGAATTATTATATGACTTTTGATATTATTTTAATCTGTGTTTTAGCCGGCCTCCTACAATGATGTGACAGTGGAAGAGGCAGCACCACCTTCTTACTTCAGGTCAAAGTACTGGTTCTCCACACTGCCTCCAATGACCCCTGGAAGGGAGGGCTCTTTATTACTGCTGGGCACAAGTATGAATTCAGGCTCTCACTAGATCTACATTGATACTACATACTTGGAGGGAGAAGGGCACCGTATAGCTACCTATGTTGTCCTCCACTTACACTGAGGCTGAGGGCCTCCTTATCACCCCATGGATATGAAAGTCCCAGCTCCCTAATAAGCCTTCTCTGATACCACCACAGTGCAATGGGAAATGAGGTGGAGGGAATGAATGTTGGGGCACCAGCTTACAGCTTGTCAAGGGTGAAAGTCTAGGTTCTCCACTTGACCTTTGCTGGTTATGATGGGGATAGTGTTTGACTGGAGTACTGTGGTTATTGTAAAAATTATTTTGTCCTACCAGACTTCCCCCTTCTTGGTTCTTTGGTTAGAAAGAGAAGTCTTTTATTGAGACTAAGGTCATTCCATGTTGCCATATTCTCTGGCACTCAGCCTGGGAGATATGAAGTAACCACATGGGACACTACTATGTTAGTCCTTAGGGCATAAAATCTCTAGGCAGTTGCCTTACTGTCTAAATTTTTCCAAATTCTTTTTATGTTTATTTTATATGTAATTCCTAGATTTTCAACAGTATGTAGAAGGAGGAATACAGAACAGTATGTCTACTCCACCCTAACCTTGTTTTTATTTTTGAATAATATTTTTGCTGGATATTGAATTTTTGGTTGACAGATTTATGTTTGTTTTTGTTTTCTTGTTTTTTCTTCCAGCACATTGTATATGTTATTCCATACTTCTGGCCTCCATTATTTCTGATGAGATGTTAGCTGTTAATTGTCATTATTCTCCCACATAAGTGATGTGTTGTTTTCTCTTGCTGCATTTGAGGTTTCTTTTTGCCTTTACCTTTCAAAAATTTATGATGTGTATATACATAGCATCTTCTAATATATATACATCTTACCTCTTTTACTTATCCTTCTTGAGGTTTGTCAATCTTCTTGAGTGTAAAGATTATGTTTTTCATCAAATTTGGGGAGTTTGGGTCTTTATTTCTTCAATTATTTTTTCCCACCCCTTCTCTCTCTTCTGTCCTTCTAGGACTCTGATGACTCTGATTATATATACATTGGTATACCTGATGTTGATCCACAGGTCTCTAAGACTGTTCATTTTTCTTTTCAGATTGTATAATTTCTCTTGATTTACCTTCAAGTTCACTTATTCTCATTTCTGCCATCTTGAATCTGCTGTTGAGCTGTCTACTGAGTTTTTCATTTCAGTTATTATACTCTTCAACTCCAAAATTCCTAAAGCATGTATATGTATAATGTATTTCAGTTATTATACTCTTCAACTCCAGAATTTCTAAAACATATATACATACACATACACACACATATTAGATATATACATGTATACATACACCTAATATGTCTCTGTGTGTGTGTGTATACATATCTCCTTATTGAGAATCTCAATTTAATCAATCAATGATTAGCTAGTATGGCTACTGTTCTTTACTGATAGGTCTATGTCATTTCCAAATTTCAGGCCTTTTTTTCCCAGCTTTATTTAGATATAATTGACATATAACACTGTGTAAGTTTAAGGTATACAACATGTTGATTTGATATACTTACATACTGCAAAATGATTAACACTATAGCATTAGCTAACATCATCACATCACAGTGTTACCATTTCTTTTTTTTCTGTTGAGAATATTTAAGATCTGCTTCAGGTTTTACCTTCTGTGTGGGCCCTTTCAAGTCTCCTATGTGCGTGTGCACAGTCTTCAGGTTGGCCCAGAGTGTAAGAATATCTTGGAGCTTCTCTAGTCTCCACTGAGCATGTTTACAACCTCAACAGAACTAAACTGGGCTTGCCTGGCAACCACAGACTAACTATGGTGAATCACTGGCCCTCCCCTTTTCACCTGCTTTTGTGAAAGCATGTATACTAACAATGCTGCTGGGGATGGGCACCACCCACCACTTCAAATTTAGCGTACTGCAAAGAATACTAGCAGAGGTAGTTGGTGGGGGGTGGGGGGATGGTGATGGTATGTATGGATAGGAAAGTAGCCTCAACCAGAATGCCATAGATTCAAAATAATATTGCCCAAAATTCAGCACACTTTTAAGCATAAAATCTTCTCAAATTGTTTTATGGCAACTGTCAATTTTCTGTGTGCTAAAATAGTTGTTTTTATCTAGTTTTATAGTTATATTGAAGAAAGAATTTAATAATCTCCTCACATGGCCAGAGTCAAAACCATGTTCTATTTTAACCAAACTTAGGTAAAGTTACCTTTGTACAAAAAATGATACAGTTTCTAAACATCTCACAAGAAATTCTCTGATAATATTTTATCTCCTTTTAAAAATCTGATTTTCTATATAGTTGCCTGGATTTTTAGTACAATATATTGTTTCATGTATATTATTTAAAGGCTGAGGAAATGTTTGCAAAATTCTGAGCTGTTTATATAATATCAAATATTTCTATCAGTTTGTTTTAAAAATCAGTCTATTCAACTAGTTGATCTAATAATTTTCTTTGGATGGTTTCCTTCAGTGAGGACAAAATCAGTAATATACAATAAATACTGCTTACATGGACCCCAACATGACTTTTTTTTAACAAATGCAAATAATCATTGGAATGCTGTTCTTGGTTAAGTCTATTTTTAATTGTTGTTACTTATCCATATAATATAAACGTTTATGTTATCATGTCATTTGCTTTTCCCTTACAACTTGGTTTTCAATGGCTGCATAGCATTCCATTTTATGAATTTACTATATTCTACTAAACCAATTCTCTACAGATATATGCTTAGGTTATTTACAGTAGTTTGATACTGAAAATAAAATGATGAAAATTATGTACACTCTCTTTTGTGTGTATTTCAATCATTTTAGGATAACTTCCAGGAAGTACATTAACGGGTAAAGGTTATGCACATTTTTAGGCTTTTGATACATATTGCCAAATCGCCTTCCAAACAGGATATATCAACTTTTGTCCTAAAATCAATAGACAAAGAGAGCCCATTTTCCTAGACTATCATTTATGCTGGGTGTTAATTGGGAATTTTTAATTGAATTTTCACATCTTCATAGCTGGCATTGCTATAAAATAACAATAATGCTAAAAGATTCTCAATAATGCCTCTTAAGAAATGCATAAATACACAAAGAGAGAACATATAAAAGCCCTGGGCATCTGCATACCATAGTACATAAGATATTAAGTACTTAACCGTTTGTCCATCTATAAAACATGTTGTACCAGGATTAAACTGTATCCCAAAAGAGACATTAACTTGTATTATACTGAAGTATTTATTATTGCAGCATATGTAACAGATAATATTTGTTTACATTTTTAATTACTTACATTTTCAGCCAAGAAAATCTCTGAGGAGAATGCTTCATTTACGAGAGTGTCCTGGCAAAAGACAACATAATGTAATCACATATTACCAACAATTCCATGACAACTATGCAGTGGTTTTAAAAGGACTTCCAAATAAAAGCTTAATTATAGCAAGCTATAAAAAAATTAAACAGAAGATACAATAATGGCACTAAAATTAAATTAAGGAAAAAATCACACAGTACATAGAGATGTGAATAGAAATGAAGATACTGAAACTAAATATCTGGCGTATTGTCCATTATGTTCTGGAATCCCATTGTTGAAGTCTAATTGCTCGTTGCTCAGAACTCACAATGCTAGATACAAATAAGTCAGAGGGCTACACTCAATCAGAATTGATGCAATGTATCGAATAAATAAAGTACATTTTATTAAAAGTCATTTCTATTTTTTCTATTCTAGTAAGGTTGGTTGGGGGGCAAGTGGAGCTGGGGGAGCAGGATTACTTGAATGAGAATGGCAGGAACCACAGGATCTTATCCATTTTTCAATTAAACATGCATAACAGTCAGTAAATGGGCTGAAAATATCTAAAGTGCAACCTTTCTTATTGGTTTGGGAACATACTTTCAATTGAATTTTTTAATAAATCTGTATCTGGCGCCTAATAGTCCTAACATTTTAAATAAAGTGAGAGAGCCACGGTGAAAACTTCAACTCATAAAAATTTGGTGAAGTACAATCAGAAATATATATTAGATAGAAACCAGAAGGTTGTATCTTTACGTTAGTGGCTAAAGCTGTTATTCTAATATGCATGAGATATTTCTGTTTTATGAGTTGTGGAAATTTAGTACAATTTATCTCTTCACATAGCTGTTCACAATGTGAAAGAAGACAAGTCTTGTTATTCACACTGGATTCAACCACCCTGTGATACATGATACGAGCTGATCTGGCTGCTCTCTATTTATGAGCTTACTCTCTATATGGCATACTCCTTCCGAGTCACTAAAGATGTTTATTTTTAAAATATCTCTAAGAAGGTAAAAGGAGGTCTGGGTCAGTATGAGGGAAACTACAGAAGAGGAAATTGTGTTGTGGTACAAGAGGATTCAAGAGAGGGTTACGGATCTGGCTGGATGCATTTAGAGGATGTAACTAAAATGCAAACACCAAAAGGAGAGTCAAAACTATACCTTAGCTGCAATTGGATTTGTTATTTCATCCCAAAATGCTCGTTATATATATTTCATACCCACTTTTCCTCAACTTGCTGATGACAAAGGGTCAACACAATTATCTGAATAAAATGAAAGGTAACGAAGTGCAAATGACTTCCTTGAGATCTATTATCTTTGTTAAATCAGAACTAGAATATATGTTGCATTTTATTTTAGTATCCAGTGCCATAGGTTTGTGTTTCCTAGATTTCCTAGGGCCTTTGAGGAGCCACTTGTAACTGCACAGTTGGTATAAAGATGATTTTAGCCTGAAGACATTTGAGATTTAATAGATGCAGGAAGAAGCCTTCTCAGAGCCTCCCTTATCTGACTAGAAGTAGAAACTTTTGAAAAATTAGGACTGCTGTGAATCCCCTCTTTGAGGTTGCTTCTAATTTTAGGAGAGAGACTAAGAGTAAGCCTATCGTAAATCCCTTTACTGGGGGAGTTTTATGGCTGGGCAGAAGACACAAAGACCCTACATACCTGTATAGACAAACATTATTACAAACTTTCTTATCTTCTGTTTGTTCTCCTAAGAAAAAAACATTGATCTGTTCTAAAGAAACCTATTAGCTCTTCCCATTGGAGTCTTTTCTATCTCTCTCTTTCCTCTACTAAGCTAGGTATATTAGTCCCAAATTCTAACCACCTTTTTAAGGTACTCATCACTGACCACTCCATTTATGCATGCATAAATAATGTTGCATGCATAAATAAATCTTTTCTCCTGTTAATCTGTCTTTTGTCAATTTAATTTTCCATGCCTAGTTACTGAACACAAGAAGGTAGAGGAAAGATTTTCTGCCTTTACAGGCAGTTATTAAAATATAGGCTTATTGAATCAGAATCTCCAAGGAAGGGTTCTGAAAGTAAGCATTTTAAACAAAGATGCATGTTATTTTTATCAAGAAGTTTGGGCAAATTTGTATTGTGAGCCTACTGCCATGAAGATCAATGGTTTGACCCTTAAAGGAAGCAATCTGATAATCAAAATATATAATTTCCAATTTGAGACAGGAACCCCTTTCCCAAGGTACAGCCTTACTAATAAGACCCTCATCTTTAACTCAGTCTACAAGTCAAATTTTATAAATTTTCCCTGTCCTAACTTAACCAGCCCTGCCTATCCAAACAAATCTAATAAGAAAACAACATTAAATTTTTCCCACTTTATCAGAAAGAACAATACTATTATCATTTACTAAGTACATACTATATGTAAGTTAGCATTCTAATTATTAAACTCATTTAATAATTTAACAACTCTATAAGGTAGGTACAGTTATGAACCCCATAAGGAAACTGAGGTAGAAGTAGGTTAAATAACTTTCCCAAGATCATACTACTAATAAATGCCCAAAGCACAACTTTGAACCAAAAGAGAATGGTGCCAGAGTCATGCTTCTGCTTAAACTTACAATCTTCTATGCACCCAAATAGCCTACATTTTTTGGAGAGAGAAAGAAAAAACAAACCAATGCCTTTTAATTTCTCATAATATGGAGTTTAAATGTGCAAAGAAACATTTCTCAGCAGAGAAAACCAAAAAGTGTTTGATAAAATATTAAAAACGAAAAAGGATGTCTAAGATAGTGGGAGAATAAGAGATTTGCTAAGGGGCAAGGAACAATTAGAAGCCAGTTCTATGGTAGTAAGGAAGCCTTGAAGCCTTTGCTTTGGAGGGTGTTTGCTGACCTTCCTGGCCAAAGATGCCATCTGAGAAAGCTAGACCGAAGTTAGGTAGAGGTCAGATACTATCCTCAAAAAGCTAGATTGCCCAAAAGTATAAAGCTTCTAATAAGTGACCTAAGAAACAACCTATCACTTTAAAGAACACTTACAACTGTTTTGGCTTTGCTTCCGAGTGAACTTAGAGAAACTGGGGAAGAAAGTTTCCCCTGGAAATTTCTAGTCATCACTCTATACTCATACAGTTTGGGAACTGGAATTCAAATTCCAATTTGGATTCCCAAAACCCCAAGCCAAATGTTTAGTTTAAAATATTACTCAGTTAATTATCCTCCCAGGCTCCTAGTAGAAGCATACAAATATGCTATGGAAGGTCCATCTTTAACCCAGTCCTGAAAAAATTCCCATGGATAACATTTACAGACACATAGTCTCATAAATTAAAAAGTCACTAAAACAAATAGAAAAAAGACATTATAAGTAGAAACAAAAAACTTCAAAATTAAACTTACATGGGGCTCCCCTGGTGGTGCAGTTGTTAAGAATCCACATGCCAATGCAGGGGACATGGGTTCGAGCACTGGTCTGGGAAGATCCCACGTGCTGTGGAGCAACTATGCCTGTGCACCACAACTACTGAGCCTGCGCTCTAGAGTCCATGGCCCATAAGTACTGAGCCCATGCACCTAGACTACTGAACTACTGAAGCCTGTGCACCTAGAGCCTGTGCTCCACAACAAGAGAAGCCACCTCAATGAGAAGCCCGCGTACTGCAATGAAGAGTAGACCCCGCTCGCTGCAACTAGAGAAAGCCCATGTGCAGTAACGAAGACCCAATGCAGCCAAAAATAAATAAGATACAACTTTAAAGGAATAAAAAATGTTTAAAATAATCAAACTCACAAAGATATTTGAATGAACAATATAGAATATAAAATAAGAATATTTAGCATACTTTTTTAAAAACACAAAATTATTCATGTGATGAGGAATTAGAGACTGAAGATTTGCAAAGTGTGAAACAGAATTTCTAGAAAAGATAAAACATAGTAAATGTAATTAGAAGTCATGAAATAACTAAAAAAAAAAATTAGACAAGGCTCAAAGGGAAATCATGAAATTGGAAGATTTTTAAAGCAGCCAGAGATAACACAGACTATCAGAAAATAATAATTGCACAGATAACTGGTTTGTCAAGAAGAACACGAGAAGAAAATAAGGAGGTCAAATGATTTCTTCAAACAGCAAAATAACTGTACACAATGAATTAAATGTCCAGCAAAAAATTCAAAGAAGAAAAGGTAAAGATTTTTTTTTATAGTAAGAAGACTAAAAGAATTAATCCTAAGAGTTCTTATCACAGGGAAAGAATATTTTTTCCTTTTCTTTTATTTTGTATCTGTATGAGATGATGTATGTTCACTAAATTTATTGTGGTAATCATTTCATGATGTACATAAGTCAAATCATTATGCCATGAACCTTAAACCTCTACAGTGCTGTATGTCAATTATGTATGAATAAAACTGGAAGGAATAAAAAGAAAAACACATTTTGGTGTCAAATGAGAAAGAAGGGTGTTAGTAACACATGTCTCCTTATAGATCCAGTTGCTAGAAAAGCTTTCCTTTTTCCTTCTTTTCCCCCTTAGGGTTATCATATAGTTTCCCATTGTTTTTCAAGAAGTTCCCATTTCAGGGCCTTTGAAATGCTGTTTTCATTTTCCTAGAATATTCTTCCACCAGATAATTGCTTGACTTGGTCCCTCACTTGGTCCCTCACTTCAGGTTTCTAGGGAAAAAAAGGAGGAGGGAGAGGGGGAGAAGAAGAAGAAAACTGAGAGTTAAAAGCTAAGGAAATCCTGAAGTATGTACTTCTTTCAAGAAGAAGGGAGATCTAAGATGAAAAAAGGAATTGCATGAGGGAAAATGTCAAACCAGACATATTTTCTCTATAAAACTATAATAATAACTACTTTGTGGGGTTGGTATAAAATCAGGACAGAATAAAAATCTTGTAGAACAATAGCATATTAGGAAGTGGATGACCAGAGTTTGAACATTCTAAATATTAGCATTATTTAAGAGAAGGGTAAAGATTTTTATTAAATGTAGATTTTGTTAAATTTTATATACATGTTAAAATATCTAAATTAATAAAATTATAACATATAACTCCCCAATCAGTAAAGAAAATATTAAACTTATTATTTGCAAATGATATGATTTCTCTCAAAGAAAAGCCGTAACATATTATTGGCCAATTGTTGGAATTTAAGAAAGAATTTTCTTAGGTTAAAAAATATTCAAGAGACTTCCCTGGTGGTCCAGTGGTGAAGAGTCTGCCTTCCAGTGCAAGGGACGCAGGTTCGATTCCTGGTCGGGAAACTAGGATCCCACATGCTGTGGGACAACTGTGCCCGTACGACACCATTACTGTGCCTGGGTGCCTCAACTAGAGAGGCTGCGTGCCTCAAACTACAGAGCCCACGCACTCTGGAGCCCACTGTCCACAACTAGAGAGAGAAAATCTGCAGGCCACAACTAGAGAGAAGCCCCCACGTCACAACGAAGGGACCATCCGCTGCCACGAAAGATCCCACAGCCTCAGCGAAGATCCTTCATGCCACAATTAAGATCCGGCAGACCAAAAATTAATTAATTAATTAAAAATATTTTAAAATTCAATATATGAAGGCATGAAAGTACAAATCTATATAACAAAATGACATTAAAATGTCATTAATATAAAGATAAATTTACAAAAACATTATAAAATAAGGTACCATAAATAAATCTAAAAATGATGAGTAATAACTTTATGTACAAAACCATAAAATATTATTGAAAGACATTTAAGAACCTAACTAAATGAAGAAGCATGGCATGTGTATGGGTAGAAAGAATCAATTCTGTAAAAATATGAATTCTAGCCAAACTGATCTATATAGATTCAATGCAATTTCAGCCAAAATCACAACAGGCTTTTTTTAAAAATTAAGGTTGATGATCTAATTCTATGATACATATGGAAGATTAAAGATAAAAAATATCCAATAATCTCCTAAAAGAACAAGTTAGAGAGCTTCCCTATTAGATACCAACATTAATTACAAAGCTAGTATTTAAAGCAGTGTCATATTGGTGGAGGAATAGATAAATAGACCAATGCAATAGTTTGAGAGTGCTCAAAGAGCCTCGTGAATACATGTAGATTTAAAGAATGAGAAAGCTAGATATTCAGATCAGTAGGGAAAAAACGGACTCTTTAGTAAATGGTGTAGTTATAATTAGTTATCCCTTCAGAAATAAATAACAACAAAAAATAAATGCTACTTTAAACCACATACAAAATCAATTACAGGAAGATTAGAAACATATATTGTCAAAGCAAGTTTTTTATATTTGTAGAGGAAACTATCATCTGGTTAGGCAGCACAAAACATAAAGGAAAAATAAATTTGACCTTATTAAAATGGGAAATTTATAATCCTTAAATGAAACGGTAAGATAGACAAAAATACAAACTATAACTAGGACTGAAAGATGATAATTATAAAACACACACAAGACAAAAAATTAGCATTTATAATATATAAAGAATTCCCAGAAATCAATAAAAGAAAGGTCAACAGCTCAATAAAAGGACAAATGAAATAACAAGCATTTCAAAGAAAATGAAAAACAAATGGCACACGAACAAATTAAAAGTTATTCAATCTCCTTAATAATCAGAGAAAATTAAACCCATAATGATGTATCTCACCCGTCACATTGATAATAATTAAAGTATTAGTAAATTCTAAATCTTGACAATGATTTAGAGTATGAAACACTCATATACGAATGAAAATTTTAACGTTTTTATTGGAGTATAATTGCTTTACAATGGTGTGTTAATTTCTGCTTTATAACGAAGTGAATTAGTTATACATGTACATATATACCCATATACCTTCCATCTTGCATCTCCCTCCCTCCCACACTCCATATCCCACCCTTCTAGTTGGTCACAAAGCACCAAGCTGATCTCCCTGTGCTATGTGACTGCTTCCCAATAGCTATCTATTTTACATTTGGTAGGGTATATATGTTCATATATACACTACTACTCTCACTTTGTCCCAGCTTACCCTTCTCCCCACTGTGTCCTCAAGTCCATTTTCTAGTAGGTCTGCATGTTTATTCCCGACTTGCTCCTAGGTTCTTCATAACCATTTTTTTTCTTTTAGATTCCATATATATGTGTTAGAATACTGTATTTGTTTTGCTCTTTCTGATTTACTTCACTCTGTATGACAGACTCTAGGTCCATCCACCTCACTACAAATAAATCAATTTTGTTTCTTTTTATGGCTGAGTAATATTCCATAGTATATATGTGCCAAATCTTCTTTATCCATTCATCTGTTGATGGACACTTAGGTTGCTTCCATGTCCTGGCTATTGTAAATAGAGCTGCAATGAACATTGTGGTACATGACTCTTTTTTAACTATGGTTTTCTCAGGGTATATGCCCAGTGGTGGGACTTCTGGGTCGTATGGTAGTTCTATTTTTAGTTTTTCAAGGAACTTCCATACTGATTTCCATAGTGACTCTATCAATCTACATTCCCACCAACAGTGCAAGAGGGTTTCCTTTTCTCCACATCCTCTCCTGCATTTATTGTTTGTAGATTTTTTGACAATGGCCATTCTGACCGGTGTGAGATGATATCTCATTGTAGTTTTGATTTGCATTTCCCTAATGATTAATGATGTTGAGCATTCTTTCATGTGTTTGCTGGCAATCTCTATATCTTCTTTGGAGAAATGTCTATTTAGGTCTTCTGCCCATTTTTGGATTGGGTTGTCTGTTTTTTTGATATTGAGCTGCATGAGCTGCTTGTATGTTTTGGAGATTAATCCTTTGTCAGTTGTTTCATTTGCAAATATTTTCTCCCATTCTGAGGGTTGTCTTTTCATCTTGTTCATGGTTTCTTTTGCTGTGCAAAAGCTTTTAAGTTTCATTAGATCCCATTTGTTTATTTTTGTTTTTATTTCCATTTCTCTAGGAGGTGGGTCAAAAAGGATCTTGCTGTGATTTATATCATAGAGTGTTCTAAGTTTTCCTCTAAGAGTTTGATAGTGTCTGGCCTTACATTTAGGTCTTTAAACCATTTTGAGTTTATTTTTGTGTATGGTGTTAGGGAGTGTTCTAATTTCATTCTTTTACATGTAGCTGTCCAGTTTTCCCACCACCACTTATTGAAGAAGCTGTCTTTTCTCCATTGTATATCCTTTCCTCCTTTATCAATGATAAGGTGACCACATGTGTGTGGGTTTATCTCTGGGCTTTCTATCCTGTTCCATTGATCTATATTTCTGTTTTTGTGCCAATACCATAGTGTCTTGATTACTGTAGCTTTGTAGTATAGTCTGAAGTCAGGAAACCTGATTCCTCCAGCCTCATTTTTCATTCTCAAGATTGCTTTGGCTATTCAGGGTCTTTTGTGTTTTCACACAAATTGTGAAATTTTTTGTTCTAGTTCTGTGAAAAAATGCCATTGGTAGTTTGATACGGATTGCATTGAATCTGTAGATTGCTTTGGGTAGTAGAGTCATTTTCACAATGTTGATTCTTCCAATCCAAGAACATGGTTTACCTCTCCACCTATTTGTATCATCTTTAATTTTTTTCATCAGTCTCTTATAATTTTCTGCTTACAGGTCTTTTGTCTCCTTAGATAGGTTTATTCCTAGATATTTTATTCTTTTTGTTGCAATGGTAAATGGGAGTGTTTTCTTAATTTCACTTTCAGATTTTTCATCATTAGTGTATAGGAATGCAAGAGATTTCTGTGCATTAATTTTGTATCCTGCTACTTTACCATATTCATTGATTAGCTCTAGTAGTTTTCTGGTAGCATCTTTAAGATTCTCTATGTAGACTATAATGTCATCTGCAAACAGTGACAGCTTTACTTCTACTTTTCTGATTTAGATTCCTTTTATTTCTTTTTCTTCTCTGATTGCTGTGGCTGAAACTTCCAAAACTATGTTGAATAATAGTGGTGAGAGTGGGCAACCTTGTCTTGTTCCTGATCTCAGTGGAAATGGTTTCAGTTTTTCACCATTGAGGACGATGTTGGCTGTGGGTTTGTCATATATGACCTTTATTATGTTGAGGTAGTTTCCCTCTATGCCTACTTTCTGGAGGGTTTTTATCATAAATGGGTGTTGAATTTAGTCAAAAGCTTTCTCTGCATCTACTGAGATGATCATATGGTTTTCTCCTTCAATTTGTTAATATGGTGTATCATGTTGATTGATTTGTGTATATTGAAGAATCCTTGCATTCTTGGAATAAACCCCACTTGATCATAGTGTATGACCCTTTTAATGTGCTGTTGGATTCTGTTTGCTAGTATTTGGTTGAGGATTTTTGCATCTATGTTCATCAGTGATAGTGGTCTGTAGTTTTCTTTTTTTGTGACATCTTCGTCTTGTTTTGGTATCAGGGTAATGGTGGCTTCGTAGAATGAGTTTGGGAGTGTTCCTCTCTCTGCTATATTTGGGAACACTTGAGAAGGATAGGTGTTAGCTCTTCTCTAAATGTTTGATAGAATTTGCCTGTGAAGACATCTGGCCCTGGGCTTTTGTTTGTTGGAAAACTTTTAATCACAGTTTCAATTTCAGTGCTTGTGATTTTTCTGTTCATATTTTCTATTTCTTCCTGGTTCAGTCTCGGAAGGTTGTGCATTTCTAAGAATTTGTCTGTTTCTTCCAGGTTGTCTATTTTATTGGCATTGAGTTGTTTGTAGTAATCTCTCATGATCCTTTGTATTTCTGCAATGTCAGTTGTTACTTCTCCTTTTTCATTTCTGATTCTATTGATTAGAGTCTTCTCCTTTTTTTTCTTGATGAGTCTGGCTAATGCTTTATCAATTTTGTTTATCTTCTCAAAGAACCAGCTTTTAGTTTTATTGATCTCTGCTATCATTTCCTTCATTTCTTCTTCATTTATTTCTGATCTGATCTTTATGATTTCTTTCCTTCTGCTAATTTTGGGGTTTTTTCCCTTCTCTCTCTAATTGCTTTAGGTGTAAGGTTAGGTTGTTTATTTGAGATGTTTCTTGTTTCTTAAGGTAGGATTGTATTGCTATAAACTTTGCTCTTAGAACTGCTTTTGCCGCATCCCTTAGGTTTTGGGTCGTCGTGTTTTCATTGTCATTTGTTTCTAGGTATTTTTTTATTTCCTCCGAATGAAAGTTTTAAGTAGCACTATTTTGCAAAACAATTTGCACCATCTAATAAATTTAAATGTAAGCATATCGTTTGATTCAGCAATTTCAATTCTAGATATATAACTTTGAGATACATACAAGAATGTTCACAGCAATACATTAATACTGAAAACAAATAAATTTTTAAAAGCTGGATACAATCCAGAGGCCAAGAGTATAATGGATTAAACAGTATATCTTGAAACAATGTATCTTAAGAATTACACTATCATTTGAGGTAAAAATAAATGATCTACAAATTGATAAACTTTTAAAAACTCATAAAATTAAATGAAAACAATAATTCATCAAAAGTTAGAGACAGTATAATTTTTTTTTTTTTTTTTTTTTTTTTTTTTTTTTTTTTTTTTTTGCGGTACGCGGGCCTCTCACTGTTGTGGCCTCTCCCGTTGCGGAGCACAGGCTCCGGACGCGCAGGCTCAGTGGCCATGGCTCACACGCCCAGCCGCTCCGCGGCATGTGGGATCCTCCCGGACCGGGGCACGAACCCGTGTCCCCTGCATCGGCAGGCGGACTCTCAACCACTGCGCCACCAGGGAAGCCCATAGACAGTATAATTTTTATGTGCATAAAATTCAAAAATAGTAAAAAGTAAAGTTCAAAATCAAAAAAACATCAGGGTAACTACAAATATGATATAACTATAAATAAGACAAGTGATTTGTCCCCATATGTTTTATGTATTTCATGTATGATATGTTTTACACCATACAATCAAAATCAATGACAAAAGACTTGCTCTAAAAGTAAATACTTATTGCATAATGGTGGCTCTATCTTGCATGCTCTTTAAGCTTGAACTGTGGTTCTAAATTTTATATATGTTTTGCTCAGCTTGCTACAGAAAATTACAATGAGTTAATATAAAATTTCATTTTTCCCAGTGAGTCTCACTAGTGTCATGCAAGAGCACAGTTTTTATGTCTACAGATGTAAAAAGATGTGGCTTGAGGGTTCCTACAGTTTCTATTATATTATGTTACTTTAAATAGTAAATATAGTTCCAAATTTAAATATGTGCTTAAAGAGAGAAATAACAATGGAGACTGTAATGATGTACAAATACTGTTAGCTCTTTATGGAAGAGTCAAATCTATGTTTTGTTTTGTTTTGTGTAATTTTGTTTTATTGTCCTTTGGAAGGTATAAGGATGATAATCCAAACCTTTTAAACTATTCAGGAGACATAAAATTTGAAGAGAATACAAACTCACTTTTCTTTTTTTTTTTTTTTTTTTTTTTTTTTGCGGTACATGGGCCTCTCACTGTTGTGACCTCTCCCGCTGTGGAGCACAGGCTCTGGACGTGCAGGCTCAGTGGCCATGGCTCATGGGCCCAGCCACTCCGCGGCATGTGGGATCCTCCCGGACCGGGGCACGAATCGGCAGGATGACTCTCAACCACTGCGCCACCAGGGAAGCCCCATTTTTCAATTTTTGTGACTAAAATATATCACCATCTGCTTGGAAAAATTAATGAGTCACATTTTTCTTCTTAAAATATTTTTCAGTTTCTTCTAAAATTTCATATTTCTCATGAATAGAAAATCTAACAAGAGTCAGGTGGACAACTAAAATTGGCATTATAAGTAAGGAAACATCATGTACCCCAGAAAAATCTTTTTGGACTTCCAAATAATATCCATATATGGATTATACCTCATTAACTAAAGAAATCATTTTTACTTAATAATATTAATTCACCTGCCTCTGTTTTCAGTATGACCATTTTAGACAGTTACTACTACATGCATAAATCTATACAGAAATGCATGCATGCATACTCATACACACATGAAATATCAAGTCAAAGTTTACTTATGGCTATAACTAACCTAGTAAATGAGATGAAAATAAAGCAAAAATCATTTAGTCATAAGAAAATTTTAAGACCTTGACTTCACAGTGAAATTGAACTTTTAAAAACCCCAAGCTCTAATAAAGCAAGGATTCATTATCAAAAGTCTCTATGAAAAGGAAACAAAGAATATATTAATGACTTGAAGGGACTAAAAATAAGATGACCTCCATCTTTAAAAGGAGAACATGGAATTATGGAAATATCTGCTAAAGACACATTTAATACAATTTAAATTGAGAAGTTGCATTGCCTTCAGAAATTACCATCCTGGACATATCACCCTGAGACATATCCCTGGTCATAGATTAATCTGAACATTCTGACTTTTGTTAATAATATTCTAAAAGTATTGTAGCACCATTTAGTTACAATTCCATTCCAAATAAGGACACACTTAATAAAAAGATTTTTTAAAAATAAAATAAACCTAAATTTATTTTGGGCTGTATCTCTGTATTAATTAGGACTGTAAGTTTCATTTAACAGAAATGAACTCAAGCTAGATTCACATATAAGGAAACAAACAGAAAAGTTCCAACATTATAAATAAATCACAGGTATATTATAACTCCAAAGGAGAAAATATGCAGCTGAACGTTATGAACAAGAAATTTCACTGGCAGTTTCTCTCTATGTGAACTGGCTTTCTTGGCCTCTCAGTCCCCACCATGCAGTTGGTAGAAGAGAGTCACCCCACACTTGTAAGTTCACAGTTGCCCCTAACTGAACAAGGATATACTACAATCAATTATGAATTCCTGGGAAGAAAAAACGTTTTTCTTTTCAGGTTGAAGAGTTCTCTTCTTGTTCATTTCGAATAGGAAGACTGATTATGTACTCAAGTATAGCTGACAAAAGGCAATTGCAGTAGTGGCTATTTGTAAATTGGAAAAATACTCCAGGGGATTATTTATTATAATCCCAGTAGGTGTTTATACCCCACTACCCTGGGCCCATTTACTAACCCAGGAATTTGAATTATCTCAAGGAGTCTGTATTTGGACCTGTAGTAATTGTATTATTACAACATTGTACAGATTAACAGACTTATGCTAATGTATATGTTTTTGGCTTAATAGGACATTTTCATTGTATTTTGAAGGCAATCAAGTAGTGAGCTTCCTACTGTTGTGACTGCCCTGTGAGGAAGACTGTGAGATAAGTGGACCTTTGGGTACCCGTCTTTCTGACTATATGGCTGATCCAATTACCTTTGAAGGTAATATGAAGGAAGCAAGTAGAGTTTTATTGTTTACACTGGATTTATCTTTGGTGTATACTTCCTTTCACAGATGGTGAGCTATTTAGGGGCCAAGAAGACAAAGTTTTCAAAGGTACTATAGCACAGAGATTATATGTACTGCTGTTAGAGATATACTATCACAGTCCAAACTATAGCTTTGCCATTTACTAGTTACATGGCCTCCATCAGGTTAATTAACCTATCTATTCCAAAGTTTCCTCATCTTTAAATCTGGGATAAAAATAGATTAAATATATTAATCCTAGTAAACTGTTTAGAACCATGCCTGGAAGATTGTGAGAATGTTCTGGTTGTTTTATAATGGGTGATTTTACAAGGTGTTACATTCCTGGCTTGCCAACTCTGTGTAAGAAAGCCAGGTACCAAGGCTGATCCACCACGAAGGCAATTAAAGTTGTTTCTGAGGTGTTTCTGACTTTCCAAGGCTCTTCAACATATCTTTGTATTTTTCTCTCCTTAAAGCACACACCAAACTGTGTAAGTTTCAAGCCCAATAGAACTTAATTCCATCCCTGGTCAAGTAGGGTGGACCCAATCCAGATAACTATTCAGAACTTTAAGAATAACTACTTTATTCGTATTGTTTATAAGACTAACAACAACTTTAAGAATACAGGAGTTTTACAGTAAGGTTGTGACCATGAAAAAGTGTAGAAAATGTTATTATTTTAACTGCTGACTCCAGAGTCCCTTTAGGGGAGAGAGCTATCATTGAGAAAAGAGCAGAATTTCTTGAAACAGTGGATGGGACTTCCAGACCCTGGCTGGCCAGCACCAAGCCGTGAAAGGAAAAAGAAATTAGAAGAAATTGCTCTATGTAATCAAATGCAGAAGAATTTGAGGTTCCCCAAGCAATCTGCAAAATGAAGGTAGAGGAAGGGAAAGGGGAAAGAGAAAAGCTGCACTTTGAGCAGAGTGCAGGGAGTCTTCTAAATTCTCAGTGAAGTCTTTTAAATTAGTAAAAGTTGTGGGAGTGAGTATTTTTGGAACTGAAGAGGCAGCTGAGTTCCACCCCTGGTTAGCTTATGATGACACAAGGCCTCAAAAAATGTAATGACCCTGGGAGTATGTATAAATCTCAGAGAGTGTGCCATAGTTTGTGTGCTCCCAGAGACAGATGCTGAGACGAGGGTTCTAGTGCAAATAGTTCATTTGGGAGGAGAAGAAAACCCAAATAGGAAGGGAGGAAATGAGACAAGGAAGGAAAGGCAGCCGCAAAATGTTCATTATTAAGCCATGTACCACTGTGGGTGACTGGACTTAATCCTGTTGGGGAAAAGGAAGCCAGTGTGAAACATAAACCTCAGAGTTATTCTCCCCGAAAGGCTGGGATATTTATATATTATTTTTGTCAATCATTGGTTAAGGACTACTCTCAGAGGGTATCTCTTGGCACTTCTGTCCTGAGAGATAGAAGTAAATATGTAGGTGCTGGAAGCTGAAAGTTGAATGAGGATATGGGCAGGGCACCAACATCATCTGCCCCAGTGGAATTTTGATTTCCATTGGCTCTGGAATTGACAGGAGTTTCAAGAGAAGTTCACTAGATTTCTGAAGCTCAGAGGAACTCCAAATGTCTCCCGAACTGCATTATAGTATTTTACTTAGTTTTAGATTTACACCCACAAAGCACTGATTTTTTTAAAGAAAGTCTTTACACAGATATGGCTGGGAAATAAAGTCATGTGAGAGTGAGTCAGATATGCATTTTCCCCTGAATCATTCAGTTTCTAATGATTCTCTTCTAAATGTCCACTTTCTTTGTCCAAAGTCTTTCTATATTGAGATGGTTTCTCTTTTGCATAATGCCACTAAAATTAGTTTAAAGACCCTTGCCCTCCAATTTTTAATGCATAACCTTTAAAATGATATTTAAAGACACCTGTTTTCGCCAAGAATTGCTTATCTATTTGAAATGCTCTTATTTCTGTCTCTATTTCTATAATTCCATAATCTTCAGTATTAGGGTTTTATTCTTCTTGCTTTTGAAAAGAAAGAAAAAAATTCCAGATGCAGCCCAAACAGAAAAGATTCCTAGAATTATAAAGAAATGCAGATACCATTCCATTGTCAGCATAACACTTTTAAACATATGCACTCCCCTTACTCCAATTCTAGTAGCTAAAAGCTTAACTGCTTAACCATCTCACGTAGTATTGAGTAGTCTATGTAGGCATCATGTTTGATATGTGTAAATGTTCAATACATACTTATAAACTGATGTGTAGGAAAAAGAAAAATGATCACTGACTTCATTTATTTTGAAATGATACACTTAAAGTTTAATAGAAACAGAAATGTGAATACATTCAATAATTTGGGGAATATGCATTATCCTTCTTTCAATCATCTCTCTAAAAGTTATTAATTTTTGGTTTTCCATCTAGTGTTTCATTTATCTTTTTATTTTCTTGTAGTTTCAACCCCAGTATTGAATTTTCTTTGGCCTGAAAACATTTTAGTTCCTTTCCCAGTGAACAACGACTTCCTTTTCTTCCATCCTTTAACTTCCACAATAGAGTCTCTAATACTGGGGGCCATCCCAGCCTTCATGATTATGAAGATAGCTCTGGTTCTCTTCCTTCATAGTTCCACAAGGGTTATCAACCTGCTTTTTCTCTACTTCAGGTAGAAGTTTTTCTTCTGTACCAATTATCCTCCTATCTTTGTCCTCTGAAGAATTGGTCTTCCACTCCCAGCTATTTTCTCTCTTAGGGTAAGTTTTCTGTCTGGGTCATTTTGCTTATTTCTCTACCCTCTTAAAAACTGGATTCCTTTGCCTTAGAGGATTCTCAATTTCATATACTATTTGACATGTTTAAAATTTCTTCGATTCTAAGAGAATTTTGTTTTGCTGCTATTTGAGAAGTGCAAAGCAGGTCATCAGTTCAAAAACACAGAA
The DNA here is from genome assembly GCF_964165515.1 of Mesoplodon bidens. Classification (NCBI taxonomy): domain Eukaryota; kingdom Metazoa; phylum Chordata; class Mammalia; order Artiodactyla; family Ziphiidae; genus Mesoplodon; species Mesoplodon bidens. The sequence goes on along the minus strand of NC_138165.1, from coordinate 35,154,524 downwards.
ACATATGTTACCTAAAGAAGGAACCCACAGCTGTATTTTGCAGGTGCTATAAAAATCACCTTGTGGTGAATTATCCAACTGGGTTTTATCTCCCCTTAACCACTAGTAGGTACAAATTCTGGAAATTATGAACACTGCAAACACTGTACCAACGATTAAGAAGTATTTCTTAATTATAGTCAACCAGTTGCTGTAATTTGTTGGCTATACCCTAATATTTATCTTCCTAACAACACTAAAGATACATATATGAAAACAGATTCTTTATGAAAATAACTTTCATTGCCTAAATATTTGTCTTAAGAACCCCAATATTTTGTTAGAAAAGGTTGACAGTTGTCACAAACCCATGGTATAGGAGGACAGGACAATGACATCCAGAAGATAGGAATGGAGTATACAATGACCTTTTGCCTCACCCATGAAATGATTATTCTCATATAATCAATTAAGAAGAGGGAACCCTGGTAGGGTTCCCTAATATTTTCTTCCTTCACTTCACCTGCTCACCTGTGGTTTGTATCATACCCTGGAAAAGACTGGTATACTGACATGTTGCCAATCAGTGAACTGACTGTGATAGAAAGGGAGAGAAAAGTGATAGATAAAGGATTTCAACTTGGACCATACTGAGTCTGAAATGCCTATGAGACATCCAAGTAATAACCAGTAGATAGTTGTATATTCAGGTCAGTATCCTATTGGTTATTTATACCTAGAAAAGGATGACATTACTCATAAAATAGTTTGTAGTATAAGGAGAGAAGAAGGCCATGGATGGGTACCTGAAGAACATGAAGAATAAGAAGCCAAGGAGGAAGAAGATCCCAGGAATGAGTTTGAGAATAAGAATAGCTAATATGTATATAATACTACATACCTAGCAATGTTCTTAATGCCTCTAGATGCGCTATTTCAATTTTCACAACTCCTGGAAGTAGATACCATTGTTACCCTCACTGTTTTACACAGAAAATTTAACTGGTACCCTTGAGTTCACACAATAATTGAAGGAGTCCGAATTTGAACACAGGCAATCTGTCTCCAGAGTCAGAATAATTAACCATTATTTCACATAAGTAGGATGAAAACCAGAGAGAAATCATGTCACAGAAACTAGTGTGAGGAAAAGTTTCAAGAATAAGATAATGGTCAATAGTGGCAACTGCTCAGGTAGGTCATGTAGGATAAGGGTTGAGATGCATGCACTGGATTTAAACACAGAGGAGCCACATTGTTGAGGACAGTATGAGACAGTGGAGACCTGGAGTAGGGTAGTAAGGCTGGGAGATGAGTTTAATGAGAAGATACATGACTGGGAGGAGAGGCTGTGAAAACACTAACTGCTTAACAGTCTTTCCAGAAATTGAACTCTCAGAAAAACGAGAGATGAGATGGCTGTTAGAAGGAAGATACGGGTGTATAGTTTTTAGTTGGCAGCTCCAAATCACTAAGGCACAGAGGCTAGAACTAATCTTGCTTGCAGACTTACCTAGTATAAAGCTGGGGACTGTATTGAACCAATATTTTTTTGTCAGATGCCCTAAGAACATGCCAGTTTCCTAGACAGTTTTCTACTTTGTTCAGTAAAACATCTGGAAATGTTGCCTAAAGAGCACATCAAGAAAGGTCTTTCAGTTCAATACTATTAACGAAAAATGTCTCTTGGTATATCTAGACCTTACCTTATGTAGGCAGTATGAGAGCCTAATCTCCTCATTATTATTAACAGATGACTTCACCTAATCAATAATAAAACAAAACAAAGAAACTATTCAGTATGATATTACCAATTAAACAGTCCACTTTCCAAGTTGAGTTTCCAAAAAAATAAAACAGATTTCTTATTTTGAAAACATTAGCTAGGTCTAGAGTTCTCAAAAATATATGGAAGTAAACAAGCATTCTTGGTAGCCATAAAGAAATAAAAAGAATTAGAAAATAGTGTTATAGAAAATAAGACAAGAGCTCTGTAAAGTGTCTTCGTGGAACAGATGTCCTCAGAAATTCTTGATAAAGAAAAAGGAAAAACGATGTGATGGCACAAGAGCAAAAAGAGATGCTTTGAATGTAATAGTCCCAATGGAATTAATTAAATGTATATTCTGTGTTTGCATGTATGTGTGTGTACATACATTTAACTCCAACAAACTCCTAGAAAATATCATTAGGAGAGAAATTTTAAACATATAAACATTTCAATAATATAAAGTAGTACATAATAAGTACTCAATAAAAGTAGGTATTATTAATGCTGTAAGATAAAATTCATAGTTTTAGATGGTTAAAAGTTAAAAACAATAAATTTAAGAACACAAGCCTTAGAAGTCCTGAGGCACGACAAACTATGGGACAGAGACTAATTGAGATATTCCACCACCAAATGTGGTAACCACAGGATCACAGAATATTAGAGCTGGGAGAAATTTTAGGAACAAATAGATGTTCCTTTTACAGATGAGGGAATGACATAAATCTGTTAGGTTTCTTGCAAATGGCCTACATGTTGAATGGACAGCTTGCCTCCATGACATGTGGTATTTTACTGGAGAAGAAAGAAATAATATACAGCAGAGGGAAGATTCATTTGTGGTTGACTTAGAATGTTTTACAAGAAAGAAGAAGGACATGTTTAAATTACTTATAAGAGAAAGTGTCCTAAAGGGAAGAGCAATTTAACAATGGAATAGCCACCCAAAGAGGTCATTGAGGAAACATCAATAAGACATTCAGAAAGAGATTAAATATATTTCTAAAGGGAATAATAGAAGTGTCTGGCAATAATATGCACTAGGTTCAGAGGTCTGAATACAGTGACCTGTCATTTTCCCCATAGTCCCTGTGTCTATGATTCACGTAAAATAATCATGAAAGCAAATAGAGGTAAGGTGAATATCAAAGGGGGAAAAATCATGAGACAAAATAAAATAGGACTACCAGAACTGACATGATAGCACAGAAGAAAACAATTCTTTTTTTAGAGGAAGACCTTACTAAGCAGCATTCTACAGGTACTTTTTTCTGCCTCTGTCTAGAGGAACAATGGCAATACACTCACTTGCCATTCTGTCAAAAGACAAGATGTTTCAGATTTTTTTCTAATCTTTAATAAAATCACAGACTGCCTTTTAGTTTTTATGGTCTCTTCATGGAAGGGACCAAAAATGGAACTTCCATAAAACTTATAAAGAGTCAGAACAAACATCCAATGCATTTAGTAACTTGTGAAGGTTTATGCTGACAGCAATAATGTCATAAGGCAGAATCATAAAATCAGAAAGTGTTTCAGCTAGAAGGAACTTTAAAGATCTTTAAGCACAAAGCCTCACATGATTGGAAAACAGTAGCATGGGCTTATTCATGCTCAGTGCTAAGGCACATTTTAGAATATAATCACCCACACCATTATCCCCATCACAGTGAGCTAAAACGCACTCCAAGAAAACAGAGGTGAATATTAATATTATCTTACTATGTGAAAAATCTGTCTAAGTAGGAAGTGAAATACAGAAACCATAATAGAAAATAATGATTTTGATTACATTAAAATTTTAAATTTCTATATGTCAGGAACCAACATAAATAATGCTGAAAATCAAATAACAAAGTAGAAAAGTGAATTTGAAATACATATTACAGACAAAGTTAACATATCTACTCTATACACAGCCTTTTGACATTCACAGAGAAAGATAAACACCCAATTTTTCCACATATAGAAAAGATTCAGATGTTCACACACACTCATACACATACAAGTAGCTAAGACCATACTAAGCTTCATCACAAATCAACCTGCAAATTAAATAATATTGTTTTAATTGATCAAAGTGGTAGGGATCCTTTAAAAATAAGAACATAATTTTGATGAGAAGTTATATTTTGGTGAGAAAAACAAACATTCATATCCTGCTGATGAAATAAAAATTTATGAAAACTTTCTGGAGAATAATTTGGGAAAACAGATTAAAAAACCTTATTTTGCATATTCTTTTACTCAAAATTCTAAGTAATTTTCTAAAGGAAATAATTACGAGTGAGAAAAAAATGGAGTTACAAGGATATTTATCCCAGCACAGTTTATAGCAAAGCAAAATGAGGTAACTTTGGCAAATTTTTCCTAGTGACCCCTTGATGGCTCCAAGTGTTTATTCTCTAATTTCAAACAAACAATCCAGTGAGTTACGCTTCTAGACTTACAAGCTTGAGTATAAAACTTCTCCTCTGAACTTTATTAGATTAATTTCATGCTGTTAAACTCTTAAGTGTACTTGAAAAATAGTGGAAGACAAAGTTTATGTACAATGAAAAATGCGATACATTCTGAAATAATTCTTAAAGTGCTATATTTTCCCAAGACATTTCAAGAAAATATTTATGTTAGAGATACAGGTATCTGATATACTCCCTGAGTAATAAAACTTCTAGGCATATTCTTAGTGTTTCATTGTGATTGTGTTATTTTAAACAAATTCAAGTTTTATTTTACTCAAAAAAAATAAAGAACACGGCATCAGTGAGTATAAATTCTAAACCCTAATTGAAAGTAGTATACAAAAGTCTCTTTGATGGTAATTCATGGAAAATGGCTTAGCTTTTAAGTAATTGCCTTTGGTAGGTTCTACTGTTAAATGAAAAGTAGAAAAGATTCTGTCCATTGACTTCATAGTTATGTTGTCACTTAATTCTAAGTGTTTAAATTAAAGGAACACTGAAACAAAATATCATGGAACCAATATAATTTTCTTGAATAATGCAGGATTTGTTCTTGTTTTTAAATATTTGAAAAAAAAAGAATTATTACTAGTGTTTTCCTTCTTTAATTTCTTGTCAAATGGGTAACTGATACTATGGTATACCTTTTTTTTGTACACAGTAGTGCATGATCCTGAGAATGTATTTTCATTATTAATAATTATATGGATGGTATAAACATTGGTTTCTTTGCCAAAAGAAATGCTAAAAAGAAAAGGAGACTGTAACCTTATTTTCTATATTAGTTATTAAGTAATTAATTAAATAAATTTTAGTTAGGGTCTACTCTGATCCAGTCACCAATTTAGGCAGGGAGAGTATTGTTTCTGACAAAATGTGTTTTAGGATAAAATGAGAGAAGATAGTCATGAAAGATCAAAAAAAATCTTAATTTGAATAATTACTTTTATAGTGAAGATAAATACAAAGTGTGTGGGAGCCTAGGAGGATTGTTTTGGTCTACCTTGGGACTTACAGAAGAAGCCACAGAGATGATTGTCTTTGATCTGAGACCCCAAGTAGACAAGCTAAGTTTAGTAAGAAGGTGGTAGTATTGTTAGTGTCTCAAACAGAGAGGTCAGCTTGATGAAAGACACAGTGGTTCAGAAGAGCATGGTGTGTCCTGGAAATGCTAGTATTTGAATATTGCTGTGCCAAATGAAGAGTGGCAGAAGACAGAACTGGAGCAGTGAGGCAAAGGATGTTCTTGAAACGTAGAGCATTCTTATGCTTACAAGCATGGTGGTGTGGCTGGGAGGAGGACAGACAAGCATCCTGGGCCAGGGCATAAACACACTACACCAAGAACTCAGATATTTCATATCTATGAATTTCAGCATGTCTGCTATCCATCTGAGGTGTTTCCAGGGCACCATTGCTGGGAAGTCACTGAGCAATGGGTTATAGAACTTATATAGATGTTTGCATTCATTTCTTTGGTTACAACTGCTTGGTTGAACCTCTTGAGAGGAGCCAAAGGGAAGCTGAGAATTGTGATTCACCTCAGCTGTGCTTCATCCCCATTCTTGTGACTTCATACGCACTGTAAGTCACTACAAGCTGTGAAATCAGAACAGGTTTTTTGATATTTCAGAGATAACTACATGAGTTGGAATCAGTGGTATAGCTTTTGAGTAAAATAGTCAGTTCTGTAATCAAATCTTGGCACCACCATAATTCTCTGAGTCCACTTATTTCCCTTTATAAAAGATTAAAATAACCTACTTTAACAGAGAAGTTGAGGGTTATAAGAAATAGAGAAATGTATCTGACATTTATTAGGTAAATGCTATTTTTATTATTCAGCTTCCCATTGCAGAGAAGTAGGACTCATTAGAGTAACGATGGATTCAACATATAGTCTAATATGTTCCCCAGGACCAAGTTTGGAGACCCTGAATTTTTAAAACTGCCTTAAGTGAGGCTTAAGCCAAGAGTCTACTAAAGTGGTATAGCACCTTGACACTTTATTTTAAACAGTTAAAATGAAATACATATTAGATCCTCTACTTCCCTAAGGAGCAGCCACTAGGTTTTATATTCCTACACATTAGCCTATTGGATAAATAAACACAATAAAACAATGGTGCACTTTTTCTGTTTTTACATTGTGATAGAAACATCTTGAAAATGTTTTGAGTGTGAGTTTTCTAAATATAGCTCTCTACACTAATGTGTCTCTTTCATTTAATATGAAACCTATACACAAAGCTATGGAGGCATAGAGGAATTTTATCCATTCGTATGATCAAATACATGTGAGCATAGTGTCCCATTTAGGTTGATTCTGCCAACCTCCACATTTCTTTCTCCCCCGCTCAGGAAATATCTAATTTATGAGCAGAAATGTGAAATGCTCAATTGAGTCAAAATGAAATGATAAGTAGAAATACCCAACTGTATTTCAGGCAGAATGAAAGGAAATCCTGGTTCCAGAATCCTAACAACTGTTAAGACAGCACAGGTAGGGAAGGCCGGACTGTGGCTCACTTGCAACAACAACAAAACTCTAATCTTTAAATAATGGCATCAGAGTAATTTCAAACAGATTAGAGGATTTGGAAAGCTCCCAGAGTAAGCAGCTCGTATTTCTTTTCCTTCCCCTCCAGGGAATACTTATTTGGTATCTAAAGTTTATCTCACAATACATTTGTTCGCATTTTTCCAATGTATGACTGAAGCATCCATGGGCAAATACAAAATACAGTACATGTCATTAAAAACTATTTTCCCCTTCAATATTTTGGCTCTTCTGAAATAAATAACTGGAGAAATTATCCAGGAGGATTTTGTTAATTATTATGAAGAGAAGAGAAAAATTATATCAAGGGTGAAAAGATCTACAGAGAATTTTAATTTCAAAAACTTTTGTAAACTGTAAGATCTCATAAGTTACATAATTCACAGTTTTCCTTTTATTAAACAGAGACCTTATAATGCTTTTGTATTTTCTTGCCACTGATAAAAGATAGCAACAGGGAACAAATAATTATACCAAGTATTTATCAATTTATCATTTTATTCCATTTTACGGTGCATCTCCCATTATGGGAACTATAGATTTTGTATGTGGCTCTGCTTAAGACTAAGCTTTATAAGTAATATATTTTCTCATTTTAATTAAAGGGAGCAGTTGTATTAGTTGTGGGGGCTGAGGTGTCAAGAGGGGAGAATAGAATGCATTCATAGAAAATGTTCTTACAGTATGAAACTGTAAGACCCATTTTTAACCATCCTTCTAAACACTGCTTGTGTAGTTTATAAAGACTCATGTCTTAACATGACTAGAAAATAAGATTACAATTAGGGAGGGACCGTCAAGATGGTGAAGGAGTAAGACGTGGAGATCACCTTCCATGCTAAAAATAAATCAAAAATACATCTACATGTGGAACAACTATGGAACACCTATTGAATGCTGGCAGAAGACCTCAGACTTCCCAAAAGGCAAGAAGCTCCCCACGTACCTGGGTGGGCCAAACAAAAAACAAAAAACAGAGACAAAAGAATAGGGACCGAACTTGCACCAGTGGGAGGGAGCTGTGAAGGAGGAAAAGTTTTCACACACTAGGAAGCCCCTTCACGGGCAGAGACTGTGGGTGGCAGAGTGGGGAAGCTTCAGAGCCATGGAGGAGAGCGCAGCAACAGGGGTGCGGAGGGCAAAGCGGAGAGATTCTCGCACAGAGGATCGGTGCCGACCAGCACTCACCAGCCCAAGAGGCTTGTTCGCTCTGGGCAGGCGGGGGATGGGAGCTGAGGCTGGGGCTTCGGAGGTCAGACTCCAGGGAGAGGACTGGAGTTGGTTGCATGAAGACAGCCTGAAGGGGGCTAGTGCTCCATAGCTAACTGGGAGGGAGTCCAGGAAAAAGTCTGGAACTGCCTAAGAGGCAAGAGACCATTGTTTTGGGGTGCGCAAGGAGAGGGGATTCAGAACACCACCTAAACAAGCTACAGAGACGGGCTCGAGCCGCAGCTATCAGCGGGGACACCAGAGGTGGGCGTGAAACGCTAACGCGGATGCTGCAGCCACCAAAAAGCCTATGTGCAAGCACAGGTCACTAGCCACACCTCCCCTCCCAGGAGGCTGTGCAGCCTGCCACTGCCAGGGTCCCATGATCCAGGGACAATTTCCCGGGAGAACACACGGTACGCCTCAGGCTGTTGCAGCATCATGCTGCCCTCTGCCGCCATAGGCTCACCGAGCATTCCGTACCCCTCCCTCCCACCAGCCTGAGTGAGCCAGAGACCCCTAATCAGCTGCTACTTTAACCCCACCCCTGTCTGGGCAGGGAAGAGACGCCCTCAGGTGACCTACAGGCAGAGGCAGGGCCAAAACCAAAGGTGAAACCCAGGACCTGTGCAAACAAGGAAGAGGAAGGGAAATTTCTCCTGGCAGCCTCAGGAGCAGTGGATTAAATCTCCACAATCAACTTGATGTACCGTGCATCTGTGGAATACCTGAATAGACAATGAATCATCACAAAATTGACACGGTGGACTTTGGGAGCAACTGTAGTCTTGGGGTTTGCTTTCTGTACCTAATTTGTTTCTGGTTTTATGTTTATTTCACTTTAATATTTAGAGTTTATTATCATTGGTAGATTTATTTATTGATTTGGTTGCTTTCTTCTTTTTTTTAATGTATATATTTTTTCTTTTTCTCTTTTTGTGAGTGTGTATGTGTATGCTTCTTTGTGTGATATTGTCTGTATATCTTTCCTTTTGTCCTAAAGTTCTGTCTGTCCGTTTTTGTTTGTTTGTTTTGTATAGCTTTTAGCACTTGTTATCATTGGTGGATTTGTTTTTTGGTTTGGTTGCTCTCTTCTTTCTCTTTTTTAACTTTTTTATTTAAAAAAAATTTTTAATAACTTTATTTTATTTCATTATTTTCTTTCTTTTTCTTCTCCCTTTTCTTCTGAGCCAAGTGGCTGACAGGTTTTTGATCCTCTGCCTAGGTGTCAGGCCTGAGCCTCTGAGGTGGGAGAGCCAAGTTCAGGACATTGGTCCACCAGACACCTCCTGGCCCCATGTAATATGAAATGGTGAAAGCTCTCCCAGAGATCTCCATCTCAATGCTAAGACCCAGCTCCACTCAACAAACAGCAAGCTACAATGCTGGACAGCCTTTGCCAAACAACTAGAAAGATAGGAACACAACCCCACCCATTAACAGAGAGGCTGCCTAAAATCTTAATAAGTTCACAGACACCCCAAAACACACCACTGGATGCAGTCCTGCCCAACAGAAAGACAAGATCCAGCCTCATCCACCAGAACACAGATACCAGTCCCCTCCACCAAGAAGCCTACACAGCCCACTGAACCAACCATACCACAAAAAAGAAGGAAAAGACCTACAATAACACACCAAAAACAATTAAGAAAATGGTAATAGGAACATACATATTGATAATTACCTTAAATGTAAATGGATTAAATGCTCCAACCAAAAGACACAGACTGACTGAATGGATACAAAAACAAGATCCATATATATGCTGTCTACAAGAGACCCACTTCAGACCTAGGGACACATACAGACTGAAAGTGAGGGGATGGAAAAAGATATTCCATGCAAATGGAAATCAAAAAAAGCTGGTGTAGTAATTCTCATATCAGACAAAAGACTTTAAAATAAAGACTATTACAAGAGACAAAGAAGGACACTACATAATGATGAAGGGATCAATCCAAGAAAAAGATATAACAATTGTAAATATGTATGCACCCAACATAGGTGCACCTCAGTACATAAGGCAAATGCTAACAGCCATAAAAGGGGAAATTGACAGTAACACAATAAGAGTAGGGGACTTTAACACCCCACTTTCACTAATGGACAGATCATCCAAAATGAAAATAAATACGGAAACACAAGCTTTAAATGACACATTAAACAAGATGGACTTAATTGGTATTTATAAGACATTCCATCCAAAAACAACAGAATACACTTTCTTCTAAAGTGCTAATGGAACATTCTCCAGGATAGATCATATCTTGGGTCACAAAGCAAGCCTTGGTAAATTTAGGAAAATCAAAATCATATCAAGTATCTTTTCCTACCACAACATTATGAGATTAGGTACCAATTACAGGAAAAAATCTACAAAAAATACAAACATGTGGAGGCTAAACAGTGCACTACTAAATAACCAGGAGATCACTGAAGAAATCAAAGAGGAAATTGAAAAATACCTAGAAAACAATGACAATGAAAACATGAGGACCCAAAACCTATGGGATGCAGCAAAAGCAGTTCTAAGAGGGCAGTTTATAGCAATACAATCCTACCTCAATAAAAAAGAAACATCTCAAATAAACAACTTAACCTTACACCTAAAGCAATTAGAGAAAGAAGAACAAACAAAACCCTGAAAGTTAGCAGAAGGAAAGAAATCATAAAGATCAGACCAGAAATAAATGAAAAAGAAAAGAAGGAAACAATAGCAAAGATCAATAAAACTAAAAGCTGGTTCTTTGAGAAGATAAACAAAATTGATAAACCATTAGCAAGACTCATCAAGAAAAAAAAGGAGAAGACTCATATCAATAGAATTAGAAATGAAAAAGGAGAAGTAACAAATGACACTGCAGAAATACAAAGGATCATGAGAGATTACTACAAGCAACTCTATGCCAATAAAATGGACAACCTGGAAGAAATGGACAAATTCTTAGAAAAGCACAATCTTCCAAGACTGAACCAGGCAGAAATAGAAAATATAAACAGACTAATCACAAGCACTGAAATTGAAACCGTGATTTAAAATCTTCCAACAAACAAAGGCCCAGGACCAGATGGCTTCACAGGTGAATTCTATCAAACATTTAGAGAAAAGCTAACACGTATCCTTCTCAAAGTTCCAAAATATAGCAGAGAGAGGAACACTCCCAAACTCGTTCTACAAAGCCACCATCACGCTAATATCTAAACCAGACAAAGATGTCACGAAAAAAGAAAACTACAGGCCAATGTCACTGTTGAACATAGATGCAAAAAATCCTCAACAAAATACTAGCAAACAGAATCCAACAGCACATTAAAAGGATCATACACCACGATCAAGTGATGTTTATCTCAGGAATGCAAGGATTCTTCAATATATGCAAATCAGTGTGATATACCATATTAACAAACTGAAGGAGAAAACCATATGATCATCTCAATAGATGCAGCAAAAGCTTTTGACAAAATTCAACACCCATTTACCACTGCAACAAAAAGAATAAAATACCTAGAAATAAACCTACCTAGGGAGACAAAATACCTGTATGCAGAAAACTATAAGAGACTGATGAAAGAAATGAAAGGTGATACAAACAGATGGAGAGATATACCATGTCCTTGGATTGAAAGAATCAACATTGTGAAAATGACTATACTACCCAAAGCAACCTACAGATTCAATGCAATCCCTATCAAACTACCAACGGCATTTTTCACAGAACAAAAATTGTCACAATTTGTATGAAAACACAAAAAGACCCCGAATAGCCAAAGCAATCTTGAGAAAGAAAAACAGAGTTGGAGGAATCAGGCTCCCTGACTTCAGACTCTACTACAAAGCTACTGTAATCAAGAGAGTACGGTACTGGCACAAAAACAGAAATATAGATCAGTGGAACAGGATAGAAAGTGCAGAGATAAACCCACACACCTATGGTCACCTTATTTTTGATAAAGGAGGCAAGAATATACAATGGAGAAAAGACAGTATCTTCAATAAGTGGTACTGGGAAAACTGGACAGCTACATGTAAAAGAATGAAATTAGAACATTCCCTAACACCATACACAAAAATAAACTCAAAATGGATTAAAAACCTAAATGTAAGGCCAGACACTATAAAACTCTTAGAGCAAAACATAGAAAGAACACTCTATGACATAAATCACAGCAAGATCCTTTTTGACCCACCTCCTAAAGAAATGGAAAAAAAAACAAAAATAAACAAATGGGATCTAATGAAACTTAAAAGCTTTTTCAAAGCAAAGGAAACCATAAACAAGAAGAAGAGACAACCCTCAGAATGGGAGGAAATATTTGCAAATGAAGCAACTGACAAAGGATTAATCTCCAAAATTTACAAGCAGCTCATGCAGCTCTATATCATAAAAACAAACAACCCAATCCAAAAATGGGCAGAAGACCTTCATTTCTCCATAGAAGATATACAGATTGCCAACAAACACATGAAAGAATGTTCAACATCACTAATCATTAGAGAAATGCAAAGCAAAACTACAATGAGGTATCACCTCACACCAGTCAGAATGGCCATCATCAAAAAATCTACAAACAATAAATGCTGGAGAGGGTGTGGAGAAAAGGGAACCCTCTTGCACTCTTGGTGGGAATGTAAATTGATACAGCCAGTATGGAGAACAGTATGGAGGTTCTTTAAAAGCTAAAAATAGAACTACCATATGACCCAGTAATCTCACTCCTGGACATATACCCTTAGAAAATCATAATTCAAAAAGAGTCATGTACCACAATATTCATTGTAGCACTACTTACAATAGCCAGGACACGGAAGCAACCTAAGTGTCCATCGACAGATGAATGGATAAAGAAGATGTGGCACATATATACAATGGAATATTACTCAGCCATAAAAAGAAACGAAATTGAGTTATTTTCAGTAAGGTAGATGGACCCTGAGACTGTCATACAGAGTGAAGTAAGTCAGAAAGAGGAAAACAAATACCTTATGCTAACACATATACATGTAATCTAAAAAATAATAATAATAATGGTTCTGAAGAACCCAGCGGCAGGACAGGAATAAAGACACAGATGTAGAGAATGGACTTGAGGACACATGGAGGGGGAAGGGTAAGCTGGGACGAAGTGAGAGAGTGACATGGACATATATACACTACCAAATGTAAAATTGGTAGCTAGTGGGAAGCAGCCGCATAGCACAGGGAGATCAGCTTGGTGCTTTGTGTCCACCTATTGGGGTAGGAGAGGGAGGATGGGAGGGAGACGCAAGAGGGAGGAGTAATGGGGGTATATCTATATGTATAGCTGATTCACTTTGTTATACAACAGAAACTAACCCACCATTGTAAAGCAATTATACTCCAATAAAGATGTTAAAAAAATGATTACAATTAGACACAAGTAGGCAGAAATATTTTAAATTTATATATAAATTATTCTAAGAAAATAAGTATTTGAGTGATATTCCGGCAATGATCTCATAAAATTCTTAAATATTCTCTTTGTATTTTATGTTTAACTCACAAATAGTATTACTATTTCATCATATTTAAATTTAATTAATCAGTTTACAAATGTAGGTTATAAACACTTTGGAGCAATTCAATTGCATATGTAATGTGATATTATTTCAGTTTTACTCTTCACTGAGGATTCATGCACATGAACAGAAACAACTTATGCCCTTCAGGGTTAGAAAGATGAGTACACTATAGTGATCACTAATGATATGTTCTCTCCTCTCTGTTTCCTACACAGGCATTGAAAAACATCAGAAGACTTCAATATAAAGATATCAATTCAGGGCTTCCCTGGTGGTGCAGTGGTTGAGAGTCCACCTGCCGATGCAGGGGACATGGGTTTGTGACCCGGTGCAGGAGGATCCCACATGCCGTGGAGCGGCTGGGCCCGTGAGCCACGGTCGCTGAGCCTGCGCGTCCAGAGCCTGTGCTCTACAACGGGAGAGGCCACAGCGGTGAGAGGCCTGCGTACCGCAAAAAAAAAAAAAGATGTCAAATTTCCCCAAAAACTATTCTTTAAATTTATTGTAATTCCAATAAAATATCTACAATTTGGGAGGTTGATCCAGTTAAAGTTTATTTTGTCCATTTGGAGAAAAAAAGAAATTCTAAAGTATAGACAAAAAAAATGTTTAGAGCAAAATGATAATAGATTTCTCTAACCAGATCTTGAAATATTTTATAAACTCATTTTATTAAAAGAATATGGGGGCTTCCCTGGTGGCGCAGTGGTTGGGAGTCCACCTGCCGATGCAGGGGACACGGGTTCATGACCCGGTCTGGGAAGATCCCACATGCCGCGGAGCGGCTAGGCCCATGAGCCATGGCTGCTGAGCCTGCGCGTCCGGAGCCTGTGCTCTGCAACGGGAGAGGCCACGGCAGTGAGAGGCCTGCGTACCGCAAAAAAAAAAAAAAAAAAAAAAAGAATATGGGACTTCCCTGGTGGTGCAGTGGTTAAGAATCTGCCTGCCAATGCAGGGCACGGGGGTTTGAGCCCTGGTTGAGGAAGATCCTACATGCTGCGGAGCAACTAAACCTGTGCACCACAACTACTGAGCCTGCACTCTAGAGCCCACGAGCCACAACTACTGAGCCTGTGCACCACGACTACTGAAGCCCACGCAACTAGAGCCCATGCTCTGCAACTAGAGAAGCCACAGCAATGAGAAGCCTGTGCACAGCAATGAAGACCCAATGCATTGGGCCTCCCTGGTGGCGCAGTGGTTGAGAGTCCGCCTGCGGATGCAGGGGATACGGGTTCGTGCCCCGGTCTGGGAGGATCCCATATGCCGTGGAGCGGCTGGGCCCGTAAGCCATGGCCGCTGGGCCTGCGCGTCCGGAGCCTGTGCTCCGCAACGGGAGAGGCCACGACAGTGAGAGGCCCGCATACCGCAAAAAGAAAAAAAAAAAAAAAAAAAAGACCCAATGCAGCCAAAAATTAATTAATTAATTAATTAATTTAAAAAATAAAATAAAAGACTAGGACAATGAAAAATAATGATTATATCCTTGAAACAATGTGGGGTACAGGAAGAGATAGATACTTAAATTTATTATATAAAAAAAGATAGTATTTCAAATCCATGAATGAAAGGGCACATTGTTTTGTAAATAATATTGGAAGAATTGGCAACAGTTGAGAAAAAAAGTTACATCCTTGTCTCACACCACTCTATTATGTTGAAGAAGCAGGACTCATAGGTCACAATTATAAACTAACTTTGTCTTGTCTCCATTTTCCTTTAAATATGATCTGAGGTCTGCTGATATCTGTTTGCCCCCATTGGTGACCCTTTGGGACAAGACCTAAGCTGACCCCACCTAGTGTGCTTTTGTGCTGAGGGGCATAGTGAAGGAACTTTTGATCATAGGAAACATTCAGGAAACTCTGTTCTGAGAATTTCTGGGAATGCAGATCAGCCAATCAGCAGCAATCTGTCCTTCATTCTAACATCAAAGAACCTAGTAAGCTAGTCACTTGTCCCTTAAGTTCTCCATCATGCATCAGACACCTATCTACCATGTTCTGAAACTTTAGAAGACACAATTAACTTGCTAAATGGTATCCTTAAAGAGAAGGCAGACCCACCTATGCCATCCCTCCCCCTGACAATGATAGTGAGATTCATAGGACACTAGGAGTTTTATCGCAAGAACATCCATTCCTTTAATTAGCAAATCGTGACCCTCATCTATCCTTGATGTAGTTGAGAGGTTGAAGAGTCCTGCCACCATTATGATATAAAATTGTAGTGGCTGCATCATGTTCTGGTCCCTCTAGATAATTTAGCATACAGTATCTATTGTATCTTGGCACCTTAACACAACTTTAATTGTAGTATCATGTTATACATATTTATAAAAACAAATTCAAAATGGAGTTAATATACCATGAAGTATTAGAAGAATATATGAAGATACATTTATAATCTTGAAAAGAAAGGACCTTCTAACCTTAAAGGGTAGAAATTTTAAAAGATCTATAGATTTGACTAAATAAAAGACTATACTGAAGGAGACAGAATATTAAAAAGCAAATTACAGGGCTTCCCTGGTGGCGCAGTGGTTGGGAGTCCACCTGCCGATGCAGGGGACACGGGTTCGTGCCCCGGTCTGGGAGGATCCCACGTGCCGTGGAGCGGCTGGACCCGTGAGCCGTGGCCGCTGAGCCTGCGCATCCGGAGCCTGTGCTCCGCAACGGGAGAGGCCACAGCAGTGAGAGGCCTGCGTACCGCAAAAAAAAAAAAAAAAAAAAAAGCAAATTACAAACTCAGAAAAACATATGCAACATAAATGACAACTAAAGGATTAATATCCTTATTGTATAAAGATTAGCACAATAGAAAATGGCAAAAGTGGCATAAATAGGCAAGTCACTAAAGAAGAAATATGCATGGCCTTTAAATATATGAAAAGATATTAATCTCACTAATAAATGAATGTAAATTAAAACAACAGTCAGGATTTTTGTCTATCAGGTTGGCAAATATTACAAGGACTGATAGTTCTTAGTGTTGTTAATTTGGGGCAACAAGCATTCTCACACACTGTTGATGGAATCAGTATATTTTAGCAAATTTTTGGTTGGTAATCTGGTATAATTTATCAATTTATAAATGTATCAATTTATATCACATGCATTGCCTTTGACCCAGTGCAGTGACACACCACCCAGACCCCCTTGTAGGAACTCATTCCCCCCAGCTGCTGGGAGGGCTGCTGGCAGACAGCCCTAAGCTGTCAACAGTCTTCAGGAGTCTGAAAGAGAGCCACCTTGCTCAAAGGCAGGCCAGCCTCCTTCCTTGGGTAGCCTGCATCCAATGACTAATCAATTTAAGGATCATCTACCTCACTCCAGCGTTAGACAACTCAAGCCATCCCAGGGGCCAGCCCAGCTTAAAATTTCCCTGGAGGATCAGCTAAGGTTCCTTGAGACTGCATGGCAGCCAACTTCTCACTAGTCCTTCTTCCTTCCCTTCCATTCCGCCGGCATTGACCCAGGAGCACTTCCTAATATACCTCCTAAATGCAATCTTCATCTTAGAGTGTGCTATTAGGAGACCCAACCTGCAATACCCAGCAATTCTATAGGTAAGATTTTATCACATTGAAATAATCACAGGTTTATGAAGGTGTAAGGGGCAGAATGTCCATTACATATTAGTCTATAAAAGGAAAAAAAAAAAAAACAAGCTAAATATCCGTTAACAGGGGTGTGATTAAATACATTACAGAAATCATACCATGAAGTTAAAAAGCCAATTATAGAATGATACACGTATAGTTAAATTTTTAAATATCCCTATATGATATGTTTAGATATGTGTTTATACATGCATAAAAGGATTTGGGAAGATACTGCAAACTCTTAGCCATGTTTATGCAGGTCTCCACATACTACATTTCTGTGTTTGATTTTGTTGTTTACATAAAACGCTACTGAGATACCCAATAAACAATGTAAAAACAGGATCACTAAACAAATATAGGCTGAATGTTTAGGCTCGAGTCTCAAATTGGATAAAGAACACAGTATGAAGGGGCCTTCTCTAACTTTATGGCCACTGGCATCTTCATGATGCAAGTTCACAAATTATTTTGCTTTCCTCAATTAAAAAGTATTTCATTAGGATAATTGTTAGCATGTCTCTAGAAACATAATCATTCCTCATTTTTTATGCACATTCACATAAATATGAAGACAACAACAGAAAGTGAAAAGGACAACAGGCTATGACTTTAAACATTTAGGTTCAAATTCTGGTTCAATCTCCCATTCAGTTTATAACCTTAAACATGTCTCTCTCTCTCCTCATCAAAGGTGAGAGGTGAATATGAGAATCCGTGTATTCCTCACAGTTTTGAGGATCGGATGCAATGACCCCTAGAAAAATTCTTTGAAAAAAAAGGAAAGTAAGATACTAACATAAAGGTAAAAAGTAGCCATAAGTTTTAAATTGTTTTGCCATCTTGGAGATCAGTGTTATCTCACCTAAGTCTTCAAGACCTATTTATATTGGCCATTCTCACACAGATCCAGTTCCCATATAACATTTGTGGGTGGTTTGTTTGAGTCAAATGGAGAAGTAGGTAGTGGGTTCATGCATCAGAGAAACAATATCTTTTCTAGGATGTATATGTGCGACTGGGAGAACAATATTCTAGCCCAGTCTCTGCCAGTAATTCCTGATATGACCTTTACTAGTCACTTTCTTCTCTAGGCTTATTTGATAAAAATAATAAACACATATATACATGCATGCATGCATACGTACAGACATCCATCCATACATACATACATAAATAGTTCAGAAAATAATGAAGGTATTAAGCAATATAACATATAAGTTTTCTTCCAGTTCAAAAGCACTTTCACTATGTGTTCTTGGACATACTATTTATCTTGCTTTTAATATTCAGTTTCTCTGAGCTTCAACATCTTACTGAGTAAAATATGGACAAACAGTGGAAAAGAATAATTAATCTCTGGGATCACTCTTGACTCTGAAATTTCAAAGTCAGTTTATGGAAAAACTGTCAAATATGTGGATGTAGGTGTGTGTATGTATCTCACTTTGGTAGCTAGTCTGCAAGTGATGGACCTCAAGTGGGGAGGCATTCATTCATTCATCCATTCATTCATTTATTCATATATTTTAATAATCTGAGTATTTATTTTAGGTAAAGCAGTGAGGTGAATATAAAAGTGAACAACACAAATGCCCTCTTTTCCTGGACTAACATTTAAATAGGAAAAATACAAATTATATGGAAATAATGACAACATAAGGTAGAAACTAATAAGAAATGCATGAGAAGTATAGATAAAACATTAGAAATTCAGAGTAGGGAGATAATGCTCCCACTTGAGGGAGTCTTGGAAAATTTCATTAACAATATGACCTTTGAACCAAGCCTTAAATATGGGGAACGAATCATTCCAAAATTCTTTGTATACAAAGATCACAGAAAAAAATTCAAGAGCAGAATCAGTTATACATGCAGAATTTCTTCCTCCTACCAGCAAGTCACATACTAAGTAGCTTGCTGTTTATTACAAATTTTAGAAATTTCTTGCTTTGTATTGATAGCAAATTAGGTGAAAATGTAATTTACTGGATTTTTTTCCTTTGGATTTACATTTGAAAAAACACCATTTTACAGCCTAATTGATTATAATAGAAAATCTAAATATTAATATTACTCTAAAGGTGACCCAGTGGTCTCTCAGTAGGTGCACTAATGCTGCTTATTGATAACACTCAATAATAAAACTATTTGGATGTGAAACACAGCAAACATGTTAGCTTCTTTCTTGTTTTATTGTCCTAACAGACAAAAACCCCTATAGCCAATAAACTGAATCTGCTTTTTTTTTATTGCTTTGTCTTTGAAATTGTGGCCCTTGGTCTTAAAACCAATGATAGAGTAGTTACAGATGAGGAAAAGATATGGTCACTTTGGAGTGTGATGCTTACTTGTTAGAAATAAACAAGCCAATTTTAGCAAAATAAAACTGACTTAACTTTGTGCTAAGATCTCTGACTTAATAGCCACTCTAATTCTCTCTGACATTTAAAAATTATAAGGCACTGCAAAAGAAATTCTTAAATGTCAGAATCCTCATAATTTCTTCAACTTTTGCTACTGAATTCTTAACTCCTTCCCCAACATCACCCCGACCCTCCCCCCAGAGTACCATGCATATAGTTCTGCTAGCAGCAAGGCCAATCAGCCTGAGACACATTTCCCATCATTATCAAGCCAGCTCCTCTGAGAGGCTCCTTCAGAATCATTTCATTGCATCATTAGACACATTTTAAAGGTGGAGTTAATGAAAGGAGAAAGGCTGAGAAACTGAGGCACCACAGTTCTCTTCCCCTTGTTTCCTTTCCATTAACTTATCAAGATAAATATTTTTGGCCACTGCAGTTGTGCCACATTTGCCTTTAATCCAGTGAAGTCTGAGTCAAGGGACAGCTGAAATCATATGGTAATTCTAAATGAGGTGGCGGTAGTAGGGAATTTAATAATAAGAAGATGATGGAGAAGGAAAAATCAAATGTAGGAGGAAAACAAGAAGGGGGGGGAGGAGGAAGAGGTGAAGAGGAAAGAAAATATAACATTTATTCATATTTACTAAAGGGAAGACGCTCTGGAATTTTGTATAAACCATGACACCAGCACAGTGAACCTATTTTATATACAAACAACCAGCAGCTGAGTTTCAGAGGGGTATATACCTTGCCTATGATCACACAGCTAATAAGTGGGAGAACTGGGATTCAAAATCTCACAGTATGTCTCCCTAAGACAGGAAGCTGGTAGCTCTAATGAGATGTTTATGTTTAGGAAAATTTACAGAAATAGTCCTCAATCTAATAATACTAAGTCATTTCATGTGACTTATTGAACGTCTGTCAGTATAATAACATTTTTTAATCTATGTCTTCTAGTTTTAATCATAACATTGAAATGAAGCAGAGATATTCTGATCTGCTTTCTTAGTATTTTATGTGAACTCATTTCTTATAAATTCCAATTTTACAGACCATAAAATAAAGAGAGGTCCCATTCACTTTCTTCTCCTATCAAATTTCAATATACATTCTCAGAGATGGTTCGTGTGTGTGTGTGTGTGTGTGTGTGTGACTAATATGTACATATAGAACACCACACTTCATAAATTATTATTATTGGGCACCATCTCAATCAATTCCCTTTTCTCTGTTCTACATTCTGAGGAATCCTGCTGATTCTGTTTTCAAGGTGTTGTTGTTGTTGTTGTTTTTTCAACATTTACTGACTGTCAGCGAAGGAGATTTTATTTTCTACCAGTTTCCTCAATTTAGAAATAAAGTAATTATCATTATGGAGAGTATTGGTTAATGTTCTACAAAAAGGAGATTTTACAAAAGGAAACCTTATTTCCTAGTCAATGAAACCATCACATTATTACAGGAACATTTTCTCTTAATTCTTAAAATATTGTCTAATCAAACAATCCAGAAAACCCTGATTTGAGAGTGACCCTTTATAGCAACAGAGGGATTTCATATTTCCTTGTCAGAAGTAAATGAACTGTGTTCTCTCTAAATTCTACCATATTTGTGTCCATTCTCTGATTTTGCTTTAGTTTGGTTGTTATCTATAAAATTACTGATAAGTAATAAAACACAGGTCAAAATTATTAAACCCTTGTTGCAAATACCACCAAATTATAACAAGGAAATATCAACTGAAAGCCTCAATTCCTAGCATTTACCTGTAAAATATAGTTTAAATAAAAGGATTCTTTTTCTTCTTCTTGTGGTGGCTTAAGATTTTGCATTGCTCCCATAGTTTGCCATCCAAATGAAAGGAACTGTTTCTAGAAACTTCTTTGGTAAACTTCACTTGAGAATAAACTATCTTTAATTATTAAATATCCATAGAGGGTTTTGGTTATATTATTTTTGTCTGGCAAGGAGTTGGTGCCATATAACCACTTGTCTCTAAAGTATAAGGAAGGAGGATGAATGCATGTAATACTTGCTCTGGCTATTCTTCCTAATCCATTTCCCTTCTTTAAAAAAGGACAGTACAGTTTTGGTCTTTTTTATCATGTTTTAAGGTTTCATAGTGCTCTTAGAAATGTTCTCTGACTTGTAGTTCTATATGAATTACAAGTTACATGAGACTGTAATGCTCTTGCATAGACTAAGACAACCAGGGGTAAAATAGTGAGACCCAGGGGAGAGCTTGGGCAAAACCACGGTGAGCAAAGCCAAAAAACAATGCATTGTGGTGATAATGTTGACTTTTCTTATTATTACATGACATCTCCCATTAGTAAAAGCTTACTTGACCAAATAGTTGTCCCATTCTCCTCCTGTAACTTGACATCTCAGTAGATTTATGGCCAGTATTTCTCAACATACATTTTTAAGGAACATTTGGTTCAAAGAAATGTTAGCAGGTGTTAACTTGAAAAGGGGTTCTAAGATCAAAGAAGCTGGGGGACTACTTAGACTATAGAAAGTTAAACAGGTTGCTTTTCTCAAGGTCTTCTTAGAACTTTTAATATGATAATATTTATTGTGACTCACAATAAGAAGCATACATATCTATAACATTTCTTGAATGTATTTGTCCTTTGAAACTTTTTTCATACAATCTGCTTATAAGAATAATGCTCAACAGTATTCACTTTGGAAAACACTGAAATACATAACTACAAAATTACTGCTGGGTGCATCTTTACATGTAACAGGCAGGCAGAAGGGTGGGTAAATGGAAAGCTTACCTCTGCTACTTTTGAAACAATTGGCTAGGAAGGGAAAGGAACTTGAAACCATTACAGGAGAAACAATTAATAGAAAAATGGGCGTTTTACATGGAAATACTGACTCCAAGGTGATACAACGTGGCATTCTCTTTACATAGGTGGGTTTAGCCTTATTCTAACCTCGTGAGGTCAAACTGGTCACACTAATTGTGGTTACCGTGTAAAGTATCTCAAAAGGTAAATAAACTTGTGTCACTATAGATACTGAAACATAAACTGAATGACTATCTTATAGCAAGTTGGGGGACAATGGGATTTTGATTGGTTGGGTAAGATACTTTAAAGAACCCTTCCAACCTTGACAGACTATGGTTCCAACACTGTAGTTTATAATAATCTGTTGTTGCACAAAATCACCAAGCTACAACTGGTAGTACATTTTTCTCTTAGAAATTCTTTAAAAAGTGTCACAATTGATTATTTTGTTTCTTCTCCCCAAATAGTTTAGTGGCTTTCACAATGTGGAAACTAGGAATGCAGGAGGCATCCACAGAGCACATTTATCCATGCAGATTTACAGGGAGAGATTCTTATCTATGTTTCTTGTACCATGTAGAAAATCTCCATAATGCTTCACACTAAAATTCTGTAAGAGCTTTATTTGTCTCCACAAATCAAAGAATTAAAGATAGTATTCTCAATTCATGTACTGAAAATGAAGTCATGGAATTCTATAAGATATCACATGAGAACATATACACAGGTATTTTTGGAGATGAAATTATCATCATCCATAATGACCTTGTGAATGTTTGCAATTTATTTTTTAAATATTTATAAATTATCCATGTGAACTTGTTAAAATGTTGTTTTTTAAATAACTAGTAGAACATCTACATTTGGCAGTATCTCCAATTCTTCAACCACTTTGTTTTTCATAAGGTCCTAATGTTAAAGGATTCAACAATCCACATACTCAGCCCAGGAGGTGACCAGGAAAACAAGTTCAGTGTTATGTGAATGCCATCACTGCATTTCCCTCCATTGTTAAGCCTACAGCAGTAGAGTGAGGAATTATTAGCCTGTCTCCTCCAGATCAATGAAGTGTTTACTCTTTCAGGGTTTGTGTTTATTCCCTATAAATATCCTAACTATTGATATCTATTTAAAGAAGATTCAGGCTCCTAGGTTTCTCAGTCTCCCACAATGTCCCCTCACTCCAGAATCATGGCTTGAAATTCATTTATTCCTTAAGTCCTGGGTAATTTTTATCCCTGACACAGTACCTCATTTAGTTACATAATAAGGTTTTAATACATAGCTTATGTACATACATATATTCATACGCACAACTATTTAAGCTCTTCTATCATTTAAGAAGTACGAATAATGGAGGATTCCTACCAATTTTCTTCTCTGCATGATATAAGAAAACAACCTGGAACTAAGAGTCGGAAGACCTCTAGGACCAGTCTTTTGCACATATATGCAAACTGTGCTTTTAACTCATGTATCATCAATAGCGTAATTCTCTCCAAGACATACTCCTGAAAATTTAACAAATTCTCAAGTCATAAACTTCAAACTTAACAAGTTTCCAGTAAAATCCACTTTCTAAACTATTTTAAAATAAAATAATATTATTTAAATTCTAATATCCAATTGAATATGGATTTCATTCTTTTGTAAAATAGGTAGTGATATTCCATCTAGATCTGAATTTTCTATTAAATACATTTCTACACAATAGAAATTATAATGAATGGGTTATATATTTGCTTCAAAATTTGTCAACGTTACTCTGGCTCCATAAAGTTCATTTCTTTTCATTTATATCCAGGAAAAGTCATGACATATGTATTTGGCTGTATTTGTAAATTAAACATCTTTCTAGTCACAAAGGAACTATATATTGCATGACTTCTTCAGTAACAAGTCGTAGAAGAAAATTATTTTCAACCATATTATTGAGTATTACATATAGGTAGTTGTCACCATTTTTACAAAACTACATGAAAACAGTTCCATGCCCTGTTTTCTTACTTGATTTATCAACAGATATTCAATGAGTGCCTATGTGCCAGGATAAATGCTGCCATGTGATCAACATCTTCTTAGAGTGTACCACATAGAAAGAAAGATGGACAGTGAACAAAGAATGACAATCATGGTAAGAGTAGGAACAAGAAGCACAGGATGCTTTTTCTCTGACATAATATGAGGAACATAATACTCCCAAACTCCCTCCCAGATTCTCTCACTCCCTGAGACACCCAGTTTGCACAAGAGTGCATCATCTACTTTTTGTGTGCAGATACAAAGATCTCATAAGGGTATGGGCTTATATGTCAGTCAGAATCTGGTCAGAAAAATAGAAATGAAGAGAATTTTAAATTGAGAATCGGTTAAACAGGTATTGAAGGACTGGAGAGGCAACAAAAAAACATGGAAGTAACACAGAGATAGCAACCATGGGGAGAGGCTACCTCCCTAGAAATGGGGGCCCAAAGGGAAAAGACTGGGGGTAGCAGACCCTAGAAGTTCAGAGGAAGAATCCTACATAGTTAGGCTCCTTCTGAGCACAGGACACTCTCCAGCTAGAGCTGGGGCCTCTGAGGGGGCATAATAGGATGGTTCTAAGAGCATGGGGAAAAGGCTGGAAACTAGAATCAATTACCAATACTCAGGGTGAAGGCCATGGCTGGGGTGCCGTTAAAAGGAACATCACACACGGGCTCCCCTGGTGGCGCAGTGGTTGAAAGTCCGCCTGCCGATGCATGGGACACGGGTTCGTGTCCCGGTCCGGGAGCGGCTGGGCCCGTGAGCCATGGCCGCTGAGCCTGCGCGTCCGGAGCCTGTGCTCCGCAATGGGAGAGGCCACAACTGTGAGAGGCCCGCATACCGCAAAAAAAAAAAAAAAAAGGAACATCACACAAAACAGGAGCAAGTCGCTTCTCCTCCCTTCAGTCACAGAATCTCCCCTTAGTGCCCCCTATTATCAGAACTTAACAGGGATACAGTTGGCAAAGGAGAGGTGAAGTTTGCAGAGTCCCAGCCCCAGTATCACGAAGCTTAATATAGAAGAATGAGTTTGAAGATAAGAGACAATAGCTTAATAAGAAGTACTGGGGGGCTTCCCTGGGGGCGCAGTGGTTGGGAGTCTGCCTGCCGATGCAGGGGGCGCGGGTTCGTGCCCCGGTCCGGGAGGATCCCACGTGCCGCAGAGCGGCTGGGCCCATGAGCCATGGCCGCTGGGCCTGCGTGTCCGGAGCCTGTGCTCCGCAACGGGAGAGGCCACAGCGGTGAGAGGCCCGCTTACTGCAAAAAAAAAAGAAGTACTGGGAACCGGAGAGTGTGGATCTGAGGGCTGGAAAAGCAGCAACTCATTTTGAGGGCATTTGATACCCCCAACCTCTTCTCTCTGTCCCTCTCAGGCCTAGGGAAATAGTTGCTCCCTGCTGTTTCTCTGTGTTTATGTCATCCTGCTGCCTTTCCAGCCCTCCAATAGCAATTCAACCAATTCCCTATTTGAAATTTTTATTATTTCTGTTTTCCCAGCAAAGCACAGGCCTTGCTTGACCTCCTCTATCTAAATCCTAGAGATTCTATACCAGCCCTGCTCAGTTGCTGTTACTTAAGCTGCCTTGCCTGCCTTAAAAAAGTCTTCTCTGCCCACACCTGAATCCTGCCCAGTTCTCCTAACCAGTGCCTGATGTTCATTTGCTTATCTCTATTACTAGTTAATACAATTCCACTTTACATCCTGTGTTTCCATCAAAAGCCATCTTACTTCCCTTTGATGGATTTCATTTCTAATCTCGGTATCATGTCAATGTACGGAAATATCTCATCGGAACTTCCAAAGATATTCATTAGAGAATTGCTCTGTATCCCTTCCTAGCCCCTTACCATGCTGTTTGGAAGGTTGTATGTGGGAGGGTATATCCTTGAACAGTGGGAGGAAAAACTAAGGGAGAAAAATTAATGAATATATATAACCTAGTTGATAACTTATTCATTCGTTTACATACATTAACTCATTTAACTTTCCAAATAATCCTGTGAATTAAGATATTATTCCCACTTGACAGAGGAGGTTCAGCAAACTGAAGGAATTTACCCAAAGCTGAGCCCAAACTCAAACCCAGTCCTACCTGATTTCAAAATCCCTGTACCCACTGATTTAATACTTTTCAGTGGAGTAGCCGGGTCACAGACTCTAGTCCACATGAAAACTTCCTAGCATAACAACTTAGGCAAAGATAAAATACCATCCCCATATCCCACACTGATTGCACTTTTCATATATAATGATTTGGAATCCAATATTAATCCAATTCAACAAAGATGTATTGAGCCTCATGTATGTGGCAGGCATGTGATAATGATTGCTAACACATTTATTAAGGGCTTACTATGTGTTGGGTACTGTTTCGAGAACATGCCTCATTAATTCTCAGAACAACTCTGTAAGACAGATGCCATTATTAACAGCCTCATCTTACAGATGATACAAATGAAGCCCAGAGAGGCAAAGTGATGTGGCCAAGATTCACAACTGGGAACTGGCAGAGTCAAGAAGAGAACCTAGGCAGGATGACTCTGAAGCCCATGGTCTTAACCATTATACTGTATATCCTCATGTATAAAGGTTGAAGAGACAAAAATGAATAAGACTTAGGCAAAGAGATCAGAGTCTAGGTGGTGGAAAACATCAAGAAACATAACAGATATGAAAAAGACACTTGTAAAGAAATATAAACTGTAAAATAGTGACTAGCTTTGCCAGGCGAAATCAGAGAAGATTTGGGCTGATTCCTAAGGAGATGAAAGTATGGAGAAGGTTGATTCTCTCTTTAGAAGGAGAATCAACAGGTCCTGGTGATGTAAGGTGTAAGAGAGAGGTGGGAATCCAGGATGGCTCTGTGGAGGAGTAAATCTGAGGAGGTAGATTTGGAGATTCATTTTAGACAATTTAACTTTGAGAAGTAGGCCGCCAGAAAAGGTCTAGATTTGAAGATAAGAGTCACAACTGTTTTATAGATTTTGAAATTTCTAACACAGAAATCTCATGGGAGTGGATGGTTTCCTAGGAAGAATACGTGGAGACAAAGAAGTTGAATTTTTCTCACTCTTCTTCTGGGCAGGTACCCACTATGATCAGCCGGGTAGCTGAGATAAAAAAGCACAGAACTGAGAAAGGACAAAGCAGCCCCTGACATCTGGGAACTGGTAGCCTGTGCTTACTATCAGCTGGGCCTCGGTGTTGTTAGGAGCTGGCCTGGTTCTGTCAGCTACGTCTTGGTTTCTCACGTTGAACATCAAGGATTCATAGAACATCAACATCAGACAAGGGTGCTCTGTGATCTTGACAGACAAGACAAAGACCAGTCTGTAATCACTTCTGAACACAGGCAAAACATGAACATTTCCAAACCACAAAATGATCAAACATCCCTCATGCTGGCTAATATAAGTGACTGCTGCTTCTTCACGAATGACAGCATTAGCCTCGCTCTGGTCTGCCCTCCTGGCTCTGGAAACCTTACAGGAGCTAGGAGTGGATGCGGCACCTTGAAGCCCAGGTGTGATGCTTGGAGCAAGTGTCCAAGGAACTCCCTCCCCTCCAGCACCTCCCAGCCAAACCCCATTGCAAGACCCTCCACCTGGGGAGCCCTCCTGATAAATAAAAACTTAAAAAACCCAGTCACAGAATTGTCCCCACTTGCTGACAGAACCCAAAGCACAGCAAACCCCTGCTTACTTGGAACCACTCCACACAGAGCCAAAGTCTAAATCTTCTAATAAGTCATCTCTAACAACCTCTTACTGAGATAGTTCTCTGCAGAGGGCTCAGGTCTGACTGAAAATGTGAGGAGAAGCCTCTAGGACCCCTTGAGGTCCTGGAGAGTGGAGGACCAATGTTAGAACCCTCCCCAGGCCCATGAGTTGCTCCGTGGCTACAGGAGACTCGGGACTTCTCAACCTGGCTGTCCCCACCCCCCACACAAAGGCCCCAGCCCACTTCCAGAGAAGGTCTGGCAGGGAAAGCCACTGAGTCACCCACAAGTGCAGTGAGGTGGTTGGGAAGGATAGGTGCCTCAGGGAGGCAGGGTGGGACCCGGTGGCTCTGGGGGAAGATGGGGCTCTGGAAACCTCACACAAGCTAGGAGCGGATGCAGCGCCTTGAAGCCCAGGTGTGATGCTTGGAGCAAGTGTCCAAGGAACTCCCTCCCCTCCACCACCTCCCAGCCAAACCCCATTTCAAGATCCTCAACCTGGTGAGAAATTAAAGTTAATGAACACTGTACACTGCTACTTTTTTTGACTTGATTTAATATAGACAATATGCACTTATGAGTCAAATATCCTATTTGTAGAAAAAGCGTCTACTTGGATGATTACTTCACTGTGAAAGTAAAGTGAGAATAGTAGAAAATCTTACTGTGAATGTGACATAACTTCTCAAAAACGTTTGTTCAAATTAATAATAAAAACATTGATCTTTAGTTGCTACTGATTGCAAACACTCAAACCCTAACCATAATTTAAAAAAAGCAATATATCACTAGTAGATTTAGACCCATATAGAGCTATAATTTTTTTTATAATACAGGTGAAATAAAATTAGTTACAATGAGCATGTGTTGTTTAAATTGTCAGTCATTGGTTTCCTTCATATTTTTACTACTCAACATATTTTTGTTTCTATCCTTAGAAACAACGATAGGGAATATTTACATAAGAATTCTGGTAGACTATGAAAAGTAGAAAAATACCTTATTTTTCATTGTTTCTTGACATGACATAATGTGATCACATGTGACTAATGCAACCTGACAAATCCAGTCACAATATGAAATGTCACAGGAAACAAGGGAAAACTACTATCTTTATCTAGACTGAAAAGGAAAAAAAAATACTTATCATGAAATATAAAAACAAAGGCTTTGGAATATGAGCAAATAATATGCCAGCATGGAGTCTGTTCAAATATCTTATATTTAGCCCTTTTGAGTTATATTCTATTATGGATATTAGGCCAGTGTCATGGATTTTAGAAATTATTTTTTCCACTGGAAAGTATTAGAAATATCACAGCCTGAGGCCCTTTTCTTTTCTTAAGCCTGTTTAAATACAACTGGAACCAGTGCTTTCTACTCTATTCTGTGGTTTCATAACTCAAAGTTTGTGCTTTCTCATAGGCTCCAAGGTAATTCTAAACGGACTACACTTCAGCTGAGCTGTTTTTCTGAGACTGTACCCTGCCTCTGAACTGTGCTAAAATAACCTTGAATTATCCTAATTAGGATTATTCACAATACACACATATTGCAAAGAGCCATTTTCATTTTCAATTAGTTGAAAAGGATTAGTTGCAGTGATACTCCTATGGTCCTGAATGCAATTATTATTAAATCCGATATTTTTTATTGCTGTTAAAA
The DNA here is from genome assembly GCF_964165515.1 of Mesoplodon bidens. NCBI lineage: Eukaryota > Metazoa > Chordata > Mammalia > Artiodactyla > Ziphiidae > Mesoplodon > Mesoplodon bidens. The sequence goes on along the minus strand of NC_138165.1, from coordinate 35,124,806 downwards.
GTATGCTCCTTACAGATATAACTTAGCTAATGGAGTAAAAAGATGGTCTCTTCCTGACAAATCATTCTCTTCTAAAGAAAACTGTGAAGGTAACAATACATAAACAGAAGAAAATATATGTGGTAAAGAGGCTGTTTAATCACAAGTAATGGCAAACCTAAAATTAGTTCCAATTAGAAGAGAAATGCATGAAAACCAATCTGAACGTAGCAGATAAAGGGTGGCATGAAGAAAGATGATTAAGCAGTAGCATATAACAGGCCCCCAGGTGTAGTACTTCCTCATTATACCTATTCTCAAACAGCAACATACTGAATGTACAGTAAACCAAAAAAAAAAAAAAAAAAACCCTCCAGGAAATAATTTTACATGGTGGCTACACTTCAGATGAACAAGTACATGTTTTTTGGAAGAAAGACCACACAACTTGGTTTTTACTTCCAAAATACAGTGGCATGTTAATTGCTTGATCAGCCAAATGAAACTAAATGTAATTAAGACTAGTGTGGGGTTAATTTGATCCATAATTATGTTATATAAAGTAAATGAAAATTATTTCTTTCCTAAATTGCAATTCATTAAAATTACAGATATTAAAATAAGATACTATAAAATTACATGAAGCATGTACACATTAATAGCCATTAGTAATAACTTGATATTTCTATCTAAGCAACAGTTTATTAGAATGCTAAAAGGTGATATTTGACCGCTCACATGACTGATTTTTTTTACTTTGTTTTTCTACTCTTCTAAGAAATTATTTTTTTAATGAAGCAAAGTGTTCTAATCTTAGTCTGTTTTTGCCATTTTCTAGATATTTATCATCTGCTTAAATACCTTTGGATTAATGCTCATTGAATCTTCATTAAAATACAAACACAGGTATTTAAAAACTCAAAATGGCATACAGGTATGTACATTTCATATCACACCAAATGCACACATTACAAGTAAAGTATTTGGAAGATTATTATTCAAAGGGAAAATTCTGCATCTTTAATTCAAATTATAGTCATATATCTATTTATAGAACATTTTTGTCTTAACTTCATTAAAAAAGAATTGAATGCAAAAAAAATTAATTGAAAGTAAAGGAACTAACATTTACTGAGGGCTTATCCTGCTTCAAGCACTATGCTATGTGCACTTTAAAGAAACTATTTTCATCCTTTTATGAAATTGATATTATTTATTCTTCTCATTTTACATATAAGAGAACTGAGACTCAGAGAGACTAAGGATTTTGCCTGAAATCATGGAGCCACTTACTTGTACCATTTACTGTGAGGTGGGGAAGGGTTCTCTTTTTTTAGACATGATGACAACACAAGGGAAAACAATTAATTTGCTGTGAAACAACACAGTGCTTTAGTTCCCACTTTAGATTCTTTTTCATTGAAGATAACTTGTTTATTTCTGTGAAAATAAAAACCAGAAGGTCATAGCATATAATCTCTGTGCCCATTCACATGACATTAAATACAATTTGGCCAAACAATCCTATCATTCCAAGTCCAAAATTATCTAACAAAGCCTCTTTAGTAACAGAGAAGGAAATACTGACAGCTAATGGATCTATCCTACTGAGGAGTAACGAATGCCTTACACAAGATTCCACACAAAGAAAAGACTCATATTTAGGCTAGGAATAGAAAGCACCAGCTGATTTTTATACTGTGCAATTGGAGGGAAAGGAGTATAAAACAGTAGAAGGTGTGTACAGATTCTACTGAAGAATCCTGGCCTTCCTATATGTAATAATGCCCTGTACCTTTACTTGTTTTGGGATTGAGGACAAGAGTGGTGACTTGAAGATCTGGCATAATTTAAAAGGAAAAGCATTTACAAGAGGATTTGCTTACAACACATAGCAATAGCAGTTTATCTGTTAGAGACCAGAGATATTAAAACCAAGTCTAGGGGACTTCCCTGGTGGTCCACTGGCTAAGATTCTGTGCTCCCAATGCAGGGGCCCAGGTCAGGGAACTAGATCCCACACGCCACAACTAAGCGTTAAATAAATAAATAAATAAATAAATAATAAAAATAAATAAAATAAAACCAAGTCTAGCTGAAACTTCAATGTGTCACTACACATTTATTTATTGCTATAAAGCAAGGTATCTGCATACCCAGGAGAATCTGATATACTTTGCACAATAAAGTATCACTATATTACTATTAGTAGTAGCATGCAAATATTAACAGATGTTTCTCAATAACTGATTATACTGTACTAATAAGGACAACCATCTTTTCGATTTTTTAGAAGTCATCTGCATTTCTCCTTAAGTTAAAGCCAGATATCATCCATGAAAAAAACGAAACTAAAGGATAATCTCACTTAACAAGTTGCCAGAACACATTATTTACAGTAAGAATGTGTGCTTAACAAACCAAATATTTAATATTTCATGCATGAGAAATGGGCAGACATAATAGTCATTAGTATTCCAGGTGAGGCAGAACATGCAAATTTACTCAGCTATTAAGGAATGAGTCATATGTTATTTAATATAACAAAATAGTTTATGTATATTACAGTAAACAGTGAAATCACAATAGAAAAAAAATGGATTTGGTTCAGATGTTGAGCTGCTCTGTAAACCAATTGTCTGTCCGGAGGGAAACAGCTCTGTCTACAACTACTTAGGCTCTAGGGCCTATTAGAAACCCTGGAGTGGGCTGTTGTTGCTGTTCTCAAGGGAATTTACCAAGTCACACTAGAAATAGCTGACAATAATTGGAAAGCCTGCTCCTGCCAGTACTGCACACATTTTTAATACCTTCCTAAGTATTATGGGAGATAATACACAAGGTCTTTAGAATTCTAGTCATGCCACAACAAGCCATGGAAAGGACAACTAGACAATAGCCCCAAACTGGACTGTGACAGGCTAATTATTGTGGCTTCATTATAAAACCTCTTTTTACATAGGTCACCTGGGAAGTGTAATTAAAAATGCATTATTGGTGTATTTTTTATTGAAGCAATTAAATTAAAAAGCCAAAAAATAATTATATGAGGAGCAAATAATAATGTTGGTCAACAGCGTTTATCTGAGAAAGAGAGAACACGTTAGTGGTTCATTAGCAGTAAATGTGTTAACGGGAATCTGTTTGAAAAATGAGCCATAGAACAGCTTTTAAATACGCAGATTAAAGGATTTATAATGTCAAGTTTAACACAGAAATTACAGATAGTATTACATAACGATGAGTAATAGCACCTTTAATCTGACTTAGTAAAATGATTTACATCATACTTTGTGCTGCTTCAACTGTATGTGTATTATATGTGCTGCATTTCAGATAGATAATTTCCCTTATATTTTTTACATACTTATGGATCTGTTCTTCCTGCTTTCTAATTATGTGGTACATCTAAATAATTAGATGTTAAAATAGGTATTGTCCAGGGGCACACTGTTTGTCTTGGATATCCATTCTATGTAAGAATAGCAGAACATGACACAATTTATTTAGGAAAATTTTTACAAAGCCCTAAATGTATCATGTCAAATCAACCCTCTCTCATCTCAAAACTCTCCTGGTACCTCCTTACATCATCATCATCACCACCCTATAATTATCATGATCACTAATAATTAATGAGTGCTTTCTATGTTCCAGTAACTAAACATTGCTTATATTATTTACACATTTATTTCTCCAAATAACCTTCAGAGATTGGTATTTTATCTCCATTTTTTTAATGAGGATAATCAATTAATAGTTAATCAATCTCTCTGGATATATGTACAAAAATGTACTCTTCCTCAATAGAATAGCCTAAAATCGCAATCATTTTTTCCTCTATCCTACTGGAAATCTTCCATATCTTAAGCCTGTTTATTTTAACTGAGTATTTTCCAAATATATAAAAGCAACAAGTAAGCATCTACTAAGTAAGAATCTCACAAGCAACCCTTATAATCCTTCTGGAGAGGAAAACCAAATTCAGGGAGGTAGAGGAACATCAATTATGAAGGGCGGTGAATTTCAAGATGAATAAGTGAATGAATGCATAAATGAGAGAACTTTGTTGATAAAACATGGGACTTTTGATTCAAGAAAAATATTTTTACGGTTTACAGAAAAAAAAGAGTTCTATTTATCTTCCTTTCTTTTTTTTTTTTATCCTTTGTCCGTTGATTCATTTGTAAATATTTTCTCCCATTCTGAGGGTTGTGTTTGCGTCTTGTTCATGGTTTCCTTTGCGGTGCAAAAGATTTTAAATTTCATTAGGTCCCATTTGTTTATTTTTGTTTTTATTTCCATTACTGTAGGAGGTGGATCAAAAAAGATCTTGCTGTGATTTATGTCAAAGAGTGTTCTTCCTATGTTTTCCTCTAAGAGTTTTATAGTGTCTGGTCTTACATTTAGGTCTGTAATCCATTTTGAGTTTATTTTTGTGTATGGTGTCAGGGAGTATTCTAATTTCATTCTTTTACATGTAGCTGTCCAGTTTAACCAGCACTACTTACTGAAGAGACTGTCTTTTCTCCATTGTATATCCTTGCCTCCTTTGTCATAGATTAGCTGACCAAAGGTGCGTGGGTTTATCTCTGGGAATTCTATCTTGTTCCATTGATCTATATTTCTGTTTTTGTGTCGGTACCATAATGTCTTGATTACTGTAGCTTTGCAGTATAGTCTGAAGTCAGGGAGTCTGATTCCTCCAGCTCTGTTTTTTTCCCTCAAGACTGCTTTGGCTATTCGGGGTCTTTTGTGTCTCCATACAAATTTTAAGATTTCTTGTTCTAGTTCCGTAAAAAATTCCATTTGATAGGGATTGCATGGAATCTGTAGATTGCTTTGGGTAGTATAGCTATATTCACAATATTGATTCTTCCAATCCAAGAACATGGTATATCTCTCCATCTGTTGGTATCATTAATTTCTTTCATAAGTGTCTTATAGTTTTCTGCATACAGGTCTTTTGTCTCCTTAGGTAGGTTTATTCCTAGATATTTTATTCTTTTTGTTGCAGTGGTAAATGGGAGTGTTTTCTTGATTTCACTTTCACATTTTTCATCATTAGTGTATAGGAATGCAAGAGATTTCTGTGCATTAATTTTGTATCCTGCAACTTTACCAAATTCATTGATTAGCTCTAGTAGTTTTCTGGTGGCATCTACAGGATTCTCTATGTATAGTATCATGTCATCTGCAAACAGTGACAGTTTTACTTCTTCTTTTCCAATTTCTATTCCTTTTCTTTTTCTTCTCTGATTCCCATGGCTGGGACTTCCAAAATTATGTTGAATAATAGTGGCAAGAGTGGACATTCTTGTCTTGTTCCTGATCTTAGAGGAAATGCTTTCAGTTTTTCACCATTGAGAATGATGTTTGCTGTGGGTTTGTCGTATATGGCCTTTATTATGTTGAGGTAGGTTCCCTCAATGCCCACTTTCTGGAGAGGTTTTGTCAAAAAATGGGTGTTGAATTTTGTCAAAAGCTTTTTCTGCATCTATTGAGATGATCATATGGTTTTTATTCTTCAGTTTGTTAATATGGTATATCACATTGCTTGATTTGCGTATATTGAAGAATCCTTGCATCCCTGGGATAAATCCCACTTGTTCATGGTGTATGATCATTTTAATGTGTTGTTGGATCCTGTTTGCTAGTATTTTGTTGAGGATTTTTGCATCTGTATTCATCATTGATATTGGTCTGTAATTTTCTTTTTTTGTAGTATCTTTGTCTGGTTTGGGTATCAGGGTGATGGTGGGCTCATAGAATGAGTATGGGAGTGTTCCTTCCTCTGCAGTTTTTTGGGAGAGCTTGAGAAAGATGGGTGTAAGGTCTTCTCTAAATGTTTGATAGAATTCACCTGTGAAGCCATCTGGCCCTGGACTTTTGTTTGTTGAAAGATTTTTAATCACAGTTTCAATTTCATTACTTGTGATTGGTCTGTTCATATTTTCTATTTCTTCTGGTTCAGTCTTGGAAGGTTATACCTTTCTAAGAATTTGTCCATTTCTTCCAGGTTGTCCAATTTATTGGCATAGAGTTGCTTGTTGTAGTCTCTCAGGATGGTTTGTATCTCTGCAGTGTCTGTTGTAACTTCTCCTTTTTCATTTCTAATTTTATTGAGTCCTCTCCCTCTTTTTCTTGATGAGTCTAGCTAATGGTTTATCAATTTTGTTTATCTTATCAAAGAACCAGCTTTTAATTTTATTGATCTTTGCTATTGTTTTCTTTGTTTCTATTTCATTTATTTCTGCTCTGATCTTTATGATTTCTTTCCTTCTACTAACTTTGGGTTTTGTTTGTTCTTCTTTCTCTAGTTCCTTTAGGTGTAAGGTTAGGTTGTTTATTTGAGAGTTTTCTTGTTTCTTGAGGTAGGGTTGTATTGCTATAAGTTTCCCTCTTAGAATTGCTTTTGCCACATCCCATATGTTTTTGGATCGTCGTGTTTTCATTGTCATTTGCCTCTAGGTATTTTCTGATTTCCTCTGATTTCTTCAGTGATCTCTTGGTTATTTAGTAATGTATTGTTTAGCCTCCAAATGTTTGTGATTTTTAGGTTTTTTTCCCCTGTAATTGATTTCTAATCTCCTAGTGTTGTGGTCAGAAAAGATGCTTGATATGATTTCAATTTTCTTAAATTTACTGAGGCTTGATTTGTGACCCAAGATGTGATCTATCCTGGAGAATGTTCTGTGTGCATGTGAGAAGAAAGTGTAGTCTGCTGTTTTTGGATGGAATGTCCTATAAATAGCAATTAAGTCCTTCTTGTTTAATGTATCATTTAAAGCTTGTGTTTCCTTATTAATTTTCTGTTTGGATTATCTGTCCATTGGTGTAAGTGAGGTGTTAAAATTCCCCAGTATTATTGTGTTTCTGTCGATTTCCTCTTTTATAGCTGTTAGCAGTTGCCTTATGTATTGAGGTGTTCCTATGTTGGGTGCACATATATTTATAATTGTTATATCTTCTTCTTGGATTGATCCCTTGATCATTATGTAGTGTCCTTCCTTGTCTCTTGTAACATTCTTTATTTTTAAGTCTATTTTATCTGATATGAGTATTGCTACTCCAGCTTTCTTTTGATTTCCAATATGTTTTTCCATCCCCTCACTTTCACTCTGTATATGTCCATAAGTCTGAAGTGGGTCTCTTGTAGACAGCATATACATGGGTCTTGTTTTTGTATCCATTCAGCAAGCCTGTGTCTATTGGTTGGAGCATTTAATCCATTCACGTTTAAGGTAATTATCGATATGTATGTTCCTATGACCATTTTCTTAATTGTTTTGGGTTTGTTTTTGTAGGTCCTTTTCTTCTCTTGTGTTTCCCACTTAGAGAAGTTCCTTTAGCATTTGTTGTAAAGCTGGTTTGGTGGTGCTGAATTCTCTTAGCTTTTGCTTGTCTGTAAAGCTTTTGATTTCTCCATCAAATCTGAATGAGATCCTTGCTGGGTAGAATAATCTTGGTTGTAGGTTCTTCCCTTTCATCACTTTAAGTATATCATTCCACTCCCTTCTGGCTTGTAGAGTTCCTGCTGAGAAATCAGCTGTTAACCTTATGGGAGTTCCCTTGTATGTTATTTGTCATTTTTCCCTTGCTGCTTTCAACAATTTTTCTGTGTCTTTTATTTTTGCCAGTTTGCTTACTCTGTGTCTCAGCACGTTTCTCCTTGGGTTTATCCTGTATGGGACTCTCTGCACTTTCTGCGCTTGGGTCGCTATTTCCTTTCCCATTTTAGGGACATTTTTAACTATAATCTCTTCAAATATTCTCCTGGGTCCTTTTTCTCTCTCTTCTCCTTCTGGGACCCCTATAATGCGAATGTTGTTGTGTTTAATGTTGTCCCAGAGGTCTCTTAGGCTGTCTTCATTTCTTTTCATTCTTTTTTCTTTATTCTGTTCCATAGCAGTGAATTCCATCATTCCGTCTTCCAGGTCACTTATCTGTTCTTCTACCTCAGTTATTCTGCTATTGATTCTTTCTAGTGTATTTTTCATTCCAGTTATTGTATTGTTCATCTCTGTTTTTTTGTTAATTCTTCTAGATCTTTGTTAAACATTTCTTGCATCTTCTCAATCTTTGCCTCCATTCTTTTTCCAAGGTCCTGGATCATCTTCACTATCAGTATTCTGAATTCTTTTTCTGGAAAGTTGCCTATCTCCACTTCATTTAGTTGTTTTTCTGGGGTTTTATCTTGTTCCTTAATCTGGTACATAGCCCTCTGCCTTTTCATCTTGTCTAACTTTCTGTGAATGTGGTTTTTTTCCCACAGGCTGCAGGATTGTAGTTCTTCTTGCTTCTGCTGTCTGCCCTCTGGTGCATCTATTTTCTATATCAAAGATGCGTGTTGGTCTAGAACTAGTTATTACCTACTGACTCTAAATTATATCTTGACATATTATAATTAGATAACTTGATAGTTTTAGTATTGTTATGTTGCATTAGTTATTAATGTTATTATTTTTTAATATCAGTAGCACCCACTTTTGAATACCTACTGTAAACCAGGTCTTGTGTCAGAGCTTTTACATTAAATATCTCTGAACCTTCACACATAATGGAATCAAATTTTTCTCATTTTAGAGATGAGAAACTTGTAGTTCAATAGGTCAAGTGACTTTTTCAAGGTCATGTGACTGATAAATTGAAGAGTTCAGTTTGATTCCCAATCTACCTGACTCCAAATTGCATGCATTTTTCCAGTATTCCACTTTGTTTATGAAACAATTTATAAAAGGTATTAACATAATTTTTATTTTTTTCACATGTAAATCCTCTTTAACCTAAATTTCAAATTCAAATTCATTTTAAATTCATAAAGTTTAAGTAACCAAAATGGTTTGCTGGGTAATGTATACTGGTAATTGGGACTTATCAGGATAACCATAATAATTATAGTGTTTTGGGTTTCTGAGGAAAAAAAATAGATGAACTAGAATCGTTGTGAATTCAGTGTTAAGTATCTATAGTAGAGTTATTAAAAATTGGAAATCCAAAATCTGTAGTGATATGCATAACTGTTACTTTGGCTATTAATCAATATTCATGTTGTCAATATTAAATACATGATTTATGAAAATAAATGAAAATACTGATTTATCATCTGTGAAATATGATATACTAAAAACCTAAAGTTCACTATGAGTACTTTTCTCAAACAGCATGTTAGTTTTTTATTATATTCATCTTTTTTTAATTAAAAAAAGTTTTTTTGGCTGCATTGGGTCTGTTGCTGCACAGGAGCTTTCTCTAGTTACAGTGAGTGGGGGCTACTCTTCATTGTGGTGCACGGGCTTCTCATTGCAGTGGCTTCTCTTGCTGCAGAGCATGGGCTCTAGGCATGTGGGCTTTAGTAGTTGTGGCGTGTGGGCTCAGTAGTTGTGGCACACGGGCTCTAGAGCAGAGGCTCAATAGTTGTGGTGCATGGGTTTAGTTGCTCCACCATATGTGGGATCTTCCCGGACCAGGGATCGAACCTGTGTCCCCTGCATTGGCAGGTGGATTCTTAACCACTGCACCAACAGGGAACTCCCTATATTCATTTTTTTTTTTTTTTGCGGTACAAGGGCCTCCCACTGTTGTGGCCTCTCCTGTTGTGGAGCACAGGCTCCGGACGTGCAGGCTCAGTGGCCATGGCTCACGGGCCCAGCCGCTCCGCGGCATGTGGGATCTTCCCGGACCGGGACACGAACCCGTATCCCCTGCATCGGCAGGTGGACTCTCAACCACTGTGCCACCAGGGAAGCCCCTTATATTCATATTTTAATAGTACATTTGTTGTTTGTAATAGTAGCTGCTCTAATTTATGGAACTAATTGCATATATTGATTGTCAGAACATTATACACAAATTGAATCAAAAAAGGGAATCTATGATTCATAAAGTAGGACCTCTTTAGAGTTTTTCCACTGAAACCTCAAACTAACAGCTATGTCTTGGCAGAAGATGAGCTATAAGTTACAGCAGAGTCTAGGATAATGGAGTGAATACAGTAGTGTTAGACTTCTGAAGCATATGGCAATAAATTGTGAGATTATAATGAAAGAGAGTTAAAGAGCTTGTTCTCAACGTAAATAGCTGATATTTTAAGAAATTAGGTAACTGGATAATCACTGGGTGGGTACATTCTCAAATGGTTATTTAAACCCTCTTTACAGCATTGTTCTACTCTCCTATAACCCAACTGGATAAAAGATATCATTGCTGTAGATAGTCACAGACAGCATACGTGTTCAATAGAGCACCCAATGCATCAAGCACTTTAGAAAGTTCAAAGTTAATTGTAAAAGATCAGGTCCTGAATCTCAAGGGGTTGACACCAAAATTCAGAATAAACATACTTGAAATATACAAAACTCACGTTGATTTGCCTCTAACACCTATCACCCGACTTATCTGTTACCTGTGTCTGGTCTAATGCTGATGCTTTATAAACGAGTCCCAGAAGCAGCCCAGTACACCAAACTGCATACAAGTAACTGAAGTTAATGGAATTCTTTCTGAGCCAGCCATTAACACATTGCCTTATTTATTAATTACTTTGTTTGTTTGTTTGTTTGGAAGAGGAAGCCTCATTTCTGGTCACCTCTTCAGGCCTTCTACTTAATGTCTGCAACTCTTCTTTTTGACCTTAAAAATTTTAATTGCTAAAAATTGCTAAAAATACTCTCTTGACATACCAGCTCTGATTCCAAGACTTAAATAATAATAAAGCTACCTAGAATTTACTGCACGCCAGACACTACATGCAACATGCTTTATATATGTCTCATTTAATCCTCACAGTAAATTACAAGGTAGGTAGGACTATTATTCCTATTTTACAAATGAAAAGAATTGAGGCTCAGTAAGGTTAAATAGGGCCACACAGATCACAAGTAGTAGAGCTAGGATGCAAAACTAGGTGCATTTGACTTTAAACTCTTGCTCTTTTCCATTATGCCCTACTGCCTCAACTAGACTACAAAGAAACAATCTCCTTTCTAGTCTCTTAGGTTGACATCCTGGTAACAGACCCTATCTTTTAGAATCAATTTTACAGGCAATACTGATTAGGAGAAACTCACACACTTGTCCCAACCACTACTTTCTGTCATAAAGGCAAATGAAACATTCAACTCATGAATTACACTGAGTCCCACAGCAACATCTGAGATGCCCAGGTTGAAGCTAGAAGCCTATGATTTTGGGAAACTTGGTAGCTAGAAACTAAAAAAATAAACAACATTAAAAAATCACTTTAAAGCTGCACAAATTTCTTATCTGACAAGAGATAGAGATTTCTGCTGAGAAAACCACACTAATGGTCCTTTTAGAGATACAAATAAAAACCAAAGACCCTCTACCAAAATGGAAACTAGAACTCCTTCAGGTACAAGAATATAAATATTGTCTATATTTGAGACCAAGAGAACTTTAAAGGAAATATGTCTTATCTAGGAGGCATGAAGGTGTTGAGATGTCACATTATTGAACAGGATTTAAGACAGGTAAGGGCCAGAAGTTGATGGATCTGTCATCAAAAGAGATTTTGTGAGACTTTAAACAGAAGTAGAACTTCTTCAAAGTACAAGCTTTGAAGTGAGGCACAGAATTAAGGAGAAGAAATGTTTCAGTCTTCCCTTCTCTGCTCCAGCACATTGGTTTTGATAGGCTATTTTGAATGTTCCATTTTTTATTTTTTATTTGTTTAGTTATTCATTTTAGGTTTTCTTGGTATAACTTCTATAACTGACAAATGACGATGAATATGCTTTCTTCTTACCCTTAGTTTGTATATTTTTCTTTTATTACCATGGTTCCTATAATGGCAATTATTTTTAAATGATATGAAGTCATTAAAACAATGAGTTTTTGAGCATCTTTGGGAAGGATGGACTTGAAAAAGAGAGGCCAGAAGGAAAGGGAGCAGCTAAGATGCTATTGTGTAATATGATGATGGCCAGGACTAGGGCAACAGCTAAGACAATCAAAAGGAAGGAGTATATCTGAGAGACTAAAGAATTGTTTGGCCTCAGTGATGTAGGGAAATGATTTAAAGTTTTCCCAAACTTCAAATCTACATCATAACTTTAATTTACTATAACCAGAAAATTGATAATATTTTATTTTTTCAATTTTTATTTATTTTTTACTTTTTTATTATTTTTTTGCCATGCCCTGTGATGTGCAGGATATTAGTTCCCTGACCAGGGATTGAACCTGTGCCCCCTGCATTGGGAGTGTGGAGTCTTAACCACTGGACCACCAGGGAAGTCCCAACCATATTTTAAAAGTAGATACCAATATATCCATCTAATCAAGGTAAAAGAAATTGAATACAATTATCATTTTACAAAAGAGTTTCAAAAGATTAATTAGAAGATTAAAGAGAAATTAAAATATTTAAATGTTATATCTCTATATGCTGATATTTAATTTAGTGATATCAAAACAATTCTTAATATTTAATATGTTTACAATACTTTCCCACTTTTCAAAGTGACTTTGCATTTATTATCTAATTGATTCTCACTATGACTCTCTGAGATAAATAACAGCAGTGATACCCAGCATGTTTCTAGCGCTTTACAGATTGTACAATGTCATCGCATTACTGATGCCCACATTTCCATCAATCATTCTATTGCTCAGTTCTGGGGTTTCTATGTTAACTGAAATATATTTTCAATACCAGTACATCAGATTTATTTTACTGAATGTGATCTATCATCTACAATGCACAGATATTAAATGTCAATCCATTAAGTTAGATTCTTTTTATCTGTGGAGTTTTTCTGACATTAATGTTGTATATGATGGTTACAGTCTATTTCCAAAAACGGATGTGAATGTTCAGCTTTATAAAAAACTTACAAACTATTTTTCCAGAGTGGCTGTGCAATCTTACATTCCCACCAGCAAGGTATGAGTGATCCAGCTTCTCTGCATCCTCGCCAGCTTTTGATGTTGTTATTATTTTTTATTTTAGCCATTCTGACAGATGTGTAATCATACCTCTTTGAGGTTTTAACTGGCATTTCCTCAATGGCTAATGATTTTAAACATCATTTCATGTGCTTATTTGCCATCTGTATGGCCTCAGGTAAAATGTCTGTTCATGTCTTTTGCCTATCTTCTAATTGGATTGTTTGATTTTTAATGTGCAGTTCTGAGAGTTCTTCATGTATTTTATATACTAATCTTTAACCCAGAATGTGGTTACAAATATTTTCTCCCAGTCTAGAGTTTATCATTCCATCCTCTTCACATGGGATTTTGCAAAGCAGAAGTTTTTCATTGTGATAAGACCCACTTTATCAATTTTTCCTTTTGTACTCTCAGGCATTTATCTAAGATAAATTAAAACACATGTTTACAGAAAAAACTGTACACAAATTTTCTTAGAAGATTTATTTGTATTTGTACTTATTTATCTGGTCTTAAGGAAAATCAGAAATTAAAATAGATATATATATTTTTTCCTTAGAACCCAAGTCCCAGAACAATCTCACTCAGTTCTGGTCTTGCTTTTCATCATTCCTATCAATCATCTGAATTCTTCCTAGAGGGGAAAAAAACAGTTGTCTATCACATGACATTTAGTAATGTCAAAATATATTTCACAAAAGATTTGGTTTGAGTAATGTGTGGCTTATAGTCATATGGAGAATTATTTTGATTAATAACATTTCTTTCAAAAATAATAATTATATTTGGTATCAGTTCAATAATACTTACTAAGTGTCTACTATGTGCAATACCAAAGATACAAAAAAAGTTTATTAAGTAATCTCCTGTAGTTGCTTAGTCCATATCAGAGTAGAGATGTAAACAAATCATTGCAATATGGTGTGATAAGCATTGTGATGGAGGTGCTGAAGGAAGAAAATAACAATGCCTGGAGAGGTGATCAGGTAAAACTTTACAAAGCAAGGGTTACTTGAATCTAGTCTTGAAGTATTGTGTAGCAGTTCATCTGGTAGACAAGTTAGGGGAAGAGCATTTCAATCCCAGGAAAAAGTATACAAAAGTATAGAGGCACCAAATACTATGGCATGTTTAGAAAACTGCAAGTCACTGGGTATGACTGCAGCACATGGAGTGAGTCGGGGAGTTGTGGAAGATGAAGCTGGTTGAGTGGTTCCACCTGCACCATATTTTGCCTATAGTGAAAAGGAAATCATGACAATATTTTTTGAGTATAACAAGGCTATGATCAGATTTAAATTGTTAAAAGCAAACTTTGAATTATCTAGGAGATGGTATTAGAGAAAGCTGAGGTTAGAAGCAGTGAGACTAGTTAAAAGGTTGTACTCAGGTCCATGTGAAAAATGTAGCATCTATGGAAGTGACAGTTGGGGGATATGCTGAGGAAATATTCAAGAAATATTCAGAAAACAGAAACGACAAGACTGGTAACATTATATATGGGTGGTGATGAAGAGAAAGGGATCAAGAAAGGCTTCCTGGGTTTCTGACTTGAGTTACCCTATGAGTATACTGTCTCCTGATTTGGATAGAGAATGCAGGGAAAGGGACAGTCTTACAAAAGGAAGAACAGAGTGTGAAGTTTGGGGTATCTCTTGGACATCTAGGTACTCTAAATCAGCACCTCTTAAACTTGAACATGCTTACATGAATCATTTGAGCATCTTGTTAAAAGGCACATCCTGTTAAAAGGCAGAAGCTCTGTGGTAGGGCCTAAGATTTTGCATTTCTAACAGGCTCCCAGGTGATATCGACGTCATTGGTTCTCAAAGCACATTTTGAATTGCAAGACTATGGTGTGCTGACATTTTTAACCTGAAGTGCAAACAGGATGCCTGCTAATGACAAACTGAGGTTTGTGGAAGGAAGAGACAGAGGGAGGGAGGGAGGGAGAAAGAAAACAAGAAAATAATAATAAGAAGGGAGGTGGGTAAGGCAGAGAGAATGAAGGTGCTGCAAGAAAAAATGAGAAGAAATGTGTACTAAGGAGAAAAGAAGTATTGATAAGTAGCAGTTTGTCAGCAAGAGTGACCTTAGTTGCTTTTAAATCACACCTGTGTCAAAGGATGCCTATCCCTCCCCATCTAGAAAATATTATAAAGTGATTTAAAGAAAACAACTTTTTAGAATCTGCCAAAGTTTAGTATCAAAGAGCCAGTGTGAACTAGAGAGACATAAAGGCTGTTCTTCTGAACCCTAAGTTTTTATTTTATTTAACCAATGTAATGAATGTTGTACAAGGATACAGTTGGTACATTTGCAACAAGATGGTGAGTATCTCATAAGGAGTAATATTAAAACCCAGGAAAACATGAAAAAAGAAATTGCTGGGAAAAAATAAAGAGAAATTCAAGAGGTCCAAATCTATCTCCCATGCTACAGGACTTTAGTTTTTAATGTTGTTTTGTTTTGTTTCGTTTTCAACATTAGGCTGAATTCTTACAGGCTTAGTAGTTTTTAGTGTGGTCCTGCCACAAAAGTGGTGACCTCCATGACCTCTCCAAGTCCTTTCCAACCCTCAAATTCTATGGCTGTCCACTCCTCTGTTTCTCCTTTTATCTGTCAAGGCTTAACTTGTCTTTTCCTATTGCATTCAACTCAACAAATACCAAGTGTACTTCATTTTTGTAAGTTTAGTAATTGTTACTCATTTTCATTCAATTATTTTTTTTTCATCTAATTGTTTCAAAATGTTTTCAAGTGTATCTAAAGGAGAAAATAACCAAATGCCCACAAATGTATCCCATTTTGAGAAGTAAGTACTGGTCTATATATTCCCTGCCTAATCATCTAAACATAGTCATAGACAAGGAAATTACTAGGTTAATAGTAGAAAATAATCATTTATCAGGAGAGAATCAATGGCACATTATTTTTAGCATTATTTTATCTAGGTAGTTTTGTTCTGTCAAATATTTGCTCTGGTGCCAAATTAGGCCACAAGTTTAATTTCTACCAGGGAAATATATATATATATTTGCTAAACCAGAAAGGAGAAAGTCCATATTAAAAATAACTATGATTACTGAGACATGTTATCAAAGCCATAAATAATTATTTCCATTTTTCATTCAGATATCCCAAAGTGCTTTAATATTTCACAGTAATGAACTCATTAATCCTTACATCCTCTGATGGTACAGGTAAATAATCTGATTAACCTTGCTTTGCCTTTTTTTTTTAAAGATAATTGTAAAATGACTTGCAATGCTGTTGTGTTTGCAGGGAGGAGGATACTAGACAATTCTTGATTCTTTAGTCTTCACCAAGACCGTTTTACCACCAAGTCTCAGTGAATGGATTTGTGTGAAATTGACTGATGTCTTTGTTACTATTTGTTGCATTTTTTTCTTTTTTTTTTTTTTTTTTTTTTTTTTTTTTTTTTGCGGTAGGCGGGCCTCTCACTGTTGTGGCCTCTCCCCTTGCAGAGCACAGGCTCCGGACGCGCAGGCTCAGCAGCCATGGCTCACGGGCCTAGCCGCTCTGCGGCATGTGGGATCTTCCCAGACCGGGGCACGAACCCGTGTCCCCTGCATCGGCAGGCGGACTCTCAACCACTGCGCCACCAGGGAAGCCCCTTCTTTGTTTTTTAAAATTTATTTTCAGCAGACCACATCTTGCTTGCCTTCTTACTCTGTCAGCAATATTTCTCTCATAACTTGTTTATTTGGTTTCTTTCTAGGTCACCCTATTACCAAATTTTTCTGCTTGGACATTCTTCCCAGTTGAACACTTTCTCTTAGTATTATTACAAATTGAATGCTTCCTTCAAGGTTGTGTATCTTATTATGTAATATCAAATTTTATTCCATTTTGGTTAATTTTACTTTAAGATTAAATTATTTGTTCTGCCCAGAGGTCAATAAATTGAATACTGCCACTTCTGTTCCCTTTCTGTCTTTTTACTCATGAAAAATCATTCCGGTTACATTTCAGGAGGAATCAACTGCCCCAAACCATTTGCCTAAGCTGTGTCTCTAGAGCATAACCCAAATAAGTCTTTCCTTTTTATTTTTCCTCCTGCTGAAAATCAGAGCAAGCCATTTCAAGGCTTTACCTATCAGTACATTGCTAATTACACTAAATCGTTTCATTTTAAAGATGAAGAAATCTGGGAAGCAGTAAAAATATAGAAGAGAAGGTTTATTAGTGTGTATTTAGAGAGATGGAATTCAATAAAGAAAGGAGAAATGATCAGAAGGCATAATGGGGGAAAAAAAGCAATACTAATGTGGCTTTTCCAATTAACATGAAGTAAAATACTGGAAAGACCAAAGCTATCTTCTTTCCCCTCCCCCCTCTCCAAGACACAGGGTACAGAAAAAATTATCAGACAGTAGAATCTAGTTGCTTCTTTTTGGCAGGGGAGTAGATTCCTGTTATTCCATACTATGTAAAAAATGAATTTAAAAGGGTTATTCATCAGGTTAGGTTTCATCTGACATTGCAACAACTAATCTAGCTATCAGAATTTATGTCTTCTTAATGAACTAGAGTGGTGGATGGTTAGAGAAACCAGATTGTCACACCAATCATGTCTTTTCTACAATTCTTTCTAATAAGTAATCAACTATATACTTATCTGTGTACAGATTGGTAAAATATGGCTGTCCATTAATGCCAAAACAGTAATTCATTTCTTGCATATAATATTACACACTGTGATGGCTAATTTTATATCTCATCTTGGCTAGGCTATGGTACCAAATTTATTTGGTCAAATACCAGTCTAGATGTTGCTGTGAAGGCACTTTTTAGAAGTGATTAACATTTAAATTAGTCAATTTTGAGTAAATCAAATTACCTCCCATTATGTTGTAAGCCTCATCCAATCAATTGAATGCCTTAAGATCAGACACTGAGGTTTCCACAGGAAGAAAGAATTCTCTTCAAGATTTCAATATAGAAACCCGTCTGTGTTTCCAGCCTGCTGCCCTACAGAATTTGGATTCAAGGACTGCAGCATCAACTTTTGCCTGTGTCTCCAGCCCACTAGCCTGCTCTATGGATTTTAGACTTTCCATCTACCAAAATTGAATGGGCCACTTCCTTAAAAATCAATCTTTGTCTCTCTTCCTCTCTCTCCCTTGTTTCTCTGGATAATCCAGACTAATACATGTGCTAAAAGGATGTCTTTGGCTGTTGCAATACAATTTATAGTCACCTCTATATCATTTCATTCTACATTAGAACAGTTTATATCCATTACTTTGGATCAGTAAATATAAATAGAACACTTTTAAATAATTAGTTGTACAAAGACCCTATTCTTACTGGCACCCTCCAAGAACCAGGTCCTCATCTACTAATGCCCAAATTATCTACATGTCTTATTCTTCCTTCTCCTATATAACAATGCTAGTTTTATCTTGATAAAACACATATATCAATGGGTTATTTTAGTAGACAAAACTCCAAAAATTCTATAGTATATAAATAAGATAAAACCCTCCTTGACCAGTTCCTAGTACTGAAAACCCTTCACAATTAGATCTGCCTCTGTAACTTTATTATCTCCACAACCCCCAGCATAAATCCTATATTCTAGTCAGAGCAAATTCCCTGTTGTCCCTAAAGATGTCAAGTTCATTTTTGTCTTCCTTTTTCTTCCTGCTTCTTTCTTCCTTTCTCACTATAATGATCTTACTCTCCTCTACTGCCTACCTAAATCGTACCTGCTTTTCAAAACCTAGCCTATGTTTCATATTTGCCTAAGAATTCCTAGACTATTCTAGTGCAAGTTGAAGAGCCCCTATTTGAGTGCTAGAGTATGTCATAGACTATCATAGACTCATGAAGTCACAAATTTTGAAAAGCCATCAATAATCATCCATTCCAATCATTATCAAACACATGATGGGCTTCCCTGGTGGCACAGTGGTTAAGAATCCACCTGCCAATGCAAGAGACACGAGTTCGAGCCCTGGCCTGGGAAGATCCCACATACCATGGAGCAACTAAGCCCGTGAGCCACAACTACTAAGACTGAGCTCTAGAGTCCGCAAGACACAACTACTGAGCCCGCGTGCCACAACTACTGAAGCCTGCATGCCTACAGCCTGTGCTCCCAACAAGAGAAGCCACAACAATGAGAAGCCTGTGCACCGCAACGAAGAGTAGCTCCCGCTCACCGCAACTAAAGAAAGCCCAGGCGCAGCAACGAAGACCCAACACAGCCAAAAATAAATAAATAAAGTAATTTTTTAAAAAAGACATGAAAATACCTTTACAGAATTCTAAACAAGTGGTCTTTCATTCCTTTCCTCCACATCTCCAGTGACGAAGAATTCAGTACCTCCTGCTCATTTTATTTTATGAACAGCTCCAAATCTTAGAGATGTCTTCCTTTAAGTCATATTTTGACATGTATAGTAACATCCAAGAAATGAAATATTTTTGAGACATAATTTATAATATAAATGTCAATATAAAAACCACCAAAATACATTAAAATGATTATCCCTGAATAGATACCAAAGCAAATTTTGTCCAAAAATGTCCATTGGAACAATTTTGCAGCCCAGAATTTGTCTTTTTTTTTTTTCCTAGTCTCTATTTTAATATTAAATAATGACTTCCAACTATGTTCCAGCTTGGCTACAATGATATGCTCATACAGACAGATTGGTTTTTTAATCAATCACGTGATGCTTTACATCTGCCCTTGTCTTTATTCTTTAGCAAACTAGATAATAGTCTCCTCTGAGTCAGATGCTATCTTAGAACCCTCATTTTTCTCTCTTTGTACTTAGATCAGTGCAAGGAACATCAACTTCTCTCAAATAATTTCTGAATTTAAAAACTGATTTAAGGAAGGAAAATGTACATAGCAAAAAACATTCCTGGGACTTCCCTGGTGGTCCAGCATTTAAGACTCTGTGCCCCCAAAGCAGGGGCCCGGGTTTGATCCCTGGTCAGGGAACTAGAGCCTGCATGCTGCAACTAAAGATCCCGCATGCCACAGTGAAGATCCCACACTCGACAACGAAGATGCCACCTGCCGCAACTAAGACCCAGCACAGCCAAATAAATAAATATTAAAATAATAAATTTAAATTAAAAATTAAATTTAAAAAACTCCTAAAATATTTGGTAGAATCCAATTTCAAGATCAAGCCACAGAGAAAATTTCCTTTCAGTTTTTTTGTTTTGCCTTTTCCCCCTTGAAAATATATGCCTAACAACAAATAGTAAAGTACTTTATTCAAAACAATGTGCTGATCTTTTTTTCTTAACTGAAAATATGTTACTGGAATGAAGTTGACAGATATAGATAGCAATAAAAAAATATTGTACCAAAATCTTGAAATAAAATGATAAAAACAAGCCTACTTACCCATATATATTTTCAAATTAAGGACCATCTGTGAGCTTTAACTGTGATTCTTATATATGAATCTCTTGAAGTTTACCTCTGCTTTACTGCAGTTTCCTATAAATAAATTGAATCCAGTGCTAATGGTTTTGCAGAACATTGTATAATATGAATTTTGAGTTATGTCTGTTTGTTTGTTATTTGCCTGTTTTTACTCTCTTGTGTATCCTTCTTGCTCAGAGAGATACCGAGGGAGTCATTCTTTGTACATCTTCTTCATCCTCTGATAATCTTGCAAGGTAATTAGTTTAAAAAAAAAGATGTAGAAATGTATAGCAAATATGTAGCAAATTGGTAAAAGAAATAGTCTAGTAGGGAAATTATGCTAAAAAAATAAAGACATTAACTGTACTGGGCAGGGGGGAGAATATCTAAAGGCATAATTGGCAAGGCGATTGACAAGATGACCTACTAGATAGATTATTGTCTCCATCTCTAATTTTAGTTTATCAAGGAGGATTTTCATACTGCAATTAAAAAAATCTTCCACGTGTCAAGTATTTCTTTTTTGTGCGTAGCTGATACGTAAATGTTTCTCAAAATGTACACCAACAATCTTTCTGCCAATATAGCCAATCAAGCTTCCTTCCTTACCAGTCTCCTAGGAAACCACTACAGTTTCCGAAATGGATAGCAGAGTGGAAAACAAAGGGGTAACCAATCCCCCATTTTAATGTCTAAAAAATGCAGCTTTGTCATTATTTAATGGTTAAAAGCTAGATATGAGCGCTCATTATATGAGGACCACCTCAAAATTTCTCCTATAAGGGAAAGTATTTATTTAACTTTACAAGTTTGATTTTCACAGGAAAAAAGACATAGAAAAGTCTTAACTGACTACTCAGATGTGAAAAATGGTGGCCCTTAGTTTTTTACAAATATGTTGTGGCAGTTTTGCTTGTGCCTACCTCTTCTCAGCAAGATTCTTTTTCCTGCCATTATTCAGTAACATAAGCACTGTTTTTGTTTAGAAAATCCATTCTTTCAGAATTGTATCTTCCAAACAGACAGTTTAGATCTACTACTGCATCCAAAACCTTATGCATTGATTCTCTTATTTGACTCTAAATCCATAATTCCCTCTCAATAGTTCCCCTAAATTCTCAGTGGGAAGAAAAACCACTGCCCAGCATTCCCAAAGAAAAAAGTGAGTATCTCCCAACTAAAATTCCAAATGCACACAAAAAATGAGAAAGTAGTTTCTCCTAAACTTCCTCTCAGGACACACAAACAGGCCTTCTGTACCCTCCCTTTATCTAATTCCCTCTCCTCGAGCTACAGCTATTTGAGCAGCAGCCAACCATTGAGCCATCCCCAGGCTTATTTACCAGGTCTTGTGTACTTCTGTTATCATCTACTATCTAGTTGTTCCTATTACATATATTTTTTTCAAGTAGTAATAACTGCTGTGAAACAGAATAGGCAGACAGTGGACAACCACAGAGAGGCTTTAGGCAGAACAGTTATGCATCCTGCCACATTCTCACTGGCATGTGGTTGTGGTGGCAGTGGTGACAATCCCTTTTGACTTTCCCCATGACTTTTCCCTACACTAGGTGAGTGCTAACAACAAAGCAGCACCCTTCCCCTTCCCACTAAGGCAACAGAAGAACACTTTTACCTTGATCTGTCCTACTCCGGGTAAGTGCCAGCAACAAGGAGACAACACTCCTTGCCAGCAACAAGAAGACAACACTTCCCAGACTGCTAGCCTGCAGAACTAGGGGATAATAAATGGATGTTTTTTTAAGGCAAAAAAAAAAAAAAAAAAAAAAAACTAATAAAATAGAACAAAGTAAACTGTCTACATAGAGTGAATTCTTGATTATGTTGTAACAATTTCACAAGTTACCTTAAAACATGTCTATAGGTTTTATCCACAAATCCCAGGAAGACTAATGTTCATAAAGCACTCACCGATCATAATGACCATATAAAAAGGCCGGAGTTCAGCACTTCTAAAAGCATTATTTAATGATCAACACAGCTCTGTAAGTAAAGTTATTTCTATTTATTCAGATAGCCAAACATGACTCACTGAGGTTAAATGACTTGCCCAATGTCACATGTAAGTGATATAATTAACGGCAGAGGTGAGTAGAAGGAGGGATTATAGAAAAGGAAAGGAAGGGCCAACTGGGAGAAAGTCTAGGCTATTGATGCAGGAAAGCACAGAGGAGAAAGGGAAAAGGGTAAAAAAAGGAGTGAATACATAGGAAGCTGACATTCCCTGGAGTTCAGAAGTACAGGTCTACATGTGGTCTGGCTCTAGATAGAGAACTCCCCTCCCAGATACGCTGGTTGGTGTGGTGGTAACATCAGGGGTGGTAGAGAATATGTCAGTGGAAGTGTCCACACATCCAGGTTCCTGACAGCTGGGTGTGGATGTCCAAGAGTAGCTGGAGCAGAGGTGGGCCTAGATGTTACAGAACCATAATGAGCATGAATTCCAAAGTGGAGAGTCCAGGACTGTGTTTTTGAAAAACAAAAAGGAAGGAATAAAAAAGATCTCTCATGAAAATTAGTTAAAAGTAATTAGTCAGGGGCTTCCCTGGTGGCACAGTGTTTGAGAGTCCGCCTGTCGATGCAGGGGACACGGGTTCGTGCCCCGGTCTGGGAAGATCCCACATGCTGCGGAGCGGCCGGGCCCGTGAGCCATGGCCGCTGAGCCTGCGTGTCCGGAGCCTGTGCTCCTCAACGGGAGAGGCCACAACAGTGAGAGGCCTGCGTACCGCAAAAACAACAACAACAACAAAAAAGTAATTAGTCATAAAATGGTTGCCCCCTGAGGCCAGAGAAGCAACTGGCCCTAAACATTTGCCTGTTTTACCCCGAGGAAAGGAAAAGTTGTTCCAGGCAGAAAGTAATAATGACTGGTGTTTGCAAGAGTATCCAATATAAGTAGGTATTCAACAAATGCTTGTTGAAAAAATTAATACCCAAATGAGTAATTTAATAAATGAGTGAATAAATGAGTGCCAGACTATGAGTCCCAAGATCTGAGCTTTAAACCTATTTTAATTTCCAAATATATGGGTTATCTTGGGCTAATCACTAAGTCTCATTTTTTACAAATTCAAACAAATAAATTACCAATAAAGAAAGTACCTGCCAACTATGAAAGAGAACACTTAGGAGAAGCAAATGAAACTTTGACTATGAAAATACTAAGTCTGAATCGCTACACAGATGAAAGACATTGTATTTATTATTTGGAATCCATTGGAAAAAATGTAAAGTGCTGGGTCAAGGAAAGATAAAGATTTGGGATAAAAATCATGGTTTTCATAACAATACTTTTCAGAAAGAAAAAAGTAACGGGAATTAATTACAGCTGATGAAGGATCTATAAATATATTTATATCCATAAATATCTATATTGTGAATATCACCATATTTAAATAAAAATGTATAAAGGAAAAACAACAGTAAGAAGAAAACACAGTTTGTACATTTTTTTTTTTTTTTTTTTTTTGCAGTGCGCGGGCCTCTCACTGCTGTGGCCTCTCCCGTTGCGGAGCACAGGCTCCGGACCTGCAGGCTCAGCGGCCATGGCTCACGGGCCCAGCCACTCCGCGGCATGTGGGATCCTCCCGGACCGAGGCACGAACCCGTGTCCCCTGCATTGGCAGGCGGACTCTCAACCACTGCGCCACCAGGGAAGCCCAGTTTGTACATTTTTGTTTCCAATTTTTTCTTTACTTTTCCCGTATAAAGTAAATGAGGCATAAAATAATACCACGGTAAATTGCCTTTTCTCAAAAAGTATAATATAAAATATAGTAAAGTACTGAGTGATCACTAATGGTTACATTATACTTCTCATATTTAATTTATATTCCCCCCACAACTTACCCTCTTTCAGCCTTTACAATTTATAATTTATCATATTTTTAATGAATTGAATCCCCTCAGTTATACATGGTTTCCAGAAATGCTTGGTAACTATCCTGTTGTTTTCTGTAGAAGTGGTTTTTGAAAAACAGTCAGAGACTCCTAAACATGCTTCTAATAAGTGCCTTGCACCCTCAGAGATGTTTCCTGAGCTGTTGTCCAAGTTAACACTGAAGAAGAAGATTTAATGATCTGTCCCTTGAGGTTTTTTGTTGGTTCCCAGGAATGTAGCAAGTGTACAATAATCCCTTTATTAAATGCTTGTGACATGCTTTGTTACTACTGATGTATTAAAGAAAGGCAATTTTCCACAATTCGTACTTTCTTCTATCTGCAACAATTCTCATAAGAAAAAGAGAAGGGTTTCACTGTACATCTATCAAGTTGTAAGTAAATAGTTATTATTTAGGCAGATTCATAAACATAGAGAATCCAAGCATGCTCTCTCCCCTATTTAAATATACTAGATTTTACTTCCTTTAGAAAATAAATTTCTTGCACTAAACTGTGTAACATTGGAGTCCTACATACACTACAAATAACCCAATTTGTCATAATATTTCATTTCCTAAAATGGTTTGATCTCCATTACCTAATTTTTATTTTTATGTATCCAAACAATGTTCTCAATACTAGTTTAAAGGGCAGAGAAAGACAACAAAACTATACACAAAATCCAGCAGCCCATGAGAATGGAGGTGATTAATTCGTGCTTCAGCATACTGCTGTGGCCATCAAGAGGCTGGGACTGAGTTCCATTCTCTTACACAAGCATGCTATGTGGGTTTGGCCAAGTCCCCTACTCAACCAAGCTTCTGTATCATGAAATGAAAATCTGTGAACTTTCTGTAAACATCACATATGAACCTTTGAGTTGCTCACTGAGAAAGGCTTGAGTTATGTCAATTAGATTTATTTGGTTACCAACAAAAGCAACTGACTGGCTAGCTTACAGAGAAATGGAATTTATCAGAAGCATATTGTGCAGCCCACAGAAACTATGAGACAGCTGGACAACCAGGCCCCAAAAAGGACAAGAGTAGGAGCAACTCTCAGGTTCCATAGGAAATAAAGAGCATTCTCTTCAGGGAGCTTTTTTTTCTATCTTTGTAACATTTAACTCAAAATTCCTTTTGTTAGAAGGAAGAGTTCCATGGGCCAACCTGAGCTTATCATTGGCTAAGAGGGTATCAAACCGCCTGATTTAAAGTTTTCCTAATCTGACTCATAATGATGAACAGTATTTATGCTGAAGAACTGGATCTGTTATTAATTAGATAAGGTTAGATTAACTAGAAATTAGACTATCTTGAGGTGAATTCAGAAGTGAAGAGTTGATTCTAAAAAACAACAGAAAGAGAAGAATCAGACATTTAGTTGGTCATTTAATATATCATTTTATTAGACTTCTTGTAATGTGGGCACATTTTTTATGGAATTTAGGATTAAAATGACAAATGCAATTCGTTTCCAAAGAGTGGAAAATAAGTGAGCACTGATCAAGAGAAATGGTGATTCCACAGAAATTAGGTTCAAGTATACACTTGGGTTAATAGAGTTGCCCTCAAGTAAGAAAATAGCCAGAGGAAATACTTAGATATACTAAATCTACTGGATTTTTCAAACAATTGAGAAGTCTGGTGTGCTGTTTGCTTCAAACAGAGCCAACCTTTAACTGTGATGGCATACGATGCTATTTTACTTGACAAGCTTCTCCTCCAAATCACCTCTAAATTCTACCACCAGAGAACCACCATTTTTCTTCTCTCTTTCATTCATGTGTCCATTTGTTTACTTGTTCATTCATTTGTTTGTTAGCATACAAATCCCCCTACTAGATATAACCCTTTATATCAAGAAAGCATTAATATTAAATGCTATTTGAATGCCCTTCTTCTTCACAAAAGGCAGCCTGGACATCTGGGATGTGTGTTAGAAACTGACCAGAGGCACTTAAGAGGTAAAGAGAAGGAAAGCACTGGCAACAGGGAGGCCGCCTGAGGTCCACTCTACTGGAAACCAGCTCTCTGGGTCTCTCCACCGAATAGTTACACCTAAAATCCCTAGTGGTTGATGAAACTGAAAAACTATATCTACATGTATTTGACATAAAAGCTATAGCCCTTGATTTTTATATAAACTCCCCACCCCCAATTAGCTATATTTCTAGTTTGTCTTTGCTTGAAATATAGACCAAACATTGCATGGAGCTAGTTAACCAAGACCTGTTATACATGTTGGACGTGATAAATTGTGAGCTTTTCTTTCCCTCAGTTATGTCAGTGCCTCTTTAATTTCACTTCAAATTATTGATTTTATTAAAGTTAAAAATTCAATCAGGGGCTTCCCTGGTGGCGCAGTGGTTGAGAATCTGCCTGCTAATGCAGGGGACACGGGTTCGAGCCCTGGTCTGGGAAGATCCCACGTGCCGCGGAGCAACTAGGTCCATGAGCCATAACTACTGAGCCTGCGCGTCTGGAGCCTGTGCTCCGCAATAAGAGAGGCCACGATAGTGAGAGGCCCGCGCACCGCGATGAAGAGTGGCCCCCGCTTGCCGCAACTAGAGAAAGCCCTCGCACAGAAACGAAGACCCAACACAGCCATAAATAAATAAATAAATAAATTTCTTTTAAAGGTGCAAACAAAATAAATAAATAGAAAAATCAAGAGGTAAATTGATAAAAAAAAAAAAATTCAATCAAAATATTCTTTTTAATATAATAAACAAAAAGCATGTCAGTAACCATTTCTAAAATTGTTCACCTATATCTATCACAAACTTCAAGTTTCACGGCTCTTCAGTACATTATAAAATACAACGTAATATTATGGAAAAGCCTGAATTTCTTAGGGCAAAATTTTCCTTGGGTCACTGAATTTAATTAAAAGACTGTAACAAGCTTATACTTAAACACACAGAATATGCTTACAACTGTCTTCATAATGTTTAAATACCTTCTTAAGAGTGAAAAAATAGGCAACCACTTCATTTGTTTGCATTATACTTTTTAAAGTCTGGTTGTTTTTTTTCCCACACTGGATCAACTTATTACTTAGCTTTATTCTATCACAGTACTGATGAATATTTTGCATTTTAAGTACATACAATCCATAGTTAAAATAAAAATGTTCTAATATTTAAAAATATGAAAAGAACCTCTGAACAATATTCCTCAAGATATCAGGGTATGTGTAGTTTTAACGTTTATCCTGGCAGTTATAACATACACTGTTAGGATCATTATAGTAAAATAGACAGTGACACCAAAGTGAAATTTCAGTTCTAAAGCCAAAACTAAGAAAAAGAAAAGAAGCATGAGGCAACAGTTGTAAAATTACAAATAATTTTAAGTAACTTTTTTAACTTGGAACAGAAACGTAACGATTTACCGATGGAACATTCCAAACAGAATTGCTCCAGGGTTGAGTGCCATTACCTCTCCTGGTTTTCTTCCATCTGTCTCTCACTGTCTAGATTTTGATTTCAGACTTGTCAAATTTTCTCTTTCTCAGCAGTACACGTTTTAGACAGTAGAGGGCACTTTGAATTTAGACAAAGCCCAAGAAATCTCTGAATCTTCATTCAGAGAGCTTTTGTTTGACTATAAAGAAATAAAATGCAATTTTAGTGTACATTTAAAATGACACATTTTTAGACTATGTGATGCTAAAGTTTGTTTCTATTATGTGAAATCAGTCTCTCAGTTTATTTTATAAAAATGCTGTAATATGAATTTCATGCAATATCACTGTGTCTAGAAAAGATCTATGACACGATAAAATAACAAACAAATTAGGATCAATCTATGAATAAATAAATCTTTGATTTTTTTCTAGTTAAAAGAGCCAGTGAAGAACAAAACTGCATGTACATGTTAAGTGACACATTAAAAACTACACGAAAATCCTAAATTACACTATAAAACTATAAAATGTCTAAATGAAATTGGAGACACAAAAGTTCTATTTACTCAGCTCACCACAGAAGTATAAAGACTTCATCCTTCTTTTTATAGCTACTTAAAGAATATTCTTAACAGAATGTAAGTTTTCATGTAATCTCACATATCATTTTATAAAAATTCCTTCAATGTCACATTGAAAAAAGTATTGAAATGACCTGACAGTCTATTCTCGTCTTTAAGAAAATTCTTTTCAAAATTTTCTAAAATGCTACATCATGTTGTTGAAATATGTAAAATAATTTATCTAAATGTAGTATAATTGTTTTTCTAATACAAATGAATATCTTGATAACATTCATTTATGTGACAAATGTAATCTTACTTGTAATTATTCCACTCTACTTCAAATAACCAAATAATAAAATGTAATGCATTTTAGAATTTCAAAATAGACAATTACTTCTTCTGTATACATTTGTCACCACATCAAATAATTTCCTCTTCTAATTTAAGGCACTAAGTTCTTTCCTACTTAAAAAAATTTTCATTTCTTCATTTAATTGAAACGAATTATCTTATATTTACAAGTTGAAATTTTGAAGTTTGGCTTATTTATTCTTCCTAACCAAAAATGCACCTACTTAAAGCTAATTGTGAGTCTGGTAGCTTCCAAACTATGGAGAAATCCCCAATTTTGCCATTTAGGAGTTAATACTTAAAAACACAATAAATCTATTTAATTCTCCAGCAAGTGAACAACTTGCCTAAACTCTTCAATTGTTAAATGGCCAAGTGTATGAAGACATACACAATTGTATGGCAGAGTTAAAGTTCATATATGTAAAATATTGTAAACTTTTAGGGTAGAATTTAAAAGTCACATGGCATAGGCTTAATGAAGGCAGACAGGTTGGCTATAAATGCCAAAAAATGTACAATTAGTTTTGCTTGAATATTTACTAGAGGAGAGAAATCCATACTAAAAAGGCTCATTGATTTTTTTGTTTATCTAATTAAGGAAAATAAAGTTGAATGCTTCCACTCACCCTGACTTCCAAAAATATGAGAAAAATAATATAAAGATGTGTGTCTCATGTATAACCTTGCCCTGCATAACTTTCATAAGAGAAAAGCAAATAAACAGCAATTGTCACTACTCTAAATGCACCGGCACTCCCTAAGATTTATCTTTACCCCTTCACTCATTTATTATTGCCGGTAAACTATGTATTTGCCACTAACACTGTCTGAATAGATTTGAAACAGTAAGTGTAACAGGCTCAAATGGACGTGCCTATTAACCCTTCCCTCTTCTCTCTTGCCCTTTAATGGCCTATAACTTCATTCAATCTGTAGCTACATTTGTGTTCCTTTTACAACAAAAAGGGTCATAATGTTGTCTCTGATAATACTGAAATTGCCTCATTTGTTCATCTTCTTTCAGTGCCTTGGAGCTGGTCCCCCTCTCAAGTGATGCCTAGGTTTACCCCCATCAACTTTGAAAATTACGGTCTTGTTTAGTCCCTGGCAATCTCACCCACAAAATGTCTCGGGGTTTGATGAGCCAACCGGAAGACAGATGCCCAGGGAGGCCCAGGTCTAACTGGCTCCGGGAACTAACGCCTGAGGCGGCAGGGACACCTACTAGAACCAACCCGGGTGTCATTCGCGTGTATCGCGGAAAAAGAAAGGCGGATTTGCCAATCCCCAAGGCAAGGGAGGGAGCAGCCGGTCAGCTGACGCTGAGAAGGGAGTGAAGGAATGAGAAGAATGTGCTTGCTCAGAAGATGCGAGAGATAGGGACTCCCCACTCTGACCCCAGTGCTGCGGCACCGGGGAGAAGCCGGGCCTCCCCACAGCTGTTACCACTCGGGCTGTCACCGCGGCGGCCGCTCCGCGCGCCGCCGGGACGGTGATGCCGGTGCTGGGCCGGCCGCCGCAGCTGCTTCTGCCTAGACTGTTGCCCCTGACCCTTCTGCTGTTGCTTCCTTGATTTTAGCATCAGCTTTTCTTTTCTTTCTTTCTTTTTTCTTCTTTTTTTCCCCTCTCCTTATTACAAGAGGCAATACCTCTTGCAAAAAAGCAGAAAATAGCCTCCACCTTTGCCAAGAGGTCCAGGGCGCCGGGAGAGGAGGGGTGGGGTAGCTAAGGCCTCTAACAAATCTGGGTTCCTGGGGCCCCTCCTGTCTTTTCTCCCCCGCTCTGCTTAGCATTTTCCTTCCTGCTGCAGCGAGGCTTTGTCAGCCTTGGGCTGGGAACTAACTCTCGCGTAGTCCCCTCCTCCTTTCCGACTTTCGAGGACGCTTCACCCCTCACCCTTCCAACCAGGAGAAAAATACTAAAAGGTAGAAAAGGGAAGTAAATCCTCCAAGAGAACTTCATCTTCGGCAGTCCAAATTTTACAGGGATTCGTGTAAAAGAAAACGGATCTTTTCAAGTCCTGGGATAATAAAATAAAATTCAAACGGATGAATATGGCAGGTTGGGGAGCAATTAACTGCTAATTTGGAAGAACTCTTCTGGAGGATTTTCCTGACCTGCCCATTCATGTTACTTCCCTTTCTAAGATCCTCTTCCCCTTTCAAGGCTAAAAACGGGGTATGATTCAGCTCATAAAAATATGTCACAGCAATTGGAATTTACCCTTTGACCTTCCCTCTCTCACCACTACCTCACCTAAACGCACACACACACTCACACACAGAAGCTGCAATTCACTAGCTAGCCCTGTTTTCACTAAACAGATGGCTGTGTCACCGGTGAAAACTGCCTTTTTGCACAAGATAAAACTTCTAAGATCCTAGGATAGCACCTATTTGCAAAAGGAGCTCAAAGCCACATTTTTCTGCAGTGCACATGTGAATGCTGAGATAGTCTGGGCACTAGAGAGGTAGATAGATAAATAGGTGTTATATGCAGAGGAGAAAAAAAAAAACCTGTCAGTAAATAGCAATGTTTCTTTTAACATCATTCTCTATGAAATTTGTTTTTATGGGTCAGTTATGGATGATTATATTCAGCATTTCACATTCAGAAGCATAATTCTTTCAGGGATTCTAGTGACTAGATTAAAAACACACAGGAAAGGGACAGAGAGCTGAGTCTAAAATGTATGAGGAAAGTTTTCTAGTTTTTCTAAAAACCTGTTCACCTTTCCAAATAATTTTTCCTTGCCTTTGTGCTGTGAAAGCCCCATTACCAGCTATGGAAAAAATAGTGCTAAGTGTTTTGTACAATTTCTTTGTGTGTGTGTGAAGCTTGAAAAGCCAAGAAAATGGGCAAAATACTGAATCAGGCCACCAGGGCCAGTTCAAATGCACAGAGAGACATTTTTACTGCATTATTTGAACTATTACTAAATAAAATGCTTTCTTCCTCAGAGCTTGGCTAAGTACTAATTTTCCAAAACATGAATACGACTTCTGGTGGAAAGTCAGAAATAATTTAAATGCAGGACTACACCATTGTACCCTCTCAAATTAACAATATTCCTTTAGGCCTACCCTACATCCTGAGAATGGTGCAGACTCAAATCATGTTGGGAGGGTCTAAAATGTCCAGTAAGCGTTCGAATCTAGAGGTTTGAGAACATAAGGGACAAGTTTAAACACTGTTTTCTCCGTGAATGTGGGGACTAGAAATGATATATCGAAACAGTTTCTGGCAGTTCATTACCAGATGCCTAAGTAATGACTAACTGACAAGTTAAAAAAGAAATTGCCAGACAGGAATTAAGTATGTACTATACTCTTCTTTTTGAAACAATTATTTCACTCTTCTATGTTTGCACAACATGCTGCAAACACTCACATGCTTGAATTTATAGCCCAGAACTTACAATAAGAATAACAATGCATAAAAAACTACATAAGGTCTAAGTAACTCGGCACCATTTTTCCCAAATCTGGAGAAAAATCTCAGATTTTCTGCAGTAATTATTCACATTTACTAATGCTATCTCTGCTTGGTACAGCACAGATGATACTTTAACAACATCAGTCTTTAGGTAATAATTTTTCTCTACTATTTCTATGTGCTGCTTAAGGTTTGGGGGGGGGTTTCCTTCTTCTTTTTATACTCTCCATTTTGTTTGGAGTTCATGAATAAAGATAAATCTGCAAGTAATCCTGGATACCCTTTATCACTGTCTCTAGCTTAGTGGTGGTCTGCCATTTTTATTGAAACTTGGGCACCAACTGCTGGTTAGAAATATTTTTCATGGAATTCTTTGTACTTTAAATAAACTACTACTTCAGGATCTGCCATGTGTCCCTCATTCATCTTTAAGGCACAGAATCTCATGTACTTTTTGTGAGCTTTGACTCTGAAATATCTGTCTCACACATGCAGTCTCTAGCAATCTCTGAACTCATTGCAGTTTTATTGATGACCTCCAGCAAATTAGGGCAGAAATGTGTATTTTGAAGGTTTGTGCTATGACTCATCTTACTCAAACAAAATTCATTTTGAAAAATCGAGTCTATATTCATTTTCCACTCTTTTTACCAGAGACCAGTTTTAAAAGGTCTCTGTGTGGGTTTCACGTAATGAACATCACAGAGGGGGAAAAACTGCTATTCCCTTTGGCATTTCTCCTCTTAAGGTGGTAGAAAAATACGCATCTGCTTTTCCCGTGGAGAGGGAGATAATATGATAACCTTCTGATTATATACATAAGCGGAAACCGATCAGCTTCTCTTTTGGTTCATTTTTAAGGGCAAGTTCCAGTTGGATTGTGCTAATGCACATATTCATGAATCTCTGCAAACAGGATTCACGGCTCTCCAGGGAACACTTGAAGTGTGCATCATTGTTTCAATGAAGTATCTTCATTATAAAACATAGGGACTATAAAAGGTGACTATCATTTGCCTCAGCCTAATATAATCTCTGGTCTGACTTTCCTGCACTATGATTTCTTTCCTTCCTTTCTGCCTACCATCCTTCCCTTCCTTCCTTCCTTCCTTCCTCCCTGCCTTCCTTCCTTTCGTTCTTTCTTTCCTTTTTTAAACAAAAAGAAAAAAATGACAAAAAATCAGATAAGGTATTAGACAAAATCGAGGAAAAAATCTGTTTCTTTTCAAAGTCAAACTTAATCTCCTTTGAAATGTTATATAGGTAGGGTTAGAAAACTTAACTCCAAAATCCAAAAATCCTTCTATTTGTACAAATGTTTTATTTGATAAAAAGCAGCTTATGGAAATTTTTGGTCTCTGGGTGTGCATAAGTTTCTTGCATTGAAAAAATAAGGCCAAAGGTGGAAGGTATAAAAAATAAGTAGGTAAACACTGTTAAAGCAGGCAAAGAAGAGAGGCACTATCATCAGAACAGTGCGATGAAAACAGGCACACAGATTCTTCATCTCATTGGCATTATTGTAAAGGGAGCAATATCTTGAACGGATCAGTCTTTTATTTATATTTGTACCAAATATAAATCCTAATGTTTCCCCTTTCTTCTCTTTAGAATTCTTCCAGAGAACCTGAGATTTTAAGGAGTTCTACTAATGCGTGTGTTACAAAGAGGTCTTTATTACAGAGGACATGAATAGAGGTCTGAGTGAGACTACAAAAGCCCTACACTGCACTCGGGTATAATGGGGTGCTTTATAGGGAAGGAACACTGTCTTTGGGGTATGAAGGACAGTTTAATACAACATCTATTGCAAGGGAACAAAGGAGTTATATAGCTCACAAATTAGGGTATTCACATCCAGATATATTAGTGGTGGAGTGTAGAGACTTGGAATTCAGTGTAAAATGATCTTGTCATCCAACAGAGCACACTGTGGAATGTGGCATTCCTTGGATGTAACTTGTATAGTCATCAGAATAGATTGTACAAGTCACAAATAACTGACACTCTGTGACTCTATAGCGATTAGCTCCCAAAGATAGTAATTCTTAGTGGCACTAAAAATAAGATGAGACATCTATGATTAAGCAGGAAATGACAAATGTAATTCAAGATACTATATA
Organism: Mesoplodon bidens; assembly: GCF_964165515.1. NCBI lineage: Eukaryota > Metazoa > Chordata > Mammalia > Artiodactyla > Ziphiidae > Mesoplodon > Mesoplodon bidens. Next base: position 35,090,703 of record NC_138165.1, on the reverse strand, counting down.
TTCCAGTTGTCTTAGTCTCTCCATGAAAATTAATTGAGGATAATATTTTTTAAGAGGTGTAAGGGGCACAGCACATACAACGTGGAGTCCATGATTTATTGTTTCGGTTTAAGTCAGCACTTCAGACGGACAGTCAAATCTCAAATCTCTATTGTTTGATATGCCATGTGGTGGGGAAAGGAAACAGGAATTGAACAAAAATTCAAGAACTCAGCACCATGCTATCGGAGCTGCTTGTCAAGTGGACAGGCCAACAGGCAGACTACAGTATACTCCCTCCTCACCACTGAAATTAGTAAGGTCATGGCTAGTTTTATGTTGCTAAATCCTCTGGATTTACTTTCAATCCTTGATTTACTGTTACTGATTTACATTTGACATTTGCATTTGACACTTAACCACACACTCTCATTGCCTTGGCTTCCCCACCCTCAACCTTCATAATTTTACCCCAACCCTCTCTAGCCACTCTTTTCTTACCCTGCTTCTTGCACCCCTTTGCCTTAGCCCACTCCTTAAACAGAGCTATTCCTCTTAGATCTGTCTTCATCCCTTTGTTCTGTCCATTATAAACCTTCTACTTGGATGATGTCAACTATTCTCATGGCTTTAATTATCTGTATAATTATGAGGCTGACTCTCCAACCCCAGCCCTGATTTCTCCTCTGAGCCCATGCTCATGAAACTCACTCTCTCCTGGAAAACCACCTAGATCCCCCACAAGAACCCTGAATTGGATGTGTCCAAAGCTGAATTCATATTATCCTCTCCCCTCTCCCAGATTTAACCTATTCTCTGCCTCCTGTTTCCTCATCTTAGAATGGCATCATCACCCAAACTGTTGCTTAAGTCAGAATGAATCATCCTTCTCTTTTATGCTTTACCACCAGTTGGTCATTAAGTCCTATCCTAAATCTACAGATTTATCTCCATCTCCATCACCATTCTCTTAGTTCAAGCCACCATGATCTATCATTATGATTATTGCAACAGACTTCTACCTGGTCTCCCTACTTTAGTTATAATCTGATCTAATACTTTCTTCCCAATTTTCTTTCTGACAAAAAAATACAAATCTGACTATGACAAAAGGGTAATGTGTTTATGTAGGGTGAAGGAGAAGGCAGAGAAGATAGATATTATGCACAGCATGATACTGTGAATACTCACCTAATCCATTAGCACATCCTGTTGGCTGCATCATCAGAATATGATTTAAATAAGATTTTCCACATAAATTACTGCAATAGTCCCTAATTAGTCTTCCTATCTCAGCCCTTATTATCCTAGAGTCTATTTTTAAGAGAACGGTCAGAGTAATAGAGTTACCCCTAAGTCAGACTGTGTTGTGCCTCTACTCAAAAGCCTCTAGTGCTTTTCCATTTCATTCAAAGACAAGTCAAACTCTTAATGGCCTACAATGACCTACCTGATCCAGCTCCTGATTTCATCTCATTTCATCCCCCACAGTTCTTCCTCTAGTTCACCATAGATTCAAGACTTAGCAACACAGACCAAGAAAATCGAGTCGACCAATGCCAGGGTAATTTTGGGACTGAATCCAGGTTCTACAATTACCTGGTTTAAAAACCTTCAGCAAATTATTTTATCCCTCTGAGCATCAGTTTCCTCATGTTTAAAACTAGGATAAAATGCCCATTTCAAAGGGCTTCTGTGAGGAAGTTAGGTATGTAATAAGATGTATGCTTGCCATGTAAAAGGCATTGTTAAATTTTATTCTTTTCCCCCATTTAATCACCTTCAAGACCAATTCAAGAAGGATTTCCTACTTTGAACTAACACAAAATTTTTCCTGAAAACAGTTATATTTATTAATTTTAAGCCTAGTAATTCATATAATGTCCTATAGTGGATCAGATTTCAAAATGAATCATTGTTATTTGTGTTATTTTATCCTTAGAAAATTCACTGAATTGTCTTCATTTATCACTGCAGTCTAGAAACATATAGAATCCTATTATCACCTATAATTTGTTATAGTTTTCTCTTTTTTAATTTTCTAAAATATTTTAATATAAGAACAAAATGCTGACATGACACATTGAATCAATTATTTGAATTGTATTGGGATTACTTCAATAGATTGCTAAAATAAACCCTGGAAGAACTCAGTTATTTAGGTTATAGACTTTGCAGCGTGTCATGAGTTTCATATCACACATTTATAAAGAAGAAGGCAAGCCTGTGTTCAAATCCCAATCCCAGCTTTCACTAGCTCTGCAACCTTGAGAACATTATATAACTACTCTGAGCCTCAATTTCTTATTCCATAAAATGGGGTTAATAAATAGTAGCCACTTCATAGGAAAGTTTTGAGAATTAAATAAGATATGCAAGTAAGACAGCTCAATAATGGTTACTAACGGTAGCAGAGGTAAGGGTAATACTCATAGTAGTAGTAGCAGTAAATTAGTCTCCTTACAGTAAGACTAGGATTCTGGAAAAGAATGTTGAATGATCTTGAAAACTCTGTATTAAGATTGCTCTCTCCATTCTCTTAAGGGACAACCAAGTATTTCTTTACCCTCTGATTTTTGTAATTTTCTTAAATTCTCATATGTGAATCAAACATTAAATGTATTTTTGATAGAGTCAGGAAATCAGCGTGAATGAGATACTGTTTCTGAAAAGTCAAAGTAAACACTCAGATATCTTCAGCCAGATTTTTCTGAGGCCGAGATTCATTGTCATATGAAGAAAACAGCCATGGAGAGATTTGGTTTTAAAAGCTGTAGGTTCCAGTCTCAGCTCTAACACTCACTAGTTGTAGGCACCTAAAAAACCAAAAACAAAAAACAAAACACACACAAACCCATTTACTGAATACCCATTATGGGCTTTGGTGTCCAGTGGGAGTACAGGGCAGAGAAAAGGATAAATTTCATATGGTCCCTGACCTCCACAGCATAGTACAATGGCATGACACACACAAAGGTAAGTGTGTTCCTTCACTTATTTATTTTACACAAACTTATTAAGAGCCTCCTATGTATCACTGTTCTAGAAAATGGGGAGAAAACACTGAAGAATCAAATAAATAAACAAACAAATTAAAATCTGACCTCACTGAGCTTATATCCTAGTGAGCAGAAATAGACAAAAACCAAAATATATAAGTATGATATACAATATGTTATTAGAACAATTTATAAGTTCTATAGAGAATATAATTCAAGGAAGGAGGATGGAGGCCCAAGCCTTAAATATGTTGATCTCATAAGGTCTCACTGAGAATATGACATTCCAGGAAAGACCTGAAGAAGGTGAGGGAAAACTCAGGCAGATATTTAGAGGAAGAGAATTCATGGAAAGAACAGAAACTACAAAGGCCCTGGGGCAGAAACATGTGTGATGGTTGTGGGAAGCAGCAGAAAGGCCTTGTACCCAGAGCAGAGTGAGCAAGGGATGAGACCAGAGAGATGGCAGAGGGGCCAGATTGTTCAGGACCCTGGAGACAAAACAAGTCTGTGAACAGATGTCACTTGGTATATTACAGGGACATAATGTGTTGAAGATAGAGTATGGGGAGAGAGGGGCAGAAACAAGGAGACCCTGCAGCACTCTTGTAACAATCAACAAGAAAGGTGATGTTGGAAGTTATAAGAAGTTATCTGATTCTGGGTAGATTTTGAAGGTAGAGTTGACTGCATTTACTGATGGATAGGAGGAATCACTCTAACATCACGTTTATCCTGTTATAATACATGCAACAGGGGCTTCCCTGGTGGCGCAGTAGTTGAGAGTCCGCCTGCCGATTCAGGGGACGTGTGTTCGTGCCCCGATCCGGGAAGATCCCACATGCCGCGGAGCGGCTGGGCCCGTGAGCCATGGCCGCTGAGCCTGCGTGTCTGGAGCCTGTGCTCCGCAACGGGAGAGGCCACAACAGTGAGAGGCCCGCGTACCACAAAAAAAAAAAAAAAAAAAAAAAACATGCAACAGGAGTCTAGGTTTCTTTTTTCCTCTTTTCTTACCACCTCTAAATATGCATACACCACAGATGAATTTTGTCTGAGAGGTTAGGAAAGACTGCACAGGAAAAATGGCATTTGACATTGAATTTGTTCTTGAAGAATGACCAAAATTTTTTGGCTGGGAGAAAGGGAAAAAGACTCCAGAGTTTTGCAGTTAGTAAATCATTGGAAACTGATAAAATCAGTGTCAGTCGGGGGTGGAATATACAACATTTACAAAACATGTGAGAGTGTTGGTTCATGGCCTGATAGGAGAAAGGTGAGTGACCACATGTATACATGTGGGGTTGGTCTAGGAGCCTTGGGTTACATAATACAGAAACTAAATTCAAATGATTTTATTTTAAAAGGAATGCAAGCATGGCTGCATCCAGGATCAGAAGATAAAATATATTTTTAGAGCTACAGATCTTGTGAGGGATTGGGTATATATGGACTCCATGATATATTTACCTTGAAAGCTGCTTTTTAAAATAGACTTTATGTTTTAGAGCAGTTTTAGATTTACAGCAAAATTGAGCAGAGGGTACAGTTTCCATATACCCTTTCTTCCCACATACACAAAGCCTCCCCAACTATCAACATCTCAGCACCAGAGTGGTACATTTGTTACCTAACTCCCAGTGTGATGGCTTATGGGAGGTAATTAGGATTAGACAAGGTCATGAGGGTGCGACCCTCATAATGGAGTTCGTGACCTTACAAGAAGAGACACCAGAGACCTTGCACTATCTCTCTTCCCAAATGGGTGCATAAAGAGAACATGTGAGCACACAGGGAGATGGCAGCTGCCTACAAGCCAAGAGAAGAGGCCTCAGACTGAAACATAATTTACCAGTACCTTAATTTTGAACTTCCCAGCCTCCAGAACTTTGAAAAATAAATTTTTGTTGCTTAAACCACCCAGCCTATGGTATTCTGTTAGGGCAGCCCAAGCCAACTAATACACATGGTAAATACCCATCCCTTTACTTTTAATTTATATGTCTTTATATTGGGTTGGCCAAAAAGTGCCTTCGGCTTTTAACTAAAAATAAAAGACACATTTTTCATTTTCACCAAGAACTTTATTGAACAGCATATTCACCCGTTTGTTCCACTACCTTCTGCCATTTTTCAGGCAACTTCATAATTCCATTTTCCCAAAACGTTTTACCTTTTTGAGCAAAGAACTGTTCCAGGTGCCTTTTACGGTCTTCCAGGGAAGTGAATTTTTTTCCATTAAGAGAATTTTGTAAAGACATAAATACAGGGGAATCCGAAGGTGTAGTGTCTGGTGAATACAGCAGATGAATCAGAACTTCCCAGCCAAGCTGTAACGGTTATTCCTTGGTCATCAATGAAACACGCAGTCTTGCATTATCCTGATGGAAGATTATGTGTTTTCTGTTGACTAATTCTGGACACTTTTCATTGAAGTGCTGCCTTCAGTTGGTCTAACTGGGAGCAGTACTTGTTGGAATTAATCATTTGGTTTTCCAGAAGGCGCTCATAATAGAGGACTCCCTTCCAATCCCACCATATACACAACATCACCTTCTTTGGATGAAGACCGGCCTTTGGTGTGGTTGGTGGTGGTTCATTTTGCTTACCCCATGATCTCTTTCATTCCACATTATTGTACAGTATCCACTTTTCATCACCTGTCACAATTTGTTTTAAAAGCAGAACGTTTTTGTTATGTTTAAGTACAGAAATGCATGTGGAAATACGGTCCAGAAGGTATTTTTCGCTTAACTTATGTGGAACCCAAACATAAAGTGATTAACATAACCAAGCTGGTGCAAATGATTTTTAAAGCTTGATTTGGATATTTTGAGTAGGTCGGCTATCTCCCACATGGCATAATGTTGATTGTTCTCAATTAGTGTTTCGATTTGATCGTTATCAACTTCAACTGGTCTACCTGACCGTGGAGCAGCGTCCAGTGAGAAATCGCCAGCACAAAACTTTGCAAACCACTTTTGACACGTTCGATCAGCCACAACACCTTCTCCATACACTGCACAAATCTTTTTTTGCGTTTCAGTTGCATGTTTACCTTTCTTGAAAATATAAAGCATAATACGCCAAAAATGTTGTTTTTCTTCCATCCTCAATATTAAAATGGCTACACAAAAATTCACCAATTTTGATGTCTTTTTAAATGCACGCTGATATGACAGCTTTCACATACACTCTAACAAAATTGTTTCGAATGAAATTAAAGACAACTAAGTGCTACTAGAGCCATCTTACTGAAAAAAAATGAACGAAGCTTTTGGCCAACCCGATATTTAAAATGAGTTTCTTATAGACAATATAGTGTTGGGTTTCATATATTGATCCACTCTGATATTCTCTAGATTTTAATTGGTATATGTAGACCACTGACATTTAAAGTGATTATTGATATAGTTGAATTAATATCTGTCGTATTTGTTACTGTTTTCTATTTATTGCCCTTGTTCTTTGTTCCTATTTTTGTCTTCCTCTCTTTTCTTCTTGTCTTTTTTGGTTTTAACTGAACATTTTATATGACTGAATTTTCTCTCCTTTCTTAGCTTATCAGTTATACGTCTTAGGAACTTTTTTAGTGGCTGCCCTAGAGTTTGCAATATACCTTTTCAACTAATCCAAGTCTACTTTCAAACAACACTATACCACTTCACACAATAACAAAATAATCTAATTTCTCCCCATCCTTGTATCTGTGATGTCATTCACATCACTTATATATGTGCATACATAATGTGTGTGTGTGTATATATATATGTGTGTGTACATAACTGGAAAAAAAACTGTCACCTGTTAGATAAACTAAGAATAAGAAAAATAAGTTTTTATTTTACCTTCACTTTTTCCTTCTCCAATGCTCTTCTTTTCTTTGTGTAGATCCAAGTTTCTAACCTACATCATTTTCCTTCTCTCTGAAGAACTTCTTTTAACATTTCTTGGAAGTAAGGTCTACTAGCAACAAATTCCTCCAACTTTTGTTTGCCTGCGGAAGTTTTTATTCTGCTTCATTTTTGAAGGATAATTTCACAGGGTACAGAATGCCATTTGGTGTTTTTCCCCTTAATATCCTAAATATTTCACTCCAGTCTCTTCTTGCGTGCATGCTTTCTGAGAAGTCAAATATAATTCTATCTTTACCCCTCTGTAGGTAAGGTGTTTTTCTTCTTCTTTCAAGATTTTTCCTTTACCTGTGATTTTCTGAAGTTTGAATACCACATGCCTACATGTAGGTTTTATGGGCATTTATCCTGCTTGGAGCTCTCTGAGCTTCCTGGATGTGTGGTTTGGTGTCTGATATTAATTTGGGGAAAATTCTCAGTCATTATTGCTTCATTTATTGCTTCTGTTTCTTTCTCTCTTTCTTCTCCTTCTGATATTCCCATTACATGTATGTTTCATCTTTTATAGTTGTCCCACAGTTCTTGGATATTCTGGTTTTTTCAGGCTTTTTTCTCTTTGCTCTTTCATTTTGGAAGTTTCTATTGATATATCCTCAACCTCAGAGATTCCTTCCTCAGTGTGTCCAGTCTACTAATGTGTCCATCAAAGGCATTCTTTATTTCTGTAACACTGTTTTTGATCTCTAGCATTCCTTTTTGATTCTTTCTTAGAATTTCCATCCCTCTGTTTACGCTGCCCATATGTTCTTAAAAGTTCTTGCATTACTTATCCAATAGAGCCCTTTACATATTAATCATAGTTGTTTTAAATTTCCACTTTGATAATAACATCTCTGCTATACCTGAGTCTGATTTTGATTCTTGCTCTCTTTAAATGGTGTTTTTCGCCTTTTATTATGCCTTATAATTTTTTCTTTTTTTTTGATGACTGGACTAAGTAAAAGGCACTGAGGTAAGCAGGCCTTTAGTAATGTGGTGGTAAGATATGAGGGGCAGAGGAAGCATTCTGTGATGTGATGTTATAATTAGGTCTCAGTCTTTTAGTGATTCTGTGAATCTGGACTGTGAACAAGTGCTTCTCAGTCCTACCCTTCCCCCAAATCCTTAGGTGGGACAGGATGGCTAGAGTGGACTGGAATTGAGTATTTCCCCTCTCCCATGTAAAAGCATAGTGGGGGGTTAAAACTGCATATTTCCTTCTCCCACACAGATGGCTAGAGCCAGCTGGGGTTGGGTATTCCTCTCCCCAAGTCAGTTAGGCTCTGAAAAAACCCTATAGTTTAGGCTCTGGTAAAATATTTTCTCTTGGGACTTCCCTGGTGGCACAGCAGTTAAGAATCCGCCTGCCAGTGCAGAGGACACGGGTTCAAGCCCTGGTCCGGGAAGATCCCACATGCCGCGGAGCAACTAAGCCCGCGAGCCACAACTACTGAAGCCTGCGCACCTAGAGCCCGTGCTCTGCAACAAGAGAAGCCACCGCAATGAGAAGCCCACGCACTGCAACGAAGGGTAGCCCCCGCTCGCTGCAACTAGAGAAAGCCCGCGCACAGCAATGAAGACCCAACGCAGCCAAAAATTTAAAAAATTAAAAAAAAAAATTTCTCTTGAGGGCAGGTCTTGCTAAGAATGGAATGTTCTGAAACCATATTTCAATATGGTTCCTTTTCCCCTCCCCCAGAGAGAATTTTTCTCCAGTATTCACTGGAAGAGCCTGGTCAAGTTTGCAGCAGTAAAACTCACAAAAGTTTTGGCACCCCTCCTAGGACTGGAATTTTTAACTCTCAGACTTATCCACTTTAAGCTGCTGGCAATTCATCAATGGTAGTTCAGGTTTTCCTACCCTGGCACTGCTTCCCAGAGAAGTTTCTGCCAGGGCGTATGCTGTGATTCTCTGTATTTATTTGTCTGTTTCTCTAATTTTTAGGGGTAGCAGTTTTCCCTGTGATCTCACTTTTCTGATAAATTTAGAAAGAGCTGCTGATTTTTCAATTTGTTTAGCTTTTTCATTCTTGTTAGGGCAGAGTGGCAACTTACAAATTCCCTACATGCTAGAACCAAAACCATAAATCAAAAGTGGCTTTTAAAATAAATTTCTAAAATCTTTTGTTAAATTATTTTCATAAAGATGGATGTAGACAAAAATATGTGCTATTGAGTTTTCTTTTATATTACTTTCATCTAGTTGAAGTCTTCATATTTATTGGGCCATTGTGGTAGACAATTTAGATTGATATTTACAGTTTTATAATGCCAATCTCAGATGTAAAACAAATCATATCACCATGGCATCATATGCCTTTACTTTCTGGCCAGGCTTTTTAGTTGCAAACAACAGAAATTTTCTCTGGTTAACTTAAACTGAAAAGGAATTTATTGGAAGGGTGCAAGTTAGCATAAATGATAACCAGAAAGTCTGGAACACAGGCCTGGCAAGAATCCAAGGGAGTAAAGAATAGCCAAAATTCTCTCTTCCTGTTTAAGATGTCACCTAAGGATACCTAAGAAACCTGGAGGGATCAAACTATAAATCCTCAACACTGCCAGTTTTGCTATAAAAACAACTTCAGTAGGACTTATGCCTTTGTCTCATGCCCCCCAAATTCAAGCTTGGGTAGAAGTGCCTGTCTAAGACACACATAGGTCATTTGCCTTCATCTCTGGGGCTGTGAGAGGCGAATTATTTGCCAGGACTATGAATGCCATTTACATTTGACATTGAAAGGCACTGTGTGGTTTTTATAGCAAATTTGTCCCCTGGTTATGCCTAAACTTAGTAAGAAACATAGAACTAGTAAGTCCTTGAGCCCATACCACCTACTAGTAGGGGAAGGTGGCTCAGAAGCCTGCTGGGTGTCATTAAACATCTACATAGAGATAATGGCATACTGGCTAATGAAGGATTAAGGGGTATTTACTAGAGTACTTTGCTGTGGTTGGAAGGACGTCTAAAGTCAGAGATTTTGGCACAACTTTGAAGTTGCTTATCCTAAGCTTTTTAGAAATTATTGAACCTGTTCAGTCAGAAAATTGGGCTGTAAATCCCATGATACTAAATATTTCTTATAAAATATCAAGAATGTATATGTTTAAATTGGGTTGGAAATTCTGCAAGAACAGCACTTTTTACAGTAGTGTCATATTTCTGACTGACGCCTGTCCTAATCCCAGGCCATGCATGCAAAGCTTCATGAAATGTGCAGCATCAAATAAATTACCAAACATTCTGAACTTTGAAAAAAGACAAAAACAAAAGTTAAAGGTTTAGAGATTCCTTTATTCAAGTCAAATTGTTCCACCTTTATCACAGTGTAACAACATATTTTAAAAACCTCAAATAAGTTATCCATGTAACCTTGTGACTTCAATTTTCACAGGTTCTTTTTGTCTCTGGGCCTGTATACCATACCACGCTTACATCTCCGGCTCTTTCTGCTATGGGCTACAAACTGTATTACGGCAGAGTTTCAAAACTCCCAAGCATCATGGGAAATGTAATATTTACACAAAAAAGGCACAGGAGCTGCTATCTGTTCCCTTGATGTTCACCTTCAAAAGTTCTTCAGGTGTCCTGCTTGTATACCCAGCCACTACCACAGGGCAGCTCCATGATGTTTGGTTAAAGAGTCATTTGAAGAACGGATAGCAGAAGGCAAGTTTGGGCTATAAATTAATAGGTCCCTGCAATAGCAAGGTCTTTCTTGCATTTAGCATTTTAAACCGAGATTAAAATTAAAAACAATTTCCAGGGCTTCCCTGGTGGCGCAGTGGTTGAGAGTCCGCCTGCCGATGCAGGGGACACGGGTTCGTGCCCCGGTCTGGGAAGATCCCACATGCCGCAGAGCGGCTAGGCCCGTGAGCCATGGCTGCTGAGCCTGCGCATCCGGAGCCTGTGCTCTGCAAGGGGAGAGGCCACAACAGTGAGAGGCCCGCCTACCGCAAAAAAAAAAAAAAAAAAAAAAAAAAACAATTTCCAAGAGAGTAAGAGTTAAAATCTCCCGTTGTTAATTAAATGCATTTAATTATAGGATAGTGATTGCTTCCAGTAGAAGAAAAATAAGAAAATATTTGAATATTAGAGGAGTATGAATTGGGAATATTCTAACAAAAGGAGAAAGTAGGGATTCATTAGTCTAAGAAAAGCTACATCTCAAAAAGTAGAGAAATTGTACATTATTAATTTATGTAAGCTGGCTAATTAGTTGTTAGGATGCAAGTAAATAAAGTAAATAAGAAGTATTCAGTGTTTGTACTGAGCATCTATTCTGTGCCAGGAGAATGTGCTATGTGATAACGCTGTTCAGGTGAAGTAAAAAAAAAAAAAAAAAATAGGGCTTCCCTGGTGGCACAGTGGTTGAGAGTCTGCCTGACGATGCAGGGGACACGGGTTCGTGCCCCGGTGCGGGAAGATCCCACATGCCGCGGAGCGGTTGGGCCCGTGAGCCATGGTCGCTGAGCCTGCGCGCCCAGAGCCTGTGCTCCGCAATGGGAGAGGCCCCAACAGTGAGAGGCCCCAACAGTGAGAGGCCCGTGTACCGCAAAAAAAAAAAAAAAAAAAAAAAAAAATAGTCCCTACTCTCAAGAGTTCACATTTTACTGTAGAAGTATAGAAATGCAAGCAACTGAATCAAACATATTACATTCAAAGGAATATTACTATCTTTTATAGAAGGTGTGAAATATTTTTAAAGCTGAGATTATTCAGAATCCTATATTTTAATGCTTCCATAGATTTAGCCAAGTATTATTTTATTTGATTTAACATCAGAGCAAAATAAAATAAGCTCTACAAACCTGAGCTCCATGCCATGTGTGTAGTGTTTCATTTTGTTATTAGCACAGAAACCAAAAGAGAAATTACAGTTCTCACATTTCATAAATTTTTTGAGTAATGACTAGATTGTATTTTCATATCTTTAAAGAACTACAACAGTTTTGCTGGCAATAGACAGCTGACTAGATAAAATCCAGTCCTTGCCTGGGAGACTCTATCAATAAAGAGAAAATGAAAGACACTAGGAAAAGGTGTGTGACTCACATTTTGGGAAAGTAGCTGTTGTTAGTTTCAATTTTCTTCAATTAGGACGGATGTTTGTAAGGATGTTAACCCCGTCATTCTGGCTTAAATCCAGCTTGGATAATTACATTCTCTGCCTACTTAAATTCTCTTTGGGTCCAAAGAGATCCTTCATTCTCACCTCATACTGTTGTGTGATGTTGCTGCACACAGCTAAATAGAGGCCACATTTAACCCTGGGAACGGCAGCTTCTCTGTGGTGAAAACTTGATCCTCCTGCATAGTATAAGTATAAATTCACTTTTGGGGTAAAGGTTTTAGAACATGTAACATAATAAAGCAAAAGAAGTCATACGGCATTCTTAACTAAAGATACACTCACAAAAAATCCAATAGAATGAATTGTCTCTGACAGGGTCTCTGCAGTAATGGGAGATTTTTTTTTAGCTTGCCCTAGCTGCAAATGTAAGATCATTATCATTAGATCTTTAAAATACCAACAAGCAAAATATGAAGAGATTTAAAGTCACCTTTAAAATCACCCCAAAAGTTCAGTCTCAATTATCTACAATCAATGTCATTCTCCTTGGCTAGAAATTGGTACCAGAGAATAAATTCTAAGAAGAGGAAAATTTTAAAGTACAATTGATGCTGACAGTTTATCAATGGAAGTGCATTTCTAAGTCGTGCTCATCTACACACCAAACCTCTGTTTATTTCTCTGCTCCACCTACTTTGCACTTTTGCCACATTTTTGTAGGGACATTAGACATTGCTCAAGAGTAACCTTTCCTACAAATACTTCAAACCGTTTCTGTGAGATTTCATTTGGAGATATGCACCGAGCTCCATGTACTGTGAGATGGCAAAAATTTTTACAAACATTTAAAAGTTTCCATGGAGATTTCTTTCTCTCTGTAACACCTATGAATAAAGCTGCTGAAAGTTTACTTTCCTTAGACCCATTTATTTAATGACAATATGTATACAACATTACACCTATGTATTATAGCTATGACACAATTACCCATATAAAATGAATATCAATTTTAAGATATATTAAGGTAAAAATAGACAAGTTGACAAGAAAAAGATAACATAAAACCTTAATAGATAATTGGACAAAGAATAGGTATAAGTGATTTATAAAGGTGAAAAGAGCACAAGCAATTTATAAAAGTAACAAAGGAGACATTTTCAGTGGCACAGGAACTGCAGTTAAATAACTAGCATATAATATTTTTTGACAAGTTGTCAAAAACTGGCAACACTCAATATTGATGAGGATTTAATAAAGTAAACATTAGTACATTGTTGGTGAGAATGTAAATTGGTACAATCCATTTGGATAGCAATTTGGTAATATTTATCAAGAGCCTTAAAAGGGTCGTATTCCCAATAATCCCATCTCTGGAAATCTATTTTAGGAGAATAATCCTTTTAAACAGATAAAGATTTATGGACAAAGGTGTTTATGGTAATAAACCAAAAAATTGTAATCAATAAATTAGTAAGTAAAAGAAACACTAAATGCCCAACACTGGCCCCTAGAGAGCTTATGTTTATTTGGGGGAGAAAAACAATAAATAATAAATGTGAAATGTAAGTTACTTATATAATATGTTAGATAGTGATAAGTGCTAAAAGGAAAAAAAAAGAGAAAAAGTCAAGCAGGGTAACAGGGAATGGGAGCACTTAAGGCTGTAGTATCAAATAGGGTGGTTAGAGTAGGCCTCATTCAAAGTGAGATATTTGAGCAAAGCTAGAAGGATGTGTGAAAGTTAGTCTCACAAATACTCATGGAAAGAGAATTCCAGGCTAGAGGCAGAGTTATTGCGAAGGCCCTAAAGTAAAAACATGCCTGTCATGTCCAAGGAACAGCACAAATGTCAGTGTGGTCCAAGTATGGTGAGCAAAGGAGAGAGGAGTGGTACCTGAGGGCAGGGGCACAGAAGATTGCCAGAGCATGGGGCCTTGTGAGCCACTGTAATGACTTAGACTTTTACTTGGAATGACATCAATGCCAGACATGGGTTCTGAGCAGAGAAATGACATGGCCTGACATGTTTTCATGCTATCAGTTTAGCTGCTGGCTTGAGAAAACAATATCGGGGGCAAGAATAGCAGCAGAGAGGCCTGTTAAAGAAGCTATTATTTTATATAGACAAGAGATAACAGTGACTTGGACCAGGGTGTTATCGAAATGAGAAGTGATCAGATTATGAAAATGCTTTGAAGAAAAAGTCAACAGGATTTCCTAACAAACTGGATGTAGGAGTAAGGAAAAGGAAGGGTGATAGATGATTCTGAGTTTTTTGGCCTGAGTAACTGGAAGGGCAGAGTTGAGGTCAACTCAGTTTGGGAAGGCAGAAGGAATAGGTTTGAGGATGAGAGAGATCAGGAATCCCATTTTAGGAAAGTTGATTTGAGATGTCTATTAGACACGGACAGAGAGATGTTGAATAGGTAGTTACATATATGAGTCCAGAGCAGAGGTCAAGATTGGAGATAAAAATTTGGGAGTCATCAAAAAAAATGGGGGATTTATCAGCATATAGTTAATATATAAAGTAATAACTCTGGATGAAATCATCAGGAAAGTAAATATAAGTGGAGAAGAAAGAGACAGAAGGACAGAGCTTTGGGATTCTCCAATGCTAAGAGTTCATTTGTGTGGAAGAGGAGAAATCAGAAAGGAGTGATCAGTAAGGGAGGAAAAATAGTGTATGGTGTTCCTCAATTTGAATGAGAAAAGTACATGAAAACAGAAGCAGGGATCAATTGTATTACATGATGTTGATATAATCAACATGAATACCAAGAATTGATCATGGCGTTTAGTAACATGGAGGTCGTTGGTAACTGAGATGAAAGCAGTTTTGTGGAGTGATAGGAATGAAATCTTGTTTGGGGCAGGTTTAAGATAATACGTTAAGAAGAAACTGAGCCATCTCTATCAAAGACAATCACTTCAAGAATTTTTTAAAAAATGTTTTTCTGTTGTCTGTCACTGACTCCATCTGGTGGTTATTTTCTTCTATTTTATTTCTTCCAACTTCAGTTATATTCAGAAAATGTTTTCTTAAATTGAATAATGGCTCTAAATAAAACTTCATTTACCTCCAGAGAGAAGTACATAAGAAGAAAATCTGTCTAAATTTACACCCGCATGGTTAGTATTTGGATTTACTGCAACATTACTCGTAAGATCTTAATCAATATTATTATTATTATATGATAAATAAATATACAATTGGCCTTGCCCAGTCACAAAGCTTGAAACACTTGACTATTCTAATTAAGATATGCTGGAACCCTATTTCAACTTTGAGCCTTACCTACACATTAGCTTTGATACTAGGACTCACTTCTTAGGTCCTCCATGGAGGACGTTGCGTAGCTGCAGAATGTAAACCCTGTTCTTCAGAAGCTGTCCTAAATACTCATGGATCATCAGGCCATCACAGATGGCATGTGGGATGGATAAGAGGCAGTTCTTTGCTAGTTCTCAAAAGTTAGCTCCCTTGGGGATGGTTGGTGCTCTCGCCTCAAACTTACCCCATCTAACATCCTACCTGATACTTTAAAGAGCCTCTAACACTTTGGCAAAGAGATCAAAAGGAGGACATAGATTCTTAAAGGCAGGAGAGGTATTGCTGAGGGTGGGCAGGACAAAGTAGCAAAAAAATAAAAGCTGAAAGGAGAAATTAAAGAGAACAAATTAAGGATACTAATAAATTTTTAAAATATCCACATACTTTGCAAAATTGCATGTGATCAATCCCCTCAAAACCAGCTTAAATGCCATCATTGGAATTCCTACTCTCCTCATAGCCCCCAGCTCGTTTTCTTAAACTACTCTGAAGAATCCCACATGCATGATATGATCTTTATTTACTTATTTTCAAGTTCATTCTAAAAGTTATTTGAGGTTCCTTAAAGAAACACTACACCACCAAGACAGAAAACAAAACGAGAAACAAAACAAATAAGCAAACACACAAAGATAAAAGTATCAGGGCAAGGAACCCATACAAATCATAATTAATCAAATGACAAGTGTTTCATGTGCCACGAACTGTGCTAGATACTATAAATTGTATTATTTAATCATAGCAACTCCATGAGGAAGATGTTTTTAGTTTCTTGTTTTTAGATGAAGAAATGAAGACTTAGAGAATTTAAGTTACTTGTCTAAGGTCACAGGTCTAGTAATTACCAAGAGCTAGGAGTCCAGTCCCCGGTTGGCTGACTCCAAAGTTGATACTCTTAATCACCTAGATGTTAAGTTACATAAAGTGTATACAATAAAGTCTAATACAGTAAAAAGGAGTGGGCTTATGTTTGGACTCAGAGTCCTAGGGCCAAAGAAAAGAAAAAAACAGAACTGTTACAGGATGCATGTACAGATAAAACAAACAAACAAAACTTACCCTCAGGAAAAGCAAGATCTTCACTCCCCGTACCCCCACTGCCAATGCACATCTTCATGTATTCCAAGAAAGGATAGGTAAAATGTAGTGGATTCTATCCTCAACACCATCCTATAATAAATATAATACCAAGTTTTGTATAGTCTTTGTTCATCAAGTTTTTCAATGCAAGCCATTGTAAAAATCCAAACTAGAATTCCTTAATTCCATTCCAGGTTATGGTAGAAATAGAGAGGGAATGCAAGCCAGTTGTGCAGCTCTCTGATGGTCTGGCTAGACCCAAAGGAAACAGAGTATTTAGGATATCTAATGGGGTGGTTCTCAACTGGTGACATACTTCATCACCTGCTTGTCCCCCACAACATACAAGTGTCTCAGGAGGGAAACATGAAACATGAGGCATATTCAAAATTAAAATATTATTTAATATTCACAACATTAAATAATATTCTTATTGTTATAATACAATATCTATAGAAAGTAAAGCACAACTTATTGACCGGCAGAAAATAATTATAATCAGTAGATATGCTTTTAAGACTCTAGGAGAGTATGAGATTTTTATGTTTATTAAATGGGAACATAGGCTTAAAAAGGTTGTGAAACACTGATTTTCATGAGTAGACAGGCCACATATTCTTTGTGCAGTACTCACTGTAGTGAATTTGAGACTATATTCTGGCAAGGATTCAGAGTGCTGAAATTTTGTGTTACTGATTAAGATACATAAGCTTTAATAATTTAAATGAGCCAAAAATAAAATTTCCCTCCTCTCATGACAATTAATAAGTTTAAGCAGGACTTTAATTTTAACCGATAGTCCCCACATCCACATAGAATTGGGCTACAGGAAAGCTTATGTAAAAAAATAAAATTATCTTTTCTAAACAGTCCTGGGTCCACTTTATAGACAAGTGGTCATTTGCACTCTTGCCTATCAAGATTAACATTCTGAGAACAGTCATATTGAGAGAGGAGTTCTGTTGATCATCATTTGGGAGCATGATTCTGTAAAGAATACTCAGATTTTTATAAGAATCTAGTAAGGAGGTAACTCTTTTTTCACAAGCCGTGTATTTCCAGCCCAGAATCAGAAGGACTATTTTCTCTCTGTACACTCCTTTCTTGCTTTCAATCTTCACCTATGGTTCCCAAGGCCAAATCTCAGTCTGGTTTCCTGGTGGGATGTTATTGTTTACCTTCCTTCAGTGAAAACTAGATAAGAAAACCCCCAGGGTGAATGGTTAGGTGAGTATCCCTGAACAACAAGGTCTCCAGGATCCTACATGTCTCGGTGGCGCTCTCAGCCATTAGCAGTTGCTCCTGCTACCCACACACACCAACAGCCTCCTGTGCTTTCACAGCTCCTCCAAAGAACGGCAGCTTTTACAGAATCCTGAATAGCTCCAGAAGTCCACTACCTAAGATCAACTCTAGCCTCCCTTAAAAATTTCAGAGGTAATTCTCAAATTTTATTTAATGAACAAAGTTTAATAAGCCTTTATGCTCTTCCAAGAACTCCAGGGGCCACACCAATGCCATACAGCTTTTGAAGAAACAAAGTCATAGTACTTTTGATGTATAAAATGAACACAAGTTTCTATCAACTACAGTGTCACATTTCTAGCCAATTTCCTGGACCTGTTGCTGCTGCTGTTGTTGTCTGAGGCAGACTAAACTGACATTTCCACATCTCCCTCCTGGCAATGATCAAATACAAGTATCTAAAGCAGACTTTTTCTTTTGTCTTGCCAGTTGTAAATTAAGACTATTAAATCTCCCTGAGACAATTATACCTCAACAACCTAGATTAAAGCTAAAACTATAGTTACTCTACCTCCCCCACACACAATTTCCTTACTAAATAAAATTGCTCCTTTTTGTGCCACATGAATTTGTAATATAAGCTTAATTCTAATATCAATATCAAATTTGTTCTTCCTGTGTTTTTATCCCAATGCAGTATTCTCAAGGTCTGTTTAACATTTTTCATTATCTTATGATTTAGGACCATGACTCAAAAAAGATAGTACCTATTAGCACTTGCATACTTCCCAGACTTTAGAAGAAACCAAACTACACTAGGATTTATTATAGCATAGTGTGCTCCCACTGAGATCAGAAGCAAGCTGCAGAACCAACAGAGGAAATAATTTTCTCAGGGAGTTTTTTTATACCAGTTGTGTTGAGTGATCACAATCCTTTCTCATCTCAGACTCCAGTCACTGGACTGTGCCAGCAGGAAAAAAGTAAGACCTACTATGTAGAGCAAGGTGCCATCAACCTCTGCAGTGATCACTGGAATACACGGTTTTCAAGGTAGTTCATCTGTGGCCAGCCACCTCTGCTGTCAATGTGCCAAATTCACAAAAAGTAAAGAACCCCATCACATTCTGCTAGTGTAGAATTTAGAAAAAGAAGAGAAATGCCAAATGATATGCTAATGAAAGCACTAAAGCCACCTAATAATTTGAGAACATACTGAATTAAAATCAGTAAGATTGTTGGTAATTTTTATTCCATCACATGGAGTAGTCCATGACACAGTAGAGTCGATTCTTCTCTTCACAACCTGCTGTGTGTCTTCCAGGAATGATCTAACTCAGCATTCAAGGTCCTGCTCAAATGTCTGCTCTTCATTCAGCTTTCTTCAAGGACCAATTCTCACAGTTACCCAGATGAAATTAATTGCTTCCTCTTCTGTATTCAGACAATACATTACACAAACCTCAGTTTAGAACACTTTCTACATTATACTATATCCTGCCACCCACACATATCAACAGCTTCCCACGTTTTGGAAACTTCCTACTATGTAGTATATCTGCACATAAGTAGAGCTTTCGTTGTTTCCTAGTAGGCCGTGAGGACAGTACTCTGTCTCATTATCTTGAAATCTTCATTACCAAGCATCATGCTTTGTACAGAGTAGGAGCTCAGTAAACACCTGTTTTAACTTTCTCCCTTGCTAGTTTTGCTTATAAGAAAAATGACTGCCTTGTATGAACTGTATTATTTATTCAGTATGCTTCAAAACTATGATATTATATACACTAAGCAATAACAAGAATAATGAAGAAAGAAAAAACTAGTTATTGTTCAAAATGTAATGGCTTAATTAAAAGATCCATGAAAACAATACGGGTGCTTTGTTATTTGTCCTGCATTGTGCAGACTTTCTAGTTTCATTTACTCACTTTATAAGCAATATAAGCAAACGCTCACCAATTTATAAAACAATTGAGTGAGATCTGAGTTTCAGTTCCAAAAAAAATTTTTAACTGAATAGGTTTACATGTTTATTCTATTTTTAAAACAGTATTAACTATAGATGCCAACCTTAGATTATGGATATATTATACAGCTATGATTACATGTAAGTGCATGTACTCTTCAAAGATGTAAATAATACTGGTGAACCAACAGATACAGAACATATACCAAGCGACAAAATTGGAATGGCTATTACGTTACAGCCAGAAGAAAAGATACACATGATAGTCACCTATAACGGTTTTTGAGAGAATTGTTCTGCATAGCAACTTTTCTGCTAGATTCATTCCTAAGGTTCTTTTAGTCACTGAAAAAGAGAGTACAAGATCAAAGTTCTTCTAAAGTACCAAGAATTATCTGTGGCATATATGCCCCCATTACATCCTGCAAGTTGACTATATTAGTTACTAACATAGCTCAAAGTGGTGAACCAAGAGAGGAAGCGCTTCTGCCAATGTAGCATGAACTGAAGCTTTTAAGTATATATTCTGAAATTCTGAAATTCTTCACTCTATCTATTATAAAGAAGTCCTTAAGGGCTTCCCTGGTGGAGCAGTGGTTGACAGTCCACCTGCCGATGCAGGGGACACAGGTTCGTGCTCCGGTCCGGGAAGATCCCACATGCCGCGGAGCAGATGGGCCCCTGAGCCATGGCCGCTGAGCCTGTGCGTCCGGAGCCTGTGCTCCTCAACAGGAGAGGCCGCAACAGTGAGAGGCCCATGTACCGCAAAAAAAAAAAAAGTCCTTAAGATAGAACTCTACCTGTGTAGACATAATAGAGTAGAATTCAAGACTAACTTTACTTCTCTACGGACTTCAAATATTGTAGTTTTACTGAATTTTATTTCATGGTAATGCACACATATTCACAAATATATGTGTGTGTATGTAATAATGCATTTAAATATGTACATAATAATAGCATGTTTGATATTCCAATCTTTTTTATCCAAATTACCAACCCATAATTCTTGTGCGAATTGCCAAATAACCAGTATCTATAGGCAGATTAGTCTTTTAGAATATTTTCAGTTATAGAAAATAATACAGCATTACTGAAAATTTTAAAGCAGTATGTGAATGAGTATTCCTAATCCTATTGACTGCAACACAACTGTCACGTGTGTGCCAGTCCTTCACGTCTTTAATCCTCATGTATGTTGGCATAATTATAATCATTGTATGACTGTGAAATCTTTCATTTTTCCTCCATGTAACTATTTCACCATTTTGCTATAGAGTTTGTAACAGTATTCAGTATTTTTTTCTGCTACAATCTTTTTTATTTCACTTTTTCTATTTGCCACAAAAGTGCACACTAGCTGTAAAATAAATAAATAGAGAACCGTATAAAGAAGGAAGGAAAAATCCCTTGAAATTCCACAGTCTGGACACAACCAACCACAGACAGAACTTTGTTGAATAGCTATAACAGTTATGATTCAGTACAAAAATACACTTATCAACATATAGGAAGCATATAATTTAAATAAATTTGTTCCTTCTATATATGCTGCTTTGCAGCCCACTTCTTCTCTCAACAAGATTTTGTAAAGGTTTTACCATGTCAATATATGTCTTTGCAGAGATGTCTCATATTTACTTAACTAATGATTATAGAAAAATCTTTAAGCACCCCTCCCACTGAATCCCATATTCATGTATCTTTACACTTTTGTCTGAGTATTTCCTCCAGATAGATTCCTACTTGGGTATATCAATTTAAAGAACACAAATTGCCTTCTGGAATGCAAGTATGACACTGATTTGTTTAGGTAGGTTTTTATTTTAAAATCCAGCCTTTAAGAGTTTTTAACTGCTTCCTCCAAATCGTGCTGTAGCTTATACTTGTACAGGGGCCCTGCCAGCCCTACCACCCCTCTGAAGACAGTGAGGGAAGCGACGCTTTCTGCAGAAAGCTGCTGTGACTCTTACTACATGCATTGAGTAAAAGCAGACTTGCTACCCAGGGCCACACACTTAGAAGAGATATCAGTGCACAGACCAAAAGGATGCACTTGGCAGCTGGGCCTGATGAAGGACAACAAAGTTTGTTAAGTTTTACGAAGAAAACAATCTGATGAAAAAGAGAGTAGCTAAGGAAAACCACTTTATATGGGTTGGTCAGAGAAGACCTCTCTGAGGAAGTAACATCGGGCTAAGGCCACAATCACCCATAGGGAGAGCCAAGTTATGTCTGTTCCAGGACAGGAACAAAGCAAACAAGTACAAAGTTCTGGAGCTGAGAAAAAACTAAAGTCCAGTAAGTATGGGGTAAGTTGCATGAGATGCAGCTGAAGATGGGACCACAGAGAGAAATTTGGATTTTATTCTAAAAGCAGTGGACTGCCACTCTAAATAGAGCATGTGAGGGGTGTGTGTGTGTGTGTGTGTGTGTGAGAGAGAGAGAGAGAGAGAGAGAGAGAGAGAGAGAGACAAAATCAGATTTAGAGTTTTAAAAATTCACTCTGGCTGCTTTATGGAAAATGTTTTGTGGTGAACAAAAATGAAACCATTTCGGAAGTTCTAGTTGTCAAGAGATGTTATGGTTTAGACTAGGTGGTAGCAGCAGAGATATAGAGAAGAGCCTGATTTCTGCAAGATTTTCTGAGTGATCATAGATTTTTATCCCTATGAAGCTTTTGAAACTCACAAACAACAGAATAGTACCATTTTTAAAGCTCAGAATCTAAAGCTTTTTACAGAAGGTATCAGAGGCTTAGAACATCAAGGAAAGCACAGACATCATTGTACATAGTAGGATTCTGCAGTAAGTCATGAAAATTAAATGAAGGTGTCATATGGGAAAAATGCAAGGGAATTTTGGCCTTTAAAGGCCATGAAATAAAATAAGTAAAACAGTTTTGTTCTCAAGAAATATTGCATATGCATATTTGTGATATTATCCACTGCAGTGTTCCCTCAGTACCTTTTTTTTTACAGGCAAAATCGTTAACATGTTATCAATGTGTCCTCTAAAATAGGACACTGTCACTACTGTCCATATTACTTATTGCTTAAACACTTGCGTTTGCTACCAAATAAAACTGGAATCCTAATCACGATAATTGTGACCGTTTAAAGTAATGGGAGAAAAATGTCACTCAACCTCATTACTGGAGATTTTGCTCCCAAGTTCAAGGGAAGTTGGGGCTTTGTGGACTAATTTTAAATTAACAAGCAGGATGACAGGACATCTTTCTAGAGGTTTTAGATTGGCAGTGGGGAGGGAAATGATGAAAGTTAACATTATTTAGGTCTATTTCAGAAGGTATATCAAACTCAGTTATTCAGGGCTGATTATACAGTCAAGTAGCCAGTGTCTTGGCTTCTCTTCTTTCTAAATTATAAAATTAAAGCATTTCACTATTCTTTAAAATCCTGGTTTGGACTTCATATCGATATCTGAGTGCCCTTTTGGTTGAGATGAACAGAGCTCATTCCAGTCAGTTAAATAATACATTAGAAACCTGTTTTAATGATACACAAAGAAATAGCAAGAGGTTCTATCATGTTGCCAGGCTTTAGGAAGACAGGACTATCTTCAGGGTCTAAATATAGTTCTAGCAGGCTGACAAATTCCCAAACTGTAGTTCCAACATGTATAAGTAATTCCAAAAATGTACAAGTATTGCTGAAAAGTAGGTACCCTTGATTCTTACTTTAACACTCTGAAAATATGCCTTGTATATGCCTCCATTATGTAAATTGATTATTTTCCTATACTTGGCTGATTTCTGAAAAAGAGAAGATAACTGGGCCTGTTGATCACCGTTTTATATGTCTGGGCAGAGCTTCGTTCAAGGACAAATCATAGTTACTTAGGGTTAGGGATCTACTCATCCAATTATCCATGTTACCAGGCCTATGGGATAAAACACAAAGGGAAGTACTAGAACTATTCTTTCAGCCAAAGACTGTGGCCAAATGATGGTTGCTAAACTGTGGCATACATGAAAATCACCTAAAGATCTTAATTCAGATGTAAATTCCTATAATCATCAGACATTCCTCTTCTTTAGTAGTTTTGCCTTGGGACCCAACAGTCTTCTTTCCTGGTATGGGCAGTCCTTACAGCTCAAATAAGAGAACTTACAATGAACTATAGGAAACAGCTGTGTCTGTAGGTCAAAATAGTTTAATATCAACGACTGAATATGGTTCAACATAACTAGAGGGTTACAAGGTACTATCATCCGTTATAAAGTTCTTCAGCTGTTCAGCTACCACTCATTCATCTTAATTCTTATTCATTTGTGCCATAGTCACTATTACTTTGAATATTTCTCCTTATTTTTAACACTGTAACTCTATACACATACAAACACACATGCAAACAAACACACACAATCTTCCTGCCCAGTTACTTTTTGGAAACTTAGCCCCTCACCCAAATTCATTCAAGAATACGTTTCCTATTCTAAGCATTTATTTGTTTTCCTTCATCATTTATGCATTTTTTGAATGTATGTATCAATACATTGTTTATCCTTTTTGCCCTAGTCTTTGGTTATTTTTGTGTGCATACAATCTGGGTTCCCATCCTATTTTAAATCTTTTTTAAAGGCATGAACTCATTTTCTACCACCTCTGTCACAATCAATACTCTTCACTTCTCCTTGTTCTCAGAAGTGTGCCTGTCCTGGATGTGTCATTTTGGGGTTGACTAAGGTCTGAAGAATCAAAAAACAATTGCATGTTCAACATTTGTAAAGTTATCATTTATAAATGTTTATACACTTTGCTATTTATTAGAAACTATTATAAGAGATTTAAAGAGATAAGAGATTGTAAAACTCATATCTGTTTTCCTTATAGTATCTTGATGATTTTATAGTGTTATAATGACATTGTAATGAGTATTAGGTATACTGGGAGATTTATTACTCGTGATTAACCTTTCAAATATTATTTGAAAATCACTAGGATTTGGTAGATTTTGAAACTTTCTGAACTTCACCTGTTTCAGATGATATAGGATTTCTAAATAATGTTTTACAGCTTAAAAATACAATCAGTCTGCAGTTAAATTGTGTAGATCTGAGAATTAGAGTGGATCTTTCCAGCATCCTCTACCTGGAAATTACTGAAAGTTTTCTAATAATATTTTCTAAAATTGTGTTTAGCTACTCCTTCATAATGATTTATGACTAAAGATTATATTATAGATAATTCTGAGGGTGAGTATTTTGAGTCCATGATAATTCCATTTTGCAAACTAGTGCTTAAGGAAAAACACACAGTTACGTAAACTGTATCAATCTGATGGGAAAAAAATATTTCTTTTCAAACATGAGATCATCTCCTTTCAAGAGGAGCTCAGCTTTCTTATTAAATTTTTAGACAAATAATGAAGTTAATGCAAATGTATTTAAGAGCTCTCTAATCATTTGGCAAGAAGAGATTGCCACATGGAAACAAGCCACTGAAAATATGTCATGCCTTCAGTTAACACAGTGTCATTTTCCTAAAGCGTGCTTAATAAATATGACTTGTTGATAATGGTTTATGAAATCAACAATATAGGTAGTTTTAAAAATACTGGAGATTCTTATTCCATGTTCATGAAATGCTGCCTGCATGGTTTTGAAGAACTGGCCATTAGTTCTGTGATTCCTCAATGCTTCATTCCCCTCCTTGACCTCAGTTTCTTTTTAACGTTGCTGGCTTTGTTAGCATGCTTAACCTTGAGTTTCAGGGACATTGAAAAATACTGAAAGTGTATAGCCAAGAGGTGAGAAGGGCTACTGTGTAAATGAAGGAATGAACGTTTTGTGTATTATGGTAGAAGTCAGACCAAGGGAAAGGAGTGGATATAACAGGAGGCAGATTTCAGTTAAAGAGAGGAAAGAACCTTACAATAATTCAGACCAAATTGCTTCTCCAAGCACATTCTCCCCTCACTAGAATGTTTCAGGAAGAGCTGAATGGCTTTCTCTTGAGGATGGTATGAAAAGAAATCTTGCATTGGGAAGGAGTTTGGACCACTGGATAATCCCTAATGTCCCTTCCACAGAAGCATTTACAATTCTAGGAAACACCAGACATAGCCATGTACTTATTCCTAAAATATACTTATTCCTAAAAATATCTCCCAATAAACTTACTATCTTTCCAAATTTTACCTTTAATCTCAATCTAAGTTCATAAAATTGGCATAATCTTGGCACTCTGTTTCTTTTATAAAGTCAAAAAGTACCCAAGTGTAACAGTAGTCTCTTGAACTTGAGAAACAATTTTAAAGTTTTGGCTTTTGAGTCAGGAAGACCAAATTCTTAATTCCTGTTCAGATATCCAAAGTGCTTAGCCTCTGAGCTTTGGTTTTCTCATCTATAAAGTGGGAATAAAATGGCTAATAAATGTATCCTGAAGGATTATGCTAGCAAACAAAGATAAGATGCTTTGGAGATGCAGACACTTCTCTAAGACTTGCCATGATGGAGAGACTAGGAAAGTCTTGAGTTTTCCACCTGATTAAAATTTTTGCTCATGTACAACACAACATAAAGATACCACGAAAAATAACATATCTTATAGATGGTCTTCCAATCTGTTTAAGAGCATCTCTAAAACCAAATTCTTCATCTTATCAATGCAGGCATTAGGCCAGGCACATATGACATTAAAATTCACCTAATTCAGTACATGAATATTCACAGCATGTCCATATTATTTTTTTCTCTCTCTTTTTTCGTGGTATTGGTTACTTTTGTCTGTTATTGGTTTCTCTAAACAAGAAAAGCAGGTTTCTTCCAGGAGGATAAATTAGCCTTTTTTAAGAAAACATGTCACCCAAGTCATTCAAATAAATCTCCAGTGTCTAAAGAACTCCTTAAGAATTGTGCTTTTATCCTTGACTTTGGGAATCAAATATTATCAGAGATGCTATAGGAATTGTGCTCCAGAAATAAACACCCAGACCTACTAGACTTGAAATGTGTCCCAGACTCTTTTAGGGCCAGGTATAAATGGACAACTTGGGCCTGTGGAAAGCCAGATTTGTGCCAGCTCTGACATTTGGATTTCCCTACGTAGGTTACATGTGGTTCCTGCCCCTTTTGGTGCTAGGGCCAATGCTAAGGCCATATTTAGACACAGCAGCCACCTGAGAGTCACCCTTTGGAAACCAACTAAGAGAAGGTCATTTCTTCAGATAGAAAAATTTGAAGAAAATTTCAGAAGTGTAATTACCCATGCCTGACCCCTAAAAACAAATAGAATTATTTATACAGAAAGCCACTAGCTATATTTGTAAAATGTATCTTATGTGTTTTGAACAAGTTACTCTTGGTCATCTGATATACTGACAGTAATAAGAGAGACAGAATTTAGGGTCAAGTCAAAATTGACAATTGTTGAAGCCTAAAACCCATCATCTTACTAATCTATGCTATAATTACTGGTTTATCTTCTCTCCTTGCACCATGTTATCAAGTCCTCTTGTGAAGACAAAATATCTTATTCCCTCCATCTGTCACATATTAGAGGTTTAAAAGAAGTTTTGAGAATGTGCTAATATAACACAAATAGCAATAAAAAATAAAAATTAGTAGGTAGCTGATACTGTTTCATGGTTCCATGAAAATAATTATAAGCAACTTTTAATTTTATGCACACCTTTAATTATATTTATTTATTCTTATAGAGCATATCGACAGTTTTATACTAATTTATTGGCTTATTGGTACTTATTATTGAACTTAACAAATAGCCAGGAAGCCTGAATCTAGAGATAACTCAAGTATTGCACAACAAAAAAGAACACAGGATTTGGAGTCAAGAATCTGAAATCTAATCCCACTTCCTCCACCAACTCAGTGGATGACAACGGAAAGTGATTTCAGCTCTCTGAACCTCCGTTTCCACATCTGTAAAATAGAGAAAATTATTCTTTCCTTGTTTATTGCATAGAGTCGCTGTGAGAATTGGATGATATAATGGATGAGAAATCATGCTGAATGAACCAACAAATCATTATCTATATTTAGCCCTAGACTAAGAATCATTATTTGCAATTAAAGTAAGCTATTTTCTTCACAGTAGCTAGTCATGTCACAGTATTTTTAGAAATGTTAACTCCAATGTCATTTATATTGGAAAATAGCTACATTTACAGTATTGACTAATTGAAATCACACACCAAAAAAATGTGCTAATGAGATGCTTCCATTTTGTCTTACCCCTAGGAGAAGGAAAATATTAGCAACTGTCATTGTCCTCCTGCTTACATCACCCTGGTCTCCACAACAAACATAGTGCTTTTTACAGAGCAAAAAGAGACATGATCTCTTAATAAACTACTGGAGCTAGGCAATGATCAATTACGACTATGAAAACCTTTGACTAAAAAGCTAATCAAGAACTTTACAATAGACAGATGAGACTGATAATATTTATCTAATTCCAATGACCAAATATTCCAAAAAGAGACATAACAGATGATATGTGATTCCTGGTGTATTGCAGTGGAAAATATACTACACCACTTTTACAGCTTCTTTGCAAAAACTCAATCCTGAATCTGATCAAATTGGGATAAAGCATCATGTTAAACAATACTACAGAAATGCAATCAGCAAAATCCAGTATGTAGGAAATTCTTCCACAAATAAATTGCAATAAAAAAGAGTGAGAGCAAACTATTGATTTGAAGTGCTTAGAAACACATGAACCAAATGCAATGTTGGGAACTTGTTTGGGTTCTGATTTGAACAAACCAACTGAAAAAATATGTGACAATAAGGGAAATTTGTACACTGACTGGATATTCAGTGATACTAAGAATTATTTTAATTATTTTAGATATGATAATGCTACTATCTTATATAAAAGAGTTCTTACATTTTAAGGATACAGACTGCAGTATTTATGGATGAAATGATGTGATATTTGGAGTTTGCTTCAATATAATCAAATGGCAACAGCAGGAGAGTGAATGGGACAGTTGAAAGAAGACTGATCATATGTTGATAACTGTTAAATCTGCATAATACACACATGGAGTTTCATTATATGATTCTCCTTACTTGTCTGCTTATGTATGTTTGAATCTTTCCACAACTAAAATTTACAAAAATTGAATTAATACAAAATTGAGAAGAATCTTACCCCATGCAACAACTAGAACTAGAATCAATGAAGATATGCACAAGAAAAAATACGTATTTTTATACCCTCAAGCATATAATGATAGAACTATACATATGGTTGAATTCTCAATTACACGATGTGTTCCTAAATATAGAGAAACACAAGACACTAGAAACCTGTTAGAATGACAGTAAGTAACAAATTCATTTTCCACAGAAAGAGGCACCATATAGTCCTTGGAATAAAACTTCACACCTGTTAGAATGGCTATCACCAAAAAGACAAGAGATAACAAATGCTGGCGAGGATGTGGGCAAAAGGGAACCCTTGTGCACTGTTGGTGGGAATGTAAATTGGTATAGCCACTATGAAAAACAGTATGGAGGCTCCTCAAAATATTAAAAATAGAGCTACCTTGGGACTTCCCTGGTGGTCCAGTGGTAAAGAATCTACCTTACAATGCAGGGGATGCAGATTTGATCCCTGGTCAGGGAACTAAGATCCCACATGCTGTGGGAAAACTAAGCCTGTGAGCCACAACTACTGAGCTCGCACACCTCAACTAGAGAACCCATGTGCCATATATATATGTATACATATTTGCCGTCTATGCCAAACTACAGAGCCCATGCGCTCTGGAACCTGCGCACCACAACTACAGATCCCATATGCCCCGGAGCCTGCACGCCATAACTAGAGAAGAGAAAACCTGCATGCCACAACTAGAGAGAAGCCTGCGCGCCCCAACGAAAGATCCTACACGCCTCAGAGAAGATCCCATGTGCCACAACTAAGACCCAATGCAGCCAAAAATAAATTAAATAAATAAATAAATAAATAATTTTTAAAAATAGAGCTACTTTGTGATCCAACAATTCCACCTCTGGGTATATAAGTGAAGGAAATGAAACCATTGTCCCCAAAATATACCTGCACCCCCACATTCATTGCAGCACTATTTACAGTAGCCAAGATCTAGAAAAAACCTAAGTGTCCATCTACGGATGAATGGATAAAGAAAATGTGCCATATATACATACAATGGAATACTCTTCAGTCTTAAAAAAAAAAAAAAAAGGAAATCCTGTCAATTGTAACAATAGGGATGGACTTTGAGGGCATTATACTAAGTGAAATAAGTCAGACAAAGAAAGACAAATTCTATATGTTCTCACTTATACGTGGAATCTAAAAAAAGCAAACTCAGAAAAACAGAGATCTGAATGTAATTAATACGTACTAATTTATGTATCAATAATGAATTGTCATATTAATTTTAATTTTTAGATTAAAAAAGCTCAATTTGTTTCCAAGTGGACAAACATTTCAGAACTGAAATTATAGGGTTTTAAATGTCAAGGTGATCAAGATCACAAATGCCAGATTTGGCTGACTGTCAAACAGTGTTCCTCTCTGGTATAGCTCAGCATGTACCTGTGAGTCCAGTATTATTGCTATTAGATGTTTTTGGGAATTGAAATAATTATACTTAAAAAAGCTAAGGTATAGGTTCTATATTTTAGAACACTGAGAAGGAAAAAATATCTCTACAAGCCATCTGTTCCTCATTATGACTAGGTAGGTATTAAGAGTCACTGATTAACAAATAGCAATCAGGTGTGCTCTTAAATCATCTATGGTAGTCTCCTTCATATTCTGTGAAATAAAAATAATGTTTTTCTTAACTGCCTTTAAACACACACACAGCTAATGAATGGCTATTTTAAAGTCACAACATAAACACCAAATGCTAGGACTCGTCAATTTCTCAGGTGTAGCTTGCAATCCATCTGTACCATATGTTAGAAACACTCAGTATACCTTAGAAGTCTGACTCAATCCTCAGGGAACCATAGTTACTTTTTTCCTGGAACTTTCCATTCATCACAATATTATAATCATACAAAGGAATTTTTCCTCTATAGAACAGGTGTTAACAGTGACCATAAGAAGTGATTCTAGGGACTTCCCTGGTGGTCCAGTGGTAAAGAATCCACCTTCCAATGCAGGGGATGTGGGTTCAATACCTGGTCGGGGAAATAAGATCCCACATGCTGCGAGCCACAACTACTGAGCTTGCGTGCCTCAATGAGACAGCTCGTGTGCCGCAAACTACAGAGCCCGTGCGCCACAACTAGAGAGAAGCCCGCTCACCACAATGAAAAGCCTGCACCTCAACGAAAGATCCCACATGTCTCAACTAAGACCCACCCAATGCAGCCAAAAAAATTAAGAAAATAAATAAATAAAACAAAGATTAAAAAAAGACTAAAAAAAAGAAGCGATTTTATAAAATTCCACTCTTTGCCTTTGAGAATATTCCAATTTTACATATCAGAAAGTGAGCTATTCCTTTGGATTCTCACTTTCACCAGGCATGAGTGATTTCAAATAAATCTGTGACTTAAATATGATTTATATGCACAAAGACCCTTTAATCCTCAGAAACTTGTCCTACATTATCAAAGTCTTCTCAATGCCAAATAGTGGTCAAAATGTATACAACCCCAAATATTGCTCTACTTCAATAGGGTTACTTAACCCCATTTCTTTCTTTCTTGTACTTTTGGCAAATCCAAGTCTTCTATGTCTACCAGAACAAATTTTACACTATAAAAATGGGTTTAAAATCTAAAATTTAATGGAATTTAAAAAAATAAAGCAACAGGAAATCAAAAGCCATCTATTTTCATTATTCTGCAACAAAATTAATTGGATTAAATGCATATAACAAGAGTGTTTACTATATAGTAGAATTCTAAACCACAGTGTTGGGGGCATAAATTCTGAGTATGACTTTTGTAACCTTTATTGTTTTATTTATGTAATTATCTGAAAATGTTAAATCTAGTACATTAATGCTGAACAATTTTGGGGGTAGAATTCTGTCAGTTACTAAACACGATGGTTAGCTTCATTAAAGACACATATCATGGGAGAGGAGAAAAGCCAATGCCAGAGTTTTAAGATAGACAAGCAAGGCCTCCATTTTACCAGGGTATCTGAGTGTGGTCATGGGCATGACATTCAGAGACCTAGGTGGGCTTCTCTCAGAGTGCAATATTTAAAACACGAAGCTTGATCTGAGACAGCTAAGCTGACACATAGCTTACAGATGGTACACTTTTCAGTTTCTAAATGTTCCGTTATTGCAATGGAAGAAAAGTGCTGCTTCTATGAACTGTAACTGACATTAATTGTATGTGTCTTTATTTCATCTTCACTGGGTTTTCTGGGGGGAAAACCTGTCAGAATATAAGAATTCACGAAGAGGAAATATTTACTGTATTATTTCATGGTAGTGTATTATACTTTCAGAATGTTACAGAACAGACAAAAATGAGTCACTGTCCAGAGATCACATGGTAACAAAGACGAACAAACCTTCCAGAAAGAATTAATATTTCAGAAGCTGTTTGTTATATGTAAATTGACAGAAGAAAAGTAATCTGAGTTTCACTTTCTCAAACCTCAGTATAGTGTTAACTATAGTAAGGTGATCTAGGGTGGAAGACTTCTCTCTGAAAAATAACAAATAAATAAATAAGTAAGTAAGCCCTACATCTGAATCAGAGGAAAATAAATTCATTTTTTACCTCTTCCCAGAAAAGGATATTAAATTTGGGCAACTCTATGTACTGTTTCAGTCAATATGGATTTATATTAGAAAAGTAAACAAAGACTTGCTCTCTTCAAATATGCAGAGAACATTTCCTTTAAAGAAGTGTGGATGCATTGCACTTACTAAACTCAGAGCCTCAAAGGGCCAGAAGTGGGCTTAGAATTTGTCTAGTCCCATCCCCTGCCCCAATTCACTACTGGTTTCGTAGGCGAGAAAATGCAGACCCAGAGAGTATCCTGGACTAAGCCATGGTCTCAAAGCTAGTGAGAAGGTGGTGTTAAAATTGAACTATGTCAGTGTGTGTGCCCCCAGAGCTTACTCTTTTAATGGGTACAACACAGTGTTGCTGACATCTTGATATTAAAATTTGAAAATATATTTTAAACTTAGCTGGAAGCTCAGTACATTATTTCAAAATGCTCATATAACTTCCCACAGCTGCCCTTTTCTTATCTTTGGAACAGCACAAGAAACTTTAGATGTTGGCGAACACAGACACTGGACAACACAACATACAGCAGCAGATAGTAAGGTAGAATTATAAGTGTTTCTTCTTCCTTATTATGAAAGTTATGCTGTTTCTACACCTACACAACATAGGCATAAATCTTTAGCAAATATTTTCCAAAGATCGGAAATTGTACTTACTGAACAGCTGAAATAATCACAATAAAGCTTTGCTGATTTTTAAAAATTGTTGTGATTTTGCCCCCAGTTTTAGCATAACCATTTTCAATAATAAGGAACATTGTTCCTAATCAAAATTTACAAAATAAAGGCAGTATTCACATCAAAGGAACATGCTTTGTATGCTATTTATTTTTCCAAAAGGCAGTGATCTCATTGAAAGAAGGATTAAACCAGACTTAAGGTAATGTGTTTATGTAAAAATAGTAGATACATGTTCAGGCCTTCTCCATTCATGTTGCAATATATTGAGAACCCGGAGAAGACTTGGGAAATAGAAGAAACTTGTATTGGGGTTACAGGAGAATTACAAGAGGTAAGGTTGTTTGGCCTGAATAAAGGAATAAAATATGATTCTACATGGGCCTCAACAACTGCATGGAGGTCTTCATTATCAGGAGCACATACCTTGTTAAAGCTCATTATCTCTAAAAAAGATCAAAGACAAATAAAAGGGATTAGATTTGTGAATAGAACTGTTTAATTAGACCATGAAGAGACTGTAGAATTCTTGCTGTGTTAGTCCACATCCTCCAAGAAACAAACAACATGACAGAATTAGATGTTCAAGAGATTTATTGGGGAAAACACATATGAATGATAAAGAGAAGCCCAAGCAGGAGTAGGTATGGTGAGCTCTCAGGGCATGATGCAGGTCTGACACCTGGAAAAGGACAGAGGGAAGGAAGGAGGACTGAACAGGGGAAGCACAGTTCTGAGAAAGTTTGGACCAGGCTAAGGAAGAGTCTCAGAGAAAGGATTGCCTTCACAGGAGTGCCTCATTGCAGGAATAGCCTGGTGCTAGTACTCCACCATGCTCAGTCATTGGCTGGGAGAAGCCCAGGAAGGATGTGGCTTTGGTGTGAACATTCAGGCAGATCAGAAGGTGTGGAGGGACATGTCTACCAACTATGTCCCTAGCGGTAGCTTCTCTTAAAGGAAGGTCTGAGCTGTTCACCTCCATTGCCACCACAGGGACTTTACAGATTAAGTAAAGTTAGAGCAATTTTAGTTTTAAAATGCCAGGGATTCAGGAAGTGAAAGCAATAACCATTGGTTAACCTTTCCACCACATTCACTTTGGTTTTGAACTTTTATTTGGCAATATGCTTAAACAAAAGACATCAATCTTTAAACTGAATTATTCAATATCAGTCTTCTTTTATTTGTCATAAATTAAAAACATTTTGTTCATTCTCTCAGGCATTTCATGACAGCTAGTAGATTGAATTAAAATAAATTTTAATTCTTATTTGAAGACAGATCACAAGCAGATTGCCTTTTGTTCTTCTGGATTGATTTAAAGCAAATTGCTCTATGTGCTACAGCAATTTTAAATGTATTTAAAGTTTTTTTTTAAATTGGAATTATGTGAAATAGTCTTAACAGTTTAAGTTTAGAGGAGGCAATTAGCTGGTTACAACTGGAACTACCAGTCCCTATTTAAAATAATGAGGTCTGACAGTTATGGAATCTGAATTATTCATTGATAACTAGCTTTTCCTCATCTGCAAATCATGGGTAACATTAATAACAGAGGTGTAAGTGTGATAACCAAAGAGTCTGACATTAAGAACACACACGAAAAGTGCTAAATTCTTATTTAATTAAAAAGGATCATGATAGTAGTATTTCTTCTGAAAGAAAATCATTAGGCAAAATGTGTTTTCTCATATGTTTCATCTTTCCCTTTCCTGATGTAGATTTTGCATAAGGAAATAATTGTTTTTGACTGCACACAACAAAATAATGTCCTACTCATGTATTGCCAGTAAACTGTAAAGAACCATAAACATTTCTAATTGTTACATCTTTAAGATAATCATCTAAGAATTCTAGTTTCCTTGTAATCCCTAGAATCAAGTAAATTATATACTCCAACTTTCTAATTGAAAGAGAAAAGTAGACCATAATAAATTACATGGAAAAAGGCAAATAACTCTATTGATGATCATTTAATTGAAGTGAATACTGTGATTACCATGAACCAATTTACTTATTGGCAGTGCAGTTCAAAATTCATGGAATAAATCAAGTTGTTGTTCTCCATAATTTTGCAACAAAGAAAGAAAACTTGCAAGAGGTCACTAAGCATAAGTCCATATTGTCCTTTACAGTCAAAAGTGGTTTAACTAAAGGAGGGACTACCCCTGTATGCACGTATGCATGAGCAAAACTAAAAGGCATGACTACAAAATGTTCCTAAGAAAGCAGGTTTACAAGAAAATGTAAAATGTAAAAAAGCAAAACTAAAAAACCTATCCCCTGGTTTGTTACTCTGGTTGTCCTATGTGTCTCTCAACATTGGAACAAAATGAGAAATTCAATATCTAATTTCCCCATGCTCATACTTAGGTTGTTTATAGCCTACAATAATCAGGTTGACTATTTGTCCCACTAGACTCAGGATAGCACTGGTTTATGCCTGTTGTTCAGTATAATTATGAAAAAATATACAGTGACCCTGTTTATCTCCAAATTTTCCTGATTTGGCCATCCTAATAATAATAGTAATAATGATCCCACTTATTGAGGACTTACTGTGAGGCAGGCCCTGAACTTGGGGCTTGTACAATACTACTATTATCTCCAATTCATACTCAGGAATACTGAACTTCTGAGAGGTCAAGTAGCTTGCCCAAAGTCACACATTTAGGCTGTGTTGTGATTCAGACTTTGTTAGCCTGAATACAAATCTGTGCTCTTACTCATTACACTAGAATCCTACTGCTCTTCAACTGATGAAAACCCATGCCATATTATAGAAAACCATAAACTTACAGACACAAGTACATTTCAAACATCCCCTAACATCAGAAAGCCAAAGGGTTTTATAAAGCATGAGTGGCAACATAATTTTAAGCTGAGAAATTTACACAAAGAAAAATATACACCAATACAGATGAGGTAAAATAGCACAACCAGCTAATAGGGCCAGAAAATCCCCTATGTTTCAAGTTTTCTCCCTGGTCTTCATCAGCAGCACAGCCTAGAGAAAGAGTAAGTGACTCTTGTTAAGCCTGAAGTGTCCCAAGAGTCCAAGTAAAGAATGTCCCAAAATGGGCTTTCAGATATGTCTCTCTAGCTGGATTTATGGCTCAGTGCCTATGCATTTGTAACACAGTGGTCTTTTTAGTAAAACTTTCAAAAGGAGGATTCGAAAAATGTTTTTTTTTATTAGTGCAGATATACATGCCATAGCCCAATGTCAGTTACAGTATACCGATCATGTTCTGCAGATTGTGTCATTGGTCAAGAAAGGAGAGAAACCCCAATATAATAATTAATAATCAATGTGTCTGGCCTTTAAGTCGACCCAAAGGAGAAATGAAACACTGATATAGAATCTCTCCCTGAAGGAAGAAAAACAGTGAGGGTGGAAAAAGAGGGCAGGATGAGCTACCCTTAGAGGAATATAAATAGTAGAGCTGTCTAGTGTTGGGTTCTGACTGGTTTGGTCTAAAATGTTGTAAGTGAATGATACATGAGGTTTACATCATGGTTTCTTTTTGTAATAAAGCCATTAATATAAAATAAAGGAAGTAAAATGGAAGAATATCATTTTAGTGTTTGGTTTTTTTTGACAGCTGACCTGATGCCTCCTTTTTTCTCCCGACTAAGCGACATGGTTTGAAACAGATAAAGGAAGATTTGGCCATTGCGTCTATTACTAATGATATCTTGGCAGGGAATTATTACAGTTTATTCTCAGGGGCTACAATCTAGTGAGACTGTCTCTTAAAAAAAAGCTAATCTGCATGTTTGCTGTTGCTTATCTCCTTAATGTTTTACTCTCCTTTTCTCCCCTCTTTCCCTCTCTATTTTCTTCTGTTAACTATATTTGTCCCTTAAAAGAAAATCTGGCAGAGGTATTTGAAACTCCAGTATATAATTGCACTGATTATTTTATGCTAATGAATGAACTATCTAGCAATATAATATTTCACTTTCTGTGCCCTCCTGGTGGTAGCATAAGATAAATTCTAGAGTATCTTTAATTAACTAAAGGAAGCAGAGAGAAATCTCTGTGGATTATAATATTTATGGCCCTAAAATGAACAAAATAACAGATGAGGGTGGGAGGGGGCAACTAAACAGTAGACAAATCTTAGACAGTTAATTAAAACAAAACTCATGCTTATTTTGGCCTTTTTATCTGCATACGGTACTCATGCCAGGGAACAATAAATGGAAAATTTTAAATGTTCTCATTCTTCCTCCAAGCCTATTTAGTCTAAATATCCCACCCTCCCCCATGCCTCCTTCCTCCTACCCTCCACCACCATCCCACACACATATTTCTATACATAACCACTCAGAGTTGGCCCTAACATCTTCTCACAAAACTCCAGACTCTGTTCAAAATGATGGTGACAAGGCTCCTCAGACAGGGGCCCTCCCTCAATATTTGTTTGATTTGTAGATTGAAATGAAGTACTCAAAATAAATGAAGTTACGTGCATATTAACAGCCTAACTGCTTTGCTCCCAAGCATTGAGAGAGGCTATCACTGAAAATTCTTACAGAAAGAACCGAAGCAATTCATAGAATTTGGTCCTAGTTATTTTCCCAAAAGTCACAGTAAAAACCAAGTTGTTACCAACAAAACCGGTTATCAGAAACAACTGTTACGAAGACTGAACAGATTGCATGGATGACAAGGGCCAAGAAATCTGAGGCTAGATAAAAGAAGAAATAGGGAACAGGTCAAAGACATGCAGACTAGATTGACCTTGATATTTGGTCTGCAGTAGACCTCCTGGTCTTGAAGACAAATGAACAGCATCTTCTTGATTTTAACTAAATAGGAAAGAAAAAAAAAAAAAGCAGACATAAACTAATTTAATACAAGTCTGGGATAAGACCTGTATCTCTTAGTGGGATTGTAAATTAATTTCTATTTCATTCTCAGTATTTTTGTATTTTCAAACTTTTATATGACAAGATATATTACTTTCATAGTGACTACTACTGCTAGCAGTACAAACACAGTAACAGGATATATCAATATATAATATTGTTAACTAAGTAACAGGTTCAAGAAATATCCAAGCCCAGTGACTAAAGAGAAACCTGGAGCCCCTTATTTGAAAATTAAAATAATGCTTTCTTTCAAAAAGAGTTTTGAAATCTTCATAGTCTGCTATAATCGTCCCTAAAGACTACTTAAAATGCCACAATAATCAATACCCCTTCAGTGAAAAACTAAAAACACCTAGATCCTTTTCTAGGCTCAATATTAGAGGGAGGTCACTTTGACAACATCTTCAAATAACTATGATTCTTCCTGAACCAAAGCTCACATTTTCTACATTGGTTCCAGCTTCTACCCTACAGGGTGGAGCCTCAGTGAGCCTATAGCTCTGTAAAGCTGCTAGTGCTCCTTGCTTCCAGGATACACCAAAGACAACAGGAAGGTTCAGGCTTAAATAACGTTGGTTCTCAAGTTTATAATAAGCATACATTTTCCCCTTTCCCTAAGGGCCTATGACCTCATGTGGTCCACTGGGAAAAACTGGGGCTGCCAAGTAAGGTTGTGTAAGTTGTGTACACAGGTACTGAGGCAAGGAGGAATATGTGGAGCTAGGAGTCCAGCTCATACTCCCCCTACCTACAACCTTTGTGCCCTGGCTTGAGGGCTACATCATTTGAATTTTAGTAATTCAACCACCAATGATAAATTCACAAAAAGGTGCTATATGTGCTAGCACTGACCAAGAGAGAAGCCTGCTTTGACAACCTCTTAGCTATTCAGTTTCAAGCATCCCCGAAGACCTTGAATCTTTCAACTCACTATTGCAATTCCCCTAGCCTATGTTCCATGCCCTTGGGGTTCTATTCAGAGATGAAATCTGAAAAATAATTCAGACTAAGGTATTAATGGTTAAGATCATGTGTTTGTCCTTCTAGAAAGCATTTTTGCATTTTAACTGATGGTTTTGACTTGCTTCTAGAACCACAGGAAACTACCACAGGAACCCTACCTACCTAGGGGCAGAGCTGGTCCCTCCAGCTGTTCTTTGTAAGCCAGCAATATACTTGATACCTTCTTTAAATTTAATCCAGGTCCTATGCACTCAAAAATGTGGCAGTTGTGCAAAACCAATGGTTCAAGATATTAAAAATCAATAGGCCAACGTCTGACTATATAGAGAGATACTTTTAAAGATTTCAGCTCAAATCCTGAACACTTATAACGTGTGTGACTTTAGTCAAGTCACTTCACTTGAACAATATAGTATTATTCTGAAGAATAAATTGGACATTTATGGCAAAATCTAGCAAAATAGCAGAAAAATAGCAGACACACAAATACAATGTGTAAAATTGGAAGCAGAAAAATTCATAGTTCCCATGGATCTGGTACCACATATGCTACTAGTATACAAATAACCAAAAGATGTGTTCATCAGATAGGGTAATTTTAATAGAAAAAATGCAATTAATAATACAAGTATAGCCATTTTAAATTTCTGTTTCTGAATTTATTTGTAGTACTACTAGGTTAAGATGAAAAGTAAAGACTATGGGCATAGGCATGTTTGAAGTATCACCAACCATATCAGGCTTACCATGGGAAAATATTTCTTTAACATTAGGATTCTTTTGTGGCATCTTCCCTCATGGGACTTGTTCTTTCATTGGAATTACTCATTTTAATTGAGAATTATAAAACCACACAGGGGGTATCATCATGCTGAGATGAAAATGACTTAAGTTTTCATAGACTTCTTTTGTGTGGTAGGTTGATGATGGCACACTCTAGCTTAATAATAGATAAAAGAGTTCTGTTTCTTAAATACAGAAAATAGATGAAATATGTTTGCTTTTCACAGCCAAGGTCTAAATAACTGTATTCCTAATTTTCATCTTGCACTAAAATATTCACAGAATATTTCATCAATAAAGTGTGCCATTTCTTAACAATATTGTCAGTCTGATTTTTAAATTGTTTCTATTAACTTCAGGAAAACACTCCCATTCGTACTTCCTATGGATGTCTTCATATCCTAAAATTTTCCATGATCCCATTGCCAAATTATACTGTGAAAACCCTGCCCTGTAAATAAAACATAAAGTTAATGAAATGCGCAAAGAGAAAGGTTGGTGGTATAACAAGGTCAGTTTATATCAAAATATTTAAACCCAGACTTGGAATTAACACCTACATATACAGACTAAAAACGTAAACAATTATAACTTAAAATTAATCTGGCACAGAGCATGAGGCTGCGCAAAATGAGATAGCAAAAGAACCTTTTTTTTTTTTTTTTTTTTTTATTTATTTTTGGCTGTGTTGGGTCTTCGTTTCTGTGCGAGGGCTTTCTCTAGTTGTGGCAAGTGGGGGCCACTCCTCATCGCGGTGCACGGGCCTCTCACTATCGCGGCCTCTCCTGTTGTGGAGCACAGGCTCCAGACGCGCAGGCTCAGTAATTGTGGCTCACGGGGCTAGTTGCTCCGCGGCATGTGGGATCTTCCCAGACCAGGGCTCGAACCCGTGTCCCCTGCATTGGCAGGCAGACTCTCAACCACTGCGCCACCAGGGAAGCCCGCAAAAGAACCTTTTTAAAAAAAGATTACTAGGTACTAAGATTCTAGAATTTCAGACATTTTTTTAAAATGTAGCATTGGCAAGAGCTGTGGAAATGATGTGATTCATACATTTTCCTCTTAAAGATAAGGAAACTGAGGCCCAAGTGTCTAAGTATTCTGCCCCAGATCAAAAAAGAGTTAATGTCTGAGCCAGAGGAACCTGGTTCCCTGATTCCTGTTTGAAGCTTCCTCAGAACACTGTACAGCTACTGGATCCGGATTCTACTGGAGGAAAGCAAACTGAAGGACATGTTGATGGAAGTTCAAGCTAGAGAAGGACAATGGGCAGAAGCCTATAGGAAGGTAAGAAAGAGCAAATGTGCCTGCACAGAAATCTGTCTTCCCCACTCTTGTCACATGAAGCTCACTCAGACTCCTTGCATTTGTTTTTCTAGTCTTTGTACCTTTTTTAAAAGCCTTCTTATGACTTTGGGAAAAGTCCCATTCACATTAATTTTTCATTCTTCAAATGCCCCATCTTCTTTAAAATCATTTCCAAAATACTATCTTTTAATGGAAACCTATTATCATAATAAAAATAACTGACATTTATTTAACAGTCGACCTGTGCTCCCAAGTGAAGAACGGAGATTGATGGCCACATATCATTGTCACAACTACTCCTCTCTCACAAAGCCATATATGTACCATGACTGAATTCCACTTGGGATGCTTACTGTTCTAAGGAGTGTGGAGGTTGCAGTTAGTCTGAGTTCAAGTCCTGGCAAGACTCCACATCTTAATAGCCATGCCTCATTGGGCGATTTACTCTTTGCTTTAATTTTCTCATTTATGAAATGAGCTAATACTATCTTATTGATTAGAGGAATTAATTCTTACAAAGAATTTAGAACACTTCCTTGTACACTGTAAGCCACTGGTAAGTTTAGATATTATTATTAGTTCACCTTTAGTTATTTAATTACATTTCACTTCTAGACAGAAAGCTCACTGAAAGCAAGGACCATGTATGACTTACCTTTGTATGTTTAGCACTTTACTCAAAAGAGATTTCAATTTGGAATGCAGTCCCTGGGACAGCGATACGTACCCAACATATTCCTTCTTCCTGGGCACACAGCTTAATTACAGTCCCTTTGTACTAGGTCTCCAGCCCTTTGTACCAGGGTGGAGCCACGGACTGGGTCTCACTAATGAAATATGAGCTGAAGTGACTTGTCTCTTCTGGGCTGGTTAAGAATGGGTATGCCCTGGACTTATATATACTACCAAATGTAAAATAGATAGCTAATGGGAAGCAGCCGCATAGCACAGGGAGATCAGCTGGGTGCTTTGTGACCACCTACTAGAGGGGTGGGATAGGGAGGGTGGGAGGGAGATGCAAGAGGGAGGAGATATGGGGATATATGTATATATGTAGCTGATTCACTTTGTTATAAAGCAGAAACTAACACACCATTGTAAAGCAATTATACTCCCATAAAGATGTTAAAAAAAAAAATGGGTATGCCTGCGCCAGTCTTTCTGTCTTCCTGATTGGCTGGTTGGATGCTGAATTTCATGCACTGGAGTTGGCAGAACCACTATCAGCCTAGCTCTCTAAATAACTATGTGGAGCAGAAGCCTCTCCTTCCCTCTCCAACCTGCACTGAACTGTAAGATAAAAAAGGAGAAAAAAGCCTTTGACGTGTTAAGTCATTTAAATTTTGCAGTTGTCTGTTAACAGCAATTAGCCTGCCCTGGTTAGTAAAGTCCCTATCAGCCAGACATGACATGTAGAAGAAGACAACAGGAACTAGCCATTGAGAAAGGGTTTGTTTTCAGTTTTCCTAGCAGCTCTTCTCTCAGAAACTTTTTCCTCCCAGAATCACAGGAATAAAGTATTTAAATCCTTTAATATGTTTTTCATATTAGGTGTCCACAGCAGATTTTTTTAATGGCTTAAAAACTACTGGATTGTGGAATAAGCTCTTATATTTTCTTTATTCTCACAGCCTATTTTAGATACTGAATAAATGTTAAGTAAACAGTGTATTGACCTAGAGAGTTAGGGCACAGTTTTTCTGTCTAACTTACTTGAACCTTAAAAAAGACAAGTAAGTCAAATCATTATGCTTTACACCTTAAGATTATACAATGCTGTATGTCAATTATATCTTCCAATAAAACTGGAAGATAAAAAAAAATTTTTTTAATAAAAAATAAATAAATATTTGGTAGAATTCATCACGGGAAAAAAAAGGCATCATACTCAACTGCTTAAAAGATAAAAATGATCATGATATTTTCTTATGTAAAAGCCTACGAGAGTTCTCAGTTGACAATCTACTGTCCTAGCATTCAAAACCCCTTATGTTCTGGACCCACCTTATCTCAGTCTTTAAGATAGTACGGTATCATGGTTAAAAACTCAAAGTCTGGGATCTGATTTCTCAGATTTAAATCCTGGATCTGTTGGCAACTGTGTGCATGATCTTGAGCAAGTTATACAGCCTCTCAAGCCTCATCTGCAAAGACGGAAATGTCTCATAAAGTTTTTAAGAGGTTTAAATGGATTAATACATCTCATGTTCTTAGAACAGCATCTGACACAGTATGATCAGTCATGTTAATTATTGTGATTACACATCATTGTCTAATCAAATTTTATACTCTAATGTATGCTCAAGGGACTATGTTGGTTGTATAGGAGAAACAAAAAAAAAAACAGTTTTGTTCATTAGAATTTGTCAGGTCAGGTAAAAAAATCTTAAGCTGGAAAAAATATTAGCTTTAGTAGGTCCACGATATATGCTTAATTTAATTGAAAAATTTAAAGGAAGGCTTATACTATGTTTTAAATATGTTCTTTGAAAGCAAGCTTCATATAAAAACCCCTTTTCATAAAAATTTTAAGTTTTTTAAAAAACTAAATGCTCAGCATTTTACCAGAAGGGAAAAAAATAATTTTTATGTTCAGAGATTTAAAAATGTTTAATACTAGAAATCATATTTCAGATAATAAAAGTAAATATCAATTAGCCATATCCTAAATATGAAACTTGCTAAAGCTTGTTAATGTTGCTAAGTGTACTTGTTAGATATGCAAACAAAAAATAAACTGTATCATTTTTTTCCTCCACAAAGATTATCTTCGATAGTGAGTTTTTAGAGCTCTGTTCACTCTGACGTTAAATATGCAAAATAAGAGCTTTCCCATATTTTATTTCCTTAGAATTTTTAAATAAAAGATTAACTTCTGCTATGAGCACTTTTATGATTTTTTAACTTACAGTGTCTTTCTCCTGATTTTACCTTACTATTTCTGGTTCTATCACCTTGAATCAGAGCCTTCTCTTGCTGTTTTTCCAACCCCTCAAATGCTTGTAGACAATGATGGAGGTAGGGAGAATGCCAGCAAACACAGTTCCAAGACCTCTTTGCCCCATCAGCCCGTAACTCATTTAACAGTATACAAATGATTTAACAGTAATACCAGACGAGTTCCCACAGGAAATCATTTCCATTCCCACCACAGCTTGCAGATGGAGGTCATGTTTCCCTCTCTCCTTAGTCACTGCTCAGCCAAACTATTCATATTTACATAATTCTCCCAGTAGTATTAGGTAAACTTTTTGAAATCAGAGCAGTTTGTAGAGTTGCATTTCCAGAAGGGGTTGTGGAATGGGAGGACTGAAGAGATCCTGCAGCAGGGCATGGCTGATTTTTTATTTGCTCTATCCTGGAATATTGTCCATTTTCTCCTCCATATCCACTCCTACATTTATCCATTCTCCTCTGTGCCCTTGGAGGCTAACTTGCACAGCCCTGTTCTCTGATTTTCTGTCGGGTTTGATCAAACTGAGGCACTGAGGAGATCAGAGGGCAGGAAGAAATTGGAGCTACATATTAATAATTACTGGGTTTCTCCCTGCTGTGCCTCAGATTGGCGATGAGTATATTCCTATACCAACAACCACAGTTTATTTCTTAGGGCGATCTCTTACATCTACAAATATTCCCTTTAGATTCTAGACGCAGTTTTTTCTCATTCTCTCTCTAGGCTTCAGGTTGGTAACATCTGTCCTACCATTGCTAGTCCCAAGGTGATTCACCATCCCTTAGTTTCCCTTAATACTACCTACTTCTTTGAAAATAGTGCTTTTGCTGAAGTCTCCTCAATTGCCCTTTATAAGTGTACTCCCCTTTGCTCACTGGGACCCAGGCTGATATTGCTCTAAACCTGGATTGTACAGATAATATCAGATAGCCTCAACCAGGTTGAAACTGGTGGTATCTAGGTGGTATCTAAATAACCAAAAAAGAATGACTTTTTTTCTTTCT
Organism: Mesoplodon bidens; assembly: GCF_964165515.1. Lineage (NCBI taxonomy): Eukaryota > Metazoa > Chordata > Mammalia > Artiodactyla > Ziphiidae > Mesoplodon > Mesoplodon bidens. The sequence continues at coordinate 35,045,818 of NC_138165.1, read as the reverse complement.
GAAAAGTCAGTGAAATTTGCATTATTGGGAATCCAGAATTAAGGACAAATTTAAGGCGAGACTGCTCAAAAAAAAGGACTGATTATAAGTCTATTAACTTCAAAGCTCCTTGAGGAACTTATCGTTTCTTTCATGTATTGAACTTCTTAGTCCTCTCACATATCAGCAAATACCTCCATTTGATGGGACCAGCACATGATACAGGGGATATGATACTGTTCCGGGAGCCAGAAACCCCTGTTCCAGTACCAACTCTTTCACTGATAAATTATATGACCTTGGACAAGTCACTTAATTTCCCTAACTTCGGCACTTTTTCAGTCTTCAATAGGACAAAGCTGTAACTCATGGGCTTCCAGCTCCTGCTACATCTTTAATATAGGCACAGTCCTTCTCGACAGTAAAATCCACTGGTGAAGTACTGGCCTGATCTTGTGTGCCAAATCCTGAAGTCCATATTTTCATGTAGCCTATAAATCACTCTGCATTGTCTTGAGTTATAGTCAGTGAGGGAGGAGGGGGCCTGCCCTGAGAAATGTGCATTGTTGTCTTCTTGGCTTAAACAGGCAGTGACTGTGTTTTATATCTCACCTCTCAAAACTCTGTGGCTGATGGGGTGGTGTTTGTGAGTTGAGATTTAAACGTGAATCAGGACTCTTTCCTGATCTGGAAAGGATGGACCAGCGCTAACATAGCATTATTTGATGCCTATTCTCTAGATAAACAGCTTTTGAATCTGATCTAATCATACTCTATTACTTTCCCAATAAGCTAAATCTTTTCACAATTCTGTGTTTTTGAACATACTATTCCCTCTGCCCAAAATGCTTATGTTCAAGTTTTTTTAACTTCTCTTTTACCTTCAAAACCCCAAATATTAATTCCTCTGTGAAACATTTTCTTGCACTCCCACTTTCTTCTCTGCTCTTCTTACCTCTGCTATGACTGTATCATATTACAGTATGCTTATCCCTTTACCTATAGCACATTTCCCACCAATCCCAATGGATCAAGAGCTCTTCTGTCTTTCCTTTAGTCCCCAACTCTTCTGTCTCTCCTTTAGTCCCCAACAGAAAATATAGAATAAAAACATGTAATTGAGTTATAAAAATATTAATGAAGAAATGTATGATAAAATAAAACACACTTCTAATGATAGAACTGCAAGATGTCCTTGCTTTGACTTTCTTAAAACCAGTGACCCTTCCTTGGATCACCAGGTGTATGGATCCACCCTAAAAGCCGAGACACAACTAGCCTGACTGGGGCAACAACAGCAATAAAACAACAAACTACAGAGGGTAAGATGACATAAAATGCTTAGTGGCAGAAGAGAGCTGTAATAGCTTTGAAAGAAAGCTGTCCTGTCAGTAGACACAGAGCTAAGAATAAGAGAATAAGAGGAAAAGGAGGAAACTTTTATTTGGTTGTGGTGGTAGTGGTGGTGCTTGTGTTTGTGATGATGCTTCTCATTGTTACTATTTTCCCAAAGCCTTTTGAAAGTTGAACAGTATGGCCTGAACTGGAGTGGAAAATAAGTCTGCAGACAGCTGTCATGACTTCTGCAAATTTTTTACTAGGGTATGTTGTTGCAACTACTCTGGTGCAAAATACTCATTAAGTAAGTAAACTTTTATTATGGACTTACATGTTCTTAGCTCTAGGAATAAAAATAGTATTAAGACACATTCACTGTCCTTGTCTTCGAGGACTGCATAATCTAGCGTGGGAAACTTACCCATATCCATAAACAACTGCAAACACATTTGCAGGAAGAGAACGAAAGCAGAATGAGATCTGTGAAGAAGAAAAAACAAATACAAGGAGATATAAAAGTACACATCCTAAGGTGTAGTAAGAGATATGGCCAGTGATGAGATTTAGAAAAAGGAGGTTGGAATGATGTTGGGAAGGTCTTTGAGACACCAAGGAATCATTGACAAAAGTTTTGCTCTATACTAGGCATTTGTGATTCAAGTATGAAAAACACCCTCCAATGAGTTAGGAAAGAACACAGAGGAAACAACTTTACTATTTTTCTTGTGTCTGTTTTTCTTAGGACCCTTCTCACTAAACCCAATTTCTTCAAATAGCCACTCACTCTCTGGTCTTAATCCCTGTCCTTCTCCTTACCAGTGTATCCTTTTACCATAATCCTCTTCACTGACTTCATGATTCATCTGTTGACTACATGAACGTAATTTTTTAAATCAAATAAATTTGAGTATTTTTGTCTTCTACTCTCCTGGGAGACACCACTTTATGTTTTGAGGGGGATAAACCCAAACCATTTATTGACACACTTATTTATTAGCTTGTAAGGTCTTCAAGGGTAGGAAATAAGTGTTTAGTTTAATAATATACCAGCTAGGGAAATTCTAAAACCTAAGCTTAGAATTTTTCATGTGGCTGAATAGTCTTTGCTAAGGTCAAAAAGAATTTCAGATTGGATTGTTTAAATATTAAAACTTTTTAAGAAGGAATATGCTAGGATTATTAAGATTTTCAAAATGAGTTTGTAATCGGTATACTTTAAAGCTTTTTGAAATATTTTCTCCATTCATTTCATTTCTAATGTTTTATTGCTGTTATTGTCATTACATATTTGTAAAAGGGAAGAATAACATTTTATGTCTACTACTGCTACTCTTCTAACTACAATCAGTCACCATAAGATATGATAGTTACAGCTTTGTAGTCTTTTTTCTTTCTTTCTTTTTAACATTTCAGGAATATTTTAAGATCATCAGAAGAAACCAAGCTTATACTTTGCTCAAATCTTTGCTTTATATTTAATTTTCCTATAGTACTGCATGACTTGAAGAAGCAAGCTAAAAATTGTCAGAATATTGTCAGGGGCAATGCATGCAAAAACCAATCTTGTTTCACCACCCATATTAGCTTTTCCACTTTCCATGCAAAAATTATTTCTGTCAATATTTTAATTTCAACTAGATGGGGTGGAAGGAATGAGTGACATCTAAGCAGATGGTTGTCAGAAAACTGATGACTACATACAGTAGTGTGATTAAGAATTAGGGAATAAATACATGCAGCTAGTTGTAAATACCTGGCATCTACATATATATATCCCCCTGGAGAACTCAATCTTAAGGATTATATTTGTTTGATAGAAACATATTTTGATAATATATTTTAACAAATGACTAAAGTGTTACATAAATATTGGCTATGCTTTAAAGGGTCAATAAAAAAAGTTATTTTAGGTAGACATAAATATGACGTTAAAATCATTATTCAGCTTTCTTATTAACTTTCTAAATGCCTTGTAAGATGTGTCAGCTGCTCAAATAGAAAGAAGTATAATTAGAATCATACAAATTATTTGCCTGTGGTTATTGGGGTCAGAGAGGACCACCCCAAATCAGTATACTTTATACCATATTGCATCTTCAAATCAATATACAATTTTGCTCTTTTTGAATAGTTTGTTTTCAGGGGCTAAATGTGGACAAGAAATGCCTACGCAGAAGCTCTCAAACTTTTTTGACCATGACCTATTTTATGGGTTGAACTGGGTCCCCCAAGAGATGTTAAACTCCTAATTTCCAAGTGTTCCTGAATCTGGCCTTATTTAGAAATAGGGTCTTTGCAAATGAGCTAAGAAGAAGTCATTAGGGTGAGCCTGAACACAATATGAATGTGTCGTTATAAAAAGGGGAAATTTGGGGCTTCCCTGGTGGCGCAGTGGTTGAGAGCCCACCTGCCGATGTAGGGGACACGGGTTCATGCCGTGGTCCGGGAAGATCCCACATGCTGAGGAGCGGCCGGGCCGTGAGCCATGGCCGTTGAGCCTGCGTGTCCAGAGCCTGTGCTCCGCAATGGGAGAGGCCACACAGTGAGAGGCCCGTGTACTGCAAATAAAAAAAAAAAAAAAAAGAAAACCCTTTTACTGCCTCTATTATGTCCTAAGCATATAGCAGGTACTCAGAATATTTGGCTGTTTGCGTTTCCACATTCATTTTCTGTATTAATGACCGAAATAAATGGGGAAAAGATCCTGGAAAAAAAAAGGGGGGGGGGAATTTGGACACAGAAAGAAAAATGCACAAGTAGAGAATGCCACGTGAATATGAAGGCAGAGATCAGGGTGATGTGTCTACAAGCCGAGGCCTGCCAAAGATTGCCAGAAAACCACCAGGAGGTAGGAGAGAGGCATGGAGTAGATTATCCCTCACAGTCCTCAGAAGGAACCAGCCCTGCCGACACCTTGATCTAAGATTTCTAGCCTCCAGAACTGTGACACAATAAATTTCTATTGCTTAAGCCATCCAGTTTGTGATACTTCGTTATGGCAGCTCTCACAAACTAATACAACCCACAATCAGAAAGGCACTGAAATCCACAATAACCACACCCATATAGAATGGAAAGTTTTCACAAAACAATGTTTGCCGTTACTCTGAATGATGAATTCTGACATTTTCTAATCCACATACTTTAAAACTTTTTCTTGTCACATCTCATGAAATCGATTTTTTGCAGTTTGGAAAATATTAGCCTAACAGTGAGAGCAATATTTAGTTCCTATACATGGGTCCCTTTTATTTGTTGTGACCGAATAAGATTTGAGACGAGATAACATTTTAAAAGACATGGTAGGTACCACTAATGGAAAACAACATCTAATCTACAAAACATGACAAAAATTATTATTTTTTTAATAGATCTTTATTGGAGTATAATTGCTTCACAATACTTTGTTAGTTTCTGTTGTGAGCAAAGTGAATCAGCCATATGCATAAATATGTCCCCATATCATCTCCCTCTTCAGCCTCCCTCCCACCTTCCCTATCCCACCCCTCTAGGTCATGCAAAGCACCCAGCTGATCTCCCTGTGCTATGCTGCTGCTTCCCACTAGCTAACTATTTTACATTTGGTAGTGTATATATGTCGATGCTATGCTCACTTTGCCCCAGCTTCCCCCTCCCACCCCGTTTCCCCAAGTCCATTCTCTATGTCTACGTCTTTATTCCTGCCCTGCCACTAGGTTCATCAGTACCATTTTTTTTTTTTTTAGATTCCATATATATGTGTTAACATACAGTATTTGTTTTTCTCTTTCTGACTTACTTCACTCTGTATGACAGTCTCAAGGTCCATCCACCTCACTACAAATAACTCAATTTCGTTTCTTTTTATAGCTGAGTAATATTCCATTGTATATATGGGCCACATCTTCTTTATCCATTCATCTGTCGATGGACACTTAGGTTGCTTCCATGTCCTGGCTATTGTAAATAGTGCTGCAATGAACATTGTGGTACATGTCTCTTTTAGAATTATGGTTTTCTCAGGGTATAGGCCCAGGAGTGGGATTGCTGGGTCATACGGTAGTTCTACTTTTACTTTTTTAAGGAACCTCCATACTGTACTCCATAGTGGCTGCATCAATTTACATTCCCACCAACAGTGCAAGAGGGTTCCCTTTTCACTACACCATTTTCCAGCATTTATTGCTTGTAGATTTTTTTGATGATGCCCATTCTGACCAGTGTGAGGTGATATCTCATTGTAGATTTGATTTGTGTTTCTCTAATAATTAGTGATGTTGAGCATCTTTTCATGTACCTCTTGGCCATCTGCATGTCTTCTTTGGTGAAATGTCTATTTAGGTCTTCTGCCCATTTCTTAATTGAACTGTTTCTTTTTTTGATATTGAGCTCCATGAGCTGTTTGTATATTTTGTAGATTAATCTTTTGTCTGTTGTTTCATTTGCAAATGTTTTCTCCCATTCTGAAGGTTGTCTTTTTGTCTTGTTTATGGTTTCCTTTGCTGTGAAAAATCTTTTAAGCTTGATTAGGTCCCATTGGTTTATTTTTGTTTTTATCTCCATTACTCTAGGAGGTGGGTCAAAAAAGATCTTGCTGTGGTTTATGTCAAAGAGTGTTTTTCCTATGTTTTCCTCTAAGAGTTTTATAGTGTCTGGCCTTGCATTTAGGTCTTTAATCCCTTTTGAGTTTATTTTTGTGTATGATGTTAGGAAGTGTTCTAATTTCATTCTTTTACATGTAGCTGTCCAGTTTTCCCAGCACCACTTATTGAAGAAGCTGTCCTTTCTCCATTGTATGTTCCTGCCTTTGTCATAAATTAGGTGACCATATGTGTGCGGATTTATCTCTGGGCTTTCTATCCTGTACCATTGATCTATATTTCTGTTTTTGTGCCACTACCATAATCTCTTGATTACTGTAGCTTTGTAGTATAGTTTGAAGTCGGGGAGCCACATTCCTCCAGCTGCATTTTTCTTTCTCAAGATTGTTTTGGCTATTCGGGGTCTTTTCTGTTTCCATATGAATTGTAAAATTTTTTGTTCTAATTCTGTGAAGAATGCCATTGGTAGTTTGATAGGGATTGCACTGAATCTGTAGATTGCTTTGGGTAGCATAGTCATTTTCACAATATTGATTCTTCCAATCCAAGAACAAGGTATATTTCCCTATCTCTTTATGTCATCTTTGATTTCTTTCATCAGTACTTTATAGTTTTCTGAGTACCCGTCTTTCGCCTCCTTAGGCAGGTTTATTCCTAGGTATTTTATTCTTTTTGTTGTGATGGTAAATGGGATTGTTTCATTAATTTCTCTTTCTGATTTTTCATTGTTAGTGTATAGGAATACCAAAGACTTCTGTGTATTAATTTTGTACCTTGCACCCTTACCAAATTCATTGATTAGTTCTAGTAGTTTTCTGGTCACATCTGTAGGATTTTCTATGTATAGTATCATGTCATCTGCAAACAGTGACAGTTTTACTTCTTCTTTTCCTATTTGTATTCTTTTATTTCTTTTTCTTCTCTGACTGCTATGGCTAGGACTTCCAAAATTATGTTGAATAAGAGTGGCTAGAGTGGACAGCCTTGTCATGTTCCTGATCTTAGTGGAAATGTTTTCAGTTTTTCACCATTGAGTATGATGTTTGCTGTTGGCTTGTCATATAAGGCCTTTATTATGTTGATGTAGCTTCCCTCTATGCCCATTCTGGAGAGTTTTTAGCATAAATGGGTGTTGAATTTTGTCAAAAGCTTTTTCTGCATTTATTGAGATGATCATATGGTTTTTATTCCTTAATTCATTAATATGGTGTATCACATTGATTGATGTGTGTATACTGAAGAATCCTTGCATCCTGGGGATAAATCCGACTTGATCATTGTGTATGATCCTTTTAATGTGTTGCTGGATTCTGTTTGCTAGTATTTTGTTCAGGATTTTTGCATCTATGTTCATCAGTGATATTGGCCTGTAGTTTTCTTTTTTTGTGACATCTTTTTCTAGTTTTGGTATCAGGGTGATGGTGGCTTCATAGAATGAATTTGAGAGTGTTCCTCCCTCTGCAAATTTTCAGAAGAGTTTGAGAAGATAGGTGTTAGCTCTTCTCTAAATGTTTGATAGAATTTGCCTGTGAAGCCATCTGGCTCTGGACTTTTGATTGTTGGAAGATTTTTCATTACAGTTTCAATTTCTTTCCTTGTGATACGTCTGTTTATATTTTCTAATTCTTCCTGGTTCAGTCTTGGAAAATTGTACATTTCCAAGAATTTGTCCATTTCTTTGTGGTTGTCCATTTTATTGGCATTGAGTTGTTTGTAGTAGTCTCATAATCTTTTGTATTTCTGTGTTGTCAGTTGTGATTTCTCCTTTTTCATTTCTAAATTTATTGATTTGAGTCCTTTCCCTTTTTTCTTGATGAGCCTGGCTAAGGGTTTATCAATTTTGTTTATCTTCTCAAAGAAACAGCTTTTCGTTTTATTGATCTTTGCTATTGTTTTGTTTTTATTTCATTTATTTCTGCTCTGATCATCATGATTTCTTTCCTTTTACTGACTTTGGGTTTTCTTTGTTTTTCTTTCTCCAGTTGCTTTACATGTAGGGTTAGGTTGTTTATTTGAGATGTTTCTTGTTTCTTGAGGTTAGACTGGATTGCTATAAACTTCTCTCTTAGAACTGCTTTTGCTGCATCCCATAGGTTTTGGGTGGTCGTGTTTTCATTGTCATTTGTTTCTATGTATTTTTTTATTTCTTCTTTGATTTCTTCAGTGATCTCTTGGTTAATTAGTAGCATACTGTTTAGCCTCCATGAATTTGTGGTTTTTACAGTTTTTTTCCTGTAATTGAGTTTCTGTCTCATAGGGTTGTGGTCAGAAAAGATACTTGATACAATTTCAATTTTCTTAAATTTTCCACAGTTTGATTTGTGACCCAAGGTATGGTCTATCCTGGAGAATGTTCCATGTGCGCTTGAGAAGAAAGTGTATTCTGCCACTTTTGGGTGGAATGTTCTATAAATATCAATTAAATCTATCTGGTCTATTGTGACATTTACAGCTTGTGTTTCCTTATTTATTTTCTGTTTGGATGATTTGTCCATTGGTGTTAGTGGGGTGTTAAAGTCCCCTACTATTATTGTGTTACTGTTGAGTTCCCCTTTCATGGTTGTTAGCATTTGCCTTATATACTGAGGTGTTCCTATGTTGGGTGCACAAACATTTATAATAATCATTATATCTTCTTCTTGGATTGACCCCTTGATCATTATGTAGTGTCGTTCATTATCTCTTGTAACAGTCTTTATTTTAAAGTCTATTTCATCTGATACAAGTATTGCTACTCCAGCTTTCTTTTGATTTCCATTTGCCTGGAATATCTTTTTCCATCCTTTCACTTTCAGTCTGTATGTGTCCCTAGGTCTGAAGTGGGTATCTTGTAGACAGCATATATATGGGTCTTATTTTTGTATCCATTCAGCCAGTCTGTGTCTTTTGGTTGGGGCATTTAATCCATTTACATTCAAGGTTATTATTGATATGTATTCTTCCTATTACCATTTTCTAAATTGTTTTGGGTTTGTTTTTGTGGGTCTTTTCTTCTCTTGTCCTTCCAGCCTAGAGAAGCTTCTTTAGCATTTGTTGTACAGCTGGTTTGGTGTTGCTGAATTCTCTTAGCTTTTGCTTGTCTGAAAAGCTTTTGATTTCTCCACCGAATCTGAATGAGATCCTTGATGGGTAAAGTAATCTTGGTTGTAGGTTTTTCTCTTTCAACACTTTAAGTATATCCTGCCACTCCCTTCTGGCCTGCAGAGTTTCTGCTGAAAAATCAGCTGACAGCCTTACGGGGATTGCCTTGTATATTATTTATTGCTTTTCCCTTGCTGCTTTTAATATTTTTTCTTTGAATTTAATTTTTGCTAGTTTGCTTAATATGTGTCTTGGTGTGTTTCTCCTAGAGTTTATCCTATTATCTCCTAGAGTTTATCTAGTTTATCCTATTATCTCCTAGAGCTTCCTGGACTTGGGTGACTATTTCCATTCCCATGTTAGGGAAGTTTTCCACTATAATCTGTTTGAATATTTTCTCAGACCCTTTCTTTTTCTTTTTCTGGGACCCCTATAATTCAAATGTTGGTGCATTTAGTGTTGTCCCAGAAGTCTTTGAGATTGTCTTCAATTCTTTTCATTCTTTTTTCTTTATTCTGATCCTCATCAGTTATTTCCTCCATTCTGTCTTCCAGCTCACTTATTCATTCTTTTGCTTCAGTTATTCTGTTACTGATTCCTTCTCATGTATTTTTCATTACAGTTATTGTGTTGTTCATCGCTGTTTGTTTGTTCTTTAGTTCTTCTCAATCTTTGTTAAACATTTCTTATATTTTCTTGATCCGTGCCTCCATTTAGTTTCCAAGGCTCTGGATTATCTTCACTATCATTACTCTGAAATCTTTTTCAGGTAGGTTGCCTATTTCTTCATTTATTTGGTCTTGTAGGTTTTTACCTTGCTCCTTCATCTGTGACATATTTTTTTGTCATCTCTCTTTTTTTTTTTTTTTTTTTTTGATGGGTGGGATTGTGTTCCTGACTTACTGGTTGTTTGGCCTGAGGCTTCCAGCACTGGAGTTTGTAGGCTCTTGGGTAGAGCTGGGTCTTGGTGCTGAGATGAGGACCTCCAGGAGACCTCACTACAATGAATATTCCCTGGGGTCTGAGGTTCTCTGTTAGTCCAGTGGTTCAGACTCAGAACCCCCACTGCCGCAGGAGCTCTGGCCCAACCCCTGGCTTGTGAACCAAAATCCCAAAACCCATGCAGGGAAGCAAAAAAAAAAAAAGAGAAAAAGGAGGAGAACAATAACAAAGAGTAAAAAATAAAATAAGATTAGAAAACTAATGGATATGTTAGAAAAAAGTTAAAGAAATAAAAATATGGATGAAACGACAACTGGAAGGTAAAACAGAACCACAGTAGCAAAGAAGAAGAGAAAAAAAAAAGTGGAAAAGGCTTTGGCTGTGGAGGGCAGGGCCTATGCTTAAGACCCACAGGGCTGAAAAAGGCTTTGGGGGGTGGGTGTGGGGGGCCTTAGGCTCAACAGAACAGAAGGGGCCCAGGCATGCTCCCCACCTCTGGTCTCAGAGTTGGGGGGACCCCACCTGGCAGACCAGCAGGGTTCTTGTGCCCGAGTGGGTGGTACAAATGCCCTCAGCTCATTTCCCACTCTTCCAGTCCTGGAGGGCCCCTCCCACCTGCCTCTCCTGTCCTCTCCTGGCCTCCCTTCTATGTCCCCAGGACCAACCCAGCCTGGAGAGGACCTCTGAGGCTGTAGGACCCAGCCCAAGAGCCAGGCAGACTTCCCCCGCCAATTGTGCAGGGGAAACACTGGGCATGCTCCCCCCTGATCAGAGCCCCTGAGGGTCCCTCCAGGCATGGGAATCCCTCCCCCCTCTCAGCCACCCCTCAGGGGCGCTGGTCCTGTCTGGCCTCCACTTCTCCTCCCCCCTCAGTCCCCCCACATCCTAGCAGTTCGCTTGGGGGTTCTTCCCGTCTCCTTGGGAGTTGGGATCCCCTACCAGCATCCAGCAAGTGCCCTAGTTGTGGGGAGATGCAAACTCCACATCTTCCCACACACTGCCATCTTGACTCCAACAAAATTATTTATAGGAGTTCTTTATCATCATCACTACAAACTCTAGATGAGTAGGATTCTGAAGGGTCTTCAAGTATTGTTCTGACCTCAGCTGACATCCAAAGAATAATTCCTACCCCAGTAACCATTTTGACTGCTATTTATCTTGAACAACTTTGAGCAGGTTTAAGTAGGTGAAGATCTGTGACCAATTGTTAAATCACTAATCAAAATTTAATAATCTCTAGATCAGATGTGATCTACTCTTTAGCTCACAACTGTAAAGGTATGTTCTCACTGGAGCCTCTATTTCTGAATTACCAACACTCTGTGTCCTTCTGTCTCTTTCCTCTCTCAATCCTTTTTGTTTTTTTAAATTTTTAAACGTTTTTTTAAAAAATGTTCTCTTATCTCTCACACTGGTCAAGCTTTTGATTCCTCCTTCATGTTCTTCATGCTTAGTGTACCCCACTCTCATTGCTTCTGTATCTGTTTCCTTGCCTATTCTTGACTAGGTTTTTTTAATCTTTCCTTCCTCATCTCTCTCTGTGTTTTCATTGTTCTATCCTTCTCTCCTTTAACTCACATTGATACACAGGATTGAGTTTTCGGGTTATATATGATAAACTAAAATTAATAACATATCTTGATTGTAATAAGATAAACTGATTTAAATTTTTATTTAATGCATTTTTAAAATGTAAATTGTTGCTTTTCATAATGTAATCTTTAATGGATCTCCCCAATGGTCAGAAGCTCTTGATAAGAAAGAAAAAAAAAAAAAGGTTCCTATCCCTCCTTAAAGAGCAGTCCCTCCCTGCAGTGGTTTCAAAAGTGCTGGTTTGTATATCGTTAACTTATTTAAAAGAGGATTTTTAGAGAAACTTTAAAAAGTGATAGGAATTAATGCCAATGAAATATCTACAGAAATAGAAAAGGAACATCCTTAATATTTTAATTGAAGTCAATGGAAAATTGATTTCTAAAATTTAAAACTTTCTAAAATTTTTAAAGCAGATACATAAAGGACCTTGCAATGTTTTAAGTATAAAGATTTGCCAATGGGCACAATTTAATATCACTTAAAAATATGGTCATGATGGCTAAGTAAACTACACTTTTATCAGGCAAAATTGCTCACTGTGTTTCTTTTGCACCTCTGAGAACAATTCACCCACTTCTAGCCTTCACTCTTATGTTTTCCTAAACCTGGCTCTCTTGTCTTCTGCAAACCCCAAATCTCCCAAATATACCAAGGTCTTTTCTATTACTGCCAAATTCCTCTCTCTTCTAACATAGCAAGTTAAAATAATCATTCTCTGAAGACTCAGAAAGCAATCCATAAAGAGAGGTTTCGAGTATTCAGATTTAAGGATTTCCCCACTTAGGTATAAATGTGGTGCATGTACAATACTGTAACTCACCTTCCAAAGGGATCTCCAAGGAAAGAATCTAGTTAAAACTACTCTTGAACTAAATTCTCCCACCTTGCCAAGACAAATCTCCTATATCTACCATAATCCATCAGCTGGAAAAATAAAGTCAGTTATGTCATTGTTTCTTATACTGAGATCCATATATATTTGTATTCTTAGGAGTCTGCAAAAAAATAATGTTTTTCTAAAAGGAATCTTTAGGGAGAGAGACTGTGGTAGGTTGAATTATTTTCCCACTTCTTTACCACTCACAGATTCCACATTTTAACCATGTAACTTTTCAGTTTCTCCCACCAAAAAAAAAAAAAAAAACCATAGTATATTTCCTGCACTCTTTACTTTTGGCTCAGTTATATGACTTACTTTAGCTATAGAAAATTAGCAGAAGTAATGCAAGAAGTCATCTAAAATGTGCTTGTGCTTCCCCTGTGCAGCTGCTGCCCTCTCAGTCTGGACCCCAGAAAGAACACACATGGAACATATGCCTATCAAAGCCAGGTAACTACACTTGAAGCCTTTCAGCCCAGCATAGTCTAGCTTAGCCAGCCCCTAGTCAACCTGTAGACATGTGAGCAAGCCCACCTGAGATCAGCAGAGATACCCTGAAAATGGATGAGAAATAAATGCTTGTTAGTTTATATACCATTGAGATTCTGTGGGTTTTTTTTTTTTTTATAGCTGACTTATCCCATGCAAGAGTAAAAGGAGCTCAGGAATTTTAAGGTCCTACCAGGACCTAGGAAGTGGTAAAGGTACTAATATATTTTAGATGCTAAAAAGTCAAGTATATGTGTCTCAATTTTTAAGTAATTATTAAAATATTAGTAAAAGGGTAAATAGCTGACAAATCGATGGGTTGAGATGAAATAACAATGTATGATTAATCAGAAAGAAATAAAAGTGAGAGAAAAATAAAGAACAGGTGGGAAATAGAGGATGATAGGTATAAACCCTTAAGTGTAAACGAACTAAATACTCCAATTAAAAAACTAATATTGTTTGACAAGTTAAAAAATGAAACTTGAACTCAGAGTGCGTACTGAAAACTCAACTTTAGTAAGGACACAGAAAGAAAACTCAATTTTAATAAGGATATAGAAAAATTAAATGTAAAAGGATGGAAAAAAGATTTATCATGTTCAAACTGAAAGCAAGCTAGTGATGATACATTAATATCATATAGAATAAATTTTAAGAAAGTAAGTATTAACAGGACTAAAGAGAAATATTTAATAAAGGTAAAGGAGCTAATCACCCAGGAATATATAACTATTCTGAATTTAAATGCCTCCAGTAGCATCTCTTCAAAATCTATAGAGAAACTGACAAAACTAAACAGAAAAATCCACACTCATAGTGAAAAATAAGCATACTTACCTCTACATAATAAGCACCCCAAAATTCATCTGTAAAAATCTGGATCTATAAAACCTATAAAAATATGGATCTAAAAAACCTATAAAAATATAGATCTGAACAACATGATTCATAACTTTAACCTAATTTACCCATATAGATCACTGAATCCAACAGAGTATATATTCTTTGCAAGGAAGATTTGTTCCAATAGCAATAGAAATAAATACATATAACAATAAATGAAAATCACAATCCAAACTTTCTTATAACACAAATGCAAAAATCCTAAAGAAAATATTAGCCAATCAAATCCAGTGATACATATGAACATAATATATCACAACCAATTAGATTTATTCCAGGAAAATAAAAAATGTAATGTACTATGCTATATGAACAGTATAGGAGACAGTGGCCAAGATGGTGGAGTAGAAGGACCCTAAGCTTGCCTCCTCTCATGAGCACACCAAAATCACAACAATCTTCAGAATGACCATCACTGAAAAAGTCTGAAACCCACTAAAAATATCTTCTACAACTAAAGACACAAAGAAGGAAAGAAAACAAGACTGGTAGGAGGAGTGGACTCACGATATAATCAAATCCTAAACTCCCCAGATGCATAACCCACAAACTGGAGAATAATTATATTACAGAGGTTCTCCAGCAGGAGTGAGATTTTTTTTTTTCCAGCTTGCCACCTCAGCTCCCCACGTGGCCGCTGCTGTCCCCACCTGGGGAAAGGGACACTGGGGTTCACATGCGTGTGGACTTTGGTCAGGCACTGTGCAACGTGGGGTCAGAGGGTAGGAGACACACCTGACTCGGCCTGGGTAGGGGTTGGAGAGGACCCAGAGAAGGGGCAGTGGTGACCTTGAGTACTAGATGGAGAGGGAGAAGAAGCTTAGGGGGAATCACTTGGGGACAGACACCACAGCGCCCGGCAGCACAGCACAGTCACAGAACGAAGTAACCGGATAGATCCTGCGTGAGGCCTGTGCTGGGTCTCTCTGTGGCCGCATACCTGGGATGGGGAGGCTGACAACTGGGGGGCTGAGAGCCATATTTTTCAGGTAACTGTGACAACAAAAATACAGACCCTCCTCCAATCAGTAACAGGTGGCTGGCTGAGTAGTTAACAAGGTGCCTGTGTCTAGCCTCATCCGAATACTATTTTTTTTTTTAAGACTTATTAAGGAGTGAGAATTCTGAGCCCCACATCAGGACCCCAGGCTGGGGGTCCAGCACTGGGAAGCAGAGTCCCCAGAGTATTTGGTTTTGAAGGCCAGCGGGGCTTGATTGTAGGAGCTCCATGGGATTGGGGGAAATAGAGATTGCACTCTTAAAGGTGCACACAGAACCTCATGCACAGCAGGACCAAGGGAAAATCCAGTAATTTCATAGGAAACTAGGCCAGATCTACCTGCTGGTCTTGGAAGGTCTCCTGGGGAGGCGGGGAACAGCTGTGGCTTACTCTAGGGACAAAGATGTTGGTGGTGGACATATCTGGGAGTATTCATCTACATCTCTCCTGGAGGCTGAAATCTCGCTTGGGTCATTAGCACCAAGACCTGTTCCTATCCAACAGCCTTTAGGCTCCAGTGCTGCAATGCCTCAGGCCAAACAACTAACTGGGTGGGGACACATGCCTACCCATCAGCAGACAGACTGACTAAAGATATCCTTAGCCCACAGCTGCCACTAGACACACCCCTAGAAATGGCCCTCTCCAACAGAGAGCCAAGACCTATCTCCATCCCTAGTGGGCAGGCACCAGCCCCTCCTGCCAGGAAACCTGCCCAAGCCACTAGACCAGACACCAGAAGCAAGAAAACTGAGATCCCACAGCCTATAGACAGAATCCACCAATGCAGGCTAGATACTACCTGGGGACCAGCAAGTCCCTGGTCCTTGGGTGACAAGAAAGGAATGCACTGCTGAGAAGTATAGAGTGTCTCCTACAGAGGGCCACTTCTCCAGGGTTGGGAAACGTAACTAACCTACCACATAGAGAGGCTGGAGAAGATGGCGGAAGAGTAAGATGCGGAGATCACCTCCTCCCCACAGGTACATCAGAAATACATCTACACGAGGAACTGCTCCTATAGAACACCCACTGAACGCAGCCTGAAGGGGTTAGTGCGCCACGGCTAGCCAGGAGGGAGTCCGGGAAAAAGTCTGGACCTGCCGAAGAGGCAAGAGACTTTTCCTTGCCTCTTTGTTTCCTGGTGTGTGAGGAAAGGGGATTAAGAGCGCTGCTTAAAGGAGCTCCAGAGACGGGTGCAAGCCGCGGCTATCAGCGTGGACCCCAGAGACGGGCATGAGACACTAAGGCTGCTGCTGCTGCCACCAAGAAGCCTGTGTGTGAGCAGAGGTCACTATCCACACCGCCCCTCCCGGGGCCTGTGCAGCCCACCACTGCCAGGGTCCTGTGATCCAGGAACAACTTTCCCGGGAGAACGCATGGCACGCCTCAGGCTGGTGCAACGTCATGCTGGCCTCTGCCGCTGCAGGCTCACCCCACATCCATACCCCTCCCTCCCCCCGGCCTGAGTGAGCCAGTGCCCCCGAATCAGCGGCTCCTTTAACCCCGTCCTGTCTGAGCGATGAACAGACGCCCTCAGGCCACCTACACGCAGAGGTGGGGCCAAATCCAAAGCTGAACCCAGGGAGCTGTGGGAACAAAGAAGAGAAAGGGAAGTCTCTCCCAGCAGCCTCAGGAGCAGTGGATTAAATCTCCACAATCAACTTGATGTACGCTGCATCTGAGGAATACCTGAAGAGACAACAAATCATCCCAAATGGAGGAGGTGGACTTTGGGAGCAAGATATATTATTTTTTCCCCTTTTCCTCTTTTTGTGAGTGTGTATGTGTAAGCTTCTGTGTGAGATACTGTCTGTATAGCTTTGCTTTCACCATTTGTCCTAGGGTTCTGACCATCCGGTTTTTGTTTGTTTGTTTACTTAAAAAATTTTTTTTCTTAGTCATTTTTTAATTTTTTATTTTATCTTTATTTTATTTTATCCTCTTTCTTTCTTTCTTTCCTTCTATCTATCTATCTACTTTTTTCTCTCTTTTACTCTGAGCCATGTGGAGAACAGGCTCATGGTCCTCCAGCCAAGCATAGAGGCTGTGTCACTGAGCTGGGAGAGCCAACTTCAGGACACTGGTCCACAAGAGACCTCCCAGCTTCATGCAATATCAAATGGTGAAAATCTCCCAGAGATCTCCATCTCAACACCAACACCCAGCTTCACTCAACAACCAGCAAGCTACAGTGCTGCACACCCTATGTCAAACAACTAGCAAGACATGAACACAACCCCATCCATTAGCAGAGAGGCTGCCAAATCATAATAAGTCCACAGACACCCCAAAACACACCACCAGATGTGGACCTGCCCACCAGAAAGACAAGATTCAGCCTCATCCACCAGAACACAGGCACTACTCCACTCCATGAGGAAACCAGCACAACCCACTGAACCAACCTTAGCCACTGGGGACAGACAACAAAAACAACGGGAAATACAAACCTGTAGCCTGCGAAAAGGAGACCCCAAACACAGTAAGATAAGCAAAATGAGAAGACAGAAAAACACACAGCAGATGAAGGAGCAAGATAAAAACCCACCAGACCTAACAAATGAAGAGGAAATAGGCAGTCTACCAGAAAAAGAATTCAGAATAATGAGAGTAAAGATGATCCAAAATCTTGGAAATAGAATAGAGAAAATGCAAGAAATATTTAACAAGGACCTAGAAGAACTAAAGAGGAAACAAGCAACAATGAACAACACAATACATGAAATTAAAAATAATCTGGAAGAGATCAATAGCAGAATAACTGAGGCAGAAAGACGGATAAGTGACCTGGAAGATAAAATAGTGGAAAAAACTATTCCGGAGCAGAATAAAGAAAAAAGAATGGAAAGAATTGAGGACAGTATCAGAGACCTCTGGGACAACATTAAATGCACCAACATTTGAATTATAGGGGTTCCAGAAGAAGAAGAGAAAAAGAAAGGGACTGAGAAAATATTTGAAGAGATTATAGTTGAAAACTTCCCTAATATGGGAAAGGAAATAGTTAATCAAGTCCAGGAGGCACAGAGTCCCATACAGAATAAATCCAAGGAGAAATACACCAAGACACATATTAATCAAACTGTCAAAAAGTAAATGCAAAGAAAACATATTAAAAGCAGCAAGGGAAAAACAACACATAACACACAAGGGAATCCCCATCAGGTTAACAGCTGATCTCTCAGCAGAAACTCTGCAAGCCAGAAGGGACTGGCAGGACATATTTAAAGTGATGAAGGAGAAAAACCTACAACCAAGATTACTCTTTGAGAAGATAAAATTGATAAACCATTAGCCAGACTGATCAAGAAAAAAAGGGAGAAGACTCAAATCAATAGAATTAGAAATGAAAAAGGAGGGCTTCCCTGGTGGCGCAGTGGTTGAGAGTCTGCCTGCCGATGCAGGGGACAAGGGTTCGTGCCCCAGTCTGGGAGGATCCCACATGCCGCGGAGCGGCTGGGCCCGTGAGCCATGGCCACTGAGCCTGCGCATCCGGAGCCTGTGCTCCGCAACGGGAGAGGCCACAACAGTGAGAGGCCCACGTACCACAAACACAAAAAAAAAAGAAATGAAAAAGAAGAAGTAACAACTGACACTGCAGAAATACAAAAGATCATGAGTAACAAGCAACTCTATGCCAATAAAATGGACAACCTGGAAGAAATGGACAAATTCTTAGAAATGCACAGCCTTCCAAGACTGAACCAGGAAGAAACAGAAAATATGAACAGGCCAATCACAAGCACTGAAATTGAAACTGTGATTAAAAATCTTGCAACAAACAAAAGCCCAGGAGCAGATGGCTTCACAGGTGAATTCTATCAAACACTTAGAGAAGAGCTAACACCTATCCTTCTCAAACTCTTCCAAAATATAACAGAGGGAGGAACACTCCCATACTCATTCTACAAGGCCAGCATCACCCTGATATCAAAACCAGACAAAGATGTCACAAAGAAAGGAAACTACAGGCCAATATCACTGATGAACATAGATGCAAAAATCCTCAACAAAATACTAGCAAACAGAATCCAATAGCACATTAAAAGGATCATACACCATGATCAAGTGAGGTTTACCCCAGGAATGCAAGGATTCTTCAATATATGCAAATCAATCAACGTGATACACCATATTAACAAATTGAAGGAGAAAAACCATATGATCATCTCAATAGATGCAGAGAAAGCTTTCGACAAAATTCAACACCCATTTATGATAAAAACCCTCAAGAAAGTAGGCATAGAGGGAACTTTACTCAACATAATAAAGGCCATATATGACAACCCACAGCCAACATCGTCCTCAATGGTGAAAAACTGAAACCATTTCCACTAAGATCAGGAACAAGACAAGGTTGCCCACTCTCACCACTATGATTCAACATAGTTTTGGAAGTTCTAGCCACAGCAATCAGAGAAGAAAAAGAAACCCAAATTGGAACAAAAAAGTAAAGCTGTCAGTGTTTGCAGATGACATGATACTATACATAGAGAATCCTGAAGATGCTACCAGAAAACTTCTAGAGCTAATCAATGAATTTGGTAAAGTAGCAGGATACAAAATTAATGCACAGAAATCTCTGGCATTCTTATACACTAATGATGAAAAATCTAAAAGTGAAATTAAGAAAACACTCCCATTTACCACTGCAACAAAAGGAATAAAGTATCTAGGAATAAACCTACCTAGGAGACAAAAGACCTGTATGCAGAAAATTATAAGACACTGATGAAGGAAATTAAAGATGATACAAATAGATGGAGAGATATACCATGTTCTTGGATTGGAAGAATCAACATTGTGAAAATGACTCTACTACCCAAAGCAATCTACTGATTCAATGCAATCCCTATCAAACTACCACTGGCATTTTTCACAGAACTAGAACAATAAATTTCACAATTTGTATGGAAACACAAAAGACCCTGAATAGCCAAAGCAATATTGAAAACAAAAAATGGAGATGGAGGAATCAGTCTCCCTGACTTCAGACTATACTACAAAGCTACAATAATCAAGACATTATGGTACTGGCACAAAAACAGAAATATAGATCAATGGAACAGTATAGAAAGCCCAGAGATAAACCCATGCACATATGGTCACCTTATCTTTGATAAAGGAGGCAAGAATATACAGTGGAGAAAAGACAGCCTTTTCAATAACTGGTGCTGGGAAAACTGGACAGGTACATGTAAAAGTATGAAATTAGAACACTCCCTAACACCACACACAAAAATAAACCCAAAATGGATTAAAGACCTAAATGTAAGGCCAGACACTATAAAACTCTTAGAGGAAATCATAGGCAGAACACTCTATGACATAAATCACAGCAAGATCCTTTTGGACTCACCGCCTAGAGAAATGGAAATAAAAGTAAAAATAAACAAATGGGACCTAATGAAACTTCAAAGCTTTTACACAGCAAAGGAAACCATAAACAAGACCAAAAGACAGCCCTCAGAATGGGAGAAAATATTTGCAAATGAAGCAACTGACAAAGGATTAATCTCCAAAATTTATAAGCAGCTCATGCAGCTCAATAACAAAAAAACAAACAACACAATCCAAAAATGGGCAGAAGACATAAATAGACATTTCTCCAAAGAAGACATAGAGATTGCCAACAAACACATGAAAGAATGCTGAACGTCATTAATCATTACAGAAATGCAAATCAAAACTACAATGAGATATCATCTCACACCAGTCAGAATGGCCATCATCAAAAAATCTAGAAACAATAAATGCTGAAGAGGGTGTGGAGAATATGGTACCCTCTTGCACTGCTGGTGGGAATGTAAATTGATACAGCCACTATGGAGAACAGTATGGAGGTTCCTTAAAAAACTAAAAATAGAACTACCATATGACTCAGCAATCCCACTACTGGGCATATACCCTGAGAAAACCATAATTCAAAAAGAGTCATGTACCACAATGTTCATTGTAGGTCTCTTTACAATAGCCAGGACATGGAAGCAACCTAAGTGTACACATCATCGGATGAATGGATAAAGCAGATGTGGCACATATATACAATGGAATATTACTCAGCCATAAAAAGAAACGAAATTGAGTTATTTGTGGTGAGGTGGATGGACCTAGAGTCTGTCATACAGAGTGAAGTAAGTCAGAAAGAGAAAAACAAATACCGTATGCTAAAACATATATATGGAATCAGAAAAAAAAAAAAAAAAGGTCATGAAGAACCTAGGGGTAAGACGGGAATAAAGATGCAGACCTAGTAGAAAATGGACTTGAGGATAGGGGGAGGGGGAAGGGTAAGCTGTTGCAAAGTGAGAGACAGGCATGGACATATATACACTACCAAACGTAAAATATATAGCTAGTGGGAAGCAGCCACATAGGACAGGGAGATCAGCTAGGTGGTTTGTGACCACCTAGAGGGGTGGGGTAGGGAGGGTTGGAGGGAGGGAGATGCAAGAGGGAAGCGATATGGTAACATATGTATATGTATATCTGATTCATTTTGTTATAAAGCAGAAACTAACACACCATTGTAAAGCAATTATACTCTAATAAATATGTTAAAAAAAAACCCTACCACATACATAGAAATACAAATAGCAATTTAGACAAAATGTGGTGACAGAGGAATATGTTACATAAGAAAGAACAAGATAAAACCCTAGGAAGAGCTAAATAGCATGGAGAGAGGCAGTCTACCTGAGAAAGAGTTCAGAGTAATGATCGTAAAGATGATCAAGGAACTTGGGATGATAATGAAGGCACAGAGGGGGAAATTAGAAGTTTATTACAAAGAATTAGAAAATATAAAGAACAACCAAACATAATTGAAGAGTACAGTGAAAAATACACTAGAAGGAAACAATAGTAGACAAAATGACGTAGAAGAATGGATCAGTGAGCTGGAAGACAGACTAGTAGAAATCACTGCTGTTGAACGGAAAAAAGAAAAAAGCATGAAAAGAAAGGAGAACACTTTAAGAGACCTCAGGGACAATATCAAGTGCACTAATATTCACATTATAGGGGTCCCACAAAGAGAAGAGAGAGAGAAAAGGCCTGAGAAAATATTTGAAGAGATGATAGTTGGAAAATTCCCTAACCTGGGGAAAGAAACAGTCATCCAAGTCCAGGAAGCACAGAGAGTCCCATACAGGATTAACCTGCAGAGGAACACTGAGACACATTATAATCAAAATGACAAAAATTAAAGATATAGAGAGAATATTAAAAGCAACAAGGAAAAAACCAACAAATAACATACAAAGGAACTCCCATAAGGCTATTAGCTGATTTTTCAGCAGAAACTCTGCAGGCCAGAAAGGAGTGGCAGGATATTCTTAAAGTGATGAAAGAAAAAAACCTACAACCAAGAATATTCTACAGAGCAAGGCTCTTGTTCAGATTTGATGGAGAAATCAAAAGCTTTACAGACAAGCAAAAGCTAAAAGAATCCAGCACCACCAAACCAGCTTTACAACAAATGCTAAGGGAACTTCTCCAGGTGGAAAAGAAAAGGCCACAATTAGAAAAAGAAAATTTCAGAATAGAAAAGCTCACTGGTAAATGCAAACATACAATAAAGGTAGGAACTCATCCACACACAAAGCTAGTAGGGAAGTTAAAAGACAAAAGTAGCCAAATCATACATATACACAATAAGCAGTTAAGGAATACACAAAACAATTAGATGTAAAATATGATATAAAAACAGTAATTATGAGGGGAGAAGAGTATAAATGCAGAATATCTAAAATGCATTTGAAATTAAGAGAGCAGCAACTTAAAACAAGCATATATGTATATATGCTTACAAAACAAGCATACACACACACACACACACACACACATACTGCTATACAGAAACCTCATGAAAACTGCAAAACAAAAATCTATAATAGATACACACACAAATAAGAAAAAAGAATCCAGACATAACACTAAAGATAGTCATCAAATCACAAGAGAAGAGAGCAAAAGAATGTAGAAAAAACACCTACAAAAACAAATCCAAAACAATTAACCAAATGGCAGTAAGAATATACATATCAATAATTACCTTAAATGTAAACAGACTAAATGCTCCAACCAAAAGACATAGACTGTCTGAATGGATACAAAAACAAGACTCGTATATATGCTGCCTACAAGAGAGTCACTTCAGATGTACAGACACACACAGATTGAAAGTGAGAGGAAGGAAAAAGGTATTCCACGCAAATGGAAATCAAAAGAAAGCTGGAGTAGCAATACTTAGATCAGACAAAATAGACTTTAAAATAAAGACTGTTACAAGAGACAAAGAAAGACACTACATAATGATCAAAGGTTCAATCCAAGACGATATAACAATTGTAAATATATATGCACCTAACATAGTGGCATCACAATATATAAGGCAAATATTACCAGACATAAAAGGAGAAATTGACATTAACACAATAACTGTGGGGGACTTTAACCCCCCCCCTTACACCAATGGACAGATCATCCAGATAGAAAATCAATAAGGAAACACAGGGCTTAAATGACACATTAGGTCAGATGGGCTTAATTGATATTTATAGAGCATACCATCCAAAAGCAGCAGAATATACATTCTTTTTAAGTGCACATGGAACATTCTACAGGACAGATCACATGCTGGGCCACAAGGCAAGCCTTGGTAAATTTTAAAAAACTGAAATCATATCAAGTGTCTTTTCTGACCACAGCACAAGAAAAAACACAAACATGTAGAGGCTAAACAATATGCTACTAAACAACAAATAATTAACTGAAGAAATCAAAGATGAGATAAAAAATATGTAGAGGCAAATGAAAATGAAAACACGATGATCCAAAACCTGTGGGACATAGCAAAAGCAGTTCTAAGAGGGAAGTTTATAGTAATACAAACTTACCTCAGGAAACAAGAAAAATCTCAAACAACCTAGCCTGAGGCCTAAAGCAACTAGAGAAAGAAGAACAAACAAAACCCAAAGTTAGTAGAAGGAAAGAAATCATAATGATTATAGCACAAATAAATGAAATAGAGACCAAAAAATAGAAAAGATCAATGAAACGAAAAGGTGGTTCTTTGAAAAGATAAACAAAATTGAAAAATTTTTAGCCAGACTCATCAAGAAAAAAAGGGACAGAGCCCAAATCAATAAAATCAGAAATGAAAAAGAAGTTACAACTGACACCACAGTAATACAAAGGATCATAAGAGACTACTACAAGCAAATATAGGCCAGTAAAATGGATAATCTAGAAGAAATGGATGAATTTTGAGAAAGGTACAATCTCCCAAGACTGAACCAGGAAGAAATAGAAAATATGAACAGGCCAATAATCAGTACTGAATTTGAATCAGTAATTTAAAAACTCCCAATAAACAAAAGTCCAGGACCAGGTGGCTTCACAGGTGAATTGTACCAAACATTTAGAGAAGAATTAACACTTATCCTTCTGAGACTATTCTAAAAAACTGCAGAGGAAGGAATATTTCTGAATTAATTCTATGAGGCCACCATCACCCTGATACCAAAACTAGACAAAGAAATCACAAAAAAAAGAGTTACAAGCTTTGATATTGATAACTATAGATGCAAATATCCTCAACAAAATACTAGCAAACCGAATGAAACAATACATTAAAAGGATCAGACACCATGATCAAGTATTTATCCCAGGGATGCAAGGATTTTTCAAAATCCACAAATTAATCAATGTGATACACCACATTAACAAATTGAAGAATAAAAACCACATGATCATCTCAATAGATGCAGAAAAGCTTTTAATAAAATTCAACATCCATTTATGATAAAAACTCTTCAGAAAGTGGGTACAGAGGGAATATACCTCAACATAATAAAGGTCATATATGACAAATGCACAGCTAACATCAGTGAAAAGCTGAAAGTCTTTCCTCTAAGATCAGGAATAAGAGAAGGATGCCCACTTTCACCACTTTTATTCAAAACAGTTTTGGAAGTCCTAGCCACAACAATCAGAGAAATAAAAGAAATAAAAGGAATCCAAATTGGAAAAGAAGAGGTAAAACTGTCACTGTTTGTAAATGACATGACACTACATAGAAAACCCTAAAGATGCCACCAGAAAATTACTAGAGCTCATCAATAAATTCTGTAAAGTTGTTGGATACAAAATTAATATACAGAAATCTGTTGCATTTCTGTACATTAACAATGAAAGATCAGAATGAGAAATTAAGAAAACAATCCTATTACCATTGCATCAAAAAGAATAAAATACCTAGGAATAAACTTACCTAAGGAGGCAAAAACCTTTACTCTGAAAACTATAAGATGCTGATGAAAGAAATCAAAGATGACACAAACAGATGGAGAGATATACCATGTTCTTGTATTGGAAGAAACAATATTGTGAAAATGACTATACTACCCAAGGCAATCTACAGATTCAATGCAATCCCTATCAAATTACCAATGGCATTTTTTACAGAACTAGAACAAAATTATTTTTTAATTTGTATGGAAACACAAAAGACCCCAAATAGACAAAACAATCTTGAGAAAGAACGAAGCTGGAGGAATCACGCTGACTGCAGACTATACTACAAAGCTATGGAAATCAAAACAGTATGGTAGTGGCACAAAAATAGACATATAGATCAATGGAACAGGAGAGAAAGCCCAGAAATAAAGCCATACACTTATGTTCAATTAATCTGTGATAAAGGAGGGAAGAATATACAATGGAGAAAAGATAGTCCCTTCAATAAATGGTGCTGGGAAAACTGGAGAGCTATATGTAAACAAATGAAGTTTGAACATTCTCTACACCATATACAAAAATAAACTCAAAATGGATTAAAGACCTAAACATGAGACTGAATACTATAAAACTCCTAAAGGAAAACGTAGGCAGAACACTCTCTGACATAAATCGCAGCAATATTTTTTTGGATCCATCTCCTAGAGTAACAGTAATTAAAAACAAAAATAAACAAATGGGACCTAATTAAACTTAAAAGTTTTCGCACAGCAAAGGAAATTATAAACAAATCAAAAAGACAACCTATGGGGTGGGAGAAAATATTTGCAAATGATGTGATTGACAAGGGCTTAATTCCCAAAATATGCAAACAGCTCATACAACTCAATATCAAAAAACAAACAACCCAATCAAAAAATGGGCAGAAGGCCTACATAGACATTCCTCTAAAGAAGACCTACAGATGGCCAACAGAAAGACCTACAGGTCCAAAGACCTACAGATGGCACATGGAAAGATGCTCAACATTGTTAAGTCTCAGAGAAATGAAAATCAAAATTACAATGAGGTATTACCACACACCAATCAGAATGGCCGTCATCAAAAAGTCTACAAATAATAAATGCTGGAGAGGGTGTGCAGAAAAAGGAACACTCCTACACTCTTGATGGGAATGTAAATCGGTGCAGCCACTATGGAAAAGAGTATGGAAGTTCCTTAAAAAACTAAAAATAGAGTTACTATATGATTCAGCAATCCCACTCCTGGGCATATATCCAGAAAAGATGAAAACTATAATTTAAAAAGATACATGCACCCCAATGTTCATAGAAGCACTATTCACAGTAGTCAAGACATGAAAGTTACCCAAGTATCCATCAACAGATGAATGGATAAAGAAGATGTGGTATAAATACACAATGGAATATTACTCAGCCATAAAAAATAATGAAATAATGCCATTTGCAACAATGTGGATGGACCTAAAGATTATCATATTAAGTGAAGTAAGTCAAACGGAGATAGACAAATATCATACGGTATCACTTATATGTGGAATCTTAAAAAATGATATAAATGAACTTATTTACAAAATAGAAATAGACTCACAGACACAGAAAACAAACTTATGGCTACTAAAGGGATTAGTGGGGGCAGCCAGTGGGGAGAGAGATAAATTTGAAGTTTGGGATTAACATATACACACTACTATACATAAAATAGATACACAAGAAGGACCTACTGTATAGCCCAGGTAACTATATTCAATATCTTATAATAACCTGTAAGGGAAAAGAATCTGAAAAAAACATACATATATATGTATAACTGTATCGCTTTGTACACTTGAAACTAACACAACATCGTAAATTAACTATACTTCAATTTAAAAAACAGAATAAAGGAGAAAAAAATCATATGACTATTTCATTACAGACAATAATAACAGAATAAAGAAGAAAAACTATATACACATTCATCATAGAAATCCCTAGAAGTTAGTAAGAGAAGGAAACTTCAATTAACTGATTTTTTTTAAGTTTCTACAAGAAACTACAACAACATTACACTTATTACTGAATAAGAAACAAGACAAGAATGATTTTAATTATCATTTCTAGATGACATTGCACTGGAGTTCCTAGCCTATGCAACATTACACGATAAATTAATGACAGAATGAATGAACCAACAAATGCCAAACAATTAAATAAACAGTAGGAGCATTTGAATGGAACAAATAAAACCATTATTTGTAGTTGTCATAACTGCATATATAGAAAATCTAAAAGAAACTACAGACACAGTACCAGAATTATTAAGTAAATTTTGTTTTCTCACAAGATACAAATACAAAAATCAACTGTATTTGTATACACCACTACAAAATTATAAAAAGGAAAATTGAAAATCGTATATAATAGCTTAAATATATAAAATACATATGAATCATTCTACCAAAAACATGCCAGACCGCTACACTGAAAAACTTAATTAATTCTGCCCCAGATTGCCCCATATATTTATGTGATACCAATTAAAATCCCAATAGGTTTAGTCTAAGGTTTAGTCTGTGGAAATTGACAAGCTAATTCAAAAGTATTTTATGAAAAACAAAGGGTCACTAATAGCCAAGGCAATCTTGAAGAACAAAGTTGGAAACCCACACTTAGCTATCAAGATTAATTATAAAATACAGAAACTAAGACACTGTATAAGGATGTACTATAATATGTGCAAGGACAGACAAACAGAAAAATGAATTAGAATAGAGTTCAGAAAGAGTTCCACACATATATGGTCACTGGATTTGTGACAAATATAACACTGCAGTAAAGAAAGAATGTCAGTTTTACAAAAGATCCTAGGTCTTGACCTCTACTTTATATCACATAGAAAAATTATTTCCACATAAATTGTGGACTTAAAATTGAAAGGAAAAACAATACAGCAATATAGAAGACACCACAGGAGAATATCTTCATACCTTTGGGGTAGTCAAATAAATCTAAATTAGGACAACAAAATAGACTAACTGTACAGAAAAAGATAAATTTGACTTTATCAAAATTAGGAACTTCTGTTTATCAAAAGATATCATTAAGAGAATGAAAGGCAAGTTACGTAGGGGGAAATAGGTAAATTTTATATATTTGGTATATGTAATATATATATGTAGAAAACTCATATCCAAAACATATAAAGAAGTCCTAGAATTCAGTAAGAGAAGTAATAAACAACCCAATATAAATATGGGCAATAAATTCAACAGGTATCTTCCAAAACGAGAAATCCATTTGCCCAAGGAAACATGAAAAACAAACAAAAACTCATGTTCTTTACACAACTGTTCTATGAGATACCACTACACACCAAACAGAAAGGTTAACATTTGAAATTTAACAATATGAAAATAATAGTATGTTTTTGCCATATGTGAAGCAAATATAACTCCCATATTCTGCCAGTTGGAGTATAAATTTTGGAAAACTATTTATCAGCATCTACTTAGGCTGAGCCTACATATAAACTACAACCCAGCAATTCTACTCCTGGGTTTATATCCAAGAGAAAGGCATACCTGTGAGCACCAAAAGACATACACAAGAATGTTCACAGCAGCTTTAGTCATAACAACCCAAAGGTCCATCACCTTTAGAATTATAATATAATTTGTGACATTTTCATGTTATGAGAATGAACATATACTGATACACTTAGCAATATAAGTCAATCTTATAACCAAACACAAATTCCAGTCACAGAAATTCCATCCATAGAAAGTTCTAAAACAGGCAAACTAATCAATAGTGATTAGGAGAGCAGTGACTGAGGAAACAGGAGGGCACTCATGTCTTATTTCTTGATATGTGGTAGTTAAAAGGTATGTTTATTTTATGAAAATATGAATGTAAAACACACGATTTACTTTTTTGCATGTACACTATAATTAAATGTTTACTTAAAAATTTAAATGGAAACCTATAAATTACTGATTTTTGACACATAATAAACTGTATATCAAGAAACCACCCGTCTTCACTTCTGCCTATACACATTGGCCAGACACAGTGTAACAAATCTAGAAGCAGTGTTTAATATTTGTTGAGGGTTTCTATGTGCTAGGATAAATGCATCCCATGAATTATCACAATGAGTTCCTCAAACAATGCTATGAATAAATACTACTATCTTAATTTTACAGATGGTCAAACTGTGGTTTAAGCAACTACATAAATTTGCTCAAGGTTACAAAGCCCAAGGTATATCAACACAATTCTACTGTCTTTGCTTAATGCTCAATCTCTTGATCCTCACAGACTTGTTCACTATGAGAGCACTTGACCTGGGATAAATAGAGAAGTGAAGTATTGTGAAAGATAAGAGTTCCTAGTCCTGGAAAGAGATTGGGGGTGGGGCAGAGGGGTTCCTTTGCTCCAATTGCATCCAGTCCATGGATTAAAAATGACCATGTTTGGTGTCTCAAATACAGTATCAGAGAAAAATGGATAGGAGACGCAATTTAGGTCCTTCTATTCATTTGCCTCCTGGGGTTCCCACGTGGATGAACATTAGAGGCACAATTTAGTCCCTCTGAATAATTAAACCATATTTAAGATATACTTCAGTTCTAACACTATGGAACTTCAATTCTCAGAAATGTCATAAGTGTGAGAGTTGCTAAAACATTTTTCCTAAGCAAGAGAGCAAACAAATACTGCTATGAGAATGTTGAATTCAATATTTTCTGAAGTTTCCCCCTGTGGTGAAGAAATGATGTGCTCTGAATGGCAAAAGAGTTTCAGGGATGCACATCTTAGACGCTGTCTCAATCTCAAGATTCAAGGATTTACACATGCTGATTCAGAGGCCTTTCCTAGAAATTTTGTAAAAGTAGCATAGATTTGGAATATATACATATGGCAATATTATGAAATAAGACTGATGAAAAATGGATTGCCATCTCTTCTTCAATAGAGTAAGTCTTTAATATCACAAGGGATGCTATAATCCCCAAAATATCATCTCATTGCAGGCCAAAATCTAATTTCCTTCCTATTTGCAAATTAGACGTCGATGAAATAAAATGAGCAAGAAAATATAAGACAGAATTTAATTTACTTAGAATAAAAGAGAACTAAAATAATCTCAACAATTTTAATCTACAAAAGTTCTCTAACAGTGTGGAAGTAGTTTGCCAAGAAAGAGAATGTCATTTAGAATCAATTCGTATTTGGGAACCATTCTGGGAACTCTTGCAAAGAAACAAATGTTTTTGGGAAAAAGGCTGGATTGAAGAAGAACATAGACTGAAATGATTAGGATTTAGCACAATCATTTTGAAGGTAGAAAATAAAATGGAAGTGTCCAATCTTGACAAAATATATGAGACTCTATGATTAATTTTTGGCATTTTCAAATTCATACTGTGATAGAACTAAGGTGCTTGATACTTACAATGATAGGTAATTTTAAGTTCTTAAAAAGTAGATAATGCTAACACTGTTGCTATTTATTTCACAGAACTGAAAAACCAAACTAAAACAGGTGTGGAATTCACCTTGTTAAGACTAAAGCTGAATTTGTGATATT
Source organism: Mesoplodon bidens (assembly GCF_964165515.1). Taxonomy (NCBI): domain Eukaryota; kingdom Metazoa; phylum Chordata; class Mammalia; order Artiodactyla; family Ziphiidae; genus Mesoplodon; species Mesoplodon bidens. The sequence continues at coordinate 35,015,184 of NC_138165.1, read as the reverse complement.
AAAAGAAGTTGCAGAATTTTTTAGAAAAAAAAATCAGACGTTGAAATATGTCCCAATGAGAAATAAGGCCACACATCCAAACATGTTGTTCAGAAGTAAAAAATGTAATTCTGTGAACACATGGCATGTTTCCCCTGTATTACTGTGTTATTATGGTATTATAACTAGGTAACATTTTTAGTTTAATGGAAAAAATTAATTTTAAGAAAAAAAACAGCTTCTTAGAGTCTTCATAAACCATACCTATCTCATCAGATTGAGAAGGTTAAATAAGAAAATTCATATAAAGTACTTAACAGTTTGCAAGCCACACGGTAAGCACTAAATAAACTTTAAGCTCATTATTAAGATATTATTTGATTCATCATAGCAAGGATTTAAGAGTGAACAAGCAAAACATGTGTAGCAGTATATATTTAATTCTTTTAGAATACTAATGCAATTTCATTATGGAAATAATTCATGTTTTATTTGACAGAGTTAAATATCCTAGAGTAAAATTCAGACTCTATGAAGCAACATTTTTAAAGAACAGGTGTTGTAATTATTGAAGGAATACATTTATTGAAAAACTACTATGTGCAGTATTTTTTTCCAGATGCTGCTTTAGCAACTCCAACTTCAGAATCTGAAGTCACCACTATTTAGAATGTCACTTAACTGAGAATTTTACTGAGGTCCTCCAAGAAAACATGTTTCTTCAATATTTTTCTAACCACCACCACCATCACCTTTCATGATGGCTGAATTTAGGAAGGAAATTCTCATTTTAAACAGTGCTTTTACAGCCACTTATCAAACAGTGGCCTTTAGTGGTTGTTCTGTGACAGCCACTCTATTAAAATCTTGATGTAAACAAGTGGAGAAGGTGAACTAGAAGTGCAGATATTTGCACAGCATTACTGTCAGGTAAAATTTTTTGACTACAGCATCTGAAATCATTTAAGGAGACAAAATGTTTTGTCAAAACATACTGCTGGGAGTCACTGTGTGTAACTTCTTTTTATGTAATTCAATTTAGTCCTGTTGTTTGCATGAAAGAGAAATTCTAGCTGGGCAGCCATAGTGAGCCAGTAAAAAGTGACAACATAGTGAGCATCAGAGGCAATTAAAATTAAATGCTTTTAGTCTTACATTTTATTTCTTAATAAATGGGTAATTGCATTGTGTGTACCTGGTGACAGACTAAATTAGTAGATATCAGGAATATTTTCTATCTCTGTCCATCAAATACAAACTTATTTTTGAATTCTACATCAGATGGAGGAAAACCCTAGGCAAGTTTTCTTCCCTAAAATATGTCTGAGAAATGGGGTCACCGTGCCATCAGCTGGAGTTATTTTGACATAGGTAGGGACCTAGTTTAGAAACAACAAATGATGGAATAAGATAAATGAAGAAAAGATTTGTTTAGAGCTGGGTCTTACACAGCTGGTACTAGTGGTAGTGTTAAACACCAGCAGTATAACTGTTATGGTAGGTAAATAATCCAGAACCCTCTTGAGTTTCCAAAGGCAAACTTCTCTGTCTAGCAAAGTATGAAGTTTCAAAAATAGATATGTTCTTTAAATTAATATGAATGGAGAGAAGTGTGAGAATATGAGTAAACCTTGATCATTTGGATCCAACTTATTAAACAAATTATACAAGATTTTATCAAATACCTATTACACACACACACACAAAATACCTATTACACACCAAGCACTTTACTTGGATCTGAGAATGAATGCAAAATTAGATGTGAGGTTCCTGTCCTCAAGCAATGTATAGTCTGATGGGACAGAAAGGCCTGTAAATGAATAAATGCAACAGGAGATTAAGGTATTATAGAAACAGCATTAAAGTTTGCAGTGGAGGGCTTCCCAGGTGGCGCAGTGGTTAAGAATCTGCCTGCCAAGGCAAGGGACACGGGTTTGTGCCCTGGTCTGGGAAGATCCCACATGCGGTGGAACAACTAAGCCCGTGCGTCACAACTACTGAGCCTGCGCTCTAGAGCCCGCGAGCCACAACTACTGAGCCTGCATTCTGCAACTACTGAAGCCTGCGCGCCTAGAGCCCGTGCTCCACAAGAGAAGCCATCGCAATGAGAAGCCCGCGCGCTGCAACAAAGAGTAGCCCCCACTCGCCGCAACTTGGGAAAGCCCACGTGCAGCAACATAGACCCAACACAGCCAAAAAATAAATGAAAGAAATAAAGAAATAGAAAAAAAAATTTTTTTTAAAGTTTGCAGTGGAGACTCAAAAGTAGCTGTGTCCATCTTAAAGGGCATTGTAGAAGAGATTGTTCAGATTTTAGGACATGCTCCCCATATCACAGCATGGGTGGAGAAGACATGGCTGGAAGAAAGTTCCAAGCAGTAGACATGTGCAACAGTATGGACTGTTGGGGAAAAAAAATAAGTAGCATAGGGAGGTGTGGAGATTTGGGAGCTATGGTATTTAGGGTTGTGAGTTTACTAGAGATAATTTAGGAGATTTTGCAGAGGCCAGATCATGCTAAAGAGTTTGGATTTCAACTCCTACATAATATGGAGTCATCGATGAAAGCAGAGAAAAAAAATCAGATTTGCATGTTAGAAACATTAGTTTAGCAATCATGCAGAGTATTAATTAAAGCAGAATATGATCAATAGCAAGAAATCCAGCTGTCATTTATCATAATTAGGAATAAGGCCTAGACTAAGGAAGTAGCAAGTAGGGACAGAGAAGAAGGTAAAAAAGTAACATTTAGAGAAGAGATATTCTGCTGACACAGAACTGACAGCACTGGTGGAAAGTGACATTAAAGTGTTTCATTGGCGGTAGCTGCTAGGTTTGGGGTTTGGGTGATCAAGTGGGTGGTAACATTCTTTACTAAAATTGTATGAATAATAACAACAACAACTAGCACTGAGAGCTTAGACATTCATGATCTCATTTGGTTTTTATAATATCTAAATAAAGTAGGCGCAATTACTATTTGTCTTAGTGTAAAAAAACATGAGGCTTAGATTAGTTTACTAACATGTCCAAAGTCTCTAAGGTAGTATGTGATAGAAACTACATTCAAACCCAGAAATGCTTGACTCAAAAATAAGTTATTTTAGGTATTATTTTATACCTAAGAAAATGAGTGGAGTTATTTTTGACACACAGAGTTTGAGATGCCTGTTGAGGTATTTTGTAGGCAGGTGGATAGAAAGGTCTGGAATTCTCAGCACGTGACTGCTAGTTGAAGGTACAGAGTGTATACAGAAGACACAGAGAAGAGAACTGCAAGAAGAAGTCAATTATTTTATATTGAAAAGGCAGGCAGAAGATGATGAGCTTCTACAGGTGTCTGAGAGACTAAAAGAAGGAGAAAAAAGGAGAATCCTGGTGGTCAGTTCTACACTATACTGTGCTGATGTCCATCTCCATGTTTGCAAATCCTACCAGTTGTTTAAGATGTAAGGAAAATGTTACTTCCTCCAAGAGGTCTTCTCTGGTATTCTTATTCAAAGTTAATCTTTTTCCTCAACTCTTTATACTAATTTTCATAATTTTCACCACTTTCTGTCCTTGTACTATGCTGATATGCACATTATTTCTATCCACCTATAGTTTTATTCAAGGTGAAGTCAATCTTTTTCAGCTTGTGTCTCCCCATAATATACTTAGGTAGTCAATGGTAATTAGTTGGGTGTATGGATTAATGGATACACTTGTTGAAATGTTAATGAAACTTTGGGCATCAAGGAATCTACTGGAAAAACAAAATAAAAGCCAGCCAACATGATGTTAATCCCAAACAATACAACACAAATGCATATGCAACAAATCACTAAAAAATTCCTATCACTGCGTTTCACACATGATATTATTGGATTGGAAAAGTTCTACAGGAAAAAGTTAAGTTATCCAAGTGCAGGAATAGTGCAAATATAATAGCAGACTCAAAAAATCAGTCAACCAGACACAGAGGGGAAATACATGAAGTCTTTAATGAGTGATGTAGTGAGTTGAAGCCTTAAAAGGTAGTTGATAACTTACAATTTTGAAAAATCTTATATTTCTTAGTTTAATTTAAAAATCTTAGTTTAAATTTCAGTTTTGTCATTTGCCAATTGTGTGATCTTGGTAAAGTTATTTAATACTCTGAAGGTTTTCTATTCTTTAAAATTAGGAAAATAAGTTGTAATTTATAAAGATGTGTTAAGACTTAAATTTCAGTATATGTCAAACACTTAGCATAATGGGGTTTATTCAGTAAAGCCAGTAGTGTTGCTGTTGCTGCTGCTGCTGTTGTTGTTGCTAATAAATGTTCAGGGAGAAACAATTAGAAATCAAAGTATTTTCTACTTTACCCAGCAGATGATAGACTACTGCAATCCATTATAACTAAGATGTGGGGTTAAACACAGGAAATAGGAAGATTTTAGAAAAGATTTGACAGACAGCATAATCCAGAGACGAAGTAAGTGTACACCTAGGGAGGATGTCATGCCCTCCCTGGAATACTGGACATTTCCAATTAATACCAACTTAACCCTGGAACACTGGACTAGCAGGCCATGTGGCTCGTTCTTTCTTTTTTTTTTTTCCATTTATTTTTGGCTGCACTGGGTCTTCATTGCTGAGCACCAGCTTTCTCTAGCTGTGGCGAGTGGGGGCTACTCTTCCTTGTAGTGTGCGGGCTTATCATTGCGGTGGCTTCTCTTGTTGCGGAGCACGGGTTCTAGGTGCGTGGGCTTCAGTACTTGCAGCACACGAGCTCGGCAGCTGTGGCTCGTGGGCTCTAGAGCGCAGGCTCAGTAGTTGTGGTTCATGGGCTTAGTTGCTCCGCAGCATGTGGGATCTTCCCAGACCAGGGCTCAAACCCGTGTCCCCTGCATTGGCAGGTGGATTCTTAACCACTGCGCCACCAGGGAAGTCCAGGCCCACTCTTTCTAATAAATATTTTTTGAGTAAATGCTATGCTATTTGACTGTTTGTATTTCTAAAATATTAATGTAAATAAATAATTGTGTGAAAAAATAAAGAATAAATTCTTCTGTACAGAAGAATTGCAAGTAATTTGTATAGACACTCTGTCCTTAGCAGGTGAAACATGATCTCCCCACTCCGTAAGTGCAGACTGTACAGAGTAACTTCTTTCCAAAGAGAAATGTGAGAAGGGAGGGGAAATAAGGGTAACTTTACAGTGGAGAACCCTGACAAACACTACCTCAGTTAGGTGACCAAGGTTAACATCAATGCTGGTAAGTCACATGTACCCTTAATATATGTGAGGAAAATGATACTTTATCTCTGTGGTCTTCTCTCCCAAAATTCAAAGACCCAGTCTAATCATGATAAAAACATCAGAAAAATCTCAAATGAGGGATATTCTACAAAATAACTGACCAATAATCCTCAAAACTGTCAGGGTCATTAAAAACAAGGAATGTCTGAGAGACTATCACAACTAAGTGGATCTTACAGAGACATGACAACTGAATGTAATGTGGTGTCCTAAATGGGATCTTGAAACACAAAGAGGGCATTAGGGGAAAACTGAGGAAATCTGAATGAAGTGTGGACTTTTCACATAATATTGCATCAATATTGGCTCATTATTGTGACAAATGTGCCATACTAACATAAGATATCAATAATAGGGAAAATGCAGTGTGGGGCATATGGGAACTCTCTGTACTCTTTCATAATAATTCTGTATATATTAAACTGTTCTAAAATAAATTTTTTAAAAAAATCAAGGATCTCTGTATAAAGTGTGGACTTTGGTTAATAATAATGTATCAATATTGGTTTATTAATTCTAACAAATATACCATACTAATATAAGATGTTGATAATATGGGAAACAGGGTGTAGGGTACATGGGAACTTTCTGTACCATCTTTGCAACTTTTCTGTAAAGCTAAAACTACCTTAACATAAAATTTTATCTTTAAAAGTATGAATGTAGGGAATTCCCTAGTGGCTCAGTGGTTGAGAGTCCGCCTGCCGATGCAAGGGACACGGGTTCGTGCCCCGGTCCGGGAAGATCCCACATGCCGCGGAGCGGCTGGGCCCGTGAGCCATGGCTGCTGAGCCTGCATGTCCGGAGCCTGTGCTCTGCAACGGGAGAGGCCACAACAGTGAGAGGCCCACGTACCGCAAAAATATATATATATATATGAATGTAATAAAAGCATTTTAACTAAAATGTTTCTTCATTTTTCTCAATTGTTATTTCAAAATATATATTCTACTTAGATATTTCAGACTTTATGGCCTTACATCTCTACAATTTTTGGACAAGTGGAGAAAATCTCAAAAACAATCTATGATTCACATGCATATTCAATGAAAATTTTTTTTTTTTTTTTTTGCGGTACACGGGCCTCTCACTCTTGTGGTCTCTCCCGCTGCGGAGCACAGGCTCCGGATGCACAGGCTCAGTGGCCATGGCTCACGGGCCCAGCTGCTCTGCGGCATGTGGGATCTTCCCGGACCGGGGCACGAACCCATGTCCCCTGCATCGGCAGGTGGATTCTCAACCACAGCGCCACCAGGGAAGCCCTCAATGAAATATTTTTATTACTTGTATAAATCTGTAAAACAGTATAGTTAATTCAAGATCACCACAGCTGATTTGAATAGAAACATCAGACATAAAAAAGATAGTATTTCTACATAATCATAGACAGGTCATTTTCTCTTTCACAAATTCTAGGTTCAACAAGACTGTCTATGTCATTTATTGTAACATTGAGATGGGTGAGGGAGGATTTCTGTTTAGGATGCCAGAAGCTGCAGTTAATACCAAAGAAGTCACTTATCTTTTTTTCCTTCTTCTTCCACTTGCATGTTTATTACTGTACTTTGTAAATGGTTTATCCTTGACATGAGAATCCAGAGGCGGGTTTTTTTTATTTTTTATGGTATCTCTTTTTAAGCACAGGACGTGAAGCATGTATGTCTGCTTTAGACAGAATTTCATACCTCCACATCACAAGCTGCCAATATAACCTTGGCGTTGAAATTTGTCAGACTACAGTCTTTGTGTGTTCCATATGGCAGAGAAGTACTTAGCATCTAAAAGAATGTGAATAAAAAGCAAAAACAGTACTAAAGAAAAAAGTATTCATATAACAACTATAGATAACAATGTCAGCTAGTGAGATTTGAAAAAAAAATCATTTTCAATGAAATACTATTTTCTGTTTTATTGACTGCACCGAATGGCCACAAAATTAAATCTTCTGAATAGATCTTGTTTTCAATAGCCATTACTACTTATATGGTAACCTGATAAAATGATTATAGTGTTCCTAACTACACACTGCCCCAACCCCACACACAAAAAACCCCATTATGTATGGCATCTTTCTTAGTTCAAGGATGGATTCCCAAGGAAAAGTATCAGGCAAAGACAGATGATGGATGGATGGATGGATGGATGGATGGATGGATGGATGGATGGATGGGTAGATAGGAGATTATATATGTAGATATTACATATATAATATAACACAAACACTTGAATATAGAAATACTGTATTCTGCATACATAAGTAGCTTGCTTTCAGAATATCTATATCCTCCTTCATCAGAAGCCCATTTGGGGACTCTGTGGTTTCAGGGAGACACATGTGATCTAACTTAAGCCAAGCAGAGCATTTTATCTCTGTGACCACAGTAATTGATTCAGGGGCAGACAGCAACTTAAACTGGCTCATTCAGGAGGATGCTCAGGACTTTTGCAAGAAATACTGAGACCAAGACACACTTTTCCTTGCTGAATGTGAATAAGGAAGCATTTTCCTCTGACGCTGCTGGCATCCATCTTGGGAAAACAGAGCCTTGAGACTGAAGGAAACTGAGCTCTTAGTGACATCATTGAACCAGTAATTCAAGCCTTGCCTGAAGCAAGTGCTAATTCTAGTCTTTTTAATTATGTGAGCCAGTAAAATTATTTTTATTGTTTCCACCAGTTTAGGTTAGGGTGATACTTGTAACTAAAGGCATCCTAAATAATACACCATTCTTGAATTAAGAAAAAAAAGTGGGGTTAGTTTAGGTCAACTGTCAGGAACACAGACTCTGTAGCCAAACTTCCAGGCTTCAAATCTCTGGTCTGTCACATACTAGTTGTCTAAACTGGGTTTAGTTTACTTTACCTTTAGGAATCAATTTCCTCATCTGAATAAAGGAGGTAGTAAGAACACTAGTTTATAAGGTGATAATGAGGTTTAAAAGAGCCAATGCATGTAGAATATAGTTCCTGACACAAAGTACGTGCTCAGTAAGAGTTTGCTATTATTATTAAATACTAAGCTAATGCTATTTGACAAAAATAAGACAAGTTTATTACATATTCTGTGAAGCCTAAATTTACAGATGGTCTGCTGTAGCTGTAGGAAATGATTGGCATTAGAAAATAATAGACATGCTTTAATTTCACTCCCTAGAAAATCATGTAAGTCAAAACAACATAAACCAAACCCTCCTGGGATCTAACCTATTTCTACTCTTCAACTTCATAAAACAATGCACTAATTCTTTCAAAGTACATGATTATATTTTAGAAATTTGTATATTAGTCAACTGTCTGAATATACTAATTTTTAGCAACTTGAATCAAATTAATTACAGTTGTTCCAAGGCATTTTAAGTCACATTGGTATTCAAATTCATTTATATGACAGAAAGAATATCTGGTGATCATGATGTTGTTTCCAGAACAACATAAAATAAAAAACATATTAAATAAGTCATAATTTTAAAACTATTTAAAATAATCTACAACATAAATAAGCAATACCAGGCATCAAACATTTAAGAAAACTAGCAGGAGAAAACTAAAATTGATAAAATTCTAAGCACTAAGTTAACTACTTTCTAGAAACTGGGGAAAAAAATGTCTTTATTTCATTTTAGTGACAAGACCCACTTGGCTCTGCTTAAAACGCACCAGGAGCATAGTTTAACAAAAATAGCAGAGACAAAACTGTACACTTAATACAGTTCCTTACACACAGAGGGCACATAATAAATGTTTTTGATTGGATAACTGGGAGAATCTGCTTTAATATTTATTCTTCACCAAACCACTGCAGCTTAAAAAGTACCCACAGAGATGTTACACTTTCAAATATTACACATGGCCTATGGAGTACAATTGTACTAGTGCCCTTTCATAATATCTTCCATTATGATCTTCTATCAATGACGAATGAAATGTTAAAGTGAAGTATGCACGCGGTGATTAGTGACCTAGCCTTTCATTTCTTGAAGATTTGGGATTGATTTGACTACTTGTACCAATCCAAAAGGGGGATTAGCTATTACAGACTGAAAGAAATCAGTGTACAATATCCTAGAGAATTTTTAACATGTCTTCTGAATAGGAACAAATCCACATCATTGTATTTGTAGAAGATAATACTTTTCTGATGTGTTACATTTAGGATCTCTTACATCCTGTGCTTAATACTATAATAAAAGAAAATCTGTGAGCAACAAACAAGTTTGGTATCTTCAATGTGTTTGTTTCTGACAGATGATGCTCAGCCTCATGATAACTGGTGAGGCATTAGTGTAAAACTGAAATTAAGTTCCCAGTAAATTTTACAGAAGATTATAGATTTAAATTTTTGCTTTTGTTGTTCTACACTATCATAAGAACCTTTTGCTTTTGTTGTTTCATACTATCAGAGGAAACTGTGAAATCAGGTCTATACTGATCAGAAGATAATTGTTATTTTATCAATATCAATAATGATCAGAGTGCAAATTTAATGTATAAATTCCAAATAAGTTTAGCAACACGTCTCAGCACAAATAATTGATACATATTTCAATAGCAGATAGAGAGGTATGAAGATATGGGAAAGCAAAACATCTATGGTTGAATTTGGAATCACTATTGTCATAAATTAACTGAAAATCTTAAACGTAAATTACAATGGTTAGCAAAATAGTGTGGAAAACTATTCATTCTTAAGGACTCCTACACAGGCATTTAGCTACTAAATTTAAAATTAAGACTAAAATATTTATTTTATTGCAGATTGATCTCTTATAATCAACAAAGTCAGCAACAGGACAAATTTTTGCTTAATATTCCACTCATTAATTACATTTTGAAAGCACACGATGTCAAATGGCATCAAATGTTGCCAAGATCCAGCTGGATGTAGATTTCATTTGCTCTTTTTTTCCATGAATGAACATGCAAGCATCTAGTTATTGGCTGAAAACTATCTGTGTTAATTTACAACTATTGACAATAGCAGTGGTGGATAAAAAAACTGTGTGTGTGCTTGAGTTACTTAATCTTTACTATACAACATGTAATATATGCATGTGTTACCTCTTATGAATTTAAAATACAGTGCTTAAAGGCACTTATAAAATTATTTAAACAGTTTAATATAACTGAAGTATTTAGAACAGTGGATCTCAGGCTCAGAAGCATATTAGATCTCACACCTTAAAAAATATTGAATTTGAATTTGAATTAAAAAAATATGCTTTCAAGTCATTCCCTCACACCCAGGCTCCAGTTTTCCAAGGCTCTACACTTTATTTTTACTTCATATCTGCACCTCCCCTCAACTTCTAAAGTCCTTTCATTCTGGGCCTTCTGGAACTTATGGTCTAGCATCAACAAAACAATTTCTTCTACTAAGCCCTTATAGCACCATTTTGTGAGTTAGAAAATGGAGCCTCTCCTTAAGACACTTTACTTCCATTTGATGGAAAACTGCCAGAATAAATAAATATAAAACTGTGAAGTCCTTGCTGTGTATGAAACCTCCTTAGATGTGGCACTTCTATGCAGTGCAGAGCCCTTCCCTTTTCTATTTTCACAGAAGCCTGGTTCTGCAGAGGACTCTATTTCACATCTAGCCCTTTCATGTTTTCTCCCAACCACTCTCCTGCCTTCCAGCCTGAAGGTGTGGCAAGTGCTTTCCACGTTCTTCATTGCTGCTTTCAGACCAATCTCTTCTCCCTAAAATATCCCAAATTTTGAATCCCCTGTCAGCCTATACCACATACCACCTGTCATTGTTGCTTTGTGTCACTCAACATTCCTGGCGTATTTTCTCTGGTAATTCTTCGCTGGTACTCTACCACATTATTCCTGTCAAAATTTCAGTTATCATACAGACTGATCTTTCCAAAACTCAGGATTCTGAGTCCCATGACATCTTCTCCTCCAGTGGTCTTGTCATTTACCTTTCCTCATTTCCCAGAATAAATCCCAGACCTTCTCATTACAATGACTGCAACTTTCCCACTGTCTCGTATCCCCTAAGATCTTCACATCCCTACTCTCCAGTTTAAATCTATGGTGTTTTCATAATTACTCTCTTACATACACACTCAACCCCCTGCTCCTTTCTAGTGTCATTGTACAACGACGTCATAACTTCAGCCCTGGTTAAATAATACTACCCCCTTACTCTGCACCTGTACTTGTACAGCCAAGTGTAGTTGAAAGAAAATAGACAGTCATGGTACATAGTCTTACTTTAATTTTATGACCAGTAACATCAACTGGGCCATTAATGCTACCAGCAACCATAACACATTTTTCTAAACAATTTATTGTTCCACTCCTTTCCCCTTCCTCCTTAAACCTTTAATAACCTCCCCCTTCCTCAATTTTAGTTTCTTAGTTCTCTAAGAAGATATAAGTAACAGAGAAGAACCATCCAAGTTTCCACCACTGAATGAATCAACCCACTTTTATCCATGCCCATATATTCTGCCTATTCTCATAACCAAGGTCAAGCCCATGATTTTATACTAGACAGTATCTCCTATGCCTATTCAAGGACATGCTCTAATAATTTTCTCATCCCTCTCCTATATTATCAATTATTCCTTCACTATTGGACCTTTCTCAGCAAAATACAAATCGGTTATAATTTGGATATAAGATTGGAGATTATATAATAGTATTGTATTAGTATTAAATTCCCAGATTTTAGTTATTATACTGTGGATAGGTAAAAGAATGATCTTGTTCTTAGAAAATCCACAATGAAGTATTCAGAAAGGAGGGCATGGTAGCTCCAAATAGCATTCAATTGGCTCAGAAAAAAGCAGATAAGGAGAGGAAAGGAAGGAAGGAAGGGAGGGAGGGAGGCAGGGAGAAGGAAGGAGAGAGTGAAACAGAGAATAAATGGAGGAAAAGTAAAAAAAATCAGTGAATAAATAAAGGATATAGTGTATTACTTGAACCATTCTTGCAGCTTGCAATTTTTCTGTAGTTTGAAATTACATAAAAATAAAAGTTACAATATAAAAACCTTCCAAAAAAATTCAAATAGGTCAACAGATGGTTTGTATTGCTTCATAAGATTTGGCTAAAATTCTGCATAAAATACAACAGATTACGGCATGTTACACAATTGGTTAATACATACTTCAAACTCTTCAGCAGATATCATAAGTGTTTCTGAGAAGTGTGTGATAGCCAGATCACCAAGTGGTAGCTTGGCTTTATATATATATATATATATATATATATACATATATCTGTGTGCATGTATATGTGTGTGTAGACAGATAGATATATAAAGTTATCTAAAAATTCCTACCAATCTTCTTTTACCACTAGAATAAGAATACATGTTTTATAATACTTAATGTTCACTTTATTTAAATTATAACACAATAGAGGCTGCATTATGGTAGTAAGAACCTTTCAACAGCAAAAGTCAAGGAGCATATAAGATGCAAATAAGCTTCTTTATGTTGCAGGTATTCTGCAATTTATTTTATTTGAGTCAAAAAGTGGTCCAAGAAATGGCCATTTGACATATCTAAACCAAGCAAACATAGAATTGTTTAAAGTATGAGGATTTCAGTAGGTGAGTTATTAGGGACTCTCTAAAATATGTTAAAAAGCAGAGTATAAATGCCCTGAAGTTCCAAGATATTTTAATAAAATATACTTGCATTCTGTGAGTGTGTTTAGGGGGTCCATAAACATATGCATTTCTTAAGGTAATAAATAACAATAATTTCAGGACCACCAAGTATTAGAAATCTGTAAGTTTGTAGAGGTTGCAACCGCAGTTGGCAGCTCTATGTAAAGCTGGCTACAAAAGCCTTGTTTATGGCTTATATTTTATTTCATTCAAGCTGGAATTTCTGGTAAGGTGTTTGCTGTAGTGCATTTTCCACAATAGTGACAATGAGGGAGGTTAGGGATGACAAACAAGTGGTAGGTGTGCCCCACTTACCCCTTGCTCACCAATGAAAGCTAGGGCTCAGAATTCATTGCACTCCCTGGACCCCACTTCACAATCCTCAGCACAAGACTCTAGGCAGCCACTCAGCATGAGCTGAAAGCCGTTTACCATCCTCACAGTGGGTGGAAATCTGCTGTGATGAAAAATTATTTAGAAAGCTTAGTCGAACTATATTGACACAATTAAGGTAATCATTTGTCAGTTTTCTAGGCCCAAATTCAGAGGAGATAAGCACTTCCCTGTAGGATTTGTCACTGTAAAATAGTAACTACTAGGATTCCAGAGGAGGCATACTCAGAACAGGTTCAGGAATAGAAAAGACTTCAGATCTCATCATACTCAACCCCCTTATTTTCCAAATAAGGAAAACTGAAGACTATAGAAATGAAAATGACTTATACAATGAAACCCACAGGCTTAGGAAGATAGAACACAAGATTCTTCCTTTTCTGACTTCCAGCCAAGTACTTTAGCTTCTGCATAATGTAGCCTCTGATTAAAAAAAAAAAAAAAAAAAAAAAAAAGCTTATCCTTCCTAGTGTATGTGTGAGAGAGAGAGAGAGAGAGAGACAGAGAGAAGGATGAGAGGGGACACAGAGAGAGACAGAGAGAGGAAAGGAGAGAAGGAGATACAGGAAGAAAAGGAGGAAATGAAAAAAGGTAAGAAATTATTTACCTGGACTTTGTTTTATGTATTTGACTATCCACTGATGAGCTGAATTCACATCAGTAGAACTCAATCATTTGAAAAGAGCAGACAGAAAGAAACTACCTAATGACACATCCAATCCTCTTGACATCTAAATTTCCGTAACCAGGGTGTGATAACCATGGGTGTCATAGTGGGTGGTGACTGCATTTGAGCATAACTTAGAATTGAATGTAATACTCCTCCACAGAACTGTGGAAAGAGTTAAAGTGCAGACATTTCAAGGCAAGTTTCTCTCTCAATCAGCCTCAAAAAGTCAGAAGATTTGAAAGCTATTAGGACTATGATAGATGATCCTCTTTCAGACACCTTTCTTTTTTACTGACAAGTTGCTGTTGAAAATTAAAGTAAAAAGAGGCCTCCATTTTTGCTGCACATTTTTAATGGACCTGAAGCCAAAATAAGTCAGACTAAATTATGGGAGTAAATGACCTCCCAGGAAGTATTATACTAAACTCCAAAGTACTAGGAAGACTTTCCTTTGATCTTTTCAGCTTCACAGCCTGAAATTCAAAATCTGTATTTAATTTTAGATTGCATTTACCAGCTTTTAAATTTTCTTTCCAAAATGATATATCATTTTAAATGATAGGACACCTTTAACTTGTATTTCCTAAAACTGCTGACCGTCATTTCTTTATTATTTTACTCTATAAAATCAGATATAGATATAATTAATTGCTAGAAGTATTTGGGTTTGGTTGCTATAATGGATAAACCACTGACCTTCACTTAAGAGACAGCACTTTAAACTCAACCTTAGCACCTAAGTGAAATGACTCTGATCCAAAGGGAAGTTTTCAGTTCATACCTGAGAAAGACACTGCATAGAGAAAAAAGAAGACTAAAAAGAAATAAGGCTTTCTAATCCCTGCTTTTTTTTTTTTTTTTTTTTTGGCCGTACGTGGGCTTCTCACTGTTGTGGCCTCTCCTGTTGCAGAGCACAGGCTCCAGACAGGCTCAGCGGCCATGGCTCACGGGCCCAGCGCTCCGCGGCATGTGGGATCTTCCCGGACTGGGGCATGAACCCGTGTCCCCTGCATCAGCAGGCAGCCTCTCAACCACTGCGCCACCAGGAAAGCCCTAATCCCTGCTTTTTA
The DNA here is from genome assembly GCF_964165515.1 of Mesoplodon bidens. NCBI lineage: Eukaryota > Metazoa > Chordata > Mammalia > Artiodactyla > Ziphiidae > Mesoplodon > Mesoplodon bidens. Next base: position 35,000,155 of record NC_138165.1, on the reverse strand, counting down.
AAATTTTGGATAACTACATCTTATCCTCAATGCATCTTTTAGCAGGTTGCAAACAGGTGTACTCATTTTCAACACAGCCCTTTCTGTAGTTCCACAGATGCCTTAATTGAGCAGCATTTCAACAATAATGCGTGCCCATTAACACGTGTAAATCATTTCACATTCTTAAACAGAGACAGCCCACTCTGGTAGGTAAATCAAATCTCTTGGACCTTTTCTGTAGATGCTGACTGCAAATGCCTTTATTACCTTGTTTGTAGAGACTAGTGCTGCATCTGCTATGGTAAAAAAAAAAGAGTATACAATAATAGTTTGATTTCATAACTAAGGCTTGCCAAAATTTAAGTGTCATCTGTTAATTCAAATTTAAGCCTGATTGGTGCGGTAGAGATCAACAAAAACAACAAGAAGTAATAAAGTCAATGTGTACCACCCAGAAACCAAAAATAGTATTCTTTCAGGTTGTGAAGCATGAGGGATATATGGGGACAGATCCTATGAAATTTACATTTACTACCACTGCTCTAAAGTATTCACATGGCTTTGATCTAAGTTTGACTAGCACTGCACCTGGCTTTCTGGTACTATAAAAAAATTGTGGGGCTTCCCTGGTGGCACAGTGGTTGAGAGTCCACCTGCTGATGCAGGGGACATGGGTTCGTGCCCCGGTCCGGGAGTATCCCACGTGCCGTGGAGCGGCTGGGCCCGTGAGCCATGGCCGCTGAGCCTGCGCGTCCGGAGCCTGTGCTCCGCAGCGGGAGAGGCCACGACAGTGAGAGGCCCGCGTACTGGAAAAAAAAAAAAAAATTGTGTATCCTACTCATATTTACCGAAGTTATATTTCTATTTCCCTTGATCAGTCTTCTAGGTTCCAATATGGTCTTAGGGAAATCACATTAACTTTCTATGCCTGCTTCCACAAAGTCATGAGAATAAATTTTGGTCTACCCACCCCAGGTATAACTGATGGTAGGGTGAGACAAGTGAGGCACCTCGTGCACAAAATTTAAGAAGCGCTCACTCCCAAGACCATGCAAATACAGGGTTATTCAAGTGTAGGCTTGAAACTTGCATGACCTTAAGAGTGAGTTCCTCCTTAAATTTTGTGCCCCTGGTGCCTCATTAACCTAACTCAAGTCTCAGCCCTGCTCACAAGGTTGGTATGAAGTTGACACAGACTTAGGGTTTGAAAATGTTTTGAAGAGCATGAAGGATTAGAAGCCACATGCTATTAACAGTATTGCTCATAGTAAGTCTCAGAGCACAATATCTCTCCTTACCACAAGTAAACAAGGAGTTGGTAATTTATTAGTTTCTTCCCTTTTAATCACACAGCTTCAGGGGAATCATAACCTCTTTTAAATCTGAAAATAATTTTTGTTACTTTTATTTTTGGAGATCATTTCTCATAAAAATTTTGGGCAGAATTTAGGAAATGGGTTTTGAGAAAAGGTTTAATTTACTAAGAGTCTCTGTTTTGGTTCAAATTTGCAAGGTCAAAAATAAAAATAAAGTTTTCTCTCTATTTTGCACCTCTCTGTTTCCCCTCACCTTAGGCTTTTTCATGAGTAAGAGACCTTGAACTAATGTTGATCTCGGGTGTCCTCGGTCTGCAGCAGTTTGAAGCAGGATTTTGGTTCCTGGCCAGAGACTGAAGTCAGGCCACAGAAGTGAGAGCACTGAATCCTAGCCACTAGACCACCGGGGACCAGTGGCCAGTGACAAGGCCCTGGCCGGTCAGCTGTGTAGAAATGAATTTCCACATAGAGATGGAAAGTCGTGAAACAAGTAGTGTTTATTAGGAGAAAAAGGGTAAGTGTGGATAGACACACCGCAGGCTCAGAGAGAGACTTGCACCCTCATGGTAGTTTGAATCACTTGTACGGGGCATGTCTTCCAGGTTTCCTTTGGCCAATCATCTGGCTTTGCCTGCTTCTGAGTCCATATTTGGTATATCTCAGGGTCCTCCCATGTGTGCTCACACATCTTTTAGCCAAGATGAATTCTAGCGAAGAGGCCTATCTTATAGGTTGACATCACCTACTATAGGGTGGTGCCCCCTCCCTTTCTGACCTTCAAGGAGCCTTACTGCGCATGTGTAGTCCGAAGGTCTCCTTGACTTCGAGAATGAGGAATATGTGGTCTTTTATCTCTTACCTGTGCAGGGCTCAGCTTCTCTTCCCTCCTGCTATTTTGGAGTATCTGTCCACAGGGGACGAGCTCCAGCTGCTCATCCTGGGGCCCATCTATCTCCTGCCTCAATGTCAGGTAGGAAAAATGTTGCTCCTTTACATTCTTTGGAGTTCTAGTATAACTAAAATACCCATTATGAGATGTTCAGCACAAACTCAGTTTAGTTAATTACCTCACTCAAAAATATTTGCTAAGTGCTACCCATGGGCCAGGAACTGGGATAGTTTTATTTCAGAATATTTATCTTCCCGAGTAAAACTATAGGAGCTGGGCAAAACACACACACACACACACACACACACACACAGAGAGAGAGAGAGAGAGGGACAAAGAAAGAAAGCACTGTCTGAGGGCTGTGGAAGATAACCAAGGGAACCAGAACTTGAGAAGCCTATTTCCTAAGAAAATGGAAAATCACTGAGGTGACCCTAACGTTTAACGTTGTATTTTCTCCTTGAAAAATTTGCCAACTCACATCAAGGAGAATAGAGGTCAATGATACTATTATTGATATATACCAAAAAAATGATAAAAAGATGGAGAATTTCACAGTAGAAAGTAAATCTATATTAAGGTTTCAAATAGAAATTCTAAAGCAAAATACAAAACAACTAAAATTAAGAAATCAATATATAGATTTAATAGCAATAGAGGCAAGTAGAAAATCAAGAATGAAACAGTAAAGGAAAAAAGGATGAAATATATATAAAATAACATAAGTGGCACTGGGTCACAGAGAAAGCTCTAACATATGTGTAGCTGGAATCAAAGAAGGAGAAGCGTAATGAAAGGGTAGAAGCAATATTTCAGAAGACATGGGGTAAGAATTTTCCAAACAGAAACAAAAAGGTCTACTAACTTTAAGAAGGGTAATTGCCATATATATGTCCATTACTCTGGTTGCAGAATCATTTTCATTTTTTATATGTGTGAAGAAATTCTCTTTTGATGAGATATTTCATATTAAATTTTCTAATTTTTCTTACTGTTGCTTTCCTATGAGTTGTGAATACTGTGATGAGTGCTTAGTCTGGTGATGCCAATGTATACTGTATTCTTTTAGCACAGCTATAGTGTCATTGTTAAAAAACACAATGCTTTGTCATCTAATTTGATAACAAAGTAATTCACACTCCACTGTGTCTTAAAAGCATGGCATTCAATTGCCATGGTGGCTCTGCACTAGTGTAAAAAAAAATAGTGTTGCAGTTCAGCAATCTGTATGGCTCTCAGAACTCTGATGAGTTAGAACTGCACTACTGCAACGTGTAGTGCACTTACCAGCAGTATAAAGTGATGAGAGCACCATATATGGTCTCTGTCACAGTGACTGCCTAACTCAGCTGTTGTGTTGGAAAGCAGCCATAGAAAACATGCAATGAATGAGTGTGGCTGCTTTTCAATAAAACTTTATGAACATAAATTTTAAATTTTATATAATTTTCACATATCTTAAATGCTACTGCTTTGATTTTTTTTCAGCCATTTACAAATGTAAAAACCAATCTCAGCTCACAAGTCATTAAAAAACAAACAAAAAACAGGTAGTGGGCAGGATTTTGTCCATGGGTCATAGTTCCCCAGCTCCTACTTTAAATAATGATAAAAGATACTGGAGCTTTAAAAAATATGTAGAAACAAAAGAGATAAATGGAGTTAAGCGTTCTAAAGCCCTTGCATTTTCTAACAAGTGGAAATAGTAATAATTTAAGGTAGATTCTAATAAATTAAGTGTTCAAATTATAACCTCTTGAATAACTACTAAAATATCAATATATGAATATTTGACTTTATGACAGTAAGTTTCACCACTTCAATTAAATTAACAAATTCTTGGAAGGAAATCATTATTTAACTTTTGGCTATGACTGAGCCAAATTCATCTCCCCAAAAGCAACTCTGAAGTTTTACAAAATTAACAGAAAACATTTCAAGACTCTGGAAAGCACAAAGAGGTACACAATATTCTGAGAAGAATTTATGCATGAAAGCGGCTGGGATTTGAGAAAGAGGAGTGGAAATTATGCATTCTGTTTTGGGTCAGCTTTCAAAACCCCTCCCAAGGGCAGTTGGTGAGCCAGGGCAAGGCAGACCAGGTAAAGCAGCAGCTCTCTACCAGGGTTTGAAAGGGTCTCACTCAGTTTGGAATGGTGGGCAACACCCAAACACATTGTCAGTTTAAGTTATTTCTCACAGGCAGGCAAAAGTGAAGGACCAATGGCTCATTACAGATATGCCATGTTCATGACTGGACAATTCCATATTGCAAACATGCCAATTCTCTCCAAAATTAAACTGTAAATTCAAAGCAATCAAAATCCAATAGGTTATCGTGTGAAGACTGACAAGCTGATCTTTATAGAAATGCAAGAGGCCCAAAACAGCAAAGGCAATACTGAAGAACAAAGCTGTTGGATCTACATTATCAGAGATCGAGACTTATTTACTTTAAGGACAGTAATTAAAATGTGCATTGTGAAACAATGAAAGAGAATAGAGTCCACAAACAAATGTATATATATATGCTCCCCTGATTTACAACAAAGCAGTGCAGTGGGGGAAGAAGGTACAAAAATAATTGGATATGAAATTGAGGAAAAAATATATCTTGGCCCTTATTTTACAATACCAAAAATAAACTCTAGATGGGTGATAGAAATAAATGTGAAAGATACAGCAATAAAACTAGTAAAAGATAACATAGAAGAATATCTTTATGACCTTGGCTTAGGTAAAGTCTTCTTAAATAGGACACAAAGAAAATAACCATAAAGAAAAACTAAGGTTGAACATCATTAAAATTAAGACTTAGGCTTCCCTGTTGGCACAGTGGTTAAGAATCCACCTGCCAATGCAGGGGACACAGGTTCAAGCCCTGGTCCAGGAAGATCCACATGTTGTGGAGCAACTAAGCCCATGCACCACAACTACTGAGCCTGCGCTCTAGAGACTGTGGGCCACAAGTACTGAGCCCACATGCCACAACTCCTGAAGCCCGCACACCTAGAGCCCATGCTCCGCAGCAAGGGAAGCCACCATGATGAGAATCCCATGCACCACAAGGAAGAGTAGCCCCATCGCCGCAACTAGAGAAAGCTCCCGCACAGCAACCAAGACCCAACACAGCCAAAAATAAAATAAATAAAATAATAAATAAATTTATTTTTAAAAAGTTAAGACTCACTGATCATCAAACATACCTTAAGAGAGTGAAAAGGCAAACATTCAAGTGAGAGAAAATATGTATATAAAATGTATACATTATATATATTATATATACACATATATTAGTAGATATATTTAAATATGTATGCATTTAAACTACAGATCTATCACAAAAAAGACTGTCAAATTAAAAATGGGGAAAAGCCATGAACAGACATTTCCAAAAGAGGACAGCTGAAGAGCCAATAAGCATAACAAAAAGTTCTTAATATTGTTAGTCACCAGGATGATGCAAATTAAAACCAAAATTACATACCAATACACATATACACATACACCAGAAAATCTAAAATTAAAAAGAATAACAATGCCAAGTGTTGGTAAGGATATACAACAACTGGAACTCTTATGCTATTTGTACACACATGCAAACATTTTGGAAATTAATTGGCAGTATCTACTAAAACTATGCATGTGCATACCCTGTGGTAGCAACTGCATTTTCCCCCGAATTGCATATATATGTGCACCAAAAGACATATGCAACAATGTTCAAGAAGCATCATGCAGCAAGAATAGGATGGATAATTATAATTGTCATATACAGTATAATGGAAAACTACACAGCAGTGAGAATCTATGTATTAATACTACAAAGTGGATGAATCCCATAACAAAATGTTGAGAGGATTTAGGCACAAAAATTCAAAAAGAGATCATTGTAATCTGTTGTGATAGAAGTCACAATATACTTCATCTTTGAGGGAAGTTTGGTAGTTAACTGCAACTGCCTCAAGCAAGACTGGCTGGCATGCAGCTAACGTTCTATAGCTTGATCTAGATGGAAGTGACAAGTGTGTTCATGGATGTATTCACTTTGAAAAATTCAGTGATCACTTAATATTTGTGTACTTTTGGAATATATATTTTCTTAATAAAGTATAAACATGCACACATACATAAGGATATAGAGACACAGACACAGTATGGATGTATGTATGGCTGTGAGTTTGTATACACATTATAAAATTACAAGCTGAAAAAGTTCTATAAAGATGTTTTGATAGGTAATACTGGGGGCGGGTGCATGAAAGGAAGAATTACTAAGGTCAAAAAATTTTTATCTGTAAATATATCTTTCAAGCTGAGACTTGAAGAATGAGGGAGATCCCTGTTGGTGAAAAACTGGACCATGCCTTCCAGGCATAGGAGGAAGAATATACATGGCCTATAAGGTGGGAAAGAGTTTGTCTTGGTCTGTGAACTAAAAGGAATCCAGCATAACTGAAGGCCAGTTAAAGATGAGGAGAGGGGTTAGTGATGAAGACGGAAAGGGGAAAAGGTGTTTGGCCTTTCAGGGCCTCACAGGCTATAATAAGAAATTTGATTTTATTCTAAGGAATAGTGGAAGTCATTGAATGATTTTAAGCAGAGGCATTACATAATCTCGTTGTGTTGTTGGTTTGCTTTGTTTTAATCATTCTGGATACTTTATGGAAAATAGATTGAAATGAAGGAAAATAATGGGGGAGATCAGTTTTAGTACAGGTTGATGGGTAATGCAGGATAATGTAATCTAAGACTTTTACAGTCACATTTGACTTGGGGAAATAACTTAGCAAATAGTATTCCTGGTGAATACTTGTTTTTATTTGTTTAAATTGTGCATTATCATATGTGCGCATTTAAATTGTGCACTTATTTTTCCCAGAGCAAAGAGGCTGGGTCTTGCAGTTTCTGGTGATATGTTAGTGATAAATCTCAATTTACTCTCAATGTTTAAACTTTAAAAATCCAAAAAGTTGGAGATTTTCAGTGAAACTATCCATTATTTCATGAATAAGGTTCTGTATTTCAAGGATCACCTTAAATGTGTAACCTGTGAACATATTTGATCTCATTTGCCAATATGAAGTTTTCTCATCTAAAAATAAAGTATAAAAATAAATTCCATCATTTCTCCTATTCTTTTTTGTATTTCTGACAAAAAGTATGGGGGGACATGAATTAATTTACATGGATGTTGTAAAAAAAATCTCAATCTGCATAAATTTATGGGTGACTCATTTTTACTAGATTTTTTTATCACACCAAAAATAAAATACTTGGTATTGTGAAACAGTAATTTGAGTTTCTATATTTATTTCTTAAAGCCATCTTAGGATTCCTTTTTTTCTTATAGGATTTTCTTTGTCAGACTTTTCATGCTTTAGCATTGAGGCTTAAAATAACAATTTATAAAAATGAACAGTATTCAATGATACTCTACAATGGGATCTTCCTCCTCTGGTTCTGAACTATCATGATTTCTTTCCTCTGTATAGAAAACTAGAAAGTAAACATGTTAAACAAGAAGGAGGAAGAGAAAGAGGGGTAGGAGGAGGAACAGAAGGAGTGAGGGAGGAGAAGGAAAAAAGGAAGAAGAGAAAAAGAGAGGAAGAGAGGGAGGAAGGAAGGAAGGAAGGAGAGAAGGGAGGCAGGGTGGGAGGGAGGGGAGGAAAGCGAAGGGGAAGGAAAGAAGGAAAGAGGGGGAGAGGGAGGGAAGGAAGGGGAAGGGGAGGGAGGGAAAGAAGGAGAGAGGGAGGGAGAGAATTAACATTTTTTCTTGGAGGATAGGTCAATTAAACTACTATCAAACACTTACTATGTGAATAAGGTAGACAACCCGTAGCACTTTTTTCTGATTGTCCTGGCTTCTTACTGACCAAATTCAGTTCAATAACTTGCTGCATTATAGATATTTTAACCTTTCTCTGTGTCTGTGTCACTCTCATGTTCCATTATAGTATCCCAAATACCTGTCTGTATATATAGGTTATGTTTACTTACGTAGAGAAATGCTGCCTCAAACTCAACAAGTCTCCAACTGAAGTTATCTTCATATTTAAAAATTACCACTTGTACCCAATAATCAATTGGTAGCCAGATCACTCTTATAAACATCCAAGTTCATAACCCTGAAGTCCTCTTTTAGCCTTTGGTAACTTAATGCCATCAAATTCACTACTGTTAAATACTTTTTTTCTTCTAACTATCTCACAGTTTTGTCCTTTTCTCTCAATCCTCATCACCACCTTCTCAATATCCACCTCCTCCTCACCCAGTCTCTAGATAACCACTAATTAACTGGATGTTTAATCCCATCACCATTCATCCTCCTAGACGTTTGTCCCAACAAAGTTAGATCACAGTAGCATTTTGAAACCACTGGTTATTTCTTGTGATCCTTATACTGATGTTATTATAATCTCATGTAATTGCTCAAATGCTTAGAAATGTTATTAATATCTTAGAATAAAGAAAAGAGGTCAGTAGATTGAAAGTACACAAATGAAATTTGCAGAAGATACAGTCTAATAGCTTTCATCGTAACAGGCAATTTGAAATAGTGACAAATGAGAAAATATTTTAATATAAATGCTGATGGATATATTCATGCTTTAATATTTAGGTCATGAAAAATCTAGAAGAAAAGTAAAAAATAAACAGGTAAACTAATAGGATAACTATAATGAAGTGACCAGATGATTTTAATCTGACTGTTATGAGGTTATTTCTTTCTCTGAAATAAGAAGCTTCACCTTATTAAAATAGTCAATCACCATTTAACCATTTCTTTCTTATTTTAACCCATGCTAGGATGTCTAAGTGTGGTGTCACTGGACTTATGTAACAGGAAGATACAACTGCAGGTTCTTTTCTATGCAACTGCTTTGTTAATTTGTGGTTACCTTTTTGTGTTAAGGTTAAGATCTCACCTTTTTAATTGTTCCATGTTAGTGCAGCATATGTACACTACTGCATTTGTATAATGCAGATATAAAATCCTGAAATAATAAAAGACAGAAGAGATTTGTATCTCTCCAAACTTGGAGAAGGATTCACAGTAGTGAATGGGGAATTTTCTATAAGGAAAACTCTCCCAAGGGACTCTGGTAGATTTTGAAGTTCTAAAATCTGATCCAAGCTATTCTGTGTCTTAAAATACTTTTTTTAAATAATGAAATCTACCAGAGAATAAGATGTTTGAAATCAAGCTAAGTTTTTCCTTCTAAGCCTTTATAAATAAAATTATTTTAAGGGAAGATCTGTTTCAGGCTAATTATCAAGTATCTTTACTCTAAATGGAAAAATCCAACATCATTGTCCAGGGAAATATCCTCTAAATCCATAAAGAGTTTTGAAATATCTAAAAAACAAAAAACAAACAAAACAACAACAACAAAAAAAAAACCCTGGAAATTCCAGGTGATTTTAGGAAAAGCTAGAAGCAACTAAAGAATCTAAGCACCAGTCTGAAATCTCACATTTTCAAAGTGAATTTTTTTTCTTAACATCCTGGGAGATTTTATGCTCAAAGATCAGACAGGGATGCTTTTGGGGAAATGAAACTTTAGGGAGACAAGATGAATTTAGGATCGATTTACAAAGGTTAGATGTTTGATGGTAGAAACACACACTTACTATTCATTTATTAATTCAAAAAAATTTTATAAAGGTTCTACTTTGGGCCAATACCTGCCCCTATTCTCCAGGCACCCACTATATATACATACATACATATATGTACGTATGTATTTCTCACTTTAGTACATTCAAGGTATGAGCTAGGTACCATGGGGCACAGAGGGCCGAGTGTTTAACACTATCTGAAGTCATGGGAGAGGGTAGCAAGGAGGCTTGCTAGAGAAGATAACAATTGAGTTGAGTACTGAAGAATGAGAAAGAATTTCCCAAGTGGGCAAGGGGTGAGAGGAGAGTGTTCAGAAAAGGGAAACAGTACAAGCAAAGGCACAGAAGCAAGCAACTGCATGGTTCCTTCCAGGAAATGGGAATAATTAATCCAGATTGGGGCACAGAGTGCAGTGTGGATAATGCAGGGGGTAGGGTTGGACAGCCGGTAAGGGGCCAATCATCAAGGGAAACATTTACAATACAGAGACTTCTGACCTTAAGTGTGATCAAGAGGCTTGTAAAGGATTTTAACAGAAGGAGCAATGAGATTTGTACTGTGAAAATGCAACTCTGGCTATGAAGATAAATTGGATTAGAGGTGGCCAGTGAAAAGAGGTAAGAGTAGTAAAAATAGTCCCAGTCAGAAATTATAAAAGCCTGACCTGATGTGGTAAATAAAGAAGGAGACAGGTTGAAATTAGAGACTTATTAAGGAAATATAATTATTAGAACTTAGTGACCAACTGGATGCATAGACTTAGTAACTCTAGGATGACTCTCACACTTCTGAATTGGATGCCAAGGTAAATGTTACTATTCTGAACCAGGTTATGGTAGACAAAGGACGAGGAACTAGTTTGCACACTGTTCTTTTGATCTGACTATTGTATAGTCTGGTGAAAATAGCCAGTAGACCATTAGATATTTAGCTTAGGCTGGCAAGAAAGAAGCCCAAGTTCAAGCTATAGATTTGGGTGACATCAACATAGCTGGCATTTAACACCTTAGAAGTAGATGTCTAAGGAACCGTGACTAGAATAAAGGCACCATTTCAAAATTAACAGGGAAAATTTTTCAAAATCTACTACATATCCAGGCTTTTATACCCTAGGTATGTTCCATATCTTCCAGTACCTATCCTAGAACCTTGGAACAGAAATGGGTACTTGGGATGGGATTGATCATTTCAGCAGTTGATCAAATGACTCAACAGACTGACTAGACTGGAGATGGAGGCACTGACATGGATTTGATTCAGTCAGCAATGGATCATGAGAAGTTTCAGTGGTGAGATGGGAAAAAGGGAAGCCAGACTGTAGAACCTTAGGAGTAAGGTGAAGGTAGAAGTGCACTAAGGAGTGAAGAGAAAGAAGGAAATAGAAATAATCACTCTTTCAAGAAGTTTAGCTGTGAAGGGAAAGAGGGAGGTAAGCTGGTAGAGAGACATCATATAGAAAGGGACATGTATTACTTGATAATGCTTATAGGCTGAGATGAAAGCTGCCAACAAAACTTTTAGTCCATATTTACTGTCTTCTTTTGAGGGAACCAACGAAAATTCCAAGTATTTTCAGGAGCTGACATTCTAGCTACTCAACTGCCCAATCTCAGGAGCTGACATTCTTGTTACTCAATTGCCCAATTGCCAGTCATTACCCATGTTTAATATTTGGTTGGCATCTTATGAATATCTCCTAGTGATTTATTTTCCACAGGAACTAAACAACTGAAAATTATCACTTATAAACTTTAGAAAAGAATAATCTTGCCAATTCTGTGTTTATTAAAAATCTCTGCTAGAATTTATTTATTTATTTATTTATTTTTAACATCTTTATTGGAGTATAATTGCTTTACAATGGTGTGTTAGTTTCTGCTTTATAACAAAGTGAATCAGTTATACATATACATATGTTCCCATATTTCTTCCCTCTTGCGTCTCCCTCCCCCCAACCCTCCCTATACCACCCGTCTAAGTGGTCACAAACCACAGGGCTGATCTTCTTGTGCTATGCGGCTGCTTCCCACTAGCTAGCTATTTTATGTTTGGTAGTGTATATATGTCCATGCCACTCTCTCACTTTGTCACAGCTTACCCTTCTCCCTCCCCATATCCTCAAGTCCATTCTCTAGTAGGTCTGTGTCTTTATTCCCGTCTTGCCCCTAGGTTCTTCATGACTTTTTTTTTTTTCTTAACAACTTTAATCAGTTATACATATACATATGTTCCCATATCCCCTCCCTTTTGCGTCTCCCTCCCACCCTCCCTATCCTACCCCTCCAGGCGGTCACAAAGCACCGAGCTGATCTCCCTGTGCTATGCGGCTGCTTCCCACTAGCTATCTACCTTACGTTTGGTAGTGTATATATGTCCATGCCGCTCTTTCACTTTGTCACAGCTTACCCTTCCCCCTCCCCATATCCTCAAGTCCATTCTCTAGTAGGTCTGTGTCTTTATTCCTGTCTTACCCCTATGTTCTTCATGACATTTTTTTTTCTTAAATTCCATATATATGTGTTAGCATACAGTATTTGTCTTTCTCTTTCGGACTTACTTCACTCTGTATGACAGACTCTAGGTCTATCCACCTCATTACAAATAGCTCAATTTCATTTCTTATTATGGCTGAGTAATATTCCATTGTATATATGTGCCACATCTTCTTTATCCATTCATCCGATGATGGACACTTAGGTTGTTTCCATCTCCGGGCTATTGTAAATAGGGCTGCTATGAACATTTTGGTACATGTCTCTTTTTGAATTATGGTTTTCTCAGGGTATATGCCCAGTAGTGGGATTGCTGGGTCATATGGTAGTTCTATTTGTAGTTCTTTAAGGAACCTCCATACCGTTCTCCATAGCGGCTGTACCAATTCACATTCCCACCAGCAGTGCAAGAGTGTTCCCTTTTTTCCACACCCTCTCCAGCATTTATTGTTTCTAGATTTTTTGATGATGGCCATTCTGACTGGTGTGAGATGATATCTCATTGTAGTTTTCATTTGCATTTCTCCAATGAGTAAAGATGTTGAGCATCCTTTCATGTGTTTGTTGGCAGTCTGTATATCTTCTTTGGAGAAATGTCTACTTAGGTCTTCTGCCCATTTTTGGATTGGGTTGTTTGTTTTTTTGTTATTGAGCTGTGTGAGCTGCTTCAAATTTTGGAGATTAATCCTTTGTCAGTTGCTTCATTTGCAAATATTTTCTCCCATTCTGAGGGTTGTCTTTTGGTCTTGTTTATGGTTTCCTTTGCTGTGCAAAAGCTTTTAAGTTTCATTAGGTCCCATGTGTTTATTTTTGTCTTTATTTCCATTTCTCTAGGAGGTGGGTCAAAAAGGATCTTGCTGTGATTTATGTCATAGAGTGTCCTGCCTATGTTTTCCTCTAAGAGTTTCATAGTGTCTGGCCTTACATTTAGGTCTTTAATCCATTTTGAGCTTATTTTTGTGTATGGTGTTAGGGAGTGATCTAATCTCATACTTTTACATGTCCCTATCCAGTTTTCCCAGCACCACTTATTGAAGAGACTGTCCTTTCTCCACTGTACATTCCTGCCTCCTTTATCAAAGATAAGGTGACCATATGTCCGTGGGTTTAACTCTGGGCTTTCTATCCTGTTCCATTGATCTATCTTTCTGTTTTTGTGCCAGTACCATACTGTCTTGATTACTGTAGCTTTGTAGTATAGTCTGAAGTCAGGGAGCCTGATTCCTCCAGCTCCATTTTTCGTTCTCAAGATTGCTTTGGCTATTCGGGGTCTTTTGTGTTTCCATACAAATTGTGAAATTTTTTGTTCTAGTTCTGTGAAAAATGCCAGTGGTAGTTTGATACGGATTGCATTGAATCTGTAGATTGCTTTGGGTAGTAGAGTCATTTTCACAATGTTGATTCTTCCAATCCAAGAACATGGTACATCTCTCCATCTATTTGTATCATCTTTAATTTCTTTCATCAGTGTCTTATAATTTTCTGCATACAGGTCTTTTGTCTCCTTAGGTAGGTTTATTCCTAGATATTTTATTCTTTTTGTTGCAATGGTAAATGGGAGTGTTTCCTTGATTTCACTTTCAGATTTTTCATCATTAGTATATAGGAATGCCAGAGATTTCTGTGCATTAATTTTGTATCCTGCAACTTTACCAAATTCATTGATTAACTCTAGTAGTTTTCTGGTAGCATCTTTAGGATTCTCTATGTATAGTATCATGTCATCTGCAAACAGTGACAGCTTTACTTCTTCTTTTCCAATTTGGATTCCTTTTATTTCCTTTTCTTCTCTGATTGCTGTGGCTAAAACTTCCAAAACTAGGTTGAATAAGAGTGGTGAGAGTGGGCAACCTTGTCTTGTTCCTGATCTTAGTGGAAATGGTTTCAGTTTTTCACCATTGAGGACGATGCTGGCTGTGGGTTTGTCATATATGGCCTTTATTATGTTGAGGAAAGTTCCCTCTATGCCTACTTTCTGCAGGGTTTTTATCATAAATGGGTGTTGAATTTTGTCGAAAGCTTTCTCTGCATCTATTGAGATGATCATATGGTTTTTCTCCTTCAATTTGTTAATATGGTGTATCACGTTGATTGATTTGCGTATATTGAAGAATCCTTGCATTCCTGGAATAAACCCCACTTGATCATGGTGTATGATCCTTTTAATGTGCTGTTGGATTCTGTTTGCTAGTATTTTGTTGAGGATTTTTGCATCTATGTTCATCAGTGATATTGGCCTGTAGTTTTCTTTCTTTGTGACATCTTTGTCTGGTTTTGGTATCAAGTTGATGGTGGCCTCGTAGAATGAGTTTGGGAGTGTTCCTCCCTCTGCTATATTTTGGAAGAGTTTCAGAAGGATAGGTGTTAGCTCTTCTCTAAATGCTTGATAGAATTCGCCTGTGAAGCCATCTGGTCCTGGGCTTTTGTTTGTTGGAAGATTTTTTATCACAGTTTCAATTTCAGTGCTTGTGATTGGTCTGATCATATTTTCTATTTCTTCCTGATTCAGTCTTGTCAGGTTGTGCATTTCTAAGAATTTGTCCATTTCTTCCAGGTTGTCCATTTTATTGGCATAGAGTTGCTTATAGTAATCTCTCATGATCTTTTGTATTTCTGCAGTGTCACTTGTTACTTCTCCTTTTTCATTTCTAATTCTATTGATTTGAGTCTTCTCCCTTTTTTTCTTGATGAGTCTGGCTAATGGTTTATCAATTTTGTTTATCTTCTCAAAGAACCAGCTTTTAGTTTTATTGATCTTTGCTATCGTTTCCTTCATTTCTTTTTCATTTATTTCTGATCTGATTTTTATGATTTCTTTCCTTCTGCTAACTTTGGGATGTTTTTGTTCTTCTTTCTCTAATTGCTTTAGGTGCAAGGTTAGGTTGTTTATTCGAGATGTTTCCTGTTTCTTAAGGTGGGATTGTATTGCTATAAACTTTCCTCTTAGAACTGCTTTTGCTGCATCCCTTAGGTTTTGGGTCGTCGTGTCTCCATTGTCATTTGTTTCTAGGTATTTTTTAATTTCCTCTTTGATTTCTTCAGTGATCACTTCGTTATTAAGTAGTGTATTGTTTAGCCTCCATGTGTTTGTATTTTTTACAGATCTTTTCCTGTAATTGATATCTAGTCTCATAGCATTGTGGTCGGAAAAGATACTTGATACAATTTCAATTTTCTTAAATTTACCAAGGCTTGATTTGTGACCCAAGATATGATCTATCCTGGAGAAT
Organism: Mesoplodon bidens; assembly: GCF_964165515.1. NCBI lineage: Eukaryota > Metazoa > Chordata > Mammalia > Artiodactyla > Ziphiidae > Mesoplodon > Mesoplodon bidens. The sequence goes on along the minus strand of NC_138165.1, from coordinate 34,984,622 downwards.
GTTCCATGAGCACTTGAGAAAAATGTGTATTCTGTTGTTTTTGGATGGAATGTCCTATAAATATCAATTAAGTCCATCTTGTTTAATGTATCATTTAAAGCTTGTGTTTCCTTATTTATTTTCATTTTGGAAGATCTGTCCATTGGTGAAAGTGGGGTGTTAAAGTCCCCTACTATGATTGTGTTACTGTCGATTTCTCCTTTTATGGCTGTTAGTATTTGCCTTATGTATTGAGGTGCTCCTATGTTGGGTGCATAAATATTTACAATTGTTATATCTTCTTCTTGGATCGATCCCTTGATCATTATGTAGTGTCCTTCTTTGTCTCTTCTAGTAGTCTTTATTTTAAACTCTATTTTGTCTGATATGAGAATTGCTACTCCAGCTTTCTTTTGGTTTCCATTTGCATGGAATATCTTTTTCCATCCCCTTACTTTCAGTCTGTATGTGTCTCTAGGTCTGAAGTGGGTCTCTGGTAGATAGCATATATATGGGTCTTGTTTTTGTATCCATTCAGCCAATCTGTGTCTTTTGGTGGGAGCATTTAGTCCATTTACATTTAAGGTAATTATCGATATGTATGTTCCTATTCCCATTTTCTTAATTGTTTTGGGTTCGTTATTGTAGGTCTTTTCCTTCTGTTGTGTTTCTTGCCTAGAGAAGTTCCTTTAGCATTTGTTGTAAAGCTGGTTTGGTGGTGCTGAACTCTCTCAGCTTTTGCTTGTCTGTAAATGTTTTAATTTCTCCATCAAATCTGAATGAGATCCTTGCTGGGTAGAGTAATCTTGGTTGCAGGTTTTTCTCCTTCATCACTTTAATTATGTCCTGCCACTCCCTTCTGGCTTGTAGAGTTTCTGCTGAGAGATCAGCTGTTAACCTGATGGGGATTCCCTTGTGTGTTATTTGTTGTTTTTGCCTTGCTGCTTTTAATATGATTTCTTTGTGTTTAATTTTTGACAGTTTGATTAATATGTGTCTTGGCGTATTTCTCCTTGGATTTATTCTGTATGGGACTCTGTGTGCCTCCTGGACTTGATTAACTATTTCCTTTCCCATATTAGGGAAGTTTTCAACTATAATCTCTTCAAATATTTTCTCAGTCCCTTTCTTTTCCTCTTCTTCTTCTGGAACCCCTATAATTCGAATGTTGGTGCATTTAATGTTGTCCCAGAGGTCTCTGAGACTGTCCTCTGTTCTTTTCATTCTTTTTTCTTTATTTTGCTCTGCAGCAGTTATTTCCACTATTTTATCTTCCACCTCACTTATCCGTTCTTCTGCCTCAGTTATTCTGCTATTGATCCCATCTAGAGTATTTTTTATTTCATTTATTGTGTTTTTAATCGATGCTTGATTCATCTTTAGTTCTTCTAGGTCCTTGTTAACTGTTTCTTGCATTTTGTCTATTCTATTTCCAAGATTTTGGATCTGGGAAATAGAATCTTGGATCATCTTTACCATCATTATTCTGAATTCTTTTTCAGGTAGACTGCCTATTACCTCTTCATTTGTTAGATCTGGTGGGTTTTTATCTTGTTCCTTCTCCTGCTGTGTGTTTTTCTGTCTTCTCATTTTGCTTATGTTACTGTGTTTGGGGTCTCCTTTTTGCAGGCTGCAGGTTCGTAGTTCCCGTTATTTTTGGTGTCTGTCCCCAGTGGCTAAGGTTGGTTTAGTGGGTTGTGTAGGCTTCCTGGTGGAGGGGACTAGTGCCTGTGTTCTGGTAGATGAGGCTGGATCTTGTCTTTCTGGTGGGCAGGTCCACGTCTGGTGGTGTGTTTTGGGGTGTCTGCGGACTTTTTATGATTTTAGGCCACCTCTCTGCTAATGGGTGGCGTTGTGTTCCTGTCTTGCTAGTTGTTTGGCATAGGGTGTCCAGCACTGTAGCTTGCTGGTCGTTGAGTGAAGCTGGGTGCTGGTGTTGAGATGGAGATCTCTGGAAGATTTTTGCCGTTTGATATTATGTGGAGCTGGGAGGTCTCTTGTGGACCAGTGTCCTGAAGTTGGCTCTCCCACCTCAGAGGCACAGCACTGACTCCGGGCTCCTCAATTTGGGATGATGTGTTGTCTATTCATGTATTCCACAGATGCAGGGTACATCAAGTTGATTGTGGAGCTTTAATCCACTGCTTTTGAGGCTGCTGGGAGAGGTTTCCCTTTCTCTTCTTTGTTCTCACAGCTCCTGGGTCTCAGCTTTGGATTTGGCCCCGCCTCTGCGTGTAGGTCGCCGGAGGGCGTCTGTTCTTCGCTCAGACAGGACAGGGTTAAAGGAGCAGCCGCTTCGGGGACTCTTGCTCACTCAGGCCGGGCGGGAGGGAGGGGCACGGAGTGCGGGGCAAGCCTGCAGCGGCAGAGGTCGGCGTAACGTTGCACCAGCCCGAGGCGCGCCGTGCGTTCTCCCAGGGAAGCCGCCCCTGGATCCCGGGACCCCGGCAGTGGCGGGCTGCACAGGCTCCCGGAAGGGCGGTGTGGACAGTGACCTGCGCTCGCACACAGGCTTCTTGGCGGCAGCAGCAGCAGCCCCAGCGTCCCACGCCCGTCACTGGGCTCCGCGCTTTCAGTCGCGACTCGCGCCCGTCTGTGGAGCCCCTTTAAGCAGCGCTCTTAATCCCCTCTCCTCGCGCACCAGGAAACCAAGAGGGAAGAAAAAGTCTCTTGCCTCTTCGGCAGCTCCAGAGTTTTCCCGGACTCCCTCCCGGCTAGCTGTGGCACATTAGCCCCCTTCACGCTGAGTTCTCGCCGCAAGCCCCAGTCCTCTCTCTGCGCTCTGACCGAAGCCCGAGCCTCAGCTTCCAGTGCTGTGCGCCCCGGCGGGCGAGCAGACAAGCCTCTCGGGCTGGTGAGTGCCGCTCGGCACCGATCCTCTGTGCGGGAATCTCTCCGGTTTGCCCTACCCAGGTATGTGGGGAGTTTCTTGCCTTTTGGGAGTTCTGGGGTCTTCTGCCAGCGTTCAGTAGGTGTTCTGTAGGAGTTGTTCCACGTGTAGCTGTATTTCTGGTGTATCCGTGGGGAGGAAGGTGATCTCCACGTCTTACTCTTCCGCCATCTTACCGGGAAGTCCTCTAGAATTTATTTTAATTTATTTTTCTTGGAAGTTTCTCCATTTCTCTCACACATACAGTGGCTGAATTATATACTTTTCATTAAATTATTGAGGGGAAGGGGTTGAGGGAGATGGCAGGGATGACAACCTGATATTAAAAATCTGATATTTTTACCCCAGGGGAAAAAGGAAGAAGAGGAAGAGAAAGAAGGAAAGGGGCAAGAGTAGAACCATAAAGAGACTTTTTTCCAACTCATATATTTTCTCTAATGTTCTAGAAATAATCAAATTAATAAAAAGAAATCTTGATAAACATTCTCTTTATCTGAGACATATTTTTGTTTTGGGATAAAAATAATTATACAATCATTTCTGAAAATTATTTTTCAATGAAACTAACAATGTAGTTCCTAAAGCCAAATATCTTTATATAGGTGAATAATGATTGCATTCATAAAAGTGAAAATTTTTAATACTTTTTAAGTTAGTGAGATCAAGAAAAAATATTTTAAATTTGTTTATTTCAGTTTTTAACTTTCTAGGGATCTTCTAGGATTCCTGAATCAAAACTTTGACCTAGCTGTAAAAGATTATTTACATGTATTTTTCACAAAGTTTGTGGTACCTGAAGAAATGGGAAGAGAGTAAAATTATAAATTGTTTGCATTTTAATTGAAAGGAAAAGAAATAATCAAATATGATAAGGTTGAAAAATTAGATCAAGTTACAAAGAATCCCTAATCCCTTCCACAGGTGCACTGCCTGAATTGTTCACGTGAACATCGACCCGCTGGCATTGATAATTCAAGGGTCTGGTTGCCCCATGTTGCATGAATGTATTGTCTGTGTTTTCCATTAGCACTAATGGGTGTTACATATGCAAAGGAAGGGAAAAACAGACTCCATCTATGATTAATAACAGTAATGCTTTCCACTCTGGTGCAGGCTTCCTTGGAAAGCAGATCTTATCATCCAGTTCAACAAACCGGACTCCATACACTGGACAGGTAGTGATACACTGCACCTACATAATGAAGTTAAAAACAGGTTTGTAAAGGTAGAACTAAATCTTCTTCAGGACCTGGTTGCTACAGACCTTGTCAATAGTTCAGATTCGTGTAACAACATTAGACTTACTAAATTGAGCCCTCAAGGTTCTGAGGCACTAGGTATCTTCTGCACTCATCAGTTAATACTCCTGACTAGTGTTTTGTTTTTCTTTCCCCTTGGGAGATGGGAGGGTGGGCAGAGAAAAGAATGTATATTCAGCCCATGGTAACTTCAATTAGTTGCCAACCAAAGATTTTATCCTAGCAGCAAAACCAGGAGAAAAAAAATATCTTAAATTAATTTGAAGATGCCTACATTTCTAGAATGGCATTCCTTTAACAGGGCTATGCAAATGAGTCCAATTTAGCATCTTGTATTCAGCTGGAAACCATTGCTAAATGATCAGGATAGCCAGTCACAGATATTAAAATGAATTATATCTAATCTGAATTTTAGTCACGCTACATTAACTAATAGAAAGTTATTAACATTTCAAGAGAAAAAAAGCTTTTGCCTGCAAAATTAACAGTGGCTGAGATGTGACCTGTGAGCCATGAAGCCTGATCACTGTAATGACAGTGTAATGGCATATTTACATTAAAATCTCTGCAGCTAATATGGGATTCAGAATTGGACGGTAAGTCGAGGATTATTTAGTCTGGCCTGTTGGCCTTTCTCTAAGTAGTTTTTTTTTTTTTTTTAACTTCAATACAAATCTGAAACTTTTCATTTCATGACTATTTATGTGACCAGTTTCTACAGCTCAGTCTCTCCATCTTTACAAGACTAATTTTTGCTTTCATTTTTCTCTCTTGCTTCTTTTTCAATATATGTCTTTCTGTACAGCTGTGTTTCCTTCTCTCCTTTTTTTTTTTTTTTCTCTTCTTATTTTCTCCCTTTGGTTTGATGAACTTTAGGAAATTGGGGCTCAATTGCAAACCAGTGGAGAGAAAGGGAGCAGTTTCTTCTTCATTTTTACTATGATCTGGCTTCAAAATTTAGGTCATTTTGATTTCTTTTCTTTATTTTATGCTTTCAAAATGCACAGTAGAGAAGCCAGTTCTGTAACAAACACTGGTTTGAAATGAGTAACAATACAACTATTCTCATTAATCTCTAGAAACATGGGAGGCATTCAGGTTATCAGATTTTTTCTATAGTCAGTGTAAAAGGTAAAAGTTCAACAATATCATTTGCATAACCTACAGCATTCATTTACCTTGTAGATTCAGGTCATTGTTTTTGTATCTTTCTTTTTTCATTGAAGGGAATAAAAGAGATTACAAGTAAAATAATGGGAAGAATAATAAAAATAAGAAGAATCAAACTGAACATTACTTTTGAAATTTTATAGGTGTTTGGACTTGAAAGGACCTTTGTTAAAGAAATCATCTAGAGAATGGCATAAAAATCTAGACTGGAGAGAGATAAGTTCGTAAGTTCTCAAATATGTCATCTGTAGACTAGCTTACTTTTTAACCTGTCAAATTTGCAAATACTGAACTCTAAACAAAACTTTGATAATGAAATATAATAAAGAGGCATTTATGTATTTTAAAAGGACAGAGAACAAAAGACAAATAATGGGTTCTTTTAATGCAGTTAATGTTTGACACAGATAGTTTGCTACAATTCTGCTTCAAAGATTAATTCAATCCATTCTTTTCTAATCGTAACAAATAAAGCAGATACATATTTCTAAACTGTAACTTCTAACAATTTAGTATTTTATTGCCTTCTCCATTTTCAAAGAGGGTGTTATCAAATATCTCTTTGCCTTTCTTGAATTTCTAAGTTTTCTAAAAGAGTACTTTATCTGAAGGGAAATTATCCTATTGACACTATGAATTTGCACATAAATGTATTTCAGCACAGACATGTGTCAATCACAGAGGACGTCATGATAAAAATGTCACCTCAGTTCCATTTCCCAATTAGAAAAAGAGTATCAATATGGTGACATTGGTTTAACTAACATAAATGTATGCTAAATGTCTGCTAGGCTTATCTCTATAATAAATACAGGCAATGCATTTGTAGTAAAACCAAAGCTTACTCTATTTCTTGGATCTTTATTAAAATACAGGCATATTATAAATGTTGACTGAAGAAATAACTAGAAATTTGATCTGATGTAATATGATGCAAATTAAGTTTAAACAGTTTGAACTTTGATATTTCTGAATGCATTGTCATATTCTGAATTTTTTTATAAAAGTCCTAGACGAGGGCTTCCCTGGTGGCGCAGTGGTTAAGAGTCCGCCTGCCGATGCAGAGGACAGAGGTTCGTGCCCCGGTCCGGGAAGATCCCACATGCCGCGGAGCAGCTAGGCCCGTGAGCCATGGCCACTGAGCCTGCGCGTCCGGAACCTGTGCTCCACAACGGGAGAGGCCACAACAGTGAGAGGCCCGTGTACCACACACACACAAAAAAAAGTCCTAGGCAATAATAAACTGACAACCAGTGTCTACTTTCTCTTCTAAAACCCTTATTTCCCCTTTCACCATTGACAAAGGATGCTTCTTAAGTTTATAGGGAATATACAGAATATACACAGCTTTGACTATAAATATTAATCATATAAAAGCTTGCTGGTTAAATTGAATCACAGGATATCATTAAAAGAACAATATTTCCAATTCTGGACACTTGGTAACACCCTAAATATGCCAAAGCTCATGTTGTACCAGGTATTTATTTTCTAATATGTTAGACATGTGATCATGTTTTAAAAATCAGCCGTATAAATGATGGGAAACAAGACACAGAGTCTTATATAATAACAAATAAGCCATATGTATCTGCAATTTTTAAAAAGGTCAGTTATAAAATTCAATATAGGTTCCCTGCACACAAACTTCTTGGCTTGGTACTAATAAAACTACTTAGAGGATATAACATCCAGACTTAGATTTGTTGTGCTTGCTCTTGGAAGCAAGAGGGAACACTGCTAAAATCCCTCTTCCTTCCATAATTTTATGATTCCACTTTGAAAGGAAGAACAAATTATATCTTTAAAAATGGGTCCAGGAGTCTCAAATAGGAGATAGGAGACTGGTGGCCTATGACAACGGTGGTGTTGTGGAGGTGAAAGTGACAAAAATACCTCTTTACATTCTTGACCAAAACCATCATCTATATCACCTTTTTCTTTTCACAATAGTATGTGGTGGGGCTTAAGGAGGTTAAAAGAATCCTCTAATTTTCATCTCTTTCTTTCTGTCTTGGGTTTTCTTGCCTGCTACCTGTTTGGTTTATGGATTGACAGTTTTGATAAGCAAACACCACGTAAAACACATAGGATAGTTCTTTTAAAACAAATCAGTGGTTATGCAAGTCTAATAATCATATTTACTTGTAATCATTAAATCATTTTTAAAAATCTATCTTTCTGCTGTTTTATTCAGTTTTCTCAACAAATTCTGAGCCCGTGAAGTCAATCCTGCTGAAGTAAACATAAGTAAGCATAACTTAATTTTTTCTGAAAACTTTTTGTTGCACACATATAGAAAGACTAGACTGCACATATACTAACACAATATGGTATATATCATAACTAATATACATATATGTGTACACACATACACAACATGCACACACAGACACCCACACACCTGTTAATTCACTGTTGAAATACCAGGGAGAAAGTCCTCTATCAGAGGCAATATAGCGTAGTGGTTTAGAGCACAGATCCTAAAGCCAGATTCCAAATCTTGAGTTCCTGGCTTTGCCACTACTAGTTGTATAACTTCAGACAAGTCTCTGGACTTCCATCTTCTCATTTGTAAATGACAATGACAATTTTACCAATCTCATGAAGTTTTGAGGATCAAATAGTTTGGCAATATGAAGCACATATAACAGCACCTAGCTTATAGTAAGTGCCCAATAAATACTTTCTGTGATGTTAAGTATTATTAATGTTACTATTATTAATTATATCACCGTCTACCAGAAATAGAAGACAGAAGCACAGGTAAGGTTTAAATTAGCTTTCATCTATCACCAGACACTTTGGTTTACAAATAAAAGAAGAGGTAGCCTAGGGCCAAGTAATAAATACATGTGTTTCTAAGCAAGAAAGGAGGGACTCCTGTGGTATAATTTGAAGGATATAACCAAAGTTTTCTTACTCAAATTTGCTTCTCTATCTAGGTGAACTTCAGCAACTCACTTAAGCTTTCTGGGACTCCATTTCCTCACCTATAAAATGGAGAGATCGAAGTGGATGATTATTAAGCTCTTTCTAAACTCAATGATATTTCTTTGTTATTATTCAATAACAACTTATATTTTTTACAAGATAATGCAAAGTTTTTAAATCCTCAACATATAAATGTCTGAAACAAGACATCTATACTCCTTAGTCTGCATTTTTCTTTCTTGAGTTTTAGCAAAGGACATAAGAAGAACAGTATGGCTTACATAAAGGGAAAGTGACCAGATTTACAGAACATGGGGACATTATCTTGATGTAGAGATGAGGGCCCCTAAACACAAACTACACGTGCACTGCATCAACCCTAAGGGCTGACAAGCATTCTGGGATGTGTAGAAATCTCCTAGCCAACTTATCAAAGAAAGAAGACATCAAGCAAAAACAGTTAAGTCTTCCATGATTCCTGCAATCCCACTCCTGGGCATATATCCAGAGAAAAACATGGTCCAAAAGGATACATGCACCCCAATGTTGACTGCAGCACTGTTTACAATAGCCAAGACATGGAAGCAACCTAAACGTCCATCGACAGAGGAATGGATAAAGATGTGGTACATATGTACAATGGAGTATTACTCAGCCATTAAGAAGAATGAAATGATGCCATTTGTAGCAACATGGATGGACCTAGAGATTATCATACTGAGTGAAGTTAAGTCAGAGAGAAAGAGAAATAGTATGATATCGCTTATGTGCGGAATCTAAAAAAAAATGATAAAAATGAACTTATTTACAAAACCAAAACAGACTCACAGACTTAGAGAACGAACTTATGGTTACCGGGGGGGGGAAAGGGTGGGGGGGAGGGATAGTTAGGGAGTTTGGGAATGACATGTACCAACTGCTATATTTAAAATGGATAACCAAAAAGGACCTACTGTACAGCACAGAGAACTCTGCTCAATATTATATAACAACCTAAATGGGAAAATAATTTGAAAAAGAATAGGTCCATGTGTATGTATAACTGAATCACTTTGCTGTACACCTGAAACTAACACAACATTGTTAATCAACTATACTCCAATATAAAATAAAAAGTTTAAAATAAATAAATAAAATTCAAAAAAAATTATGTCTTCTAGAACACTCACTGTGATCCTGAGAATCATAATAATGTCTTTCTAACTGGAGCAAAACACTGAAACCAACAGAAGAAGGAACCAAGAACTTCTTTGTCAGGATGAAATTCAGTTGTGAAAAGTGTATTGCAAAAAGACTGGGAGTAGGGCTTCCCTGGTGGTGCAGTGGTTAAGAATCCATCTGCCAATGTAGGGGACACGGGTTCAAGCCCTGGTCCAGGAAGATCCCACACGCCATGGAGCAACTAAGCGTATGCGCCACAACTACTGAGCCTGCATTCTAGAGCCCATGAACCACAACTACTGAAGTAGGCGCACCTAGAGCCTGTGCTCCGCAACAAGAGAAGCCACTGCAATGAGAAGCCTGCGCACCGCAACGAAGAGTAGCCCCCGCTCACTGCAACTAGAGAAAGCCTGAGCACAGCAACGAAGACCTAACGCAGCCTAAAATAAAATTAAATAAATAAATTTATATTTTAAAAAAAAGACTGGGAGTAGAAAACATCCTGTGTTTTTGGTGAAGACTCAAGCATCACCCCTGTATTAAAGCAGGCCTCATAGTGTGGATAGATCTGTCTTTCTGAATCATTTGAACTTTTTTCATTCTCTTGCTTTTAAGAACATGACCAAAATAGATGTAGAAGAGCATATGCATTTGTGATGACAGCTAAATATATGTCTTATCCTTCCCAGACACAGAACCCCTTATAAGGCAGAAACCTATACTTTGCAGAAAGTGAGGCACATCAAATGGCAGTAGTCTAGTGGCTAATTAAGCTGGGTGTCATGCCAACCTGGGTTTGAATTTGGCTATGCTGTATTTCCTATCTGTGTAGACAAGTCATCCTTTCCCTCAAAGACTCATTTACTCACCAACAAAATGGGAATAATGACAGGGTTGTTGTGACCTAATACTTATGAAAGGCTTAAAGTAGCTGGCAATGGGTATTCATTAGGAAGAATGGTAGCAGTATTATTAAACATTTTTAAACATGGAGCATTTTTCATTTTAGGTGCAGAAGTATGGGTATAACAACCCTTCAATCTATAGAGAAAAGCAGTCAAACCACTTGTTTGCATTTAGCAATGGTCTTAGGAAAGCCTGTACTCTCTCAAAATTATCTCAACTTGCTGAAATGGGGGATTAAAATCAACAAGATGAAAGTTAATAGAGATAAATGTAAGTACTGCACAGGAGATTATTACAGGGGAGACTTGAGACTTTTCTTCATGTGAAAAGAACATGAGAATGGGACAAGGCAGCAAACCCAGGATGTACTGATGAAGATACCGTGTCCAGATTAAGGAAGGTAACATCTAGCCATTTGAGGCATGAATAAAGTCTGAGGAAGACTTAGGCAGAAAAAAAAAAGACTTAGGCAGGAAAGAAGAAAAGAGATAAATGTGTAACAGTTTGCTATTATCCCTCAATAGTCAAAACAGTATCATATTCAAGTGGTAGTATACTAATTCTGTATCATTCTAGAGGCCATAACTTGAATCAAGGGAATTAAGAGGAGGCAGCTTTTGCCACATGTAAATTTAATAGTCAAGGTTTAGACTAAACTGCTGTAACAAAGAAACTTCAAAATACAGTGGCGATGGAAGGAGATGGAATGGTCAGTGGTAGGGAGGTGAGTTCTACTCTACAATGTTATCCAGGTATTTAAACTGGACAATCAACCCAGCCATCTCCAACACATGGCTCCAATCCCTAAATCTAAAGCTGTCTCTGCAGTTGTTGGCACATCCCAACTACCAGGATATTCAGGGCAAACAGCTTTGTCTTTAAAGAGATGACCTGGATGTTCTACATATTACTTTAGCTCACATCCCATCGGCCCAAACTTAATTGCATGGCCACATCTAACTGTAAGAGAAGTTTGGAAATGTGGTCTCCAGATACATAGTCATAAACCAGCCAAAAGTCAGTGTGTTGGGGTGGGAGTGAGTTGTGATCATTAATTAAAGAAAGAAGTGGAGAATAAACCCAAAGAAGGGAGAAGTTAGAAGTTTCTGCCACAAGGAAGAGTTATATAAACATTATAGTCATTCAGTACTAGAATTAGCAGTCTTATCAACCTATTGAACTTTCTTAGTATTCAGAATTAGTCATGGATACAATAGAAAATATTCCTGAATTCAACAGTAGATGACACTATATGGCAAATGTGGTTCCTTCTAACCCTGACATTTTGCAATTTTAAAATGGCCCTTTCAACAAGCCCTATCTGCTTAACACACTGTTAGATGGAACTTGAAAGTGACTACTCTAAGCCCTGACATCTCATTCCCCTTCTTGTATCATTAGGGTATATGGCTATATCCTTAACTTCTGTCAGTGTAGATACTATATTTCATTCATCTTCATAATTTAAAGGGTTACCTATTTTTAAGATAAACATAGATGAAATGTTAGCCAAATCTCAGACCTCAATTCAGCCATAACTCATAATATTATTCTTCTAATGCATTTTTTTCAGAAAGTTAGTTTAAAAAAAAGTGGTAAAAAAAAGTTAATAGATTACTTTGTAGCATATATTGGGGTTAAAAAATCTATAGCTACTGCCTTCTTTAACTATTAAGTTATATGAGTTACATTAAGGATCTATTATAAATATCTGTTATAAACCCTGATTTTACAAACAGGTGAAAGTTTCTTCCAAGTGAGATTACACAACTTTTTTAGGGGTAATATGTGAAGGAAAAAATTAAACCTTAATCTTGGCTGAATCTTTCTGAACTGAAGTTGTGACCTTACCACAAAGACATGATTTAAGTCAACAAAATGGGGGCAGAAGGAGGAAGTCAGTCAAATTTGTCAGTTTCATTCTACCGGTTACTTCTTTCAAGTTTTGACCTAACCGTCCCATAAGCATATAGTCTCAGAAGGCTTACTTTATAATTAAAAATTAAACTTGGATTAAAACTACACAGTGTCTATATGACACTTTTGTGGGAATTAGAGAAGGTGGAGGATGCTTCCCCCAAAGCAATGGCATGTTCAGTTGAGAAAAGGCTGGATTTAGAGTTCCACCCAGACCTTCAACCAGTCATTTTTGTGCAGTACACAAATGTACAACCTTCTGTAGCAGCTCTAAATCATTTTTTTAGTTGAGCAAAGAACTAAATTAAATGTAAAGCTTTTCTTCAAAGGGCTATGTTGTTTCTAATGGAGTACATTTACCCTCTTCTTCAGGTAAAATGGTAAATTGTGGCAAATAAACATGATCGTTATCTGGATTCACTTTTCACAATAACAGCAAATCCAATGAGAATTTCAAAATAACTCAAGAGTAGATTCTCTGTCTCCTTCAGAAGTTAGGGGAATCTTTACTCTCACTCAGACTTTATCTTTTAAAAATCAGATAAATGCTCATGAAATTTAAACTCTGGTAAACATTGGGAAACTTACCCTTAGTGACTATTTTGATTATCTTCTCACAAAAATTAATTTACTCACATAAATCCTTACCTTTCGTACACTGACAGACTGTATTGGGAGATGAATTAGATACATTTATGACTGAATTTCAAAAGCTAGAAAACGTGTGTATTTATGTATATGTAAATACATGCACAACAGGAATTTCTTTCTCTTTAGAATAAGCAATGTTAGAGAAAATTTATTATTCAACTCCAGACTCAGAGTTGAGTAACCTAAAGAGGACTTATTTCTAAATAACACAGACAAGTATTCAGAATTAAAATTAAATATTTTTCAGAATTTTTCAATCTGGCTGCAAATTAACACATTCATTTTTCCATTGTTTCAAGTAAAAATGATTGAGGTACTCATGAAAGATCATGCTTCATGTGTGATTAAACTGATTTATTTCTACTTCTAATTCCATTTACTTTAATAAAATGCTAACATTAAAAGAGAAATCAAGGCTTAAGATGCTGACAGGAAGTTTAGTTTGCAAGTAAAATCATGGGAATGGAACACATCCTTGTCTACACCATGATCACTGGCATTTACAGGGAGAAATTTGTGCAATGGGCAGGAAGATTATTGCTAACGCCTTCCAGAGATCATGAGGCTTGCATTTAACAAACATAACTTTATACTTTCCAAGGCCAACCTCTAGCTAGGAGTCAGGATATAGCCCCTTGGCAATTAGGCTGGGGACACGGGTTATTGACTGACATACCATGAAATACCACCAGGCCTTAGAAGGATAGCTTGCTGCAGAATGTGCTGACACTTAATTGGGACAGTAAGATCTCCATGGCAAATTGTTATATGTAATTTACACCATTCATGTATCTGCTGCAAACACTCTAATAAAATATGTTATTCTCTAGCACTGAGAAAAAGCACAAACTGCTGTATCTTATATGAAGAGTGAAGGATTTATCTCTACCTATGGCCTTTGGAGTTTTGTTCCTTAGTCTTGCTTAGCAATCTTCATGACCAGTATTTGACTTCCATCCAATATTTAATGCACATACTGATATATATATTTTTAGCATTTCCATTGTAAGAGTTAGCCTGACAGCCCCTTCTCCACAGGATGCCTAAATGAGTGACACCCAACTGGCAGGGGGAAGTGGGTAATCAAAGTGTCTACAGAGCTCCTTTTATTTGCTTCTTACCCCATACCAACTCTTCCAGTTCGGTAACTGATGTCTTCTCTTGGTAACTTAGGAAAAGGAAAGGAAATGTACAGATGTGGTCATATTAACCCCTATCAAAACTCCTACTCTGATGTATTCTTAAGTTTATTTCTCACTTCTTATGGTGGAAGGAGGGAGTTTACACATGAAGTTCCTGCACCCTCTCTCTCTACCTTGTTGGCAGATTTACAGAAACAGCCAGGACTACCCCAACTGCAGGCAGATTTCTCTCACCACTATAGAGCAGAACTTTCCCAAGTACTGAACTCAGAGAGTCAATAGCATCACATTGATCCCGCCTGAGGAGGGAAACCCATACCACCCCAGGGTCCCCCTAATGGGTCAGGCTCTCACTAACAGGGCCCCAGACCACAGACCTTTCCCTCTTTCTTCCCTTCTTATCAAGCTTTCCTACTATATCTCATGTACCATTCAGGGTCTGATATTAGGTTTGTTGTTATCAAAAATTAATTCACACTACAGTCTTAGGAATTCACCAGAGTTTAAAAGTTTTATCTTTTCCCAGGGACATCAACATTTCAAGAAAGACTTCCAGGAACACAATTTCCTCTGTCTACTTGTAAGGGTGATGAAGATCCAGCATTATACACACAGTATTTGGTTCTAAATCTAACTTTTCCTGTCCTAGGCTACGAGCTATGGCTAACCTGAGTGGTTTAAGAATCATTTATTTCACAAAAGTGCTTTGTATGTCTATTACTGCCTAAGCTTGAACTAGTTTCTGATGACTCAAAAGTGAATTATACAAGATTCATGAAATTTAAGGATTTCCCTGTCCATAAGATACAGATTATAGATATATTATATATGTATTATTACAAGGCAGGCTATTATTACAACCTCTCTAGTAGCTCTTCCTGCACTAGTGAAATTGCTTTTTACTTTTCTGCTCCCTGCCCACCCCCTGATGTCCCTGTGGGACAAGACTGTGTCTTACCCATCTTTGTAATTATACTTACCTAACTTCAGGATACAAAACACATTAGGTAAGAAAGGAAGGTGTGGATAGAGAAACTGATACTCAGAGATGTTAAGGGCTTAGTCATAATGAAAATCTACTAAGATCAGAAATGGGTTCAAATCTAAGTTCTTTGGCTCTAGGTAACATGCTCTTACCTCAACATCATTCGTCCACTGACATTCCTTTTAAGGAGTCAACCTGATAGCAATGTACATGTAAGCATGAATGCTAAGCACATACACCTACAGTCATGTCTAGTAATCCACAGATCACTTACATGTTAATTATCTACTTCGTAGCTTATCTGTTAGAAATGATTGCTATCAGAGTGTCTTCCATTTGTCATCGGAATACACCTCTGAACCTTTTACCCAATTATCGCTTGCACAGGAAATGTAGACCACTGAGATTCTAATATTACCCTAGGTGCAACATAATTTAAATAACAAATCTGATGCACTCGCCCATTGCCAACTGACAAAATTTAATATAAATGGTTCTTAAGAGATGCACCCCTGTATTACCACAGATAATTTAGAGTTAATTGTACTTACTTTGTTGTAACTTACATTCAGATATTCTGTTTTGGGTAGGAGTATTTAAGGATATTGATGTGTACTTTTCTCTCTGAAGCTGCCCACCTCCAGGACATACTGTATAACCTTCACTCTTGGAGGCTCAAAAACTCATATAATCTTAGAAGGTAAATCTGGGAAACGTAGCCCTCTCTATTCGAATGGCCATGATGCCATTCTATGGAAAGGCTTGCTAGTGACCTGCCAATAGTAAAGCTCCCAGGTGAGCAATAGCATCTTTCCAAACACAAAGCAAATTCAGACTTGTCACAAGTGGCCATTTAATCAGGAAACAATTCTCTAGAGTTTAGACATCACTTATGTGATTTACTTTTCAATATGTAAGCTCTCAGGTATCATTGCAAAAGACCAACCACAACGAAACTATAAAATTAAACATACACACATACACACACACAGAAATAAGCCTCTGGTGACTTTAAACAACTAAAAAAACTTTTTTTCCACTTCTTTCATCAAACTTTTTCCTATTCCATCCAAATGGAGAGCACCACAGGACATCGTGAAGGTAGTAGAGGTGTCACCAGCACAGTGCTGCTCTGAGAACCACTGGTAGAGTTTTCATGAAGACTTATGAAGACACAAAGTCTTTAGTCCCTTCAGAATAAAAAGTCCAGTGCACTTGACAATGAACCTGTCATTTGAAACCTTGAGGGTTTTAATTTTATACATAATGGAGTTTGGAAATGAACCTATTGTACAGTTTTGCTCAGAATTCAGATTTATATTATGGACTCCTACAGATGCCCTAAAATGTACTCAAGTAGCAGGGTGTTGATGACATATACTAAAGTGGCAATTCTAATTGCTATCTGTATTGTGTAAACTACTTCAGCAAGCTAATCCAGGAACCCCTTTTCATTCAGTGCTAAAGACAAGCAGTTAAACATATGTAGTAGCCCAGCTGGTTAATCATCATCTTGCTCTCACTGAGAACAGTCATGTTTCTCAACACAAGCATATGCAAATTTGGGGTGGGGAGAGAGAAAGCAAGAGAAAGAGAAAAGTATATTCAAGGTTTTCTAAGGCAATATATTCAAGATAATTGCCCTCCTATTATCTGTTTCTGAAGATTACAGTGCAAAGACTAAATAACCCTAATATATACTATATATATATATATATATATATATATAATCACATACAGCAAATATAGTCATTAATTGAGGGAACAGAACAAGTAGGGTACCTGACCATAAAAAAGACAAGATAAGAAACATTAATCAAGCAGCATTTAATCTCCATTTACATCAACTGCCTGTAGAAGCACCCCCAAAACTAATATTTTAACAATCTATAACTAAAGGCTTCAATGTCAATTTATCTCTCAATTTTTAATGTAACATTTGTTCAATGTATGGAACTAATTTTTTTTAACATCTTTACTGGAGTATAATTGCTTTACAATGTTGTGTTAGTTGCTGCCATATAACAAAGTGAATCAGCTATATGTGTACATATATCCCCATATCCCATCCTTCTTGCCTCTCTCTCCCACCCTCCCTCCCTATCCACCCCTCCACGTGGTCACAAAGCACCGAGCTGATCTCCCTGTGCTATGTGGCTGCTTCCCACTAGCTATCTCTTTTACATTTGGCAGTGTGTATATGTCAACGTTACTCCCTCACTTCGTCCCAGCTTACCCTTCCCCCTCCCCGTGTCCTCAAGTCCATTCTCTACATCTGCATCTTTATTCCTATCCTGCCCCTAGGTTCGTCAGAACCTTTTTTTTTTTTTATTAGATTCCATATGTATGTGTTAGCATACAGTATTTGTTTTTCTCTTTCTGACTTACTTCACTCTGTATGACAGACTCTAGGTGCATCCACCTCACTACAAATAACTCAGTTTCGTTTCTTTTTATGGCTGAGTAATATTCCATTGTATATATGTGCCACATCTGCTTTATCCATTCATCTGTTGATGGACACTTAGGTTGTTTCCATGTCCTGGCTATTGTAAATAAAGCTGCAATGACATTTTGGTATATGACTCTTTTTGAATTATGATTTTCTCAGGGTATATATGCCCAGAAGTGGGATTGCTGGGTCATATGGTAGTTCTATTTTTAGTTTTTTTTTTTTTTTTTTTTTTTTTTTTTTTTTTTTTTTTTGCTGTACGCGGGCCTCTCACTGCTGTGGCCTCTCCCGTTGCGGAGCACAGGCTCCGGACACACAGGCTCCGCGGCCATGGCTCGCGGGCCCAGCCGCTGCGCGGCATGTGGGATCTTCCGGGATAGGGGCACGAACCCGCGTCCCCTGCATCGGCAGGCGGACTCTCAACCACTGCGCCACCAGGGAAGCCCTATTTTTAGTTTTTTAAGGAACCTCCATACTGTTCTCCATAGTGGTTGTATCAATTTACATTCTCACTAACAGTGCAAGAGTGTTCCCTTTTCTCCACACCCTCTCCAGCATTTATTCTTTGTAGATTTTTTGATAATGGCCATTCTGACTGGTGTGAGGTGATACCTCATTGTAGTTTTGATTTGCATTTCTCTAATGATTAGTGATGTTGAGCATTCTTTCATGTGTTTGCTGGCAATCTGTATATCTTATTTGGAGAAACGTCTATTTAGATCTTCTGCCCATTTCTGATTTGGGTTGCTTGTTTTTTTGATAATGAGCTACATGAGCTGCTTGTATATTTTGGAGAATAATCCTTTGACAATTGCTTCATTAGCAAATATTTTCTCCCATTCTGAGGGTTGTCTTTTCATCTTGCTTATGGTTTCCTTTGCTGTGCAAAAATTTTAAGTTTCATTAGGTCCCATTTGTTTATTTTTGTTTTTATTTCCATGTCTCTAGGAGGTGGGTCAAAAAGAATCTTGCTGTGATTTATGTCAAAGAGTGTTCTTCCTATGTTTTCCTCTAAGGGTTTCATAGTGTCTGGCCTTACATTTAGGTCTTTAATCCATTTTGAGTTTATTTTTGAGTATGGTGTTAAGGAGTGTTCTAATTTCATTCTTTTACGTGTAGCTGTCTAGTATTACCAGCACCACATATTGAAGAGGCTGTCTTTTTTCCATTGTATATCCTTGCTTCCTTTATCAAAGATAAGGTGACCATATGTGCACGGGTTTATCTCTGGGCTTTCTATCCTGTTCCATTGATCTATATTTCTGTTTTTGTGCCAGTACCATACTGTCTTGATTACTGTAGCTTTGTAGTATAGACTGAAGTCAGGGAGCCTGATTCCTCCAGCTCCGTTTTTCTTTCTCAAGATTGCTTTGGCTATTCGGGGTCTTTTATGTTTCCATACACATTGTGAAATTTTTTGTTCTAGTTCTGTGAAAAATGCCCTTGGTAGTTTGATAGGGATTGCAATGAATCTGTAGATTGCTTTGGGTACTATAGTCATTTTCACAATGTTGATTCTTCCAATCCAAGAACATGGTATATCTCTCCCTCTGTTTATATCATCTTTAATTTCTTTCATCAGTGTCTTACAGTTTTCTGCTTACAGGTCTTTTGTCTCCTTAGGTAGGTTTATACCTAGGTATTTTATTCTTTTTGTTGCAGTGGTAATTGGGAGTGTTTCCTTAATTTCTGTTTCAGATTTTTCATCACTAGTGTATAGGAATGGAAGAGATTTCTGTACATTAATTTTGTATCCTGCTACTTTACCAAATTCATTGATTAGCTCCAGTAGTTTTCTGGTACCATCTTTAGGATTCTCTATGTATAGAATCACGTCATCTGCAAAGAGTGACAGCTTAATTTCTTCTTTTCCGATTTGATTTCCTTTTATTTCTTTTTCTTCTCTGATTGCTGTGGCTAAAACTTCCAAAACTATGTTGAATAACAGTGGTGAGAGTGGGCATCCGTGTCTTGTTCCTGATTTTAGAGGAAATGGTTTCAGTTTTTCTCCATTGAGACGATGTTTGCTGTGGGTTTGCCATATATGGCCTTTATTATGTTGAGGTAAGTTCCCTCTATGCCTACTTATTGGAGAGTTTTTATCATAAATTGGTGTTGAATTTTGTCAAAAGCTTTTTCTGCATCTATTGAGATGACCATATGGTTTTTATCCCTCAGTTTGTTAATATGGTGTATCACATTGATTGATTTGCGTATATTGAAGGATCCTTGCATTCCTGGGATAAACCCCACTTGATCATGGTGTATGATCCTTTTAATGTGCTGTTGGATTCTGTTTACTAGCATTTTGCTAAGGATTTTTTACATCTATGTTCATCAGTGATATTGATCTGTAGTTTTCTTTTTTTGTGACACCTTTTTCTGATTTTGGTGGCAGGGTGATGGTGGCCTGGTAAAATGACTTTGCAAGTGTTCCTCCCTCTGCTATATTTGCAAGAGTTTGAGAAGGATAGGTGTTAGCTCTTCTCTCAATGTTTGATAGAATTTGCCTGTGAAGCCATCTGGTCCTGGGCTTTTGTCTGTTGGAAGATTTTTATTCACAGTTTCGATTTCAGTGCTTGTGATTGGTCTGTTTATATTTTCTATTTCTTGCTGGTTCAGTTTTGGAAGGCTGTGCTTTTCTAAGAATGTGTCAATTTCTTCCACGTTTTCCATTTTATTGACATATAGTTGTTTGTAGTAATCTCTCATGGTTCTTGGTATTTCTGCAGTATCAGTTGTTACTTCTCCCTTTTCATTTCTAATTCTATTGATTTGAGTGTTCTCCCTTTTTTTCTTATGAGTCTGGCTAGCGGTTTATCAATTTTGTTTATCTTCTCAAAGAACAAGCTTTTAGTTTTATTGATCTGTGCTATTATTTCCTTCATTTCTTTTTCATTTATTTTTGATCTGATCTTTGTGATTTTTTTCCTTCTAACTGGGTTTCTTTTGTTCTTCTTTCTCTAGTTGCTTTATGTGTAATGTTAGGTTGTTTATTTGAGATGTTCCTTGTTTCTTGAGGTTGGGTTGTGTTGGTATAAACTTCCCTCTTAGAACTGCTTTTGCTGCATCCCACAGGTTGTGAGTCATCGTGTTTTCATTACCATTTGTTTCTAGGTATTTTTTCATTTCCTCTTTGATATCTTCAGTGATCTCTTGGTTATTCAGTAGCATATTGTTTAGCCTCCACGTGTTTGTTTCTTTTACAGTTTTTTCCTATAATTGCTATCTAGTCTCATAGTGCTGTGATCAGAAAAGATACCTGATACAATTTCAATTTTCTTCAATTTACCAAAGTTTGATTTGTGACCCAATATATGCTCTATCCTGGAGAATGTTCTATGAGCACTTGAGAAGAAAGTGTATTCTGTTGTTTTGGGATGAAATGTCTTATAAATATCAATTAAGTCCATCTTGTTTAATATATCATTTAAAGCTTGTGTTTCCTTATTTATTTTCATTTTGGATGATATGTCCATTGGTGAAAGTGGGGTGTTAAAGTTCCCTACTATGATTGTGTTACTGTCAATTTCCCATTTTATGGCTGTTAGCATTTGCTTTAAGTATTGAGGTGCTCCTGTTATATCTTTACAATTGTTATAAATATTTACAATTGTTATATCTTCTTCTTCGATTGATCCCTTGACCATTATGTAGTAGCCTTCTTTGTCTCTTGTAATAGTCTCTATTTTAAAGTCTATTTTGTCTGATATGAGAATTGCTACTCCAGCTTTCTTTTGATTTCCATTTGCATGGAATATCTTTTTCCATCCCGTCACTTTCAGTCTGTATGTGTCCCTAGGTCTGAAGTGGGTCTCTTGTAGACAGCATATATACGGGTCTTGTTTTTGTATCTATTCAGCCAGTCTATGGCTTTTGGTTGGCAGATTTAATCCATTTATATTAAAGTAATTATCAATATGTATGTTCCTATTACCATCGTTTTAATTGTTTTGGGTGTGTTATTGTGGGTCTTTTCCTTCTCTTGTGTTTCCTGCCTAGAGAAGTTCCTTTAGCATTTGTTGTAAAGCTGGTTTGGTGGTGCTGAATTCTCTTAGCTTTTGCTTGTCTGTAAAGGTTTTAATTTCTCCGTCAAATCTGAGTGAGATCCTTGCAGGGTAGAGTAACTGGTTGTCGGTTTCCCTTTCATCACTTTAAATATGTCCTGCCAGTCCCTTCTGGCTTGCAGAGTTTCTGCTGAAAGATCAGCTGTTAACTTTATGGGGATTCCCTTGTATGATATTTGTTGTTTTTCCCTTGTTGCTTTTAATATTTTTTTCTTTGAATTTAATTTTTGATAGTTTGATTAATACGTGTCTTGGTTTGTTTCTCCTTGGATTTATCCTGTATGGGACTCTCTGCACTTTCTGTACTTGATTGACTATTTCCTTTCCCTTGTTAGGGAAGTTTTCAACTATAATCTCTTCAAATATTTTCTCAGCCCCTTTCTTTTTCTCTTCTTCTCTGGGACCCCTATAATTCGAATGTTGGTGCATTTAATGTTGCCCCAGAGGTCTCTGAGACTGTCCTCAATTGTTTTCATTCTTTTTTCTTTATTCTGCTCTGCTGTAGTTATTTCCACTATTTTATCTTCAAGATCACTTATTCATTCTTCTGCCTCCGTTATTCTGCTGTTGATTCCTTCTAGAGAATTTTTCATTTCATTTATTGTGTTGTTCATCATTGTTTGTTTGCTCTTTAGTTCTTCTAGGTCCTTGTTAAATGTTTCTTGTATTTTCTCCATTCTATTTCCAAGATTTTGGATCATCATTACTATCATTACTCTGAATTCTTTTTCAGGTAGACTGCCTATTTCCTCTTCAGTTGTTTGGTCCGGTGGGTTTTTACCTTGCTCCTTCATCTGCTGTGTATCTCTCTGTCTTCTCATTTTGCTTAACTTACTGTGTTTGGGGTCTCCTTTTTGCAGGCTGCTGGTTCGTAGTTCCCATTGTTTTTTGTGTCTGCCCCCAGTGGGTAAGGTTGTTTCAGTGGCTTGTGTAGGCTTCCTTGTGGAGGGGACTTGTGCCTGTGCTCTGCTGCATGGGGCTAGATCTTGTCTTTCTGGTGGGCAGGGCTGCATCCGGTGGTGTGTTTTGGGGTGTCCGTGAACTTAGTATTATTTTAGGCAGCCTCTCTGCTAATGGGTGTGGTTGTGTTCCTGTCTTGCTAGTTGTTTGACATGGGGCATCCAGCGCTGGTGCTTCCTGGCTGTTGGGTGGAGCTGGGTCTTAGCGTTGATACAGAGATCTCTAGGAGAGCTCTCGCCGACTGATATTACAGGGGGCCGGGAGGTCTCTGGTGGTCCAGTGTCCTGAACTCAGCTCTCCCACCTCAGAGGCTCAGGCCTGACACCAGGCCAGAGCACCAAGACCCTTTCAGCCACATGGCTCAGAAGAAAAATCAGAAAAAAAGAAATAGAAAAAAATAAAAATAAAATAAAATAAAATAAACACAATAAAATCATTAAAATTAAAAAATTAAAAAGTAGTTAAAAAAAGAAGAGAGCACCCAAACCAATAAACAAATCTACCAGTGATAACAAGTGCTAAAAACTATACTAAGATAAACATACATATCAGAAACAAGTCAGTCACAGAGAGCAAACCCCAAGTCTACAGTTGCTCCCAAAGTCCACCACCTCAATTTTGGGATGATTCATTGTCTATTCAGGTATTCCACAGATGCAGGGTACATCACGTTGATTGTGGAGATTTAATCCGCTGCTCCTGAGGCTGCTGGGAGAGATTTCCCTTTCTCTTCTTTGTTCGCACAGCTCCCAGGGTCCAGCTTTGGTTTTGGCCCCACCTCTGCGTGTAGGTTGCCCTCAGCCTTCTGTTCCTGACCAGACATGATGGGGTTAAAGCAGTGGCTGATTAGGGGGCTCTGGCTCAGTCTTCCTGGGAGGAAGGAAGGGTATGGTAGTTATAATTGGAATGTGCAGCTAGCCTGTGGTGGCAGAGGCCAGCATGACGGTGCACCAGCCTGAGGTGCACCGTGTGTTCTCCCGGGGAAGTTGTCCCTGGATCACGGGACCCTGGCAGTGGTGGGCTGCACAGGCTCCCAGGGAGGGGGGCATGTGGATAGTGACCTGTGCTTGCATACAGGATTCTTGGTGGCTGCAGTAGCAGCATTAGCGTTTCATGCCTAACTCTGGTGTCCGAGCTGATAGCCATGGCTTGCGCCTCTCTCTGGAGCTCGATTAGGTGGTGCTCTGCCTTCTGTGGGCAGACAGGGAAGGAATACCCTCTCCTCGTGCACCCCAAAACTATGGTCTCTTGCCTCTTAGTCAGGTCCAGAGTTTTTTCTGGACTCCTTCACAGCTACCTGTGGCGCACTAGCCCCCTTCAGGCTGTGTTCATGCAGCCAACCCCAGTCCTCTCCCTGGGATCTGACCTCTGAAGCCCGAGCCTCAGGTCCCAGCCCCCACCCACCCCGGTGGGTGAGCAGACAAGCCTCTCAGGCTGGTGAGTGCTGGTCAGCACTGATCCTCTGTACGGGGATCTCTCCGCTTTGCCCTCTGCACCCCTGTTGCTGCGCTCTCCTCCATGGTTCCAAAGCTTCCCTCCCACCCACCCTCCATCTCTGCCAGTGAAGGGGCTTCCTAGCATGTGGAAACTTTTCCTCCTTCACAGCTCCCTCTCAGAGGTGCAGGTTCCATCCCTATTCTTTTGTCTCTGTTTTTTCTTTTTTCTTTTGCCCTACCCTGGTACGTGGGGAGTTTCTTGCCTTTTGGGAAGTCTGAGGTCTTCTTCCAGCATTCACTAGGTGTTCTGTAGAAGCTGTTCCACATGTAGATGTATTTTTGATGTATTTGTGGGGAGGAAGGTGATCTCCATGTCTTACTCCTCCACCATCTTGAATGTCCCCCTCTATGGAACTAATTTTTTATTTCTCCATTTCATGTTTGCAGAAAAGATCCAGTGCAGCATTTCAGAATTTGGTTTGGCTCTGCCACACTGGAGTTACCCAAGCCAACAGATTCAGCATAACACAGTGTTTTAATGTAATGATATACCACTGCTTCTCGACCCAGCAATAAGATGAAAATCCAAGAACAGGCATAAAACACCCATGAAGAAATGACAGAGCTTGAAGTCAGCTTGAATAATTTCTGCGTCATAAATTCATGAAAGCGGAGGGAGAAAAAAAGAGAAAAAGAGAAGCAAGGAGGAGGTGGAAAAAGGCAAGTGAGTGGCTCATTCTACCCAACTCAAACACTGAATTTAGGAGCTTTATGCACATTCCTATTTCTTATTGACAGGACTCCAGGTATATATCAACTGACCCACAATCATGGATGCATTAGAAGCCCTGCCTCAACTATGTTGAGAGGGTAGAGTGTGCCCAGTTTGGCAATCATACGTTTTTCACTTTTGCTACATATGTATGTGTATGTGCTCAGTTGTGCATAACGGATAGCGGTGCATGTTTTGCACCATTCACATTGATGTCCTTCAAACTTCATTTTCCTTCCCCAGATATCTGCTGCCTGTCTTTGCTCCTGCAGAACATCATTTGATGGGAACTCTGTAAATCTATATTCAGTGCCTGGGATACACACTTTTCTCCTAACACCCTTAAGACAGCTGAGATCAGCACTTCTGTCAATAGTTTCCAGGTATGACCTCTGGGGAACTAGGCTACCCCTGGAATTTACTTTTCCTTACAGACGAATAAAGCTTGAGGAATACCACAAAACACATCTTTTCTGATTAGCACATCCAGATAGAAACCCTCATATCTTTGACCACTCCTTTCCTTTTTGTCAATATTTAAATTGGAATTTAGGATGGGTATGCTGCTAAAAATCTGGAATTTTTTAAATTAAAAAATAGGAAATACAATGCTACACCACCATACACATCTAAGAAAAAATGCCTGTCTGATGGACAAATGTGATGTTCCCATTGGCATGCCTGGCTGGTGGTCCTTTGTACTACTATGCATGTAATGTGCTCAGAGGGCCTGTCATCTCCCCCTCCATACTGTAAACCTTGGCAGCTGAAGGCACACACAGCATCAGGAACATGGGAGGCTTTCAATAAATGTCTATTGAATTAATTGGAAACATCAGGAGTCTCTTTAAATATTGGGGGTCTGACTCCACCTTTCTTGACTATGTTTATTATTTTTACTTAGGAATATCTAAGAAGATATACCTTTCCATCCCAAGAACTGGATGCGTGTCAGGGAAGAAAAATCAATAGAGAGAAAAGAGAATTCTACAACCACTTCCATGCCCCTGACTTTGAACCCTACAGATTGCTAAAAAGTAGGCAGTGTATTGGGAGCCAGCTACCTCCATTTTGATTTGCAAGCTTAGTTTTAATATTAACTACTATGGCAGACATTAAAAAGACCCAAGAAGCACAAAGTATCTGCAGAGCTAAGCAGCGGTACTCCCTGCACCCAAGGTGAACTTTCTCTATACAGGTATTTGTATACTGGATTTACCTCTGAAGTTAAGCTAGATATGGGGGTAAAAGGGAAACTAGATATCTGAACAACTATTACTTGGTGAGTGGAAGTTGGAGCAATTATAAACAAGCAGAAGAAAACCCAGGTATTAAAGTGCCTTTAAGTGTAGTTTGAAATTGTATAGTAAGCACCCTAGGGTCAGCACAGCTTTCTGGAATGAAGCATGTCTCTGAACAAAAACTTTTCTGTAACTTATATTGTGTATACCTGCATGTTTTATTTTCAACACAGCACTGTTGATAAAGAGTTCTCAAAGGCATAAGAAGCCTTAAATAATGCTACACAATGAAAGACTAGATGGCAATTAGAATGTCCAAGTTTGTCATTTTTGCTTTAAAAGGAACGTTAGAAATATGATGTCTGTAATGATCTCATTTTCTGAAAGGAATCTGATTGCAGACAAAGGAGTGTTCATCTAGAAGTTAGGGATGTATAGCTTGAGAAATATTGATTTATAGTGAATACTTAGAATCACATTAACCATTGTTCTCCTGGAAATACCAAGTGAGTTATTTATAAACAGCCTGATGTCATGATCAGGTTCAATATCCAGGGCTCACTTCTGTTTTTTGGTGACCTTCTACATCAATAGCTATTCAAATGTTCAGGTGGCTTCCATTTTAGGTTTTATTTATTTTGGTTTACATTTTTTCTCCTTCATAATAGGGCACAAGGTCATTCCTACCTGCATTGTTCCACAAAGGTTATTCAGCGCACATCAGAAGCGTGTGGCCCGTGAGCCAAATATAGCACATGGCTGTGTTTGTTTTGGCTTCCAGGTGTTTGAAATGTATGGATTTCTTTAGATATGGATATGTTTTCCAGTTTGCAAGAGTTCTTACCACTCCCTAATGTTCTTTCCTTTTTTTTTGCGGTACACGGACCTCTCACTGTTGTGGCCTCTCCCGTTGCAGAGCACAGGCTCCAGACGCGCAGGCTCAGTGGCCATGGCTCACGGGCCGAGCCGCTCCACGGCATGTGGGATCTTCCAGGACCGGGGCATGAACCCGTGTCCCCTGCATCGGCATGCGGCCTCTCAACCACTGCGCCACCAGGGAAGCCCTATTGTCCTTACCTGCATATTTACAAGTAACTTCTTGGTCTCTGTAGACACTTGATTGGAAAGCTCTAGCCTAGAACCTAGGCTTCTCCTGATGCAAGAAATAGTCCTTATTCCATGCTATTCTTTACTTCACACTGTTCTTGTACTTGACTTTGATTCAATTTAGCACTAAATTTTCACAGGCATTCATTCATTGTTTGTTGAGCTTCTTCTAAATGCCGAGTACTGTCCTGGGCACTGGTGACAGCAGTGTCTACTGGTGATACATCATGCCCGCTCTCACAGAGCTTTTATTCTTATTGGGGATAAGAGGGCACACGGACAATAAATAAATACTTTTAGGTGGTGATAAGTATTACGTAAAGAAAAATAAAACAGAGGAAGGAGGTCGAGCATGACAGGGGATGTTATGTTCAACAGGGTATTAGGAACATTCTCTCTGATGACGTGACATCTTAGCACACACCTGAGTAGAGTCATAGGATAAACCACACAGATATCTGTGGGAAGAACTTCCCAAGCAAACACAGGTCTCCTCCTAGAGAGAGCTCTATCTTTATACAGGTAAAAGCTTCTAACTCTAGCACACTCTTTTGGTTTCCTCAGCTGAGTATAGAAGACAACTGCTAGTGGTTTTCTACTTAATTCTGTCACTATGTTTTACACATAGTTTTTTAATACCAAGTGGAAAATAAATCAGTAATTTCCAAACTCTTCCTTCACTATTACAAACTTGATGCTTCTGTTATCACTGAAACAATAATAGATAATAGAAAGTTGCTACTATAAAGGAAAGTGTCTATTGAAAAAGCTGCTTTTAGAAAACTCTCCCACCAAAAATCCCAAGGTTACTTCAAACAGCAACAACAATGACTAACAAACAATGGCATGATTATGTAAAAAAGAATCATTACTTTTGCGAGTACCTTTTAAATAATAGAAGAAATTAACATTCTACTTACTTTTTAAAAAAGAGTAAGTGGGCTTCCCTGGTGGCGCAGTGGTTGAGAGCCCGCCTGCCGATGCAGGGGACACAGGTTCGTGCCCCGGTCTGGGAAGATCCCACATGCCGCGGAGCGGCTGGGCCCGTGAGCCATGGCCGCTGAGCCTGCGCGCCCGGAGCCTGTGCTCTGCAGCGGGAGGGGCCACAACAGTGAGAGGCCTGCGTGCTGCAGACAAAAAAAAAGAAAAGAAATGATCCCTGAACTCAAAGAAGTTAGATTTAACTTAGAGTTTCAGTTACATGTCAGAGGCCTGATAATTTTTTATTTGTTCATATTTTATTTAGATTGTAGTAAATGTCACCCATCCAGAACTAATCCAACAGCAAAGGCCTTATGCTTTAGGTGTATGCTATGGATGTGTATAATTGCAATCATTTGAAGAAAGTGAAACATGCTATATTCTGAGGAGGACATTTGGAGGGGAAGTTTTGGCTTACACATAGCAGGCTCTCAATAAAATTCTGATGATAGAACAGTAAGTCAATTCTTCTATTCCAACTTGGGAACCAAGGAAGACATCTCCCACAATGAAACCTTTAAGAGTATCAGGAATCTCCATGCTGTACCTTCTCTGACACGTCACACCACCTGGCTCTGCCACAGTCATGGCCAGGAATTCTGAAAATCCAGTGCTACAGAAGGGACTAAGAAGGCAACATAATTATGTGAAGTTTCTGACAGCAGTGAAATCAAAAGCACTTGGCCGCTGTATACAAGAGCCATTTGAAATCAGACATTGTTAATTTGGGAATGGTCTGAATACATATTGTGCGAATACTCATAAGGTTCATGTTAAGTTTTAGTGTATAACCTTTATCCTCTGTAAATCCTGAGAAGCAAAACATTACAAAATGATTTATTCTAGAAATTGAATTGTCAGAAAAAACAATCAACTCTTTCTCAATTTCTGAAGGAAAGCATTGTAACATTTACAGAACTTTTAGATTAAATAAACAAAGCTTAGTTTTGAATATATTTTTAAAACCAAAAAGGCAAAAACCTTTAAGAAATTTATGGGATCATCTTAAATTGAAAAATCAGATGGAACAGAGATGAAATATCCAGTAATGTTCTTTTGTCCCAAAGAACTTTCTTTTAAAGAATTTGTGGTTTGGGGAAGGGAATATAATTTATCACTCCCAAATAATTGCTTTACTTTGTTAAAAATCTATACATCTTTATTTTGATATTTCTAATGGCAACATATATAATATATATTGATAGTTTGTATTCCATTAATAATAAAATCTAAAAGAAAACTATTCAAGTAAAAAAGCTATAAATTTTTTTCTAAATCTAATAATGGCTTATGGATTCTGAGCTATAGCAAATATCCTGAAATTTTAGGTCAATGATATGAATATTCAGTTAAAATTTGTAATAATGAGATATGGCCTAAATGTATCCTGCAAGGACACCAGATGTTTGAACATACAAAGACAAAAATTCAGATATACTATATTTAAAATATTAATTCAAATATAATATGAAATAATATAAAATATTAAAACTTGTTGGAGTCTACAGTCCAGCTCCTTTACTTTAAAATTGAAGAAACAGAAGCCAGATAATTTCTTTCATTCACTTTTATAAGATTGCATAGTTGGCTAGCAGAATAGAACTCAGCTTTTGCTGATGTTTACCACTAAACTGTGCTATCTCTAATTAGGGTACTGGGTTTTTAAATTATTTTTAAATAATAGTGAACTACTGATTAGGCTATACCTTATTAAAAATGAGAACACCTATTTAGACTTTTCCAATAAGAACTTTTTAAACAAAATGGTATCAGCAGTTAAGAGCAAGAAACTGCCAAAAAAACGCAAAAAGAAAAAATCTGCTTCAGTATTTTGACCAATTCTGGACTTCTCAATAATTTCACATTTTGTCACCCAATTTAGACATTCTATCCAGTGGTGCTAAATCCAGTTAGAAACAATGATGATCAGTGAGGAGAAAATCCTCAATACTAATCAACACAGGATTTTTTGTTAGCTTAAGTTTTATACCTAGTAAACATTGTAGATAACAAGCTAATTCTGATATGGGTCGATTGAATTAAAGTCCACAGACGTTAACATTTTGAAAGGAAAATGAATTACCATATTTTGGAGTTGTATCAGTTGGCAGCCCTGGAATTTGTAGCCACAACAAAGACCACAATGTACAAGGAAGAAAAGGCACAATGTTAGATAGCATCTACCAAACCAGGCCTACTGCAATTGATTCTGTTTCTAGTTTCTCTCTGACCCCACTGTTACCCTCAAATCCCTCTCAGCTTCCATGCCGAGTTTTTTATTCTGCTGCTGTTTTCTCTCCACATAGCTTCTTTCCAAACCAACATCCATGTTCCACTCATCAACCACTGCTTTAGAAAGCTTCAGGCTGGATGGCCAGGCATGAAGTGCTGGCAGGTGGTGTAGCTGTTAGGCAGCCTTGTGTATCACAAGAGATCTGATGCTATCAAATTCCTTTTCCCCCAAAGACTAAAGAGAGCAAGGCTTTGTGAGCATGCAGGAGGGGGATGAAAACAGTTTGTCTCCTGAGCAGCTAGCCTTTGTCATATTACAAATGAAATCACTTAGGAAATTTAGAGAATTAATATCATAATGAAGACGGGAGTACCCATTAGGGTGGTCTAATGTTGCTCTGGAGAAATGTGATGGATGCCCAGTGGCTGCAAGCCCTTATTTGCAGAGAGTTACCTCTGCAGTTGCCATTAGGAAGATGTCTGAAGCAGAGGATCAGACACAACCATTGCAAGATGAGATAGTGTTTGACTGGTTTCCAGGGAACGGAAGGATACAAGCTTAGTTGTACCTGTCACTACGGCTCCCAGCATTTTCCCCCCTTAATGTCTTTTTTAGCTGTAGGAAGTTTCTCTTTAAAGATTCAGTGCTTTCCTAATGACATAAAGCGAGTAATGGGGAGCATATAAAAGTGTTATATAGATTGCAAATGGATTCAGTCTATTTTAAGACAATGTGTGCCAGCCCTAAAGAATGATTTTATTTAGCCTTACTTTTCTCTTGAAAATAAATTTAGCCAAAAATCCGAAATGAACACACCACTGGCATCCCCATGTTCATTTAGCTTTCTATGTAAAACATCTCTCACTTTTCATGGAAGTATTTGTGCCTACCCAAAATCTGATCTGCATTTGATGCTCTTTTCTGCACTAAAGCCTAGAATATGGTACTTCCAGAAATTATTGTAAAATGTAATTGAATCCTCCTTTCTGGTACTCAAATCTCTTTCTCTCTTGTACTGCTTGCCAGTGACATCAGTATACATAATTGGAAATGGGAAATTTCCAAAACCCCACATCAATTCCAGACTAGATAAAAAGGAAGGATAATTTCTCTGAGAAAAATTTGGAATGGTGTAAAGGAAGGGAAAGGCTAAATATTTCCTGGAAAGTAAGACTATCTACCTACTTTTTCTCCACTTCACAACTAATCCTTTTTTTTACATCTTTATTGGAGTATATTTGCTTTACAATGGTGTGTTAGTTTCTGCTTTATAACAAAGTGAATCAGTTATACATATACATATGTTCCCATATCTCCTCCCTCTTGCGTCTCCCTCTCTCCCACCCTCCTTATCCCACCCCTCTAGGTGCACAACTAATCCTTTTGTCTCTCAGATCGGAATTTTCACAATTAGCATTTCTTGTTACTGTGCCTGCCATCCACTGAGTAATATCCCTTCTCTGCAATATTTTTCTTCCAATGTCTATCTCTTTTCAAGACAAGTTTATAGAGTAGTTCATTCTCTTGATGGAGTCAAATGCAATTTTTTATTTGAGTCTGCTGTAAAGACACAATCACCCAGATTTTGGAAATCTTGGTCAATTATAATTAGGAACAACTCAGAAATTATTCCCAGTTCTTTTCCCAGCATGAAAAAAAACAAAATAGCTAAACTTGCTTAATTACCAATTAGGGAGCAAACCTGTACTATTGTAGGATTTGGTTCAGTGAATATCCAGGTTCTTTCCATTGAGCTACTTTTGATTTCCTATTCTCTTCTGTATTCAAAACCTTTCAGGACAGCCAACCTAAAGGGTCAATAAAATCTCTTCCATGGAAAATGGTAAACACCAAAAGCAAGGTTCACCAAAAAGCTGAGCTAATTACTGTCTGGGTTGTCTCTGGTCCCTTTTGAAGGGGACACAATTAACTTCATTAATAAAGCTTTATTACCGTTCCAAAACAGTAAATTCTACTCACTCCCCAAACACAAAAGCTTGCTGATGATCCACATGTATACCTTGCATATCCATTTGGTACTTACTACATTTTAAATTTTCATTTCATCACATATCATATGTCTTTAACCTCATCACATATCCAAGTCATTTTCCCCCCAGCTAGATTTTAGTCTCCCTAAAAGCAATACATATTTATCATTATAGTACTGAGTCCAGTATTAAGCAATACATATTTATCATTATAGTACTGAGTCCAGTATTAGGCCTATTGTGAGTACTCCATAAATATTTGCTAAATGAAATCAAACTGATATAACCAGTAAATGCAATGAACTTTCTAAAACTCAATATAGATAAACAAATCCCCTGTGTGGAAGGGAAGGTATATGGCCACTCCTCTGTATTGTTTTACATTTCCTTCTGAACTGTTACATGCAAATTCCACTAATAAAGAAACGCATCGTCCCTAAAGTGAATAAAAACATCCTAATGAAAGTAATGTACCCCACTAGCATTCAGACCCTGAAAACACAAATGTGATCTTGGCCAGAGAAGACTCTAATGAAAACAATCACATTAAACATAGCTCTTCCCTGCTCAGTGCTCAGTAAGTGAGCAGCAGGCTTTCTCTGTCTAGCTTACAGAAAACAGGAGGTAGCAGTTTGCAAGGAGCAGCGTTTTAATGTGATTGGACTACAACAGACAATCTATTTACAGCATGCTCTGGGGAGCTTATAAACAAATGTTGAGTAATTTCAGCCAGCAGTAATTACCCTTGCAGCTGACAAGGATAGCATGAGACTTTCTCCTTCACCTTCAGCCCAGTCCAGAAGGCAGTGTACACAATGCCACTTCTAATTATTTCTGCATTTCTATGGCTAAAGACCAAAGTGTGTTATTAGTGAACATTTTAGAAGCTTTTTAAAAGCTTATTTATTAGGACAATTAAAAGGCATCACTATGACAGCAAATAAAAGGTTCCATTCTCAGGAATGCAGTATCAAATGAGCTTCTGCCCACTTACCTTTAAAGCAATGTGGACTTGTTTTGTGTTGTCTATTGTTAAGAGCTGAGACTAAAGCTTGGTAATAAAAAGAAATAGTATCTGGAATGTATTTGGTTTAACTCTGAGATATGCCTTTTGCTCTTAACAGTTTTTAAGTAATGTAGAGCATATAACTGAAGTTAGTTCTCAAAAAGCATAGAATTTTGAAATGTGTGTGTGTTGCTTGATTACAGAGCCTGTTGGAGATAAAATACACATAGTCATACTATCTCTCTTCTTCTACCTCTCACGGGAGGCACTAGATTACCCTGGCTGGTTAAAGGATTTTATCTGGAGGGGTCACTGATATTGCATCAGTTTGACATAAGGAAGATGTTAAAAATTCAAAGATCTAAAAATAAACCTTTGGCAGATAAGCTCCTAATGGATGCTGAAGGAGTAAAACAATTATGCAGAGCAATCACCCTGAGCGTTTGTAATTAACAATCAAATTACGTCCCAGAAGTGTCCAACAAGAGAACTTTTGTTGAACATTTCTATACGTGCCAAACTACCCCAAAGTAATTGGGGAAATCAGTGAACTGTGGTGTGTGCTGGTTCTCAAACACCACGGCCAGTTTGGCATTCACTGAGCTTCTGTCCGCCTCGGTAGGTTCTGTTCAGATCCCTACGATAGGAATTGACAGCAGGTATCTAATCCCGCAAAGTATATTATTTACATTTTTTGATACGTTACATTACATTACATTCTGTCATGTTGCATTTCATCAACAACAGATAGAATGTTGCATAACTTCATGTGACATGATGACAGATTCTCTCACACACACAAGCACACACACACACACCCCACAAAACTTTTAGAAGGTGGGTCTGAGGGAATGCATTTGAATTTGGCCCTAGAAGGATCATAGAAGCCATCCAATCATGACCAAATCCATGGGTCTTTCATGACAATAACATCATGTTGCCCTGCACAGCGACATCTAAGCTTATTCATTACGTATGTTGCCACTTGTTTGTAAATATTTTTAAATGTGTCATTAAGATATACAATGGACCACAAAAGCAGGTTCTCACTGTTAAACAACAATATGCTGAAAATTGCCTTCCTTGAAAGAAACATCCAGAAGACAAATTAGAGTTAAGCAATACACCATCAGATGCACGTCCCTGCCATTGCTCTGCTCTCACTGCTGAGACGTGGTTAGCAGACGGACAATAATTTTTCCTTGTTCTTTAGACTGGCAGGTGTCACTTTGGCCAGTGTGGGATGTGAGTGATGGATATTTTACAGCTGAAGAAATGAGAATGTAGAAATTCAAGAGTACCTCTGGGATTTCCCTGGTCATTGTGGGCAACGCAAGGGCAGGGCGGGCCGCTGTGCTAACGCAGGACTGCTGGTAGTTGCCACTGCTGCAAGCTGCTGCCGATTCACAGCGTTTTAAATAATATTTCTATTAGCAAGGGTATGTTTCTTCTTTGATGGAAGCATGCAGAAAGCTGCTCTCTAGGCTGTCCATTGTATACTAAACTGCTCTAATTGTTTTCCTGTGCTTTATTCAGAAATCTGGTAAAAGCTATTTCAGTGCAAAATTGCTTACAGACTTAGCACTTTTGAACATGCAAGTTTTCGTACACATTAATATAATTTATCAAAAAGCTGGAAGTTTGTTTTCCTCCTCCACCCAAAAGTGTCAAATTATTTTAGTTTTACCAAAAAAAAAAAAAAGAAGGAAAAACTTATTAGAAGATATTTAAGCTATGATAGTGGGAAATAATAATAATAATAACAGAATGCAATACAAGAGCAAAAATAAGATTATGGTTCTCTTCTACCCGGATGTAATTGGGAACTTATGTTTTCTTGGGTTTAATCTAATTTTTATATATTAAAATTAAAGAGAAATTAAACATTTAAATTACAATGTAAAAAAAGCTAGCTATAAAGCTTCAAGCATATCTAAGCTATATTTTAAACATGGATTTTCAGGCTTACCTTTCTCAATGAGATAAGTTTTTTAAAATATAATTACCCAAATACATTAATATGTAAATTCTGTAGTGTTTGAGGACAAGAATAAATGGTTAAAATCAGCAAAAATCTAAAGATTTTACAAACAAGATATTCTCCAATATTTACAGGTATATGTTTAAAATAGAAAGATAAAAATTACTTCTTTTTAAAATATGATGCAAAACTATTAAGGAACTTATTTTTTTTAATACTGTTTCTGATGTTAAGATTACAAAGAAAGGAACTTCTCTAGTTAAGTCTGAGTTATCCCTGAAATTTACATACCATAAACACAATATTAGAATTGTGCTTTTTGTTAAGACTATAGTAGCTATACTAAGATATACCCTTGTCCATTAAACTTGTAGAACTCAGAGAGTTCACTCAAACTAATTTGATGTAGAGAGGATACATTTTTTAAAAAATCAAAGTTCTTAGGGCAATTGCTTAAAAGAATCATTATATGCAATGATACACAACAACATGAACACTAGGCTTTAGTTACAGGGATAGTTATCTGCCTTCATTTTGCATTAATTTCCTCCAGACCACTGCTGAAATATTACCTTGCAAAATTAAAATGGAAACCATATGTTGATTAGGGAAAACAATGTCAGGGCACATTTCAACATTCACTGAAAGAGTTAACACTGAAACTATCTCCAAAGAGAAAGAAGAATGTTGACTCAGATTGATGTTAGAATTTGTTGTTTAATGTCATTTGCCAAATGTTGTTTCATTTTTAAAGTAATTACTTATGTTAAATAAATTGAAGCATGCATGCAAGCAGCATGATATGAAATTAGCACTTTACTGTAATTTTAGGAACACAAATAAGATTTTCCCCCATGATTGGAATAAAGCTTTTCCATAAAAACCAATAACATACTGAAAAACATACAGTCACAATTACTTTTTTCCCTACTTACTAATGCAAAGATAAATTCTTCTTCTTTGGAAATCAAATATTTTCCTAACCACAGTGTTTCTTTAATTAAACTGTATTCTTTATAGTGATCAAATATAATTAGCAGTAACAAGTATTTAATGAAAACAAACTGCTACTCCCAAACCTTTACTACATGTTTTGTCTAAGTCCCACAGATGCTCCAAGGATCCCTGTCTCCATCACAAGTACAAAAACAAGCCCCCTCCCACTTTACCCAACCCTATTTGCCAGTAGCATTTAAAACAACAGTAAAAACAACAACAAAAACTTTTGTAATTCTAAGCACTTTAGTTCACATTACATCTTTCTCCTCTGCTCAAGGCATTGCTTCCAAAGAAGCTTAACACTTAGCAGTCCAAATATTTTATTGATTTCTTGTTTAAAAATCCCATATGATATCCTCATATAATAAAGCATTACCCTGGTATCTTTATTAGTAAGTGACCAAAATAGGAAGAAAAGTGCCCACGCTGGACCCATTGACAGCTAGGTGCTATACTACGTCCTCTGTAATTAATTGTGAGTGAAAGGGGGTTTGATTTTGCAGCCTCGTAAAACTTTTCCCACATGGCTGAACCCGCGGTCAGAAGACGTTAGGCAACGTTAACTGCCTGCACATTTCTGCAAGGCTCTCGAGGAACAGCTAGGCACTGGGGCTCCAATCCTGAGAACCCTGGGACATAAGACATCAGTGTCTACCTTTCATCTTTGCTGAGATTTGGAGTGGGTTCATACCACAGAGGCTTCTTAATTCTCACTAATTCATTTGCTTTTCTGATTCACTTGGCTTGGGATAACCTGAGAATGATAATGAACCTGCAAGGGGAGGTCTTAGTCCCTTGCCTTTGAATGTGCTCGGCATGGATTGAGGGCTTTCTGTGAATCTTGCAAGAGGAAAAGAATCTTATTAGCACTGATTGCTAGTCATGAGGTTTCCTCTAAAAATTGCTTTTGTGTTTTAACTCTTGCTCGCTTTCTGCAAAGCTGAGTAGCAGGGGAGAAAAGTTAGATTATTTATACAAATGATGTATATTTCTGGAAGCTGGGGTGCTATTTTTGGGGTGTGATTTAAATTAAATCCTAGCCTCTAGCTTTTTGTTGGTCACCAAAAAGCAACCTCAGTGTTTCCTACTCTTTTCTGCAACTGATACTAAGTTCTTTTTGCATTCCCCATAGATAAACACACCCCTGTACCAGAGAGGGAGAGTTTTCCAAAGAAATACCCAAAGCTTCTTTAAAAAAAGAAATTATTCTTAGACTTAATTTACACAGAAGTTGTCAAGTTCAGAGGCACTTCCCGTGGTTTTGGAATTCTGTTGAATTGGCACTTTTGCTTTTACAATTAGTGTGTTGTGGACGTTTAACTTCTACCTAGGTAAGAATTTGTGCTTGAGATGTAAAAGTCAATAAATGAACTGGGCAAAGTGGTGTGTTTTAGTGAAGCAGTAAAAAGGGCCATTTGGGTCTACTAGTCTAGCCGAAGGTGATCTTTCTTTAGATCTTGGGATGCTGAACTACTGACCAAATTATTCCCTTGTTCGACCGTAATTGTGCTTTCACATGTTCAGTTGTACAGACTTCCCATGCACATGGTCATAGAAGTTATATTCAGCAGCTGTGATGAAATAGATGCACCGAGCTGCAGAAGAGGGCTTGACTCAAGAATTAGAAAGGGACCTTGGTGGCAGAGCATAGTGTTAACACACTCTGGTCCTTTACAAAAGGTGTGTAACCTCTGATGTCATGTGCTTATCCCCCATCTGAGGACTCTCTTATCAAGATTTTAAATTTCCTACACAGTCTGAGTGAGCAACCCATGACATCCATACATGATGTTAGTAAATGAGTAGCATGGGCACAGGCCACAAACCTAAGCCATAAATCGTCACCACGTTTTGAGCATACAGAATATAAGAATGCTAAAGCAGGGAAGAGCCCTGGAGCTCATCCAGTCCCACTTCCAGGGATTTAAAGATGACAAAACTCAGGACCAGGAAGTTTGGGAGATTTGTCCAAGGTCAAATAGCTGTTTAGTGATAGAGCTAGGAAGGGGATTCAGTATTCAGATCCCAAGTCCAGTGCTCTGTCTGAGACTGCGCATAAAGAGTGCTAGAATTTCCGTGAAACTGTTTTGACAATACAGTGCACATGTTCAAGGGCTTAATGCTAAGGGAAAGTATTTCAGCAGTAAGCTGTCCTCCTAAACCCACCACTTCTCCATTGACTTCCTATTGCCTGACACCATTAGCTCTGTTTCCATTTTGACTCTTTCCAAGGACACCCCCTTTTATGTCTTCCCTGCCAGAGAATGTCTCCACTTATTAAATAAGTTGACAAATCAGAGATCAAATTTTCACCCATTTGCTTTCTTCATAATCACACTTATGCCCCTCTCTCCACATTGGGACTCTCTCTATTTCTGACTGAACTGGACAAATCTTTACTAAAATAAAATTTATTTACAATTTATTTCTAATTCCATGAAATCACTTGTTCGGTGCAATTTCATAAAATCTGTGATTTGACTTTTTACTTTATATTGGATTATGGTTGAAAGATATTCAATATGAGAAATACTTATGAAAAATGCATAAATGCTTCCATCAAGGAAACACGATCAATTCAAACAATATAGAACAGTGCATGGGTTTGAAAGCTGACAAATCTGGGCTTCTGACCTTGAGTAAGGTATTTAACCTCCCTAAGCCTCAATTTTCTCTTCTATAATAGATAAGACTTATGAAGTCCTTCAGAACGCCTAGCACATAACAGGCTCTCAACAAATGTTAGCTATTAGTGTTGCTATTGTTGTCATTATTATTATTATTAGTGGCCTTGTTATTCTATTGGTATAAATAATATTTTAAAACATGCATGTATGGAGCATTGCAAAGCTAAAGGAACTGAGGACTGAATGGATTGGGGGACCATTCTAGAGAAAGAGGAGGGAAATAAATGTGAAAAGCTAATTCACGGCTCCAGCTCGAGAGACTGAAAGTGATGACATTACTTGTCACACCCTGAAGGGGTGAATCTTGGAAGCAGATTCTAATGAAGTGGCTTTGATAATTGTGGATTTGTCAGGTGAGGGCAACAGAGAGCTATCCAGACAGGCAACTCTGGAGGCCTGGAAGACCATGAACTTGGTTTGATAACCCCTAAGGGAAGCAGCAAAGCCAATTAGAGCTGAGGAGAGAGCCAAGAATGCACCCTAACCAGGACCTAGAGTCTCCACTGGGTCCAGAAGAAAGTCAAGAGTAGAAGCTGGGAACAAGCTAACTCACCAAGCAAAAACAAGGTAGCACACTTAAAACAGAGCTACAGTGGTATCAAGAGAGATACAAACAGCCCCAGATATGGAGATTCCCTCAGAAAATCTTGTCTGTGGTCCCCTGAGAGGCAGCAGACGAAGAGTCTCCAAAGACCTGGCAGTTGTCTTTCGTCTTTGGGAGGGCCCTGATGACTCTGGAAGAAAAACAGAGTTTTAGAAGGGGAAGTTTGGGGTGGTGGTCATGGGAGGAGAAAAGATGGTGTGTGCTTTAACATTCACAACTGAGGTGGGAGTTGGAGCATACAGTAGAAATGACCAGCCAAGAAAAAAATATGACCAAAACTTAGCAGGAAATTCAGGAAGTTATTAGGAAGGTCAAAAAAACTAACATTTATTGAGCATTCACTATGTGCTGCTCATTCTCACTTAATCCTATTTATCCCATGCAGAAGGCATTATCATCCCTCCTTTTGAGATGCAGAAACTGAGGTGTCAAGAAGTTAAGAAATGTAACCAAGTTCATATAGCTCAAAATGGAAGAACCATATAGAATTAGAATTGATATCTGCCTCATATCAAAGCTCTTTCCATCCATCCCTGCTGCTCAAAATTGAAACCGTGAGAATGCACAAGTTCTCTGAAGGACAAAAAAAAAGGTAAGCAAGAGTCAAAGAAGTCAAGTAAGTGTTTAATGCTACAGTGATTTCAGGAATTAGGACTGATAACACACTGTTGGGTTAGGCAATTAGGAAGACACGGGTGACCTTGGGAAAAGGAATTCCTGTAAAGTGATGAGGCTGGATGCCAAACTGTCAGCGAGGGGGTGGTGAGGGAATGATGGCTGGAATAGTAAAGTGCCTGTTGGAGAAACTTGGCAGTAAAAGTAGTAACTCCAAGGAGTACCACAAGCTGGAGACATCTTTTCTTTCACTAGAGATGTGAAAATATTTGTGGACAGTGACAACAAAGCCACTAGAAATCAATGTTCATTCACAAAAATGAGGGAATAATTACAAAGTGCAGTTATGCAGAAGGAAAAGGAAACCTCTGCCTGGTAAAACTGTCCTTAAATGGTAGGAAAGAAAGAAAAGAGAGCTAAAATTATACAGACTTACTGAGGTGGTATGAAAGACACAAGTATAGAGATATTTGGAAGTTTGGGTGAGATGGAAAATAGGAAAAACAGGGACTTCCCTGGTGGTCCAGTAGCTAAGACTCCGTGCTCCCAGTGCAGGGGACCTGGGTTTGATTCCTGGTCAAGGAACTAGATCCCACATGCCGCAACTAAGAGTTCACATGTGGCAACTAAGATCCTGCATGCTGCAGCTAAGACCTGGCACAGCCAAATAAATAAATAAATATTAAAAAAAAAAAGAAAATAGGAAAAACGTGTCAGATACCTTTGATCAGTCAAGTGAAAGACAAAGTATTTGCTGTAAATGAGATGTCTTGAAGTGAATCTGGGGGCCCAAAGACTGTGGATGAATAAACAAATGAATGAATGAATGAATGACATAGGAGAAAATATAGAGGCACACTTTGGGTAGTGTCAGAAGGGAGAGGATTCACCAAATAGACAGAATCTCATTATTAAGTGAATCTGAATACTGAACAGCCCTATGTGTGTTGAAAGTTGGCAGGTCAGAGCTGTTATAAACTGACCCTTTTAGGGCTATACAATCCACCTTGTAAAATGCATCCCACTGTAGCCCAAGTGGGAGACACAGTGATTATACAAGCAGCATCAATCTGGCCTCTTTGAGATGTGGCACTTAATATGTTGCATTGAAACCAAGGCAGATAAAATTGTTTGCAGCCACCTTCTCCTCCTACCATATACAGAATAAACGGCCAGTGCATCACTTCCATAGGCAGAATATAGCAGACTCTGTCTTGATGCCTAACCTCCACCATTAAAACAAAAGCCTATTGTTAAATCTATATTTATTAGAGAAAAAAAGAAATTTTCCAGGACTCACAGTGTGGACATTTAGAAAAAATCTTGCCCGGAATGAATAGATTTAATAACTCCCTTTGAAAGGGCAGGAAAACCTGGCTAATATATGAACCTAGCTATTAAAGAGATGAGAGAGAGTAAGGAGAGAGGGGGAGGGCTTCTGTTTCCTTTTTCTTTTACCCTCAAAAATCTATGACAGATCAACTTCCCTTTATTGATAGAGTATTATCTAACAACTCAGTCAACATCCAAAGTACACACTTGAACAAGATAGGAAAAAAAAAATGACCTTTTCATCAGTCTTAACACTGAGTTGCTTGAATTCTAAAATTCAAATCTAATTTTAGGAAAAGAAAAAACTTTTTTCTCAGTACTGATGCCATTTATTCTGACGCAATTTGGGGTTCAAAAGGTTCTGTTAGCCTGACATTCTAGACACATCCATGAA
Organism: Mesoplodon bidens; assembly: GCF_964165515.1. Lineage (NCBI taxonomy): Eukaryota > Metazoa > Chordata > Mammalia > Artiodactyla > Ziphiidae > Mesoplodon > Mesoplodon bidens. The sequence continues at coordinate 34,942,770 of NC_138165.1, read as the reverse complement.
TTCAAACTTTTTCAAAAACACTTCTACAGAGGCACATGTTGATTTAGGAAGTGTCCACATGACAGTAAAACAACCAATCAATTCAGTGAAAAAAAAATCAATTGATTCAATAAAAACATCAAACAGGCTGTTTGCTGTCATGAAGATCAAACTACAGTTTGACAGAACTTTTACTTTTTAATCAATGGTATTGATGTCCGTAAAACAGCCCATGTTCACTGTATGAAAGAGGACCAAGTTGCTATTCGTGAGGTTATTTCAAGAAAAGAGCACAAATGAAAACCTCAACTTCAGGGCAGAATTTTAACTTCCACTTTGCATCTCTTCCCATCATGTCTAATTTCTTTATTATTAACCTCCTTCAAAAAGAAATTTGTTTTGTAACGTGGTGCCATTCATTATACAGCACGATATACTCAGGTAATGTTGCCATCATAGTGAACAGCATCTTATATGTTCATCACTAAAAGAAAGGTGGTAGACTTTCACCTTCCTTTCTTTAATGCATCCTTCTTCATCCTTCTTGGATGATATGTCTAGAATTTGTAGCATATCCATCATTATCTAACTGCCAACTGTTTTCAGAGGAGCTGTTGCTTTAAGCTCATTATTTCTTCCAATTGGAGAATCTGCAGAGCCTCTTTCTACAACGCAGCAGCCAGCATGGTACATGTGTACAGATGAATGGTCGGGTTGTCCTTCAGAGACTCTTTGTACCCAGCTTTGCTCCCGAACTACAGCGCATAATGAGCAGCAAATGCATACTCACGTGCCTTAAAAGTGTACAGTGAAACCGTTTAAAAAATGCCAAAATAAAGACCACGTTCCATAAATAAGCTGTTAGTATAACCATGTAGTTCCACAGGGTTTCCTACTTAACCTAGGAGTTTGGGGATTATCATGACTCTTCTATAATTAGTTTCCTCAAAACTTCCTTGATGTCAAGTACAGTTGATTGGGAAGTTGCCTTTCAAGAAGAGTTATATGAGCTACACTTTGGGAGCCTTCCAACTAAATCTGAGAGCGAATGATGAAAGAACCAACATGCAGATTGTGGGGAGAGTAGGCGAAGACTCTATGAATGTTATTAGTTTAAAAGTCTGTGCAATCCTACCCATAGGCACTGAGTTACAATCAGAGAAAAAGATGTGTGTCCCATCCCTTTCTCTATAACTCATTATTTAACAACCTAAGTTAACAGATATAGATGTTTCAGAGTTTCAGAATGCAATTTTTGGATTTTTTTTTTAAGACTGAATGGTGCTTAGAAATATTGAAAATGTAAAATCTGATCTGTCCTGATCTCTAAAGCCTATCTGGGGACATGAGATAATGGGGAGGAGATCTGCAAATAGTGCGAGGTAACCAAAATAAAGCATGTTTTTCCCCTCCTTTTCTTACAACATGGGTCAAAGCAAATATACGTTAACACTCCACCATGATCAAACCTGGTCTTGTACATTATGTACTGTAATTGTTTTCATTAAAACAAAACAAAAAAGAAAAGCCAAGAGGATTAGTTATCTCAGCTGTAAAAATCTGAGTTACAGAAACACAGCTGGAGAGGCATGGTTTACTCCCATTCCACAGTCTTGCCCATGGTTAAAATCAGCAAGGCTCTAATGAGGTCTAAAAGACAAAGACGTATTGTCACTGACTCCTGCCATGCTAACACTCGAGTGCACCGCCTATAGTGATCTAGAGTCATTCTGGATCTTTAGGTATTGATAACAATTCTTTATGATCACATGAATGGATCAAAATCATTTGTTACCATGAAAAAATATGAATCTACACACTATGATGTTAGCAAGACTATTAAGAAAATCTGTCATGGAAAATAAACAAAGGCATTATACCCTAAGCCATCGGGTGTTAAAGTATCAAAAAGGACAATCAGAAAATAACTATTTTTAACCTCTCAGCAGGACTATAAGCTGCTGCTGCTAATAGTTATATATACATCGGAGAACTGAAAGATGGAAGCTGTTCTAAAATTTTAGATTTTGTCACAATATATCATTCTATTTTAAAAATACATCAGTGGAAGATGCTCTTCTTTTGAAGACATTTCTGTGCTGCTTTATACGCAAATTTCTTTTGTGGATTCTATTTATCTTCTGGCCAATTCTTTTTAAGTCCAAAAGTAAGGAATGTCCCAATTTCCTAGGTTCTTATGAAAGAAAGAATAAGCTATCTATAGTAGTTCAGTCACTAAATATCATGTTTCTATGAAATTTAAAGGCCATGGACCAACTAAAAGTTTTGATTGTAGAAAATATCACCAATGAAACATCTCATTTAGACTCCATATAAGTAATGAGCAGTTGAAGGTGTGTTGGAAATGTCCTTTTAAATATGAGGTCATCAAGAAGATGCTTACCTTTCATGTTTTTAGTTAAAAATTTTATTGAGGTAATTGTAGGTTCATGTGCAATTGTAAGAAATAGCACAGAAAGGTCCCCTCCTCACACACACTTTGCCCAGTTTTCCCCACTGGCAACATCTTGCAAAACTATAGTATAATACCACCATCAGGAAACTGACATTGATACAATCCACCAATCTTATTCAGAGTTCTCCAGTTTTACTTATACTCATTTATATGTCACTTTATGTTTTAAAGATTTCAATATTCCAATATATGAATTATTTTTATTACACTTTGTTAGAGTATGTGATGGGTGGGTGCCATTTGGTGCCTGATTCTAAAGTTAACCATCTCCCTGGTTCTTTAAAATAGCTAGTTATTATGTTTGACCAAATTTAACTTCAAGAACTGATTTGTCACATGACAGTGATGGTAGCATAGTCCAAGACCAAGACAAACATTAAACAAGAACACATAAATGCTTACAAGCAATGTGGCTTACTTGCCCCCTCCACCCAAGAAACTGGGTGCTTTGAAGAACACTAAAAATATGAGATAGATCTTTAAGTTCACTCCTGTGTGCAGCAATGGGTTGATTTTTGTCATTATTTTTATTGAGTGCCCTCTAGGTATATAGTTCTATATGAGTGAAAGGAAAGTTTTATGAATAGAGACACATCTGGAGGACCCAAAGTCCTGAATTCTTGGCTGAATCCTATTGCAAACCTCCTGAATATAATCCCCAAATGGCAATTTCGATTTTCCCTGTTTCTCCACCTGTGAGTTAAAAATTGTGCAGTGTAATAAGGCAGAAAGTACTGACACAGTAAAATGGAAAAAAAAGTCATTCAGTTTTTTCTCCTCTGCTTTTAGAACATTCTGTCCTCAGTCATAATAACAGTAAAACCTCACATTTAAGTATTTACTGTATGCCATGTTCTATTCTTAGCCCTGTTTATGCACTACCTACTTTCATTACTACCACCCCCCAAAGTAATCTAAGAATTAGAGACTGTTATTTCCATTTCATAGATGACAAAACTGAGGCCTGGATCATTTAACTTACTCAAGGCCATGCAACTGGTAATTGGCAAAGTGGGATTTTGAATTACAGTTTCTTACCCCAATATCCCTGCCTTGCTCTTACCCACTACATTGTAATGCTTTCCTCTCTATTGTCCAAGTGTTCTCTCCTACATTGGGTCAAAAGGAAAAAATGACTTCTGGGAGCTATCGTTGTGTTCTGAGGACAGTCACTGAGATTTCTCTACATTGTGAAAGCACTACACAGGGATCTGAAAGAGCTAATAATATGAGAAGAAACCTCCCCCAACCAATCCACTTCTACCTGGAACAGGAAGACTAAAAACAAACAAACAAACAAACAAAACATGAAAATTAAGTTTCTCAAGACTAACTCTGATAATTCACAATTCTGAAGCAAAATTACAGTTACAGTGCTAGTTTGAAAAAAAATAACACGAAAAACCCTAGTGGGTGGTCATTTGCACACCACTTGATAACCAGCAGGAAGAGTAAAAGTAGAGTCCTTTTCCAGGAAAAAAACATAGGGTAACTAAATAGTAGGCACAAGCATATCCTATGCTTTAATCCAGAAGCACTGAATTTATGAATCCTCAGAGGCCTTTTAAAAGGTAGAAGAAGAATCCAGGGCTGGTAGTCTTCAGAGGACACTGTGCAGAGAACAAAGCCCTGATGGCATCAAATCAAGGGATTCCACCCCCCTAAGAGGTTGTAATAAATCTCAGGAGAGACACCCCACAGCACCAAATGGATCTCTCAGGGCACATACATAAAATGCCTTCATTCCTAAGGCATCAACATTCCTGCCTAAAGAGCCTTCATCATAAAAGAAGGTAAGTACACTTCTGTCAGACTCACGGACCGGCTGCCTGCAGCCTGCAATCCTGAAAATAAGGAGTCCTTGCAGCGCGGGATGTTTGATGAGTAACTCAGCAGCAAACTGAACCTCATGGCCGGAGACTGCTGGTGTGCACGCCCCATCATACAGAGAGACAGATGGAGGTGATGAGCTGGGGATGGCTTCCAGTACAGATGGGGTGTGGGAAAGGTGGCTTGTTAATAACACTGCTGCTCCAAGCAACTTCTTGTCAGCAGTCAAAGTTTCAGGATCATGGACCTGTGGCTTCTTGAAAATTGCTGCAGGGCTGACATAATTCCTAATGTAATTCCTGGTGTAGTTCCATAAAAAAATAAGAAAAGTCTTACAATACTCCAAAGGGTTATGGTAAGGCCAGTGGTATGAAGTGACTGACATTTGATGAAATCTTCTAGTCTTGCAGTATTCATACTGTTCAAGAATGAGATTTTTAGAACTGATATTCACGTTAACCACACCTTTTTTTTCTTTTTTCTAGCAGAAGCAATCAATTCCAAAGCACTTTCTTTTTTGAGACCTTTTTCTAAAAAGATTGTCAATGCACGCTGCAAAGCAATTTTTGATGTGAGAACAATCAAGTATGTGGCTCATTGTAGAAGGAGTTCATTTTCAGACAAGGTATCAGGCCAGAGTACTGAAATTTCTGCACTAGGTCAGGTGATCTTTACTTAAAAATATGATTAATACAAAACCAAATAGGAAGATTAATTTGAGCATTGTTGGAATTTGACAACGTAATTACACACTAGCTTTTTTCTCTCACACTATCAAAGATTATACTCTTACAAAATGATGATATTCTTTTCTTTTCAAAAACTACAAATCATAATAAACATTCTAAATATCTTCCTGGGATAAGCCATACTGAATAAATGTCTTACTGAGACATTTCTTACTGAGAAGGTTCAGAACTGATGATGAGCATGACAATAATTTTTAACTAATTTATTGATCCTACAAAATGGACAAAGTTTAAAGTTTCTAGAATCGTTCAAACTGGAGCTTCCTTTTGTCAAAAATTAGATGCTGGTATTCAGATACTGATAAATTATAAAATGTATTCCATAGTTTCCCTTTTTCTAAAACTACTTTTTTTTTTCCTACCATTGTGAACTCTAACAGATGGATATCACTAACAGAGTGCTAGATAGAGGTCCACTTATATCCCTAAGAACTAGAAAACCCTAGTTTCTCAATGCTTGAGACTATACAAAAATAACAATAAACCCTTATATTTTTGGTGAAGGGTTCATATAGGTCAGCCACACATTAGCATGGAAACATATTTCTCTAACCAAATGAGTCAGTCATTTGAAAATATTATTGTATTATCTAAAGTTATGTCATCATTATGCTGTTTTTAAAAAATGGTTGAGGGGAGGATGTACAGGGTGTACACTGTATCAGTCCAAAACGCACAGAGAAAAATGCTGGTCATTCAACTAGATAGTTGAATGTGAACTAAACCATGAGATGAAATTAAAAGACACAAAATACGCACATGGATTTTCACTTACTTGAAGACCACCTCAGCACAAGGGAGTGTTAGCTCCAAAAGAGTATGGTTGCTTCTAAAGCTAGAGAAGACAGACATCTACCTGATTTGATCTCTGTAAATGTATTTTATTTCCTACTTTCTTTGCCCTCTTTTAAAATCAATAAACATAATTCATTTTAAATGGATTCTGGATTCCGAGTTCCAGTCCCTCTTCTATTGCATGATACACATATGACTTTGAGTTTTTCAAGCTCTAGGAGTTTCAGTAATTCATGTTTAAGTAGTCTTGGGGATCCCTGGAAGAGTAAAGTGAGATAATGGATACTACGTATCTTTGATATCTGTAAAGCACTATGTATATACAGATTGCTTATTATTATGATTAATATCAAGATTTAGGATTAAGGCATTTGACCCAACAAGAGGCTATTATGTGTATAAATTTACATGATAATAGTAACACTTCATTAGGTTAGTATCAATGGGGGTAGTTCATTAGAATCTGTAGGAACGGTGCCATTTGATTAAACTAATGCTGGCTGAACACATCATATGTACTGGGTGCTATGGGAGGCCAGTTAACATACAGATGGCACTTAATCCCAAACTAGTACCATTATCCCCATTTTACAGATTAAAATACGGAGGTTCTGAGAGGCAGAGTGTTTGCTCAAAGCTACTTAATTGTTAGATTTTAAAAGGAATTATCTACAGCTAGAAGCACCACCAGAAATAAACAAAATCATACTGGATACCTAAAGTCAAGTTACATGTTCTGACCAATGTAAGAGTATTAAGGTGACAATGGGATGGCATTGTTTTGTTTTGTTTTTTGTGGTACGCGGGCCTCTCACTGTTGCTGCCTCTCCCGTTGCGGAGCACAGGCTCCGAACGCGCAGGCTCAGAGGCCATGGCTCACGGGCCTAGCCGCTCCGCGGCATGTGGGATCTTCCCGGACTGAGGCACGAACCCGTGGCCCCTGCATCGGCAGGCGGACTTTCAACCACTGCGCCACCAGGGAAGCCCGGGAACGGCATATTTTTAAATTGGTTCTTTCCTGCTTTAAGTGTAGTACATAAGAGAGAAACATTGCTTCCATCCCTGTCTCTCCCTAAAAATTAATGTTATTACATAAAGCCACCTACTATGAACTAGTCGGGATCACCAGAGGGGGAAAAGAAAATCTATAAACCGTAGTCATGCTGTATACTAGATATCTGTTGGGAGTGACTGCAGCCAGAATCTGTGGGGTCTATGTGGAGTGCTTCAGAAGCACAGGGCTAGCAATCAAAAGTTAAAAAAAAAAAAAAAAAAAAAAAATTAAATAAACATAACCTACTAGGGCATTTTATCAAGCTGTAAGATAAATAGACTTCTTTTTAAAAAGAAAAAACGTTGACATATTTTTCTCTTTCACTTAATCTTTGACTGCCTTTCAGGTGGGGGAAGGGTTGAAGTTGGAAGTGAGAGCAAAGTGATGAAGGAAAGCAGCCAGAGTCTGTCTCTCTAATATTGCTGCTAATCTGCTCCCTGCTGCCAGCCCTGCCACTCAGCAGACTCCTAGGGGCTGAGCAAGTATTACGGAGAGCCAGGAAAGGGAGCTGTGGAGGGAGAAAAAAGAAGAGAGAAGGAAGAAATGGATGTGGTTGGGGGAAAAGGAAGCAGTAAAATCTTGTTTGTAGCAGACAAACATGTACTCCCCCCCAAATCCCTAATTTAGTCATGTTTCAATTCAGTGTCAATCTCTTTTTATGTATGTATGTAGGTATCTATTGGCTATATATATATTGGCTATATCTATCTTTCCAGTTGGCTATGTATTTACTGTAAATTATAAGTGACTTCTCACTGAGAGCATGTGGGCTTATTATTTTTTATTCATATTTAAATATTTCATCCCCAACTAGCTAGGTATACATATATAAATAGGCACACACACTCTAGATTAAAAAATCAGATAAATCTACTTATAAATAGTTACTGATCTGCTGCTCTCTGCAATGTTGCCAGTTCACACATTAGACCCAAATGATCTGTTTTGCTTCTGGACCTTTGGTTTAACTGAAAGATGATGAAAATGATGTGCTGCTAGAAGGTAGCCTATTAGGTTTTCGTCCTAAGGACACTGAAGAATAGGAGACAAGTAGGTGAGCTAGAATCATACTCGTTTGCTCATTCCCAGTTAATCTGCAAGACTATTTTCTGGGATAAATCATCCGACAGGACTCTTTACTATGGAAGAACAGCCCAGCAGGTAATACACACAGTCAGTAAGCTGCCAGCTTGTTGACAGCCAGTGGGGTGGATTTCATACTCTATGGGGATGTCAGCTTCTAGGGAGTTCAAAAAGAAGCCCTAGTGAAGACAAACTCCAAGATAGTAATTTTGCCTGTCAGGAATGCATACCAGCCACATTTAGCAGTGGCCTGACTTGTCCAGACTCTAAAGAAGATTTTGAAAGGACAGGAAAATCACCCAGGATTCCTTTTCTAGCCATTCCCAGCCATTCCCAGCCATCAGAAACCACAGCCTTAAAATCAAGCTGGTCTCAGCAGGAGAGCAATGGGTCACAGGAAGAGAAATTTCCATGTGGCAGGGGCAGACGGTCTACCTGGAACTCTACTCACTTCCAGTGAGCTGTCTTCATTTTAAACCTGAATCCCTCTCCTCCTCAGAATGCTTCTATTCACTTTGTTATAAAGCAGAAACTAATAAAAAAATAAAAAATTAAAAAAAAAAAAGAATGCTTCTTATGGCAGGTGAATCCACTCTCATCGCAGCTCACGACACATTCCACTACAGATTTTTATATCGTGCATAGATTTCTAGAAACTTTTTCTTAAGAAAAGGCTAGAAATGACAAGAAAAGTCTTCTGAATAAGAAAAGAAATTTTCCTTGCAGTGAAAACCTATGTTCACCCCACAAACACACAAAATATTTTTACTTTCCCTCAGTGCCTTGATCTTATTAGAGACAGACAGAAGGCATTTAAAGTGCTTAATTATAAAAAGCAGTTACTAATCAAAATGTGAAGGACCTCACTTCTCTACAGTTTCTACTGACTCGAAATTTTTACTTTACAATGATTGGCAAATAAGAATACTTCTACAAACAGCATTAAATTGGATTTTTTTCTTCATAAAGAGAAATGTCACATGGATGGCAACTTAGCAGTGATTGTCCTAGATTAATTTATGTAGATTATCCACCTTAATCAAATCAACCAAGTTTTGTGAACATGGTCCATGTACCTGAACATGGAGATCAATTTCTAATATAGAAACTGGAACATATTGCCTGTAGTTATTATAAGGCATTGTGGATATATCTATAAAGGGATTTTTTTCATAAGTGGGTTTCAGGTAGATAGAAAAATAAGTAGGTAGAAGACAGATTAGATAGATGATTGATAAAGATAGTAGGTAAATATTGATATAGATAAAACTAGATATAGTGATAAATATTCCTCACATTTTACTTTCATGTGCCATTAGTGCATAAAGGTCATGTATTTGAATCTGGAACCAGCAAGTGAGACTGTTCTTAACCTCAGTCCTAAACACCAGTATTTTATCCTCACCTTTGAACTACCCACCCTGGCCTGCCTTATAAGGCATCAGCAGTATCATACATTCTCATTCTAATCTGGCCTTGTTTAGAATTAGCACTCCCTGGAGGATAATAAGCATTTGCCCTAAGGCGATGGGCGGCGAAGGTGGTGGGAGACAGGGCAAAAATATCATGGTGCTTCAGGAATTCCATCAAATGGCCCAGCTTCAGGGCAGAGGTATTCTAATCTCGATCCTATCTGAACAAAAACTAAACTGTACTATTTGCTGAGCACTATCTTTGCATTTACTTAGTATCTATATTTTATTCATGTATTTATTCTTAATGATTGCTCCATTGTTCTTTAGTTGTATGGAGTTAGTCTTAGCTTGTAAACTACTACAGGTAAGAGAATATGTTAGTCTAACCCTATCTTACCCCCATCCCATCTTTCAATTCTGTATTTAAAGAATAAGCACTTGATAATATTATTTATGGGTTTGGTTAAATACCTTATTATGATTTTGGAGCATATCATATTCTTCTACCTTAGATAAGTGCCAATACTGTAAAGCTCTCTTTATTTATCTGGGATTTGATTATTTTTTCCTAATTCTAATAGGAATATAAACCCTTCCATAAATAAAATGCTTAGCAAAATACCTGTGAATAGCAAGGGCTCAATATATGTTAATTAGCCTTTTGAGACAGTATCCATAGTGGTAAGTTCATGGGCTTCAGGTTCTATCATTCCCACATTAAAAACTCTACTATATAACCCTTTGCTGTTTGAGCTTAGACAAGTCACTTGATATGTCTACAGGTAATATTACATTCTTCATAGCCTTTGCCGTGAACTAATTCATGTGAAGCACTTAGTACAGTTCTGACTGTATGCCACAAACTTTTAAAAAATACTATCTTCCCAATAGTTTTTGTCAGGCCATCTAACACTGATTCTCCTTTTGGAGACTTCTGGAACCTTTTCTCTTTTCTATTACAACCCAGGCTTTTTTCTCTCCTTCTGCTTCTGTGGCCATCCATTCTGATTCTTCTGCACACACTTCTCTTTCTCCCCTGGATCCTTAAATGTGCAGATTCTCTAAACTTCTGATCTCAGAACATTTTTTTTCACAATACATTCTAGATTTAGACCACCTCATGAACTCTCAAAGGTTGCATTTCTATGTCGTCATGTATGACCTTGCTTCATAAATCTCAGAGGAAAAAAGATTTAGGCAGGAATACCTCCACCCTCCCCCCATAAAATCTCCAAGCCCACCTGCATCTGCCCTGTCCTCATTGTGACACTTCTGTACAACAGAGGTGTAGTTTTTCCTACAAAAAAACAAAGACCAATTCCTTCACCTTTACTCCAGATCTCATCAGCTTCAGCCTTCTCCGAGACTTTGTTACATCTGTTTTCATCTCTTGTTCTACTTAACCTCTCCCTTTCTACTAAATTCTTCCCCTAGGTGTTCAAATATGTTTTAACACTTCTTCCATTTAAAACAAAATGCAACCATAATAAGCTTCCCTTTTCCCCACATCTCCTTCCAGCTCCTGCTTTAATTTTTTCTCTTTTACAGTCAAGCGTCTGGAGGGTGTTGCCTATTTGCATGTTTCCTCCACTTCCTCATCTCCCATTCACTCTTCAGCTCAATCCAGTCTGACTTTCGGCCCCATCACACCAAAACTATTTTCTGTAAGGTCACCTATGATATCCGAGATGATATCTAATGGACATTGTTCTGCACTTATCTTTCCTGACTTATTAGAAACATGTAAAATACTGGTCTACAGAGCTTGTTTTGCATGACACCAGACTCTCTTGGTTTATCTCAGACACTTCTACATAATTTTAACTCCACTTTGACTAGTATCACCTTACCCTCTACCCTATCTCTAAATGCTGATGTGCCTCAAGTCTTGGCTTAGATCTGTCTTTTCACACTTTAAATACCTTCTGCATGCTATATATTTCCATATCTCCGTAACTGCCTACACCCTGTATTCTGAGCTCAAAAAACTTGATAAGCTACCTACTTATTATTTCCAATTAGAATTGTTATAGGTGCCTTAAACTTATATTATCAAAAACTGGGCTCTAACTAGTTTTAAAGGTTCCCAGCCTGGTACAATGGCATCTCCATCTACTTAGTTGAAATAAAAAACAGTCTACTCAATTATTCTTAAAAGAAATCCTCTTTCATACCTCTTTCTCTCTTATTTTCCATCTATGATTCATCACCAAATCTTCCAACTCTACCTCCACTTTTCCTTTACACTACTACCATGCCAATCCAATCACTGTCATCTCTCACTGGTATTATTATTATTATTATTTTGGCCATGCTGTGCAGCTTGTGCGATCTTAGTTCCTTGGCAGTGAAAGCACAGAGTCCTAACCACTGGACCACCAGGGAACTCCCTCTCACTGGTATTTCTGATATAACCCCGTAATTAAACTATCTCCTTTTCTGATCTCCATCATCCACCCCACCTCCTAGAAGCCACACAAAAAAATGCAAATCTTGGGCTTGCCTGGTGGCACGGTGGTTGAGCGTCCGCCTGCCAATGCAGGGGACGCGGGTTCGTGCCCCGGTCTGGGAGGATCCCGCATACCGTGGAGCAGCCGGGCCCGTGAGCCGTGGCCGCTGAGCCTGCGCGTCCGGAGCCTGTGCTCCACAACGGGAGAGGCCACAACAGTGAGAGGCCTGTGTACCGCAAAAAAAAAAAAAAAAAAAAGCAAATCTTAAAATTCATCTATAATTTGCCACTCTCTTAAAATAAATTCTAAAATTCTTAGCATGGTCTAAAAAGCCTTGTATGATCGGGTCTCTGACTCCCTTTACAATTTCATCTCAGGGTTTATCTCTCTTTTATTCTCTAGGCTTCAACCACTCTCAGATTCTTTGAGCTCCACGAATACTTAACAGCTTTCTCTAACTTCAGCATTTCCATACATGCTGTTCCTTCTGCCTGAACTACACATCCAGCATCCTTAGCCCAGGTAACTCTTTTTCTTCAGGTTTCTACTTAAATTAAACATCTTCAGAAAAAGCTTTCAATTTCCCATAATTAAAGTCAGATCCCAATTATAATGTCTAATTCTATCACTTTTTCTTCATAGAACTAGGAACCCTTTAAATAATACATCAATTTGTATGACAATATCTATCTGCCATGGTAAACTCCACGGAGGCAGAGACCATGTCTAGTTGTTTACCACCATTATCTGTAATACAGAATTAAGCAGATGGTGGGTACTCAATTTGTTTTAATTGAATGACTATCCAAATGTCTATAACCCTTGTCTAGCCTTGACCCCACTCCTGAAAAGCAGACTTCCATTTCCAAATGCCTACTTGACATAGCCACAGAAATAAAACACCTTTAACTTAGCAAATTAGCAACAAAACATACCATTTGTCCCCTCCCAACCTGCACCTTGCATTCCCTATCTTTGTTATTGGCATTTGTCACCTTCCTCCATTTTGGAATCTCGAAGTAATTTTTATTTCCTCCCTTTCTTTCCCTTGTGATAGCCAATTAATTGTCCAAATTGGTCACGTCTCCCTCTGTGGTGTTTCTCAAGTTTACCCTTCCATTTTTATTTCTACTGCTAACTTCCCATTCAGGCCTTCATCATCATTCTCCTAGACCGACTGAATGGCCTTTCCACATCCAATACTGGACTTAGTCACTGCATTCTCTACATTGCAACGACTGAGACAGCATAATGGTTAGGAGCATGGATTCTGAAGCCATTATGCCTTGACAAAACTCTGGCTCTGTTTTTTCCTAACTTTGACTGTTACCAAATTGCTTAACCTCCTTGTGTCTTATTATAAAAGGAGGATAATAATGATAACTGCATGTGGAACTATGGCGAGGGTTAATGAATTAATATACATTACACATGTCCAGCAATGCTTGGCACTTACTAAGCACTCAAATAAATATTAGCTAGTACTATTGTATTGTTAAGACTAATATTCTAAAAATTCAGACTAAATCATGTCACTCCTGTCCATGCCCCCCCACTGCCAACAGAACAATACTCAGACTCCTATTTAAGATACTCAACAATCTGAACTCAGCCTGTATTTATCACTACCCAGTTCAATTTCCTAAACTCCAAAAATACCAGATAAATTCAGTGTCCCCAATTACAACATGTACTTTTATGTTTCCATGCCTTTGATTATGTTATACTTTCAACCTGCAATGCCTACTCCACATCTTAAAACACTTATATATTCAAAGTCAAGACTATTTTCAAGGATATCCCTGAGTCTCTTAGGCAGAATTAATTACTTTTTATTGTGTCTCCCTTAGCACTTGTGCCTCTATTTAGCACTTATTTTGGTTTGCTTTACATTATTTATTTCATTGTTTTCTGCTTCCTTACCAACTATCCCCAATGGTGCAATAAGCCTGAAAGCTCCATTATAGTAGCAACCATGCCTTAAGCACCTCAGTGTATCACACAATATTGGTAGTGGTATCTGGCAAGTTTACCAGCCAGTAGAAGATACTCAACAGTTATTTGCTGACTTTAATTGAAAAGGAATTGAGTAGTTTAAGGATTTAGACAAAAATAAGACACTTTCCCTTTTTGGAGACACTACCTAGATAGCATAATGATAGAGTAGTACTTATTACTGACATTATTGCCAACTATTTAATCATACCTTGTATCAGTGGAAAAAAAACATTATTTTAAACACTCTGTTAATATAAACTATTATTGGGAATTCCCTGGTGGTCCAGTGATTAGGGCTCCGCACTTCCACTGCAGGGGGCACGGGAACTAAGATCCCGCATGCCACACAGCACAGCCAAAAAAATATATATATATATATATACACATATATACATACATATACGTATATATATACTATTATTTTCTAATTTAAAATAAATTATCTTATATTGTGAATATTTAGCTTATCAGCAAACTATTTCCTTATAATAAAGACCAGGGATGTGATAGCAATCATTCAAGCATTTTATATTTTAAACGTTGACTAATAAAGCATTCTGAAGCCATTTTTTCCCAAAATAAAAAAGAATGCTTTGTTCACTTTCCTACGTAATCTCTCTGTTTACCAAATTTCAGAACAGTGAGAGGTTTGACTTTTTCTCTTTACAGTGAAATTATTAACCTGAGGAAATGCAGTATCTTCAGGGGTTAGTAATGGAATCCTGAACAAAACTTTGAAATTGCATAGAGATGTAGTGTCAGTTAACCAGAAGTTTTTATTTCCCCACTCCAAACTGCAATTTGTCTCTATTTGGAGCAGGATTTTTGTCTTTTTGGCAACCTCTTTGGCCAAACTTGAATATAAGCATCCAGTGCTCTTTTAAAATAGTTCAGCAAGGCCAGAAAGGAAAATTGTGCCAAACAATCCTCCTCTTCCAAGACCTATGATGCTTGATTTTTAGACCCAAACTCAGTCTAGTCAGGGTATCTCCTGGCTAGGACCTCATCTCATTATTTTTTCAATTCATATTGGATCCACTGTTAAGCTATTTTCAGTCATACATATTGACCTAGATTCTCCCACAGTGTAAGCCATTCCCCAAGAGTATGCTAGGTACTTGAGGAAACTGCATTAACACTTTCAGGTATGGTATGATACCTGGTTTTCTGATGGGTGAAAAGAGCTACCTCCCAGGATATTAAAAGGTACCTTCATATCCTGAAGAGGATTTACTCAACTTTGCTAAGTGTCTGCTGTACAAACCAGGGGAAACTCAGAAACTAGGAAAAACTGTTCACTAAATAGAAGGAAGGCAAATGTTTAGATAATAGATTTTTTAAATCTTCTAACAGAAATTACAGTGAACGTTTATAAGCTAGCTCCTTATTACAGAAAAGTCTTTGACTCAATACTGAAGTTAGCACAAAATTAAAGTCCTATTTTGAAGATCATAAATGATAACTTCCTCCGAAAGCATCCTTCTCCCAGTCTCTGCCACCCATCAAAGGGTCTTCTATGATCTTTTAAAGGTGGTGCTTTACTTTCTCTCAACTGAGCCTTAAAGCAGGTATGTATTCATTTTTTTAACCACATTATTAATTAGTAGAGAAACCCAACTCAGACTAGCTTCAGCATGAGTAGCTGATTGTTGTTGGCTCTCCTAACTAAAAAATTCAGGGATAGATGTTTGAAGAATGGATTTAGGGGTTCAAATACCACCCAGCTCATTTGATCTTTCCACTCTTTCTTCATTTCTTCACTTCTCAGCTCTTCTTTCTTCTGCCTTTGGCTTCATTCTCTCATGTGTTCTTTCTTCACAATGGTGGCCCTTGTACAACCCCAAGCATATCAGCTTAGCAAATCAGCAAAAAATAATGTTTCACTAAAAGTCCCAGCAATGAATCTCAGTGAACTGGCTTGGGTATTTTTACCTTCAATATTTCACCCATACAGTGTACCTTCTACATTGGGTAGACTGAAAGAGAGTAAAGCATAGTGGTTAGGAACACCCACTGAGGAGCCATCACGCCTGGTTAAAACCCGGCTCTGCCCCTTCCTGACTGTGTGACTTTTGTCTATCCCTGAATGAATAATTGCAGCCAGAAGACTGTATGACCAGGCCTGCATTATGTCCCCACCCCTGGGCAGGTACAGGTAGAAGTAAGATCTGTTCCTCCTAGTTTGAGATAAGGGAAAAAAAAAAAAAATCAAGACGCTGTTATAAGAAAATGAGCAGAGATAAACTACAGGTGTCTATTAAACTGCTTTGTGAAAATACTTGATATGCATCTTATGGTTAAATACAAAATGAATGCTAAAACTGTAGATATCCACATCATCATTTTCTCGTACTGTATAGTTGTTGCTTGTTTACAAGCATATCTCCCTCAATAAACCCTGTGCCTCTCATGGTCAGAAGCTGTTTCTAGTGAGGCAAGGAGTATCTAGTATGTGGAGAGATTTAGTAAACGTTTGCTGAATATGGGAAAAGTGGCTCCAACTTTAAACAAAATACTTTCAACAATACTTTTGCAAATACACTTGCACATTCATTTTACTCCCAAGATATATGTGGCAATAGTTACTTAGAAGGAGACCACACAATTCAGTAGGATTTAACGGCCTTCCTTTAAAAACAGTACTGATGGATACCACTATCTTTGAGGTTTACTGCTACTTGAAAAAATGCTGGTACGGGGACCATGGAGATGAACTAGAACTTGACTTAAGCTAAGGCTGTTGATGATTCAAATTTATTGCCATCAAAAAAGTAAAAAGCTGTTTACTTGCTTCTTTGAAATATGCCAGTAGGTTTAACCCTGTCCTAAGCTAAAATTTGTTCTCTCTTCATTAGAATCTCTTCTAGGCAGGAACGGAGGTGTACACAGAGGTCCACAGTTAGACTTGAGCTTTCAGTATTGGTGGCATCCAATTCTTATGACTCCAAAATAAATTTGCTGACTAGGATTATCGATTCATTTTACAGCTTAACTTCCTTTTAAAAATGACCACACAGAAGCTTCTATAAAGATCTGGCTTGGAAACAGGCAAGACAGGTGCAAAATGCTCTTCTGAGGTGCTATATAAACTCTTCCAAACCTTGAAGAGGTTATTTGCTAAACATCTAAAAGAGTTAATGATCTTCCAAAAGGGAATAAAGATCAAACTCGGTGTCCTCCAAGCAGCACTAATGGCCCAGTACACTAAATCGTATACTCTTCTCTAAGTGACTTCAGTTTCTTTCTTTTTGCCTATTGAGAGCAAAATCTTACCCCTTTAAAAGGGACAAAGGATGAAACTACTTTTAGATTGCATTAAAACCATATGCTGCCCAGGAAATTCAACATTAGCAGGCAGTAAATTACACTTTTAATCTGCTTGTTGTTCCTGGGTGTTGCCACAAACATAGTGCAGTATGTGATACCACTTAGTGGCTGGATAACCTATCCGTGCCGTTTGGAAAACATGTTGTATTAATGATGGACTTCGGTGTTAACTCAATCTCCACCCCCCCAAGCTGGTTTAGATCATAATGCATCATTTTATAAGTATGAATAATAAGCACTTTAGTGCAAATTAATTTAGATGCCACCCCACCCTCCATTTTGCAAAGTGAAATTAAAAGAAATTTCTTTAGCCTAACCTCGACTGTCTATTAAAGTTGTGTATATAAACAAGCCAGGTTATCTTTTTCCTTGTGACAAGTGTTGTTTTATCTAACAGCCGCTTTCCTAGCAGTTCAGTGCTCCACCACCCTAAATTAGGACACTTTATCTTAAGGCTTCATAATCTTATGAGACTATAATTGGAAAGTTTATAAAAAAAAAATCCTGCTTTGTAAGCTTGGCAGCTGAGATAGGAGGGAATGAGAAGGGCTACAGCAGAATTACACCATCACTGCTAGCCTGACTCTGCTTGACAGAGCCGTTTAATATTTTGACAAGACAAAATATAAAGCAGCATTTTATTCTGTAGAGACTTCACTAGACACAAGCATGGAAGTGCCTGTGATCAATAAAGTTTGCGGTGGAGAGTGATTTATTTACAGCAGGGTATTATGTAGAGAAAGAGCTGTGATATTTCCACAGGCTTTGACGGCATAATGGGCCCCTCTCAATCCTTACATGGAAGGGTTAGATTGTCATGGTTGCTCAGGCAGTATTCAAAACGTTATCTGATCAGCCTTAAAGACTTCAGAACGAGACAGATGATTAGTTACCCTAAACGATCCTCATCATGCAGAAATTGATGATTTAATATAGTCAATGACAGACGATTCCATTTGTACTAGATAAAGTGTCTGCGGTTTGTATCAATCATAATAGAGTTATTATTGAGCATAAAAGAAAAGCATGTTTAATATCATTAATTCCAGATATGTCGCTTTCCACATCTGGCATTCATCCATAGACCAGAACCACTCCAGGCTATCATTCCTGCCTCTATGCCAGTGACTCCAGTGTTTTTTTGTAATTTCAAAATGTTTTTCAGCACCTCCAGCTAGGCGAAATAACAGTTTACAGATTACCTATGTCATCACATTTTGACAAACTTCTCAATCTGATGTGACCTTCATCTTTAGCCATCTGCTCGCCTCTGTTTCTACTCTTTTTTGATAAACCTCCACAGCTTAAAGCTGTAGTAGTTTGTTCCATACACTGTATTTCTAGGTCAACATTTCACCTGTGTAAATCCAGAAACACAGACTTCAGTGTAAAGATGGTGACCTGGGTTCAGGTCCCCAGGTACCTGACTCTCCCTCACCCCCTTAGTTATATTTTTCATCATTCATGTCAAATTCATTTTGATTGTATGGAGGAGAAAGCACACAATCAGAAAAAAGGAAGTACAAGTGGGAGTTGGGGTGATGGAAGAGAGAGAAAAGAATAATTAGTAAAACTGAGAAGTTAGAAAAGATAGGAAAAAAATGTCATTTCTAAATTCGACTTCTCTGAAAACAATGTAACAGTGGGAAAGCCATATAAATAATGAAGGAAGAGACACAAACTTTCTAGGAAACAAAAGTATGGTTACCTAAATTAAATGCTGTTTCTTTTTTATTTTAAATACTTTAATTTCCAAGTGATATGTTGAAATAACAAAAAAAAGCCCAGCTTCAAATATTGAGCATCCATTTTTTAGGGAGGAAAAAACTCAGTAAAAACAAAGAAGTCTCTCAGATATAAGTTACTTCTACTCATGAATGTTTATGCAGTCCTCGAGGCCATAGAAGACACTAGGGTTTTTTTTTTCTTTTTGTAATAAGAGTTGATTTGCAGATAATTTTTTATGTATTTACTTAACAAATACTTATTGAGCACCTACTATGTGCCAGACACTGTTTAGGCACTGGGGATACATCAGTGAACAAAAGAGACAAAAAGCTCT
This sequence comes from Mesoplodon bidens, assembly GCF_964165515.1. Classification (NCBI taxonomy): domain Eukaryota; kingdom Metazoa; phylum Chordata; class Mammalia; order Artiodactyla; family Ziphiidae; genus Mesoplodon; species Mesoplodon bidens. The sequence goes on along the minus strand of NC_138165.1, from coordinate 34,923,552 downwards.
GCCCTCATAATGCTCACATTATAATGCTGATTACAGACAAAAGGGATTGTGAGAAGCTAGATGGTTAAAAGTAGAACATTTTAAAGGATTAAGGATAGGATCAAAATAACAAACCTCAGGAAAGATAAACAAAAATCAAGATCTCCCTCTACCTTCATAAGTATTAGGTGTTAGGCATATGTACATTGGGAAGCGGAAAAAAAAAGTCATCATTCCTAGATGAATTTACTCCAACTAATTATCAATTATCAACACTAATGTATTTGTTTCCTCTCATTTTGCTTGGTGGGGTAAAGTAAAAGAGATTAGTACTTCCTCAGGGACAAAGAGTAAGTTTTCAAGTTTAGCTCCCATTGACTCATCAATATGCTTTAGTTATCCCTGCCTCAACATGACTGGTTTTCCAGACAACGTCCAAAATCTTCTCCATGTATGAACACTCCTTGTTAATTATAGAGGCAACTAATAGATTATGTAAGTACACATATAGCTTTTCAATTCTTTTATTGAAAACTACTGATGACATCTAAGGTGTAAATATTAAAGTATTCAGGGGAATAACTTAGCAGATTAGCCAAATAAGATTTAAGTATACAAATCTTATGAAAGACCCTCTATAATAGTAAAACATTCAGATTTCTAGTATTGAAGCTGGGCTCCAAAATTTTCTAACTATTTGACAAACTCTAAACCTCAGGTTTCTTGTTTTCAAAGTAGGAGAAAATATCTGCCTTGCCTTCTTGCAAAGGGTTACCTTAGGGGTGATTTTTAAAAGTCAACTATTTTGCAATAAGAAAAACCTGAGATACAACCTAGTCGAACTCCTCCATTTCATTAATGAGAAAATAAAGGCCGGGAAAATTTAAGAGACTTAATCCAGGTCAGTCAACTTAATAGCAGAACTGAGATTAGATCACTGTTCTCAATTTCTTATCCAGTGATTTTTATTTTCCTCTATGAGATAATGTAGTAAAAATGCTTGGAAAACTATGACATGCAGAAAGAATATGGTATTATAATGATGGAGCAAAATGATATTATCTTTCTACACCTGAGTTTTTATATTTGTCAAAAAGGCATTCCTGAATATCTCATAATGGATTCTATTAAGAATTAAAAGGAAATTATGCAAGAAACATTAGACATCTGATAAGAATGATTTCACACCTTGTATAAAATTTTATATGCAGATAAGACTAATGAATGTCCCTCAATAATCATGTTGATAGATCATGCCAAGTTTGACACTTTAGTTCTCTATCTAATAATTTATTCAACTGCCAGTATCAACATCATATTGGTTGAGTCTTATAAAATAATAAATCATGGCTGTGTTTTATTTTATTCCCATGACTAAGGTTAGGTTTTAATATCTTTCTGATGATCTAACACTCTCAAAGCAGACAGCAGACACCAGTAAACAAATACAAAAACAAATACCAGTAAACAAAGAAAGACTTTCTGTTCATTGATGGGTTTAGCCTTGACACTAAAATGTATATAGAGAAAGTGTCACTCAACTTTTGACATGTAAAATGTTTGTGTCAAACTCAGAGCAGTTTCAGAAAGCAAGTGACCATAAAGTCACCTAAAGCTAGAAATCAAAATCTTTCTGAATCAGAGTCTAAGAAGAGCACCCTTTGGTTCTGTTTCAAGCTCGTTACTGATTTTATTTGACCATTAATCAATTCATCTGTCCTCAAAATATTTTATTATTAAACTTTTTAAAAGATTTTTTTGATGTGGACCATTTTTAACATCTTTATTGAATTTGTTACAATATTGCTTCTTTTTTTTATGTTTTGGTTTTTTGGCCAGGAGGCATGTGGGATCTTAGCTCCCCAACCAGGGATCAAACCCTCACCCCCTGCATTGGAAGGCGAAGTCTTAACCACCAGGGAAGTCCCCTGTGCTCAACATATTTTAAATGCCCACAACTATTTGCCTGCCCCAAAATCACTGTGTTGACAATTACTATCTAAATAAGATTTTAACTAGATAATTGTAAATTTGCAAGTATAAAGAAAATGGAATCTATACGGTAAAATCAAGGCTGTAGCCCTCCATTTCACTTCACAAATCTAAAAGGTTAACTCGATCCACTTTGAATTTGATCAGTGGGCATAGATATTTAATTTAGAACTAAAATTATGCAAAAAGTCATTCTGATGTAAAGGGAGGAAAATGCAAAAGGTTTTCCAATCAGTTTTCCACTTCTCAACAACAGTCATTATAAGTAGCAAATAATGCTTCAAATAGAAAAATAAAGAATTCTGGTTTGGATAACTTTTCTCATTTCTCTTTTAAAAACAAGAATGCAATTTTAAAATGCTTTAAGTTTCTTGTCTGTAGTTACAAGCCAGCAGGAAACCTGAAGTTCTAATCTTTAGAAATTTCTCTTGGCACATACAATTTTAAAAATTAGGGCTAATTCTAAAATTTGTTATTTTATCAGTAAGTGTTTTGTTGTATATGAATGTAAGGCATTACTTTTTTTAATACTCTGTACTCTGATTTCCCTCTCATTTTTGTATCTTTGTTTATGATATACCTTTATCCTAGAATTTTTTTCCTTTTCATCTTCTCCTATCAAAATACTGCATTTCCTTCAAGTGCCAACTTAAATCTAAATTCAACCACAAATCTTTCTCTGGATGCTTCAGGTTTATTTATATTTTTTTTTTTTTTTTTTTAATTTCTAAAGCAATTGTGGTCTATGTTACATCCTCCAGGAGCATGCATTATTCACTAAACACACATTTAGTGCCTGGCCTAAACATAATTTGTATTAGGCACCAAGACTACTAAGAGGTTAACACATGAGATAGTATTCCACCTTATGTGGTAAAAGACGGGAAACCATGCATCTGGTTAACTCAGAAGAAATGTTTTTACATATTATCTCATTAAATCTTCATAGTATCTCAGTAAGGTAAAATTATTGTCCTATATCTCACCTATATCATTGCTGAGAAAACTGAGGCATTAAGAGATTGGGTTACTAATCCAAAGATTCCAGAGATAGATTGCTTTCTAATCATTCTAGGTTTACAAACCTCATCTCCACAACCACCGTGATGCCCCAGCTCTCTGAGAATTTGGGGGCTATTTTTTAAACTCTTTTCCATTCTACAACTTGCTGGATAAAAGAATATACAGTATGTTCACTTAACTATTTATTGACTGATTGCAGAGTATGAGTTCAATTCAAGTCTTAGTGAAGATCTAGATAGATTTTTGTCAAATACATATCATAGTTGTAATGTTTTTCTGTATTACTAATAAGGATATTAAAAACCATTTAATAGTCTAATCAGTACTCTCATAAGACTGAAGGAAAATGCAATAGATAAAAAACTGAAAAAGCAAAACAATAACAAAACCTAGTTTCTTTTCTCTATGATAAAGCTACAGAAATATACGACCATAAATTCATTTTGGAATTTTGCAAATTTAAGAGGTCAAATTCACAGATACCCTATCTTAACCTGTATACCAAAAAAAATCAGAAAATTCTAAACCTTTCAAGCAATGTACATTTCAAGTATAATAGCAACTTAGATATGTATGTTTACTATCTTAAAGAAAACCAGGCAATCACCGAAGGCAAAATTCCTCCTTCAGATCTCTATGAACAATCTGGACTCAAATTCTGTACTTTCTTTAAATGGAAAAAAAAAAAATCTCATTTAAGATCAACAAGAGAAACGCAAATCTGAAATATGGCTCATTATCCTTTAATGATACTTTATATTATATGTATATTTTCACATATTCACATATATATTGTTAGTAAGCAAAAATATCAGATGCCATTTGAATGTTACAATAACATTACATGAATTCAATGATAAAATTACTAAGGGAAAAGAAAAACTGTGGGAATGGAATCTCAAGCGTTACAGATATATTGGGTTGGCCAAAAAGTGCCTTTGGTTTTTAAGTAAAAATAAAAGACACATTTTTCATTTTCATCAAGAACTTTATTGAACAACATATACACCCTTTTGTTCCACTACCTTCTGCCATTTTTCAAGCAACTTCATAGTTCTATCTTCCCAAAACTTTTTATCTTTTTGAGCAAAGAACTGTTCCAGGTGCCTTTTACAGTGTTCCAGAGAACTGAAACTTTCCATTAAGAAAATTTTGTAAAGACCGAAATAAATGGAAATCCGAAGGTGCAACATCTGGCTGAATACTGCAGACAAATAAGAACTTACCAGCCAAGCTGTAACAGTTTTTGCCTGGTCATCAAAGAAACATGCGGTCTTGCATTATCCTGATGGAAGATAATGCGTTTTCTGTTGACTAATTCTGCATGTTTTCATAAAGTGCTGCTTTCATTTGGTCTAACTGGCAACAGTACTTGCTGGAATGATCTGTTTGGTTTTCCGGAAGGAGCTCATAATAGAGGACTCCCTTCCAATCCCACCATATACACAACATCACCTTCTTTGGATGAAGACTGGCCTTTGGTGTGGTTGGTGGTGGTTTATTTCACTTGCCCCACCATCTCTTCTTTTCCACATTATTGTACAGTAACCACTTTTCTTCGCCCATCACAATTTGTTTTAAAAACAGAACGTTTTCATTATGTTTAAGTAGAGAATCGCATGCGGAAATATAGTCAAGAAGGTTTCTTTTCTCTTAACTTATGTGGAACCCAAACATCAAAGCGATTAACATAACCAAGCTGGTGCAAATGATTTTGAATGCTTGATCTGGATACTTTGAGTATGTCAGCCATCTCCTGCGGGGTATGACGTTAATTGTCCTCAATTAATGTCTCGCTTTGATCGCTATCAACTTCAACTGGTACCCAACCATGGAGCATTGTCCAGCGAGAAAACTCCAGCATGAAACTTCACAAACCACTTTGACGCGTTTGATCAGTCACAGCATCTTCTCCATACACTGCACAAATCGTTTTTTTTTTTTGCATTTCAGTTGTGTTTTTATCTTTCTTGAAATAATAAAGCACGATATGCCAAAAATGTTGCTTTTTTTCTTCCATCTTCAATATTAAGGTGGCTACACAAAAATTCACCAATTTTGACGTCTTCTTTTAAATGCATGCTGATATGACAGCTGTCACATACGATCTAACAAAATTGTTTTGAATGAAGTTAAAGACAACTAAATGCTACTAGAGCCATCTTACGGAAAAAAACAGAACGAACCTTTTGGCCAACGCAATAGTTATGAAATATTCCTATAAACCATGCCATATTCCTAGAAATTAAATTTTTATTCCTGTCTAGTCTCCATATGTGTCAGGATTAAATTTTTTTTTTTTTCGCGGTACACGGGCCTCTCACTGTTGTGTCCTCTCCCACTGCGGAGCACAGGCTCCGGGCGCACAGGCTCAGGGGCCACGGCTCACGGGCCTAGCCGCTCCACGGCATGTGGGATCTTCCCGGACCGGGGCACGAACCCGTGACCCCTGCATCGGCAACAGGACTCGCAACCACTGCACCACCAGGGAAGCCCAGGATTAAATATTTGAGTTTCACACCAAAAATAAACTTTACCTCTCTAAAATATTAAAGTAAAAATTAAAAGTAGAAGTATGTAAAATTAGAAGGAAAAAGTATATTATTAATTATCTGTATATTAGACGTCATTTAGAAAATATTTAATCTCAAGTTGCCTTTTTTATCCCTGACACTCAGTACCCTATGTATCTATTTCTCTTTTGTCAGGATCAACATGCCTGTGAAGGCTCTAAACTGCCAGGTGCTATGGCAGAGAATTACACACATGCCACCTGGCCCGTCCTCCTAAGGTATGTAGATATAGTGACTAAGGGTGAGCTTGCAGGGCTTAAGCTGCCTCAGTTCAACTCCTGGCTCTACCATTCATTAGCTATGTGACTTGGTATGGATTACTCAATTTCTCTGGACCTCAGCTCCACGATCTTAAAATAAAGCCAAGTACTTCATGTCTCATGAGCTTGCCATAAATATCAAATGAGATAATGCATATAAAACACTTAGCACAATGCCAGGCACATAAATAATGGTCAAGAAATATTAGCTGTTATTACTACTATTATTAGCCAATAAGAGCTTATCAGTAAAGCCAACATGCTGTTAGGGATTAAGTTCTTCAATAGCAAGGTCATGTCATAACTAGTTTTATATTCTTGATGCATTAGTGAATGTGGATTGAATGACAGGCTAAGTATGTGAATAAAACCAATGAATGCAAATATATTTAAGATATAAGATATACATATTCATGTACATATATACACACATATACACGGTAAAAGACATATTATACATACATAATATAAGATCTTTGGTAACATCATCAATTACATAGATTTGGTCAACTCATCAATTAAGTGGAAATAATAAGCAAACCAGATGGATATTTGACTGAATTGACCCACTGACTGATTAAATTCATAGGTTCATTCTTGTGGTTCAGAGTGGTAAAGCCTCACTAATATTTAAGGAAAAGAAACATAATGTCAATTGAAAAAGGAGAGTGAAGCATTTAAATCATAAGTAGAGCAAGGATAAGCATACAGAAGCTAAAGAAAGGGGTAAACAGCATATTTATACACTGGTGGGAGAGGGGAGATTGAAGAATATGGCCACAGGGAGTTTAGGCAAAAAGTGCAAAGTAGAGGAGGCAAAGGATTTGAAAGTATAAATTCGCTTTCTTTCATAAGAATAGCATAAGAAAGGTGAACATACTGTCTTGGAAATATTATACCAAGCATTCCAAAACCACACATAAACAAATACTGAGGTAGCTAAGTATTTGTTCCTAGAAAGCAATCCCTCAACTTTAAGCCTTACTGAAATTATTTGTGCATTAAAGACACACACACAAAAACATGCCTGCAAGCAAACAGGTACATACGCACACATACATTTCTTGGTTGCCTAAACTAAAATTTTAAATCATTCTCAAAAGCACTGAAACTATACATTTCAGTACAAACAAACAAGAAACACTGACAACAACAACAAATCTAACAGATAATCTATCAAACCACCTCTGTATCTGGCATTTACAAATTAATAACAGACAAAAATCTATGTTCTTAATTGCAACTCTGGCACAGATGTGATTGTAGTGACTACTACCACTCACATATGGTATTAATTTTTCCAAGGTCAGCTATTAATGGCCCACCATCACAGATAATTCCACTTCTATGAATTTTTTTGCATATTTGAATTTTATTTTTTTATACAGCAGGTTCTTATTAGTTATCAATTTTATACATATAGGTATATATGTGTCAATCCCAATCTCCCAATTCATCCCACCACCATGCTCCCCCCCAGCCCCCCGCTTTCCCCCCTCAGTATTCATACGTTTGTTCCCTACATTTGTGTCTCCATTTCCGCCTTGCAAACCGGTTCACCTCTACCATTTTTCTAGATTCCACATATATGTGTTAATATACGATATTTGTTTTTCACTCTCTGACTTACTTCACTCTGTATGACAGTCTCTAGGTCTATCCACGTCTCTACAAATGACCCAGTTTTGTTCCTTTTTATGGCTGAGTAATATTCCATTGCATATATGTACCACATCTTCTTTATCCATTCACCTCTTGATGGGCATTTAGGTTGCTTCCATGACCTAGCTATTGTAAACAGTGCTGCAATGAACACTGAGGAGCATGTGTCTTTTTGAATTATGATTTTCTCTGGGTATATGCCCAGTAGTGGGATTGCTGGGTCGTATGGTAGTTCTATTTTCAGTTTTTTAAGGAATCTCCATCCTGTTCTCCACAGTGGCTGTATCAATTTACACTCCCACCAACAGTGCAACAGGGTTCCCTTTTCTCCACACCCTCTCCAGCATTTGTTTGTAGATTTTCTGATGATGCCCATTTTAACTGTTGTGAGGTGATTCCTCATTGTAGTTTGGATTTGCATTTCTCTAATGATTAGTGATGTTGAGCATCCTTTCATGTGTTTGCTGGCAATCTGTATATCTTATTTGGAAAAATGTCTATTTAGATCTTCTGTCCATTTTTGGATTGGGTTGCTTGTTTTTTTGATAATGAGCTGCATAAGCTGCTTGTATATTTTGGAGATTAATCCTTTGTCGGGTGCTTCGTTTGCAAATATTTTCTCCCATTCTGAGGGTTGTCTTTTCGTCTTGTTTATGGTTTCCTCTGCTGTGCAAAAGCTTTTCATTTTCATTAGGTCCCATTTGTTTATTTTTGTTTTTATTTCCATTTCTCTAGGAGGTGGGTCAAAAAGGATCCTGCTGTGATTTATGTCAAAGAGGATTCTTCCTATGTTTTCCTCTAAGAGTTTTATAATGTCCCCTCTTACATTTAGGCCTTTAATCCATTTTGAGTTTATTTTTGTGTATGGTGCTAGGGAGTGTTCTAATTTCATTCTTTTACATGTAGCTGTCCAGTTTTCCCAGCACCACTTATTAAAGAGACTGTCTTTTCTCCATTGTACATCCTTGCCTTCTTTGTCATAGATTAGTTGACCATAGGTGCATGCATTTATCTCTGGGCTTTCTATCCTGTTCCATTGATCTATGTTTCTGTTTTTGTGCCAGTACCATACTGTCTTCATTACTGTAGCTTTTTAGTATAGTCCGAAGTCAGGGAGTCTGATTCCTCCAGCTCTGTTTTTTTCCCTCAAAATTGCTATGGCTATTCAGGGTCTTTTGTATCTCTATACAAATTTTAAGATATTTGCTCTAGTTTTATAAAAAATGCCATTGGTAATTTGATAGGGATTACACTGAATCTGTAGATTGCTTTGGGTAGTATAGTCACTTTCACAACACTGATTCTTCCAATCCAAGAACATGATATATCTCTCCATGTGCTTGTGTCATCTTTAATTTCTTTCATCAGTGTCTTAGAGTTTTCTGAGCACAGGTCTTTTACCTCCTTAGGTAGGTTCATTCCTAGGTATTTTATTCCTTTTGTTGCAATGGTGAATGGGATTGTTTCCTAAATTTCTCTTTCTGATCTTTCCTTGTTAGTGTATAGGAATGCAAGATATTTCAGTACATTGATTTTGTATCCTGCTACTTTACCAAATTCACTGATGAGCTCTAGTAGTTTTCTGGTGGCATTTTTAGGATTTTCTATGTATAGTATCACATCATCTGCAAACAGTGACAGTTTTACTTCTTCTTTTCCAATTTGGATTCCTTTCTTTTTTTTCTCTGATTGCCATGACTAGGACTTCCAAAACTGTTAAATAATAATGGTGAGAGTGCACATCTTTGTCTTGTTCCTGATCGTAGAGGAAACGCTTTCAGTTTTTCACCACTGAGAATGATATTTGTTGTGTGTTTGTCATATATGGCCTTTACTATATTGAGGTAGGTTCCCTCTATGCCTACGTTCTGGAGAGTATTTATCATAAATTGGTGTTGAACTTTGTCAAAAGCTTTTTCTGCATCTATTGAGATGATCATATGGTTTTTATTCTTCAGTTTGTTAATATGGTGTATCATATTGACTCATTTGCATATATTGAAGAATCCTTGCATTGCTGGGATAAATCTCACTTGATCATGGTCTATGATCCTTTTAATGTTGTTGGATTCTGTTTGCTAGTATTTTGTTGAGGATTTTTGCATCTATATTCATCAGTGATATTGGTCTGTAATTTCTTTTTTTCTGTAGTATCTTTGTCTGGTTTTGGTATCAGGGTGATGGTGGGCTCATAGAATGAGTTTGGGAGTGTTCCTTCCTCTGTAAATTTTTGGAAGAGTTTGAGAAAGATGGGTGTTAGGTCTTCTCTAAATGTTTGATATAATTCACCTGTGAAGTCATCTGGCCGTGGACTTTTGTTTGTTGGAAGATATTTAATCACAGTTTCAATTTCATTACTTGTGATTGGTCTGTTCATATTTTCTATTTCTTCCTGGTTCAGTCTCGGAAGGTTATACCTTTCTAAGAATTTGTCCACTTCTTCCAGGTTGTCCAATTTATTGGCATAGAGTTGCTTGTAGTAGTCTCTCAGGATGGTTTGTATTTCTGTGGTGTCTGTTGTAACTTCTCCTTTTTCATTTCTAATTTTATTGATTTGAGTCCTCTCCCTCTTTTTCTTGATGAGTCTAGCTAATGGTTTATCAATTTTGTTTATCTTCTCAAAGAACCGGCTTTTAGTTTTATTGATCTTTGCTATTGTTTTCTTTGTTTCTATTTCATTTATTTCTGCTCTGATCTTTATGATTTCTTTCTTTCTGCTAACTTTGCATTTTGTTTTTTTCTTCTTTCTCTAATTCTTTTGGTGTAAGGTTAGGTTGTTTGAGATTTTTCTTGTTTCTTGAGGTAGGATTGTATTGCTATAAGCTTCCCTCTTAGAACTGCTTTTGCCGCATTCTATACATTTTTGGATCATCATGTTTTCATTGTCATTTGCCTCTAGGTATTTTTCGACTTCCTCTTTGATTTCTTCAGTGATATCTTGGTTATTTAGTAAAATATTGTTTAGCCTCCACATGTTTGTGTTTTTTAGGGTTTTTTTCCCTGTAATTGATTTCTAATCTCACAGTGTTGTGGTCAGAAAAGATGCTTGATATGATTTCAATTTTCTTAAATTTACTGAGGCTTGATTTGTGACCCAAGATGTGATCTATCCTGGAGAATGTTCTGTGCACACTTGAGAAGAAAGTGTAGTCTGCTGTTTTTGGATGGAATGTCCTATCAATAGCAATTAAATCTATCTGGTCTACTGTGTCATTTAAAGGTTGTGTTTCCTTACTAATTTTCTGTTTGGATCATCTGTCCATTGGTGTAAGTGAGGTGTTAAAGTTCCCCACTATTATTGTGTTTCTGTCGATTTCCTCTTTTATAGCTGTTAGCAGTTGCCTTATGTATTGAGGTGCCCCTATGTTGGGTGCATATATATTTACAATTGTTATATCTTCTTTTTGGATTGATCCCTTGATTATTATGTAGTGTCCTTCCTTGTCTCTTGTAACATTCTTTATTTTAAAGTCTATTTTATCTGATATGAGTATTGCTTCTCCAGCCTTCTTTTGATTTCCATTTGCATTAAATATATTTTTCCACCCCCTCACTTTCAGTCTGTGTGTGTCCCTACGTCTGAAGTGTGTCTCTTGTAGACAGCATATATACAGGTCTTGTTTTTGTATCCATTCAGTGAGCCTGTGTCTTTTGGTCGGAGCATTTAATCCATTCACGTTTAAGGTAATTATCGATATATATGTTCCTATGACCATTTTCTTAATTGTTCTGGGTTTGTTTTTATAGGTCCTTTTCTTCTCTTGTGTTTCCCTCTTAGAGAAGTTCCTTTAGCATTTGTTGTAGAGCTGGTTTGGTGGTGCTGAATTCTCTTAGCTTTTGCTTGTCTGTAAAGCTTTTGATTTCTCTTTCGAATCTGGATGAGACCCTTGCTGGTTAGAGTAATCTTGGTTGTAGGTTCTTCCCTTTCATCACTTTAAATATATTGTGCCACTCGTTTCTGGCTTGTAGAGTTTCTGCTGAGAAATCGGCTGTTAACCTTATGGGTGTTCCCTTGTATGTTATTTGTCATTTTTCCCTTGTTGCTTTTAATACTTTTTCTTTGTCTTTAATTTTTGTCAGTTTCATTACTACATGTCTCAGCATGTTTCTCCTTGGGACTCCCTATGCTTCCTGGACTTGGGTGGCTATTTCCTTTCCCATGTTAGGAAATTTTACAACTATAATCTCTTCAAATATTTTCTTGGGTCCTTCCTCTCTGTCTTCTCCTTCTGGGACCCCTATAATGTGAATGTTGTTACGTTTAATGTTGTCCCAGAGGTCTCTTAGGACGTCTTCATTTCTTTTCATTCTTCTTTTTCTTAGTATTCTGTTCCGTGGCAGTGAATTCCACCATTCTGTCTTCCAGGTCACTTATCCGTTCTTCTGCCTCAGTTATTCTGCTATTGATTCCTTCTAGTGTATTTTTCAATTCAGTTACTGTATTGCTCATCTTTGTTTGTTTGTTCTTTAATTCTTCTAGGTCTTTGTTAAACATTTCTTGCATCTTATTGATTTTTGCCTCCATTCTTTTTCCAAGGTCCTGAATCATCTTCACTATCATTATTCTGAATTCTTTTTCTGGAAGGTTGCCTATCTCCACTTCATTTAATTCTTTTTCTGGGGTTTTATCTTGTTCCTTCATCTGGTACATAGTCTCTGCCTTTTCGTTTTGTCTGCCATCCTGTGAATGTGGTTTTTGTTCCACAGGCTGTAGGACTGTAGTTCTTCTTGCCTCTTCTGTGTGTCTTCTGGTGGATGAGGGTATTTAAGAGGCTTGTGCAAGCTTCCTGATGGAAGGGACTGGTGGTGGGTGTTGCTCTGATGGGCAGAACTCAGTACAACTTTAATCTGCTTGTCTGCTGACGGGTGGGGCTGAGTTCCCTCCCTGTTGGTTGTTTAGCCTTAGGTGACCCAGCACTGGAGGCTATAGGCTCTTTGATGGGGCTAATGGCAGACTCTGAGAGGGCTCATGCCAAGGAGTACTTCCCAGAACTTCTGCTGCCAGTGTCTTGTCCCCGTGGTGAGCCACAGGCACCCCCTGCCTCTGCAGGAGACCCTCCAACACTAGCAGGTAGGTCTGGTTCATTCTCCTACAGGGTCATTGCTCCTTCCTCCTGGATCCTGATGGGCACTGTACTTTGTTTGTGCCCTCCAAGAGTGGAGTCTCTGTTTCCCCTAGTCCTGTTGAAGTCCTGCAATCAAATCCTGCTAGCCTTCAAAGTCTGATTCTCTGGGAATTCCTCCTCCCGTTGCCAGACCCCCAGGTTGGGAAGCCTGATGTGGGGCTCAGAACCTTCACTCCAGTGGGTGGACTTCTGTGGCATAATTGTTCTCCAGTTTGTGAGTCACCCACCCAATGGTTATGGGATTTGATTTTGTTATTGCGCCCCTCCTACCATCTCACTGCAGCTTCTCCTTCATCTTGGGATGTGGGGTATATTTTTTGGTGAATTCCAGTGTCTTCCTGTTGATGATTGTTCAGCAGTTAGTTGTGATTCCAGTGCTCTTGCAAGCGAGAGTGAATGTACGTCCTTCTACTCCGCCATCTTGAACCAATCTCTCTATGGATTTGTTTCTTGTCACAGCAACATCAAAGGAAAAGAAAAGCATGTTAACAGTCAGCACTTAAGGGTTGCTGAAGTGGCAGGTGGTTCAGTTCCTTTAAAACAATGACTCTCGTTTTACGTTGTGTGATTGTAAGGTAAAATACTGTCTTACCTGAAAGAGGCTTTGTCTATAGCTGAAAGGAAATAGTGTTTCTATTCTTGAAAGTGAAATATGGATCTGCAATTTTATGAGAAAGTGTGTCATTCGTCATCGAATATATTCTGAGTATATTTTTAAAGTTATTTCTGTTCTGTCTTATAAAAGATATTATGGGCTCTGCTCTCTACAGTTCTCTGTCTCTGTCTCTCTCTCTCACACACACACATACACACGCCAAAATCATGCTCTACAGCTGGTATTCTGGTATCCAAACCTTGGTGATACTGAATCTGCAATGTGTTTGAAGAAGAGGTGTCACATTCTTCACACTGAATGGAAGACTGAATCAATCACTAGAATGTAGTCGGTTTACCAGGACTGAAGTACCACTTATCAAAATACAATTCCATGAAGATGGATATTTGTAGAAAATAGACAAGACACTAAAACAACTGTTGCATAGTCATTAGGCTGAAGTAGAAGAGGTAGAAGAAATGCTGTAAGGAGTCACCTGGAAAATAATATCCAGGAGGACATCCTGGATACCCAGGCTTTTATAGTATGAATCTTTCTGAACCAAATCTTCAAGCCAACATGGATAAAAGAAGAACAAAGAGTGAGTATACCTGCAAGAAGGATCTGCAGTTATGAACGAAAATTTCTAAAGTGAGTCCAGATCTCAAGATCCATTGTGATCAAACCTATGAGATTTCTGTTCTCAATCACTGTCAATGCCATCCTCTGTGATAAAAATTAGCAATGTGTGTCATCATATTTGACCAAATCATGATTAGTTTGAGGAAAATTACTAGCTAGTATAAAGAAAAATATAGAAACAAAAACAAAATAAATTCAGAAATCTAAATAATAGGCATAGAAAAATATCTTTTTCAAATGGTTTGCTCCTCAAATGAATAAAAACATACTTCCATATTTTCATTTGCAATGAAACAAGTTTGACTTCTGGCTTTAATCTATCTTCCACCAACTTAAGACTGTCTCATAAAATAAATGGATCCAGAGAGGCTCTACACAGGGTCCTGCTCTGGAACTCACTATCATTCCTACTTGAACTCAATTCACTTCAAGTTTTTCCACTGTACCTGCTCCTCCTTTTTCCTCTATCACAAAAAATCACTGTACCAGCTGGCTGCCTCTCACCACGTCTTTTTTTTTTTTTTTTTTTTGGGTGGTGGTGGTATGCGGGCCTCTCACTGTTGTGGCCTCTCCCGTTGAGGAGCACAGGCTCCGGACATGCAGGCTCAGCGGCCATGGCTCACGGGCCCAGCCGCTCCATGGCATGTGGGATCCTCCCGGACCAGGGCACGAACCCGTGTCCCCTGCATCAGCAGGCGGACTCTCAAACACTGCGCCACCAGGGAAGCCCTCACCACGTGTCTTAAGATGACCAACTCATACCACAAATCATAGACTTATTTCTGACTCTTCACAAATGCCCAGGTAGTTTACGTCTTTGGATTTTGAGCACTTCCAGCACCAATCTGGTCTTCCCCACACTAAATTCCCCAATCATTGTTGAAATTTTTCATTATTACCTCCCCAGCACAGGGCTTAACATCTGTCATAAGACGTATACTCAATGTGTTTGTTCAATCAATGAATGGGTAACTCCTACCATAAAATGGTCTGCAATATGTATTTTTGTCTAATTCTAAAAAAAGGTTTTGTGTTGCATATATTAGGTTAGCTTTCTCTCTGAGCCATCTAATTATACACTGTCTCTACTCTTTACTCAAGTTTAAAATCTTTAAAAGCATGTTCACACCTCTATACTGATTTATTATGCCCCCAAAGCTAATAATTACCCCAATCTCAGGTCCTCTGTCTTTAATCCTGATGATTATAAAGTCCACAAGGAAAGCAACTGTACAAATGGCCTCTGTCTACCAGTCATTATGACATAAGATCTAAATGCAGGACTTGGGTCTTTTGGAAATTAATCTGTGAATTATCCAGTCTAAAGGTAGTATGTATGTGGTAGATAATATGGTCAGAAGCTGTACTCATTGGCATGTAGAAAGTATTCCAGTGAACCAGATGTAGGCTTGAGGAGTCCACAATTGAAAAAGTTGAAAGAACTTTAAGGCACACAAGAACACAGCTGACAGTTCAGAGATATTAATACAAATACTCCATGAAAAAGAAAAGTCTTCTATTACCCTTCATTGATGTTTGTTCACATTGTATTTCATGCTGCACCAGAAATTAATATGTATCACTTCATTTATTTTCTGCATGTTTACATATTTCACCTCACTGATGAGCTATTACAAACAACAGGTCTAAGTAGGAAACCCTGGTGAGTTTAGAGGCACAGAATTGTACAATTAAAGCAGAAAGATAATATGTGTGTGTCATACTCACTTACTGTAATGAATGTATCAATGACAGCTTTGAGGAGGTGTTATTGTTTCCTAAAACCAGCACACTCCAACTATATGGACAGGAAAAATTCTTTGCTACTTTGTAGAAAACAGTATGTGCTGAAGCTAAGCTATACTGCAAGGCTAATGTTAATTGGCTTTTTAATGGCAAGATGGTTTGCAGCATACTGTAACACAAAAACTCTCTGCCTTGGTGGGATTTCTACTTCTAATCTTGATAGTTCTGGAACAGAGTCTTCGGCTTCTCCCTTTCCACCCCTACACACACACACACACACACACACACACACACAAATACACAGCCTAACATTCCCAATTTCCATAATCTTTTAAAACCGAAGCCTCAGGTCAGGTTAGTTCAATACCTGCAGAGAGAACGTTGAATGACATTTAAGTCAACCTTGGAAATAGCCAGTCATTTCTTTGCTTAGAATGAATACCAAGCATGTCAATTTCACTTATTTTTAAGTAAAAACGCAGGCGTTGGAAAGAGAAAAGGTTGATAATGTTTTTTGTTTTTTGCTGCTATTGCTGTTTCTTTTTTGGAGATTGTTTTGAGTTTTGGTTGTGTGTGATTTATTTATAACCTGATATATGGAGGCTAAAGTCTCCAATACCTAATACTTTGAGTTTATAAAATCCTGCTGACCCCGATAGCACAGAAAATTCTACATCCTGAGAAGTCAATTTCTTGAACTGTTGAAGAAACTGACATTTTATTAATTCCTAATAATTAACTGTTTCCAAATACTAGTCTTAGTTACCCAAAAGAACTGTCAATTCTTTGAGCATAGGGCAAAATCTTATTTATTCATGGAAGAGACAGAGAAGGTAATAATTACAGTATAATGTGATAGAACCTATAGCATACTGATAAAAAAGAGTCCAAAACAACTGTGCAGAGGGCTGCCTGGCAAGAACTGTGACCCTATATCAACGGATGCAGCCAGCTCATGTTGATCCCTCAGGGAGGATGCTGAAGCAATAAGTAGCCAGATTTGAGTTTCTTTCTCCTCTCTCATGCCCTACTTATGATTACCAAGTGGCGGCTCAACCAGAAGCTGGAGAGCAAGAAAGCATTTGTGGTAGTACATGCAGATCCACCTTCCAGAGCACAAAGCAGGTGCTTAAGGGTGGAAAGTAGACCTTGAAATATAAATGAATAATAGCCAACACAAACATAGACTTGAGGGTGTAAGTTTAGTTTCGCACATAACAGGTGGCATGTGATCATAGGATATTCCGATGGGGACAGAAATCCAGGATCTGGAGTTCAGGAGGAAGATCTGTGCTAAACAAATGGATTTAGGCCTATTAAGCTACAGGTAGTTGAAACAGTGAGAGTAGATGTAATAACTAATGAAGGGTGAAAAAAAAAAAAAAAAGAGCCAAAGGAAGAATCCTGAATAACTCCAACAAGGAAACAGTGCACAAATGATATAAAAGGCAGCACTGGGGCTTCCCTGGTGGCGCAGTGGTTGAGAGTCCGCCTGCCGATGCAGGGGACACGGGTTCGTGCCCCGGTCTGGGAAGATCCCACATGCCGCAGAGCGGCTAGGCCCGTGAGCCATGGCTGCTGAGCCTGCGCGTCCGGAGCCTGTGCTCTGCAAGGGGAGAGGCCACAACAGTGAGAGGCCCGCTTACCGCAAAAAAAAAAAAAAAAAAAAAAAGGCAGCACTGACTAGGTGAAAACAGAAACAGAGGATCCAGTTATCATGAAGTACTGGGAAGAAATGGTCAGAAGGGGTAAATGCCGTGCAGAGTTCAGACAAAATAAGGATTGAAAAATCCTCATTCAATTTAACAATGAGATCACCCGTAATCTCAGTGAAAACAGTTTGACTGGAGAAGTGGGGATATAAGCCTACTGCAGTAGAAGAAACCTAGTGTCTTGGTGATCCATAGAAATTAGAGCCTAAAGCTAATTGCACCAATGGGAGGTGCAATCCCAAGGCAGCAAGACTGAGAAAAAAAGAATATGAAGCAGGCAAGAAAGAAAGCAAATATAAAGAGGTGCATTGTGAACAGTCTACAGATTTTTTAGAAATCCAGCCAGCTGCTCGGTGTCTGGATAAGCCATATGGAACCACCCACAGTGTGGAACGATCCAACAGAGGGGGAATAAAAGAGAAATTTACCTGCTGGATCTCCTCTTACCCAACCCTCCATCCCAGTTGTGCTACACAGTCCTTCAGGGCAGTCAACGCCACACAGCTCTGCATCTGAGTCCTAAGTGGTGGAAGAAGCCAGAGCCTTTGTGGATCCAGCCAGCTCAGATCTTGACACTGGAACAGCTGTGACTCTTTCCTGGGAAAGTGTGATCATGGCCAAGCCAGTGCCCAGTCCTTGTCCTGGGGGATTCCCAACAGACAATAGGTGAGGAGACAGCTTTGCATATGGGAGTTCTCCACTGAGCAAGCAGCCAAGAACCTAGGAGGCAGCAGGGGCCGAACAACTATGGAGAGGTACATAAGGTGAATGGAATACAGGTAGTAAGTGAAATCTGACAGGGCAGACAGCTGCTTCAGGAAAAGTGAGAAGAGAAGGGTAAAAGGTAAAGAGGACTCCAGGAAAGGAGTATGACATAGTGGGAAAAGCACAGAGTAGAGCCAGATTGCTTGAGTTTAAATCCTTGCTCAACCTCTCACTACCTGTGTGATCTTGAACAATTCATTTGACCTTTCTGTGTGCCTCAGTGTTTTTCTCCATAAAATGTAGAAATAATATCCAGTCTGTAAGGTTGTTATGAGTTACTATATATAAAACATTTAGAACTGTGTCCAGCACATACTGGGCATTATTTTAATGTTTGATAAGGATCAAAGGAAGATTCTTTTGTTTCACAGACACTTGAACATCTTTTCATGCTGAGGAAAAAAAGAGAACTTTAAGGGAAACTGAACATACAGGACAGATAAGGAATTACTGATGGAGAAAGCTATCAGAAAGGATAGAGTTTCTTGGTTAAGTAAAGGGATTAGTGCATAATAGGCACTTACTGATTATATGCTTGTTGATTGATTAGAAGTAAGTATTAGATCAAATAAAGTAATCACATATGATTTACATAAGCAGTATTTGTAGTATTTACTAGTCTTTTTTTTTTTAATTATTTTTTTTTTTTTGCGGTACACGGGCCTCTCACTGTTGTGGCCCCTCCCGTTGCGGAGGACAGGCTCTGGACGCGCAGGCTCAGCAGCTATGGCTCACGGGCCTAGCCGCTCCACGGCATGTGGGATCTTCCCAGACCGGGGCACAAACCCGCGTCCCCTGCATCGGCAGGCAGGCTCTCAACCACTGCGCCACCAGGGAAGCCCTAGTCTAACTTTTTAAATGTTACATAATAATGGAATTCCCTGTAGCCGTACACATAAAGGCCTGGAATAAATATTGTTTAATGAATGAAGAATTGAAGTAATGATTGAATGAAAGTTAATATTTACTGCTCTGCCCATTCAGTTGCTACCTTTTCCAGCCCAATCTGTCCTACAGGATCTTATGTCTTAAATTAATACAAAGCAAGGGAGGCAGAATATTCTGTGAGCTCAGACTCATCAGCCACTGGAGCCTGGAATTAATTTTATAGTATCTGATGAGCCTGCATTACACACTAAGCACTCACGTATCTATCATATTATATACAGCCTTTTCCTGGGGCTGCCATGCTCCCTAGTCTGTGTGTCTAGGCATCTGCCTTAAGTTTCCTGTTCAGAGCTCCAGTTACCTTCCAGAATTAAAGTTCAGCCCTAAACTTCAGCCCATGTATTTGAATCTTTGGTTTCCTTTCTATCTTCTGTCATAGTAGGAAAGGCTGGACTCTGTCCCTTGACCCTATCCAGTGCCTTGGTTCCCTCTCCCAATGACTGACAAGGCCAGAACATGATGCTACTCCCAAATCAGCTGAGCATGGCCATTACCTTAATTTCTTTCCAGCTGGATAATGGACGAAACCAACCTGCATCATCTCAGGTTCACCAGGTTTCTTTGGAAATTGTACTAGACTGTTGTTTCCTCTCTCAAAAGCCAGCACTAAAATTGGATCACTTCTCCCAGCCCTTGATCTTTGCAGCTTCCTCTCCTAGCTTCCTTTTCTTCCCCACTGGCCTATTTTTGCAGTGGAGATTCCAACATACCTGATGATCAAGCCCACTTCAGGTAAAGCATGCCCACTCAAAGCATGATTTTGTGCTTCTCTCAAAGACAATGTGAAAATGTTAATTCATCAACTCGTTATTGTATACTTGCATGTAGAAGTACTTAGTGTTTATGATCCTAAAAGGCACACAATGTAAAACTGTATATTAGATTCAATGGGCTACACTGAACAATTCAATGGGCAACATTTTTAACACTCCACAATTTTTCCTCTAATATCAAGCTGAACACCAACCAAGTTCTCAAGTTCTTTCTGTGGACAGCCTTCTGATTCCAGAGGCAGTTTAATATATTGGAAAGTGCAAGGGCTTTGTAGTCAAACAGCCACGGGTTCAAATCCTATTTGTGACTTTGTGTTACTTGGGGCAAGTTACTTGGTCTCTCTGAGCCTCACTTTCTTCACTGTAAAAAGAGGGTTGATAAATACCTGCCACAGAGGGTTGTTTGAGGGATAAATGAGATCACAGATCAAAAGCACTCGGTCCAGTGCCTGCACTCAGGGAAAGGTAATTCCCTCCCTTTTCTTTCCTTTCTCCTAATATGAACTAAAGATCAAACAGACTTCAGTATTACTCACACTCAGTTCTATTCCTGAAGACATCCTACAATTTTTATAAGCCACCCCAATATCAGAAATATGACTATCAAAACTTAATTGTTGGGCTTCCCTGGTGGCGCAGTGGTTGAGAGTCTGCCTGTCGATGCAGGGGACACGGGTTCGAGCCCTGGTCTGGGAGGATCCTGCATGCCGCGGAGCGACTGGGCCCGTGAGCCACAACTACTGAGCCTGCACATCTGGAGCCTGTGCTCCGCAACGGGAGGGGCCGCGACAGTGGGAGGCCCGCGCACCGCAATGAAGAGTGGCCCCCACTCGCCGCAACTGGAGAAAGCCCTAGCACAGCAACGAAGACCCAATACAGCCAAAAATAAATACATAAATAAATAAATTAAAGGAAAAAAAAACTTAATTGTCTGAGTTTTCTCCATGCGTAGACTAAGCAAATTCAAGCAATTCCATAAATTGGAAGCGTTTTAAGGCATTTTTAAACAGAAGCTTATTTATTTATTTACTTATTCTGTAGCCTCTGGCATTTTGAGTGTGCAATCAGCCTTATTGTTATGGCACAATTTTGCAGCTGTGAATACAAGGCATATATATATTATATATATATATATATATATATATATATGTAAGGTCCCTTTAAAACTGAGGGGTTTTATATTCACTTTCTCCCGTATTGGGTATGTTTAATCACTTCAACCAAAAACCTAAAACCTGAAAAATTTTTCTTGAATGCATCTAATGGTCAGGACCTTCTCTGACTACCAAAAAAATCATATGCATTTCTTTACATGATCATGGAACAAATGGATGTGTCCTGTACCTAGGAAACAGTGCATGAATCGATCTCCTTTGTGCATCAAGACAAACTATAGGTCATTGTGTTTCCAGTGATGGCCTCAGATATCTCTTTATTAAATCTTGTGTCATCATCCAGGCTATCAAATTCATGACTCTATCTCCTAAATTTCACATTTGCTTTGGCCCATGTGGAAATTTGTCCCAAAATTCTTTGAGATGCGACTTATTGATAAATGCAGTCTGTATTTCCTCCCCTTGGGCTCTTGTAATTATTTGAATAGAGCATGGTGTAAATGACTGGCAGCTTTCATTTCTCAACTATTTTGGAACATTTGCTCTTGAAACCCAGCCACCATTCTGTGAGGAAGCCCAAGGTGTCTCATAAGATGTCGAGATGCAGAGGAACCAAAAGCCAGAATCAACTTGCCAGCCATGTAAACAAACCATCTTAGAAGGAGGTCTCTATCCTCATCTGAGCTTCCCCAGCTGTCCCTGCAGAGCCCTGCCAAAATTTTAGATTCATGCACACAATAAATGATTACTGTTCTTTTATGACACTAAGTTTTAGAGTCCTTATAGATAGCTGGATCAATCCCCAGAAGTTAGACTTTCCATTGATAGGAGTTTAGATAATATCTGGAATGTAATCAATGGGCTATAATCATTTATCTTTAGAAGGGATATGCCTTAAATTGTCTACATAGTTTCTATCTCTTCACTTCTCCCCTCTGACATTAACTCTCTGATTTCCTCTACTACCTTTCCCTTTTAATCTTACATTCTTGGTATAGTGGTCTCTTCAGAGCTCCTCATATATACAAAACATGCACCCAACTCAAGAACTTTGCATGACTGTCCCTCTAAATCCTCTTCGCCCAGATACCCTCTCAGATCATCTCCTTCAAATCTCAGCTCAAATGTATCTCAATGAGAACTACACTATTTAAATTGCAAATTCACTTCTACCAGAGGACTCACTATCTCTTCTATCCTGCTATAATTTTCTTCATAACATTCATTAACTTATTATTTATTTCTCCATCGGTAGAATGTAAGATCAATAAGGACAGGGATTTTTTTTTTAACATCTTTACTGGAGTATAACTGCTTTACAATGTTGTGTTAGTTTCTGCTGTATAACAAAGTGAATCAGCTATATGTATACATATATCCCCATATCCCCTCCCTCTTGCACCTCCCTCCCACCCTCCCTATCCCACTCCTCTAGGTGGTCACAAAGCACCAAGCTGATCTCAGGGCAGGGATTTTTGAGCTTGGATTTTGGGGTTTTTTTCCTTTTTAGTTCACCAGTGTATTCCCAACAACATGGTATTTGGTGTTCAATAAATATTTAATGATTGGGACTTCCCTGGTGACACAGTGGTTAAGAATTCACCTGCCAATGCAGGGGACACAGGTTCGATCCCTGGTCCAGGAAGGTCCCACGTGCCTCGAAGCAACTAAGCCTGTTCTCTACAACTACTGAAGTCCACATGCCTAGAGCCCATGCTCTGCAACAAGAGAAGCCACCGCAACAAGAAGCCCGCGCACCACAAGGAAGAGTAGCCCCCGCTTGCCGCAACTAGAGAAAGCCAATGCACAGCAACGAAGACCCAATGCAGTCAAAAATAAATTAATAATTAATTTTAAAAAACTCTATGGAGCTAAAACATAATTTAAAAGAAAATATTTAATGAATGAATAGGGAATACACAGAGATCAGCTACTGCTAAATGATAAATGTAGCAATCAGCTCTTAGTAAGGAGTATAATATGCGTTATCTTTCTAGGTGAGAGATGAAATAATCAGAGCTCAGTGGGGAAGGATGGGTGAAAAGAAACACAAAAAGTAGCAGATCTTAAGTTTGATGGAGGTATCTAGAGGTGTGCAGCCTGGCGGCCAACCCATAGAGTCACCACAGTACAAAATAATTCCTGTCTGCAGTAAAAGGCACAGAACTTTAGTGGAGTGTGAGATAGAGGAGTCTATGCCTGTATAGAAGTGGGTAATGAGGCTGTTGTGATGCTGAGTCCCTAACACATTCTGAGAGAACTCCACAATTTGTCAATTTAGAATGTGACATAATTGGAATTAATCAGTATGTATTCTTTGGTGTCTGGCTCACTCGCTCAGCATCATTCTCCATGTCATTCATGTTGTTATAGGTAGCTATAGTTCGTTCACTTTTCATGGCTTGGTATTTCATCACATTATTATATCATAATTTATTTATTCTTCCATTAATAAACACTTGCATTATTTCAAGTTTTGCTCTTTTATAAACACCACTGCTAAGAACATTCCTGTACATGTATCCTGGTACACATAAGCTTTTGGTACTTCAGGGAAGGTACCAGAAGCACAACAGCTGGGTCACAGGAATGAATATCATCAAGTTCACTAGTAATATCAAGTTTTTCCAAAATGGTTGCACCAATTTTTTATCACCATCAGCAGTGTATGGGAGTTTTTGTTGTTCCATATACTCATGAACCCTTGTTTGGAGTTGATTTTTTAAAGTATTTTTTTCTTCTCCCTCCCTCCCTCCCTTTCTCCCTCTCTTTCTTTTTGGTTTTTGAAGAGCACTTTTACATTTTTTGGTAGTAGAATTTATAAAGCTTTTCCTCTGTGGTTACTGTTTTTGTGTCTTACATAAGAAACCCTTACCTACCCACAAATGAAGAAGATTTTATATGGTCTCCTAAAACCTTCTTTTGGTTTTACCTTTCACATTTAGGTCTCTAATCCATGCTAATTAATGTCTGAGTACGAGTCCAAGATCTAATTTCATTTTTGTCCAAATAGATACCCAATTGTTTCAGCTCCATTTTATGTACAGTTTTTCTCAACTGTTCTGCCACGTCACCTTTATCATAAATCAAAGGTCCATTTATAAGTCATTTCTGAATTCTGTTCTGCTCTTAGAATTGTGAAATCCAATGATATATCTAATCCTGCAATAAAACCACATTGTCTTAATTCCTATAGCTTTATAGTAAATCCTGACATTTAATAGACTATATACTCTTATCCAAGATCAGCTACTTAAGGGTCCACTGAAACATAAAAATGCGGGGCTTCTTGTTCAAAAGTTATTAAGAATTTGAAGATGATGACAGCAGAGTGTTAAAAGCATAAGGCCCTTCTAAATGCAGGACTCTGGGCAACTGCACAGGTCACGTGCCCATGAAGCCGGTACAGCTTAAATGTCAGTGCTCATGAATAAAGTTTTATTGGAACCAAGCCCTGACCATTCCTTAATATATCATCCATGGCCTCATTTCTGTCACAATAGCAGAGCTGAGTAGCTGCAAAGAAGTCTGTGTGACCCACAAGTCCAAAATATTTACTATCTAGCCCTTTAAGAAAAGTTTGCCAACCCAGCTTAAAATTTCAAATATAGTTTTAGAGGAATAGGGAAGAATTTATGGAGGAAGTAGAAGTTGGGTTGTGCCCTGAATGATGAGCAGTATCTGATATGTTAAGATTAAGAGAAAATACCTCTTAGACATGGAGAAAGCATGAAAAATTTGTAGTTTCAGGAATAAATGTACTGAAATCAGTCCAGTGAGGAGAATGACCTACTAACACAGAGTACGCACTTTGGGAAATACTAGAGGATAAGACTGTAGAATGAGGATGCATCCAGAAAACTCTGGAAAATAGGGTCTAATTTTTAAAGAACTTTTCCAAGAGCAAGCAGACCACATTTAGGGATATTTTATTGTAAGACATTTATATAAGACATAATTTGTGTCTTGAAAGATAAACTGAGACATGGTAAAAACTGAGGATGGACATGAAATCTTAGTACCCCTATTCCACATTATAAATCACCCTTTTGGCTTAGATTATGGTTTTCATTAGTGTTACCTGGCATCTAAGATACAGTTGGCCCTCTGTATCCATGGGTTTTGCATCCACAGATTCAACGAGCTACGGATAGGAAGGCTGACTGCATTCATTGTTCTACACCACTTTACATAAGGGACGTGAGCAGCCCTGAATTTTGGTATCCACGGGGGGCTCCTGGAACCAATCTCCTGTGGATACCAAGGGAAAACTGTAATCCCAAACACACACATACACACATTTCTATATAACCTATCATATGACTCTCCCTATTCATATTCATCAGTATGAACCCAGAATAACTACTTAACATTTTCCTTACCTCAGGTCAAGTGCCCCTAAATGAAACAGCTACCCCTACCCATGAGTCTTCTTATATGGCCCCTTTTGAAGGTCTTAAGCTACCACTCCTCACCTCTCAACTATAGGCAGGAAGAAGGATGGTGATCACATGTCAACTTTATTGGACAGTTTGCCTGTACTCCTCACAGGGTTTGAGGTCGTCTGACACAAACTAAGCCACTCTATTCTGTTTATCAACACACTGGCTGAGCCAGGACGCTATTGTTATTCTGTACCAAAGCTGTCCAAAGACCAAACCATAAAGTAGGAAAACCTGTATTTGGCACTATCTCAGCATCCTTTATGTTTGCTCTCTCATAATGTGACAACTAGGCTTTTCTCAGCACTCACAGTCTAGATTCTCTGCCTAGTAAAATAAATTTATTTATCTTCTTCCCACCTATATCAGCCTCCTCTAAGATGTTAATGACTGATGGCAAATTAATGTGTTAGGTACTGGGGGGGAATCTAAATTTTAACAGGGGATTTCTAAAAGAGCATTGATTTAAAATTTAAAAAAAGAACAAATAAATTTTAATAGGAAATTTTATACAATGCAGTTGAAATGATACTTGCAAGCAGAGTTCTTTCTATCAGTCTTCAAAAAAAAAATAAGGCCATGTACCAACTGTCATCCCCTCTTACCTTTATATAACAGCCTACCTAGCAGTCAACGTGCATTGTGTATCTAGAAGTACAGCTATTGCCTAAAGAACCCCTCTGGAGCTTAGTGGCTTTGAGGCTGAGTGGGCTCCTGAGACCAATCTGGAAGTCACACTACTTAGGCTATTAAAGTAACCCTCCACGTACTATTATATACTGTTCACTCAAAAAGGAATATTTGTAGGGCTTGTAGAAACCTCTAGGCTCCATAAAATAATAGATTTGCATGCAGTACCCAGTTCAACTAAATTCCCTCACACTTCACAGGAGAAATTCATTTGCTGGAAATCATTTATTTGGCTTAAGAGTTTAATTATTCATTTGGTTCTGAGCTGCACAAGGAAAGCAGCAACGGCTCAGTTGAGCAAGACAGACTCTGAACAAGGAAAGAGCCCACACAACTGTTTCTAGGTCTTTTCATAAGACCGAATGTCAGCAAAGAACCTGCTGTAATTCATGGTGTGGGGCCCATGTGAAAGACTGAAGATCTCGCTAGTATTTTATCATGAATAGCTGTTGTCCATGAATTCAAATTCTTGAAACAGGAGGGAGAAGAGGAGAAGGAACTTTTTTTTTTTCCATTGTGCTAGGTGCTTTAAAAAAAATCATGAAGAAGGTATAGCCACAGGTATCACCAATTTAAAGATGAGGAAACTCTAGGAGAGTTTACAGAAGCTTAGAGAAGCTAAGACACTGGGCCAAGGACACATGACTAACTCTACCATATGTGTTTCCTGGCTTCTCTTGACTTATTGAAGGGCTCTGTTCACTTCTTTGGGCTTCTGGTTCAGGCTGCCAAATAGTAATGCTTTGGAATGCTTAGCCGAGTAGCAGTTAATAGACATCATAGAATCAGCTCAAACATACAAAAGAGGAAAAGAAAATCATGTATTATGATGTTAGTTATTAATCTAAGCAGTCTCTCTAAAATAAGACCTGCCATTTCCATAAACTGATCTCAAGTTCTAATATCCACATATCATTTTAAAAAATAAAGTTAACTACCATTAAAGTAGATATTGGGAGACTTCTAGGTGCCAGATAGCATACTTTGTCTTTAATCTTTCCAACAACAAATTAGGGAGCCCCATTTTACAGATGAGGAAACTGGCCAAATTACCTGTCTCCTAGTAAATGGGAAAATGGGAATTTGAATCTAGGTCTCTCTGTCTCCTTTGCCCAGTATTTACCACTGCACCAAGCCCTAGGGTATAATATTGCACCATCTTTATTTCAAAGTCCATGGAAGTTTAGAAGTTAAATACTAGCAGATATTTACCCCCAACAGCATGAGTCAAACATCTCTGTGCACCCATTCTATGTCATTATCAGTGGAAATGCACATGTTTAACTTTTCCTGTATATCCAAATGTGCAACCACCCTCATCAACGAACACCTGAAACTTCAGCCTGTCTAGATGCCCACCAGCAGTCCAAAGGCTTGCACCTATAAATGATTCTGCTAGTTTCCTGGAGTTATAAGACCCAGTTCCTGATATCTGCTCCCTCACCTTAACTCTTGAATCCTGAGTCCTTTCTGCATTAACCTTAGCAAGGTGCCTTGAGGCTGAAAGGGTCATTCTATCAGGGCTCTTTAATCCAGTGGGACATATAACAGATGTATCCCTTTAAATAGCATCTATACGCTGATGACTCTCACATTTATACTTCAACTTCAGCCCTATCCTGAGTTCCAGATTTATAATATTAACCGCCTCCACAATATCTCCACTTGGACATGCACTAGGCATCTCGACATAATATGGCCAATACAGAACTCTTGATTCCATACAAGGTCTCCATCTAAATACATTTTCAAGCCCTTTCCAGTCCTTCCATAGTTCAATAAATGGAAACTAGAGAAGTACCACTCTCCACCAGCTGATCAGGTCAAAAATCTAGAAGCCATTCTTGATTTCTCTCTTTTCCTACCATCCCATATCCAATCCATCAATATGTCCTATTGTACCTACCACTTCTTACCAACACTGCTCCTAAAACTAAATTCCAAGCCATCATCATCGCCAGCCTGGACTACAGAACTGTTCCTAATGGGTCCCTCTAACTCCACCTTTGTACCCTACAACTCATTCCCTACACAGCACTTTCTAAAATATAAAGCAAATTATGTTACTTCTATGCTTAAATACCTCTCATGGATTTCCATTATGTATACAATAAAACAGAAACATGTGACGCTATCTGTGAGGTCATAAGTGATCTTGGTCCCACCCACCTCTCCAACCTTATCTCCCTATAATTTCCACATTCTTTTGCTCTCTTGAAAACTCCAAATGTGTTCTTCTCTCAGTGCCTTTTTACATGCCATTCCCCTATTCGAAGCACCTGCCCTCCTTAAAAGAGACCTTCTCTGGCTTCCTCAGGTAAAGCACCCCTTCACCTCTGTCACTCCCCACCATTTTACCCTGTTTTGTCTGACTGAAAGCACTTATTAGTAAACAGACTTAGCTTCTTTTTTCATTTATGTGTTTATTATCTATCTTCCCCATCGCCCCTATTAGAATATATGTTCCTTGAGAACAGGGGCGTGACTCTTGTTCTCTGCTGGATTTCCTGTGCCTAGAACAGTGTCTGGCACATGGAAGGCACTCAGCAGATAACTGTTTACTGACTCCTGGATGGCTCATTCCAGAAAAAGAGATATCAGACTCTAATCTAGAGAAACACTGGGAGAAGGAACATGAAGATGAGAGGCTGCTACTTGCCTTGACTTCAAGTGAAGAATGTATGCTTCATGTTCCACTGGTATCAAAGGTCAGGATTCTTTCTCACAACTAGCACAAATAGAGTAAGAGTCAGTGACTGCTCTATTTTCCCAAGTAATAGTTCCTAAGAGGTTTCAGCCCTGATAATCAATTTATTGAGTTTTCCCTCTAGATTTGATAGAATTAGGCCTCTGTCACCATTTCATGGGAGAGAAGTCCTCTCAGAAGTAGTCTTAATTATGAAGCCATATCCAGTCCCACTAAAGATCTCTAATGAGTTCCTAGGATTGCTGCCTGGGTCAGCAACCACTGTTCCTGAATGCCATGTGAATTCTCTGACTCCTGAAACTTGTGGGTGAGATATCGGAGATTACCCTAAACAACCCACTAGAATATGAAGCAATCCTTAGGTCTTTCATGGTCATTCCTGCAAGCAGCTACCACCATTGCAAGACACGGCTCCTGAAGACACTCACCTCCCTAGCATCTCTGCTAGATGTTCCACACCTGCCTGTGAGGATCCCACAGGAACACAGTAACCATGGTGGCTTCCCTGTTGAGGGTCAGGCAAGCGGTACAAAACCTGTAATTGAAGAAACTATTCCATTTCTGCAGAATTAGAGACAGTTTTACCTCTAATCTACTTTCATACATTATTTTATTAATTATATGATTTATGGTTTTCAGTGGAAAGCAGAACAGCATTGTTGGAAAAGCAATTGTATCTGACAACTGTGTGATCTTGGTCAAGTCATCCAACCCCCTCATACCTTAGTTCTGTAAACAGCTCTGCTTCTTGTTTATAGTGACACTAAATGCTAGTCCCAGCTTTGCCTGAATGATGGGCCTCCTGTGCTCCGTAACTACTAATTTCATGATGATTATCACCTCCCAGCCAAAAGTCTTGGTTTCTGTTACTATGAAGTTATTAATATTTGGTACCAGATGGTATTTTCAAAATAACTTGGATAAATTGCTATTGAAATGCTAATGACTGTCAAGTTTATTCTAAAGGACCAATTCATAACACCGTAACTCAGGGTAAAATCAGAAGACAGCTGAAGCACGCTGAGGGAGGTGAACAAGAACAAAAATCTCACAGCCTAACATATAAGCAACTGAGCAGCTTAACTGTTACCATTTATATACAAGAAAGTACAATGAGGATTTTAACAATACATACACACACACACACGCACACACACACACACATATATTTTTTTGGCCATGCCACATGGCTTGTGGCATTTTAGTTCCCCAATCAGGGATCAAACCCAGGTCCTTGGCAGTGAGAGTGTGGAGCCCTAACCACTAGACCACCAGGGAATTCCCCCAATAAGACATATTTTTTAAAATACCAGTTCCTGATTTTTTTTTTTTTTTTTTTGAGGTACGCGGGCCTCTCACTGCTGTGGCCTCTCCCGTTGCGGAGCACAGGCTCCGGATGCACAGGCTCAGCGGCCATGGCTCACAGGCCTAGCCGCTCCACGGCATGTGGGATCCTCCCAGGCCGGGGCACAAACCCGTGTCCCTTCCATCGGCAGGCGGACTCTCAACCACTGCGCCACCAGGGAAGCCCCTACCAGTTCCTGATTATTAATTTTAAAAGTGATTATTTCTGTGAAAAAAACCCTACTGTTAATGAAAATATTGTAATTTAGTACCACTTCAAGTTTGGTCCTCAGACCACCACATCAGCATCATCTGAGAGCTTGTTAAAAATGCAAATTTGGGGTCCCCAATCCAGACCTTCTTAATCAAAATACCTGGGTTGGCCCAGTAGTTTTAACTCTGACGAGTTCTCCAGATGATTCTTATACACACTAAAATTCGAGAAGCACTGTTAATGCACCAGCATCCTGATAACCCTGGGATCTCAAACTTAAATGCTTATGGAGGCAAAGCCAGTAATAAATGAGTGACTCAGCCCAGTTCGGACTTGTGAACTGGAAAGCTCAGTTCCCATTTAAAGGAAAAAGCTGCCATGCATTTTTGGCTGATGTTATCTGGAAATGTGAGTCCATCAAATTTTCCAATATTTCAAGGGAGGCCACACATCTAAAATTTCAAGTAAAAACTGCATTCTGAAATGCTATCAAATAATGAAAAATTTTAAACAATACTCAGGTAGAACAAAAGCTCTGGTCACAGTGTGTGTGGGATATTTGAAGAATAGCCCAGAAGTCAGTGTGGGTATTTCATGTGAGACAAACAGGAGATAAAGCAGGGAGAAGTAGAAGATAAAATTGGAGAGATAAAGACCAGGAGGTATAGAGCCTTGAAGGCAAGAAAGGATTTGGATTTTTCTCTGATGAAATGGGAAGCCATTGGAGGGCTTTTAACAGACCTAAATGATATAATCTGATTTGTATCTAAAAGAATTTCTCTCATTACTATTTTTTAATGGCAAAGCCAGGACCACAACTAGATCTCCAGCATCTCATTGCAATAATACCCATAACTATACTCATGAAAAACTCAATTAGTTGGTGTTAGATAGAGACCTCGGTACTAGTTCTGGACAGAAACCAGTAATACAGGGGGTTCCTGGCTTCCTCTAGTTTGTCATGAGCACCTCCAATGATGCCCTGAAATATTCGAGGCAGCCAATTCTATTTTCGGACTCCTCTAATCCTTGGAACTAAACCTGAGTCTCCTTTCCTTTTGCCTATCCACATGTCCAATGTTGCTCTAGAATTCAGATCTAGGAAAAGTAAAATCCATCCTCCATATGATAATGCTCCTTTTCACTCAGATTCATTCAACTTTTCCAATTTAACATGGTTTCATGTTTCCTCTCAAAGTTCCTTTTAAAGTGAATGCCAAATTTTAAGGACAAATGCCTGGTGAAGTCAGGTCATCACAGAGTGAAGCAGAACTTAGTCAGGATATTGTGGTTCTTGGCTCATCATGCTATTTACTCCTATAGCGTTTGTTGTTAAATCAAATTCTTAAGTATTCTTCTTTTCCAAAATCCAGAAATTGTACAGCAGATTTTTCTGATGCAAGTGTAGGATTCTACATTTATTCCAGCTACATTTAATTTTGATAGAGCAATGTTGCCAGCTATAAATTCATTTTAAGGTGACTGCTGCCCAAAATATTTGTATTCTTCTTAGTTTTGCAATATCTACAACTTAGATAAGCATGCCATTTGTGTCTTCAAGTCATTCATATAATGTTGAATAAGACAAAGGCCACTGACAGGTTTGGGAAATCCTCTAACCTCATGAAGGCACACTACTGTCCTACAGCCATGACAGACATTAATTATCTACTATGGCAATCTTCTCTACAGAACTTGAGTCTGGTTTTAAAGTCCTAAACACAGCACTCTTGGTAGCCACTAAACAATGATATTTAGCACTTGAGATGGCAATAATTTGACATCCTGAGCTCAAAACAAAGCACAGTAACATGCTTCAGATTCACATCTATCATATTTGCTGTGGCATGCTATTAAACTTACTTTGCATTGTGCACTGTTAAGTCTTGTCAAGTTCAAAAGTACTAAAAATCAACTGTTAAAGTTTCACAAAACATGTTTTGTTTGTCTGATTGCTAAAATTTTTTAAATGGAGACTCATTAACCCTCACCTGGACCAAGTTTAAACTAATGTCATTTCCTCAGGCTGTCTCCCTCTCCAATCCATTGTCTACATCACCAGCAATTATCTACTTTGACCCATAATCCATTTCATTCAATAAACACATTCTGTGTTTATCCTGTGTGTCAGATATAGTGGTAGATTCTGGATTACAAGTGCAAGAAAAACACAGCCCTATTTTCAGGGGCCTTACAACCTAGAAGGAGACAGACACACATAAACTGTTCATTACAATGCAACATGGGATAAACAATGATTTTTTTAAATGCCCAATGTAGTAGCAAGACCATCTAATCAAGCACAAATGAGACATAGTTCATAAAGAGCTCCTTGGAGGTACTGAGTTTGGCCTTACGAGTGGAGTTAAATTCGGTGGACATGGGAAGACTGAAAAAAGCATAAAGACAAGATAAGGTAAGAAAACAGCAAGGACTATATTGGGCATATACCCAGGGAAAACCATAGTTCAAAAAGACACATGCACCCCAATGTTCACTGCAGCACTATTTACAATAGTCAGGTCATGGAAGCAACCTAAATGCCCATCAACAGAGGAATGAATAAAGAAAATGTGGTACGTATATACAATGGAATATTACTCAGCCATAAAAATGAACGAAATTGAGTCATTTGTAGAGACATGGATGGACCCAGAGACTGTCATACAGAGTGAAGTAAGACAGAAAGAGAGAAACAAATATCGTATATTAACACATATATGTGGAATCTAGAAAAATGGTACAGGTGAACCAGTTTGCAAGGCAGAAATTGAGACACAGATGTACAAAACAAACGTATGGACACCAAGAGGGGAAAGCAGGGGTGGGGGTGGCTGGTGGTGGTGGGATGAACTGGGAGATTGGGATTGACATGTGTACACCAATATGTATAAAATAGATAACTAATAAGAACCTGCTGTATAATAAAAAATAAAATTCAAAAAAAGAAAACAGTAAGGACTGGTAAGACAGCCCGAAAAAGTATTAAGGGATACATTTTGATAGGCCTGGGTCAGAAATGAAAAGTCTGGATGAATACCTTGAACTATTTCCATCAGGTTATGAGAAGCAGTTGAAAGGATTTAAGCAAGGAATGACATGATCAGGTCTGAATTTCAAATGACTCACTGAAAGCAATGTTGTAAATATAATGAATAAGGCAAGACTAGAAACAAGGAAACTGACTTGAAGATCATTTCAGTAGTCCAGAGAAAAGATGAGTGTCTGATATAAGACAGCAGAGGTATAGAGGTAAAGAAATAGAAAGATTAGAAAAAAATATACAAGTATATATAAATATAAAGTAACAAAACTTGTGTGATTTGACATGGAGAAGCAAACACAGAAGCATTAAGAATAGGTGTTTCTATTTGAGCAACATGGATGAATGGTATGGTCATCAACTGAGAAAGAGAACAGAGAAAAGAGTTAGGAACAAATTAGAGCATGTTTAATTTAAGATGTGTGGGGACATCCCAAGTGGGTATGTCTTACTAATAAGACCTTTTAGTCTGAAGTGTGAGGAGAAGACAGGGCTAGAGATTATGTGGTTAGTTCTTCCCCATGGCCTTTAGGATAATGTCAGACCTAGTCTGTCATTCCAAGACTCCTCTTAACTCTACATACCTACAATTACAGATACTATGCCCCTAATCACATCAACACGTTTTATTCCACAGCCTTGCATCTTACCTCTACACTAGAACCACTTTCCCTTTAAACTCCTGTACACATACATATCAGACATAGTGTGAGGTAATGGTCTAAGTTCATCTATTTTGCATATGGATATTAAATTTTCCTAGAACCATTTCTTGAAAAGATCTTAACTTTCCTATTAAATTGCCGTGTCAATATTGTTGACAATCAATGGACCATAAATATAAAGGTTTACCTCTGACCTTTCAATTCTGTTCCACTGTCTCATTGATCTTATAGCAATACCACACTGCCTTGATTACTACAGTTTTAGAATAAGGTTAGAAATTAGATAATATATAAGGCTTCCAACTTTGTCTTTCTTCATCAAAATTGTTTTGGCTATCCTAGGTCCTTTGAATTTCCACATAAATTTTAGAATCAGCTTGTCAACTTCTAAAAATGACAACAAAGTTGTTCATTATATTGCCTTACAATCCTTTTAATGTCTAAGGTTGGTGAATATATTCACTCTTTCTTTTCTAATTTAGCTAATTTGGGTTTTTTGTTTTTTGTTTTTTTTTTTTTGCTTTGTCAGTCTACCTAAAGGTTTATCAATTTGTTGAACTCTTCAAAGAACCAACTTTTTTTTTTTTTTTCTTTTGGCCATGCCACGCAGTTTCAGTTCTCCAACCAGGGATTGAACCCATGCCCCCTGCAGGGGAAGCACGAAGTCTTAACCACACAAAGAACCAACTTTTAACGTCACTGATTTTCTCTACTATTTTTCTTTTTTTTCTATTTTTTTATTGATTTCCATTCTGATCTTTATTATTTTCTGTTCAATTTACTCTCCTTTTTCTATATCCTGAGTTGGAAGCTTATGTTATTGATTTAAGGCCTTTCTTATTTAACAATATAGACATTTAAAACCGTAATTTTCCTCTAAGCACTGCTTTACCTGTATTCATACACTGTGATATGCTATGTTTCCATTTTTATTCAACATGTTTTCTAAACTTTCTTCTGATTTCTTCTTTGGTCCATGGACTACTTAGAAATTGGTTGCTTACTTTCCAAATATTTAGAATTTTCCTAAAAATTCTTTTTGTTGATGATTTCTTATTTAATTTCATTATGGTCAGAAAACATACTTTGAATGAAGTCTATATTTTAAAATATACTGAAAAATTGGGACTTCCCTGGTGACGCAGTGGTTAAGAACCCACCTGCCAAGGGAGGGGACATGGGTTCACGCCCTGGTCTGGGAAGATCCCACATGATGCGAAACAGCTAAGCCCATGCACAACTACTGAGCCTGTGCTCTAGTGCCCGCGAGCCACAACTACTGAGCCCACGTGCCGCAACTACTGAAGCCCACGCACCCCAACGAAGAGTAGCCCCCACTCGCTTCAACTAGATAAAGCCCACAGGCAGCAACGAAGACCCAACACAGACAAAAAATAAAAATAAAATTTAAAAATAACAAATGAGGGCTTCCCTGGTGGCACAGTGGTTGAGAGTCCGCCTGCTGATACGGGGACACGGGTTCGTGCCCTGGTCCGGGAAGATCCCACATGCCGCAAAGCAGCTGGGCCCGTGAGCCATGGCTGCTGAGCCTGTGCGTCCAGAGCCTGTGCTCCACAACGGGAGAGGCCACGACAGTGAGAGGCCCGCATACCACACACACACCAAAAAAATTAATTTAAAAATAAATAAATAAAATATACTAAAAAAATTGTTATGGTCCAGTATTTGGTCTATTCTGGAAAAAGTCCTGTGCGCATTTGAAAAAAATATGTATTCTGCTATGTTGAATGAAGTGTTCTAAAATTGTCAGGTCAGTTAGGTAGACAGAAGTGTTCAAGTCTTCTATATCCTTGCTGATTTTCTGTCTAGTTGCTCTATTATTTTTTGAGAGTAGCTGGAGAATTTAACACCAGGTTGAAACTTCCAAACATAATTTTTTCTAACCATAATTTCTTTTTTTTAAAGAATGGATGCATTTATAAATTTATTTATTTATTTTTGGCTGCGTTGGGTCTTCATTGCTGCACATGGGCTTTTCTCTAGTTGCGGCGAGCAGGGGCTACTCTGTTGCAGTGCGCGTGCTTTTCATCGTGGTGGCTTCTTTTGCTGCAGAACATGGGCTCTAGGCTCACAGGCTTAGTTGCTCCGCAGCACGTGGGATCTTCCCGAATCAGGGATCAAACCCACGTCCCCTCCACTGGCAGGCGGATTCTTAACCGCTGGGCCACTAGGTAAGTCCCGTCCAACCATAATTTTTTAATTGTTTTATTTCTCCTTCAATTTTGTCACATTTGGCTTAATGTATTTTGGGTTTCTGTTGTTAGGTGTGTTTACATCTATAATGGTTATTTGTATATTTCTGATGTTGACCCTCTTATTATTATGAAATGTCCTTGTTTCTCATAATATTTCTTGAGTTTTATTTTTTCTGCTATTAATATACCTACTCCATCTCTGTTATGATTATTGTTTGCATGGTATAGCTTTTCCCATCTTTTTGCTATCAACATATTTATGTCTCTGTATCTAAAGTGAGTCTCTTACAGAGCATATAGTTGATTCTTCAATTATTATTCAGTCTGACAATCTCTTACTTTGATTGGTATGTTTAATCTATTTCTATTTAATGTAATTACTGATATAATACGATTTATATTTGTCACTGTTTTTTAGTAATGTCATATCTTTAGTCTTCTCTTCCTTCTTTTCTGCCTTCTTTTGTGTTAAATATATTTTAGTGTTATGATTTAATTCCTCTGTTAATATTTTAATCTGTTTTAAAGTTATTTTCTTAGTGGTTTCTCTAGGGGTTGCAACATGCATCTTAATTTATCAAAATCTATTTTAACACTGGCTTAATCTCAGTAAAATATAGCAACGTGTTCCAGTAGAGTTCCATTTCCTCCCACCTTTTTTGTGCTATTTTTTATCACATCTAGATATGATACAAACTAACAACAGAGTGTTATAACTATTACTTTATACAATCATATCCTTTAGAGAAATCAAAACAAGGAGAGAAAAAAAAGATATAGTTGGGTTTTTAAAAATATTTACACATATATTTTCCAGCACTATTTCTTCTGCGGATTCAAGTTACTGTCTGGTATAATTTTCTTCACCTGATGAATTTCTTTTAGTACCTCTAAGGTAGGTACACTGGCAACAAATTCTCACTTTTTTTTTTCTTTCAACACTTCAAACATGTCACTAAACTACCTTTTTGCCTCCAGGTTTTCAGACGACAAATCAGCTATTAATCTTACCATGTCCTCTCAGTTTTCAATATTTGATTATGATGGGTCATGAAACTCTTTGTCTTTATCCCAATTGGAATACACTGGGATTCCTGAATCTGTATATTGTTTAACAACACATTTGAGAAGGTTGTTGGCCATTATTCTTCAGATATGTTTCCTATATCTTTCTCTTTTTCCTCTTTTCATGGGACTCTCACTATGCATATGTTGGCATATTTGATGTTGTCCTACAGGTCTCTGAGATGCTAATCATTTTTCTTTAATCAATTTTCTATATTTTCTTCATTGGATTATTTCTATTGATCTATCCATCTTCTATTGATCTATCTTCAAGTTCTCCTATTCTTCCTTCTGCCATCTTGTATCTGCTATTGATCTTACCTAGTGATCTTACCCTTCCATTACTGTACTTTTCAACTCTAGAACTTCCATTTGTTTATTTTTATGTTTCTATTTCTGTATTAAGATTTCCTATGTCATGAGTTGTTATCATATTTTCCTTCTTTAAACATGATTTCCTTTAACTATTTGAAATATTTAAAATACCTGCTTTGAAATCTTTGTTAAAGATCTAGGCCCTCTTAGAGACAGTCTATTGACTTGTCGCTGTTTTGTCTAAGTGTGGGTCATACTTTTCTCTGCATGGTTCTTTATTTATGTTTGTTAAAAAGTAGATATTTTAGATTATATATTATAGCAACACTTGATTTTTTTTTCCTGAGGACTGTCATTCTGAATATATTTTCTTTCATTTTTGTGTTTGTTTATTTTAGAATCTAGTCAGGAATTAATCTGTGGAACCTGTTTCCCTCATAGTGTGTGGCTGCCGATGTCTCTATTCAGTATATTTTATACTAATTTTAAGTTTTAGCCTGGTGTCCAATGGGTCACCCCCATGTGTATCTGCATAGTTTAGTAGTCATCCAATGATTAGACAGAGGTGTTCAAACTCCTCAAATCAGTAAGTCTTCTACATTGTGTGTAGGTTAAGGATGAAGTCAAGGTAGTTTTCAAGTCAAGGAACTTGGTGTTTGACTTACCTCTGGCTCAGATTTCCACTTTACATCTCCAGTCTAGTAACTCAATCTTTTTCCTGTTGCTGTATTCCAGTTTTCCTGTCTCAAAAATCTGCCACATATTAATGTCTAAGGCCCAGTCCTGTTCTTGAACTGAAAGTCTAACCTTGTATTCATTCCCGGCTACACCCTGACACTGGCTGCTTCATCCAGATAACCACCTACTAGCTATCAATAATCTCTTCTGATATTGGGTTTTCTCTTTTATGCCTATCAGTTCATGGTTTGGCCTGTGTCATAAGCAACTCAGCTTCCAACCTAGTTGAATACGGTCAATAAAGAGAGGAAATTTCAGAGACAGACCATTATCATGGTATTTCTTATGCCTGTTACAGAGTGGTGTTTTGCTCTTTACAATCACACAAGTGCTTGTGGCATTAAATTAAGTGAAATGACTACAACTGTTTCCCTTAATTATCTCCTTAATTCCATGTAAAGTTTTAAATTCTCCAAATGTTAAGGAAGTTTTGCAATTTCTGAGCCTATTTTTGATATACTGCTTATCAATCAGAGAAAGGCAACTTAAGAGTGGTAAAAAACTTCATATATGCACACATACACATTTACAAATTTATGTTAATGCTTTAAGTTATAGAAGTAAAATATCATAATTAAATAAAGAATCTCCTTCTGTTTTAGCAATGGGTTTGGCCTTAGTAAGTAACCATCATGGCAGCAAATTATTTCATGTGTATCTTCCACAAAGATCATTCTTTCCTGGAATAATATGCATATTAATTAGTTCCTACAGCACTTGAGAGACTTCTGTTTTATTCCCACCAGTAAGGTCAGAAAATGCAGCCACCTTAGTTAGCAGCACATTTAAAAATCTTGAAGCAAGTTGTGGTCACAGAAGAGACTGGGCACCTCAAGGGAAGGGCAAAACCAAAGATAAGAATTTTTCACAGCTCTGAAATGATACCATGTGACCTAATCAACACAATGCATTTGTAGCATCCTAATCCCCATTACCCACAATTAGAATGGACAGTTCTATTCAATTAGTATGTGGCCAGGGTGGGTTTAAATTTAGTGTTGAAAATATAGGCATGCCACATTAAAATTCAAATATTCAAATGAGAAGCCTCAAGGGAATTTAGATTTTTTTTAACGACTGGTACCAAGCTATGTATAATAATATAAGAAATTTGCCTAATAGAAGTTTAGACTTGAGTTATGATTTACTCTAAGGTAAAAATGCCAAAATGACCTCAAATTTGCCCACAAACTGCTAATCAGCTTTCAGATTTTAGAGGTTAGGGATACCCTGAATATAGAAACCTCCATGCACAAATCAACAAAAGATTTCTTTTCCATTTTTATAATACAGAAATGACATGCTGATGTTCCCCAAAGTAATATGTCCACACTTATAATCTCTGATTTCTGAAAGTCTAAACTTGACCAAGTGAACTATACATATACATAAGCTAATCTGAAACATTTTGAGTTAATCCCAAAGAGTTAAATTATGTATTTGAGTACAGTGAAATGCTAAATTGCCCTAAATTTTCCTAAAATATTAAAATGTCATTATAATATAACAATAAACTCAAGGCAAATAATTCCAAAGTGTAAATAACTCTAGAGTGTGGTAAAGGTTAGCGGGAAGGTAAACTCATATTTGGAGAAGCTATACAAATTGGTTTTGAATATTATGGTATCAGTTTCTTGATCAAATCCTGTATACATACACCACTTGGGAGTGAACTAGATGATTCTTTAGCATAAAGGAAGAACACCATCATATATTACACCTGTAACCTGAAGAAAATAATACACTTCCAAAGCATCATTATGTTTGTTGAGAGGAATGAAGTAGCAAAGTGACCAAATGTGGCAGACATTCTTACACCATGGGTCTAGAGACCTGAGTTATACTCCTTGTTTTGCCACAACTAACCTTGGGAAAGTAACTTGACTCTCTGGGTTTCGGTGTCTTCAACTGAACATGAGGTTATTAGTATCAGATGATCTAACAGAGGTTCTAAAATGGCGACCTGTTGTGTGGATCTGGCCAGTAGATATATTTGGTTTAGATTGGTGTTTTTAAACAACAACAACATTTTTAATTAAAAGTTTTCACATAAAAATTTCCTTTTTTTCTTTTAACTCAAAAATCTGTCCCAATGCAGCGCTGAAATTACCATATGGAAACACTTATTTTGAGCTGGGTAGTGACTGCCCTCTACAGATGCAAGCTCCCTTTAGTTCGTTTCAGTTATACTCTTCAGGTTTTTTTTTTTTTTTTTTTTTTTTATTGAGGTAAAATTGGTATAGAACATTATATCAGTTTCCTGTGTTCAACATAATAATTTGATCTTTGTACATACTACAAAGTGATCACCACAAGTCTAGTTACCATCTGTCACCATAATAAAAAATTGTTCCCTTTCACCATTTCGCCCCCCTCCCTCTACTCTTTAGTCTTGAACATGCATCTGCAATCACCCAGCCCATTTTACTCATTTACTGCATCTGCCTAGCCCTGTAGGCATTTGATATTGCGATCTCTAATTCAGTAGATCCCTTCAGGCTCTTAAGATTCTGTGATTCTTCACGTTAATAAAAATACATTAGCCTGTTATTTCCTAGAATAGTAAGCTTCTACTTAGATAAAACCAGAGAGAATGGGTAAGAGAATAGTTATGCTCTAGTGAACATACATTCAAGGAAAACTGGAGAATGGAGTATTGCTCATTTGGATAGACTTGGACTATCAAGGCAAAACATGAGCTCCCTGGGAAATGTGGACATGGGGAAAATGTCACTTACAATTTGGGCAAAAAAGAGCAAAAATAAATTTTGAAATGGAAGAAAGGAATAATTTGTTTTAACAAATGCCCTTTTGAGGCCAGACATGGTGCTAGTCCCATGTTATTACCTGATTTGTTAAACCTCATAGTCTATGAGCTGCTAGGTATCTTCCCCATTATCAGGACAAGAAAATTTAGGCTCATAAAGATTAAGTAACTTGCCCAAGGTCACACAACTAATAACTATCAGAGGCAAAATGTGAATCTAAGTCTAAAGCCACAGTTCTTTCCACTACAACACCAGACAAACATTTACTTCCTAGCTTGGCCTATAGTCAACAGACTTGAGAGATATGGCGTGGGGGAGAACGAACCTACCTTGTTTCATTTGCAAGAATATGACTAGGTTCTGCAGTTTCATTAAAGATGCCCTTTTCCAACAAGTATAAATATATAAAACTTGGACCCTAAATCAATTAACAATTAAAAACTGAAACTTGGAATACCTTCCCCTAAATTATAGTAGTATCACATAATTAGCTATATCAGTGAGCCTAAATATCTTAAGGTCATTCATTCACCTTCAAAAATTTAGATGTTGCTATTTCTGAAAGTAAGGGTAACTCAAGAAGACATACCTTATGGTAATTTTAAAATATCAGGAACAATTTTGTGAACACTTACTAAGAACTTGTCTTATTTCATCCATTTCATGGATATTCATGTGAATGCCTATTCAGTCATATTCAGTTTTCACAAAATTGACAATTATGACAAAATCCTTCTTAAAGTATGCAATGGTGAAAATGTTCATAGACATAAGAAAAACCTGAATACCCAGCTTCTCTGAA
The DNA here is from genome assembly GCF_964165515.1 of Mesoplodon bidens. Classification (NCBI taxonomy): domain Eukaryota; kingdom Metazoa; phylum Chordata; class Mammalia; order Artiodactyla; family Ziphiidae; genus Mesoplodon; species Mesoplodon bidens. The sequence goes on along the minus strand of NC_138165.1, from coordinate 34,881,632 downwards.
TTTTTATAGAGTACTGGGGAAAATATATATTATAATGTGTGCCATAATTCCCTTGATCTCTCTTGAAAAAAGAGGGACTCTAATTACATATGAGATCAGAAGGAGACAAATACTATTCAAGAATTGCCTTTCAATTTTTGAAGTATGGTTGTGTTTTTTAAAGGTTCATTGTATTCCTTTATGGTCATCACTAATTGCAATGCAATCTCAGAAAAATAATTCAGCATATTTATTCAGTCATATTTCTCTCTTACCATGTTATGCTGTTTCAGTAGTCCACGTTTCTAAAATACTCGTTGAATTAGACAATCAGCTGTACAAATACCTTACACAATGAATTCATTTTCTGCATTTTAAAGATGAGGAGTATAAGAAACGTTTATTTATAATCCAAATTTAAATCCCTTTTGCTTTAAAAACAAGGCCAAATAGCAAAGCCTCTTCTACTGTTTGTGCTCTATAACATCTCTTGATTACTCTGACAGAGTTCCAGTCACAGGTTGTGAGTCAGAAAGAGGATTTTCAATGTCCAGCAGCTAAATGTGTCAGCCATGACATTTCTGAAAGTTCTATTTTTATATACAGAGAGAAGGAAAAATCACTTCTTTGTATCTGTCCCTTGCAAAATCCTCAGTTTAACTCCAGCTTTAGATATGTACAATAGTGAATGCATTCTTAGTTAACATGACAAGCGACTGACATTTTTAAACTGGAATAATGCAAGTAATGAAAACATAATCTACGCAAGTTTGTCCCTTCTGCATTTATTCCCTCTTTCAGTCATAAAGCCTGTTAAAATGTAGTTGAAATAATACAAAATGCAATTCAAATCTCACTATTGTCCTAATCCTTTTTTTTCTACTCTTATACAGCTTATCTAAAACTGTTGAAATATAACTTGCTTGAGTTATAATATTATGTGAATTAAGAATCTGTATTGTTTGGAAGCTCTTTTAATTGGTCTACAGGGAGGTTTTCTGTATATATTAAAATGATTGTATGTCTGAATTATAATGAACGTACCTTTAAAATTCCTTTGTGTTTAAAAACATATTAGAGGCAAAACATTCTAATACTTCTTGGAGTAGGCTTTATTGCTAAAATTATTGGTTTGGCAATCTTGGCATAAATGGAAATTTCTGATAGGCTGTCATATCAATGTCAGTGGAGCCCAGGAATTTCATGGCTCTGGCTGTTTTCCTTATTTTTATTTATAAATTCTGTTTCATAACAGCAATAAGATGCTTCAGGCCTTGCAGTTCTGGGGGATTATTGCACTTGTCAGGTGGTAAAAATCACTGGACCCTCTGCCTGGTGACTTGGAACACCACTAGAGGAATGTAATCACTGAGAAATGCAATTCCTAGAATTTCTTAATATTTTATAATGACATATTTAACTTTTAAAATAAATTATCTATTTTGAAGGCTGGAGGTGTCATAAGAGTATTCAACCAGCAGCTAAGGAATGGAGAAAACGTAGATCACAGAGGCAGAGAGAAATGGCCAAGCAGTGACCATCTTACAGTAAATCCTAAAGGATATAAAAATCTAGAATAAAGTATATTTTATATGAAAATTGAGAAACTGGCTATGATTGGTCAACATATTTGTATATTAATATAAATTGTTTTACCATAATATTTTGTTTGTTTTCTTCCTTACAAATAAATATTAATATGTTTATATACAAAAACATGATACAGACTGCAAGTATAAATACATGAAGGTCATATGTGAAAAAATGTAATTTACTTACACTGAAGGAAAGGCTACACACTATTTCTTTCTATTAAAAAAGTCCTGGGCTTCCCTGGTGGCGCAGTGGTTGAGAGTCCGCCTGCCGACGCAGGGGACACGGGTTCATGCCCCGGTCCGGGAAGATCCCACATGCCGCGGAGCGGCTAGGCCCGTGAGCCATGGCCGCTGAGCCTGCGTGTCCGCGTCCGGAGCCTGTGCTCCGCAGCGGGAGAGGCCACAACAGTGAGAGGCCCGTGTACCGCAAAAAAAAAAAAAAAGAAAAAAGTCCTACCTGATACAATTAGCATAATACTTAGTAAAAAATCTTGAAAAGTATACTCTTGAAAAGAAGCAGACTGATTTCTTAAATAAATGGAATGTCAAATTGACTCATATAACAGTGGAGAGAGGTTTAAAATTAAAAATTAAATTTCTATTTCTAAATAATTGTTTGGAAGTAAATTCCTGTATCTTACCAATTGTTCTAAATAACAATGTAAACCAAAGGAGACCAAATTATCTTTGCAGGGAAAGAATACCAAAGTTTTTCTTGGAAAAGGGCCAGTTTTAGGTAGGGGGTGTTTATGGCCTGGGGACTTACTGTAGCAATAGAAAAAGATTAATAATTTGCACATGTTAGATTCTTGGAAGGCAGGATACAGCTGTAAAGAATTAACCCCTCTTGAGAGATGTAAAAACACAGAGCAGCTGAGAGGAGACCTATTGGGAGGGACTAAAAACTATTCAGGCTACAGATGTCCTCAAAGTGAAGCAGAGAAAGTACTTTTGGGAACTGACATGCTTTTGTCGTTGCTTATAAATAGGCAGATAACTTAAAAAAAATTTAGACAAAAGGAGCAAATTGTGCCCAATTAAAATGTATTATTGAAATATTAAGTAAGCACTATAATGAATTGTTTAAAGAAATCACTACTACAATGCTTTTCTCAAGGATGACCTAAAACAAAAGCCACTCCATTAAAGGAAAGTATGTACATCTGTGTGATGAGGCCCTATACCTCTTTCTGAAATGCCGCTTCATTGACTGACAAAGACTCATTTTTCAGAATACACAGACCTAAAAAAATAAGTAATCAAATCAAAACATTTGTCAATGACTAAATGAGAGGTCCAAATTCCATTTTAACTGAAATTGGTGGTTGATTTTTGCTTCATGGAAGAGAAAAGTGGCTGCTATGCTTCAATGAAAGAAGCCCAACATAACTTTTAAAAAAATCTTAAAACACAGGTTTAAAGAGTGAATATATTACTGAAAACATTTTATAACATCTGCTTTAAGTAAATCTCATTCATCATTCCAATTTCGTTTAAGCCTGAAGCAGAGATGGAAAAAATACACACCCGACTTAATGTATAATTCAGTACCTTGGTGTTTCCTTCAAAATAATACGCCAGTGGTTCTCAAAGTGTGGTCTCGGGTCCCCTGGGGGTCCCTAAGACTCTTTCAGGGGCCTCACAAGGTCAGACTTATTTTCATAATAATACTAAGACTTTTTTTTCTTTTTCCACTTTCACTGTCTCATGAGAGTTCAAGTGGACTTTCCAGAGGCCACATGACATATGATGACATCATCACTCTGGAGGCTAATGGAACGTGTATGCATGTGTATTCTTCTGTTTGGGGGGATTTTCTAGGTAAACTCTTTGGGGTCATCAGTAATTTTGTATAAAGTAGTCTTGAGACCAAAAAGTCTGAAAGGTATTAAAATATGGTCACCTGGCCCACCTCACAACAACATCCTTGCCTGTATCTTTGATGTTTTCAATGCTTTCTACATAGTGTTAAGCACATTGCAGTTGATATTATTATGATTAAAAAGTGAACATATCTGTTATATGTACATTTAAAACTCTGTCCTTTAAAAATCAATGAAAGAAAGTTGTGTCATCAGTTTATAAAATATATAAAAGTAGAGCTTCTGTCCTAGGGAGAAACACAGATCTGCCTATGGGCTGGCTCCATAGACTCCACCAGTTTCCTGAACTTCTACTGAGACATTATGAAAACTACCATGTTGGATTTTCCATACGTGTATATGTGTGTGTGTGTGTGTGTGTGTATATATATATATATATATATAGAGAGAGAGAGAGAGAGAATTGTTCTACACATATAATTTTATATGATTTCAATAACAATCTGATGAGGTATACGAAATAGATAGTATCCCACAATAAATACAAAGAAATTGAGAGGCTTGGAGATGTGAAATAAACTGTCCAAGGGCACACACTAGTAAGTGGTGTGGCCAAGCCTGACACCAATGTCTTCCAATTCCACGTCCACGGCCTTGTCTCTATACCATTCTAGCTCTACCTGGGATTTCAAGCTGCTCATAAACTTAAGCCTAATTTTTATAACTATTATATATTTAGCTCTGTTCTTCCCTAGGAATGGAGAGAGGAGAGAAGAGCCCTCTTTACTCATTCTGAGTTTTTCTCAAGAATTATCTTCCAAATCCCTACCTTGGCAAGCACCTCCGTGAAGATAAAATTTACTAGGGAGTTTTCTGTTAACACTGTTCCCCAAATAGAAATAGCAAACAAGCAAATAAATACAAGAGGGAGAAGAGAAGAGGGTAATCATTTAGGAAAGGTATGTCCCAAGGTGACAGTGATTCTGCTTAAATTCCCCTCCTTTTTTTTGCCCAACCCAGTGCACATACTGCAAGTTGAAAGAGAGAGGTATCAAGAATTTAAATTCTTCATATATTATACACACGTGAGGTTTTAAAAAATAGTGTATTTTAACTGAAAAGTATGCACCTTACACCCTTATTTTAGGTAAGTAAATAAACACGACAGGATGAACAGCTTTCTAAGGTCAAATAGGCAACGAAACAGCTAAACAAAGTTAAAAATTAACAAGGCAAATCTACAGTACATCTGATTTAATCACTATACTGTTTTTTTTTCCCCTTTTTTTCCCCTTCATTAGGCAGTTGTTACCAGACCACCTTTCCCTTTTCTATAAATTCTTCTTCATTCCTCAACCTCCAACAATGATACCCCAACTTTTATTTGCAGCTCAGTTATGTGTTTGGTGGGGGAATAGGACTTCAACAGTAGTATATTTCAGTCTCCTACTGAGTTGGAATTTGCAACCTTCTTGGGGTTGCCTGGCCCAGATATTTTTTGCTAGACCAAGAACTGAACATGGTCATTATTTCAGACTTCAGAGAAACATTCACAAGCTGGTCTGATTTGTCTAAAGCTACATTAAAAGCTCCTGAATACCATTCCGATTAACCAGTGTATTTTGAATAATTTTTCATCGAAAATAGCACCACACACAAATCAAGTAATAGAAGCATTTGTCAAGCTGTGTTAGTTAATAGTAACTAATATAAAGATTACAGAATATTCAGGGAAAATTAATCTAATGATTTAACACCATCCTATGTTTAATTAACACAATAATGTTTTGCATACCAACCCATTCTACTGTCTAAAACAGCATTTTATCACACAAAATAGAATAACAGTTGACTTATACAATATTCTTTATCACCATGGTGTTTTACACTATGTATCTAATGTACTGTTAAAAAATAAACTGAGGCATATTAAAAACTTTGAGTTGTTTTAAGCAAAAATGGATTCAATCAGGCAGCATCCAGTCTAGCACATAGAAAGGAACTCCAAGGACCTGTACAAAATGAAACACTTTTATAGGCAGATGGGAGCAGGAACAAGGAAGTTATACTAGGCCAAAAAGCCAGTTGGTTATTGCAGGATTACTTTCCTTTAGGGATGGCAGGGGTCTATCAGGCAGATTGCCTAGCTAGTGCTCACATGTGATTCCTATTGACTGATTTAGGATCCCCTTTCTGGGAGAACCAAAACTGTAATTAAGTCTCAGCTTGGTGAGGTAAGGCTTGGCATAAGAGATTCCATTCTGAGCTTGTCTTGTTTGTAACAGTACGCAGGGACTTTGCCAAGTGGCTAAAATGTATTACCCCATTTTACAAAGGCTAATAATAGACAAAGAAGTTAAGTAATGTTCCTGGAGTCATATCCCAAACAGTGGTACTACTGAAACTGAAGGAGAGAGTTTTTGCTTTCCAGTTAGGTTCTCAAGCTTCTATGTTACTTTGCAATTGTCTTACTATCGCAAATGTTTTCTATCCAAAGCACTGTTTACTGAATACGATAAGCCAGGGAATTTTACATGTTGTCTCATTAAATCCTCATACACCACCCTGCTATAAAATGTTTACTGGTGAGTCCACTGAAGTTCAGAGATGTTAAGTAATTTGCAGGCGACTGAATCAAGATTCTAGTTCCTAGTTCAAGAATCTACCTTTCACTACCTTGCCCCACTTTCCTCCACTACAAATCTGAAAGAAAAACATTTCTGCAAACAACCACGTATGAATAACCCACAAAGGCTAATACATCCAAAGACGACTTAACAACAATCTCTTCTTAAGGGAAAACAATAAAATGACAATTTTTTAAAGCAAAAATAAGTTACTAGAAAAAATGAGAAGTGATTAAGAACAATTCATTTTAAAGCAGGGATCAAAATTTAGCCAATATATATAGATGTCTTAGTATGTCAGGCATTATGCTAAGTCCTAGCCTCACGGTGCTTACTTTCTAGAGTATTTTGATATAGAAATAAGGAGATATAAACAAGAGAAAGAAGAGTAAGGAAAAATTAAATACAAACACCTGTGGTCAGAGTGGGAGCCAAGAACCAAATGAGGCCGGAAAGAAAAACCCCGTCACGCTGTTTCACGAAAATTTTCCAAATTACTTTAAGTCACAGACAATTGAAAACTTGCTGATTTTCACTAAGGAATAATAAGCTTTAGTTTCAAAAATGATTGTTTCATGTGTTTCTTTACCTTAGGGAAGTCCTCAGCCAAACAGAAACTTCGCGAACGGAGCGCACGCCTACAGAAACCCTCCGGTAGTTCCCATTCCTTTCTCTGATTGGTTCCTCCCCGGACAGGAAGTCCCGCCCCCCTACCCCGCCGGCGGAAAGGCTGGAGAACGAATTCAGGTGGAGATGGAATTCTGCCGGAGACTGGAGCTCGTGAGGTACAGCAGTTAAGTGCTTAATTGTGGTTATAGCCTCATGCTAAGTTTATCAGCTTTTTAATTTTTCAAATAACTAGTCTGGTTATGGTAACAACTTTACTACCCTGACGGTACCTGTGGAGCCTTTTTAGAGGTGGAAAGGGAGAAGAAAGACTGCCTCCTTCCAGGCAGCCACCTTAGTGCGTGGGTCAGCCCCGTGGAGCTGGCTGGTGGCGCGGGGAGGACAGGGTTTGGGGCAGAACTCTTGTAACTAGATGGGTGAAATACCCCTATTAACTTGCTGTTGTGACAACACTATTTGGAAGGAGTTTGTTTTATATGATATTAAAGCAGTATGGCCAGACTTTAGCTGACTAGTAGCAAAGTAGCTGAAGTAGCCCCAAAGTAAACACATTAGCTTTACTAAAAAAAGACTGGAACATTTACCTACAAATACCCTCTTCAGTTAAGCGCTTCCTGAGGAGGACACAGAGATCTGTTTCTTTTTCCAACAACAAAGCATCAGACATTTTTGCTTGGGAAAAATCTTTGAAAATTTGACTACTTAATTTTTTTTTTTAAATTGGGGATTGGAGAAAGACTTAAGCTCAACTCAGTTACACCCCTTGTTCGCCTTTGTAATTACTGCCAAGAGAGAAACTAAGTTGCTTCTAGCTCTTAGGCTGCTTGGGGAGGGGGGCGAGCTGATGTTAGAGTCCGCTTGAGATAATGATTCTTCTGGGTCAGTCAGAAGAAACAGTCTGCAACAATGGCAATCCCCAGGGTGACACTTCTCGAGGGGGCCTAGATTCAGCTGTCAGTCACCTTCAGCCCAGAGCCATCAAATCCATTTACACAAAAGCTGGTTATCACAAACCTTTTGAAAAGCTAAGTAAAGAGGAGATTTACCCATCCTTGAATCTTCATTCTTTTTTCTTTGATTCCCTCATTTCCCCTATCTTTCCTTTTTTTCCCCAAGTACCTCTGGGAACTTCTGGGATTTTTCCCCTTCTTTTGTTTCACCCTAGATCTTACACTATTGTTATCTTAAAGCTTCAGCTTAAGCTTGAATATAACTCTCAAGATATACAGAAATAAATAACCATACTCTTGTATGAAAATTTTAAATTCTGATAAGTATTTTTGTCTCCAAAAGGATAGCATTTTCTGGGGGTTGAGAAAGGATTGTTTAATGTTATAATGTTGAGAAAAGTTCTGTGAGTATTTTAAGTATTTCAGCATATGTTTGGCTATGCATGTACATTTGTACATCCCTTCCTATTGTATACATACCTTTTTATTTTTGTAATTTTTACACTAAAGAGACTATAATATAAAAGCTTGCATCAGTTTGCAACTGAAATGATCCTCAACAACTTATACAAATATGAAAAATTATTTCATTGTGTAAATATAACTGAATTTCAATTATCACAGTTCTTTCTGTGAATTCTATAACTTTGTAATTATAAGGAACTGATTTCCTTTCACTAAGAAAAGGAGACATTCTGGTCACGCTCTAGAAATTCTGATTTTCTCTGTGTAATGGTATTATTATGAACATTTAATTTAATAAATTGAAAGAGTTTTAATTAGTGAAAAGTATAAATAAAATACTACATTAAAATGTAAGTTTATTTTGTTGATGTGCGTATGATTGCTAGAATTAGACTAACAAACTATTGCCTAGTATAATGCCTTAAAGGAGCATTTGTAATCGTAATTAGTTTGTCACTTATAAGAAATTTTAGTGTCATGACTGTGGATAGAAGCTACATAGCAAATAGCCTAGGCTTGGTAGATATATGAGGCCTGGTAAGAAGATCAGGCCAAGGAAAATCCATACTTAGAGCCAAAAGACACTTTATAAAGAACAAGATAGGGGCTTCCCTGGTGGCGCAGTGGTTGAGAGTCCGCCTGCCGATGCAGGGGACACGGGTTCATGCCTCGGTCCGGGAAGATCCCACATGCCGCGGAGCGGCTAGGCCCGTAAGCCATGGCCACTGGGCCTGCGTATCCGGAGCCTGTGCTCCACAGCGGGAGAGGCCACAACAGTGAGAGGCCCGTGTACCGCAAAAAACAAACAAACAAGAAAAAGATAGTTCACATGCAGTGGCAAGCCATGTCACTAAGGCCAGTACTAACTACTATTCCATTTGCATATGATATAGCCCAAGCTAGTTCAGCCCTGATCTCCTTCTAGTTACTACCAAAAGGGTACCAAATATTCCACTGAAAAATAATTGGGTGTTTCATTTATTCATTCAACATATTTCTTGAGCATTTACTACTACTTGCCAAGATGTAATAGTGAAAGGATCTTAAGTAACTTACTGTGTAGTGGAAGGAACCAGCACTAAGTGGGTTTTTGAGGATGATCAAAAATAAACTGTTGTCAAGTGAACATTGAAGTCTTACTTGTAAAATTAATTTGCCCATTCTGACTATTTAACAGTGTTCACCGTGTCCCAGGAACATTGTTAGAATTTAAGGACATAAAAATCAATAAAATAGGGACTGTATCCCAAGATAGTGTCCTACTTCACTAACTTAGTATAAGTGACTGTTATCTCTTCAGGAACCCAGGCCTGCATGGTTTGGATCTTGCTGATCTCTTAGACCTCTTTTTAGGTGCTCCATTTCCCTCACATTCCATTCTAAACACATGAGTTTTGGGGGTTTTGTTATTTGCTCTCTGCTGTTGAAACATGTCATCTCTTTTTCTCCTCAGGGCCTTTGGGATGATTGTGGTTCAAGTTTATAAAATTTTATTATATAGTTCACCTCTGTACTTACTATGAGGAAAGTAGAGGTATTAGCTTTTATGGGTGGATGTTACCTGTAGTGGGAAATTTTGATCTCTTAATCCACTGGATCCTGATAACATTGTATATTAAATGCATGAAATAAACTCTTCATACTGTCACTCATCTGTTTGATAGGTTTTACTAGTTGATTTTTTTTCCTGTGTCACTATCATTACCACAATTGTGTATCTCAGTACAGATTATACAATTGTGAAACATTATTTTGTCTAAATGTTATTGAAATTCAAATATAACAGTTCTTTCTGTGAGTTCTGTAACTTTGTAATTAGAAGGAAGTGATTTCACTGAGAAGAAGAGAATGGTCATGCTCTAGAAATTCTGATCCTCTCTGTGTAATCTCTAGATTGTATAGTGTTCATTTCCCGAGGCTTTTCTGACAAATTACCACAAATCAGGTAGCTTAAAACAACAGAAATTTATCCTCTCACAGTTCTGGAGGCTAGAAGCCTGAAATCAAGGTCAGCCATGCTCCTCTATAGGCTCTGGGGGAAAATCCGTTCCATGCCTTCCACCTAACTTTTTGTGGTTGCCTTAAATCCTTGGCATCCCTTGATTTGTAGCCATATCACTCTAATCTTTGCTTCTGTCCTTTTGCCTCCTCCTCTTTTGTCATGTGTCTCTCCTCTGTGTGTTACTTTTAAGAACACATTATGGATTCAGGGCCCACCTAGGTAATCCAGATGGTCTTCTCAAGAACCTTATCTTAATTACATTTGTAAATATCTTTTTTTCCAAATATAGTAACATTTAGAGTTTCTAGGAATTTGATGTGGACATATCTTTGGGACATATCCTAGAGTTTCTAGGAATTTGATGTGGACATATCATAAACATGTATTTAACCCAATATATATGGGAATTTATTCATTTGATATTTCTTATTTTTCGTATGTTTTCATTTTGAAAACAAATTATTCATGATGCCTTAATACAGCTTGAATGACTAATATATATATTCAACACTTAGCTTAAAAACTGTATTTAATCTATCAGATTTTATGATTAGGAATTTCTATAAAATTTTGATGACCTGGTTCTAGGACTATAAGAATTTCACTGAGGAAAATATTTGGTTCATATTGGGTGTAGGAAATCATATGTCCTTTGTCGGCTCATTTTCATAATCTAAGAGGAAGAGGCCGAAGTAATGACTATCAAAATTAACCATATGTTACAATCATTTGTTTGAAGCACATTGATAAAGAATTAATGGTTTAATAGGAGAAAAATACATTAGAGAAACATATAAATTTCAGGTAACAATAATTGGGGAAATTAATAAGATGAGCATCCATTATGGTTGTTTATGTATATTCTTTTAAATTTCTTATACTTACGAGGTAGCCTTACTTATAAAAGATTAGAAAGACAAATATGTTTTTTATTGTACACATATATAAAAATCATTGATAGAGGACTTCCCTGGCGGCACAGTGGTTAAGAATCCACCTGCCAATGCAGGGGACATGGTGTGGTTCAATCCCTGGTCCGGGAAGATCCCACATGCCGCAGAGCAACTAAGCCCGTGTGCCACAACTGCTGAGCCCTCACGCCAGAACTCCTGAAGCCCACGCGCCTAGAGCCCGTGTTCCACAACAAGAGAAGCCACCACAATGAGAAGCCTGCACACCACAACAAAGAGTAACACCCACTCACCACAACTAGAGAAAGTCGACACGGAGCAACAAAGACCCAACGTGGCAAAAAAAAAAAAATTATAATAATCATTGATAGACATAGACCCTAGTGTTTGTTAGCTGAAATACTGACAGATTACAGCTGAGCTGATTGTTTCCAAGGATTACATTTTCTCTCTTTTTTTAAATTATATTTAGCCAAGATTATCTTCTTTTGGAAATGTACTTGGAAGTTAGGAATTAGTGTGAAGAAAGAATATTAGGGAAGGAAACAATGGTTTAGAGAATGATACTTTGAGAAAAGGAAAATAACATTAGAAGCAAAAATATAATGGAATTCAAAACAGCTATATTATATATGAAAAAATGTATAAAAATACTAGAAAAACAGTACTTAAATGGAAAAAATTCACAATCAAATGCACTCTTTTGTTTGATTGGAAAATAAAAGACAATTTGTATTTTTAACTGAACTCTGTGGAAGGTTATGGTCATCTCAACATGAAACATAGTATCAAAGCCATGAGAGTGTACAGTTTACACAAACCTTTTTGTCGATTAGCTAGGAGCTATTTGACCTAGCCAGAGAGTTTTTGTGTCTCAGATTTTCATTTTTACAATGGAAGACTATCTATCATCTGTGATTTTTGTGTTGATAATGAAAAAAGTGATTGATATTTCCATCTGGTAGCAAACCAGGCACTTAGGGAGGCATATTAACTATATCACAGCAGTAGCAATTCACCAAATCAGACTTAAGTTGCCTGGAATAGTTTTTCTTTCCCTGACCTCCAACCCTCGAATATTTGAGTTATTAATTTACTGGCAAGGAATAATCAAGTCATAGCTGAACAATGTAAGGGAATTCTGGGAAATGGATTGAGTTGAGAAAGATTTTCTGTTTAACAAGGATTGCTCATTATAGATTATTCTTCAAAGGAAAAACAGACGATAGAGTTAGAAACTGATGAGATCAGAAAAGGAAAATAGATTATGTATATGGTGTGTGTGTGTGTGTTGAGAATCCTTGACACAGGAGTGAGCAAAAACATAGGGATATGTTGGAATCTATTTTGCAGCCTTAGCTATATTGTCTCAATCTATTCTTTATAATCATTTCCAACTCTCTGTTTTTCTCACACACCAACAGGATTTACTCAATGTCATTTCCAGAAGTAACACCTCAAGAAACATTTTCAGAAACAGTTTGTCAATTCCAGGATACTGATGCATTTAGCAGCCAGAAAAGAATTTCTGAAAATCATTTCAAAGCCCAAGGTTTCTGAAAATACCATGAGCCCTTTTTTTTCCCCCAAACAAATTGTATACAGTGTACACACATTAACATGGATGAAGAAAATTGGTAAAATGAAGCCTAGAGACTAGAAAGCATCAGTGTTTCACCATTTATGTTTGGATGTCTCTGACTTTTGTCTAAAAATCTTGATTTTTCTTTCAGTTATTTTTGGAACAATTAAGCTGTATTGAGATCCTTTTGTAGTTGACAAGGTTTTATTTGGAAAGCTAGAATAAAGGTTTTCTTTTACAAAAATTTATTTACTTGGCCAGTGAAGTCCACTCCCTCCAAGGTTTGCTTTTACTTTTAAAAATATTTGTTCCTAGGTTCTTAAAAATCTAGAAAGTAAAATAAACTCCTTGTGGAATATAGTTTACATGGATTTTTTTTTTCAGTGAATGGGTGGTACTTTTTCCATTTTAAAAGAATCAAATATATTACAAATGAGGGAATCTGCTTTTTATTGAATGTATCAGTATATATAAACAAATATTTATATAGGTATGTGTGTTATTGTCTTTATTCCCTTATTTCCAAGGAGAGATGTGTATAATGTATAGTTTAATCATTCAGACCATAATTATAGCCCATGAGTATGGAAAAATCATGAAAAATCTGTTGGCTTAAATTGAAAGTAAAACCCAGGTCTGAGATCTTAACCATTTAAAACCTTGAAATCTCATAAATAAAGCATCGTTGAGCCTGGTCCCATCTTTCATAACAGCTCTCCAGAGAAAATCCTAAAAGCCAGGGCACTCTAAGATGAGCTGTGGATGATTCAGTAGGTGGCACAGTTTTCACTGAGTCAGTACTGAACTGATGCCCCAGCATGGTATGAGGGGGCACTGCACTGCTGGAGGTGTCGTCTAATGGATGAGGGTAAAACCAAGGTCTTGACCACCAGCAGTTATTAAAAATCCCATGGCACTTTTCAAAAGAGTAAAGATGATGTTAAACCCTGTGTCCTGGCTAATTTCCAAATTGGGCAATTATATTCTGCCTACTTAAAATTTCTCTGTAATTTTAGTTGGATAATATATTCCTCATCTTCTGTCCTATGCTTTTGCTATTTCCAGTTTAGAGGTGGATGCATTTCTGTGGTGAGGGAAGTGTTGCTTCTTTGCAAGGTCTGAGATCAGGGGATGAAAGGTACAACATACATCTATCAGAACAGGTGCCATATTAGTTTGTTTCTCTTGTGATTAGGCTGACTATAAGAAAATTGTCAAATAAGTGTCTTTAAATATAGCCTCGTCAGGTAGTCAGAGGTGCTACGCTTGCAAAGGTTTCCAAGATGGGTATTTTAATTCTATTAAGTTGTGACTAAGAAATGAGGCTTCTCTTGAAGAGAATATATTATGTAAATAGTAACAATTTAAGCATAAAATTATAGACATTTAATAGGAATAATTAAATTTTCCAACATTTGCCTAGCAAGACCTATCATAGTCACCTAAAACATTAGTTACCATGTCATTTTTCACTTATAATGTATTAGAATTTTGTCCAGATCAGTAGTTGCTAAGAGAGAAGGTCACTGTTGGGGAACAAATGGAAAGTATTTCTTAAAAAATAAAAATAGGGCTTCCCTGGTGGCACAATGGTTGAGAGTCCGCCTGCCGATGCAGGGGACACGGGTTCGAGCCCCGGTCCAGGAAGATCCCACATGCCGCGGAGCAGCTAGGCCCGTGAGCCATGGCCGTTGAGCCTGCGCGTCTGGAGCCTGTGCTCCGCAACGGGAGAGGCCACAACAGTGAGAGGCCCACATACCGCAAAAATAAATAAATAAATAAAAATAATAAAATAATTGTTGGTTAGCATGCCCTGGATTTTGGGAAAACCTGTAGAAAACATTCCTAAGGAAAAGACCAATAGTGGGACTGTGTAAGGCCAGACCCTCACTTCCCAACTGTGTTTCCAGCTTTAAACAATACTCTGCGATCAGCCCCATAGGAAAAAACGTACATTAGGAATTTAGTGTCATAAATGGTAACATTTACATTTATCTGGACTATTTAGATGCTTGGCTAGAAAATGATAAAAACTATCAACAACTCATTTTTCTCAAGTACAAAGTATTTTTCTGCAAAGGCAAAAGATCAGTCTAATCTCTTAGCCTTCAGTACTTTCATATATTACCTTTTTTTAAACAGAATCTTTCCAAGTCTTAAAATGTTGTAACCTCAAATGTTTCTATTTCTAACAATTAATGTTAACTCTATTACAAAGACTTTTCCAACTAACTTCAAGTCATTCTGCTTTACAGATATATTAAAAACTTATCTTGTGCTTATTAATAATAGAGTTAATATAGGAAAATGCTTCAAAGCAAAAGAAATATCTGGCAGCATGCAGAGATAGTACTAAATACTGTAGTAAATAAACATAGTAATTCTGTTTGCATAAATGCTGTGACTGCCTAATAAAGATATCACTTGAAAAGGAAATACCATCTTTAGAATTTGAACTTGCCTTCAGCAGAAAATATTATAATGTTTTTAGCCTAGCTTTGACAACTACAACAGACTGTACTGAGTAACAGTAAGAGTTCACTTTGTAATAGGAGAAGTAGTCACTCTGATCACTTTGTCTTTTTAGTATGCAACCCAGAGGATTCAGAAAAAGATTACATTTACCATAATTAACATATATGTAAATGGAGATCATGGCTATGAATGATAAATTTTCATAGCAATTTAAATCTTGTACAAATTAATCAACCATACAGACACTTGATTAATGAAAGGCAGTGTCACTTTAAAATGCAACATGTTAATATATATTACTGTTATCACAGATCAAAGAATCTTTAAATGTAAACCAATTAGGACAAAGTTCAATCTACATTTTTTAACAGATTTAATTTCCTTGTAATTATGATGACAATTTGAAAAAATATGTTGTTCCACTTTATTTACTAATTTTAGTGAAAAGTTGTGCAAATGAATTCTGGATGTTTCATCATAGTGAATGGATTCCCAAAATATAGGATTACAGTATAGCGAATGCACAAAAACAATGATAAATTGGATGCAAGATATTTATTCCCATATTCATGCTAAATTTATAAGTTTTCTTCTAACAATTCCCCATTTTTGCTCTCACTGAGAGAGTTATATTAAACCGATTACTAAATGACTGATATTCTCACTTGGTACAGTGAGATGAGATTTTACTAAGAGCTGTTTTTCTTGGTCTTTGAGAGATAAAAAGTGAAAACTCATGTAGACTTGAATTCATTGAGAATAGTTTTTTTTTCATAGTGAAAATGAATGCCTAATTTCCAGAAAAAAATCTTTTTAAAAAAATATAAAATTTACAGTTAATACATAAATATATGTTCAAAATTTAAGGTCTGAAATATAGTTTCTCTATAATTATGTTTTTTGCAAACAGAAGTTAGGCATAAAAACAAACATACTGCTTTGCAAAGTCAATATAGATCTATTTTACAAGGGAAACCCTACAATTGGTCATTAATTTTTATCAGTAAATTGGAAATCTAAGCTGTTGCCAAATTTTACCACTTAAACCAGTACATCATAGAATACACTATTGATAAAGAATTGATAAAATAACAAATAAAGAAAGAGAGCAGCCTGTACTAGACAGAAAGATAAAAAAATATGACACTGAGTTCTTTGTTAAACTCCTAGTAGCAAACTATGCTCAATACGGCTAATAATTATTGAGCATTTTCTATGTGCCATATGCCATATTAAGAACTTGGCACTTTAAAAATATGCATTTGTGATTTAATTATTAAATCATTTAATCCTGATAACACTTCTATAAAATAGAATTATTACTTCACTGAAATAGTAAAACTGGAATTTTGATCTTAGTCCTCATTTCAAAGTTTGTATTCTTTAAATACTATGCCATACTGTCTCCCTATGACTATGTAGCATTGTTTATCCTTATCATTATATCTAGCCTCTTAAATAGTCTCATCAGAGCTATAATGCTACTGATGTTGGTACAGGACCACACTTTGAGAACCACTACTAATGCACTACAAATTCTGTAAAAGATTTAAATAGCACTACAGTATCATGAATAACGTTTAACTCAGTCCATTGGAATTGTAATAAAGCCTGCCTTTAATACACCTCTCCTGGAATATGAGAAAAATAGATGAATAGATAGATAAAATATTAGCAAGCCTATTTAGTCATTAAGTGAGCATTTAATACTTAGCCAGGATCTGCACAAACTGCTAGGGATACAACAGTAAACAAGGCTCCTATTCCCAGGAGTATACAGTATAGTGAGAAAGGCAGAAAAGTAAACTGCCAATTATAATACATTGTGGTAAGTTAAGAGTTAATTCATGATGCTGTGGGAGTGCATAAGACTGCCCTCAAAGATACAGAAAAAAAAAATTAAACTCTCTAAACTTAAGCTGTTTTGTACAGCAGAGGTATATATGGGAATTCTAGGGAAGTCAATGCTGCAATGTTAAAGTCATTAAAGGTGTGGCTTTAAGAAAAAACCTTCAGGCAAGGCAAGGATTTCAAAGATCATAGACACTACCCAGTTGAAGATTATCCAGGCTTTTAATGAATATTATAGAAAGAGATGCTGATCATTATATTAGTTAAAATCACAGAAAACCCCTAAATAAAAGTAGTTTAAACAATTTTGTTTCTCTCACATTCATTAAATTAAGATTAAAGGAGTCCAGTGCTGCTGTAGCAGCTCCATAAAGTCATAAAAGATGCCAGCTCCTTCCTTCCAGCACAATACTTCACCACTCCTAGGATTTGGTCCTCAATCTCATGGTCCAAGGTGGCTGTTGGAATCTAGCTTTCATATCCATCTTCCAGGCAAGAAAATGAAAGAAGAAAAGAAAAAAGTTTCAACCCTCTTTTGTTTTTTTGTTTTTTTTTTTTTTTGCTGTACGCGGGCCTCTCACTGCTGTGGCCTCTCCCGTTGCGGAGCACAGGCTCCGGACACACAGGCTCCGCGGCCATGGCTCGCGGGCCCAGCCGCTCCACGGCATGTGGGATCTTCCGGGATAGGGGCACGAACCCGTGTCCCCTGCATCGGCAGGCGGACTCTCAACCACTGCGCCACCAGGGAAGCCCCCCTCTTTTGTTTTTAAGGCGACTCTCCTGATGTATCACTGAACACTGTCCTATATACTGGGTTGACCCAAAGGTTAGTTCAGTTTTTTCTGTAAGATGGCTCTAGTAGTATCTTTAAGTTCATTTGAAACAATTTTGTTAGATTGTATTGTGACAGCTGTCATATCAGTGTGCATTTAAAAAAAAAAACATCAAAGTTGGTGAATTTTTGTGTGGCCATTTTAATATTGAAGATGGAAGAAAGAAAGCAACATTTTTGGCATATTAATGCTCTGTTATTTCAAGAAAGGTAAAAGCACAACTGAAACAAAAAAGATTTGTGCAGTATATGGAGAAGGTGCTGTGACTGATTAAACGTGTCAAAAGTGGTTTGCGAAGTTTCATGCTAGAGATTTCTCAATGGACGATGCTCCACTGTCACGTAGACCAGTTGAAGTTGATAGCAATCAAATCGAGACATTAATTGAGAACAATCAACATTATATCAAGTGGGAGACAGCCGACATACTCAAAATATCTAAATCAAGCACTGAAAATCATTTGCACCAGCTTGGTTATGTGAATCGCTTTGATGTTTGGGTTCCACATAAGTTAAACGAAAAAACCTTCTTGACGGTATTTCCTCATGCAACTCTCTACTGAAACATAACAAAAATGTTCTGTTTTTAAAACAAACTGTGATGGACAATGAAAAGTGGATACTGTACAATAATGTAGAATGGAAGAGATGGTGGGGCAAGCAAAGTGAACCACCACCAACCACACCAAAGGCCGGTCTTCGTCCAAAGAAGGTGATGTTGTGTATATGGTGGGATTGGAAGGGAGTCCTCTATTATGAGCTCCTTCCAGAAAACCAAACAGATCATTCCAGCAAGTACTGCTGCCAGTTAGACCAAATGAAAGCAGCACTCTATGAAAAGCATGCAGAATTAGTCAACAGAAAACGCATGATATTCATCAGGATAACGCAAGACTGTGTTTCTTTGATGACCAGGGAAAAACTGTTACAGCTTGGTTGGGAAGTTCTGATTCATTTGCCGTATTCACCAGGTATTGCACCTTTGTGTTTCCATTTATTACGGTCTTTACAAAATTCTCTTAATGGAAAAAAATTTCAATTCCCTGGAAGACTGTAAATGACAGCTGGAACAGTTCTTTGCTCAAAAAGATAAGAAGTTTTGGGAAGATGGAATTATGAAGTTGCCTGAAAAATGGCAGAAGGTGGTGGAACAAAATGGTGAATATGTTATTCAGTAAAGTTCTTGGTGAAAATGAAAAATGTGTCTTATTTTTACTTAAAAACTAAGGGAAGTTTTTGGTCAACCCAATACCTCACTGGCCAGAACTAAATCAGATGGCCATAAACTTAGCAGCAAATGAGGCTAAGTAATGTAGTCACTTAGATAAGTGATCAATGTACTCACCTAAAACATGGATTCGGTTAATAAAGAAAACAACTAGTAGTGTCTGTCACAGTCATGATTTAGTTTTCTTAGCTCACAGAGGTGGCAATCACTATTAGTAGAGAAAAATAATTTTTGATTTTTTCTGCCTTAACCTTCCCAAAGACACTCATTCCTTTTGAACGGATTGAAATCTTTGCAACATTATCTGTTTTGAAGATAGGGCATAGATTCTCACTACTTT
Organism: Mesoplodon bidens; assembly: GCF_964165515.1. Classification (NCBI taxonomy): domain Eukaryota; kingdom Metazoa; phylum Chordata; class Mammalia; order Artiodactyla; family Ziphiidae; genus Mesoplodon; species Mesoplodon bidens. The sequence goes on along the minus strand of NC_138165.1, from coordinate 34,862,345 downwards.
CTGATTCTGAGATATAATCAGTAAACATAAGATATCTTTTAATTATAAATTAAGAGTCTTGAATATGTGTGGAAAATAATATTTACTTAGCATTCTTAAGATTAAAAAAACTAAATGCTTCCTTTTCATGACTCTTGAATGTCAAATTATTAAAATTGTAATGGTAGTATAAATATGAAAGGTTTGATAATTAAATCATTTTATCATTCATTTATCTGTTCATTCTATACATACATACTGAAGGTACCAGGCTGTGATCTAATTGCTGAGAATACAGAAATTAGTAATACAGTTGAGGTATATGATGGTGCTTACATTCTAATGAGAGAAGAAAGATAATAAGTAAATATAAATGTTATAGTTTCACATATTTTAAGTGACGTTATGGGCTGAATTGTGTCACCCCAAAATTCACATGTTGAAGCACTAACCTCTACCTCAGAATGTGATTGTCTTTGGAGATAGGGCCTTTAAAGAGATAATTAAGTTAAAATGAGGCCCTTAGAGTGGACCCTACTCCAATTTGATTGGTGTTCTTATAAGAAGAGGAGATTAGGACACACAGGGCAACAGGATGCATATGTACAAAGAGATGACTATGTGAAGAGGCAGCAAGAGGGTAACCATCTCCAAGCCAAATAGAGGCCTTCGAGAAAAACCAACTATGCTTGGACTTCCAGCCTCAAGAACTGTGAGAAAATAAATTTCTATTGCTTAAGCCACTCAATCTATTGTAGTTTATTATGGCAGCCCCAGCAAACTAATACAGGTGCTAAAATGAAAATAAAATAATAACTGGAAGATTATTTAGATTGGTGGTCAAAGAAAGAAACTTTTTTTTATTGAGTTATAGTTGATTTACAATATTGTGTCAATTTCAGGTGTACAATAAAATGATTCAGATATATATAGATATTTATATATTCTTTTCCAGATTCTTTTCCATTATAAGTTATTACAAGATACTGAATATAGTTCCCTGTGCTACACAGTAAATCCTTGTTTATCTATTTTATAGGTAGTAGTGTGTATCCATTAATCCCATATTCCTAATTTATCCCTCCCTCCACCTTTCCCCTTCGGTAACCATAAGTTGTTTTCTATGTCTGTGAATCTGGTTCTGTTTTGTAAATATGTTCATATGTATTATTTTATAGATTTCACATATTAGTGATATCATATAATATTTGTCTTTTTCTGACTTAGTATGATAATCTCTAGGTCTATCCATGTTGCTACAAATGTCATTATTTCATTCTTTTTTGTGGCTGAGTAAAATTCCTCTGTGTGTGTGTGTGTGTGTGTGTGTGTATTTATTTATTTATTATTTATGGCTGTGTTGAGTCTTCATTGCTGCGCACAGGCTTTCTCTAGTTGCAGCGAGTGGGGGCTACTCTTCATTGCAGTGCACGGGCTTCTTGTTGTGGTGGCTTCTCTTGTTGCGGAGCATGGGCTCTAGGTGCGTGGGCTTCAGTAGTTGTGGCTCACGGGCTTAGATGCTCTGCTGCATGTGGGATCTTCCCACACCAGGGCTCGAACCCATGTCCCCTGCATTGGCAGGTGGAGTCTTAACCACTGTGCCACCAGGGAAGCCCATGTATCTTCTTTATCTATTCATCTATTGACAGACACTTAGGTTGCTTCCATGTCTTGGCTATTGTGAATAGTGCTGCTATGGACATTGGGGTACATGTATCTTTTCAAAGTACAGTTTTCATCTTTCCTGGATATATGCCCAGGAGTGGGATTGCTGGATCATATGGTAACTCTATTTTTAGTTTTTTAAGGAACCTCCATACTAGTGGCTGCACCAGTTTACATTCCCATCAACAGTGTAAGAGGGTTCCTTTTTCGCCACACCCTCTCCTGCATTTGTTATTTGTAGACTTTTTGATGGTGGCCATTCTGACGGGTGTGAGGTGATACCTCATTGTAGTTTTGATTTGCATGTCTCTGATAATTAGTGATGTTGAGCAGCTTTTCATGTGTCTGTTGGCCATTTGTATGTCTTCTTTGGAGAAATGTCTATTTAGGTCTTCTGCCCATTTTTTGATTGGGTTGTTTATTTGTTTGATTTTGAGTTGTATGAACTGTTTGTATATTTTGGAAATTAAGCCCTTGCTGGTTGCATCATTTGCAAATATTTTCTCTCATTCCATAGGTTTTCTTTTCTTTTCTTTTTTTTTTATAATTTCCTTTGCTGTGCAAAAGCTTATGTTTGATTAGGTCCCATTTGTTTATTTTTTAAATAAATCAGCTTTTAAACTGAGACCCAAATGATGCAAAGGAATCAACCATATAAATATCTGAGGATGTATGTTCCTAGAAGAAGAAACATCTAATGCTAAGACCGATTTTGTCATAAAAGAAATAAGCAGGGCTTCCCTGGTGGTGCAGTGGTTGAGAGTCTGCCTGCTGATGCAGGGGACACGGGTTTGTGCCCCGGTCCGGGAAGATCCCACATGCTGCGGAGTGTCTGGGCCCGTGAGCCATGGCCACTGAGCCTGCACGTCCGGAGCCTGTGCTCCATAACGGGAGAGGCCACAACAGTGAGAGGCCCACGTACCACAAAAAAGGAAAAAAGAAAAAAAAAAAAGAAATAAGCAAAAAGCCAAACTGGCACATAATAATTTTCATCATCAAAAAATTGTTTACTCCGTGACTATCTGTTCATGGTGCTATGGAAGGCTTGTAGAACATAAATATAAAGTGATATAGCAGGCCACTAATAATGTTATAATAACTATTTCATTGTGCATATGCTTGTCATTGACCAGTGTCAAAATGACTTTACAGTTGCAATTACAAATTTAAGGGATTTATTAGCCATTAGCCAAATATTTATTTTGCTCTACAACCACTAATACACTAATATTATACAAATAGTTTTGACTATAGAAAGGAGCTCTTTTGGGTATGATAGAAACAAAATTAGAGCTTGGCTCTAATTCAGACTTATCTTCTTAAATGAGCTTTTTACAGAATAGTCATTTGATACCTAAGAATATAAGATATGAAATGGTTTCATGTTTTCTCAAAACTACAAGTGAAAATGATTATCATTGTTTTTGTGTTCTTTTTTGCCAAATATTATCAACTTGAATTTCACATCATGACTTTTTAAAAGGCTATTATATTATGCAAGAGCATCTTTCTCAGTTCTCACTATCATTTTTTTGTTGTTGTTACTATTGCTTCCACTCAAATCCTAGAATTTTTTACAGATAAAAAGTAATAAGACAATGCTTTACACATTATTGGAATTGGCAAGCCTCTTATCATTGTATGGTGACAGACTTGAGCAAAAGAAAGCAAGCTGTAATTTAGTCAGTATTAATGTAAACAAGCATTTTATTTAGAAAGGAATAAAAGCGGCCAAAAAGAAATGCATTTGTTAAGATGAGAAAAAGTTGCAAGAGCCAAATTCAGAGTACCTGAATATGCCTGATTAGTAACAAAATTCCTAAATGGGGGGTGGGGGGGAAGGCTTATATTAGATGAGTTGCCACAGCTCTTTAATGGCTAAGAGCAATTTTGTAAATATGACACATAGGCTAGAAAATTCTATATATTTTATGTATTGCTTAAAATTTTCACTATGTTACATGTTTGTTGTTTTTTTTTTTTGTGGTACGCGGGCCTCTCCCGTTGCGGAACACAGGCTCCAGACGCGCAGGCTCAGCGGCCATGGCTCACGGGCCCAGCCACTCCGCGGCATGTGGGATCCTCCCGGACCGGGGCACGAACCCGTGTCCCCTGCATCGGCAGGTGGACTGTCAACCACTGCGCCACCAGGGAAGCCCTGTTACATGTTTTTATATTTTTTTCCTCTTATGTCAAAGGGAACATTTCTAATTTATACCTCACATCTTTTTATAAAAAAATTAAAATAACAACTCTAAATAGCAGTAGCTCAATTTAAATCCCATTTGGTGGTCCCTGTATAGTTTTTAATATCATGCAAAAAAAGTCATCATAATTTGCATCCCATCAACTATTCCCTTAACTCTAAAGAGCTATCATGCCACTCCTAGAGTAGGTCTCTAGGGTTGAAGCCTGTTCTATCACTCCTATGCTAGATCTATTTGGTAGTAAAATCAGGGTTACTAGCCTGGTGCCCCTTACCTGGGAAAAAAAAAAGTCTGTATTAACCCTGTCTTCACTCTTCTCAGAAAACTGATAATAAATTTTATCCTTTTACTCTCTGCTCTTTTTAATTCCTGGCATTCCAGAAGTTTTTAGACTTGCCTTTCCAGCTCTTTCCTGGAAATGCTTGAGCTGTTCTAATGGTCTAATGTTTTCCAATTTATCAACTTTGGGCAGTTTCTTTTTTTTTTCATGGTGACTGTCTGTTAATATTTGTCAAATTACCAGCAGCTATCTCTCAACACATTCCTACAAATTTCATCTCTCCATCTGTTTTATTTCTAAGTCTTTTCTTTTCTTCTTTCTTCTTTACCTCTTTACCAGTCCACCTATTTCACCTGTAAATGGACTCTTGGACTATTAATAATCTTTCTCTCTCTCTCTCTTTTTTTTTTTAGAATTATCTTCTAAGGTGTTTCCACATCTATAACTTACAACATAGTAGCTTTGCTGACTTAACCAAAATTATGCTCGAAAGCATAACCTTTGCAAAATATCAATAATACCAGTGAATTAGAGAAGTTTTATGAGATCAAGACTGAGTTATTTAATAATATTGGGCATCTGGTAACCTTAACATAAACCATTATTTTTAGTTCTTTCTGCTCAGTATCTACTCACAAGCATAATATTAACTTTTAAAGTATTAACCTTTAAATATTAACTTTAAAAGTATTGAAATGGGGCTTCCCTGGTGGCACAGTGGTTGAGAGTCCGCCTGCCGATGCAGGGGATACGGGCTCGTGCCCCAGTCCGGGAGGATCCCACATGCCGCGGAGTGGCTGGGTCCGTGAGCCATGGCCGCTGAGCCTGTGCATCCAGAGCCTGTGCTCTGCAACGGGAGAGGCCACAACAGTGAGAGGCCCGCGTACCGCAAGAAAAAAAAAAGTATTGAAATGCAGAATAGAATGATTACTTATTTATAATATCTCCAAAAGATTCTAATCATCTAGGTGGAATGAATTATAGTATTGAATCCCTATTTGTTAGTTAATTTCTTATGGCATCCAGAAAATATGGCTGCTGTCTTATACTGATGGAAACCAATAGCAACCATTGCCTGGCTCTGCCACTTAAGACCTATCAGCTGATATAATTGTACTTTCTCTCTGTATTACTAACTGCCATTGTTGTAACTGCTCTTAATGAAGGCAATTTCCCAACCAAAATACTGACATATACTATGGAGAATACTTTTAACTACATTGACAACAACCCCTCTGATCACTCTAGGAAAGGATTTGAAAAACGTATTTTTAATGCATCCTTATAAGTGAAACACAATCTTCAGAAATTGTGATGTCAGAACTTGAAATATATGTATAGATTTTTCTGAAATCCACCTTTTTGTAAGTGTGGAATAATAGTAAGGTCATCTATGATCCAGATTTATTTCTCCAACATGGTTACATTTAAAAACTCAGTGGGGGACTTCCTTGGTGGTACAGTGGTTAAGAATCTGCCTGCCAGTGCAGGGGACATGGGTTCGATCCCTTGTCCAGAAGGATTCCACATGCGGCGGAGCAACTACATCTGTGTGCCACAACTACTGAGCCTGCACTCTAGAGCACGCGAACCACAACTGTTGAGCCCATGCGCCACAACTACTAGAGCCCGCGTGCCACAACTACTGAGCCCCTGTGCTTCAACTACTGAATCCTGCACGCCCAGAGCCCGTGCTCTGCAACAAGAGAAGCCACCACAGTGAGAAGCCCGCGCACCACAATGAAGAGAGTAGCCCCCACTCACCACAACTAGACAAAGCCCACACACAGCAGCGAAGATCCAATGCAGCCAAAAAAAAAAAAAAAAAGGGAAGGCATCTAAAAACCTTGTACAGCAATCTTTGTTTTCAATCAAGGAAACCTAGAGGTCTGTTAGAACTATTAAGATGAATACAACTGAAGATACCGTATTAAGACTCTTGCCAATTTACACCAAACAGTTTAACGCTATAGATGCCAGTATAGGCACTTATTGTTCTATAAATAGCAATGCATCATTATTAAGAGAGATGTTTTCTAATGAATGTTGGATTTAATAAGAATTTATTCTTTCATTTGACATTTGTCTCCTTAAGCATCTAGTGGAAAGCTAGCTTAATACTAATGCAAAAGCTTAAGCTTTGACTACTAAGTTAGGCTGGCAAATGATTCTCTTAAATTGTCTATCACTTCAAAATTTGCATAAAACACATAAACTATAGATTCCTTGCTTGTCTTAATATTTAATATTTGGATCCACTTTATACATTTTCATTTGTTTTTGAGAAATACTGTAACTTACTAAGAGTTCTAATGTAAGAGAGGTGATCTGCTACTAAATCATATTTCTTAATTTCTTAGGTTTTGATTGTTACCATTTCTGACAACTTTTACCAAAACTGACATGTCTACATGCTTATGCATTAGGATAAGTCTCCGTTGCTGTGAAGAACTGTAAGAGTCAATCTAGTAACTTTGACAAAGGACTATTATTCAGTCATGAGAAAGAAGGAAATCATGCCTTTTGCAACAACATGGATGGACCTGGAGGGCATTATGGTGAGTGAAATTAGTAAGACAGAGAAAGATACATACTGTATAATATCATCTATATGTGGAATCTATAAAAGCCAAACTTACAGAAACAGAGTAGAATGGTGGTTGCCAGGGGCTGAGAGGTGGGGAAAATGGGGAGATGTTGATGAAAGTAAAACTTACAGTTTTACAATGAATAAGTTCTAGGGATCTAATGTACAGCATAGTGATTATAGTTAACAATAGTGAAAGTTGAGAGATCTTAAATGTTCTCACACACACCAAAAAATGGTAATTATGTGAGGTGATGAAGGTGTTAACTAACCCTGCTGTGGTAATCTTTTCATAATATATAAGTGTAGCAAATAAACACATTATACACCATAAACTTACAAAATGTTATACATCAATTATCTCTCAGTAAAGCTGGAAAAAAATCTAGTAACTTTGTCTGAAAAATTGAGACCAATGACTATACAGTTGAGGAGGCTGTTGTAGATCTTCAGTGAGTAGTTATGAAAGCATTTTAAAAAGTAAGAAGCTACTTTGGAAGTTTGAAGTCATTGTTTCATCTTTGGAGGTCACCAGAAAGGTTGCAAAAATATTCTGAATTTGTCAGTAGAAATCAAGTAAAAATCATCCTTAATAGCATAAAGCAAAATAGCCAATCTTTATGTGTAATTTCATTTAAATAAATGGATACTGCACACCTATTACATATATTACTTAGTGTTATGCTGAGAATCTGGGGAAATCAAAGAACTGAATGAGACATGGTCCTGGCTTTCAAGATAATTTCAAGATAGTAACAAAGACAGGCATAATGATAACTATAATTCAAGGGAGAATAAAGGCATAATCAGTGTGCTTTGAAGTCAAAGGGGAAGAGCAATTAAGTCTGACTAGGACAATTAAGGAATACTTTATAAAGGAGATATTACTAAGTTTACCTTTGAAAAACGTATGAAAACTTAAATTGGAAAGAAGGAAAGAAGGAGAATTCCAAGATGGAAGAAGTAGTGCAACATGGAGATAAGAGTGTGCTCGATAAATTTGAGGTATGAAGATGCAGGTAGTAAAGAGCTGGATGACTAAGGATGGAGACACATAAAGTTGATGAACCCAGGTTTTAGGAACATACTCCAAAAACGTATGAAGATGAATTAAGATGAATTGGAAAATCAACAAATAAGGTTAGTGAATATTAATAAACCATGCAAGAGGTCCTGAGCCAGGAAAGTTTCACAGAAGATGAAAAGGAAGAAACAGGTTTAAGCCATATTATTGACATTGAATCTACTTGACTGAATGAAAGACTTGTAGAATGTCACTGATTTCAATTGGCAGGAGTCTAGAGAGCATATGTAGGAGTGAATTATATGAGTGTAGACCAAGGAAGAAAAAATGTTAGGCTGGATTAGGTTGATAAGGGTTTATTCACTCAGGATTTGTGATTTAATGTGTTGTCTTGAGAACCTAGGAGTGGTGTTAATAGTCTCTTAGGTTGGCTATTCGAAGTCTAGACTCAATCAGTTGGGGCCAATCCAGTGAGGCTGAATAACATTACTTCCCTGGCACAACATAGGGGCAGAAATCAAGCCTCAGAAAAATGGTAACACTGGAAGGGGTTTATTATGTGTAACCTGATCAGCCAGTCTTTATTTATATTACCCAAGAAGACCCTGAGGAAACACTCTTTACCAAGACCTTAAGGAATCCTTTGGTAAGGAAGAGTTCCAGTATCCTTGAAAACTGAAGTAATGCTCTATGGTGGTTATTCTCTCTATGTGAGAGGTGATGGTAGGGCATGGAACAATGGAATTGCATTCCTTGATGATAGTGGAAATAATAGTGCCAGACAGTTAGAGGCCAAGTAGGGGTGCTTATTCATTATAGACTAAGTGGACACAATTACCATAATAAGCCACAGAGACAAAGTAACAATCAGAATGTTTTGACCTTTGGGGATGTTTGGTGGCATTGATCATGGAGCCTTTAGAAACAAAATAAAAGGGCAGCCAACTAGGGAGCTTCTTGGCATATGTAGGAAGAAAAATCCTAGGCCTGGTGGGCATAAAATTAACTTGAGTTATAATAATAGGGATTTATTTCTTATCTTGTTCCTAGATTTAAGCTACTTTGCAGACCTACAGATCTTTATTTGAGAAGGAGGCCAGGCCCTATAAGGAATGACCTGGCAATAGGGTCAGAGATATATAGCATGACTCTTTTTCCACATCTGCCTCAGAGGTACCTGCAGCTATTTAACAATGACTGTGCCTGGAGAGGTGGTTCTTAAACTTACGTATGCATCAGAATCACCTGGAGGAATTTTAAAACATGGATCCCTGGGTCCTACTGATTTAGTAAGTTTGGGGTGGAAAAACCAGAGTTTATATTTCTAACAAGTTCTCAAGTGATGTTGATGTTACTGGTTTAGAGACCACACTTTGGGAATCATTGCACTTGAGAAGGAAAGCAGATAGACCTTGTGGGGTTATTAGATATTGTTTTTTAAATGACAGTAAGGACTGGAGACCTGAAATACCACTGAGGTTCAATGGTCAGAGTTAGGATTTATGAATACCTGGTAATAAATTCTGTATTATCAGATGGCCCAAGTCCATTTTCAGAAGGTGTCCAGAGAGACTTCAGATCCATTTTTTTTTTCCTACAGACGAAGAATATATAGTAAGAATAGGAAAACTTTGTAACAGAGAATTCCCTGATATGGAGTGAGTTCTGTTGTGTAATAAGGGCCAAGTTGAAGCTCCTGGAATTGTCCTCCTTTGCCAAGATAAACCAAAAGCAATACCTCATCCCAAGAGTATGTGCCACCCCAAATACTTAAACAGTTACAGAGATGGTGAATGCTACGATATCCTCATTTTCCCCACTTGCTTGGTGGCCAATGCAAAAGTCAGATGGGTCTTTGAGAACGAGGATATATTTTCAAAAGCTTAATCAAGTGATGATGCCAATCACATCTGACATTCTCAATGTAGTATCTTTACTGGAGGAAATCAATATGGCCTCTGACACCAGTGACTTAACAAATGCATTTTCCCCTTTCCTCTGTTAGTAAAGATAAACAGAGGCAGTAGTTTCCTTCACAAGGCAGGGATATCAATATGCCTTTACTCTCTTGGCCTACCCTATGTCATCTCATCTCTCTGTCTTGAGAGAACTTGATTGCCTTGATATTTCACAGAATAACATGATCATTGGCCTTGTTAAATCAAAAGAAGAAGGCATCTTAAATAGGAGACATGAGTACCAAACAGTTAGAGATAGATCCCATGAACATGCAGGAGCCTGTCACTTTAATGAAGTTTCAGAATCCAGTGATCTGGGTCGTGTTAGGAGATCCTCTTTAAAGTGGAGTTGATTTGCTGCACTGCCCTCCATGATGAAAGGAATACAACGCTTGGTGGGCCTTTTTGGATTTTGGAGGAAATACATTTGGGCATGCTACTCTCACGTATTTAGTGAGTAACCTTAAAGTTGCAAGATTTGAGTGGGACTTGGAGCAAGAAAAAGCACTACAACTTGGCCTTATGACCTAGCAAGCCCAATGGCATTAGAAGTGTTTGTGGCAGACTAGCACATCCCCTCAATTCTCCACTTTGTTTTGTGCCCCAGGAGGCTAAACTATATGGACTGAATAACAAACTCTTTTGCCCTCAACATGGAACCTTTGGCAGTTTTCAGTAGGAGAATCAGAATAGACCCATAGAATTTTGGAGTAAGGACATGCTCTCTTCTGCTAATAAACTAAACTCAGAAGAAAAAGCAATGACTCATTTGCTACTGGACCTGATAGAAACTGAACACCTTAACAATAGATACCATAGTACTGCGCAACTCAATAGCAGATCTTTAGTTGGTGTTATCTAATTCATGGAACCACAAAATTGGAAGTGCACAGAATAATTCTATTATAAAGTGGAAATGGTATAAATGATGTCTTCCAAGTTCGGAAGGCATAAGTAAATTGCAGAAGCAGGTGGCTCAGATTCCTGTTGTACTAGCTTGAACTGCTTTGCCACCTTTCTCTCAACTCATACCTATGATCTTATGGAAAGTTCCTTATGACATGTGTCAACATAGGTCTCAGTTAATTAACATAATGTTTTATGTTAATTAACTCTGTCCCATGCTCCATTGCTACGTTATATGAATAACATTGGTGATGGCTAATGTTTTAGATTTCAGGTGGTAATATGACCAAACTGTTATCACTCGGTTGACAATATGGCACCTGATGGGACTTTGTGTGTTGCATTAGTTTCTAGTGGCTGCCATAACAAATTACCATGAACTGGGTGGCTTAAAACAACAAAAATTTATTCTCTCACAGTTCTGGAGGCCAGAAGACCCAAATTAGTATCTCTGAGTCAAAATCAAGGTGTCAGCAAGGCTATACTCCCTTCAGAAGCTCTAGAGGAGAAGAATATTTTCCTTTCCTCTTTCAGCTTCTGGTGGCTACCAGCATTCCTGGGCTCATGACTGCATCACTCCAATCTCTGCTTTTGCCTTCACATCACTTTCTCCTCTGGGTCTGTATCAAATTTCTCTCTGCCTCTCTCTCATAAGAAGACTTGGAATAGCATTTGGGGCTCACTCAGGTAATCCAGGATAAAATTCTTAATCTCATCTGCAAAAACCCTTTTTCTAAATAAGGTAATTTTACAGTTTCCAGGAATTAAGACCTCATATCTTTGGGAACCATTATCCAGCCTACTACATATGACCTCTATCTTGGGGACACAAATTTTCTACCTGTTGAAGCACAATTATATACGTTGAGATGCAAAAAGGTCGATCGTCCTATATAAATTCCATCTGTTCCTCCACATCCACTGTGTACCATTCTCTATCTCATTCTGTGTTCTGCGAGACTAAGCTGTATAGACTACATATTAAGCTTTTTTGACCTTTGGCTTGTACTTGAGTTGACCCCAAATGAGGATCATGGTGAGAGATGGAAGGGAGAGAGGAGGGTGAGGTCAAAGTATTTATTTTCCTATCTCCCTCCTATACCCCCTCACTAAAGACTTTCTGCATCCCTCTACCAAAAGGTATAACTCCTATTTGACAGCCCTCTCTCTACATAGTTCTCTTTTCTTGTTTCCTTTAAGTACTTATTCTTCTTGCTCCCTCAGGCCTCAGAGAGGTGACAGAACAGTGGTATGCTGGTAAATATTTAACAGCTAGATCTCTAAAAACAATATGCATACATAGACAAATAGATTAATAAGTTTGTAAGTTTGTTTTAAATTTTTCTGATACAAAGGATGTGTAGAATACAGTTTACGAGTAAAAATTAAATATACAGTAAGATAAATTCCTTACAGCCAATTGATTTTCACAGAATCCTTTTGTTAATTTTTGCTGAACTCTTACAATTGATAAATAAGTGTAGATCCAGCATGGATTTTGGTTGATATTTTCATTTATGTTAATACTTGTGATGAAAGTGACAGAAAATAGATTTTGGGACTTGTTTGTAAATGATGTGAGTGACTTCCTACCTAAATCAGATAATAGTTTTTGACTACTGGAAGAATATATTACCAAATTTTTAATTATTATTCACAATGTAATGGCTACAGATGTGAAACAGTTTTAAATATAATCTGCATTATTAATATTTTATCACTTTGTCAAATCTATGTTAATTTCTGTGGTGTAATTTCTCCATCCATGGCCAATTTTAAGCTAACAACGTATCATTGAATGTAGAGTTGGAAAGAGATGCAAAGTAGCCTATTATATATTATTTCTGTCATATATTTGTAATAAACATAAATCTCAAGGATACATGTAACAGTAAAATGTAGTAAAATAATTGAGAAATGATGGATTTTGAATAGTTATTACTTTTCCTTTAAATGTAATTTATTTAATTGTAAGGTTATAGAACTTAATTTTTATTTTATTTTATTTTTTTTGCGGTACACGGGCCTCTCACTGTTGTGGCCTCTCCCGTTGCGGAGCACAGGCTCCGGACGCGCAGGCTCAGCGGCCATGGCTCACGGGCCCAGCCGCTCCACAGCATGTGGGATCTTCCCGGACCGGGGCACGAACCCGTGTCCCCTGCATTGGCAGGTGGACTCAACCACTGTGCCACCAGGGAAGCCCTAGAACTTAATTTTTAATAATAGCTGTTTGACAAAGACTTGCAAACTTACAAAACTATAATAGTCTGTTTTCACTAGCCAGTGCAAGCCTGCGCTGCCACACCATTGTAAAACAGCTCTGCTGTTATTTATCGCAGGGTACTGTATTATCCCTTATGGTATTCTATATCTTGTCCATACCTTGTAAATAAATAGTTCCTTAATTAAACTCTCCTCAAATTACCAACATAGAATGTGCCATCTATTTTCTGCTCGAGTCTTGGTGGATAAAAGCATATGGATGTTATTTAACTCTATAGAAATGAATGATAATTTCAAGGAGTGGAAAGAAAAAAGGAGGAACGAGGCCTAGAGCACCCCAAATTTGGAGATGAAGAAAGAGAAGGAAGAAACAATAAAGGAGACTGAGAAGTAATAGCCTATGAAATAGAAAGAAAATCAGAATAATGTGGTGTTCTCGATAGAAAGAGAAGAAAGTGTTTTAAGAAGGAAGCAATGATCAACTCTGCCAAATGCTTAGAGGTCAACTAACATGAGGACTGATAACTGAACATTGGCTTTGGCAAGATAGATTGTTGGTAACGTTGATATGTGTGCTTTCATTGGAGTGGTGAGGGTGAAAGTCTTGTTATGGCAAATTAAGAATGAGAAGTGATTAAGTAGTGACAGCAAGTATAAGATATTTTTGTGATGAGTTTTGGTGTTAAGGGGGAGTGGAGAAAAAGTGCTTTTAGCTGGTGGGAGATGTGGAACTGATCATCCACTCTAACATGAAGACAGAAATATTATACATGGGGACGAATACAAATAGGTTGTCATATATAACTGTTGGGATATGATGTGGTTCTTTTCTGACTGCTTCTGTTTACTCAGGTAAATATTAGGCAACGTCATTGGTTGAGAGTGAAAAAGAATGGGGTGTTTGAGGTTTAAGGAGTGAGAGATGTGAAATAATTGTCATTGTTTTTGATTTTGTGATATTTTACTGAGAGAGCACAATTGAACACCAAAATGTAGTAGGATTGCAAGGACGGTGTAGGGAGAATAAAACCTCTGCATGCACAGGTCCTTGCTCATTATTTGGCATGTATGTATTAGGAGATTCATTTATTTATTCACAAATATTTATCCTGTGCCTACTGTTCTAGGCAACACAGATATAGCAATGAACAAAATGGAAAAATAAAAAAAATCCTGCCTGATTTTTGATATGTTAGTGCAGAGATTGGCAAATTTTTTCTGAAAAGAGGCTGATAGTACCTATTTTAAGCTTTGTGAGCCAGGTGGTCTTTGTTGTAACTACTTGACTCATCATTGTAGCACAAAACAAACCGTAGATAATTCGTGAAAGAATGGACTAGGCTGTGTTTCAACAGTACGTTACAAAAACAGGTGGCAGGCTGGATTTGGCCCATGGGCCATTGTTTGCCAACCTTTATGTTAGAGGATGATTGGTGAAATGAAGACAAAGAATGGAAGAGGATGGGGAGTACTTGAGTGAAGAGTTTCATTTTTAAATTCAATGAGCAGGTGAAATCATTCTGAGAAGGTAACATTTAAGCCAAGGCTAGGAGAAGGTGAAGGACTAAGCCACGTAGATGAGTGTCCCAAGAAGAGACTGCCAGTGTAAACGTTCTTCTTCAGCAAGAGTGTATTTTGTGTTTGTACAACATCAAGGTGGCTGAGCAGAATGAGTGAATAGAAGTACTAATATTAGATGAGATCGGAATTTAAGAGGAAGGAGGATAACTTAGGGCCTTGTAGACTACTGTAAGGACTCTGAGTGAAATGAAGTGTCAGTAGAGATTTTGCGCAGGGAACTGACATGATTTGAATTACAGGATTCCATAGTTGCTTTATTGAGATAGCGGGGGGCAAGGCTGGAATCACAAATAAATTTTGCTTGAATAAATGAGTAAATGAATGAATGAAAGGATGAAGGAACAAACAGATGAATAAGAATGCATATCACTTATTGATTATTTGAGATTGGAAATATCAACTGGGGATTCAGTGGAGGAGATCATAGAAGCTAAAAGTAGGTAGGTATAGAATGAGGGAAAGATTGTGACTAGAACTTTAGAGAAACAGATCAGAGATTGACAGGGAAAGAGGAATTAGTGAAGGTGATAGAAAAGAAGTAATTAGAAAGATCTGTGTTTGGTATTTACTAAACCAGACACATGTCCTTGAGAGGGAGATTAAGTAGAGATGGACTGATTACAAAGTTTTTCTTTTTCTTCAAGTTTTCTTGAGAAAACTTAAATTTGTTAATGAAAAGAAGGAAAAGGGTAGGAGGGTAACTTAGATAAAAGTTAAAAGATAGGAGTAGAAAGCTGTAGACCTCAGAAGAGTTAACATTTTTCTACAGCTTGCTTCATATGAGTATGCCAACCAGTTAATTTCATTATGAGCATAATGTCTACTTACACAATTCATTCGTTCAGTAATGTTTATTGGCCATTGATATTTGCCTAATCACTGTGCTAGAAACTGATCTCTTCATTACAGTCCAACACATTCTGCTGGAAATCAGTAATCATGCTGACACACAATGTTACCAGTCTACAAGAAATTCTGGAAAATTCTAAGGAAGTTAAGTCAATATATTTATGTAACTGAGCAAAATTAAAAGGTTAAGTAAAATATCACTAGCTTCTTGCATTTCTATTGCACTCTATCTCCTTGGGTACCACAGTCTTTCCAAATATTAACCAAGGAGTTTGTAGATACTATATAATGAAGCCAGAAAGTCAAGAGCAGAGTTGAAACAAAAAGTCATGTAAGAATGTTTATTAGAGTGGCAGAAATGGAATTCAGGTCACATAATATCTCAGTTCTATTTACTCATTTATATGTTCTAGGAAGTGTCTTATTTTTAAATATGCATATAAAAACTTGTAATTTTTATTAAGAAATTAAACATGTTTTAGTGTTCCTTGATTTTAAACCTCTAAATGTAGCTTTCTCTGCCACTGTCTAGAGGTAAGCTGGCCCATGTGACCTTTTACTATAATTTTCTTACACATAAAGTCAGTAGCCCCAGATTTCAAATTTTTTCATTATAATATAGATTTAAATCTTTGAACAGTAATATTGAATAAACTCTGGAATGACTTTGAGCTCTAGATGCTGAGTGTGGTAACCTTGAACCTCCCATAAATTGGGGAAAACCTCTAAAACAACCAAAACAAAGCTCTTGACTTTCTAAATATAACGTTTTTTTGACTCCTTGACTTTAATTGTGAACTCTTGTTGTTTTTCCTTGACTGGTTTGCCACTATTATTTGAAGTTAACCTTTTCTCTACTTAGTTGAAAGCGTGCTTCAATGGATTAAAAGACAAAATTTCATTCCTTCTAATTAAATCTCAGAAAGTAGTTAAGATGTGTCTGAAAAACAAAAATACATATGCATGTTAATTTTCCTAAATTATGATCAAGGATGATGAATCCTCCCTTTAACTATTTGTCCTTCCTTTTTAGTCTGACAATAAATTAAGCATGTTTCTTAAATTCTAACTTTACTTCTTTAGTTTTATCTCATCAATCTTTACTTTTATTTTGCATTCTTTCAAACCTTTTTCTTCTTCATTCTGTGCATGTGACTTTTAAAAATTAAAAAGTTACAGATGCTTTTTGTAACAAAATCAATCAATATAGAATTGTGTAAAATAAAAAAAGTTCTGTACTTTCCCTAATCCCAAACCACTTCCTAGAGGTAATTATTATGAAGCTTGATAATGGAATAGTGAACATGTCTCTAAACTGTTTTCTCTAAATATAAACATACACACATTCACACTCACATATATTCTACAACTTGTATTTTTAACTTATTATTGTGTATGGCACAAATAAACACTATTATTAAGTGATTGAATGAGTGGCTAAATAAGTATATAACCTCATGAGATACTTGAATACTTTTTTAAAATAGCTATGATATTGGAAAACTTATTTTCTTCTTTTTTGTATTATGGGAATTTAGTACAATACCTTTTTTTTTTTCCCGCGTGGAATGTGGGATCTTAGTTCCCTGACGAGGGATCGAACCCATGCCCCCTGCAGTGGAAGCGCAGAGTCCCAATCACTGGACTGCCAGGGAAGTCCCTAGTACAATATCATTTTAAACTTTTAGAAAAATATTTAATACCCACGTTAGAATTCAGACAAACATTTGACAACTGATAATTTGACTTCTTTTGTTGTTCTCAGAAAGATTGCTATTAGGTGTTTTGTGCTTAATATTTGTAAACTATTCAAGTAGCTTCAAAATGTAAATTAAAAAATACAGCAGTGATAAGAGAGGTATAGATAATGATTTCATTAAATCATGTCAGCATTTTTAACATGTCATTTACTGCCTGTTTCTAAATAGACCATTTTGACATTATATAATTTTGAGTATAGATCCAGTGTATTCTACTGCAGTAATTCCTATAAAGAAACATGGGAAAAATGCAGACTTTGATACTGTGTTTTTGCCAGTTATGAGCAAATTACATCCATTTGGCTTATAACACATATGTTATATCTCTTCAGAATTTATTCTATATATATCAAAACATTAATTTTGAAATGGTAAGCTTCTGTAAGTGCCTTAGAATTCATAATGCGTGGGGTGCCTTGCAACCAAATATATATTCAGTTCCTAGCATTATTGGTGTTTCCAGTTTCAATAACTATAATATTATCACCTTTGGACTTTTATGGCATCTTTCATCCGTGGATCTTAAAGGGCTTTACAAACATTAATTCGCACAGCATTCTTGTGAGGCACAGAAATATCATTAACCCCATATTACAGATGAGGAAACAAGCACAGAAAGGTTAATAATACGTGCACCACTTTCTACTTGTACAGTGCCTTTGCTTCAGGGATCTCTAAGTACATTGGAACCTTTATGTTGCTGGTATAGGAGAACAGAACTAAAAACAGGCTTATAGGTTAACTCATGGCAGACTTTTACAATATAACGTGTAGTTCTAGAAATTGCCCCCTTAGTATAGATTAATAATATAATATTGAACTATATTCGTGTAGTTTTCAATTGTAATTGGGAATCATGAATTCAGATTTATCCTTAACTTTCTCTCTAGTTTGAAGGAGTGAGTAGATGATTATGCAACATGGGCAACAGACTATATAAAATGGCATATTGTACCAAAAAAAATAAATAACACCTCAAAATTAATTAACAGACAATGACATGATACCAAGCTTGTTGCTGTATGCTTTTTAGGCATTAAAGGTCAGTTGTTTACATTAAAAGAGTAAATAATTTAAGTTTCATCGTATATTTTTATAGTTTTCATCATCTTTGTTCGTTTTTTCATGTCAAAACTAATTATAATGGGGCTTCCCTGGTGGCGCAGTGGTTGAGAGTCCGCCTGCCGATGCAGGGGACACGGGTTCGTGCCCCGGTCCGGGAAGATCCCACATGCCGCGGAGCGGCTGGGCCCATGAACCATGGTGGCTGAGCCTGCGCATCCAGAGCCTGTGCTCTGCAACGGGAGAGGCCACAACAGTGAGAGGCCCGTGTACCGAAAAAAAAAAAAAAAAAAAAAAACTAGTTATAACATCTTTCTTTCCTACTATGTAGAGCTCAGTATGCACATATTTACATTAAGATTCACTATGGTTAAAAGACAAGGGGCCCAGATCTGAGTCACCCAAAACCAGAGTTTTCTCTGTCACTGATCTCTCTTCCTAAAAACATCAGAGCACAGGTTTCCAGTGCATATTCATAAAGCTTTCTCTTTTTCATTCTTTTCACTGTTGGAATTTACTAGGGATCCTTTAGTAGTATTTCCCTGCTCCTTGCTTGCCATCACCTTCTTAGAAGGATTGTTTATAGCATTTGTGTCCTGATGGGCTCAAGGTACTGTGCTGGGCACTGGGAATGTAGTGGTGTAGAAGACAGACTGATTTAAAGGAGTTTATGATCTGGAAGTGGAGACAGACATTAAGGAAGAAATTATAATTGTATTAATTACATGACCATGCAAAATCTCTGTGAAAAAAAGCTATAAATGGTTAACCCACAGGCTGGCAGCACAATTGTCACTTAAGAGAGAACTGGAATAGTGAGTCTATTGTAGCAATGATTCAAGGGAAAAGAAGATACCTTGATTGCTTGATTACTGTTGGCAGATCCTGAAACCTGGGATCCTTGGATAGAGACCAGCTGGGCTGGGGACCTGTGCTTACTCATACAGGACAGGCATTTGTAGCTTGACATATCTCAGAAGCGCCTAAGATAGGCTGTAAGGAAGCTAGCTGGGAAACTTGTATGAAAATGTAGATAACTGATATGTTAGAAAGAAAGCTGGTATAAGAGAAAGAAGAAAAAAAAATTCTTTGCTTTTCCTTGTCTTTCAATATGCATGTATCCTCACATAGATCTCTCCTACCCGGTCCAGTTGCTTCTCCTTAGGTTTGTATACTTTCTTCCCTCATCAGTTCTTTCTGGGAATCTCCTCTCTAAGTCTTTCCTTCATCTGTTCCTTCTTCAGCCTGATCTAGCAATGAGGAACTGGTGCTGAA